>NW_024063059.1:10000000-11438079 GCF_006381635.1 Hibiscus syriacus | reverse complement strand
ATAGCTTTCAATGGATATTTCTTTATCCTAATGGCAATAGATTATTTCACTTAGTGGGTAGAAGTCACTTTCTATTATAGCATCACAAGATCTACGGTTTGCAAATTCATAAAGGAAGAACTAATTTGTCGATATGGGTTTCTAGAGAGAATCATTTCAGATAATACTACTAAATTGAACAATAAGATGACGGATGAATTATGTGCATAATTCAAGATAAAATATGTTAATTCAATAACCTACCGTCCTTATATGAATGGGGTATTAGAAGCGAAAAACAAAAACATTAAGAGGATCATCACAAATACCACTAAAATTTATAGAGATTAACATGAGAAGTTGCCATTTGTCTTGTACGCTTATCGGACTACAGTGAAGACATATATAGGTGCAACACCTTTCTATTTGGTCTACGGAATGGATGTGGTTTTACCTATTGAGGTTAAAATTCCATCACTTTGAATTTTGAAAGAAGTGGATCTGGATAAAGCTGAATTGACTCAAGCTCGGTTTGACTAGTTGAATCTAATTGAAGAAAAAAGGTTGAAGGTTATATGCCACGGTTAGATGTATCAGAAACGTATGATACGAGATCATGAAAGTTCATCCAAAAAAATTTGAGAGGGTGATCCAGTGCTTAAAAAGATCTTGCTTATTCATAAAGATATTTGTGGGAAGTGGATGCTTAATTGGGGAAGAGTCATATGTCGTCAAAAAAGCCTTTTTTGAAGGAGTGTTGAATTTGGTAGAGATAGATTAAGAAGTATTAAGGAATCCAATAAAATCAGACTCTACCAAGAAATATTACGCTTAGAAGAAGAAGAAAAAGAGAAAAAAACAAAAGGGGAGGTCAAGATGAAAATTCGCAAATGGTGTCTTGAAACTAAATGAAGGATTTGAGTTGAAAATCAAAAAAGGCAACTCAAATACATTTTGATATTAGGTAACTGACAATTAAACCCTCTTGAGAGGTTGATACTTTGATAGAAGTTTCACGTCTGCAGACATTTTTGCATCATTTGAGATCTTTCTGACATAAGCTCACCTCAGTGTTCCAAATTAAACCGGAATGATTGAGACATGAACACTCATGCTAGTAATTATTGTGTAATTTGAATTTTATATCTAGATTTCTATCATTTCTATGATTGCCATGATTGTTTGTAAATTCCTAGATTTCATCAATGAATTTCTAGTTTACCATTTTAAACTTCAGTTTTACTCAATTTTGTGGACATCTTTCAAGAAGATTGACATAGCTCAAAATAAACAAAAGATTTTTTGGTATTACTTTGAATTAACCTTTTAGGTACAGAGAATTCGAAGTAGACCATGGTTTTAAGAGTGGTGTTTAAAGATGAAAGATGTATGATGGGCATATAAGAACAATCCTTATGGGTTAAGCATATGGAGAGAGCAATAAGATTATGACCATTCAGTCAACACTAGAGACAGAACCTGTTAGGACATTATTTGAGGAAAATGAAAGAGCATTTGTAATAAAAATAATAAAAGAAAAAAAATAAAGTGAAAATCCGAAAGGGCACTTTGAGAAAATGAATCTAAAGTGAAAACCCAAAAGGGCGCTTTAGAATGTTGGTGTGGAACCCGAAAAATACGAAAGAGGGTCAAGCATAGATGAGAAGTCAAGATTTGAAGAATTAAGTTGAAGATTCAGCAAAAAAGAGAATGAGCAAATATTCATGAGACAACAGAATTCACAATACTAAAATGACATCATACATGCATATTTAGGCATTTGCAGAAATAGGAACATGCACATTCATTGTCATCAAGTTATGAATTTCTGACAAGAATTCCAAAAACCAACAAGGATTTCGCAAAGAAAATGGTTGTAGCAAGGAATTAGACCATCTTTTCACCATTACAAAAAGTGGATTTCAGCAAAGAATTAAAGACCTCTGAGTCATTACCTTTAGGTACTCTTATTCCATATTAATGACATATGATAATCTTTTTGCAGGTTTAAAATTTCTTCAAATAGAAGATAGACCAACTATTCTAATGGAAGGGTTCCTAATGAGAAGAACTCATCTGATGAGGAAGAAGTTCCTAATGAGAATAACTTGTTCAACCAGACTTGTCCATCACATAAGGAGATGGACCAATACCTTTCTTTTTGCTTGATTCCATTACATAAGGAGTTGGATCAACATCATCTTCGCTTGATTCCATCAAATAAGGAGTTGGATCAGCAACAATATCTTCGCTTGATTCCATCACATAGAAAGTTGGATCATCATCATCTTCGCTTGATTTCATCACATAGGGAGTTGGATCAACTTTATCTTCGCTTGATTTCATCACATAGGGAGTTGTATCAACATACTTTCTCTCGAGATAATTTCTCTCGAGATTTAAACTTTCAGAACCTTTCGTTAGAAATAAATTTTCAATTTGAAACTGAACTAAAACTTATTGTGTGTTTTTGTCACATCATCGTCCACACAAAGATGAAATTATGATTTCGCATTAAATATGAAAAATGTCATCATTCATATTCTTCGAAGACGTAATACGGTAGAAGATGGGATGACAAAGTTGGCTCAGACAGTCAATTTTGGAATACAATACTTTCAGCATCTACCGAATGAAGCTTACCATCCTGAGGCCAACGATCACATGCAAACTGAAATTTAGTTTAGTTTAGCTTACTGCTTTTCCCTTTTATCATTCAAAAAAAAAACTAAATCATATCCTATATTCATCATGTACTATTAAAAAATAATAATCATAATTTTAATTCTTATTATTTTAAATTAATTTCTTTCCAACCGAAACTGCATTTTATCAAAATCATGTTTATTTAGCGACGATTTTGATAATATATATATCTGGCCTATCTTAAATTATTTTTAAAATTGCCTAAACCCAAAAATTTTATTTTAACAGTGTTCCCTAAAGAAACTCTATTTATTGATAAGTCAAATATTTTAATAAATCACAAAAATATTTTTGAATTTAAATTCGCATGAAATATGGACTTAAATCGTGTCAGTGACACTTTGATAGAATTAGTAAAGGTATAGATTTTGGATCCTCAAATATGTCTGCTCAATTTATACGTTGTGCAAATTATATATGCACTATCGTTGGATTTTGTTTTATTTTAAATTACATGCGAGTCATCTTTCAATATATTATATTTATTAATCTAATCTCTTCAAAAAAAATATTAGTAATCTAATTATACTTTATAAAATAGTTTTAATTTTATTAGTTGGATATGTATCGGTCATAATTATGATTATATTTTAAGAAAATGATAAAATTAGCCTATAATGTTTGCATAATGGTTATTTTGACTAATATTTTTTTTTGGAGTATTTTAGTTTTTCATATTTTAATTCTAAGTCAAAATAGTCCTATTAATTGATTTAACTAATAGTAACATGTGTTGTTGGCATAACATTTTTACATACGCTTGTTTGATGACATATCATATATTACATCATTAAAGTAATAACATAGTATGTGTTACATTATTAAAGTGGTGAAATGATAGATTTCATATTATGATATCACATGTACCATGTCTTTCAAAGGGATGAAATAACACATTTTATACAATTTGAAGTAATGACATGACACCAATTAAACACATATAAAAATCCCATGTCAACAACTTATGCTAATCATTAGATAACTAACGATTTTCATCTAACATTAAATATTTTGATCAAAAATTAAAATTGGAGAGTTAAAATGTCATAAAAAAAGAATTGAATTAAATTGATCATTTGTGTAAATGTTAGGGGTTAACTTTATTATTTTACCAATACTTTATAACGTAAAGCTAAATAGTAAAAGTTAATTATCATTAAACCAAACGCATTTTGTATAAATAAGTTTTTTTAAAGAATAAAAGTACATATAAAATAATTTTAATGATTAAAAAATTATTGTTATTTTTTAAAATTTTAAATTTAAATACCATACATGTATATAGGGGTATCTGGCCAACAATTGAGAATATTTGAATATATAATATTTTTTAATTGAGAATATTTGAATATATAATATTTTTTATTCATCTCATGTTGAAAAAAATTAAATAAAAAGAAAAAGGTAAATTTTGGGAGGGGTATTAAAGACAAGTAGCAGAGGGGGATGGGTGGGTGGTAAAGTGATAAGTGCAAATCACGGAGTAATATGCGGCCATGACAGCTGGGGACTCCACCACCCAGTACTATTCTCACTTCGTGACAGTCCCACTCCTTTTTCTTTTGTTCCTTTTTCCTCATGTGATCCCCGCTATTTACACAACTCTACCCATTAATTACTGTTGCGGGACCTTCTATTCTTCCCCCTTTTGAAATTTTAGTTTAAATACATGTTGAATGAGTAGAGTTAAATTGAAATGAAAAAAAAGTTAATTGATTTCAAAAGTATTATTTTAATTTTATATAATCTTTTTATTTAAATTAACTTTGTGAAATTTGAATCAAGTTAAATTGAATATATTTATTCAAATTTATCTTCAAATTTAATTATAATTATTTATCATATTACAATACCGATTGGTTGTGATTTAAGTGTCATCCTCTAATTATTTTATATATATATATATATTGATGGAATAAAGATGATTGTGTTGGTTGTAGGTGATTATCCCTTTTAATTCAGACGAAGAGTTGTAACCAATGATTGATCAATAATAGATTGGTTGTTGGAGAAGATTTACAAATGACTTAAGTTGATTGGTTTTCTAAGTGTACATAAAATAGAACCCCTCTCTTCTTTGTTGTTGGGTTTATATATTGATTATGAACCGGACTCTTTTAATATACTTGTATCAGGTCTAATCATGATTACTCAATATAATGTATGAATGTAGTAGTCGGTTAATAAATTTGATCATCAAAATCTATCAAGTTCCTCTAGATTATTTTCAAGAGTCATGTTAATGATTTATGTTCTTCGATATATCCCTCGAGATGTTTGTTAGTACGTTGATAAGAAGAGGTATTTCTAGAGGTATAACAAATTATCATCGAATTATTGAAAGATAATCATAAAGTGGTTTGATTTGAGACTTGCTAATTTGAAGATTAATGGAATCAAAAAGGTTATTGTGACTATGGGTGATTTACCTTTTTTTTATTTGGATGAAGAGTTACAATCAATAATTGATCGATAATCGACCGATGTCAATGTTCTCGGTCTGTATGAGTTGGTTAAATTTGATTGATATATTCAGTTAACGTTTGATTTTGACATACTATATGAGACATATTTAAAGGTCATATTATGGGATTGTGGTAAATAAAAACCCCTACACCATCATCGTTGATCATCTAACGGGTTTGCCTTCGAGATTTGTAGTTCCTAATGATGTGAAGAGAAATTCTATCATTATGATCTCTCGAACGATGCCTCCATCAACGTGAAACACCATCCATTTGCTCATCGGGCTCTTTTTCCTTTTTATTTGGATTTATGCTCTTAGTTTACTTTGATTTTGGTTGATATTTTATGTTGGTGGTTGTTGTTACGCGCGAAAAGAGATGATCATGGTTGATGTCATTGTTGTCGATCGAAGACATGATTGTTGTTGAGAATCCCACCGATTGTCTACTGTCGTAGCTACTAGGATCTCTAAGTGCCCACAACTGGGATTGGAAAAGGACTACAGAAGTTGTAGGGTTCAGGGTTGTAACTGAGTTGAGTCGAGATTGAGTATTGTTGAGTTTGACTCGAAAAGTTTAAATATGAGTTTAACTCAACTTGAAAGTTCATGAGTTTAAAATTATCAAAATTGGCTCCAACTCAAAATAAAAAAAATTGAAACTTAACTCGAGCTCAAAACATTATTAAATTTAGCTCGGTTGAAGCTCAAACTTGAGTTCGACTGAAGCTTAAACTCTAATTCGAACCTAAACATTAAATACATAAAAATCTTATACTGCTTTTTTTAAATAAAAATATATAAATATTATTATTATTAATAATTAATTTTAAAATGTTTAAAAATTAAAATATTATTTTCTTGAGTTACTTGCGAACTTTTCAAATCAAATATCAAGTAACTCGTTTTGACTCATTAAAAACTAAAATCAAATTTGCTTGAATTAAATGTTGATCGAACTAAATTCAAGTATCTTGTAATCTGTCTCATCTCATTTATCGTGTAGATGGTTTGTTGGGTAAGTAACGCACACTGTTCTAGTGTTGGAACATGACACTGGTTCACAGATTTGGGTCGGGTACTAAGCAGGGGGAAATGAGTTAAGTTTAGGGTTAACTAACTTGGGTCACTTGTAAAACCCTATAGATTTTTCTTATTGGGTAAAAGTTAAGAGATTTCATCCCTCTCCTAAAACTCCTAACTCCTAATTTTATCCTATGGTTGGAATCATAAGGAGGGGAGATTCTGTTGTGAGGCGCCTAAAATAAGATTAATAAACGGTGTGGCCGATAAAAAAGGTTACATGTTAAAAGAGAGACCGACAATGTTATAACTTGGAACCAAAATACCACTAAAGAAAAATGGGTTTTTAGCTGCATTTTTAGTGGCATTTTTTGAACAAATGCCGATAAATACTTGTACTTTAGTGGCGTTTTTATATAAACACCGCTAAATACTATAGTTTAGTGACATTTTTGTACAAACACCGCTAAAGACTTGTACTTTAGTGGAGTTTAAAGCACAAATGCCGCTAAATACTTGTACTTTAGAGGCATTTTTATATAAACGCCGCTAAATATTGTACTTTAGTGTCGTTTGTATACAAACGCCGCCAAAGACTCATACTTTAGTGGCATTTTTGTATGTACACTGCTAAAGACTCGTACTTTAGCGGTGTTTGTATAAAACGCCGCTAAAGACTCATACTTTTGTGGTGTTTTTATACAAATGCCGCTAAAGACTCATACTTTAGTGGCGATTTAAGCACAAACCCCACTAATATACTCGTGCTTTAGTGGCGTTTTTATACAAATCTCGCTAAAGGCTCGTACTTTAGTGGTGTTTGTATACAAGCACCGCTATATATTTAGTCTTTACTCTGCTTTTGCCTATCCAACGTTCATATTTGATCCTCCTCCCTCAATGCAATCATCGCATTCTCCATAAAAAAAACTCCCCCAAATCTCACATCTTATCATTTTCAAAACCTACCCCTTTCTCTTTAGTCTTTACTCTTACCGGATTTGCCTTTTATCTCTCTCTCAACAATGGTCGCTGTTGCTACTTCTTCTCCCTACCAAGAAAATGTCCATACTGCAAAACTCACCGAGCAAGCCGAACGCTACGAGGAAATGGTCGAGTTTATGGAGAAAGTGTATGCTTTCGCGGACAACGAGGAGCTCATCGTCGAGGAACGAAACCTCCTCTTCGTTGCTTATAAGAACGTAATTGGCGCTCGCCTTGCTTCCTAGTGCATCATCTCCTCCATCGAGTTGGCTCCTACTGGAGCAGAGAAAGGTGGGGAGGAAGGCTTGGTTTCTGAAGAAGGTTAGTCTAGCTCTATTTATATTGGCATGTTTTGGTTCCTGAATAGGAGTTATTTTACACTAAAACTGTTTTAATTGCAAGATTATTTTCTTATCAAATTGAATTTTTGCAATTTTCCCCCAAAAGGAGCTGTCTAATTTCTTTATTCAGGTCTCGACCCAAACCACAAAATAAAAATACCAAAGAGAGAATACACATACCTCAGTTCATTATGTTGGAAGCTAGAGGGTAGCCGAAGTTACGGTTTCTTTCTAAGGTAATAACCTATATTTAGGGGTTTAAGGTTGGTTTTAGGTTAAGTGAGAGTGGTTTTCGGGTTAGGGAAGGGGAGAGGAGCATTCTAGAGATGTTTTTCTCTCCAGCCATCGTGGGATCCGCCGTGGCTACCACCAACGGCGAGGGTCTCTTCCTTCTCCGATGAAGGAGTTGAGAGAATTCTCAAACTCCCTCAGCCTCTTGTTTTTTTTTAGAAGGAAACAAATAAGGTGAGTTGGGAGATTTTGGGCATGGGTTTGGGTATAAATACCCAAGTCAAAACGCTGTCGTTTTGCCTCAAACCCATCCTTGTTTTCGAGTTATGGGATAACTACACGTTTAGTCCACCATGCTTTGTAATATTTTTGTTTAACCATTAAATGAAAGTTTATTTTATTTCGTTTTGAGCAGTTATGCTTTTGTACATATATTTTAGTCATTGTGTTATGTATTATATATTTCTTGTAAATATTTGGCTTTAATCCCAATGTTTATAAATATTTCATTTTAGTTATTGATGTTAGGTGTTGTGTATTTTCTTTGATATTCAAATTTGGCCATATATTTGTAAACATTTTATTTTAGTCACTATTTGAGCATTTGGTTTAATTATTATCTAATCCTTTATATTTATGTTCATTTCATTTTGGTCCTTAATATGATTTATGGATTAATTTCATTTATAGTACTTGTACTGTTTAATATTTTCATTTTTGGCTCTGGTTTATGTATATTTATGATTTGATCCTTTAATTTTCTATTTTTGCTATTTTGGTCCTCAAGTTTCTATTAATCATATTTTGGTCCTTTAAATTTTTTATTGTTTTGTTTTAATCCCTTTTGAATGTATATATTTAACATGTATATTTTTAGGTATAACATTAAATAAATGTTATTATTTTGTGTTGTAAATATTTTATTTTACATCGCATTTGTTTCTATTATATTTCCTTAAATATTAATATTATTCGAATATTTCAAGAACATGTATGCGTAGAATGAGCGTGGAAAGCATCACTTGGTCGAAGTGGTGCAATCCGATATGACATTTTAACAAAATGTAAACTTGAAATAAATCAACTTTATTTTGTTAATTAATTCATTTTGTATTTTAAATCGAACAATGCAATGCATGTTTCTCTAAATAGCAATTTATTTCATTTCACGCAAATGTTTATTGTCAATTTATATTCGATTCGCATATTTATCGATGAGTGAATATTTTTTACGGATAAGAAATAGACGAGATAGCTTTCCTGGTGGATGATTGTTAATCTTGAGGTTTCTTTTCAAGTTAAAGAATTTTTCCTAATTAAATATTTCGAGGCAAATTAATTAAATCTCAATAAATGGATCATAGTTTAACTTTATATTCGATTCATCATTTCCACCATTTACGACAATGTGTATGCGACACAGTACCAATTTTGGGCGTTGTGGGGGTGTTAATCATTCCCCACGTGTAACCGACTCCCGAACCATTTTTAATCGAATATTTGTAAACGCATACCAGTTTTTTGTCTTAAAAATGATTTTTCTTAAAATTGTTTTAAAAAAATACATTTTTATGTATTCGACCTATCTAACCCAAAGGTCGATGGTGACTCTTTTTCATTTTATTCAAATCAATTCATAAATCACCAATTTTTTCAAATTAAAATCATAATTGTTTTTTTTAAAATAATATTTAATTGTTTTTTTTTAAAATAGTTATGACACATTCTTTCCTCGAAGGACTGTTCGATCTCTTTGACTGGCTTGGTAATAGCCGAAGGCATAGGCGCCGGCGTCATGTCTGTCTGCATCGGAACTACACTGTCGAAGGTGTGCATGGCATTGGCATCACCTTCGGAGTCCCATTCTCTTCATCCACCAAAGCAATTGTCCTCAAAGGAGTAGTGTATGAGAGATCATTATTCAGATGAAGCATCTTGTATGATGTATCACCATTATCTTCTACTTCTAGCATGTTTGTCATATTGGTTTTCAATACTGCAGAAGTGATGGGCGAGAATGACTTACGAACTAACAACGGCGACTCCGGTTCGTTAGCGTTTATAACAGTGGGAGTGGAAGAGTGCTTTCGTACTGGAGTGTCAGCAATGTCCAGGCCTCTCGTAACTGAAATGTAGATTTCTAGTCATCTTAGAAAGTGATTGAGATGTTTCTTAAATATAACAAAGCAGAGGCAGAGAACTTACCAGCTGAGAAAGCTGGAATGGCATCATCCTGCCTATGATTTAGATGGTCATTTTGAAACATTCGGTCGTTTTTCTTAGTTGTTTTCGGAGTAGCCTTTGCAGAGTGAAGTGAATCGGGTTTATGAGAGGGAATCGTGGCTCCCCCTAGGGAGACTCTTCTGTTACTTGCACCTCCAGTTGCATATCTAGGACCCTTTTTCACACTCTGGGGCTTCGATGGGCTTGGTTTTGACCCATAGAGTGCCTCCTGCTCTGCTATCAGCTGTCCCTGAGGTTTCTTCTGGTCCTGGAGCACAACAAAAATGGCGCACAACTATATTATCTCGAAAGTGAATGACCATAACCACAAATTGCATTTGCACTACAATTGGGAGATAAGTTTAGTATCATACTCGTAGCCTACGCCGTTCTTGCTCTTTCTCTTGTCCTAAAATAATGTACTCTTCGAGCATAGAAAGCAGACGAATCTGGGTAGTGTGGAAGCTTCAGTTAGATACCAAAAGTTTAAGCATATATGATATGGGAACTAAAGGTTCTGAGTGTACATTATTAGAGTACTCACACCATCATACAAAAACACAATTTCTCTCTCTTTCTCCCATGCCATTGTCTTTGAAGCCAATGCCTCCACCATTCCTGGTTTAATGTGATAAAACAACTTACATTGTTAAGTGATTCTAAGCAAAACAGGTAAAAACATTGGGCTGAATGGTGTGAAATCATAACTAGAAAACCAAGCTTAGTAATGTTAAGTTTACATTTCTCAACCTTTTATTGTTTACCTGGAAGTTTATTAACCAATGCACGGGTTTTCTCAGCACGCTTGAGTGTAAGATTAGCACCTTTTCCCGCATTATATCGGTTTTCATCATGTGGAATTACAGACAATTAAGCAAGTCATACTTGAAGAACAAAAAAGACTACTCTTAAGCGATGACAAAAACAACCACCCAGTTGTACTCCTCAAGCCAGCACTCCTCATCACATTCCATCAACCATTTTTCCACGTTTTCGAGTATTTCTTTCCTGCTAAAAGCTTCCTCTTTGACCTTAGCAATTTGAACTTCTATTTGTTCTAGTATGGTAGCAGCATCAACAAACCCTGGATATAAAAATGTAAGATGGCAGTCAGTGGGAAGAAGGGGTCAGAGTGAGATAGCATATAACATATAGTATGAATCTTCGTCAAGTACCAGACTCAATAGCTTCAATAGCATCTTCTTTGCACATTGTGAATCTGGAACCAGATGAGTCTTTCCACAGATCTCCCCTAGCTCTAATCTCTTCTTGAGGACAAGCTCTTTCATTTTGCTTGACTTCAACTGTTCCAGCCGAGAAACTTCTGCCTCAACCTGCAAGATATATCATTTTTGCTTCTCTATTAGTCTGGAAGAAAACATGTACTACTTTTAGAAATTTATAGAACCAAGAGAAGATCATGTTTAAACAAGCATCACTTACGTAGTTTATGAAATCAACGGAGGGAGTGTCGGGTTCAGTAATTTCATGTTCTGAAGCAGCTACGTTACAGGTAACATTCTGAAACTCCTGTTGCTCCTCAATAGGTGTATCCATCAGATTCCATAAATCCAACATGGTAGTTGCAAGATCTTGTAGCTGCCAAGCGTCAAAGGATCATTATTACAGAAGGAGAGAAGGGGAAGTGGGGAGGAAGGGGAACGTTGCAATACAAAAAATTCTAAACATAACATCTTTACCCTTTGCATCCTCTGTAGCTCAACTTCCCGTAAAATTTTTATCAATGTTGCCAACTGCTCAATTGTATTATTGCTGATACTCTTAAATCCATTGGGGTCACTTAAACTAGGATGGATCTTATTAACTGTCAGCTTGAAATCCATACCCATAACAGAGTAGAGTGAGTTCAATGTGTTAAGGTAATCCTGAACCTGCTTCAGACGATCACTCTGAACAAGAGAGAGATCAGTTAGTGACAGAAAAATAAGCATTAGTTTCAAGAGGTGGGAGTAATAAAGACATAGGAAAGGGAAGTTCACCTTCTCTTTCTGAAGTTCATGGAGCTGTCTATGCAATTCTTCAAACTTCCTTAATGATATGTCAGTTTCATCCACAACAGTTTTGAAAGAAATAGATATGGAGGATCCATAAATCTCATTTGTGATCTTTTTTATTTCCTCTGGGACTTCTTCAAATTGATTTCTTCTTTCTATCTTCCCTTGTTTTCATTTCCTCCAATTGTGGATGAATCTTGCTGAGCTTCTCCTTTAAGCTTCCAGCGTTTCGATCAGACTAAAAGAAAAACATATAGCCATAATTAAATGGTGCAATCTAATCAGAAAATTCTCATACAGAATTTGTTTTCATTTCTAACCTGCCTAATATGAACTGGCCTTTCCCCCATTGCCGAGCATATGGCAGCAAGCTCGGCTTCAGAATCAGCAATTGTCTGTCTTAGCTAAGCTCTGCAGCAATTTGCCTGATCCATCTTTCTTCTGTATACTTCCAGGCACTCTCTTTCGAGCTCGAGCAGCATTTTATCCCAATCAGTATCTGTCTCCCCGACTTCATCCCAGATTATCTGTTTTTTTTCAAGGAATCATTAAAGGATAAATGTTACATGATTGTTCCCATTTTTAAAATCAAAACAGGACAGTTAGTCGGCATATCCTCTGGCAAAAAAAAAAATAAGGTGATATTTGGTTAGCATGAAACTTTAGAATCGGTGAGAATTGAAATTTAATTTCATCATTTTCTCTTTGGTTCAAGTTTTTTAAGGAAATTTGAATCTATTATGACTTCAACTTTTCATCAAATGAGGGAAAGTGAATTTCATCCTACCCTTATTAATTATTTATTAGAGGGAATTGAAATTTGATTATACTACCCTTATTAATCTTTTGGCAACTTATTTATATATTGAATAAAAATATTTTTTATTATTTCGGGTCAGGTTTCTAATTTATATATTTGGGTCGGGTCGGGTGAAATTTTATTTTGATCAGGTCGGGTCGGTTTTTTTAAATGTGATATTCGGGTCGAGTTCAAGTTTACGGTGAAAAATATCCGACCCGAAAATATATATAATTTTACCTTATATATTTAGGAATAATTATAATAATACCCCTATATATATATTTTTTTCAATTAAGTTACTGTTTTTATTTAATAAAAATAAATTTTTTATTTTTTTAGGTTGGGTCGGGTGAAACTTTATTTTGTTTAGTTCGGGTCGGGTTTAAGTGTGATATTCGGGTCAAGTCGGGTCGGGTTTTTTAAGTGTGATATTTGGGTCGGGTCGGGTTCGGGTTTATAGTGAAAAAACTAGACCTGGCCCGAAAAAAATATATAATTTTACCTTATATATTTAGGAATAATTACAATAATATCATCTATATATAATTTTTTTCAATTAAGTCAATGTTTTTATTGAATAAAAATAATTTTTTTTATTATTTCGTGTCGTGTCGGGTCGGGTTTCTAATTCATATATTGAATAAAAATAGTTTTTGGTATATTTTTGTAACTAATTAACATACTCCGATTGGAATGTATCGAAATATTGCTCTATCTTTTGGTAACTTATTAACATATTTTGATGCGATGATTTTAACTTATGATGTTTATTAGCATGATTTTTATAATTTATTGAATGAATAATCAATCAATAAAATGAAAATTTAATATTTTTTAATTTTTTATAATATATTACTACATGTAAGTTGTAAAACAAACTAAAATAAAGTAAAAAAAATAAGAAAGGTAATTCTATCATTTTATATTATTGAAATCAAATTTATCTGACATGTCTGCGAACCAAACAAAATATGAAATTGGATTATAATTTCATTTCCTGCCAACCAAACAGAATATGGAATTGGATTTCAATTCTTGACAGATTCTAATTCCTTCACAGATTCTAATTCTCTCATAAACATTCTAGCGAACCAAACGCCACCTAAGACTCCATGGATTGGAATCTATTGTAAGGAATATTCACCCGTACCTGAAGTTCATATAGAAGGGTTCCACATGTTGTTTCCACTTGAACAAGTGGATCAATTTTTGGAGTAGACATGTTGAATAATTCCTGCCAAAACCAATATCTTGAGAAATCAGAAGATACCCAAAGTTGTAAACACAATAAAGAAAGAAAGGGAAGGAAAAAATTATAGAAGTTCCAGATGAATTTAAGCTGGAATGAGAAGTGAGAACAAGGGAACTGGAAAAACAATTTGCATCAGCATACTTTGAAATTTGTTACTAATTTAGGCAAATACAATGTACGTGAATATGAATTTCCAAAAATAAATGCCAAAAGCCAAGAGAAAACGACCACCAGAAAACCTAATTCCATCAAAATCTTACTATAAAAAAATTCAATCTCGAGCTCCAAAGCATATACCTAATTTTTTTAGGTAAATATTAAAGACCGGGGAATAAGAGAATCCAGAAATCTTGGTTAATTAATCATAAAAAGGTTCAGAATGAGCAATAACCTTAACCTAAAAAGGTAAAAGAATCGTCGTTATAATAAAAGAAAGAGTAAGAGAGTATATATAAGCTTTGAGCTCCTCTAGTTTCTATCTCGTCATCAAAATTTAGCAACTTAGCAACAAAAAGGAAAACATAAATAAAAAAGTGGAGAGAGACCTGAAACAATTCTTCCACTGAAATGATTGTTTTTCTTGGAGAGACTGACGATTTTGCTTCAGAAAATGTAGAAATTTGATCCAAAAGAGATTTTGGATTTGCAGCAGAAAGATGTTTGAAAAAAAGGACCGTTGGCGTTTATATATTTGTTCCTATTAATGCACCATTTGAATTTCAAATACCCTGAGGGGAGGCGGTGATCTTTTCTACCCGTTTGCACTGGATTTATGCCCATCTACCGTCCGATTGTTTTTTGACTTTAGAGTAAACGTTCAGGATTTGTTCAGCTCACGAGGTTCCATTTATTGCTTACTGAGATCCATACAATGCGGCCAATTAGGATTTTGGCACGTCACTGTCAAAGCAAGGGGACCCTTGGTCGCAAGGCGTCCGATTAATCCCAGGATCAATGTCAATGTTTTGGATAAACTACGTAAGTGATCACTAATGTTTAACTACGTTTTTTTACACATTTAATTTTCAAAAGTAATAAATTGATCACTAAAATTATCAATTTATAACAAAATCATTATTCAATGACTTATTTGATGTTTTATCAGTAGTTTAGGGGTAAAATTATAATCTTTTTGTTATCGTTACCATATCATCAATTTAACGAGGATGCCGATGAAGTGACAATTTTATTACAAATCAATAACGTTAGTAACCAATTTATTACTTTTAAAATCTCAGTGGAGAACATGAAAACTTACTTAAACATTACTGATCATTTGTGTAATTTATCCCAAAATTTTCTTGTTGGTCTTGGTCCTAAATGAATAAAATGGTTGAAAGGTAAAAAAGTTGAAAAAAAAATGGAAAATAAGCTTTTACCAAGATCTATATTAAATGAGAAAATAACTTCAGTGACCAAAAATGCCTTATAATATACGATTTTAACCAACTTTTTTTGGATTTGCCAAAATGACCAACTAAATCGCAATGCGATCGGTAATTCGCAACGCGATCTCCGGTATCGCAAATCAGTTTCCAGATTTGCAACGCGATTAGCGTTGCGATTTTCCGACTATCGCAATGCGAATATGTAAATCGCAATGCGATTATGACTATCGCAATGCGATTCTGACTGTCGCAACACTGATTTTCAAATTCGCAACAGGTTTTAGTTTCGCAGCACAAATGTTTTGGGTATATAACTACGCAGCAGAAGTAACTAATAACCTAAATCCCTAAATCGCAACTCATTCCATCTCCATCTATCACTCTCTCCGACGACATCCGTTCCTATATCCAACGACATCCTTCCCCATCCGGCAACAGGTTTTAGTTTCGCAGCTCGTTTGTTTAGTAAATTAATTTACAATAATGAAATCATCTAATGTTGATCATGTTTGGATAGATTTGTGTTTTGGAGGGTCATGGGAGAATGTTCATGGTGTTTTATAATATATGCCTTTACCCATGAATCTTCAACTAAAACTGTCATTAAAAAAGTTAACTTATGAAACTCTAATGTTACGTGTTGTAAATAAATTAAATTTAGAGCCCTTAAGTGGATTTAGGCTATCTTATCAGAGAAAATGTAAAGTTTATTTGTTAACCGACAATGAAGATGTTGAACGATTCATTGCTTACATTAGTGTTTCGCAAGATGATGTTACATTGTATGTTGTTGAACCTAGAAGTAGTGAAGTTGGGTCAGTAGCGGGTAGTAATCAACTAAGTTTTTCAACCCCAGTTTATGGTGCTCAAAATTTAATGGTTCCACCACAATTTCATCACCAAGCAAATTTTGTTTCACCACATTTCCAATACCAAACACAATCTCAAAACCCACAACCATTCCCTAATCCAAATCCCAATCAACTTTCAGCACCAAATTCCGGTTTTCGTATTAACCAGTTAGACAATGATGAGTCAACAGAAAAAATTGTGAGTACTAGTCGGTATTCGAAATTTGATCTTGGTCAATACCCGGACTTTGATCTTGGTCAATACTCGGATTTTTATGATGTTTCAGAAGAAGAAACAGACCCTGCGTGTAATGATTTTGATATTAATCAATACTCGAACTTTGATGATGAAACAGCCGCTGCCGAGGAAGATGTTGTTGATGATAATGAGGAGGAAGTTACGACTGTGAATGAACATGTTAAACATACATTCTGTAATTCATATAACCCTGAAGAAGAAAAAGAAGAAGAAAAAATCCCCGAAGAAAAGTCCCCGAAGAAAATGCCACGGGAGTATAACTGGAATATGCCAGAATTACTTCAGATACCGGAAGAAGAGTTGGTAAAAATAGCAGTTGATTGTTACACAAAAATTATTCGTATCAAGAAAGATGATTGTTTTGATACAAAGGAAGACTTGAAGATAGCTTTATATACGAAATGTGTGGAATATGGCTATCAACTAAAAGTTAACAAATCAAGCAAAGATCGTTTCGAAACAAGGTGTATGATTGACAAAAACTGTACGTAGCGTATGATTTCAAAGAGGATAAAAGATTGCGAAATGTTTCAAGTTAGGACTTTTATTGATAAACATACATGTTCAAGAACCCAAGTTTTTCCTCACCATAGAAAGGCAAACAAAAAGGTGTTGGGTGGTTTTCTGGCTGAGTTAATGTTTTTGAATGGCAGGGTATATCGGGGACATGAAATTATGACTGACATGAATGCTCGGTTCAAGATTAGTATCTCATATTCTCAAGCTTGGAGAGCCAAATGTTATGCCTTGGAATTGTTGAGGGGGTCGCCAGAAGCATCGTTTGCCCAACTGTCGGCTTATTGTCACAATTTAAAGCTGAAAAATCCTGGGTCGGTAACTCATATCAAAACAGATAGAGATGGACGCTTTGAGTTGATGTTTATCGCCATTGGTGTTGCGGTTAGTAAATCAATATAATTTTGTTGACTCATTTTTGTTAGTTACATGTATTTCACATTTAAATGATTATATTTCTTGTGTATATGATTTTGTAGATTCGTTCGTTTATTACTTGCATGTGTCCAATTATTATAGTTGACGAAGCACATTTAAAAGGTCGATACCTTGGAGTAAACTTATTAGCAGTAGCCATGGATGCTAATAATAGGATACTGTCAATAGCTTATGGGGTTGGCAAATCTGAAACCTCTGATTCATGGACATGGTTTATGGGGGCATCTTAGGGATTGCATAGGTCCTATTAGCAATCGGACAATCATATCCGATAGGGCAAACTCAATTGACAACGCTGTTAGAAGGTGTTTCCCAGATGCTTTTCATGGACTTTGTGGTGTTCATTTATATAGAAATCTAAAATCAAGGTCTGCTGGTATAAAAAATCACAAATGGACATACTGGAAGGCTGTAAAAGCTTATCGGGAAGTGGATTTTAATAAGCATATAAATTGTTTAAGACGTGTTTTGCCTCAGTGTGCTCAAACACTAGAAGATGTCGGGTTTGAAAGATGGTCAAGAGTACATCAACTTGGAGCAAGATATGGTTTCATGACTTCTAATAGTGCAGAATCAATCAACGCTCTAAGTCATCATTCCCAGAAATTACCCATTACTATGTTAATGGAGTTTTTTAGAGCCTCTATTCAACAGTGGTACTACAAGAAAAGAAACCATGCAGATATTATTTCTTTAAATTCGTAACTTATCATATATTTTACTAAGTATTATTTATTTAAATTTACAGGAACATTGGAACATCGTGTTACACCATGGACTGAAAAAAGATAACGAAACGTGTTGTGAAGTCAACGTCATGGATAGTTGAACCATGTTCAAACACTTTGTTTGAAGTACTGGATAATAACTTAAATGGGCTTGTCGATCTAAATGCAAAGACGTGTAGTTGTATGAAATGGAAAACATCTGGTTATCCGTGTGGCCATGTTATAAAAGTTTCTCTTCATCTAAACCAAGATGATTCAAGCGCAAAAGCTATGGATTGCTATACTACAGAAGTATATCGACAGACTTATGCCGAGATTATCTACCCTATTCCACGTCCTTCTGAGTGGGACATATCAGATGACTTACAAACAGTTTTGCTACCAGCCATGAACAGAAGGCTACTTGACCGACCAAAAAGTCACGATCGTATACCGTCTAAGGGTGAAGAGAAGAAGAGATCAATATGTAGTCGGTGCAAGAAAAGTGGTCATACAAGGTTGACATGTGGATCACCAGTGTCATCACAATCATCTTTTCCTCTACCAAAATATGGGTCCTCATCAAAATCCAAAGCTCATATGGTGTCAAGAAAAAGGCAATCAAAATCGCAATCAAAATCAAAATCCCAATCACAACGGACTTCACCTTTTGGGACTATTAACTTAGGTGATTTTTAAATGTAAACATTGTATTATGTGTAAACTTTTAACATTTTCAGTTAGACATGTATTAGTAACTTGAGTTTGAACATTGCTATGATATGTTCAGTTGTTATCACTTATTACACATTCATTTGAATATCGCAACGCGAATTTGACTATTATGTGTATTTTATGTGTAAACTTTTAAAATTTTCAGTTAGGCATGTATTAGTAACTTGAGTTTGAACATTGCTATGATATGTTCAGTTGTTATCACTTATTACACATTCATTTGAATATCGCAACGCGAATTTGACTATCGCAACGCGAGTCTGATTATCGCAACTCAAAAATCGCAACGCGAATTTGACTATCGCAACACGAATATGACTATCGCAACGCAAATTTGTCTATCGCAACGCAAATTTGTCTATCGCAACGCGAATTTGACTATCGCAACGCGAATTTGACTATCGCAACGCGAATTTGATTATCGCAACGGCTATTTGACTATCGCAACGAGAAAATCGCAACGCGAATTTGACTATCGCAACGCGAATTTGAGTATCGCAACGCGAATTTGATTATCGCAACGGGTATTTGACTATCGCAACGAGAAAATCGCAAAGCGTATTAGACTATCGCAACGCAAATTGAATTTCGCGTTGCGATTTTGTCTTTCGCATTGCGATTTTGAGTTTAGCGTTGCGAAAGTGTACCTCCAACAGGTCTTTTGCCTTCAATATGATGCAGATTGAAATCAACAAATCAACTTTTACATTTCAATCAATTAAACAAGCACAAATAAGAATTATTTACATATCAATATTAAACAAATCAACTTTTACAAATCAATTTTTATAAATCAATTAAACAACCAAAAAATGATAATAATTCTTATTTTCCTCATCAATTAAACAAATCAGACTTTTAAGAATCAATTAAACAATCAAAAAAAGTGTACCCCAGACAGTTGTTTATGCACTCATACATCAATTTCAAGCAGCTCACTTCAGGATTAACTTGCAGAAACCAAACATTTGCTCAAATAACACTTTCTACACATCTAAAACCAACAAACAGCAAATTATTATTGAATTCTAGGTACTTAACACTTGCATTTGACTTACAAATTGTTTATGGACACTTTCATAACGCGGATGCAGGTAGGTAGCATCTCGAATATATCGCTCTAGCCATAAAATGCCGAAACCACAAGCCTACTGCACCTCTATATCTATCGGTAGGAGGTAGAAACTGTGTACTTCCTATCGTCAAACGCTCCAAGCACATGCATACGAGATGACCACAATCCCCTCTGGCTTCCGACGTTTATTGTGGCGCGGTCTCGTCTCTGATAACTGTAACATTGAACTTATTTGGCTTCTTGTTTCCAGAATAAGTCCAATAATTAATCGCATCCAAGAATTTAGCCAAATGAGAGCTCCATCCTTTAATAATATCTCTCAAATCAGACAATGATATGTAATTTATCATGCTGTCATATACTATTGTCTTCAGGGATGGAAGCTGAAGCTCGACGAGAAGCCAATGAGTACGTTCCAAAACAGGGATAAAAACCTGCAATCATAAGTAATAATTCAAATTGCGCACTTATTTATGAACACCTTTAAAATATTTAAAAAAAAATAAATACTAACCTTATCGACCTCCCACCATGCATGATAAAGTTTAGCTTGTCCATTAGCCAACACATATGATTCCTGTCGTTGATTCTTCAAGTGAACTACGTGAAAAGACGTCGGCATAATTGTATATCACGTATTTTTTTTCTTCAATTTCCTTACTATTAGAAGACGTGACACCCATGCATCAATATACTGTTTTACAAAAAAAGACATATATTAGTGAATTACATAAATTTAAAAAAAATAATCAAAATGAAATATAAGAAGAAATATAAGACTTACCCCCCATCGAAATAGCCATTATCTTCAACCCCTAATAACACACCCCACCAAGACCGTTCAATTAATAAATGCATATCATCGTCGAGTTTGTATATGTCAGTGTAACACCCTTGGCTCCGCTCATGTAGATAAAAATCAACTGCGGTCTTAGCCCAAAGGGTATTATCCAGAATTGTTTCCGGTAGTTGTTTCCTCTCCACTTCATCTACCGGAATGGTACTGGCCGGTAACTTATATGAAAGCCAACAGTCATCCATCATGTCTGACACGTGAGGGGGTTTCTCAATAATTCGATATATTACGCCGTGTGAATCAGGCTCTAGAATGTTGGGAGAGACCTCTTCAACGATGACAGTGGCCTCTTGAACGGTGGGAGGGGACTCATGAGGGATGATAGGGGCCTCTTGAACGATAGGGGAGGCCTCTTAAACGATGACAGGTGAGTCGGGCTTTTTCTTACGGATTCTTTACACTATTGGGGTGAACGGAGACTTAATGGCACGTGCACGCCGTCTGATGCGTGAACTCCGTCTTGCAAGAAAAACCCGACGTAGAGCATCCACCTTAACGGGCCGCTAAAAATAAATTAATACAAAAATCAGTAAATAAACAGACATGATATTAAACAGTGAAAACAAAGACAAATATATTTCAAACTTGCACGGTATTCACCCAAGTCATTATTCTATCATTGTTCACAAAATGCATCAGATAACATTCCAGAAGTAATCACTTATATAAAAAGGACAACATATAGGTTTAGTGCAAGTTCAATGACAACATAAAGAGTAGTAGTTTATTCTTGAAACTTAAAATTTCAACACTGTGAAGTTAATATTTGTCTTTGTCTTTTGGTTGAAGTAATGCAATTCATTCAAGTTTCAATTTGCAGAAAAAGAATAGAATCTGAAACTTAAAATCGCAACATGAATGACTATCGCAACGCGAAAATGACTATCGCAACGAGAGAATCGCAATGCGATTTTCATTTCGCATTGCGATTCTTTCGTTGCGATAGTCAAATTCGCGTTGCGATAGTCATTTTTGCGTTGCAAAAGTAAACTATTCTTCTTCTGCAAATTGAAACTTTAATGGATTGCATTACTTCAACCAAAAGATAACCAAAAACAAATACTAACTTCACATGGTTAAAGAATAAACAGTTTAGCAGTATTAGCAGCAACCGAATGAATTTACTAAGCAATCTAAGTGAAATGGTTAATCTAAGTGAAATGGTTAATCTAACTGAAATTACGAGTAAATTTATCATCAAGTTAAATATAAAAAATATTAAACTTACCTCGTTGCGTAGAGTATGAACCTCATTCTGTAATGATGCTACCATCTCACGTAGAGCGGCTACCTCACCACGTAAAGTAGACACCTCAACACGCCATGCACCATTGTCATCGCGTAAAGTACCGACCTCCTCACGCAAGGCATTGACCTCATCACGTAACTCCCCTAACTCATCCCGTGGAGGTGGAGGTGGAGAATAGGGAGATAAACGTTGTGGCATCTTTGTCGGTCGCCTATCATGAGGTGATGGTGGAGAAGAGGCTCGATGATGTGACAGAATAAGTGATGGCTCTCGTTGTGGAGGTGTATAGTCGGGTCGATCAGGTGATGGCTCTGGGTGAGGTAATGGCTCTCGAAGTGGAGGTTGCTCATCATCCGTGCCATCAAAAAAACGCTTACTAGCTTGCCACCAATCAGTGGAAAGCTCAGCTTTCGTGGGTGTCAGCCTCTGTAATGGAGTGTTGGACTCCTAACAATATAAAAGCTCAAACAAAATTAAACGTGTACTAGTAATAACTTGTTTATAAACATATGGTAGTATTTGTGTTAACTTACATTATTTATTGTCGTATACGGTAGTAAATCTTCCCATTGCTGCAAGGTCTGTTTCCTCTTCCAGGAAATAGCCCTAGGAATATCATTAGAAGTTTTTAATGCATATGTCTGCATGGCGGGAAAGGCATCAAATATCCAAATCTACAAACAATATAATAACAAACATTAGTAATTGTTAAATAATAATTAATTATAATTTTGGAAACATTATATAAAAATTCTTACCTTAAAGGCCCAAATAAAGCCTGACAAAGTGTATTTGGAACCATCGCCACGCAAACTTTTTCGATCATCAAAGGCAGACGACAACTTTTTCCATGTAGCTTTCCATAGATATGAACCCCACGGAAATAGGTTCCATGCATTTAGGTCCTCTACCAATTTAATTAGATCATTAGGAATAGGTTGTCTGGCCTCTCTGCCTAAAAAGCCGGCATGCAAAAGTATTAGAAGGCATACTCGGACAACATCGACGTCATCCATCCGAGTAAAACCATCTTTCTTATTCAATAATCTCGTCAAGTCTTCCACGTGTAAATTCGGCTTCTCCATTGACAGCTCAGGAAAAACTCGGGATAACCATGATAGGCGGATAATATGTCTAGTGTACCGACCTACATCATCGTGTCCGAAGCGTAGACCGGTGATTAAGCAAAACTCCTCCCGCCCAAAACATGTATACGCCGATGGAAAATCAAACTATATCTCTTCATCACGACATTGTATAGTCTCTGGTAGATCGCTAGTCATGGTTTGAAGAAACAGATGGGTCAACATAGCATCTCCACCCGGATGTTGTACTTTCAGCCATGGCCCGAAGCAAGTATCCTCAAATATTTTTCTTTGTGCAGGTGAAAGCTTCGACGCAATTGTTTTGGCCAGGCTTAATTTATTTCTTAAGGTCAATTGAGCCGAATAAAAGTTCTACAAAAACAATAAACATACCAAGTTAGATATACCAAAAACTACACTGTGAAGATATATCAAAAACTACACTGTAAAGATATATCCAGAACAATAAACATAAAGAGTAGTAGTTTATTCTTCAAACTTAAATTTGCAACACTGTGAATTTAGTATTTGTCTTTGTTTTTTTGTTGAAGTAATGCAATTCATTCAAGTTTCAATTTGCAGAAGAAGAATAGTTTTTGAAACTTAAAATCGCAACACGAAAATGAAAATCGCAACACGAAAATGACTATCACAACGCGAATTTGACTATCGCAACGCGAAACTAAAATCGCATTGCGATTCTGTCGTTGCGATTTTCATTTCGCGTTGCGATTCTCGGTTTCAAATACTAAAATTGAAACTTGAATGGATTGCATTACTTCAACCAAAAGACAAAACAAAGACAAATACTAAATTCACAGGGTTTAAAGACTAAACAGTTTAGCAGTATTGGCAGCAATCGAATGAATTTAATAAGCAATCTAAATGACATGGTTAATCTATTATTGAAATTACCAGTAAACTTATCATCAATTTCAATATGAAAAACCTAATAATAATGCAAAATTTTCAAAATAAAAATAATTAAAAAAACTAACCATCGATGGTCGATTTGGTTGATTTTCCATTTCTGACATTGAATGATTGTGAGGGTGGCTCTGAGAGATTGAGATAGACGGATTTCGTCGGAGATGGGGATTGATTTCGTCGGAGATGGGGATGGATGTCGCCTTAGAGAGTAAGAGATGGAGATGAGACTGAGTTGTGATTTAGGGTTTTAGGTTATGAGTTGCGATTACGGGATATACTGTGAACGGTTCAGTGTTCCGATATATTAATATTCGTGTTTAGAATTTGAAAAAAATACGCGTTGCGATAATAATGGCGCTTTGAAAATCGCATTGCGATAGTTAGCATCGCGTTGCGATAGTCAGAATCTCGTTGCGATAGTCATAATCGCATTACGATTTACATATTCGCATTGCGATAGTCGGAAAATCGCAACGCGAATTTGGAAAATCGCAATGCGATAGTCAGAATCGCGTTGCGAATCTGGAAACTGATTTGCGATACCGGAGATCACGTTGCGAATTATCGATCGCATTGCGATTTAGTTGGTCATTTTGACAAATCCAAAAAAAGTTGATTAAAATCGTATATTATAAGACATTTTTTGTCACTGAGGTTATTTTCTTAAATTGGTACCACAAAGGAGGTGACATCAAATAAATCTTAAATTTATACGTTAATTATTTCACTTACAATAAACAAACGGACTAGCTTAGCCCTCACTCCACTCAATATATTACTGTCTCAATAATTATATTACAGAAAAGCACAATCGTGTCATGTAATCCTCATGACGAGAAGTCTTGGTTGCCCTCAAATTCTCTTCTTATAATTTCAAGCACAAATTCGTTCCAGGTATCAACCGCACCCGGCATGCACCAGTGCAAGCAATCTTGCGGTGGAGGCTTCCCATCGGCCCCACGTTTTGTTATCTTATTCGGATCACGACTACGGTAGGGACCTGGATGAGCGTCATGCCGGTATCCGAAAACTTCAGTAATATCCATCAACCTCAACTTGGACTTCTTTGTTGCCTTCTTCAAAGCACGGTCGAAACCCATCACCTGTTGCTTGTGCATCACGTTTGTGAACCCATTCTCTACTAATTCACCAGTTGCAAGCGGCTTCACTTTTCCAGTGCATGATCCACCTGTATTCCAAGCTCCGCCTTCGTAATGATCCGGAGAAAAGGAACGTACAATGGCCAGACCAGTGTAATTAGGATGTGTAACAAGTGCAGACAGAGTTGTATCTGTAGATATTCCAAATGCGTTGACATTATTGACCTTCATAG
Organism: Hibiscus syriacus; assembly: GCF_006381635.1. Taxonomy (NCBI): domain Eukaryota; kingdom Viridiplantae; phylum Streptophyta; class Magnoliopsida; order Malvales; family Malvaceae; genus Hibiscus; species Hibiscus syriacus. Next base: position 11,412,637 of record NW_024063059.1, on the reverse strand, counting down.
GTCGAGAATGATCCGGCCACCATAATTGTCCTCCTACAATCTCGTTGTTCAGGATATAGACAGACTGTTTGGCGAACCAGTGACCAGAGGAAAGAACAATCACATCAAACTGTGGGATGAATTCCATGAAGCCATCATCAGGAACATCAAGATGCAACTTGGTAACACCCTCTGAGGCAAAGTCAAACTTTTCAGTAGTGTGACGGACAAGCCAAGATGACCATATCCGAACAATCATTACAGATGATGATCTGAAATAATATCGATGCATTTTTCGGTTTCCTCGATTTTTCGGAACTTCAACCTGAAATTATACCTTAAGTTCTGTCATGAGAAAAAATGCCCAATACAAATCTAGTTTCTAACAATTTACAGAGAGCAAAAATTTACTAAAGTATTTACTAATGCTAATAATTATGAAAACTATAGCCTCATAAGCTTGTCACAAAGCTATAGTCTATGTTTTTCCAACATGGGTATAGAGGTATGACCCTTCAAAGATCCTCCAAATACCTAGGAAAACTTGGAAAGAATTGAACATACCCATGCCGTATACAGACCTAAGGCCGACTCACACCCAAATCCGAGTAACATAGGCTACAGCCAATCCATTCATAAACTGTTGGAAGTTAAACAACAGATTAAGGTAATCAAGACGGCCACAATACCCTTAGCAAATTATAATGCAAACTTTGGACCAATCTTAGAGTTTACTGCAAAACGATTTTTTGTTTGGAAAAATAACTGGCACTTTAAGAAATGCAGATGCTTGCCTGCCAGAGAAGACACAACAGTGATTCCATCTGATTTCGAGCAACAGAATCACCGATGAAAGCAAGTGTCTTTCCTCTCATCAACTCTAAAAACTTCTTGGCATCAAATCTGGGGAGGTCACATTTAGAGGGTTTCCAACGCCAATTCTCATATTCCTTGTCAGGCCTCCCATTACCCTGGCAATTCTGCATCTGTGTTATGACTGGACAAGAGTTGTTGGTGTATGATGGTCCTTGTGGATCATAGAACCAATTTCCTTGGTACAGGTCACAGCCTAGAGAGAAACCAATGAAAATGAGAACCATGACTAAAGGGCGCCAGCAGAAAAGATAACAAGCAAAACCATTAGGAGGAACAATTTAAGTCAACATTGTTTCTTACATAGACGAGAGATCAAATAGGGATCAATACAGGAGATAGAATGTATATGGATCTATCTCTCTCTTCTCTTTGTAAATTATCAGATATTTTTTGTGGCAGTTATCCGCAGATCAAGAAAATTACAATTAAATTGAAAAAAAAAACATTATCAGAACTTCTAATAACAAATGACTGATCTGGGACCATCCATTTCAGGACATTACATAAAATAGATAACTGACCATAAAACATTTCAATAATGGCATCCTGCATTTGTTCTAGCTTCTTGAAGAAACTTTGCACATAATCCAGGGATCAAGTGTCTGCAGGATGTAAGACTTGGACAAATTTGGCACAATTATAAATAAAGCTAGTAACAGCAAGTTACCATGTCGGAGACCTAGCATAAACCTAGTGAGAAAAGATAATAAACCAGAACCAAGAAAGTCCTATATGTTTCTGGTAAAGGATGCAGATTCCAGATCTTCTATAGCAAAAACGTTGAAACAAACATGTACAACAAGTGATACTAGATCTAAATCACACGTTCTTGTAACCAAAAAAATCACATGTTCTATGAAGCAAAGTGTAAAAAGAAATAATACCTGAATCAGCTGAATTGCTCATAGATGCATTGCTAGATGCAAAACTGGAAGTGACCACCACCTTTTCTGTTACTCTAGATGATGAGCCTGGAATCTCTACAGGTTTCTTCGACATCTTGTTAATTTTTGAATCAACCAAATCTTTAGGACTAGAGGGCAGTTCCTTATTAGACTCAGTTGGTAGCAAATCCTTATCAGTGGAAGATCTTATGGATGTTTTATCAACAGCTGAAGTATTTGAACTCATTATGGGCATTTCTAAATTTGACCCAGATGGTGAGTTCTGATGAGTGTAATTTACATCCTTATCAGAACTTTGATCAAAGGTAGAATCATGCAAAGTTATTTTCCTATCGACACCATAGAAATATCCTCTAACAGCTGAACCAAAGGGTAATGAAACCAGAAGCAAAGAGGCAAAAATCAAGAATGTTGCTAGTACTACGACTGAAGCCACAATGGAGGAAAGGCTACGAGGTAAGGCAGTCATTTTACTAGAACCTTTTGGGGAAGCCAATGTCATGGTTTCCTAACTAGTTAAAGTCCTAAAAAATATCTAACACGGAATCTATGAAGACCAACCAACCAACCAACTACGTGTTATTGAAATGTTGCTGTAACGAATCTAAGAGCTGATGTTTTCGGAGATGATCCACCAACAAAAGATTTCTAAATTGGTAATTAAATGCATGCTTCTCCTTCCTATACAAAAAAGGAGAGTTGTTTTTTCTTTCTAAAAGTTTATTGAAATTATTGTCCCTTATTGCGACTAATCACAGAACAAAACACAATTGATTGGAGAGACTTGAATTCCTCCTAACCTGAGAAAACAAGATAAACCTCATACGTTAAATGGGAAAAAAAAAAGAAATCAGAAACTAAGAAGCGTGATTGCTTAAACTTGGAAATTCAAATCAAAAAGGGAAAACCTTCAATTCGTAATGGAATAAAACAATATGTGAAGATGCTTAGAAATTAGAAACTCTAATGTTTGAGGATAACCACATTATGAATAAGGTAAACATTAATTGAACATCTAAAAGGAGATTCATTAATGACAACTCAAAATCAGAATTGGATTCGAATGCAGATAAGGAAACTTTTACAAATTACAAAAAAAGAGAGAATCAGAAAGGGAACTTCAAACTTACCCTGTTCACAGAATAATTAATGGGAAATGTGAGAGCTGAGGATTTGATGCTTGCTTCTCTTGTTCCCTGCAACTCCCAAACAGAAGGTAAAGGTTAAGTAATAGGACTAATTAAATATTAGTATTAAGTTTCAGGGAATAGTAATCATTTTTAGCGAATGAATGTCGTACGAGTACTTGGTGTGGGGTCCACACCGCAGCGGTGTCAAGTGTTCATTGAATGACTTGAGCTCCGTTTCAAAGTTTGATACTTAGATTCCAATCAGTAAGGCCCAAACCCATCCCTTTCCCTATTGCCCAATATCGGCCGGCCGCAGCCAATTGAACAAAATTCGATTTAATTGAAAAAAATTAATTTTTTAAAATTGATTTCTAATTTTATAAATTTAAATTAATTTGAAACAATTTAAATTTAAGTTATAAAATAGAATTTAAACAAATTTAAAAAGTAAGTTTAATAACTTAAATTTTAATAATTAATAGATTAATTTTTAAGTTTAAATCGAGTCTCACAATTTTGTATAATATATATATATATATATATATATATATATATATATATATATATATATATATGAAAAATATGAAAAGATATAACATGCATATTATATATGATTATAGAAAATTGTTTACTTGGGATGTATGATAATATTATAAAGAATTAAGGTTAAACTATAGAAATGATCATTAATGTTTAAGTAAATTTTTATTTTTTTCATTGAAGTTTCAAAAGTAACAAATTAGTCACTAACATTATCGATTTGTAACAAATTGACCCCTCTACCTTTATCCCGTTAAATTGACGCTATATCAACGTTAACAAAGAAGATTAATATTTGGTTTTACCCCTAAACTATAATTAAAATATCAAATAAGTCCTTGAATAATGATTTTGTATCTAGTTTACCCCAAAAGCTTTATAATTTTCAAAAAAATTCAAACACCCCACCACCCTAACCTGAAATATTTGGGTATGCGCTGAACCGAGCTTCTCCATTGCAAATCAGTCTCTTTCCTTTTTCATCTATCTTTAAAAAGCAAGGATTTTTCACACCTAAACACAACAAACAAAAAAACAAGGATTTTCTGTGCATTTTGAGCCGTTTTTCTATTACCAAGAACTAAAGATGTCGTGATTACAACAGAGAGGCCTTTCGGAATTGCAACTACAGCTGGGGCAGCAGCTACCTTGAAATAGAAGGTACATTTCTCAAACGAGAAGCGGAGATTTGCAGGCCATCCATCCACCATATCCCAAGAGAGGAAGTTTTTGTAATTGATCAATCTCTGCTCTTTTATGGGCTCGAGTCAATCCCTTTGTTTCAAAAGCTAATCTAGGTAGCATAATCGTTTCTTGGTTAGTATTGATGGGTTATCGAGAGTTTCATGATGGCTACTTTGTGAGCACTATGATTATAGACACCTTAGTTAGTATTGAATACCATCAATCTGATGCACTCAAAATGATGCTATAAAACAAAAACCAATGAAATGAAATGATTAAGCGTTAATTCCTCAATGGGGATGTTTGCAGCCATATCTTATTTGCAAGACGAAGCAGACAATCTTAAAATAAAAGCAAAAACAAATTCTAATCCAAGTTTTTACAATTCGTGAAAGTCTCTCATTGAGAAGGGAATATAATACCATCATGAATGAAAATCACTCTTTGTGTTTTTTTTCCCTTTGGATCTTATTCTCAGCAAATTACAAAGGTCTTTTTTATGGATTCCATCCAACAAAATCAACAAGTATACAAAGAATCAACAATTTAAAAAAAAAAACCTCAACGAAAACAAATATGGGAATCACGAATCTTATGTATCTACAGTCATTCCAACATATTTTCCCCTTTTGCTAATCTTACTAGTACATGCTAACTGAGGGCAACAATAGCGCATCTGAGGATGTCTTCATCTCCCACCAAATAAGCTGCGGAATTTATGCAATTTTCAGACAACCTTTTTTCACGAAATACGACCCATTTTTTATTCTTTTCCTGTATTTTAGTCGTAATTTAAACCACACACTTCTAAAACAGTTTATCAAACCCTGCACTAACCGTGAGCCCTTTGAACGCCTAATCCCTGCTTTGCATCCCGGTCCCATCTTTTTATCTCTTTTTCAACGCGACAACAAAGGGAAAGTACAGACTGATTAGTTTTTCATGGTTGACGACTTGAGGTGGATTGGTTTCTTGCGGGTCGGACTAAAGATCAAATTTTTCTTTTTGTTTGCTGCGTATAGGGAGAAAAATCCTTGTTTTTTAAAGATACATGAAAAAGAAAAGAGACTGATTTGCAACGGAGAAGCTCAGTTCAGGACAGACCCAAATAATTCAGGTGACGGTGATGTGGTGTTTGAAAAAAATTAAAAATTAGAAAGGCTAAATTAGATATAAAATTATTGTTTAATGACTTATTTGATATTTTAATGATAGTTTAAGGGTAAAATTAAATAGGTAAATTACAACGTTCCTCACTAAACTTTAATCTCTCTCATATTTTACTCATCGTATTTTCAGTTTTTCTATTTTGCTCACTGAACTTTTTAGATTGAATTATCTTGCTCACTTTGTTGTTAATTCTCTAACATGGGGATGACATGTCATTTTTATTATTATTTAATATAAAATAATTGAAAATATAAAGAGTAAATAAATTACATTGTTTCTCATTGAACTTTACTCTCACTCTTATTTTGCTCACTGAACTATAAAATAAAAAACATAAGGTGGTTGGATGCCACCGTCGATCACCGTCGACCGTCGTAGATGGTGGTCATTCGGTCCCAAATTTCATGGGTCACTTCGCCTCGACACCTTGAGTTCGAATCCAACCTCCATTTTGTTAGAACTTGTTTTGAAGTCTTGGAGATTAAAAGTAAGGAAGATGAAACATTTAAATCGAGATTAACAAATTTTGAGATATTTTCCGATGAAACAACCATCAGATTTGGACTCAAGGGGTTGACACGAACTGACTCATGAATTTTGAGACAGAACGACCACCATCACAACAGTAGACGGTGGCCGGAATAAAAAAAAATGACGTGGTGGCCGGTAGCGACAACCCAATCACCTTATTTGCAAATTATGATGCAATTAACTCTATTATAAATATTTACAATTAAATATAAAAGAGATCAAATAACTCTACTCGACTCGAAAAAATTCAAATAAAATTTGAGTTATAAAATAGGACTCGTAAACTCAAATAACTCAAAATTTTTTTACTCAACTCGATCGAAAGCTCACCCCTAAAACCGACCATTAGTAATAATATAAGGGTAAATTATACAAGATGTCATTTTTGGTTCATTTTCTTCTAATTTTAACCACTTAACTTTTAAAAGATTTTAATAATCTATATGATCAAACTATGACAAGATAGTCACTTAGACATTAAGTAATGTTACCACTACAGCAAAATTGTTCTGTAGCGGCAGTTTTAGCGGCGTTTGGAGAGTAAACACCATAAACTTTAAACAAATAGTGGCGTTTATAATCCAAATGCTACAAAATGATACTTTAGTTGCGTTTCTTAAACAAACGTCGTGATAGAATATTACTTTAGCGGTGTTTTTATATAAACGCCACAATAGGGTTCGTTTATAGTGGTGTTTTTCCAACAAATGTCGTGATAGATTAGTACTTTAGTGGCGTTTTTATACAAACACTGTAAGAGGGTTCGTTCATAGTGGCATTTTTCCAACAAATGTCGTGATAAAGAGTATTTTATAGGGTTCGTTCATAGTGGCATTTTTCTAAAAAAACGTCGTAAAAGGATAATATATACCCCTCCCCTACCCGATCCCTAGCATACCATAGTGGCATTTGTTGTGAAAACGTCGCAAAAATGCACACATTAATGGTGTTTTAATGGAAAATGCCGCAAAAGGATAACATATGCCTTCCCCCTCTCGATCCCCAAAATACATTTCAACCTCTTCTTTAAAAAAACTTCTTCTTCCTCACTTTGGTATACAACATCTTTAGCCCACATCGTCGTGCCCAAGCATCATCGTTGTGCCTTTGGTCAACATCTTCGCGCCTTCAGACACCATTGTCGCGCCTATAGTGACTCTTCAAAGCTCAATATTTAGGTACTCTCTTATCTCTTCATAAAAACCCATTTCATGATCAATTTTAGGCCTATTAAACTTGATTCTTCTTCTAAACAACTTGATAAAACCACCCTAGAGTAGGCTAGGATATCGTTTGAATGTTTGTAATCAGGAGCCACTGTCTTTATTAACTTATATATTATTATGCCAGGCAATTGTTCTATTTCAGTATTAATCAAATTAATAGCACATAACTAAACAAAAAAATTAAGATTTTACAGTAAATTGGACATAAAAGTGAGATAATAGATCGTTGAAGAGACGAGGATTTGGTCTAAACTGACCTTCTTGAGCAACAAACATCAGAAGTGACGATCATGGAGCTAAAAACATCTTTTTTGAATCAAGGTAATCTCCTTGCACTTCCTGTAACACCCCCAACCCGTACCTGACCCGGATACGAGTCCGAGATGTCACATTGACTTTTCAAAACAATATACTTATACAAAATACTAGAACATTTGAACATATATATTAAGAAAATCCAATATTATACATAAGTTTATACAAAGTTTACAAAATAATCAGAGCATACACAACTTAAACCTTTGATTACATGTCAACATCGATTTACAAAACCAAAATAACCTACTGTTTAAGTTGCTTTTGATCTGATATTTGCAGGAGTAATGTTGTCCCAGCTGACTAACCTTGCTTGTCTACCTTCTCAGATCCTACGTGTGAAACACTCACACGCTAAGTCATCGACTTAGTGAGGCATAATAATAATATATATAATCATAATACTATCGTGAGATGAAATAACATGCAATCATATATTTATTCAATGTCATTTACATAACCATGAATCTCACACATAAACTTATCAATTTAGCAATCATAAATTCATATTAATAATTACATTAGCCCATGATACAATACTGAGAACCTAAGGTATGTGAGTACCGTGAGGTTATGCACTATGCTGTCACCACAGCTCGTATAAATGCACCGAAATGCCACGTAGAATTGCACCAAAGTGCCGCTTAGAATTGCACCGTAGTGCCATATAAAATGTCCATAAGGACAATATAGAAATTCCTTAATAATTACATACATATTCCAAGTATCAATTATGTGTCTCAAAGGACCCCATAAATGTTCCAAAGGATACATATATGTCCCGAAGGACCGCGTAGACCCTCGACTCTTGACATGCCAGTTATACCTATAGCTCTCATCTACATAACATGGGATTTTATCTTTCACGTAGTTTACATCTCATAGCTATATCATTTCTTACCTTTTATCACATCACTTATGCAAACTTCTCATGCATATTCATACAAATCAGTGTCATATAATGCATATAATATGAATTCATGTCATATATCATATTATGGAATGCAAACATGTATTAGTAATACTGGAACTAGACTTATCACAAGTCTAAAGTTTAATATACTATTATAATCATACTATGCATATGCACTCACATATATCTCTTTGTCTTTCCCTCGATCGATCTTACTTGCCAATTGTTCCGGAACTCGTTTAGGCTCAGTATCTACATAAATATAATTTCCAAGACATTTATCAGTAGCCTAAATATATAACTCAATCTTAATAACTTAAACTATTGATAACCAAAAATAATTCACATTTCCTTATTAAGTGGTATCGGTACCCCTATGTATGGTACAGATACTTCCTTTTAGAATGGTATCGATACACTACTTGAGTATCGGTACCCAAATTAAATTCGATGTTTCCAGGTATCGATGCATGCCTTATAGTATCGATACCTAGGGTATCGATACTACCCTCTTCAGTATCGATACTACCCTCTTCAATATCGATACCTCATAAAGATGTTCATCTAAAATGGTCTTAGGGTATCGATACCTATTCATAGGGTATCAGTACCCTTTGCCCATAACATGTTTTTTTCACCCGAAATTCATCAACTCTTCTCTCAATTCTTCTATTTCTAATTCCCTTATTGCCACTAAGCCCAACTATAAACACCTTAACTAACTTCTATCATTCCAACACCTTATTATCTTCCACATTTCATTCAAATTCTTGGAACTAAGAATTTTACTAAATTTTTCATATAATCCAAACTTAGTTTTAACAATTATAACTTCTTATTCACACCTATGACAAGTCAAATTCAACTTCTAAATTCCTTTATATACTCTTATTCAAAATTTCACTTATTCACTTCTTGTATTTAATCTGAGAGCTGAAACGATGACTCAATTCCAATGGGAGAATTGAAAAAGACCCTTAATAACTTCGGAATATCTCTCTCAATATCTGTACTTTTTTTTCAAAATTAAAATAGTTTTCAAAATCAAAGATTGACTTTGGTCAAGATGTTGTTGCGATTAAATGTGTGGGAGGAAGGATCGACTTATTGAAAGCACATTCGACTTACTAGGAACACACTTGGTGAGATAGCCTTGCCAAGAGGGAATTGAGATCAGAATTAATGGTTATTGGAACAACAATCCGAGTCGGTCATCGCAAACTTAAACGGTAATTGATCTACGACAATTAATATTAATTAGATCAGTTTTCGAAGTCGGAATCAAAGATTTCCTTGGGTATTCGGTATACAAAATAGAGTCACGAGGATTGCCCTTGTAGACAAAGTAACCGACGTGAATCCCAAAGGGAAAATCTAATTCGATGATCTAAAGGAAATTGATTCAAAGATAGGCTTGAGGCTGTTTTTACCGTATTCATTTTCAACGTTACAACCTTTATTTCTTTATTATTTCTTTAAATTGCTTTTAATTACTTAAATACATTTTTACCAAAACCCTCTATTTACTGTATCACGCCTGGTATAAATAATTCAGACAGAAATTTAGAATTTTCTAAGTCCCTGTGAAATCAACCCTTACTTCTCTTTACTACATATTTCCTTTATTTATTAATTGAAAAGAAGGAAATTATTTTGACATCAAAACGACACTTGTCATATATTTCAACCATTTGGTGTTTCGGTATATTTCTATTGACACTATTGACATGCATGTATGCATTGGCATAAAATTGAATGCTCTATTATTTTAGTATTAATGTGTATGCATATTATCGATATAATCTGGCATTGTTTTACCCAATAAAGGGTTGATGTGAAAACTTAATCATTTTACAAAGTTAAAAGCATTGCATGGCAGACTTAATCAGAATAACTTGTTTAGAACAGATTAACTTTACTGTAAATATTGAAAATTGTATGACATAACAATGTAGTTAGATCTTATATCTTAATTGAGTAATTTATAATGTTATCATTTATATATGTTGATGTCGTAGAATATATATATTACTAATATTATTGTCAGTATTTACTAATATTGTTGTTTGTTTATTGTAGATATTATGCCTAGGAGAAAATTAAGTGATCTGCGGATTGTTCGAGCTCCTACAAAGGAGGAAGAAACAAATAATGAAGATCCGATTGATGTTAGATCTACAGAAGTTCCGAATACCGTTGAAGAATTTGTATAAATTGAAGGTAATGTTCGACTCCTTATTTAAATGGTGACTGATTTTCTTATTGACTTGATTTTGAAAACCTACACTAAATTATTTCTTATGTAGTTGAAAATGGTCAAATGCATAAGAGTAGAGGTCGTACGATAATGAAGGAATTGTATCAACTTCCTCTTGGGGATTGCGTGACAGTTTCAAGTAACGATGTCGATCAACTTATTGGGACAGAAGCACGTGTTCTATCAGGATACCTAGGCGTTATTGCACGAAATGCAAGTATTCTACAGATCAATTATGAGTCATGGCGTGAGATGCTGAATAGTAGCAAAAACCAGGCTATGGATTGCATTAAGTTAATAATTTAAAAGCATTAAATTATTCATTGTACTTCAATAGTAATATATATTTACTTTCAACACTTGTATAAATTATAGGAGAAATTTTCTTTTGAGGTCTCAGATGAATATTTGAAGCAAGCGTTAGGAAATAAATGGAGAGACTATAAAAGTTTCTTAAAAAATAAATAGTTTAAGAACAATCTCAGCCTTGAAGGAAAGCTGCAAAATGTCTCACCTGGAATGCTCAGATATCAATGGGAAGATACAATCAAGTTTTGGAGTTCAAAGAAATGAGTGGTATGACGCACTTTAAAAATAATATTATGTCACTAATTATTGACTTTATAAGTCATGTGGAGTTCAAATTGTAGGACCAAGAGCACGTTGGTATTGCTAGTAGATAACAACAAAAGTTTACTCACACTGTTGGATCGAAGGGCTTTGCTCGTGTAGCTCATGAACATGTATTCGCGTTTTAATTATGATTATTCATATAGTCATTTTAAGTTGGTAGTATATAGTAATTAACATTTTTTCTATTATATTTCTTACTTTTTTCGTAAGTATTAATTTATATTCTACATTGTAGGAAATCACATCTGGCAGTAGAGTTGGTCGAATACAACTCTTTGAAATGAAACATACAAAAAAGATGGCTCTCCTATGGTTCTTGAAGTTGCAGAATTATGGTATATTTACTGGACATATTATATTTATAGTATAAAATTTCATATTTTAAATAATTCTTGAATTTGTTATATATTCTTAACTGATTATCAGGAAAAATTTTATCAGGAAAAATTGAGCGATAAAAGGGTAGAGTATGAAGTTATGACTTCATCTCATGCTTCTATTAATGCGGAGGAGATTGAAAATCAAGTTATTGCTGAAGTTTTCGGTCCTGAAAGATATGATCGAGTTCGTTGTCAAGGATCATTCGTTACTCCAACTAAATTATTTTGATCCAGCTCGTCTCAGTACATGCCATCACACAGCCAGTCTTCTCAACAAGAAGTTATTCAATTAAAACAATAGTTGAGTCAAGTTGATGAAAAAATTGCTCAAATGAAAGCTGAAGCTGAAGCGAAAGAAGAAGAGAGAGCAGCGAGAGAAGCATATAGGGTAGCGATAGAAGTAGAGAGAGAAGAAACATTTCAGAGAAAATATGAAGAACTTCAAAAACAAATTGAAACTATGAGGCAAATGATTCATCCTAGGTGTTTTCTTAGCTTAATGCTTATTTTATGTTATTGAAAAATGTTGAACTACATTATATTTAACTTAGATGTATATGTAAACTTTGATTTATTTATGTTTTTATATATTATTACTTAATTCAAATCGTAATTAAATTTACTGCAAGTTGTTGAATATTGTTACAGGTTAAATTTGGGTAATACAAAATACAAATAAGATATGTTAAAATCAGTTTCGATTAGTGGTATTTTAGGAGCAAAATGCCACTAATGAAATGCATATTTGGCGGCGTTTTTAGGAATAAACACCACTAAATGACCAACTTATTGCGGTGTTTCTGCCGGACGAGCCGCTACATATCAAATCTATTGCGGTGTTTGTGACTACAAACATCGCTAAATATCGAACCTGTATCGGGAAAACGCCTATAAATATCAACCTATTGCGGTGTTTCTGCCGGACGAGCCGCTACATATCAAATCTATTGCGGTGTTTGTGACTACAAACATCGCTAAATATCGAACCTGTATCGGGAAAACGCCTATAAATATCAAACCTAATGCGGCGTTTGTGCCAAAAAAGCCGCTATATTTCTAACCTATTGTGGCGTTTGTATTCTAAAACGCCGCAATATAACATGACCTTTAGCGGCGTTTGTATACTCAACGTCGCTAAATAACATGACTTTTAGTGGCGTTTATTAGTAGAAAATGCCACTAACAATTACGGTGTTTGTAATAGCGGCATTTTTTGTGGCCTTTTTTTTGCTCAGGCAGCATTTTTAGCGGTGCTTTGAAACGTCGCTATAAGACAAAAAACACCGATATAAACCAGTTCTACTGTAGTGTACATTTTTTATCTGGGGTAAATAAATGTAGTATCTATTCAAAGATAACTCTTAACCTTTTAACATTGAACTCTCACCACCCCTACATTTATGGTGCTCGAACCCGGGTCCTCAAGGAATAACAACAATTCATTTACCACATAGACCACTTGATTCGTACTTAAGTAATGTTACATTTATAATATGACATGTTAATAAAATAGTTCAAGAACAAGTACACTTCCACTATAAGAATTTAGGTTTATTATTTAGGAGTTTGTTCAGAATTACCATGATGATTCACTAGATATTTGATCAAATAGGACTATTTGATTCTTATAGAAATTATCACTATAATATTTTTAAAGGAAATAAGTCTAATTGGAGCGAAAAAGTTTTTTAACGAGATAGAAAATATAAAATTTTTGTATAAATAATTGTATGATAATGATAAAAAATTATTAACCTTATATTGAAGTTTGTAAATAAATTATTACTAATAAAAAGAATAGAATATATACCTTTATGCTAGAGGGAGGCATTGAATTTATAATTCATCATATGCTTTTTATGAATGTTAATTAAGTTTCGTTAGGAAATTAATTCTTATTGTTTAATAATTTAATAATCAGATTCATTTTTCGATAATTGTATACTATAAGTTACAGTAGATAGAATTTGATTATTAGTTCTTTCTATTGTTAAGGTGGAGAAAATATATTAAACAATATGATAAAACTCTTAAAATAATAAAAAATAGCATAACAATGCCCATAGAACGAGATCAAACACATAGACCTTCGACAACTCATATAGTCGACCCCATATCATCATTGTGCAACAAATCAACTTAGTCTATCCTAACGCTGGCCGACACCATAGTACCAAATCATCGGCCACACTTACACTAGGAACCAACGAAGGTTGGTCATGCATAGCTTCCTGCCGAGCCACACAGCACATCAACTGTAGCCTTTTGCTCTTGTCAAGAATTGAACCGTGCTCAACTATAGCATTATTAAACACCCATGCATTTCGATCAATACATATATGCCATAAGAGCGCCCCAAAGAGAATATTCCAGTCCCTCGTATTCACCACGAACTGAGAAGCATCTCTATGAGATTAACGATGAACCATTTATTTAGCTCCAATACTAAGAACTCATCTAGTCTATCCGCACGTACAAGACTGCCCATATCACATATGTTCACTGGCATGCAACCTCAAACACATGGTGAACTTCTTCTATGGTAGTTGAACACACACGGACGCATCCATCGGTTGTAAAGTGTCGGGTAACCCACTGGGTTAGTCATAATCTTATTGGAGCAAACAAACATAAATATTTTGATCTTTTGCACACCATAGAAACTATGGATCAACTTCCACAACCGAGAATCTCTTTCAATTGCTGGACCATAACAGATCTGATACGCGATTTTAACCGAGAATTGAAAGTCTAAACTCGCCTGCCAACCAACCACGTCCTTGGCGGCAAACGCTAATGGTCCCCTCGTTGCAGCGATACGAAGGAGGAAATGTAATAAGTTAGCATGAATGTACATTATCAATGGATCAGCCCCGGTCAGCCACCGATCCCGCCAAAAATAAATGGAATGACCATCTTCCGCACAATGTATGACGTTATCACGGACATCATTTTAAACCATGCATATGCCCTTCCAAACCCTAGAACAATTTCGCCTAAACAACTGATCCGGGACCAAATCAAAGTGTTTATATTTCTCACGGAGAAAGCAGACCCATAACGCTTCCTTGATCGCTATAAAATTAAATGCAAGCTTCATAAGGGATAATCCATTCTATATGTAAATTACGAAATCCAAGATCACCTTGAGAGGTCGGACGACACAACTCCCCCCAACGGATCAAATAAACTCCCTTTCTGTCTGGAGAAATACCCCAAACAAAATGTTTAATTAAGAGTTCAAGCTCCACACAAGCCTTCTTATGAAGCACCGCCGTTTGCATGGTGCAAATCAGAATGGCAGCTAGGACAACCTTTTCTAGGGTAATCTGTCCCCCAAGAATAAGGTTCTTAGCTACTCATCTTGATAATTTTTTCTGCACCATCCGGATCAAGTAAATATACAAAGTCGAAGTAACATGATTGTGTAATAATGGAACACCCAAATATCTTCCTTAGTCGTTGACCACCGTAAAACCAAACAATCCACTAATATGTGTGCGTGAGTTAACTGTGATATTTAAAAAAAATACTGTTGTTTTAGCTATGCTAACCTTGTGGCCGGAAACCTCACAAAAATGCTTCAAAACACATCGAATTATCTCACATTGAGCTACCTAAGCTTCAACAAACAATAGTATATCATCAACGAAGAAAAGATATGAAATACTTGGGCTACGTTTGGACGTTCAAAAAGGCTTTCAATCACCATTGTCTGTAACGATCTTTATAACTTGTGCGAGCCTCTTCATACATAGGACAAATAAGTAAAGTGATAAAGGATCACCTTTCTGAATTTCTCGAGAAAGAGTAAAAGATTTCGACCGATCGTCATTCCACAAAATCTGTGTTGACACGGTGGAGACACACTACATAATCAAATTACACAATTACACATGAATACCAACATCAACCAACGTATCTTCAATGAAATCTCATTCAAAGCGATCATAAATTTTCTCCAGATCAATCTTAATTACACAATTACACATGAATACCAACATCAACCAACGTATCTTCAATGAAATCTCATTCAAAGCGATCATAAACTTTCTCCAGATCAATCTTAATTACCAGCCAACCTTTACTCTCTGTTTCTTTTCGCATAATATGAATCACATCCTGAGTTATGACAATATTGTCCGTGATCGCTCTACCCATAACGAAACTAGTTTGATTAGCTGATATCCAATCCGAAAAGAACGGTTTAAGACGATTCACAATTATTTTTGTAGTTATCTTGTACATAACATTGCATAGATTTATGGGTAAAAATTGACTAACCCATTCAGGACTAGAAACTTTCGGCAAGAGAACAAGAAGGGTCTTGCTCAAATCCGATGGGATATTGCCTTCTTGGAAAACTTTCTATACGCATTTAAAGATCGATGATCCGACAATATCCCAATTTTTCTGATAAAAAACCAACTTGAAGACCATCTAACCCGGAAACTTTAAAACTACCTATATCGAAGACAGCAATCCTAACTTCTTACATCGTTACCGGTGCTACCATAGAATCATAACTCTCTTGACGTAAGACCTTGAAACGTCCCCGAAGGATATAGTTAGATCCTAAAGAACCAATAGCAGTGAAAAGGTTTCGATAATAATCATTAACCAAAGAAACCAACTCATTGCAGTTAGTACACCAACTTTTGTTCGCTCGCTTAGGAGCAATAATTATATTTGTCCTCCGTCGAGCAAGCACCGTCGCATGAAAGTATTTAGTGTTTCTGTCGCCATGTAAACTCCATTGAGAACAAGCCTTCTGACGCCCTAAACTTTCTTCTTGCTTTATAATTCATCATATATATGCTTTTTATGAATGTTAATTAAGTTTCGTAAGTAAATTTATTTTGATTGTTTAATAATTTAATAATCAGATTCATCTTTTGATAATTGTATTCTACAAGTTAGACTAGATAGAATTTGATCGATCATTCTTTCTATTGTCAAGGTGGAGAAAATACATTAAACAATATGATTTTCTCTCATTGTTTGAGTGAAGTTTTTAATCAAGTAAAAAATATATAGGGGTATTCAAACGGGTAATTCGGTCAAACGACCGAACAAAATTATCCAAATTTTATTAACCGAATCAAATTTTTTCCAAAAAAAATTAACCAAACCGAACTAAGTTCAGTTAACCGAATTAACCAAAGTTTATAAATATTATATATTATATATTTAATATTTTTGGTTTATTCGGTCGGTTAATTTGGTTAAAATCAAAGTTTAAACGCCCCTAAAGCTAAATAATATATATAATATATTAAATATTTAATAATTTTGATTAATTAACTGATTTCGAACCGAATTAATCAAAATCGAAGTTTAAAAAATAGTAATCGTTAACCGACTAAACCCAAAATTAACCGACCGAAATTTCGGTTCGGTCGATTAATTCGATGTTAACCGAATTATGAACACACCTAGAAATATATATTCCAAAATTTTATAATTGACCAATTACAAATTAAAACCAAAACCTAAGAGATATTATTAATTATAATAAAACAATAAAAATACTTTAAATCAATTTATAAATTTCTTGTATTAATTTTGAGGTTGGTTTTTAACCGTATTTTGATTTATGGGGTTGTGGATCAACTTATATGCGGACCCAGATGGAACTCCATGGTCCATACTACATACACACACAAACACAATTATGTTTTTTCAGTCCATTATTATCCTTCCGCAAAGCCTCAAAAACAAAAGGGTAAACTACATGTTTATCACTTAAACTATTACTTTTATTTTATTTTGATACTCAAACTTTGTTTATTTCAAAAACATGGCTAACATTTAGTTTATATTTCATTTTGATACTTTATCGTTAAAAAATTAACAATAATATTGACGTATCACCATAAGATAACACCATATGACCATTAAAAAGTAAAAAGATGTCACATCAGTAGTTTTATTAATTTTTTAACGATGGATATCAAACTGAAACTTCAACTAAACATTCGGTATAGTTTTAAAAGAAAAAATTTAGGTACCAATAAGTAATAAAGTGATAGTGTAGGAATTAAACATGTAGTTTACCCAAAACAAAATACACTTTCCTTCTTTTTAAGACTTGTGAGAGAAAATATCCAAACATATCTTCGATTTCCACGGCTCCCAGTCCCAGAAACTGAGAGTGATCGGATTTGTTCTGAGCCGTCGTTAAAACCCATCACCATAACTTTCTTATTTATTTGTATTTCTTCTCAAAAACAATCTCAAATTCTCAATTAACTTTTATTATTATTTTCTTCCCTTTTCAATGGCTGCCTATAGCCTCTCATCTCTCCCGTTTGCTTTTTCCACATCTCATTCTCCTCCTTCCAAACGCTTTCTCTCTCTTCCTTTGACCTCTCTTTATGGAAATCGTCTTTTACTTCGGCCCTCGACCAGTTTCGTTGTTAAACATCATTCCTCGGTTACCACCGCCACCGTTTCGCTTAGCCTCCCGACTGCGTAAGTTTGAACCCGAATTTCTGCAAATTTGCTTTATGGCATCGTGTTTGAGAAAATTTTCTGGATTTTTGTTTGCAGGAAACCGGATAGGGCCCCTTCAGAGAAATCCCCAAAGTGAGTTAATGCTATGCTCGTATTCGTATGTATACGTATTGTGGATGGAAATATTATGGTGTATATTGGATGGTCTATGTATAAAACTGTATAATTTATATTATTTTGATAGTTTGGGTTTTGTATGTGAGTAAGT
Organism: Hibiscus syriacus; assembly: GCF_006381635.1. Lineage (NCBI taxonomy): Eukaryota > Viridiplantae > Streptophyta > Magnoliopsida > Malvales > Malvaceae > Hibiscus > Hibiscus syriacus. The sequence goes on along the minus strand of NW_024063059.1, from coordinate 11,394,374 downwards.
AATTGTTTGGAATTGGATCTTTATGGTGGATAGATGGTCGTCAAGATCGATAAAGTCCTTTGCAATGGCGGAATTGGAGGCAAGGAAACTCAAGTATCCAAATACCGGAACTGAAGCACTTCTTATGGGAATTCTGGTCGAGGGTTAGTTATTTCTTTGCCATTTTTGCTCAGTAGTTGCTGTTTTAGCATCATATAACACATGCGAAAAAAATATTTTAATAAGATATTTCTTGTGGACTTCAATGAAAACTTGATTCTGTTGGTGAATTGTTGTGAAGCAGTGCTACTTTATAGCAGCCCTATTTGTAATTGATTTCGGTCAGAATTTACATAATTCGAAAGGTGATTTAGTCTTTGTGAGGTGGACGCTGTTTAGAATAATTTTATTGCTTCCCCTATTCAATCAGCAATGCTGACAAACAAGTAAACAAACATCGTCAGTTTTTGCTAATGCGTTTATCTTTGAATGTTTTGAATTCTCGCTTATACATTGTGAAGCAGAAACTTGTAATTCTATACGAATAAGTAGGTTATCTTAATGCCTCGGATACATGGAAGAGACATGAAATCCTCTGCTTTGCCATTTCAACTTCACTTTACTGATTAAAGCAGTTTAAACACACCTTCTCAGCCCCCATTCCGGAAGAAGGGGAAAAGATATTCCAAAATGAGCTAATATGGACAATAAACATATATTTTCTGTTAACCTAAAAGATATTTTCATGAAATGAAGTCATACTGTGTCCTATTTAATTTCTATGATGTTAGAAATCTTTTCAAATGTTTGCATTGTCAGTATGTAATTCCTCTTTTTGATGTTTAGGAACAAGCCAAGCTGCGAAATTTTTAAGGGCTAATGGGATCACACTTTTCAAAGCGCGAGAGGAAACAGTGAACTTACTTGGAAAGTCAGATTTGTATTTTTTCAGTCCTGAACATCCTCCACTAACCGAGCAAGCTCAAAGGGCTCTTGACTGGGCTGTTGATGAAAAGCTAAAGTCAGGTAAAAGATAATTTCTAATTCTTCATATGGTATGTTTATCACGATATACAAAAGTTTAGATGGTAGTTGAATAAAATGCAAGTATTACTGATTTGTAATTTAAAAACTGATACTTAAGTATTAATCAACAAATCTCATGCAACTAGATGTAAATATTAGTCACTGCCACTGACGCATGGAGATGGAATTTTTTTTTTATCTTGGATTACATGGATGACAGTTAGTCATTCATGCTAATGTATTTTGACATTTTCAGAAGAAATGAGGAGGATGCAATAAAATCTTTAGTTCCTTTTTATTGAAGTTACTAGGTTGCATAATTAATTTGTCAAGCTATAAAGGAGCTATTCTTCTTGTTTATTACTGACAGTTGAGTGGAATTCAAGTCTCAAAAGAAAGTAGAATGTGATTTTTAAGGACGACTGTCTAATATAAAAATTAGTTGATGACAATTGTATTCGTGTATCCTTTTGGATAATGTGTATGACTGGGTTGCCTTTTTATAATTTGGAAGTTCATGATGTACCTGTATTAGAACATTATAAATCATTAAATTGTTCAAACTAAAGTATCCTATCTGCCATGCTCATGGTAAGATCTGAACAGGAGCTCATGTTTAGCTGTGCCAACTTCCACATTTCTCCAGTGGCTTCTTTCTCTTCCTTCCTATATATTTCTAAATGTTTGAAATTTGGTATAATGGAGCTTGCTGCTTTGAAAGTTTAATAGTGTACGTCTTTTGTTATGTTCCATATGCTATTCCTTATAAAAGTCCTGCCTGTTTACAATCATGTTATTATCTTATTCTTTTTAAACTGTTATTCCTCCACATTTAGTTAAGACCATTGTGCCAAGTGCAGGTGAAAGTGGGGAAATAACCACAACTTACTTGCTTCTTGGGATTTGGTCAGAGAAAGAATCAGCAGGCCACAAGATCTTGGCCACTTTAGGTTTTAATGATGAGAAAGCCAAAGAACTTGAAAAATATGTAAGTTGTTTTTCCCGAAGAAGTTATAAAATACTATGAAAGTTGCTTACCTTGTATATCAGCTATGGCTTCGCGGCTTTGTGAGTGACGTCTTATTGTTTTTCTCGTGCAGCTTAATGAGGATATTGTTTTGAACTATAAGTAAGGTCAAAAGATTTGTGTAATTTCCAACTTTGAACCAACTATTTGATGCTCCTCTAAGAAGATAACCTGTGAGGGTTTTTTCTTTCCTTAATTGTTCAAAGCTTAATGATAGGTACCCATTGTTTTTTTTTTGGTGTGAAATAACTGCAAATGTTGTGAGCTATAAAGTTTTGTCATGAATGATTTGGTGGAAGGAATGACCTTTTTTTTTATCATTGAAGATGAATTTCCCCAATTTCGGTTCAAAATAACTGTTAAATATGTTTAATAACAACATTATTTTTAGCATTATTAATTTTATTTATTTGGTGTTCAATAAAATTGAATATTATATACTTATAATTAAAAAAAAAGAGACAAAATCATAGCTACTGGAACTTAAGGCCACTGATAGTTGGTCTGGCCAAGCTATTAATATCGAAAAATTATACAGTGCGGCATCTTTAATATACAATTAAAAAAAAGTGTTATTGATTTTATTATTATTTAAATAACAAAATTGATAAATTTTTTTTTTAAAATATTATTATTTTTACCTAAAACATCAATATTTTTTAACATATCTGGTAAAGTGTCCAACAATAATAAAACTGTTAGCGTTTTATCGGTTTTGTTAACAAAATCGGAAAAACGTCCAATAATAACAAAATCGGTAGAAATAATATTGTTTTCGGTAATTTTTTACCGGTTTTGTTATTTAAATAATAACATAATTTGTAGCGTTTTTTAACCGTATATTAAGGTTGACACACATGATCATTTTTCATTAATATCCCTACTCTCTTGCGGGTGATAAATACATTTTACATACATGTGTCGTCTGGGATTGTCCTCAAGGCTCAATGTGACCTTTGTATTGGTGTCCACGGTAGATTAACTGTACCGTTTAGTCTAAACGCTCGATTATTCGTTATAACAATTATTAAAATTTGTTAACAATAGTTAACTATTAAGAAACGGTTAACCGCTAAAGATTAATCGTTGTTAACGGTTCGGTTATAGGATGACATATGGTTAATTTATTATAATTTTTTTTAAAACATAACAACTTAAAATTTTCAAATTTTCATAAAATTTACAGGATGAAAAAATAAATATTTGTAAAAATCTTATTTATTTATAAATGTATTTTATTATTATTATATATATATATAATGAGGCATATTTATCTTTTTTATAGTTTAAATATTGTGTGTGTATATTTATATTTTGTAATTTAAAAGTATGTATTTATTCCATCTATGTTTGATTTAATATGATCTTATATAAGATAAACGCGATAACTAAAAAAATAGGAGGAATCATTTTGATATTATTTTTAATTATCTTCTCTAAAAATTATAATTAATTAATTATAATTTATTAACGGTTAACATCGCTTAATTATTTATTAAAATTCATTAATTGTAACCATTAATCGATATTTTTAACGGTTTGATTAACCGAAACCATTTAATCTTAACGGTTCTTTTAATTAACCTATAAAATGTAACGGGTTACATCAATTAATAATTACAATTAACGGTAACAGATTAATTTGAACACCCGACCTTACACCTCTACGCAACAATAAACTCGTATTTCTTCAAATTTGCAATTTTATGTGGTAGATGTAATTTGTAACACTTTTGTATGATTGAAAACTATTTTCGAGGTAAGATTTATTTACACTGTGCTATTTTTTTTAATTTTATACTGATTTAATACTATTAGATGATTGAGATACATAATTGAGAATGATGAGATTTTTATGAGTTGAAAAACTGAATTATGTAAATGTACAAAATTTTAATCCCACTCATTCTGCTACGTTCATCTCATGATATTAAGTTACTATAAATTTAAATGAATTTTACGGTGTCCTATAAAGTGTTGTGCTTTCAAGCTAGTGATTTTCGTTATTCTTGAACTCCCAAATGCTAGGAGTGTAAGCTCCTAACTAAAATCATGAAAATTCCAAAAGATCCCCAGGAGATTTTAAAAATCTCTATTTATTACAACACACAGACTATAAACAATTCAAATATTTATCCTATAATAATAATCATCATAATAATTGAATTAATCCTCAATCCACAATTATATTATTAAATAAAATTTTATAAATATAAATCTATATTAGAATACATAATTTTAAACCGAACGAGATTAAGAGACTTATTATACTTTAAGGTTCTAAATTTAAACATTATATATATATATATATATATATATATATATATATATATATATATATTATGATGCACTTACACAATGTAAAACAAATAAGTTTTACACTAATTTATAGCCAATAGATCTAAATAAATAAATGATTTAGATTTAATTAAAATATATAAGTATATAACCATAAATAAATATATTTTAACTCACAATAAAACAATATACTTTTCTTATTATGGTTAGAGTTTAGGAAACATAATTTAAGATTTAATGTTAAAGTTTATTGTTTAGGATTTAGAGTATATGATTTAGGAGGTAGGGCACAAGGCTCTTAACCTTGTTGTCGTGGAATCGAGTCTCATTGAGGACAATTCATAACGGAGGTCTTTCATGAAAGTTGTTCTCAACCTGACGTTAGGGCAACCTACTACCCTACCCCTATCCTATTATCTATGAAAATAGGGTCAGTTAATTATATTTAAGGGGTAGGGCTTAAGATTTTAATTCGGGGTTTAGAATTTTAGGAGTTTAGATTTGAAATTTTTGAATTTGAGGTAAAAGAAGATATTATTTTACCATAAATTAAAAGATATTTATTTATATGTAATAAATTTTAATTAAATTTTAATTATTTATTTATTTAAATATAATGACTATAAATCAATATAAAACTTATTAATTTTAGATAGTATAAACGAATCCTCAGTCCTGAACGGCAAAACCCCTCCTTCGGAGTCGTAGACTAGAGGCTAGAGCTTTATTTTCATTTTAAAATCTCCATCTCTCTTGCCAAACCCTAACCCCTCTGCTTCGGCAATGAGCTACGCGGCCTATAAAATGATGCTCTGGCCCACCGGAATCGAGGACTGCGCCTCCGGCTTCGTCACTAACTGCTATTCGGATTTAACGCCCCGAATTCCTCTCAACCAGACCGGTGATCTTGAATCCGACTGGCCCTCAAGGCGCGGCATTGGTTCCGTTCCTAACCTCATTGTCACCGCCGCTAATGTTCTCGAATTGTATGCAATCAGGGTTCAAGAAGAGGGCAGTAGAGAAGCCAGTACTTCCACGGAGGTCAAGCGCGGTGGAATTATGGATGGGGTCTCCGCCATTTCTCTCGAGCTCATTTTCAGTTATAGGTTTGCCTCCATATCCATAAAACCTCTTATATTATGTGTATGTTTTCGGCCTTTTCTTTGTGTCTGAAGTTCTATGTTTCTGGAATTTATATGTTAGTTTGTTCGGTGAGTATTGGCAATGAATTGGATAAGTACTGCATTCCTTAGCTTGTTCTTATTTATGCTTCCATGTTTCTAGCCTTCCGAAGCTAAAACCAGGCATTAGGATGTAAAAGCAAATTAGTTCGGAAAAATGACCTTCGTGGAGAGTTAAAAAGCTTGATTTTACTTATATATGCAACTGTTATGTTTATATTTTTGTTAGTTGCTCATATAGTGTTAATTTTAAATCAACATGGTTTTGCTTTTTTGTTGTTTGTACCAAGTGACAAAAGTAACAATCAAAATGCATCTAGGTTGCTGACTTTCTGTAGTTCTCCTTGGATTTTTTTGGGGTTAAAAATTCTGCTGCAGATTGCATGGTAATGTTGAATCTATGGCGGTTCTATCTATAGGAGGTGGTGATGGATCTAGACGAAGAGATTCAATTATCTTAGCCTTTCAAGATGCCAAAATTTCGGTCCTGGAGTTTGATGATTCAATTCATGGCCTTCGAACAACGTAAGGATATATCATGAATAATGCCGTTCATACTTTTCTGATTTCTGGACTCTTTGTCATGCTTCTAGTTTTGATTCTTATCTCAATATACGAGCTGTTCCTGATTTTGGAAGCGAATACTTACTCATTGATATTGATTTCTTTTCCAGCTCAATGCACTGTTTTGAGGGTCCAGAATGGCTTCATTTGAAAAGGGAAGAGAATCATTTGCAAGAGGCCCTTTGGTAAAGGCTGATCCTCAAGGCAGGTGTAGCGGTGTTCTTGTATATGGTTTGCAGATGATAATACTCAAAGCTGCTCAGGTCTCTTGCTTCCTGTACTTTTGACTATTTCATACTTTCCTTTCTCTACATCTAATGGTGATATGAAAAACCTTTTCATGTCGAGGGAGTAGAACATTATGGATCTCTGTAAAAAAAAAAGAATAGTAATTCCTGCAAACCCTATATTCTGGAAGTTGTGTACATTTAAATTCCTATTTCTGTGGATGAGTAATAGTTCTCATTGTGATACTTAACAAGAAATAATTCCCATAATACGAAAACAAAAATATAAAGAATAGCATTTATTGTTGGCAGGTCTGGAAAATGATATAGTATTTCATTTCTCGAAACAAAAATGTTCTTGTTAAAAGATTCACAAGAAATTGGAGAACGCCTGTGGTTAAAAGGTCTTAAGCCTTCTTTAAGAAGGCCTCTGTAATTTTCTTCTGTTAATATCTTGGCATCAATCTTTCTTTGTCAGGCTGGTTCTGGATCTTGGCATCATCTTACATTATCAATTTACGAGATTTGGACATGAAACACATCAAAGACTTTGTATTTGTGCATGGTAAAATTTAAGCAACTATGCCTCTTATGATTTTAAGATTTTTTTTAAAGTACTTGCACTATAATAAGTTAGTGTACCTATATTTGGTTTCCATTTCTGGAAAATCAGTTAGCAGTTTCAAATTTGCCTACTGGTTAAATGAACTTTCTTCACCTTGTTGAATTATAGTTAAACTGAATGACACAAGGTCTTTAAATTCACTCTTATAGTGGCTGCTTGAAATTGGATTACTTGGAAAACCTACTAGGCGTCATTTTATTATTAATATTGTCTCAGTTGAAAGGCTTTTGGGTCATGTCAGTTACAGCTGACGTCTCTTTTATACGTTGACCCATTGCTTTTTCTTTCTTTTTTAAATTTATTTGAGCTACTTTTTGTTCCCTTGATCTTTACTTATATTTTATGATATATCTAGGTTATATTGAGCCAGTGATGGTTGTCCTTCATGAACGGGAGCTTACTTGGGCTGGAAGGGTCTCTTGGAAGCACCATACTTGTATGATTTCTACACTTAGTATCAGCACAACGTTGAAGCAACATCCTCTCATATGGTCAGCAGTTGTATGTTTTCTCAACATTATTATTCATGTTTTATAACTATAGAAATGCTTTGATATATGAACAAACTTAGAAAGAAGATAATTATTTCTTATTAATTAGTTTTCATCGTTTATAGAAATGACTAAGAACAAATAAGGAAGCAATCCATAAAATCAGTAACTTCCCTAAGAATCAGTGACTAAGATTAGATCCTATTTTACAAGGTAATTCCTAGGACTAAGGTAAGTAATATGTCCTTAATCATAGGAATTCCAACACTCCCCCTCAAGTTGGAGTGTAGATATTTATCAAATCCAGCTTGCCAATAAGTTCTTCAAACATGTTTCTGCTCAAGCCTTTGGTTAACAAGTTTGCAACTTGTTGCTTAGTAATAGGTAGGTGACGCACACTTCTCCTCAGTTGGGGAATAGCCAATGAAGAATCAGATGTGGGCTTGAGGATCAAGTTTGGATTGATTGGGTTGATAATTATCGACAAAACCTTTGCAACTGAATATTTTTGTTGGAAGGTTGGGAACACGAAACAGGGGAAGGCCTTTTGAAGGGTATTTAGAGGTGTTTGGAGGTTTAGTACCTTTGATGGTAGTCGGTTTATGAGGTTGCAGGCAGTAAGGATAGCCTCCCCACAAGTATTTTGGGACACCCATGGTGAATATTAGGGCTCAAGCCACAACAATGAGATGTTGATTTTTTCTCTCGGAGATCCCGTTTTGTTGAGGGGTGCATGACAAGAGCTTTGGTGTATGATAGCTTGGTCAGAAAGGTAAGGATTTAGACAGAGTTAAAATATTCTCTCCCATTATCCGCACGGAGGGTATGTATGGTAGAGTTAAATTGGGTTCGAACCATTGAGTGAAAGTTTTGGAATATTTTGGGTGTTTTTGATTTCTCTTTGAGAAGGTAGACCCAACAGACCCTAGTGTGGTCATCAATGAAAGTTAGAAACCACCTAGTCCCCGTAACGTTCTTCACTCGACTGCCTCCCCATAGGTCACTGTGAATTAATGAAAATGGTTGGGACTGGATTTAGGGTTTAATGGGTATGATACTCGGGTATGTTTGGATAATTGGCAAAATTCACACTTCAAGGGACTAACATTTTTATTTCCAAATAATAGTGGAAGATGTTTTTTTTTTGTAGGAATAAAAGGCCTCATTAAAAACCTCCCTCATAGTTGCCTCTTGTGTAGAGACAAATAGCGGAAGGAGGAAAAGAGTGCCTTAATATATTAATAACCCATAATTACATAAGATTACCAAACATTACATAAAATTGCTTAACATAGAAACATAAGCAAAATAATACACCAGACCCACAACTCATAACAACAACCTCCTCACTCACTAACCAATTCCTGACTTAGCTAGACAATCAGCTTCCACATTAATACATCTGCTGATATGCTTAATAAGAACATTAGACTGCACAATTGTCTTTTGAATTTTTGTAATCAAATCAACAAGATGAACTAGGCATAGTTCCGGGATGTTGATCCACTTCACAGCAAGAAACGAGTCACTTTCTAAAATCAGAATTCCTTTGTCCCTCCAAACTGACTCAAAAAACACTGCTAACCCCGCTTTAATAGCAAAAATCTCTACAAGAATAGGAGAACAAGGTCCTAATGCTCTAGAGAAAGAAACCAGCTTGTTATTATCAGTATCTTTAAGAACTCCACCAATACCACTTCTTCTCCAGTCAAAGTTAACAACCTCATCAACATTCATCTTAAAATAACCTGTAGGAGGAGGGCACCATTTTAATCTTGACAGTCGAAAGTTAGAGGGGACTTATGTATATCCGCCAAAGTAAGATCTCCTACAAAGCTGTCCACTTGAATAAACACATCTTTATTTTTAGCTAAAAACCATGACGCCATCCTATACCTCACTAAAAAAACAGATTAGCTTTATCCAACTTGCCTTTCTCAAATACAATCTGATTCTTGCACAGCTAGACAAACCACAAAACAACTCCTGGAATAAATCTCCAAGTACCCGAGTTAGGTCTTAATTGCAACCATGAAAGCAAGAAGCCTTTCGGATTATTAGGAAGAACTGAAATAACTTTCCACAGACGTAGGAGTTTGACCCAAATCTGCCAAACTTGGATGCAAGAAAAAAATAAATGACTGACCGATTCTGTTTCCACTCCACAAAACACACAAAGTGGGTTTTCGATATTTTTGACTCATCTCATTAAAACAGTTTTAACAGCCAACTTCTGATGAATAATTTGCCAAAGGAATATCTCCACTTTAGGTGGAAGTAAACCCTTCCACACAATCTCTAACCATGAATTATCTGAGTCTGATAAACTTGAAAATAATGGTTAAAAGATAGGCTGATTGTTGAGAGTGATAGCAGGGTTGCAGTAGACTAGATCAATGATGTTTGATTCATGTCCAGTTGTATATGATTTTATTGTTACAGATGTCGTAACCGGTTTTCGTCCGGGTACGAAATATTTATTTGGCGGGAAAATTGATGTGAATAAATGGTTTTTGAAAATAATTTGGGAGTCGCCATCGGCCTTTTGGGTCAGGTAGGTCGAATACCTAAAAATTATTTTTTTAAAAGAGTTTTAAGAAAATATCAATTAAAAAATGAACTGATCTGTGTTTATAACCAAAAATTCGTTCTTTTTAATAATAAAAAGGGATTCGTGGTCGGTTACGTTTAGGGAAGGATTAGCACCCCTACAACGCCCAAAATTGGTACTTTTTAATTATAAATTGTCTCTATTATTAAAAATTTAAAAATTCAAAATATATTTAATTTATAATCCTATTATTTTAAAATTATATAAAAAATATTTAAAAATATCGGAAAAAGACTTCTAGGTGCCTTAAGACAGCTCTTTTCTTTGATATTAATAAATATTAATTTGAATAAAATTAAATAATAATTTTTATAATATTTAATTTTAAAATACTAGAATAGGACATCCAGTTGTATTAAGACTGTCCTTTTCTTCGATATTGAAAAATAAATATTAAAATAATTTATTAAAAAAAAATAAATTATTATTTATTATATATATATTTACATAATAATAATAAAAATATTTAAATATATAAACAAGTAAAATTAAAACAATAAAAATACAATTAGAACTATATGAAAATATTTTAAAATTGGTGACTAAATTATAGTAAATTAAAATTAAATACCTAATTCATAATTAATCAAAATTATAGGGATTAAACATGCTATTTTCTTATTTATTAATTTGGTGACTAAAATAAAACTATATAAAATTCAAATATCATATTAGAATAAATTAAAAATATTTACTCGGAATTAAAATATTAATTATTAAAATTAACGGACTAAATCTGTTATTTACCCTAAATATATTATTTTAATACAAATGACTAAAATAAATAAAATTAAAATTAAAGAACCGAATTAAAAGGATTATAAATTGATTTAGTGACTAAAATGTAAAGTTTACAAATTAGGATGACTGCTGAAAGGGTTAACCCCTTAGGAAATTACAGAAACACCCTCCCCCAAAACGGCATCATTTGGGAGAGGGTATTTAAACCCTTAAATGGCCGGCCATAGGGCCACCTTCCTTCATTTTCTTCTTTGGTTCTCTCTCTAAGGGAGAGAACCCTCTCCCTTCTCTCTAGTTTCCTCCACTGGAGGAACGGTGGTCACCGGCCGACCACCGTGAACCACCATCGACATCTACCACCGGCCACCATTCGCGGTGGCCGAAAATTTCAAACTTATCCCAAATCGACCCTCTTTAAAACCTAAAGTCGAATCTAGCCTTCTTCCCTTCTAAAACCCCCTATTTTACCTTAGATCTAAAATAAACCGAAGTGATTACCTTCGGTTATTTGGATCTCCGGCAATGTTGGAAAGCTCTGATAGTCGAGGTAAGGCTCTCGGTTTTTTTCTTTTGGTTTTCTGTCTGTTGCTGTTCTCTGTGTTTGGCTTCTTTTTTTTTTTTTTTGCTCGGTATCTCCTGGTTCCTCCGTGGTTGTTGTTGTCTTTTTTTTGCCCCTTTTCTTCTCTGCAGGAGACGGCCATTTATAGGCCTCGCCGGTGTCTTCTTCGGACCGGTTAAAGGAATGGCCCTCTGTGAGTCACCGAACTATGGTGGTGACTCACCATAGGGTAACAACGTGGACAAGGCAGCTGGCTTCTGGAGGCTTCAGCGTGGCAGCAGGGCGTTGGATCACCTGGCAGTGCTAGAAGCCGCTGTAACTGATGCGTGGAGGGGCTGCTCGCTGGAAGCTGTTGGAAATGATGCGTGGAGGGGCTGCTGGATGAAGGAGGCTGCTCGGGTAAAAATTTAGTGTCCACAGCTGCCCCTCTTTGCTCATTCTTGTGTTAACAAGAATAGGGCAAAGACGAAAGACAATAAATTTTTGTTCATTTGACTTCTCTTAATTAAGATGGAAATGTTGAACAAGTTCTTCTTTGTTTGGATTAGTTCTTATTATGAACTCTTCTATTCTTCCACTGGGGATGACAATTTATCTTCTTCTATAATGTAATTGAGCAAAAAGTTGAACAAATTCTTCTTCTTTTTCATATGAGTTCTTCTCATTATGAACTTTCTCTGGCAACGCTGATCCATCGGGTGATGAATTTGAGCAAAAGATTGAACAAGTTTTTCTCATTCTTCAGATTAGTTATTCTCATTATGAATTTCCTCTGAAAATATTGATCCTCAAATGAGGTTCTTCTTTTATTCAATTTCATAGGAGATGAATCAATGCAAGGTTGAACAAGTTCTTCTCATTATGATTTTCCTTTTCCTCTTCAGATAAGTTCTTCTCATTATGAACTTTCTCTGGAAAAGTTGGTGTTGATCTATCTCCTTCTGTGATAGAGTTATACAAAAGGTTGAACAAGCTCTTCTCATTATGAACTTCTTCTTCCTTCTTCAGATAAGTTCTTCTCATTATGAACTCTCTCTGGCAATGCGGATCCATCGAATGATGAATTCAAGTGAAAAGTTGAACAAGTTCTTCTCATTATGAACTTCTTCTTCCCTCTTCAGATGAGTTCTTCTCATTATGAACTATCTCTGGAAAAGCTGATCTATCGAGTGATGGATTTGAGCAAAAGGTTGAACAAGCTCTTCTCATTATGAACTTCTTCTTCCTTCTTTAGATAAGTTCTTCTCATTATGAACTTTCTCTTGAAATGATGATCCATCGAAGGATGAATTCAAACAAAAAGTTGAACAAGTTCTTCTTATTATGAACTTCTTCTTCTTTCTTCAAATGAGTTCTTCTCATTATGAACTCTTCTGGAAAAGCTGATCCATCGAGTGATGGATTTGAGCAAAAGGTTGAACAAGCTCTTCTCATTATGAACTTCTTCTTCCTTCTTCAGATAAGTTCTTCTCATTATGAACTTTCTCTTGAAATGATGATCCATCGAAGGATGAATTCAAACAAAAAGTTGAACAAGTTCTTCTCATTATGAACTTCTTCTTTCAGATGAGTTCTTCTCATTATGAACTTCTTCTTCTTCAGATGAGTTCTTCTTATTATGAACTCGAACTGGTAATGCTGATCAATTGAATGATGAATTCAAGTAAAAAGTTGAACAAGTTCTTCTCATTATGAACTTCTTCTTCTTTCTTCAGATGAGTTATTCTTATTATGAACTCGACCTGACAATGTTGATCCATCGAATGATGGATTTGAATCCTTGCTAAAATCTTTGAATTTCCTGTCAAAATTCAACATGGATAAAATGAATGAAAATGCTCATATTTTGCAAATGTCTAAATATGATGCATGAATATTGATGCAATCTTCATTTGACTTTAAAGTGATGAACTTGGTCTTCCTTCACTTCATTATTTATTGCTAGTGTTACCTCTGGATATCAGTGTAGAAACTTATGCTATCAAGCTTGCATTTCTACAGAATCATCTTATCAACGTGTATCTTTGCATCTTCTTTGCTTCATTTAAGTCTTAGAAGAATTGTTTCGTTTGTGGAACTCTTGTCGTAATCAGAACTATGACCTTGATGCCCCATTTTGTCTTGGATAAAACCAACTTTCTTTGCTTGGAATTGTGCAGAAATTCGATAAAGCTTTCATCTTTGAAAAGAGAATCTGTCATCTTTAAAAAGGGAATCTATCATCTTTGAAGAGAGAATCTATCATCTTTGAAGAGTGTAGATGTAGATATGTCTGACTCAGCGGGGATTAATTAGGAGTAGAGTCTGTTCTGATTTGACTCTTGAAACACATCATAAGGAGAATTTATCTCAATTCCTTTCATGTCTCCATATTTAATTGGTTCCCGAACAAAGCAACTTGGACCATATAATATGTCTCCATATTTAACTAGTTTCTTGTGGTTAAAATTTCAGCTCTCCATCTGCGGAAAAAAATCTTCATCATATCTCATCTTATAATCTTGAAGTTGAAGAAGACAAACTTCATCTTGGATCAAAAATGGAAACCATATGATCACAACATTGGTTCAACATCAGAATAACTGGTTCGTAAAACATTTGATAACATATTCTTCATCTCATGTGGTTTCAGCTTAGATGTAAAACACTTGACAACACATTCATCCTTTTCTGTGGGATGTAAAACATTTGACAACGCATTCATCATTTTCTGTGGACTCTGCTCAGATTTCTCAATTATTGAAGCTCTTTGCCTAGTGTTCAAAGTTTTTGTATGATATCACAAGATCACTTGAGAACAAAACTCAGTGGGGATATAAGAGATGTTGGTATGACCAAAAAGTTGGTCAAATTCACGATATATGCTAGTGTCGAGTTGAATAAAAGATACCAACTGATCTTGATATCATCTCGAGCAAGGGCAAGTGTGATATTGATCACGTTTTCTTCTGTAATGAGTGTTGTAGGAATTAGAAACACACCCACTATAAGAGCTATGTATGGAAAGATATCCGTAGAATTCTTGATGCTGGGGATGAAACGCACATGATAAACCAAATAGATAAAAACTCGGTTCAGTCTAGCTGGCAATAATAACCCCAGTAACACCGGGAAAGAGCAATATACATGAGCTTTTCTCTTCAATGTCATCAAGTAAACAAAACTGATGTGAAAAACAGCTTCGTAACCTCAACAGTATGGTTGAAACTAACTGACAAGAATCTCAAGAAATATTTTCAATTATCACCGACACACAAAAGGCCAAATTTAGATTTTGAGGTCTCGAGGAACTGATCCTTGGATCGAATGGCCTACAAAGGGACCATCTTTATTCATGCAACCATGATGTAGCTTAACAAAGAACACACACTGTCATGTGACACATGGTTTAAGAAGATTGGGTATTTGAAACCATACTTGCTGAATAATATTTGTTCAACAAAGACCTTAATGCAATTGTTTGATGAACGAACCAATTATGTATAGTTAACTTCACTGTCATTGTTTCACCATTTTCATTCTTCATATCTTTATGTCTCATTGGAAATATCTGCTCAAGTCAATGATTTTTAACACATGATGATATAGGCCTTCAGCATGCCCCAGCATTTGCTGATACGATCGTTTAAAAATGCATCAACAGTCCTAATTCTGATTGAAATGGGCTTTCAGCATGCCCCGATATTTACTTCTTGTCAATCTGAGCCTTCAAAATGTCCCACATGGATCTGTCTGAAGGAACCTTTAAAATGCCCCAACATTTGCTGATACAGATGTTAAAAGTATGCTCAACATTACTTCTTGTTGAGATGAGCCTTCAAAATGCCCAAATATTCATATTGCTGTAAGCCTTCAAAATGCTCTAATATTCTAGTTCTGATTGAAAATGGGCCCTCAAGATGTCCTTCTATATTTGTCTGATTCACTCTCAATGTCTGTTTGACTGAAATGTTATGATCCCCACAAGGTTTAATTTTGACAATGCACTGTGATGGATACTTGTGGCTTTATTCGTGTTCCAAATCTGTTTATCTTGAATACTCTCATTCTGGTGTCACTAAACAACAGTGTTATCCAGTAACTGGAAGAATTCTCTTCATATTGTCACAAACTTAAGAAGTACTCAATCATTCTGACAGAAACGTCTGAGATATGTGTCTTCTGAATGAGGTGACTATTTTCTGTATCTGGAGGGATTTAGTCAGACAGAGCAATATAAATAGCTTGGTAATCCATTCCAGGCTGACACAGTGACTTATCATCTTTCAGTGAAGGCCATCTCTGAAATATACTTTTCTGTGGGAGAGAAACCAATTTACGCGAACAGTACTCTAATGCAATGACACGACTACATATACAATGTAACAAGCTCATCAAAAATCTGCACCCATGCAACATGTTGATTCTGATAACAACTCATCTGATTATGAAGCGATCTTTCAGGATAATTTCACAGATATTGATAGTTCTTCTGATATCGAGGAAATCCTGAATTCTGATTCTGATGAGGAGAATAAACTGTTATACTTGACAAAAATAGGATATTCATAGGTTGAGGCTTCAACAGCCATGGAGAGATGTGGTCTGAATTCATCAATTGCAGAGTTGACAGATTTTATATGTGCTGATCAACTGGCTAAGGCTACTGACACACTTCTTCCGGTAGAAGATAGGAAGCCATTATGCAATGATCCCAATTACAAGAAAAGGCAAAACTCGAGCTATGATTTTTGGGAAAGGAATAAGCAGAAGAAGCTTGAAAAGAAGCTTCTTAATGAAGACGATCATGCAGTTTATCTTTTAATTCCAATGATTGGTTCTGTGGTTCCTACCGAACCAGATCAGATAACTCAAAGAACACTTCGAGAAGATGTTATTGGGTCTCCTTATTCCTATTATGAGAACGTGGTACTTGCTCCAGTTAATGTTTGGACTGAAATATCACAGTACTTATTCGATGTATAGCCAGAATTTGTAGATTCGAAGCATTTTCATGCTGTTACACTGAAAATAGGCTATATTCATAATCTGCCAATTGAGAACAGATTTCCTCTTATCTTGTTTTCTCATGCACTATACATGATATTTTTCCATTGACAAAGAAATGATGGTCTTCCTGGGATCCAAGAACAAAGTTGAACTGCTTACAAACATGTACAAGAAGTGCCAGATTGACAGAAAGGATCTGTAAGGCTCTTGAAGCTTATGACGATGAGCTACCTTCGAGTGTCCAGAAGTATGTTCTTGATGAGTGCCGAAAATGGAATCTGGTATGGGTTGGAAGAAATAAAGTTGTTCCACTTGAACCTGATGAGGTAGAAATGCTTCTAGGTTTCCCTAAAAACCATACATAAGGAGCTGCTAGAGACATGTTCTCTGGTGATATCAATGTCCTGTCTCTTTTTTCTGGGATCAGTGATGCAGATGTCGCCTTCTACTGTCTTGGCATACCTTTGAAAACAGATGTGCAAGAACTGAATGATGATCGATTGGAGCAATTGATGAGTAGATTTGGTGGATTCGACCTTGTTGTCGATGGCATCCAGCGTAACAACCTTACTGGAAGAAGAAATAAACATCATCATGATGAAATAGAAGATTTTTGTTAGTGCATTTTCTTGCAATGACTGCTACGACAGCTGTCTCTTCTGTTGCTCCAATATATTCCACTCTTTTCTAATCATGAAACGTTTAGTTGACAGTAAAACTGGTCATCTTCAACTTTTGGAAACCTGTAACCAATGTTACCCTATATAAAAGGCCTATAAGGGTAGATTCTGTTCTAATGTCTTATTCTGTGCCATAAGTCCTCAATTTCAAATTCAGCAATCTTTTGAAGGACATAATGGATATCATCTTGACAAAGAAAATGATCTGCATAGAAGAAGTAGCAATGATGTATCAAGACTTGAGCCAACATCACGGTATAACCAGAGTGCAGGTAGTGACTTGTTCATGGCTCTATGATGTAATCTTCTAGAGAACATAAATTGATGGTTGGGGAAAATAATCTGTCTGGTGATGCTTATCGCCCTCAGCATGAAATAAACGATAATCTTTCTTGATGAACTGATAATAATGTCATAGGAGAGTATTACAAGTTCAATTATCCAGACTTTCTGGCTTCTTGGACCACTTGCCTTCAAAAATGTGAAGTGCTTCATTATTCTAGCCTCGTTCATTCTTTTTCTACAAAAGAAGTAGAATAAGCAACAATTGCTTCAAGGACCTTCCTCATTTGAGACTGTCCTGTTTAAAAATGTTTTTTTCTCCTTTCTTTATTGAAGAATGAAAGAATTTTACAAAGTATTGCACTTCTCAGGTTCACAATATAATCAAACCATAAACAATAAGTTTAATGAATATCCAATAAATTAATTACACTTTTAAATCATTCAAAAATCATAGTCCTATGGCAAGTGTCAAAATTATTGACTGATTTAAGGTGTAGGTTGATTTTGGTAAAGTAGGTCTCTCAGGTTCCAGCATATATGTCTCTTTAGGTTAACTTGAAGAAATGATTGTTATGCTCATCTTGTAGAGATATTTCTCGTTGTTATGATCATCTGATAGAGATACTTCTTGTGTTTGACTCTCAGGAACATCTTTGGGATGTGTGGTGCTTTATTAAGAGGTTAAGATCGTCTCTTATGTCGTTGTTGCACCATTCAATATTCGAGCCGCCTTTTTAGGTTTTCAACTCAAATCCTCCTTTGGTTCTAAGATGTTATTTAAAAATTTACATCTTGAACCCCCCTTTTATCATTTTTCATATCATGCATTAAAGATTTTAAAAACCAATTTTTGCAAATAAAAATCAATCTTGAGAGGCGGAATAAATTATAAAGATATTCTCTTTTACTTAGAAATCCATGTATGATTAAAATGGATTTTTCAGGTACGTAACGTAGGCCATGGCTTATGGTTACGAAAGAAAGGGATAAAAAAGGCCCAAATAAGTGTTTAAGGGTAATCAAACCAAAGATCAATTCATTCTGATGCCGTCAATCTTGCCTTGCTTAACTTGGGTCTGCTTTGTTGGAGATTTTTCCATCATCTGGATCCCTCTAGAATGCCAAATTTTGGATTCATTTCCATTTTCTCATATCTTCAGCATTTCTTGCTCTTATTGTTTGTATTTGATCAACCTTGTAACCTGAGGCTCAATAATTCACCCATCTTGATTCAATTTTTTTTCTTTTTCTTTTTTCTCTTTTTTTTCTATTTCTTTCCCCTTTTTTTTTCTTTTTTTTCTTTTTTCCTTTCTTTACTGGATTTTTCTTTTTTCTTTCTTTGCTGGATGAGTATAATACTTCAATTGCTTTGAGCACCTCCTTTTCCTTTTGCATTTTGGAGATTTTCCATTATTCTTGATTGGATTGATCTTCAAGCACTCTTGCCTCCTAATGTGGAGGGTGATCCTTGGTTGGGGTTGAATCAGAAGAAAAATCATTCAGGCTCAAGTGGGGACAACAAAGGATATATATATATATATATATATATATATTATATATATATATATATATATATAATATATATATATTAAAGGATAAATGAAACAATGCCGTTCATCATCTCATTCACAGAAACCTTTGTAAAAAGAGATATCTCCAGGGGGGATGAATATTCAAGATTAACTTTATTTACATGAAAACAATTTAATTAATGCATGATATATTTATTTCAATCAATCACCTCTTCTTTGAGTATGTCCAAATCACTTGAAATTATCTTCGATAAACTGGTCCATAATGCCTCATCTCGTCTCCTCTTACAGGAAGATTCACGGATAATTGAAAGTTTGGTTCTTTTGAGGTTATTTGGTTTATGGTGGTTTTGTGTTTGGAAGGATAAATGTGAGACTCTTAAAGTCATGTATATGGTGGAAGGTAATATCATCAATTAACTCTATCCGATAAGGTAAACATCTAGAGTTGGTGTCTCAAAAACAGGTAGAGACATTTCTTCAGAGTCTCAGATAAATGTAGTGTGAAGATTTGGTTTTGGTAAGGGTCAAGTAGTTGGCATTGGACGGGATATTGAAGATATAATTTTACCACTTGCCAATAGATCTATAACTTTTGAAAAATTAAAAGAATATTTAATCTACTTGATACTCAATAATCTCAAGATTAAAATTTGATTCCTTGCTCATAACCATAAAAGAAACACATATTTATTTATTGCACAAAAGGCGGAGAAAGGAACAAAAAACATATTCAAACAAGATGCTGAAAATAGAAAGTACTACAGTGGTAGATAACACTTCCACTTGTTTATGCATCATTACTCCTCTATTGTTGGATGTGTACTTGGCCCAGGATTTTTATCCTTATTTGCCCCCCATTTCTTGATCGTTTCTTGTGTCAAGACTCCCTTGTCAACGAGCGTCTCTATTTCCTTTAACAGTGACCAACAATTCCCTGTTGA
The DNA here is from genome assembly GCF_006381635.1 of Hibiscus syriacus. NCBI lineage: Eukaryota > Viridiplantae > Streptophyta > Magnoliopsida > Malvales > Malvaceae > Hibiscus > Hibiscus syriacus. The sequence goes on along the minus strand of NW_024063059.1, from coordinate 11,374,615 downwards.
ATGTCCAGATACTCCCAAGTGAAAATTACAGAAGCTATTTTGATCATAGCAATGGGCATAAGGCTTTGGTGACACTTTCACCAATCTTGGTGTAATGTAGTGACCTTTAACCAAATGAGGGTACAGGTCTGAGATAGATTCTTGAAACACCTTCAGAGTTTTTCTCACTCGCGAGGCTATCACTTTCTTTGATCGTTCTGACCGAATGAATGCTCTCATGTTATCGAGGGGGTTCTGAATGCTCATTTCAGCTATAACTGGGGTAATATTAACCAGATTTCTTAAATTGTCCTTTGCCTTACTGGTTTTCGAAAAATCTGATACATGTATCTGAGGTGTCTTCTGGGTTATATCTGCCTCATTCTTTCTTAGACCTATAGGCCAATCTCGAATTACATCCATGGGAGCCTTTTGATTTCTTTTCCCATTTTCTTGTGCCCGATATTCTTCGTAAGATTTGGTTACATTAGTTTCTGTTGCAACAACGGTTTCTGAACATTGAACCTTAACCCCTTCTTTTATCTTGCATTTTTGAATTGCTTGCTCTAAAGGGTCTTGGAAATTTCCCTTAAGGTTACCAGGAACCTTAGCTAAACAATTTGGAATTCCAGTCTGATTTATCCAAGGAACTTCCTTATAGGTCCAATTCTCATTTGGAGGCCACTGTGATTGATCAAGTTGTGGAGTAATTGATCTGGCTGAGAGCATTTTTGGATGCAATTTTTCACTCGAATAGTGGAAGGGAGGAAATTGAAATCCCTGCACATTCTTTTTCTTCTTGATCACTCTATAAGGTTTGGCACCATGTTTAACTGAATAAGACCTCATTGTATTAACCCCAACTTCTTTATTGACTTTAGTACTGTCAGAGCCTCTTATCTTGCCATTCTTGATAGCCATTTCGATGATTTCTCCACTTATGATGATGTCAGAGAAATTACTAGGGACAACCCCTATCATGTGATTAACATAAGGAAATTTTAATGTGCTGATGAACAAAGTAGTGAACTCTTTTTCAGTCAATGGTGGATGTACTTGAGAAGCAACGTCTTTCCATCGTTGTGAATATTGTCGAAGCTTTCATTGCACTTCATATTCATGCTTTGCAACATTGTTCGATCAGGGCCATATCAGTCATATGCTTGTATTGACCCAAAAAGCTTGAGCTAAATCCCTCCAAGAACGTATTTGAGTACGTTTTAGCTGATTATACCATCTGGATGCAAACCCAGATAAACTGTCTTGGAAACAGTGGATTAACAACTTTTCATTCTCTACATAGCCAGTCATACGACGACAATACATAGTGATATGATATGAAGGGCATGTGGTCCCATTATACTTCTCAAAATCTGGAACCTTGAACTTTGGTGGAATAACCAGGCCAGGGACCAGACTTAGTTCTTTGGCATCAAACCCATAAAATGACTCAACTGTCTCTATAGATTTTATCACCTCTTCTATATTTTCCAGTTGTTGAGTGAATTTTTCCTTCTCAACTGTTTGTTTAGGTCAAGGACTTCATTACTAATACAAAATTCATCAGGCTTCAACTCAAGTAGTAGGACAATCAGTGGGAATGATGCTTCAGCTTGATATAGTGAGTTCTTAACAGCGAAGTAAATCGGTGATTGAATTTCTGGGGTACAGAGGTGAACTTAGGAATATGAACAGGTGTAACACCCAAAGAATTTGTGGGTTTCAACAAGACTCTTTCCAGCTGTCTGGTGCTTCTCAATCATCTTTCATATTGTTCAGTAGATCGATATGAGAATTTGTGATATTAGCTTCAATTTGTGCCAACCTCTCCTTAATTCCTCTTGTATTTCTTTATGCTCTATCTTAAATTTGGCTAGCCTATCAGTTTCTTTAGACATTTTTTCTTGTGTCGTGCTGAGCGCTATTGCTTCAAGGAAAAACCAAGATCACTTCGTTTGAAATCCTAATTTTAATGAATGAATGTTTAATGTATTATGACATAAAAATGCAAAGATGCCAAATGCAAATGTAAATATGTGAATGTAAATAAGAATACAAATTGAAATACAAAAGCAAACATAAAAAATACAAATGCAAAGATGCCAATGTAAATATGCAAATGTAAAAACGTAAATGTAAATTATTTAAAATACCAGAATAGGACATCCAGTTATTAACTGCTGCCTTTTCTTTGATATTGAAAATAAATAAACATTATTATTTAATTAAATATGTTTAATGCATGATGTAAATTAAAATGTAATGTAAATACAAACGTAAAATGTACAAATGCAAAATACAAATGCATGTATGAAAAGGTGTTACTCAAGAGTGATCATCTTAGAACAGATTTCATTGAACGCAAAAGTTTCGGTACATCAAACAAAACTTTACATATAGGGATATATTTTTCTCCTAACTTTTCCAAAGCCTAATTAGTTTCTATTCATGCTCAAAAAGTTGAGTCTTCAGTCTGCTTCATCTCCTTGTAAAATCAGCTAAATCTATCATTTAAGAACCATATTGCTTGTCTGGACTGCAACTTCTTCTATGACATTCTCTTTCATCTTCTGTGTCACTTCTCGAAGTTGCTCATTTTCCCTTGTAAGAGATTCTTTCTGTCTAAGAAGTTCTTGAACAAGATCTTCATATATGTTGTAGTTCTTTTTCAGCTTGGTGACCCCTGTGATCCACTCTTCTGGGTACTTCCTAAGCCAATATTTTGAAAGGCTTGACTGATTTTCTGAAAATCTTCATGCATAGTTTTCATTTCTGTGTTCAATTTCTTGTTTTGGTCGTTCAAGTCCTTCAAATAACATGCTTGAGCTTCATAAAAATCTCCACTACTATGAATGTCCCGACTGATACTCTTACCATAGACTGCTTTTGGTATCAATCTGGCAGAATCTTTGTGGAGTACTTTTGGTATTAATATAACCGGTTCTCTGTGTGCATTGCTCATTTTTATCTTCAGAGTTTCTTCAGGATGTCTTTCCTTGGCCGCATCATATTTTGTTTGATCATAAAACTTTTTGTCCATTTACGATTTCTTTCCAATTTGATGAACAGTCTTTCAAGTCAACACCTTTTGATTATGTCATGATCATGTAATGCAGACAAAAGAATATAAACAAATTAGAGCAATGTAACATGCATGGAAAAATAAGAAAAAAATAGAATAATTAGTACCAACTAATGAAAAAAATATATCTATCAAGGTATAAATCTTAACCTCATGCTTTCTAGTTTCATGCTTTTATTCAGGAAAAAGAAAAGGAAATGAAATAAATTAAAAGCTAGAGCTTATTTCTCCTTTGTGTATACCTACTGGCATGGTTTCAGATCGAGAGAGTTTCTATGGTTTATTATATGCAGGGTTTCATTTCTAGGAGTAAAGGTACCCGAATTGTCCTTGTTAGTGGCCCTTGGGCTGCTAACCCTCTATCCTAGTCCATCACAGACTAAAGTGGATCGAGTTCAATTCAAGGGTACACATTTCTCTATGACTGACACAGAGAATAAATTCTCACGAAGACATAGAGCATATGAACCCCGAAAGTTACTTGCTAGGTCTGACACGGAGAATAAATTCTCACGAAAACGTCGCTTTCACTCCCACTTAAAAGGGACAAACTCAATTATAGAGCTTTATGTTATGTAATGCAAGTGTTGTGTGTGAGTAGAAATGTTCAAACCTTTGACAAAAAATAAATAATGGAATAAAATACTTGTAATAAAATGAATATAAATACTATAATAATAAGTATAATAAAAATTTTTGAAAAGAAAGAATTATAAATTAAATATATGAATTTATAATTTATAATTAATAGAGACAATTTATAATTGATTTTAAAAGTTTGACCTTTCCCCAGCAGAGTCGCCAAGCTGTCGTAACCGGTTTTCGTCCGGGTACGAAATATTTATTTGGCGGGAAAATTGATGTGAATAAATGGTTTTTGAAAATAATTTGGGAGTTGCCATCGGCCTTTTGGGTCAGGTAGGTCGAATACCTAAAAATTATTTTTTTTAAAAGAGTTTTAAGAAAACACATTAAAAATGAACTGATCTGTGTTTATAACCAAAAATTCGTTCTTTTTAATAATAAAAAGGGATTCGTGGTCGGTTACGTTTAGGGAAGGATTAGCACCCCTACAACGCCTAAAATTGGTACTTTTTAATTATAAATTGTCTCTATTATTAAAAATTTAAAAATTCAAAATATATTTTTTATAATCCATTATTTCAAAATATATAAATATTTAAAAATATCGGAAAAAGACTTCTAGGTGCCTTAAGACAGCTCTTTCTTTGATATTAATAAATATTAATTTGAATAAAAAAATAATTTTTTATAATATTTAATTTTAAAATACCAGAATAAGACATTCAGTTGTATTAAGACTGCCCTTTTCTTCGATATTGAAAAATAAATATTAAAATAATTTATTAAAAAAAAATTTATTATTTATTATATATATTTACATAATAATAATAAAAATATTTAAATATATAAACAAGTAAAATTAAAACAATAAAAATACAATTAGAACTATATGAAAATATTTAAAATTGGTGACTAAATTATAGTAAATTAAAATTAAATACCTAATTCATAATTAATCAAAATTATAGGAATTAAACATGCTATTTTCTTATTTATTAATTTGGTGACTAAAATAAAACTATATAAAATTCAAATATCATATTAGAATAAATTAAAAATATTTACTCGGAATTAAAATATTAATTATTAAAATTAACGGACTAAATTTGTTATTTAAGGATTATAAATTGATTTAGTGACTAAAATGTAAAGTTTACAAATTAGGATGACTGCGGAAAGGGTTTACCCCTTAGGAAATTACAGAAACACCCTCCCCCAAAACGGTGTCGTTTGGGAGAGGGTATTTAAACCCTTAAATGACCGGCCATAGGGCCACCTTCCTTCATTTTCTTCTTTGGTTCTCTCTCTAAAGGAGAGAACCCTCCTTCTCTCTAGTTTCCTCCATGGAGGAACGGTGGTCACCGGGCCGACCACCGTGAACCACCATCGACATCTACCACCGGCCACCATTCGCGGTGGCCGGAAATTTCAAACTTATCCCAAATCGACCCTCTTTAAAACCTAAAGTCGAATCTAGCCTTCTTCCCTTCTAAAACCCCCTATTTTACCTTAGATCTAAAATAAACCGAAGTGATTACCTTCGGTTATTTGGATCTCCGACGATGTTGGAAAGCTCTGATAGTCGAGGTAAGGCTCTCGGTTTTTTTCTTTTGGTTCTCTGTCTGTTGCTGTACTCTGTGTTTGGCTTCTTTTTTTTTTTTTGCTCGGTATCTCCTGGTTCCTCCGTTGCTGTTGTTGTCTTTTTTTTGCCCCTTTTCTTCTCTGTAGGAGATGGCCATTTATAGGCCTCGCCGGTGTCTTCTTCGGACCGGTTAAAGGAATGACCCTCTGTGAGTCACCGAACTATGGTGGTGACTCACCATAGGGTAACAACGTGGACAAGGCAGTTGGCTTCTGGAGGCTTCAGCGTGGCAGCAGGGCGTTGGATCACCTGGCAGTGCTAGAAGCCGCTGTAACTGATGCGTGGAGGGGCTGCTAGCTGGAAGCTGCTGGAAATGATGCGTGGAGGGGCTGCTGGATGGAGGAGGCTGCTCGGGTAAAAATTTAGTGTCTACAACAGACATAGTTGATAGTCTTAGAATTTGGGGGGGGTTATTAGATTGGTTGCAAGGACAGTTAACATGGATGCTGATGCTTTAGCAAAGGATGGTTTAGGATGATTTTTATGTTATTGGTATTTTCAGATTGGTTTTTGGTTCCTGTTAGGTTGGGGTGTCCTTATTGTTGTAAGGGTTGTTTGGATTTATTTTCCATGGTTGTAATTATTATTTTCTATAATGAAATATAAGGCACTCTTTTTCTCCTTCCGCTGATTAAAGAGCTTCTATACAAGCTCCATTAATCATGAAGGAGGTTTTTAATGAGACCTTCAAATCTTATAAAAAAAATAAACTTGAAAATAATCTAGAGCAAGATTGAACCGAGAACACACCATCCCCGCTACCTTTCCACGCCAAACGGTCTTCACCCTTCAACAGAGGACGAAAATTATCCAACAATACCATTATTTCCATCCAATGTTCAAACTCACTATCCATTAAATTCCTCCTAGGTTGTAAATCCCACACCCACTCACTAGATTATTTCGAAAGCATAACCCAAATGAGTCATTAGTCCGATAGTTATTTAAAACTCCTTTCCAAATCCAAGACACATTAGAGGGCAAATTATCATTTAAAACAATAGAACTCATTCCCACATTATACTTAGAACATATCATTGCCTCTCACCAAGAGTCCATCTCTGTACCAAACTTCCATACCCATTTGCCTAATAAGGCTCTATTTCGTAGCTTAAGATCTGAAATTCCCAGTCCCTCCAACTCTTTATTTTTACAAACAGTATTCCAGCTAACCCAATGAAACCTTTTCTTCTCAGCCGATGAACCCCACAAGAAGTTGGCCATAATAGATTCTAGTTTCTTCCTCACAACCACTGGCATTTTGAAAAGTGACATATAATAATTAGGGAGTGTATTCAAGACTGATTTTATCAAAATTGGCCTTCCTGCTATGGATAGAGAAGATAATTTCCAGCATGCCAATTTCTGATAGAACTTATTCACAATCGAATCCCACGGTTGATTAGAATTTCTCTTTGCTCCCAATGATAATCCAAAATATTCTGTCAGAAACGAGTCTCTTAAACAACCAATAGATTCTACCCACTCCCCAACAATCTAATCTTGTAAATTAATACAAAAAATTCTGCTCTTCACCAAATTCAACTAAAGCCCCGTACACCTCTCAAATACAACCAAAACCCTCTTCAAATTTGCCAATTGCCCCTTAGAAGCTTTGCAAAAAATAATCAAGTCATCCACAAATTGTAAACAAGACAACATCGAAGAAGAATTATCAGAACCTATTTGAAAACCCTCAAACAACCCCAACACTGCTGCTTTAGACAACAACAGATTCAAAAATTCCCCCACTAGATTAAACAGGAGCAGGGATAAAGGACACCCTTGTCTCACCCCCCTAGAAATTTTAAAACTTTCAGTAGGAGAGCCATTAACAAGAACTGAAATAGAAGTTGAACTTAAGCAACTATATATCCACGACCTCCATCTTCTACTAAACCCCATACACTCCATAATTTGAATTAAAAAATTCCAATCAACTGTGTCATAAGCCCTTTTGAAATTCATTTTGAAGACGAAACCTTTCCTTTCCTTCCTCCTCCAAAAATCAATGGCTTCATTAGCAATTAAGGAGCAATCACAAATCTTTCTTCCCGGGATAAAAGCTAATTGAGATTGACCAATTAACCCTCCTATGCACAACCTCAGCCTTCTTGACAGAACCTTGGACAAAATTTTGTATAGTCCCCCTACCAAACTGATTGGTCTGTAATCCTCAATGCCAACCGGATTCTACTTTTTCGGAATTAGAGTAATGAAAGAATGATTGACACATTTCCCAAACTTATTCTCTTCATAGAAATCTTCGAAAAACTTGTGAATATCTCCTTTCAAAACCGGCCAAAATTTCTTAAAAAATCCCATATTCAATCCGTCTGGACCCGGAGCTTTGTTACTATCCGAAGACTATTGTCTCCCAAACTTCCCTCTCCGAAAAAATCATTTCTAATTGTGTAACTTGATCCTCTGAAAGCCTATTGAAATTCAATTCCAGCTTCTCAACTTCGACCGTCGGAATGTCATTGTAAGCGTTCTTGAAAAAATAAAAAATAGCAGCTTTTATCTCTTCATTGGCTCCTCAATCAAATTACCACTCACATTCAAAGAATTAAGAGCATTAATCCTCCCTCTATTTGTAGCACATTGATGAAAATACCTTGAATTCCGATCCCCATCCATAATCCACTGCGCCCTTGATTTTTAGAACCAAACTAATTCTTCTTTTTTATAGAATGACCATAGTTCACTTTTTTTCTTTTGCAACATCCACCATAGAAACGAAAGAATTCCTTTGTTGTAGTTGAGCTTCTTGATTCGAGATTAACTTCTCTTTGCTTTCAATCAAACTGTGTAATTGCATTATGCTTTCATTAGACCAATTTCTGATTTCCTCCTTTGTTTCTCTAAGTAACTCCTCAGTGCTCAGCCTCTTCCTACTCTTTACTTCTGAAATTTTCTTTTCCACTGCTTCCTTAAAACCCTCATCCTCCATGATATAATTGAACAGTCTGAAAGGTTTCGGAACCCAATTTAGTTTTCTGGATTCCAACGCCACAACATTATGGTCTGAAATTGATTTAGGTAATAACAACTGAACAACATCCTATAATAAACCTAAAAAGTCGTTCGAAACTAGAAACCTATCCAGCCTCACAAACGTAGGATCTTCCCTATTATTACCCCAAGTGAAACTCCCTCCCACCAAAGACAGATCCATTAAACTTGCTTGAAACAGAAAATCCCTGAATCACCCAATTGAATTTTCATTCAGAGATTTCCCCATCTTCTTTACCTGTGATAAGTGAGCATTAAAATCTCCAGCTACACATAATGGGCATCCCAATGAAGAAATAAAACTGGTTAACTCCAAAAAATGTCTCTTTATCAGCTTCAACAGAGGGCCTGTAGACATTAATAAAACATCACACCTCTTGGTTATCCTTTACTGTACCCTTCAAAGCTATAAACCTTGGTGAAATTTTCACCAAATGAGGTAAAAACCAGTCCTCATCCCAAAGAGTAACAAATCCTCTTGATGCTCCCACTGCCGGAGACTCCACCAACCCACCTAGGTATTTACCCCCCAACTTCCTCCTCAAACCTATATTAACCACCTCCAATTTCGTTTCTTGCAGAAAAAGAAACGAAGGTTTCTTGCAAAAAAAAGAAACGAATGTTTCTTATCTACAACCATCTTCCTCACTGCCCTAGCCTTTTCCTTCATACCTAAACCCCTAATATTCCAAGTGACACAAGATACACGAACAATAAAAAATAATTAAAAACCTTCAACCACTACTAAGGGTTAATACCCACCCTTCTCACTCCTAGCTGAATTGGACTCCGAAAACTTCTTAGCAAAATCCTTCTTTCCCCCCTTAAAGTGAACACCCAACATTTGGCTAACCTGCCAAGTTAATTCCATTTCGTCCTTATCAATCGAAAATTCAACTGCTGAAAAACTCTTCTCTGATTCACCTCTTTTATTCTTCTTAGTAGATCTGCTGTAAACTCTGTCACAGAAAATGGTAGCAGCATTGTGAGGACGAACTCGATTTGTTGGAGGGAAAGAACACCTCCTTGTAGGAACTTTACTAACTTGTACCCCATTAGATTCAAACTGAACTGCTGCAAAATCTAGCTCTGAACCCTCCAAAACATTCCGCTGAGGACCTCCACATTCCCCCTAATATTAACTAACTCATCAGGCTTGTAACCACCTCCATTTGAACTTGGACTTCCCTGAACAAGCACATTAACTTCTACCCTACCCATATTACCATTAAGCCCATTCACTTGGTCAACAATATCAAGTCCCAAGGAGACCTCACCCCTATTAACTACCCATTCTCTCTCTTTTGTACCAACCCCCAACTTTTCCTGCTATCCCTGGACATCACCAAGAACCGTCTCCTCTACACATACATCAACTACCACTAAATTTTGAAAAACCCCTTTTCCTTCCAACCTCCCATCGTAAATTGTGCGTTCCCCTTGTGACGAGTCCAATACCCATGCTTGTATATTGTTTTGAATATCTGACAACTCCTGCATACCCAACCTCCCGTCCTGCTCTTCGATGTCATCCCCATGGCTCTCTTTCGGCAATTTATCCTCCCCATTATTTACTGTTCCGTCATCTTCAACTATATCCTCTAACTCCGAAAAAAAATCTTCATTTCCTTCCACCTTAATCTTAATCATTAACGATCTCCAATACGTATTAATAGTGACATGGGGAGGAATATCAAAAGGACTTTCAACCCTCAATAACATATGAGCTACTCTACAATCCACTCTTTGAGCAGTTTGTTCCTGTATCTTAATCAGTTTGCCCCATCTTGACGCCAAGCTTGTGAAAAAAGAAACTGACCAACAGTTTAGAGGAACACCAATCATAGAAACTGCACAGCAAGGTAATGGAACACCCTTTTCTTCCACAACGTGCTCCAACCTTTCGAACCAAAAGGACAAAGCCTCCCACTTGTTTTCCATCGTTGCAACTTTCTCTTCAACAGTCCATAAAACTACCAGACAGGCGTTTTTTTGCATAACCCCATTTAACCACCTTGACATTGATTCCCTTAGATCCTAACGCCCTATGCACAAACTCAAGTTCGAATAATGGCTTGCAAATACCAGTTAAAGACGTTTTAAGCCATGACCTGTCCTCCATTGGAATAAAAACTTCGAACGGCTTCTTCACCTCCATCTTAGCTCCTAAACTCCCCACTTTCTGGCCCTCAACTTCTTTTGCTCCCACAACCGTATCCTTATATGACCTTCCATCGCAAAACTTATTCATCATCTCCTTTTTAACACTTGCAGTTGGAGACGATGGTAATTTCCTTAGCAACTCATCTACACCAGCATCTGTAGACCTTGTTACACTAGTACGCTTAAAGCTCCTCGAAGTACTTTTCTTCTGATACTTAGCAATCGACACCGATATTCTCCTCCCATCGAACGAGACGATATTCATTTTTTCAATTGCAAAATACATATCATCTTTGCTTGCAAAATACACAAAAGCAAACGTATTTTCCTTGTAATAAGGTCTCCTATTAACAAATGGAATGAACACCTTAATCACCTTGCCATAATGACAAACGATCCCATAATGCACTTCTATGCACTCGCCTACTAAGATTATCCACGAATGCAACCCACGAAACTCCTCCAGACAAAGAACTACTTCTGGCCGGACGAACAAAAACCTTCAAACTCTCCCTCACTCTCACTCTACCTTTCTCACTCATGATTTTATATAACCAATTCTGTTCTTCTACTCTTGGTTTTAAAATGCGGGATGCGCTCTGATGCGTTTAGTGTCCCGGGAGCCGATACGTGATGCGTGATGCCTGATGCGCTCGCATCACGAACCTGATGCGCCAATTTTCACAAAAAATACTTTTGAACTAATTTTATGCCTTGTAAATACTTATATATAAAAAATACTTCAATTAATACCAAAAATAGTTTAATACTACTTCATAAATGTTGAATAACATAATAGACAAGTACGCGTAGGAAAATCAAAACAACCAAAAGACAAATCAACAATAGCCCCCACTTCCCTTCCCCCCACAAAGTTCTCCAAACTTTCTCTAGTCACAAACTAAATGTCTCCAAGATCCCCATCATCAAACCCGAGCACGTCTTCATCTCCCTCATCATCATCAGTCACTCCAATGTCTTCCTCCATCTCATCTTCACCAACAAGAGCGAGTCTTTTTCTTTTATCATTTCTTGATGGGCCAACCCCATCATCACCTCCTCTTCTTGAACCTCTAGTGAAATGACTTGGCTCATTAGCCCCGGAAGCTCTACCCACCGCATCCCATGTAAGATCATCATCAAGAAACACCAAATCTTCTTCATCTTCATCATTTTCCATTCTACCCATCAACCATTCATTACTTTCATCAATATCATCCAAAGCAATAGGATCAGAGGTTCCTTTTCGACGTTGCAATGAATGATTGAATTTAACATAAACCATATCATTCAATCTTTCTTGTGTCAACCTATTGCGCTTCTTGGTGTGAAGCTATAAAAAATTAAATTGTATGTTAATTGATAATATATTTTAATTAAAGTACGAAATTTGGAAATATATACACTATTACACTTACGTGTTGAAAAACGCCCCAATTTCTTTCACAACTTGTGGCACTACAAGTAAAACTAAGAACTCGTATGGCAAACTTTTGCAAGTTAGGAGCCAAAGCTCCATATGTTTCCCACCATTCCGCTACAAGGAGCAAAAAATTAGAAGAGTAAAATCAGTATGCATAAGAGTAATAACATGTTTTTAATTTAATACATTTATAGAATTATTCTTACCCGGTGTCATTTGCTTCCTTTGCCTAATAGCCGAACTTGATAGTTTGTTGCTTCCCTCCTTTTCCAACTTTTCCTCCTTTGACAACATCTTCGGGATTAGGAGCGAAGAACTTATCTATAGGACCTTTTTGTCTTGGCTTTTTTCTTTGAGACATCTTGCTACTACCCCCTTGCACTTCAACACAATCATCATCTTCATCAAGATCATAGTCACTATAGTCGAATCTTCTTGAGTAAGTTGAGTTCATCTTTTTTTCTATGGTTTTCATTTCTTTTTTTTGCATGAAAGACCTCATCTCTTCCTTTACATGCTCTGGACAGTTTGGGCAACTAGTAACATCCGAAAAACCACCAATGAAATGCCATTTCATTCGATACACACCACCCTTCACTACTTTAGGACAAAAATGGCAACGAAAATTGTTTCTGCTGCTAGGCTCTTGCGTAGAATATTTCCTAGCTGGATCAGTTGATTTGTTGGTTGTGTTTGTATTTGAACCCATTGAGGTAGCACTAGGAGTTGGTTCCATATTGAAAATCACAAAAAAAAACAACTTACTAAAACACATAAAAGCTTAAACAAGTAGCAAGTAGCAAAACAATCAAACATCCCAGCAACAAAACATTGATATGAACAGATTAACAGCATTTAAACAAACTTTCTGATTATTGAACAAATGAGATTCCACAGTGTAAGATACATGTCTGCTTGTATTTTTGGCATGTTTTCTTTAGGTGTTTTATGAAAACATAGTTCGAATGTAATTGACATTGGTTATATTGTTATTTGCAGCTGAAACGTGGCAATTTCTTGTTAAGTTGCTTACACAGTGTGTATCATTGGAGATATCAGCAAGCAAGCGACGAACACCTAATTTAATATTTGCAAAAACTCTTAGAATTGCCATTCAACGAGCTGAAGATACTAAGCTTCCAGGTTAGCATCTGATTGATTTGTTCCTTATGATTTATACAGGATAAAAATATTTAGTTGCGTCTTTGTGTTATCAACAGCTGGGTAGTCTTGGATTCCTTTATCTTAACTCAAGGGTTGTGGTTTTCAGTCAGGTTAATATAATCTAGGGAATTTCTTGGCAAGTAAAATCCTTCTTGTTAATGCCAGCTAATTGGTGATTTCAACCGAAAATAGAAAATTGTAAAACTACCTTGCAAATATTTGGTGGCCATTGCAAACAAAGTCGAAAGGTAGTCCTAACCTAAGACTTAAATCTATTAAAGGGATGAAAAAAGTAGCAGCAGCCTCTTGTCAAGTCTATTACGAGTGGAAGGGATGAAAAGAAACAGTAAAATCGATGATAAATGTAAAAAAAAATTCGAGACTTACCTTCAAGTTTCTTCAATGGCAGACCTTCAATAGCAGGTGAGAAAGCACGATGGAGGGAAAGCAGCAACCAGGTGACATTTTATTAGAGATTTAGGTCAATTGAATATGGGCTTTTTAAGCCCATTCCAGCAATTAAGTTAGAAACATAAACTAGTCCAACTAAAAGTCCAAAAAAAATTACTAAACGCATCGGTCCGCATCAGACCGCATCAGCCACATCGGATCGCATCAGACCGCATTCTGTACCCCCTACCGCATCAGGTTGCCAGATGCGTTTTGACCATCGCAACAGACGCATCACGCATCAGGCGCGCCTGATGCGTGCATTTTTAAACCAAGCTTCTACTCTAGTGACATTCTGAAGAATGTGGATTTTCACATGATAGGTTCTACATGGAAGATGTTTCTTCAAATACAAGAAGTTTGGATACCCTAGTCTACGATGCCATAACATAATTTTGTCCTCTTTGAAGTGGATAGAGCTAAACCTCCTTGTGTGTTGTCTTTATTCCAAACATAGAGTCCATCATCAGCTTTAGCAGTGCCAATCATCCTCCCCGATTTATGTACTTGTACCACACAACCAATTGCAGAAAATTCAGCAAGAACGTTTTCATCCTTGGTAAGTTTACTGATTGAAAGTTAATTGCAGGACAAGTTTGGGACATGTAGGACTTTATCGGAGAAAAAATCTATTTTAGTTGTACTTTAACCACTCTAAACACCAATGAGTAAAAGCCATTAGCTATGCGGATTCGTGACTGATCATGACAGGGTGTATAGGTGTGAAACAAGGGGTTACCAGTCATGTGATCGTAAGCACCCAAATCGAGTATCCAAGAGGATTGGTTGTTAGATTCAAAGGTAATGTTGAGGACAATACCTTGAGTGGCTAGAGATCAATGAGCAGTAGAAGTACCAAGCAACTTATGGAGAGCCTTAAGTTGGATTTTGGTTAGGTAAACATCGAGAGCATCATCTGCAGCAGTGGAGTTGTTAGAGGATAACAGTGCAATCTTGTTATTCTTCTGGTTTTTCCAAGATAGCCATGAAGTTTGAAGCACTTTTCCCTAGTATGACTAAAACGATTGCAATGGTTACACCATGGCCTGATTGATCCATAATCATTTCTAGCACGGGGCTTTTGTGGTTGAGGGCCTCTGGAGATAAGGGTAGAGTTTTCTGTAGGACGATAACCACTAGTTGTCAAAGGTTTAGGTTCCTTGGAGTCTCCCATCATGACAAGGCGACACTTTTCTTCTATTTTATCTTCTGCAAATGCTTCACTGATGGTTGGTAGAGGGGTTCTCCCAGAATTCGTCCATGGACCTCATCTAACTCATGGTTTAGTCTTGCTAGGAACTCATAGAGACGTTCATTGTTGAGGTGAGTCATAAACTTGGTGTTCCACGCCTTCACCCTAGTCTGCCACGTAGTACATATCCTACTCTTGCCACAAAATTTTCAGATTGTTGTAGTAGTGAGTTACTTCAAGTGTTCATTGTCGGATATCCTTTAACTTCAGCTTGATCTTAAATACTTGGGAGGCGTTTCCAAGATCCGAGTAGTTTTCTTTGATTGCATCCCACATGTCTTTTTGCAGTCTTGAAGAAGAGATAGGTGCGACTTATATGGCTTTCCATTGAGACTATTGTAAGGAATTTTTTCCATCTAGTCAATGCTTGGTGATTATAAGGGAGGAATTAAGGTCACCTTGAGTGGTTCACTGATTAATATTCTGAGTCATTTGTGAGGTCTCAGTTTTAGATAGAGTTTCACCTATATCTCCCATGGGAAAATGATTAAACCGAAGAGACAAGAAGGATTAAATGTGAGGGATGTAAAGAGAGGAGAGATTAGAGATGAAAGGAACATGATCAAATGATTCCTAAAGCTCTGATGTCATGAACAAACTTAGAAAAAAGATTGTTATTTCTTACTAATTAGTTTATAGCCTTTGTAGAGATGACTAAGAACAAATAAGGAAAAAATCCCTAAAAATAAATAACTTCCCTAAGAATCAGTGACTAAGATTAGATCCTATTTTATAAGGTAACTCCTAGGACAATGGTAAGTAATCTGTCCTTAATCTTAGAAATTCCAACAATATATATTTTACTCGGGCTCGGGTCAAACTTTTGGATATGGGTATGTATATGACATGGTCAGGTTTTTCTAGTTTTTCCAAGTATTTGGATGATCCTTGGAGATCATATCCCAATATCCTTGTTATGGATACAAGTGTCAAGTACAAGTACTTCAAGAAGAGTTGGAGCAACATACCCTACGTTATAAGTGAGATTTGGCCAAGTTAAACCAATTTCTTCTTTCCTCCCCTTCAAAGCTTCTGGGTATTTATCGAACACAAAAGTTTGTGCTTTTGAGCAGTTACCTATTTCACGGCTTTTATTTGAGACATGGTTATTGAATCTGTATTTGAAAAATAATTAAATTGACCTATCGGTACGCTTGAAAACTCATGAATGAGAGAGTCAGAAACGTAGAGAGAGAAAGAGTGAAAGGACAGTCTTCCTCCGAGGAGAGATGTCTGTTTTCGTCGACAATCTTAGTAAAAGGGTATCAAGAGGAGCGTTAAGGGAATTATTTCATCATTATGGTCATGTTGTGCGGATCTTCATTCCAAATTTTACAAAGAAACCAAAATATAAAAATTCAACTTTTGCATTTGTTCAGTTTGCCAATGAAGAAGGAAGGAGGGCAATACAATACCGTCGAAACGATTTTTTTCCCGGATGAGATTTTAAAAGCCAAACCAATTTTTAATTATTCTCTTCAGATTAGATTTAAATTAAAAGTGAATGTGATTTAAAAAAGCCTCTCGTTTCGAAAATTTAGAAATTCCTTTACGATAAAAAAACATACAGTTCGAAGAGTCGCCATCAATCCTTGATTAGGGTGTGATTGGACACCCAAAACGTTTTATCATTTTATAAAAATTAATTTTAATTAAAACAACAAAATGAGATGTGTTACCAGAAAATGAGTTCGAGAATCGGTTGCGTGTGGGGAAGGATTAGCACCCCCACAATTCCCTAAATCGATACCTAATCGATTAATTAATGTCTTTGCAAAGAAATTTACAAATTCGAATTTAATTTAATTTTTTGATCCCATAAAACAATAAAAGTGTGGTTTTAAAAAAAATAATAATTAAATACTAAAATAGTACAAATAAAAATTTAATCAGAACACTTAATGCTTCTATACAAAATATAAATATAATAATATTATATATATAATATCAAAGCCATTTTAACACACATAATTAATGTATTACACGTGATACAAGACATAAAAAAGCCACCATTTATACAACAAACATTTATATATAAATATATATTAACTTAATGAGCATAAACAATATTTTTTTTGCATAAAATAACCTATTTTCCCTAAAAATATGTGAACTTCCACTAGCTTCAAAACATGGATTACCTAATCTTTTGGCAATTTAGTGAATGATTTATAAACTATGTTTAGTGGGTTTAATAAAGAAAAGATTTCTTTTATGCTATATCAATTAACAAATATAAATATACTATTAATATTATTTACTTAAAGTTTAAAATAACATTTTATTAAAAATAGATAGTAAAATAATAAAATAGAAAAATAAATACTTTAATGACTAAAATAACATTTAAAGAAATAAATGAAATAATATTTTATGCTATATCAATTAAGGAAATGAAATAATAAAATTATATACTTACAAAATTTAAAATAGAAAAATAAATACTTTAATGACTAAAATAATAAAAACTAACATTTAAAGAAATAAATGGTAAAATAAAAATTTAATGTATTAAATTATAAATAAAAAATGATCAAAATTTTCAAAATTAAAAATATTAAATAATATAAGTATTAAAAAATGAAATAACCTAAAAAATATTTAGGATTAAAATATAATAAATAAAAAATGTGAGGACTAAATTATAAATATAACATAGTTTAAATCCAAAATAAAATGTAAGAACTTTCATTTGATGACTAAAATAGAAAATGTAAAAAATTCATCACCAAAATCAAATATTAACGATACTAAAATAACAAGACTAAAAAATAATAAAATATGCATGTCATATTCGAAATTTAACACAAAATATAGAATAAGTAATCAAAATAAATAAAACGAGAATTACAGACCCAAATCACAAGGAAATAAACTTCATTAGTGACCAAAACGCAAATGTTACAAAGAAGAGACCCTCATTGTGTGGTTAACTCGATCACTAATTTCAGGGGAAAACCTAATCCCAAAACGACGTAGTTTTAGTTAATATACATATATATATATATATATATATATGAAATCTAAAGCCAAAATCCACATATCTTCTCATTTGGTTTGTTTTCAGAATATGAGAGAGATAAAGTTGAAAATTCTTTCAACTTTCCCCTCGTTGGGAAAGGAACCCGCGGCGGCGCAAACCGGTTCCGGCGACCAGAGGTACCCAACCTCCCTCAAAATACTTATTTCACTCTCAACCTATTCCCCAACTTATCTTAGCTTAAAAACACTTCTCAAGTTATAGATCTAAAGGTTTATACCTTTCGAAAGCTTTGAAACTTAACGTCCGATGGCTTCCCCGATCGGCTTTGGATCTCCAATGTAAGTCTCTCTTCCTCTGAATTCTCTGTTTTCCGAATGCTTCCTCTGGTGTCTCTCCGTTTTGCTCATTGTTTTTCCCCTTACCAAATGGTTACATGCATCCATTTATAATGGATTTTAAGTGGATTTTCGGTTATGGTTTCTCCATTGATTCGAATAGTGGTAGGGTAACACTATTTTTTTAGATTTGTTTTATTTTTTAGTGTATTTCGTGGTGGATTTTCCACTAATTCGGGCAGTGGTAAGGCACA
Organism: Hibiscus syriacus; assembly: GCF_006381635.1. Taxonomy (NCBI): domain Eukaryota; kingdom Viridiplantae; phylum Streptophyta; class Magnoliopsida; order Malvales; family Malvaceae; genus Hibiscus; species Hibiscus syriacus. The sequence goes on along the minus strand of NW_024063059.1, from coordinate 11,356,288 downwards.
ATATAATTTCTGGAATTTTTATTTGTTTTAGTGGATTTATTTGGTATGATTTTGGTGCTATTTGGCGTAAGGAGTGACGATCTTTGGTGGTTCGGAGAAAGCTTGGAAGCTCGACAACCGACTGGAGTGTTTAGCAGTGGTTGGAACATGCTCAGCGGTGTCTTGGACGATGACAGCGATAACAGCTGGATGATAGTTTAGTTTAGGGTTTTGAAACCCTAATCTAAATTAGGTTAGTCATTGGGTTGATTTTGGGTCTTGTAAATATTGCATTTGGACTGGTTGTATTGGCTCTAAGTCTGGGCCTGCAAACACATGTAATAATTTTATTATTAATAATAACTAAGTCTGGGCCTGCAAACACATGTAATAATTTTATTATTAATAATAATAATAATAATAATAATAATAATATAATAATAATAATAATAATAATAATAATAAATATAATATATGTTTTTAATCTTGATCAAAAACTGGTGTCTACAGCTGCCCCTCTTTGCACATTATTGTGTTAACAAGAATAGGGCAAAGATGAAAAAGACAACCAGTTTCTGTCCATTATTTCATCGTTGTTGGATTGAGCAAGTTCTTCTCATTATGAACTTCTTCTTTCTTGTTGGATGAGTTCTTCTCATTATGAACTCTTCACTGAAAACACTGATGCAAGGTTGAACAAGTTCTTCTCATTATGAAATTCTTCCTCGTTGGATGAGTTCTTCCTCGTTGGTCAAATTCAGTTCGAGAGGATACATTTCCCTATGTCCATGCGAGAAAACTCAATGTTTCGCTCATAAACATAAGGCATGTACCCCAGAGGTTACTTGTTAAAGCCCATGCGGAGAAAAACAAATTTTCTCATGTAAGCGTAGCGTTCACCTCTACCTAACGGGACAGAGCAGAGTTAGAAGGCTCTAAATATCGAATGGTTATAGCGACAGTGAGGGAAACTCATAATCATTTGCCTCGATCCAAGAAAATCAACATACTAAAGTGAATGTCAGAAAACTGAAACATGTAAATCACACGTTAATACAACTATTTATTTGTTAATCAAATTACAAATTAAAATGCAAACAAAAAATTGAAACATACCAAGGATCATAAACCAAATTAAAACGTACTAATTTTATTTGCAAAGGCAATTAATTAATCGACTATCGGTCTGACTCTCTAAAATAAGTCCCCAGCAGAGCCGCCAAACTGTCGAAACGATTTTTTTCCCGGATGAGATTTTAAAAGCCACACCAATTATTAATCATTCTCTTCATATTAGATTTAATTTAAAAGTGAATGTGATTTAAAAAAACCTCTCGTTTTTTAAAATTTGGAAATTCCTTTACGATAAAAAAACATACAGTTCTAAGAGTCGCCTCCAATCCTTAATTAGGGTGTGATTAGGCACCCAAAACGTTTTGTCATTTTATAAAAATTAATTTTAATTAAAATAACAAATTGAGGTATTTGTTACCAGAAAATGAGTTCGGGAATCGGCTGCGTGGGGAAGGATTAACACCCCCATAATGCCCTAAATCTGTAACTAATCGATTAATTAATGTCTTTGCAAAGAAATTTACAAATTCGAATTTAATTTTATTTTTTGATCCAATAAAAGTGTGGTTTTAAAAATATAATAATAATAAAAATACCAAAGTAGTACAAATAAAAATTTAATCAGAACACTTAATGCTTCTATACAAAATATAGATATATAAATTTTATATATATAATATCAAAGCCACTTTAACACATAATTAGTGTATTACACGTGATACAAGACATAAAAAGGCCATCATATATGCAACAAACATTTATATATAAATATATATTAACTTAATGAGCATAAACAATATTGTTTACATAAAATAACCTATTTTCCCTAAAAATATGTAAACTTCCACTAGCTTCAAAACGTGGATTACCTAATCTTTTGGTAATTTAGTGAATGATTTATAAACTATGTTTAGTGGGTTTAATAAAGAAAAGATTCCTTTTATGCTATATCAATTAACAAACATAAATATATTATTAATATTATTTACTTAAAGTTTAAAGTAATATTTTAATAAAAATAGATAGTTATAATACAAAAATAGTAAAAATAGAAAATTAAGGAAATGAAATAATAAAATTATATACTTACAAAATTTAAAATAAAAAAATAAAAACTTTAATGACTAAAATAACAAAATCTAACATTTAAAGAAATAAATGGTAAAATAAAAATTTAAAGTATTAAAATATAAATAAAAAATGAACAAAATTTTCAAAATTGAAAATATTAAATAATATAAGTATTAAAAAATGAAAATAATCTAAAAAAAATTTAGGATTAAAATATAATAAATAAAAAACTTGAGGACTAAATTATAAATATAACATAGTTTAAATCCGAAATAAAATACAAGAACTTAACGTCCGGTGGCTTTCCCGATCGACTTTGGATCTCCAATGTAAGTCGCTCTTCCTCCGAATTCTCTGTTTTCCGAATTGTTCCTCTGGTGTCTCTCCATTTTGGTCATTGTTTTTTTCCTTACCGAATGATTGTGCATCCATTTATAATGGATTTTAAGTGGATTTTCGGTTATGGTTTCTCCACTGATTCAATTAGTGGTAGGGTAACACTAATTTTTTTTTATAGATTTATTTGGATTTTTTAGTGTATTTCGTGGTGGATTTTCCACTAATTCGGGCAGTGGTAAGGCACAATATAATTTCTGGAATTTTAATTTGTTTTAGTGGATTTATTTGGTATGATTTTGGTGCTATTTGGCGTAAGGAGTGACGATCTCTGGTGGTTCGAAGGATGCTTGAAAGCTCGGCAACTGGTTGGAGTGTTTGGTAGTGGCTGGAACATGCTCGGCGGCGTCTTGGATGTTGGCAGCGACAACAGTTGGATGATAGGTTTAGTTTAGGGTTTTAAAACCCTAATCTAAACTGGGTTAGTTATTAGGCCTATTTGGGGTCTTGTAAATATTGCATCTGGACTGCTTGTATTGGCTCTAAGTCTGGGCCTGCAAACACATGTAATAATTTTATTAATAATAATAAATATAATAATAATAATATAATCTTCTGAGACTCTTGGACCATTCCTGGCCACCGTGGTCGGCCGTCGCCAGTGTCCATGACTAATGGACTACACGGCCAAGAGGGGCTCCTTAGAGCATGTGGATTTTTTTTTGGCTTTGAGCAAAATGAAGAAATGAAATGTGGGTTTCAAAACCCTAGCGTTTGGGTTAAAAACAACCATATGTGCGGCGCCGTTTTTAGAGGTGGGGATTTCATGAATTTGGCGCATGAGTAAATCTCTCGATAAAACCCTTTCCATTTGTAAATTTTCCTTTTAGTCATAAAATGAAAAATTTCATCTTTTCAATTAAAAAAAAACAAGGAGCAAAACGGAGAGACACCAGAGGAAGCATTCGGAAAACAGAGGAGGATTCGGAGGAAGAGAGACTTACATTGGAGATCCAAAGCCGATCGAGAAAGCCACCGGACGTTAAGTTTCAAAGCTTTTGATATGTATAAACCTTTAGATCTATAACTTGAGAAGTGTTTTTAAGCTAAGTTAAGTTGGGGAATAGGTTGAGAGTGAAAGGAGAAGTATTTTGAGGGAGGTTGGGTACCTCCGGTCACCGGAACCGCTGTGCACTGCCGCTCGCCATCGCGAGCTCCGTCGCGGGTTCCTTTTCCAACGAGGGGAAAGTTGAGAGAATTTTTAGCTTTCTCTCTCTCATATTCTGAAAACAAACCAAATGAGAAGATTTTGAGAGTGAGGGATATAATTGTCACCATTCAATAGATGACATGTGATAGAGGCTGAAGAAACATCAGAATGGGGTGAATTAATGAGGAATTCCAAAGTGACCTCCGATGAAGAAGTGGTGGAATTCATGATCGACGGCTAGATTTAGGGTAAAAAAAGGAAAAAAAATCGGCTAGCTTTAGGTGAAGGATTGGTCACCTAGCTGATACCATGTTGAAAATAGGACTAATGTAAAGTGAAGTAAAAGGAATTGGATGATGAAATAAATTAAATGACAAAGGTAAGAAAAAGTGAAAAACTTCACTGTCGTATATTCAAGTAACAATAGATTACAAGTTTAATATGTATATATAGTAGGTGAGAACAACTATTTAATTTAAACTAAACTACTTAGTAGTTATCCTTATCTAACTTTCTAAGAGTTAATTTAAACTAAACTACTTAGTAGTTATCTTTATCTAACTTTCTAAGAGTTAGTGTATATTAAAATCCTAATTAATTATCCTTATCTATCGCATAACCTACAGGTTGTGCACAGTCCTTCCCAATGCCATTCTTATGATTTTCGATATTTCTTTTTTTCTTTTCAGAATCTTCCTCATGATGCTTATAAGCTACTTGTTGTTCCATCACCAATTGGAGGTGTTCGTTGGATTAGTGCAAATACAATTCATTATCATAGCCAGGTAGATCTCTCCTTGTCCAGACACTTGAACTGGTCTAGTACTTCTTTATGAGATTACGTTTTGCTAAAGTTTTGATATAGTGATCCACATTATATAATTTTTTCTAGTTTATCCTTAATAATCCTATAACTTGCAAGTCTGTTTTTGCAGTCAGCTTCATGTGCACTTGCTTTGAACAGTTATGATGTTTCTTTTGATAACAGGTCATGACTCTCTCTCTCTCTCAAACACACACAAACACAAATGTTTATTCACCTGGTCCTATTATGTACCTGCACCTACAATATGACACTGTTCTTGCATAATTTGCTTTTGACTGGCATTTGTATTATTGTATATAATCTAGTTGTTTCTGAAATTAAAATCTCAAAGAATTGGGATTTCCATTCTAATTTAGGCATTGTTTGTAACCTCCCCATCCCCCCCAATTTTTTTTTCTCAATCAAGGGCTTAAAATGTGTATCACATCATCAATAAATTCCTATAAGTCTTATCTGAAATAAATACCATTATCCAAGAATTCTTGGAATTTAATCTTGAATTCTATTGACATCTTTATTGATATGTCACCTCAACAGTTGCAACTGTCAATGTGCTTTACAACAATGGTGCAAGTGATAGAGTGTGTGTTTAGCCATGCTTGTTTCATAGAATGATAGCATGTCCAAGTTGTCAGTATCAATTATTTCTTTGAGAAAGGTGGTGGATTGCACATGCTGGTATATGAAATTAGTACCTTAGGCCCTTCGCATTCCTGTGTGAGCATGGTCATCACTGTATTTATGTTTATCTGATCAATCTTGATGAGTTGTTGGACTCATTTATTTGTTTTAGTAATTTCATGTTGGTTTTGGCAACCATGGCATTAATTGATTAATATCTCGCTTTTTTCCTCAATGGTCTATTTTGTTAGTGGCATTTGATATAAATGTTAAACATGTTAAGCATCTAACAAAATTCTCTTTGCTTTTGTTTCACCTTAGCTCCTCTTTCTGGCCTTTAACACTGATTGTGTTCTGTATATTATTTTAGTCAAGAACTTCCAAGATCAAGTTTCAATGTAGAAGTGGATGTTGCTAATGCAACTTGGTTATTAAATGATGTAGCTTTGCTATCAACAAAGACTGGAGAACTACTACTGCTTACCCTTGTTTATGATGGGAGGTAAGCGTTTTCATTTGGTTGTCATTTTTCTCTTGTATGGTATTTTCCTTTAATAACCTATTCTTTTCTTTTGTTTTTATGGAATAAATAATTTAATCGGTAGACAGTCAAGATATTGCAGAACAATCTCTGTTGTGGTGCTGGTGGGGGAATAGTTTAACGAGGTAGTTGATTGTAAAGTTTTTTCCCTAAGGAGTGTTAAGGATTGTAGTTTTTTTTTTCTGTTGCTCTTAATATATTGGTGTATGTTATTGTAATAGTTAATCTATTCAATAAATTTAGGCACTCTTTTTCTCTTTCCGCTAGTTACTCCTTTTGGAGTAATATAAAAGGGATGTTTTTAACGAGGCCTACAATTCCTATAAAAAAAAGAAAATGTTATCATATTATGACCAAAATAAGAAATAAAATATGCATATAAGTGGCAGTAATGAGGTCTTATCACTCAGAAGGTTTAGATTGCTGGCAGGAGTTATGTTGCAAGTACACCCTTGTTGATATCTGATATCTGATATCTGATATATGATAATATTGCTTTCTTAAGTTTAATTAACTTGTTTCTATTTTGTTCCAGAAAATGGTTTTCCTATTTGAAATTGTTGTTCATAAAACTAGAACAAATTAAAATTATTTTTGTTTAATAAGTATTATCATTTTTATCTTTTAATTAATTGTCAGCTTAAGCTAAGAGAACATATGACTTCTTGAAGAGTGCTTGATTCCCTCTTTTGGAAGTTCAAACAGAAAACAAAATGTTGGAAGAGAAATACTTTACTCCCTCTGGAGTAATGCTGAATGTTGTTTTACAGGAAATTAGCGAAGTTTCTACGCATCTTGTTTCTTCATACAAAGGTAGATCAGTGCCTGGAGGAGTTTCATGGGTAGCATTCGTGGACAACCTTAGTAGGAGAGTGCATAGAAGTGTGTTATGGGAACGTTTTAGTTATCATGGCAAAGTGATTAAGGTGTTCATTTCGTTTGTTAATAGGAGACCAAATTATAAGGATAATATGTTTGCTTTTGTGTACTTTGCAAATAAAGAGGATTTGCTTTATGTAAAGGAAAGGATGAATAATGTCTTAGTCGATGGGAGGAGAATAACGGTGTCGATTGCGAAATATTAGAGGAAGAGTATTTAACGAAGGGAGTTTTTAATGAGACCTCCAACTTCTATCAAAAAAAAAGAGGAAGAGTATTTCGAGGAGTTCGAATCGTAATAGCGTGGTGGGGGCTAGAGTTGCAGGAGCAGAGGAGCAAATTGGGAGAAGTTCAAAATCTCTAGTTGATGGTGGTGGGAAGGAGTTGCTGAACAAGTTTTATGATGGTAGGTCATATAAGGATACGGTAGTGGGAGTTAAAAAAGTTGAGGGCCCAAAGGTGGGTAGTTTTGGAGATAAGAGGGAGGTGAAGAAGCCTCTGGAAGTTTTCATTCCAATGGAGGAAAGGACATGGTTGAGATCGTCTTTAACAGGAATTTGTAAGGCGATCCTTGAAGTTGACTTCGTGCAGAGGGCTTTAAGAACTGAAGGAATCAATGTTAAGGTGGTAAGGTGGGGTCGTGCAAAAAATGCATGTTTAGTAGTTTTTCGAACAGTAGAGGAAAAAGTTGCAACGATGAAAGATAAGTGGGAGGCTTTATCCTTCTGGTTCAAAAGGTTGGAGCCTGTCATGGACGAGAATAATGTTCCATTAACTTACTGTGTAGTTTCTTTGATTGGTGTTCCTTTAAATTGCTGGTCAGTTTCTTTTTTCACAAGTTTAGCATCGAGATGGGGCAAACTCGTGAAGATTCAGGAACAAACTATTCAAAGAGTGGATTGCAGAGTGGCTCATATGCTGGTAAGGGTTGCAAGTCCGTTCGATATACCACCCCAGGTCTCAATTAATACTTATAGAAGGTCGTTTACTATAAAAATTAAGGTAGAAAGAAGTGAAGATTTTTTCTCGGTGTTAGAAGATGTGGTTGAAGAGGAAAGAACAGTGGATCCTTGGGCGGAATTTGTCGGACTGGAGCCAAGGGGATGGTGTCGAAGGTCAGGATGGGCAAATGGGTAGCCAGACGATGTCAGGCTCTCATAACAGGGTAGAAGCATGGGTCTTAGATTCTCCACATGGGAGTGGCATGCTTGTCAATAGGTGTGTCATAGGGAAAGAAGTATTTAATAGTAGTGGGGCTGTTAACAAGGGGATGGTGTCGAAGGTCAGGATGGGCAAATGGGTAGCCAGACGATGTCAGGCTCTCATAACAGGGTAGAAGCATGGGTCTTAGATTCTCCACATGGGAGTGGCATGCTTGTCAATAGGTGTGTCATAGGGAAAGAAGTATTTAATAGTAGTGGGGCTGTTAACTTATGTTCTGTGGAGACAGTACCAGGTGGAGATCCAGGTCAGCAGGAAGTGTTGGGGGACTTTATTGATGGAAGAGAAAGGGGCTTGAGCATGGGGATGTCTCCTTGGGGCAAGAAAATGTTGACAAAGAGAATGGGTTTAATGTTAGAATGGGTACGATAGAGGTAAGTGGGCCTGTTCAAGGAAGTCCAAGTTCAAATAGAGTTGGTAATAAGCCTCTTAAAATAAGTAAATTGGGGGTGATATTCAGAAAGAATTACAGGTGAAGAATGGGGGAGTCCTACAGCATACATTTTTAGAGGAAACAACAATAGAAGATGGTTCAGTAAAGGAAGTCTCTAGTGGTTCACAAGTAAGGAAATTGCCTACCAGGAGGTGTTCTTCTTCTCCTCCTACAATTCGAAGCCGTTCGAATTATGCTGGTACCATCTTTTGCAATAGAGTTTACAGCAGGTCAAATAAGAAAAGTAAAAGAGGTGAATCGGAGAAGGGATTCTCTGCAGTCGAATTTTCGTTAGAAAATGAGGAACTGGAATTAACTTGGGAGGTCAGCAAAGTGCTGGGTGTTCATTTTAAGGGGGGAAGAAGGCTTTTGCCGAGAAGTTTTTGGATACTAGGCGTGAGGAAGGCGGGAATTAATCCTACCTTTCTATCGAAGGTGATTATTTTTATTTAATGGTAGCTGTTTCTTGTGTCACTTGGAATGTTAGGAGATTAGGGAGGAAGGAAAAAGCTAGGGCAATGAAGAAGGTGGTTTTGAATAAGAAACCTTCGTTTTTTTTTTCTACAAGAAACGAAGTTGGAGTTGGTAAACCAGTCTATGAGAAGGAAGTTGGGGGGTAAATTTCTTGGTGGTTGTGTTGAGTATCCCACAGAGGGAGCATCAGAAGGAATACTCACTTTATGGGATGAGAACTTGTTTTTTCCTCATTTGCTGAAAATTTCTCATAGGTTTGTAGCTCTGAAAGGTGTAGTTAAGGAAAGTCAAGATGAATGTTGTTTTATCAATGTGAATGGGCCTTCTGTTGAATCGAAAAAAGGCGTTTTTTGAGGAATTAATCAGTTATATTTCGACTTTGGACTGTCCATTATGTGTAGTTGGAGATTTTAATGCTCATTTATCACAAGACGAGAAGATGGGAAAATTACTGAACGAAAATTCGATCAATTTGTTCAGAGATTTTCTGTTTCAAGCAGAATTATTGGATCTTCCTTTGGTTGGAGGGAAATTCACTTGGGGTAACAATAGGGAAGATCCTACTTTTGTGAGATTGGACAGATTTCTAGTTTCCAACAATTTTCTAAGTCTATTCCTGGATGTAGTTCAGACACTACTACCAAAATCTCTCTCGGATCATAATGATGTGGCGTTGGAATCCAGTAAGTTAAACTGGGGACTGAAACTTTTCAGACTTTTCAATTACATCATGGTCGAGGAGGGTTTTAAATAAGCGGTTGAAAGGAAAATTTCAGTTTTGAAGAGGAGGAAGAGGTCGAGCATTGAAGTGTTACTTAGAGAAACTAAGGAAGTGATCAAAATATGGTCTAATGAAAGCAGATTGCAGTTACCAAGATTGATTGACAGCAAGGAGAGGTTAATTTCGAACCAAGAAGCACAAATACAACAGAGTAATTCGTTGGTTTCAATGGTGGATATTGCAAAAGAAAAAACTGAATTATGGTCTTTGTACAGAAAGGAAGAATTAATTTGGTTCCAAAAATCAAGGGCGAATTGGATTCAGGATGGAGATCGAAATTCGAGGTATTTTCACCAATGTGCTACTAATAGAGGGAGGATCAATGCTCTCAACACTTTGGATGTGGGAGGTATTTTGATTGAGGATTCAAAAAAGATCAAAACGTTCATTTTTGAGTTTTTTAAGGATGCTTACAATGCCAAGCCAACAATTGAGGTGGAGAAGTTGCATATGAATTTTAACAGGCTCAAGGAGGATCATGTTGCACTCTTAGAAAGGAATTTCTCTGAGGAGGAAATTTGGGAGGCAATAGGGTCATCGGAGAGCAACAAAGCTCCGGGACTGGATGGATTGAATATGGGCTTTTAAAAGAAATTTTGGTCGGTTTTGCAAGGAGATATTCAGAAGTTTTTCAAAGTATTCTATGATGGGAAGAAGTTCGGTAAAGGTGTGAACCATTCCTTCATTACTCTTATTCCAAAGAAGTCGAATCCGGTTAGTATTGAAGATTACAGACCTATAAGTTTGGTAGGGGGATTATACAAAATCTTGTCTAAAGTTTTGTCAAGAAGGTTAAGGATGTGTATAGGAGGGTTGATTGGTCATTCTCAATTTGCTTTCATCCCGGGAAGGCATATTTGTGATTGCTCTTTAGTAGCTAATGAAGCCATTGACTATTTGATGAGGAAAAGAAGGGAAGGCATTGTGTTCAAAGTAGACTTTAAGAGAGCTTATGATACTTTAGATTGGGGTATCTTAATACAAATTATGGAGTGTATGGGGTTTAGCTAAAGATGGAGATCATGGATATTAAGATGTTTGAATACAACTTCAATCTCAGTGCTTGTTAATGGTTCTCCTACACAAAGCTTTAAAGTTTCTAGGGGGTTAAGACAAGGATGTTCTTTATCCCCACTTTTGTTTAATTTTGTGAGTAGGGATGGCAAAAAAATCCGAATCCGACGGGGAAAACAGAAAACCGAATTAAACGGGGATGAGAAAAACCGTTTATGCTAAATGGGTACGGGGACGGGGAAAAACCGTTTATGTTAAATGGGGACTAGGACGGGTTTAGTAATCCCCGCCCCGATATCCGGCCCGATAAATATTAAAAATAATTATATATATATATATATATATATATATATAATATTAATAAATTTAATTTAAATTAAAAAATATATATAATATTTATATATTTAATTTAAATATATATATTCGGCTCGATACCCAGCCCAATACCCGTTTAATAATCGTTTATGCTAAACGGGGATACCCTGTAACACCCCCAACCCGTATCCAACCCGGATACGAGTTAGAGATATTACATTGACTTTTAAAACACAACTCATTACAAATAATAGCAAAATATTTGAACTTATATTACGAAAAATACAATAATATACATATGGTAATATAAATTTACCAAAATATTCAGAGCATACACAACTTAACTCTTTAGTTACATGCCAACATCCATTTTCATAACAAAATGACCTACTGATTAAGTTGCTTCTGATCTGATAGTTGCAGGAGTAATGTTGTCCAGCTGCTTAACCTCGATCGTCTACTTTATCGGATCCTACGTGTGAAACACTCACACGCCAAGTCATCGACTTAGTGAGGCAATATAATAATAATATCGATAAATATAAAGTAATTGCCAAAATAAGATAGGTTGCAATGATAAGATGTATGTAAACAATGCAATAACCAGAACCACGTTTCTTACACATATACTTATCAAATTCACATTCATAAGTTCGCCTTAGTAAGTTCATTAGCCCATGGTACCGTACAAAGAACCTAAGGTATGTGAGTATTGTGAGGTTGTGCACTATGCTGTCACCACAGCTCATATAATTGCACCTAAGTGCCACGTAGAATTGCACCGGAGTGCCGCGTAGAATTGCACCGTAGTGCCATATAATAATGTCCATAAGGACCACATATTATTCCTTAAGAATCATATACATATGTCAAAGATCAAGTATGTGTCTCACCAGACCTCACACATGTCCCAAAGAATACATATATGTCCCGAAAGACCACATATCATTCCTTAAGAATCATATACATATGTCAAGGATCAAGTATGTGTCTCACCAGACCTCACACATGTTCCAAAGAATACATATATGTCCCGAAGGACCACATAGACCCTCTACCCTTGGCATGCCAACTATACCTATAGTTCTCGTTTACATAACATGGGCTTTCACAATTTATCTTATTTGTATCACGTAGACATATTATTTTCATACTTTATCACATACTCATATACGTTTTTGCATATGCATGTCCCATAATGCATATGGTATGGATTCATGTCATATATCATAATATGAAATACTATCATGTATCAAAATATTGAATCTATACTTATCACAAGTCTAGAACTGAATAAAATACATATTCATGCTATGCATATGCACTCACCTAGATTTCTTTGTCTTTCCCTCGATTGATCCTACTTGTTGATGGTTCCGGAACTCGTTTAGGCTCGATATCTACATAGTAATTCATTGATACTTATCAGTATACTAATTAATATATTCTAAACTATCATTTCTTAGGCTAAAAGAAAAGCCATTTTCATCTTTTAATGGAGGTATGCATCGATGCACTACACCATGCATCGATGCATAAATCCTATTCGATGTTTGTATTTAATTGGGATGCATCGATGCACTCCTTATGCATCGATGCATAAATCCTATTCGATGTTTTTTTAATTAATGCATCGATGCACTGCATGTGCATCGATGCACCTTAAACAATTTCTGGGATTTATCATCGATGCATCGGTGCACAATGAATGTGCATCGATGCACATTGCCCAGAATTGTCATTTAGCACGAAAATCTCTTTTAGTCTACTTAACACTTATATTTCCCCTTTAGATATCCTTAACTTGCATACTCTTACTTAAACTAATTATTATCCATTCCATACTTTTGAAACTTAAAAATCCAATTCTCCATGTAGAATTTAAGAATCTAACCCAAATTCCAACATGTTCTAATTTGAATTCTAACACCTCATACTTCTTAGTTAGCTTTATGACAAGTCAAATTCTACTTCTAATTCTTATTAGAAACTCTAATCCAAGATTTCACTTTTCTATTTCCTTTCTTTGATTCTTCATATTCTCTCTTATGGTTTTAAGAATCTAAGCTTTCCTTAAGCTTAGTTATCAACTAAGGATCAATAAGAAACCTTAAATTCATCAAGAATTTAATCAACAAGAAACTCACTTTTAGCTTGGTCTCTCAATGGAGAAGAAGAAGTGAAGAAGAAGAGAATCTGGAAACTTTGTTCTCTTCATTTGCCTTCCACGTGGATTTAAATATCCTCATCTAATATTAATTATTTCCCTATTAAAAGACTCCTTTACCCCTTTAGTTCCTCCTTTGTTAATTGATCCTACACAAAACATTCCCATTAAATCTTTCAACTATTCAATTTATCTACTTTGGTCACTGAATTTTATAATTTCACAATTTGATCACTAACCCGGTATGGAGGATGTTACAAATCTCCATCACATAAAAAACATTCGTCCTCGAATTTTCATTGTACGAACAGATGGGGAGATTGAAGTCGCATATCTCCAAAGAACCTTGACCAACAAAATTGTCTTACTTTTTAACTGTTTGACTTCAAAAGCCAATATCTCGCTGGTTCTTCTCATATGTCAATCCGATTGGACTTTTACTTGTTCTGGTGCAATGATGTGAGAGGGATCGACCTATATCTTCGTAACATGGGACACATGGAAGATGTTAGGATCTTCTCCATTTTCGGTGGCAAGGATAACTGATATGGCCACGGGTCCTATTCTCTTAACAACTCATATGACCCAATGAATCTAGGACTTAACTTTCCTTTCCGACCGAAACATAATACTTTCTTCCAAGGAGATACTTTATGGAAAACTTTATCTCCAACCTCGAACTCAATCTCTTTTCTTTTAAGATTAGAATAGGACTTTTGCCGATCAGAGGCTAATTTGAGGTTATGCTGAATTTCTCGAACTTTTTGTTCTACATCTTGAATTAAATTCGGACCAAGAATACTTCGATTTGATCATACCAATTAATGGAGTACGCCATTTCCTCCCATATAATGCCTCATATGGGGCCATCTTTATACTAGACTGATAACTATTGTTGTAAGAGAACTCTGCCAGCGGCAAATACTTTTCCCATGATCCTTTGAATTCCATTACGCATGCTCTCAACATATCTTCCAATATCTGAATAGTTCTCTCTGATTGCCCATCAGTCTGAGGATGAAAAGCCGTACTAAAGTTTAAACGAGTCCCCAACGCTCCATGCAAAGATTTCCAGAATCTAGAAGTGAATCGAGGGTCTCGATCAGAGACTATGGAAACATGCACTCCATGCAATCTAATAACTTCTCTAATATAGAGATCTGCATATTTTTCCATAGAGAAATCTGTTTTAACCGGGAGAAAATGTTCTGACTTAGTTAATCGATCATTAATTACCCAGATTGATTCTCTTTTGTTCGGAGTCAAGGGTAACCCCGAAACAAAATCCATCGTAACATTTTCCTATTTCCATTGAGGAATGACAAGCGGTTGCAATAATCCTGACGGAACTTAATGCTCAGCTTTGACTTGTTGACATATCAACCACTTAGACACAAATTCGGAGATGTTTCGTTTCATCCCTGGCAACCAAAATCGATCCTTCAAATCCATATACATCTTGGTTCCACCCGGGTGCATCGTTAACGGACTGCAATGAGCCTCTGTTAATATTTCTTTCTTCAAGTCGTCATTGTCGGGTATTACAATTCTTCTTTTACAATATAGATTTCCATCTGACTTAACCTCAAAGTCTTTAATCTCTGCTCTTACTTGCTCAATTCTTTCAAACACGTTCATCTTTACTTTGCAATTCTCCTATTCGTTCCAACCATGCTGGTTTAAGTGTTAACTCTGCACAAAGACCACCGTCTCCCGTTAAAGATAATCTTGCGTCCATAGTTCGTAAAGCTGCAAACGTCTTTCTACTCAAAGCATCTGCTACCACGTTAGCATTTCCGGGATGATAGTCAATTATCACATCATAATCTTTTAAGAACTCTACCCATCTACGTTGCCTCAAATTCAACTCTTTTTGAGTCATCAGGTACTTCCCAGTCCATTATAGCTTTAACCTTCTGAGGGTCCACTCTAATCCCAACTGCCGAGATCACACGCCTCAAGAAAATTACTTCGTTTAGTCAGAATTCACATTTGGACAATTTCACATAGAGATTTTTTCCCTGAGTATTGCAAAACTAGCCTCAGATGTGCGTTGTGCTTCAATGGACTTCGAGTAAACCAGTATGTCATCAATAAAGACAACAACAAACTGGTCCAAATAGGGCTAAAAATCATGTTCATGAGATCCATGAAAGCAGCTGGTGCATTCGTTATTCCGAATGGCATTACGATGAATTCATAATGACCATATCTCGTTCTGAAAGCTGTCTTCGGAATATCTTTCTCCTGAATCTTCAATTGATGATAACCCGAACGTAGATCGATCTTCGAAAATACCGAAGCTCCTTTTAGTTGATCAAACAAGTCATCAATGCGCGGAAGGGGGATACTTATCAACAAGTCATCAATGCGCGGAAGGGGATACTTGTTCTGAGGTCACCTTATAAGCTGTCGATAATCAATACAGAGACGCATTGATCCATCATTCTTCTTAACAAATAACACCGGAGCTCCCCAAGGTGATACACTTGGTCGAATAAATTCCTTTCCTAACAACTCTTGCAGTTGATTCTTTAACTCTTACAATTCTTTCGGAGCCATCCGATAAGGTGTCATTGCAATTGGAGCGGTTCCTGGCATTACTTCATTTTGAAATTCTACCTCTCTATCTGGAGGTAATCCTGGCAACTCAGCCGGGAAAACTTTAGGGAATTCTTGAACTATTGGAATCTCCTCTAGCCCTTTCTCTATCGCTCTTAAATCTATCACATTTGCAAAAAATCCTTGACATCCTTGTAGCAATAGTTTCTTAGCTGACATTACTGATATTACATTTGCTAAGGGATTAAACTTTTCACTGCTCACACTTATCTCTGTTCCTCCTGGACTTTTTAGGGTTACCTTTTTCAATCTGCAATTAACATCTCTATAGTAACGGAACAACCAATCCATTCCCAAAATCACTTCAAACTCTTCAAAGGGTATTCCATCATATTAGCAGGAATTCAATTCCCTGAACCTTTAGGGACACCCCTTACAGACTTTATTCACCCGACACTATGGCCTAAATGATTTGTTACTATAATCTAATTACTCGTAGCTTCTAAGGGAATCCTCAATTCCTTTTCTAACTTACTTGTAATATAGAATAATTGAACCCGGATCAATCAGTACCAATACTATTTATCGTACAGCTGAAAAGTACCTGCTATAATATCAGGTCATCACGGTTTTCACTTGTCTTTAGATGGTACACCCGTGCGGTTGACCGAACTTCAGGTTGAGCAGAGAATTCAGACGAGTTCCTTCCCCTGCCTCTTCCTCGTCCTCTTTGTGAGGAAGAACCAACTCTTTCAGATGGTGCAGGCTCACCAACCATCAATGGACAATCCCGGATAAAATGTACGGCATCTCCGCATCGAAAACAAGTCCCAGTAGCCATCCGACAAGCCCCAAAATGGTTTTTCCCACAGTGCTGACACTATCTCGCTTGACTCGGAGTAGATCTCCCAACACCAAATCCCACTGACTGCGTCTGTCTAGGTCTTGCCTGACTTCCTCCCCTAGCAGACGATGCAACTGATTCTGATCTAGCTTGTGATCGAAATCTTGAGTCTCTTCCCCTTTTTGATGGTGTTGAGCTAGAAGAAGCACCCGTTCTCTTTGATGTCTGAACTCTAAAATCCCCAAATCTCTCATTCTGAGCTCTTTCAAGAGCCTTGGCACGATTGATCACCTCTTGGAACGAGGACAAATTCAATACTATCAGCATCTCTTTCAATCTAGGGCGCAAACCCTCCACAAACCATTCACAAGCCTCTTTTTCAGTAGGCACAAGTTCGGATGCAAACCTACTCAACTTGTTGAACTCACATTCATACTCATATACAGAGCGATTCATCTGTTTCAAATTCAAAAACTCCTGCTTTATCTGTCGAATAAGTTGATCTCCAATGTACTTGTTTTTAAATTCATCTAAGAATAAAGACCAAGTCAATTGGTCACTAGGCATCCTCATGGTGACGTTCGTCCACCATATTCTCGCCTGACCCCTCAACAACGAGACGCTCCATCTAACTTCTCCACTTCAGACAGTGGAGACCTTCCAACATGATTTTTAAATCATTTAACCAAAGATCTGCCACAACCGGACCTTCTTCGGTTTCTCCCTTAAATTCGTGAGCTCCTAAACCTCTCAACTCTTTTGCTACATTAATCCTTTGAGTTGGTGGAGCAGGAGGTTGAAGACGCGTTAGAATAGCGTCTAACGTTCTGAAGAACATATCTTGATCTTGCACATGCACTCCTTGAGATGCCTGTTCTTCACCTTGCCTGGCCAGGGCAGGTGAATTACTGCTTTCAGCAGGCCTATCTTCTCCCGCTTCACTTCGGGAGCTATTATGTCTGGACATCTAATAAGAATAAACTCATTGTTCTATTAGCAAAACAACATACTCATACTATACCAGATCAGAAGTTCTCAGTATTTGTTGGCATGTATTCCATTTAAAGACTCTATAGACTCTGGTTTATGCCTAGAATCGGCTAAACCATAGCTCTGACTATTAATGTAACACCCCCAACCCGTATCCAACCCGGATACGAGTCAGAGATTACATTGACTTTTAAAACACAACTCATTACAAATAATAGCAAATATTTGAACTTATATACGAAAAATACAATAATATACATATGGTAATATAAATTTACCAAATATTCAGAGCATACACACTTAACTCTTTAGTTACATGCCAACATCCATTTTATAACAAAATGACCTACTGATTAAGTTGCTTCTGATCTGATAGTTGCAGGAGTAATGTTGTCCAACTGCTTAACCTCGATCGTCTACTTTATCGGATCCTACGTGTGAAACACTCACACGCTAAGTCATCGACTTAGTGAGGCAATATAATAATAATATCGATAAATATAAAGTAATTGCCAAAAAAATGGGTCAATGATAAGATGTGTAAACAATGCAATAACCAGAACCATGTTTCTTACACATATACTTATCAAATTCACATTCATAAGTTCGCCTTAGTAAGTTCATTAGCCCATGGTACCATACAGAGAACCAAGGTATGTGTATTATGAGGTTGTGCACTATGCTGTCACCACAGCTCATATAATTGCACCTAAGTGCCACGTAGAATTGCACCGAGGCCGCGTAGAATTGCACCGGAGTGCCGCGTAGAATTGCAACCGTAGTGCCTATAATAATGTCCATAAGGACCACATATTATTCCTTAAGAATCATATACATATGCCAAGGATCAAGTATGTGTCTCACCAGACCTCATACATGTTCCAAAGAATACATATGTCCCGAATGACCATATCATTCCTTAAGAATCATACATATGCCAAGGATCAGTATGTGTCTCACCAGACCTCACACAGTTCCAAAGAATACATATATGTCCCGAAGGACCACATAGACCCTCTACCCTTGGCATGCCAACTATACCTATATTCTCATTTACATAACATGGGCTTTCACAATTTATCTTATTTGTATCACGTAGACATATTATTTTCATACCTTTATCACATAACTATATATACTTTTTCTTGCATATTCATGTCCCATAATGCATATGGTATGGATTCATGTCATATATTATAATATGAATACTATCATGTATCAAAATATTGAATCTATACTTATCACAAGTCTAGAACTGAATAAAAATACATATTCATGCTATGCATATGCACTCACCTAGATTTCTTTGTCTTTCCCTCGATTGATCCTACTTGTTGATGGTTCCGGAACTCGTTTAGGCTCGATATCTACATAGTAATTCATTGATACTTATCATAACTAATTAATATATTCTAAACTATCATTTCTTAGGCTAAAAAAAAGCCATTTTCATCTTTTAATGGAGTGTGCATCGATGCACTACACCATGCATCGATGCATAAATCCTATTCGATGTTTGTATTTAATGGGGATGCATCGATGCACTCCTTATGCATCGATGCATAAATCTTATTTTGATGTTTTCTTTTAAATTAATGCATCGATGCACTGCATGTGCATCGATGCACCTTAAACAATTTCTGGGATTTATCATCGATGCATCGGTGCACATGAATGTGCATCGATGCACATTGCCCAGAATTGTCATTTTAGCACGAAAATCTCTTCTTAGTCTACTTAACACTTTATATTTCCCCTTTTTATATATCCTTAACTTGCATACTCTTACTTAAACTAATTATTATCCATTCCATACTTTTGAAACTTAAAAATCCAATTCTCCATGTAGAATTAAAGAATCTAACCCAAATTCCAACATGTTCTAATTTGAATTCTAACACCTCATACTTCTTAGTTAGAGCTTTATGACAAGTCAAATTCCACTTCTAATTCTTATTAGAAACTCTAATCCAAGATTTCACTTTTCTACTTCCTTTCTTTGATTCTTCATATTCTCCTCATCTTATGTTTTAAGATAATCTAAGCTTTCCTTAAGCTTAGTTATCAACTAAGGATCAATAAGAAACCTTAAATTCATCAAGAATTTAATTAACAAGAAAACTCACCTTTAGCTTGGTCTCTCGATGGAGAAGAAGTGAAGAAGAAGAGAAATCTGGAAACTTTTGTTCTCTTCATTTGCCTTCCACGTGGATTTAAATATCCTCATCTAATATTTAATTATTTCCCCTATTAAAAGACTCCTTTACCCCTTTAGTTCCTCCTTTGTTAATTGATCCTACACAAAACATTCCCATTAAATCTTTCAACTATTCAATTTTTCTACTTTGGTCACTGAATTTTATAATTTCACAATTTGATCACTAACCCGGTATGGAGGATGTTACATACCCGTTTCCCTGCGGTTTTCCTCGATTACCCGATCGGGATCCCCGTTTAAATCCTCGTAGTTTTTTAAGCGGGGACGGGGTATGGGGGACCAATACCCAACCCGAACCCGACCCCTTGCCATCCCTATTTGTGGGTGAATTTCTGAATCTTTTGCTTTCTAAAGCAGTAGAGTTGGGGTTGTTCGATGGTTTTCAGATAGGTTGTGAGAAATCCTCAGTATTGTTTTCTCATCTACAATTTACCGATGACTTGATAATTTTTTGCAAAGCCTCTAAAGGTCAATTGAAAAATTTGAAGAGGGTTCTGATAGTTTTTTAGCTATGTACTGGGCTGCAGCTGAATTTGCTGAAGAGTAGGATTTTCGATATTAATTTACAAGACCAAAATGTCGAGGATTGGGCTAGCTCTATAAATTGTGTTCGAGGATCTTTTCCGACAGAGTATCTGGGGTTACCCTTGGGAGCAAGGAGAAATTCTATTCACCTTTGGGATCTGATTGTAAATAAGTTCTACCATAAACTTGCAAGCTGGAAATTGGGTTCTTTATCCATTCCAGGAAGGGCAGTTTTGATAAAATCAGTCCTGACTGCACTGCCTAACTACTATATGTCGTTGTTCAAAATGCCAGTGGTGGTACGGAGAAAACTAGTCCTTAATGGCTAATTTCTTGTGGGGTACATCAGCAGAGAAGAAACGGATGCACTGGGTTAATTGGTCTACTGTTTGTAAAAACAAAGAGTTTGGGGGATTGGGTATCTCGGATCTAAAGATACGGAATAGGCCTCTCATGGGCAAATGGATTTGGAAGTTTGGTAGTGAGAAAGATTCTTCGTGGAAGAAATTGATATGTTCTAAGCATAATGTTGGCAGGAGGTCTATTGTTTTAGATGATAATTTGCCTCCCAGCGCATCTTGGATTTGGAAAGGTATCTTAAATAACTATCGAGCGAATGATATTTTTGGGTTATGTTTTCGGAATCATCTCGTGTTACAGGTGGGAAAAGGAGACTCCATTAGGTTTTGGCGTGATACATAGATTAGTAACTATCCCTTGAAGACTCTATTTTCAAGGATATTTGCTATATCGGTAAACAAGAATGGGGTTGTGGGTGATTATGGGTGTATTAGTAATGGGACGTGGGTGTGGGATTTTCAGCCTAGGAGAGATTTAATGGACAATGAATTTGATCAATGGATGGAAATGATGGTATTGTTGGATAATTTTTGTCCTCTGATGAAGGGTGAAGATTGTTATGTTTGGAAAGGAAATGGAGATGGTGTGTTTTCGGTTCAGTAATGTTCTATAATTATTTCTAGATTATCTAAGCTAGAGGATTCCTTATTGGAGATTGTGTGGAAGGGGTTAGTTCCTCCTAAAGTGGAGGTTTTTCTTTGGCAAATTATTCATCAGAAGTTGGCTGTCAAATCAGTTTTGTTGGGCAAAGGTGTCTAGGGTATTAAGAATCCTTATTGTGTGTTCTGTGGAGTGGAGCCTGAATCGGTGAGTCACTCTTTCTTTTCTTGCGAGCAGGTGTGGGAGATTTGGGTAAAATTCCTCCGGTTGTGGAATGTTTTTTCTGTTCTACCCAATAATCCTAAAGGGTTCTTTCTTTCGTGGGTAGAATTGAGACATAACTCGGCTATTTGGCAATTAATACTAGGAGCTGTATTGTGAACTGTTTGGTTATGCAGGAATCAGATAGTGTTTCAGAATGGAAAACTGGATAAAGCTAATTTATTCTTTTTGGTGAGGTTTAGGGTGGCTTCATGGTACTTAGCTAAATACAAGGACGTTTCTATTCAGGTTGATAGCCCTGTGGGTGACTTAACCTTGGCTGATGGGCATCGTTCCCCCTATAAGCTTTGTTTGCCTTAGTTAAAGTGGTGCCCTCCTCCTTCGGGTTACTTTAAGATGAATGTTGATGGGGCTGTTACTTTTGATTGGAGAAGAAGTGGTATTGGAGGAGTGCTAAATGATGTTGAGAATAAGAAGTTGGTTTACTTCTCTAGAACGACAGGACCTTGCACTCCGATTCTTGCAGAGATTTTTGCAATCAAAGCTGGGTTAGATTTATTTTTTGATTCAGTTTGGAAGGATAAGGGGTCTCTGATTTTAGAAAGTGAATCACTTCTTGCTTTGAAGTGGATCAACAACCCGAAACTTTGCCCGATTCTTTACGTTGATTTGATCACAGAGATTTAGAAGTCTGTGATGCAGTTTAATGTTATCACAAGGAATAACAATAGATGTATTAATTGGGAAGCTGACTGTTTAGCTAAATCAGGAATAGGTTAGTGAGTGATGAGCTTTTGGTTTGGTGAGATTGGGGTCGGTGGGTTGTTGAAATAGAGGTCTTTTGTATTGAGTGTTTGTTTGGTTTTGTTGTAATTCTTAAAGTTTGGTAATAAATATGGGCACCCTTTTCTACCTTCCAATGATTATTGTGTATCACAACATAATAATTATGAAGGGGGTTTTAATGGGGCTTAATTCCTATAAAAAATATTGTTTCTTAATTCTTTCTTTTCTCCTCTGAAGGGTTGTGCAGAGACTTGACCTCTCCAAGTCTAAGGCCTCATAACTTGCGTCGGTTAGTTAATCTGTTAAAAATCTTCATGTTAATGCTGGTATATATGTATTCTTTCAATATTTATGATGCATTGACTAGTTATGTTGGGAATTTTGCTTCCATTCTTTTAAGGCATTACAACTATTGGAAACTCATTGTTCTTTTTGGGTAGTCGATTGGGAGATAGTTTGCTTGTTCAATTCAGTAGTGGATCAAGAGCATCAGCCTTGCCATCTGGATTGAAGGAAGAGGTGTGTTTATTATCAACTTCCATTTAAAGTATTGTTTTTTTGGATTGTGCAACAACCCCATGCTATTTCCAAATCTTCTATTCCTGCTTAGCTTTCTAGGCACTGTTGGTTGATAATCCCACTCTGAAGGGCTGTTATCTCATATTCTGCGAATATTATGGCATCATTTTGACAAATTTCATGCTTCGTTCTAAATTTGTTCTTTGGCAATTCTTTTGCTGTTGGAATGCTATAAAATGTTTTCTTCTGGTTTTATGTTCGTCTAGGTTGGAGATATTGAAGGTGACGTGCCTCTAGCAAAGCGCTTGCGAAGGTCATCATCTGATGCTTTGCAAGATACAATTGGTAGTGGAGAGCTTTCCTTGTATGGTTCAGCTCCAAATAATAGTGAATCAGCACAGGTGGAGTACCTCTTTAAAATATTAATACAGGGTCTTTGTTGATTGCTTTTAAGCTTCATCTTAGGAAGAAATTCTTAAAATACGGCGATGGAAATTAAACTCCTCTGGGATTAACAACGGTTGGATATCTAATAATATCCTAATTCAATAATTAGATATCTCTTGTATTACCTCTTTTATTCTTTCCTTCACATTCGATTTATTTTCTTAGATTATAACATGGTATCAAATAACTAAATCTATCTAATAATATCTCTTGCACTCTTCATGATTTCTGATTTGGGCAGTTCATGCGTCAAAATTGCATTTCTGCAATCTCTCTATATAATAGGTTTGAGAAATTAAGTTTTGAACTAATAGTGTTTTACTCGGTAAAATTTGTATTGCAGTTATCATCTAGAGAAGATTTTTTCTGCTACCATCTGCATTTGTTTCATGCATTTTATTGAATTATTTTGCATGGTTCATTATTGTATTTGTAATGGATATGGTTATTTTTTTTCATTTTTTCACCGTAGTAGTTTCTCTTCCTCTATGTGTGCAGAAAACATTTT
The DNA here is from genome assembly GCF_006381635.1 of Hibiscus syriacus. Lineage (NCBI taxonomy): Eukaryota > Viridiplantae > Streptophyta > Magnoliopsida > Malvales > Malvaceae > Hibiscus > Hibiscus syriacus. Next base: position 11,332,765 of record NW_024063059.1, on the reverse strand, counting down.
TGTTCGCAGTGAGAGACTCATTAACAAATGTTGGCCCTTTGAAGGACTTCTCATATTGTTTGAGGATAAATGCTGATGCAAACGCAACTGGAATTGCCAAACAAAGTAACTACGAACTGGTTAGTTTTAGTGAGTTAGATGCTTATTTTCTACTCAGCTTTGACTAATGCATTTTGAAGTGGTTTAGGGTTTAGGGTGGTGATTTGAATTTTGGACCTCTTGTATGAAAGTGTGGCTATGTTTTTTTTTATAAGAATTTCAGGCCTCGTTAAAAACCTCCTTCTTGATTAAAGGCGCTTGTAGGTAAGCTCCTTAATCAGCGGAAGGATGAAAAGAGTCCCTTAGGATTTTATTGAACATAACAATAATATACATAAGATACATCCCTGTAAGTGCACTAAACACAGGTAGGTAAACACAAGGCAACCTTGTGACCCAAATACATCAACATTTAATCATCAACCAATTCCTTCTTTAGCCAAGGTATCAACCTCTAAATTAGATGTCCGGTTTACACATCTAACCACACCTTCGAACACATTAAGCCAGTGAACAATGTCTCTAACCAAATAAGCATAAACATCAGGACAGAATTCAGCCCCCTTAACTCAATCCACTGCCATCTTGCTGTCACTTTAAATAATCAACTGGTCCTGTATCCTCTCTCGAAAATCAGCATAGAAAATTAGCCCCTTTTGAATAGCTTTTAACTCCATAAATGTTGGAGGCCCCGGACCAGCAGGCTCCTTGAAAGACCCTAATGTAGATCCAAAGGAATCTTTTAAAACTCCTCCTAAACCGCTCTTCTTCCAATCCTTAGTCGTAGCTACATCAACATTAATTTTCACAAAACCCATAGGAGGAGGATGCCAAGGAATAGTAGACACAATCATATTAGAATGGATGGAACAATCGTCCCCTAATGAGGGGTCTGAAATAAGAGTCTTTAAGAATATACACCCCTTTATTCTTCGCTAGGAACCATGAAGCAAGCCTAAACCTTGCTAAGAAGAAGAATTCAACCTCATCCAACTTCCCTCCTTCAAATACAATTGAGTTCCTCAACTTCTAAGTAGTCCAAATAACGGCCCCTGGAATGAGAGAACAAATTGGAGAATCATTCTTCAAAGCATCCCAAGCCAAGAGAAAACTTTTAGCATTATAATGGAAAACAGTTTGAATCTTCCAAAAGTTGAGAAATTTATTCTAAACAGACCACACCACCGAATAGGAGAAAAACAAATGTGAAGGAGACTCTTCTTCCATCATGCAAAGAGGGCATAATAAGTTCTGAATTCATGTTATTCCTCTTTTCACCAGTTCTGTTTTAACAGCCAACCTCCTTAGAACAACCTGCCACATAAAGGACTCTACTTTTGGTGGCAAGTATGGCTATGTTAAGCTTAGTGAACTAAATTCTGCCTATTTATAGACTAGCTGACTGCTTATTTTATTTTCTTCTCTTTTGTTTGCTTTACCCCCTGATGTTAATTTGTGGCTAATCTTTCAGGTGTGTTGTTCTGGCCATGGAAAGAATGGCGCCCTCTGTGTTCTTCGGCAGTCAATTCGTCCAGAAATGATAACTGAGGTCCATCCATCAGCTTTGACTGAACTTCTCCTGATTTAAAATTTAAATGTTGATTCCATCCATGTGACTATTTTTTGGTTTCTGTTGTTAATCTAACTATTGTATTTTATGTTGTAAACATCACTTCTTAGCATTAGAAACCTCATATGTAGAACTCTATGCATGCATCATTAAATGCACGCTTTTGCATCTGCAGGTTGAACTAACTGGTTGTAAAGGAATTTGGACTGTTTACCACAAGAGCACACGCAGTCACAATGCTGATTCTTCTAAAATTGTTGTTGATGATGATGATGAATATCTTGCATATTTGATTGTAAGTCTGGAAGCACGCACTATGGGAATCTCGTGCCTAACCTTTTTCCCCCTTTTTGCACATTGCTTATTTTGTCTAAGAAACATAAGGTATTCTTTAACCTCTATTCCAATTTCTTTGATCAGAATCAGAGCACCTGAGAATGAGAAATGATTTGTCACTTTAATTCTTTATCAGTCACTGTAGATCCCTAGTTTATTTATTTTTTTTATAAGAATTGGAGGTCCCAGTAGATCCCTAGTTTTGGGTTAATGAGAATCTCCTGCTTCTCTCTAGAGCCTAGGTGTTTTTGAAAAGTTTTTTCTCCACCGACATCTACCATTCGTTGTCTCCCAGATCAAGAGCACTTCATTCACCTTCATCACAGTATATCCACGCTGATTTTCTTCACATCGTCCACCGTCGCCGGTGGTTTTGAACGTCACCGTCAGTCCCATAAGAAGCGCCAGGTCATTCCGACTGAAACCCAAGGGTTGCTTTGTTGAATATAGCTGTCGTTTGCCGTTGATAATTTGGTACGTGCAAGCAGTGGTAGATAATACTACTTTTGAAATGCTGATCCACTGAAGAATCCGAGAAACTGGAGTTTGGCTACATGAATTAAATTGTGTAGATTCAAGGGGTTTCATCTTTCTTAGTCCGACACTACTAAAAGGTTCATTCTTATTCAGTTTTTTAGTGTTTGATTTTTGTTGCTTTGAGAAATATGAACGATCATCGCAACGGGTTTTGGGCTAAAAGCAAAAATTATTATGGGAGAAACGGTAATACTGTTTGGAAAAAGAATAACAGTTCGTGGGGGAAGGAAAAATACATTCCAACAAAAAGAGAATTACGGATGCATGCTATACGCTATTTGTTGATAATATTCATGAGAATCTTCATTGGAAAAAACTTAGATCTCTTTTTTGCATCCATGGAAAGGTGATTGATGCTTTTATCCCTTCTAAAAAATCTATACAGGGTTTCACTTTGGATTTATCAAATTTGCTACAGTTGAAGAAGAAAAGAAAGCAATTGTTAGGATGAATGACTCTCTCATTTTTGGACACAAGATTAGAGTTTCGATGGAAAAATATAAGCCCAGGCAATCCTTCTGGAGAAGAATTAATACACCCTTTCAGCGAAATGATAAGGAGGTTGTTGACAAAAAGAGTTACATATCCTCGATAGAAGGGGTGGTTGATGAAGATAAAATACGTGTTTTGGAAAATTGCCTTGTGTGTTGGTGTAAAAATTGTCTCCATCTCGAACCTTGCAAGACAAATGCATGAAAAAGGTCTTAAGGGTTTTTCATTGATGAGAGCTACTGGAAATGTTGTCCTAATGTGTTTTGAATTCTTGATGTTACTGAATAGAATGAAGGTAGAAAATTCGGAGTCACTAGCAGTGTGGTTCGACAGGATTGAATCATGGTCAAAAAAACTTGATAGTTGAGAGTCGGCGTATATGGTTGGTTTGCGAAGATATTCCTTTTCATGCTTGGAGCTAGGATACCTTTTCAAACATTGCATCAAAGTGGGGGAAATTATTGCAATTGATGAAAAGTCCCAATATCCATCATCCTTTGATCGAGTAAAAATCCAAATCTTCTCTAATATCATCTCTAGAATTGATGACGTAGTACGATTGAAGGTTGAAGATCAATCGTTTAACATCCTGGTTCGCGAGATCGATCCGAGTTTCAAGCCTATCCCTTGGGTTCCTGAGGAAGATGAAGAAGACACGATTGCCCATGATAACGAAGAATCCAAAAATCCAATGTCGATCACGGCTACATTGGCAATCTCTAATACTCAAATTGAAGCTCCACACAATGGTCATATTGGGAAAGAAGTTGTACCTGGTGGTGGAAACAACGGTGGTGAAAAGTGTTTAGCTTTAAGGCCATGTTCAGTTTTGGAGCCTTCATTACCTTGTGCCCTCAATCAATCTGGTCAAAATGTTGAGGTTTCTCATGCCCTAGAAGTCGGTCTCAGTTGTGGGGCAATAGGTGATTTTAACCGGTTGCAGGGGAACGATTTTCGAAATGGATCAAAGTGCGGAAAGATAAAAAAAACATCGCGAATCTAAAAGTAGCAAGTATTCAGATGAAATGGCTTAACATGTGATTGGAGCGTGTTACTTCTCCAAGATATAGATGGTTCGCATTTAGGAGTTGGTTGTGGTTTTATCTTTAAGATTTATGTACTGCTTTCGAATATTGTTGGTTTTTAGTGATGTGAGGTTTGGGATAGGTGTGAGTGGGTTTCGAATAAGGTTTACCTTGTAATATTGGGATGTGTAAGGGGACTTAGAGATTTTATGGTTTAGATGTGGTGTATGTATCTTATTGGGATGTTTTCATACAAGGTGTATTGGTCATATTATTTAATAAATCATGAGACACTTTTTTCCTTATTTCAATATTCGTTGACATACGTTTTAGTATGTTGATGATTATGAAGGGGGTTTTTAATGAGTCCTCCAATTCTTATAAAAAAATAAAGTAACATTTTTTGAGAAGCTTAAAGAGATGATTCCATATCATATCTGACTTTCAATTCTCAACGTTTGGAATTGTTGTTTTTGTTTAAAAAAGGAAAAATATGTCAACTATTTAACTTTTAAATTAGCATCAACATTGGCTCTTGAGATTGATCATTGCTTAACTCCCTTATGGTGACCAGGTTCTTGAAACAGCTGATCTTTTGACGGAAGTGACTGAAAGTGTAGACTATTACGTTCAAGGTAGAACCATAGCTGCAGGAAATTTGTTTGGAAGGTAACAACACTTGCTTGCTCTTTATTTTCTATGAAAATATTTTGACTTGGTTTGTGTTCAGATTTAAGACACTTAATTTCGTCCCCTTGATTAATATTATTATATAATATATTTTATTATTATAAGGTATATTACATAATACATTTATTTACACCATTTTATTTACATTGTGTCAGGCCCAATGAAACTGAAATACATGGCCCAGCAATGACCCAAACGCACAGCCCGAATTGGAAAACAAGGGTTTTCAGAACCCTAGCTCTTCCGTTCCAAGTCAGCGTCGCACGCCTCGTTTTTCATTCTCCACGGTCGTACGCCTCTCAGCAACCTCGTTTTCATGGCAACACTCCAGCAACCCGAATCCTTCGGCGCAAGGAAGGCTTGTCCACCACAAGAGCAACCAACAAACACCAGAATTTTAGTTCAAATAGGATGCTAAATGTAGTTTTCCTTTTTGACTATAAATAAAGATGTAACACAATATCATAAAAGAAAAAAAGATACACACGATTCACACACAATATTTACCAGAGAGATTGCTAACAAAATACTAGAAAAACACGAGCAAGAAAATAGTGATTTCGAAGCATTTGTAAAACGTTCGAGCACGAAATAAAAGAAGAAAGGAATTTGTTTTTTACCTATTTGTTTGCTCGGTTGCTTGCATGCGTGTGTTTGATTGTTGTTAGGTTTGGAAAACACCAAATAAAAATGATTTTTGGCCGATGAACGGGAAAGGTTTTCGAGATCTATCTTTGTAGATCTAGCAATCTCGATGCCATATTTTAAAAAACCATTCGGATATTTAAAGTAGGGAGGGAAAAAGCTTTAAAAATTGATTTTTTTTAGGTTTTGCCGCCGATGAACGGCGGCTGGCGAGGAGACAATGGTGGTCGGGATATGGAATGCGCAATGACGCTCATGTGTTCTTCAAGAACACAAGAACTGGCGAGAGAGAAAGCTTTGAAATGGGGGAAGGGGTTGTGTTTAGAATGAAAATGGAAATTATCAGGCCAAAACATTGGCTTATATATGTAACATATTTACTCATTCAGGGTTCGCGTGTTGACCCGACCTAGGGGTCAGATTCACGTGTTTTCTCGTGAAAATAGGGTAAACTACCCTTTTGTCCCTCTAATTTTGAATTTATGTTATTTGGATCCCAAATCCGATTTTAAAACTCCGATTTCGTTTTAATTTGGCGCCTAACTTGCTTTTAAATTCAATTTAATCCTTATATTATTATTTTCATTTTTTCAAAATATTTATTTTGTTATATATGTACGTATGCTCTTTTGTTTTTATATACCTATAATTAACATATATATATATATATATATTTTAAATTATTTTTATTTAGTTATTTCCTTATTTAATTACTATATCTTATAACTTTATATATATTTTTCTATTTATTTTTGATTTTATTTATTACTATTATATTATATTATTTTTATTTTCTAGTTTTTACCTTTGTATATTTACATTTTTTTTCTTTTTTTACCTATACTATTTATTTATTTATTTTCTTGCTTCTATTTATTTTTATTACGAATATTACTTTTACTCTATTTGTCTATATTTTACTTATTTCATTTTCCCCTCTCGTCTTTGTTTATTGTTATTTATTGTTTTATTCTGTTTATTTATTTTCTTCATTTTCCTATTTTATTTCTGTTTCTTTATTTTCATTTTGATTAATTTATTTACTTCTTTATCTTTATTTTATTATTATATTTTTTAGCTTTACTCATTTATTTTATCGTCTTTGTTTTATTCATTTTCATTTTTAATTGATTTCATTACCTTTTTGCCTAATGTGTTTCCTTTTTTAAGGATGATTTCAAATAAATCAAAGGTAAGTTTTGGATCGTCATTTTACCTTTCAATTTAAACCTTCAACTTTCTTAATTAAAGACAACTGGAAATTACGTAGTACTGAAGGGGCAGTTCAAGGGTGTTAACCCTTCCTTGACTGTAACCGACTCCCGAATCCGACATATCACTGGTAAGACGTAGATCATGTAAGAAATAAGGTATCCGGTCAACCCATTTTTTAAAATAAATTATCGGCGGTGACTCCTAACCCAATCCATTATTCAATTCGAAGCAGCCCAATTCCGGGGTCTAACTGAAAGACGGTTCTGACAGCTTGGCGACTCCGCTGGGGACAGGTAAGTGAGTCAGACTAAGGTAATTTCCAGTTGTCTTTTTAACGAAAAGGGTAAGTTTAAATTTTAAGGAAACACTTCGATCCTTTTTACTTACTTTTGATTATATTTTCGAGTAAATAGTTGTACTAATCGTTTTCTAATGATTTCAGCCATCAAAGCTCGCTTTTCACTTGAGGCTCTAAACCCGAGCTCCGAACTTGTTTTTAAGTGGGGGTGAAAGTGACGCCTTCGTGTGAATTTATTCACCGCATAGGCCTGACAAGTAACCTTCGGGATTCATATACCTTATGTCTTCGTGTGAATTTATTCTCCGCATAGACATAAGGGAATGTGTTCTCTCGAGTTTAACTTAGTCCACACAAGCATGTGATGGGTTTAGGACTAAGGGTCTGGCAAGCCCAAGGGGGCACCAGCAAGGAGAACTCAGGTACCGTTTTTTAGAACCAAAACCGGGAGACCATGGAGAATTAGAGCCTACCCCAAAACCTCATTTCCAAACCCTAGGCTTGTTTGATATTATTTCCTGCTTTATTTTTATGTTCAAAGCATGTGAAATAGAAATTTATATGGTTAGGACTTATTCAAAATCAACTTGCGGGATAGAGATCATGTCCGGGTAGGAATCATAAGCATGTGGGGTAGGACTTTTCATTTTCATCATTTTTTAATTATCCTTATCTCACTAAATTTTTCCTTTTCATTCTTGTTCTTTTTCATTATTCATCATTTACATCATTTGAAAGAGGTGTTGATTCACCAAAAACATGTTTGTTAAACGTAAATAATTTGCATTAATGGACAAAGGGGTTGTAATACAAGAAATGAAAATGTAGAGGACAATCTATAAGGTGACTATGTATCGCATTCAATCCAGAAAACGTGGTGCCCACAATTGAAGAGTATATCACTCTGCTACATTATAAATGACTCAGAATGAATCAGGTCTACATCAAGCACAATGAAAGTCTATCTTGGAAGAACTGACTGGCAGATGTTGCAGGGGCAAGATGAAGGTTACTGATCTTGGGAGTCCCTTCAAAGACAACAATGGAAAAACGATAGTTGAAATTAGAGACCATTGCTGACGAATTCAAGAAATAGACGAATGAACTTCACATAGTTCCTATCAATTAAGAGCTCCAATGATGTATTCGTTGGGAAAAGGTTCAACAGAAGATAAATGCCAGAGATGCAGTCATTCGAGACTTCTTGGACCAGTACAAAAAGCAACTCAACATTTGCACGATTCATCCAGAAAAGTCGAAGCGGTTCGACATGTTATTCAACCGGTGACAGAAGAAGGCAGAAGACTATTCAATATGTCAAAAGCTGTCACGATATTTTTTTCTCTTAAAAGATAAAACACTTTTGTCTCCAATAAAGATTATTCATAATAACAGACACATTTTTTGGATCAATACCTCGAACATTTCATGCATCATGCATTCTTGCATATTCCGCATTATTTTTATTTTCTTTTTCGTTTTTTTTCATTTCAAGCTCATCCGCTTGAAAAAAAAGAAAATGGAAGCCATGATTGCTCAGATTGAGGAGAACATGTTGAAGCTCCAGACAGAGCTAGAAGATAAGATAAACCAGTAGTATGAGTACTCTGATACAATCATAAGAACCAAGAGCCTTGGTTGATCAGAATCGTTGCCAAGTTAGTTGGCCTACAACAGATCAGTGCGCCTAGGGCAGGTTCACCAGAAGGGGTAACTATACCACTTACCCCACAAGTGGTTGTCTCACCTGAAATCATACCGGAACTTCGAATGGACTTATCTGCTGTAAAGACGAAGCCCCCATTCTCTGTATTTAACCTTAAGAACAATTCGGGTTATTACCATATACCGGATTTGGACGAAGAGAACAAATCAAAGAAGATGCAGGAGAAAATCAAGTAATTGAAGGACCAAATGAAGGTAGTTAAAGGAGACCATGACTACCCTGGAGTTGATGCCGTGGAGCTCAGTCTAGTCCCAGACTTGGTTATTCATCCGAAATTCAAGTCCCCGGAATTCGAGAAGTTTGACGGGAACAGCGACCCATCTACACACATCACCATGTTCTGCCGAAAGATGACGGGATATGGAGGAAATGACCAACTCCTGATTCACTGCTTCCAGGAGAGTCTGTCGGGCTCAACCATCCGGTGGTACAACCAGCTCAGCTGAACCCATATCAAGACTTGGAAGGACTTAGCCAAGTCATTTCTGGAATAATATAAGCATATTAACGATATGAGACCAGACCGAGTTATGCTATAAGGCTTGGAGAAAAAACACAACAAGAGTTTCCAAAAATACGCACAGTATTGGAGGGATTTGTCTGTGCAAGTTCATCCACCCTTGGATGAAAAGGAAACTAAAAAGCTGTTTTTACAGACTCTGAAGACACCTTACTTTGGGCACCTGGTGGCAATTACATCGGAAACTTTCTCAGATCTAGTTATGGCTAGTGAGATGATCGAGCCAGCTATTAAACAAGGAAAAATTGAAGGAAATAACTCCAGTATAAGCCTCCCATGAAGAACAAAGAGAGAGAGATCAACAATGTCAACACCTACAACGCCAACAAAGGTGTTACGAGATCAAGTTCAAGAATCACTGCTGTTGTACCATCCGGTACTTCTAAACAAACTCAGAGAGAACCAAGGAAAGAAAAGATTCTCATCAGTCCAATCCCAATGACATATGAGGAATTACTCCCAACGTTAGTTGAGAAGAATCTTGTAACTCCGGTTTAATCCAAACCCAAAGAGGCCCGATATCCTGAAGGCCATGATATTAAAGACGTATGCAATTATCATATTGGGAGCTCAGGGAACACCACTGAGAATTGTGGGGCATTGAGACGTAAGGTCCAAGATCTGATCGATTCAGGGGCATGGACTTTCAATGTGTAATGGGGCATTATGATCGAGAGTCAAATGAGGCATTCATCAGGAACTATGTTGCATTATCAAGCATATCATCTTGTTTGAACTTGTTTTTCTTTCGTACTTCATATGCGTGAACGTTTTTAAGTCTCTTGACGTTTAAACATTTTAAATAAAATACTTCATTCTTAGGAAATGAGCAAATTTTAATATTGAATTCCTTGAATATCACCTTAATTAAAAGTTGTTTAATAATTGAGGTTGTAAATCTTTGACAAATGACAAGATTGAACACTGCAAAACAAAGACCCCTTGGTCCTAATTTAAAAGATACATCAGACTACATGTTTTTCTCTTACCGAGCTAAGTTTTCTCTTCTCATAAAGAGTCCATCCAAGTTTTGGCATTCAGACACGTATTAAGAGCGAACAGAATGGAGCAACTAACACATGAGATTGCAAAACTAATTGGTTTATACATTTGTTTATGACGTTCAGTGATGATAATGATCTTCATAGATGGAATAGTCGAGTAGGTGAATCTAATTTAGGTCAGTTGCTTGGAAATTGAACTCTAAAGATGAGATTCCTTGACTTTCAAAAACACCTAGACTATAACAGGATCTCCTTAACAAACTTAAGAAATTAGATCCGTATACCCAGATTATAATATTATATATATACAATAAAGCTTGAGTTATCCCTTTAGAGCAATTGGTTAAATGTCCCGTCTTTATGGATAATATTCGACTAGCCTGATAAAGGTGATTATACTATACAATAAAGCTTGAGCTGTCCCTCTAAAGCAATTAGTTAAATGTCTCGACTTTATGGATAAGATTCAGCTAATCTGATAAAAGGTATTTATATATTGAGCTGTCCCTCTAGAGCAATTGGTTAAACGCCCTGGCTTTATGGATTCAGCTAGCCAGACAATGGCGAATTAAATTTATTTAAATAAGGAGTTTCGGTAAAAATGGACTAAGGGAGTTAAGGAACACCTGATTAGTCAAATACACACGAGCACTCAAGAATCTCATTTTTAGACCGATATTTCTGCACTACCTTTGTTAGAGGAACTTACAAAACTTGAACAAATGGAAGATTTCAGAGAACTGAAGCAGAAGTGTTCTGAAAGGTCTAGCCATTGATTATGCTAGTTGTGTCATTTTGTTCGCCTCCAATCAAAATGCCAAATCGATGAAACAAACCCACCTCTAAACCAACTTTTCGATCTTGATATTTGTCAAAGATTTGCAGCTATCAATTAAAAGAGCATTTGATTCTTTTGATATCCAATGAACACATGTTTTATGATTTGCTTAAAATGTGAAACCTATAAAGAAGTAACATTTTCAAAAAAATCATTTCGGTAATTTTAAACATTTTGAAAATAAGAAGAAGGAAAACATTTTCAAACAAGATAAGTTCTCTAGAAGCATATCTTGAAAATCAACGAATATCTCCCTGAAGCTCAAAGATTGAAGCTGGGGCAAGAGAAGCCAACTTTTTTGGGCAAAATTTGTTGGAGCAAGACCAACATTTTGTACATCAGATTTAAGCATGTTGAAGAATCCAAGATCAAGAATAAGAAATTCAAGATTCCAGGGTCAATAGTCATCAAGACTAATAACCAGAGATTGAGATTTCATTCCAAACCCTAACATATTTCACATATGCATCAACACATGCACACATTACACATGAAATTTGCATATTTGCATTCATCATCATGTGCAATAAAGACTTTGATTTTTCCTCTTTTGAGGACAAATTCAGTAAAACAACAAATAAATTTCATCTGGGCATACATCAAACATCCATCATCATGATAGTTGCATCCATATATATTTTACAGATCTTTCAGGAGAAGATGAGATTAAAAGACAACAAGGCATCTTCATCAAGAGGGAACAATCATCTTCAGATTCAACATTTCTTATATAAATTGTGTCTCGCTTGAGACAGTCTCATTTAATACAGATGATTTGTCTCACTTGAGACTGTTTTACTTGAAAGAAGATTTATTTCCCTTGAGATTATCATTCTTAAAACAGACCTTGTCTCACTTGAGATTGTTTTACTCGAAAGAAGATTTATTTCCCTCAAGATTGTTTTTCTTAAAACAGACTTCGTCTCACTTAAGACTGTTTTACTCGAAAGAAGATTTATTTCCCTCAAGATTGTTTTTCTTAAAACAAGATTTTATCTCGCTTGAGATAGTTTCCATCGAAACAGAAAATTTTGTCTCCCTTAAGACAGTTTCTCTTGAAACATAAACATTGAAAACATTTCCCTTGAAAATTTGTCCTTGAGACAGTTTCTCTGAAACATAAACATTGAAAACATTTCCCTTGAAATGAATTTTGTTTCTCTTGAGATAGTTTCCCTTGAAACAAATTTTGTCTCCCTTGAGACAGTTTCTCTTGAAACATAAACATTGAAAATATTTCCCTTAAAATGAATTTTGTCTCTCTTGAGATGTTTCCCTTTAAACAAATTTTGTCTCCCTTGAGACAGTTTCTCTTGAAACATAAACTTTGAAAACAGTTTCCCTTGAAACAAAATCTTTGAATATGTTTTACATTAAACAAATTTCGTCTCTCTCAAGACAGTTTCTTTTGGAACTAAGTTTTGTCTCTCTTGAGACAGTTTCCCTTAAAACAAAGTTTTGTCTCTCTTGGGACAGTTTCTCTTAAAGCACCAATCTTTGAAATTATTTCTCTTGAAACACAAAACCTTTGAAAAGGTTTATCTTGAAACACCAAACCTTCGAGTTCGGTTACACTCAACACAAGGGCATGTCAAATTTACAGTATAGCTTAAGTCGAGAAGAAGACTGAAGTTGACTACAATTTGGCAACGAGAAGCCTCAATCTGATTCAAATCCTGAATTACAGCTTCAATTCCATATCATTTTCAGATGGACTCGACCTTACGACGAGGGAGTCATTTCAAACCAATTGAATATCAGGTTTCAACTCTACGACGGAGGACATTCGATATAGACGAAATTTATGTCTTTTAATATTTGCTCTATTTTTGTTACATGATAATGAGCAAAGAGGGGCGGCTGAAGACACTTAATTTCGTCCCCTTTATTAATATTATTATATAATATATTTTATTATTATAAGGTATATTACATGATACATTTATTTACATCATTTTATTTACATTGTGTCAGGCCCAATGAAACTGAAATACATGGCCCAGCAGTAACCCAAACGCACAGCCCGAATTGGAAAACAAGGGTTTCCAAAACCCTAGCTCTTCCGTTCTAAGTCAGCGTCGCATGCTCCGTTTGTCATTCTCCACGATCGCACGCCTCTCAACAACCCCATTTTCACGGCAACACTCCAGCAACCCGAATCCTTCGGCGCAAGGAAGGCTTGTCCACCACAAAAGCAACCAACAAACACCAAAATTTTAGTTCAAATAGGATGCTAAATGTAGTTTTCCTTTTTGACTATAAATAAAGATGTAACACAATATCATAAAAGAAAAAAAGATACATATGATTCACACACAATATTTACCAGAGAGATTGCACACAAAATACTAGAAAAACACGAGCAAGAAAAGAGTGATTTTGAAGCATTTGTAAAACGTTGAGCACAAAATAAAAGAAGAAAGGTATTTTTTTTACCTATTTGTTGGCTCGGTTGCTTGCATGCGTGTGTTTGGTTGTTGATAGGTTTGGAAAACACCAAATAAAAATGATTTTTGGTCGATGAACGGGAAATGTTTTAGAGATCTATCTTTGTAGATCTAGCAATCCCGAGGCCATATTTTAAAAAACCATTCGGATATTTAAAGTGGGGAGGGGAAAAGCTTTAAAAATTGAATTTTTTTTTGGTTTTGCCGTAGATGAATGGCGGCCGGTGAGGCAGCAATGGTGGCCGGGATCTGGAATGTGCGGCGTCGCTCATGTGTTCTTCAAGAACACAAGAACTAGCGAGAGAGAAAGCTTTGAAATGGGGGAGGGGGGTTGTGTTTAGAATGAAAATGGAAATTATCAGACCAAAACATTGGCTTATATACGTGACCCATTTACCCGTTCAGGGTTCGTGTATTGACCCGTTCAGGGTCCGCATATTGACCCGACCCAGGGTCAGATCCACGTGTTTTCTCGTGAAAATAGGGTAAACTACCCTTTTGTCCCTCCAATTTTGAATTTATGTTATTTGGATCCCAAATCCGATTTTAAAACTCCAGTTTCGTTTTAATTTGGCCACCTAACTTGCTTTTAAATTCAATTTAATCCTTATATTATTATTTTCATTTTTTAAAAATATTTATTTTGTTATATATGTACGTATGCTCTTTTGTTTTTATATACCTATAATTAACATATATATATATTTAAATTATTTTTATTTAGTTATTTCCTTATTTAATTACTATATCTTATAACTTTATATATATTTTTATATTTATTTTTGGTTTTTATTTATTACTATTATATTATATTATTTTTATTTTCTAGTTTTTACCTTTAAATTTTTACATTTTTTCATTTTTTACCTATACTATTTATTTATTTATTTTCTTGCTTCTATTTATTTTTATTACGAATATTACTTTTACTTTATTTGTTTATATTTTACTTATTTCATTTTTCCCCTCTCGTCTTTGTTTATTGTTATTTATTGTTTTATTCTGTTTATTTATTTTCTTCATTTTCCTATTTTATTTTTGTTTCTTTATTTTCATTTTGATTAATTTATTTACTTCTTTATCTTTATCTTTATTATTATATTTTTTTTAGCTTTACTCATTTATTTTATCATCTTTGTTTTATTCATTTTTCATTTTTACTTGATTTCATTACCTTTTTGTCTAACGTGTTTCTTTTTTTAAGGATGATTTCAAATCAATCAAAGGTAAGTTTTAGATCGTCATTTTACATTTTAATTTAAATCTTCAACTTTCTTAATTAAAGACAACTAGAAATTACGTAGTACCGGAAGGGCAGTTCAAGGGTGCTAACCCTTCCTTGACTGTAACCGACTCCCGAATCTGACATATCACTGGTAAGATGCAGATCAGGTAAGAAATAAGGTATCCGATCAACCTATTTTTTAAAATAAATGATCGGTGGCGACTCCTAACTCAATCTATTATTCAAGTCGAAGCCCAATTCCGGAGTTCAACTGAAAGACGATTTCAACACATATTTCGTAGAAGAATGATTTTATATAGTTGATGCTGCGCTTTCTCACTTGATTTATACTTTAGAATAGGTGCCAGTAAATGCAGTCTGCTTTGATCATTTCAATGCCCACCATTTCATTTAGTAATTTGCCCACCATGCAATTTATGGTCCAAATTATTTTTAAATTTAAGTATGCTCTTGAGAGTTTTTACTAACTTAAGGTGAAATGACATTGTTGTTATCAAGCTATACCTTGCTTAGTAGAACTTGAGTATTTTGGTTGATAAGTTTGAAATCTGTCTTGGAAGATTTCATTTCCCCTCGTTTTCAGTTCACTGTCCATTTATCCATGTAATAAATTAGATATCATGCTTCTTTAAATACTATTCACCTTAGTTTTAAAAAGTGCGCCTGGGCAGGCTTAAGGCGCCAGGCGCCAGGCGCCGGAAAAATTGCTTCCGGCAGCACAGGCGGAGTGCAGAACGGAAGGCGCGCTTCTTCTGCCTTTGGGCCTTTTTTTTCTTAGGCACAGGCGCTGCGCCTCTTCCGCTTTTGGGAGAAATTTTAATTAAATAATAATAATGAGTTTTTAAATTATTTTAATGGAGATAATATAGTTATTTTAGTTAAAAACCCACCCTTACGGTCCCTACCCACGCCCCCCTGCCTCTTGATTTCTTTAACTTTCAAGAGAGGAAAAAAAAATCTAACCCAGCGCAGCCATCACCAGAGAAGCACCAAGCCACCGTCGCACTCTGCCAGCTTACAACCATCAGGATCATTTATCTTCACCATCTCTTCTCTGTTTTTTTTCTTCTTTCATTTAAGTTCAATCTCTAAAAAAATTATACAACCTCTAGAGTCTAGTGTAACAATCTAAAACATAAAAACAGAAGAAATAGGAAGAAAATAGCATAATAGAAGAAGCGACGGTAAGAACAGACGACAGAGAGGAGAAGAACGGTTGGAAAGAGCCTAAACAAGCATTTCATTCATATTTTTCTCTATTAACCCTCAAACATATTAGATTTTGTAATCTATGAGCCCAAACCCGAAAGCCCAATTACAATCTTTATTTATTTATAAAGTTCATTTCATCTAGGCAGCAGTTAACTTGTAAGAAATTATATAGAAATCATTTTTCATTTTGAGTTGTATTGTTTGTCACATCTTTTCTCTGTTTTTTTTAATTTCTACATGTATGAAGGTGCTCCTTGAATAATCTGAATTTATATTGCTCTAAATCTATCCAAAGGTTTTGTTTCAGAACCTTTAACAATATACAGCCCTAAATTTATTTTGTTTATATTCTTTTTTATTTGAACTCTTTTTCTTATATTAATTTGTGTTGTTAGTGTAATGATATTTAAACATCTATAATATGAATTATCATGTTATTTTGAGTACAAAATATATTCTATAATTTATTTATTGGTCTTTTAGTATAAAAGTGCGCCTCGCCTACGAAAGGCGCGCGCCTCGCCTACGAAAGGCGCGCGCCTTCTCCCGGCCCCTTGCTCCTAGGCTCCAGGAACCCTTTGCGCTTCGGTGCACCTTGCGCCTTTTAAAACTAAGCTATTCACAAGTTAAATGTCTTTTGGCTTTTATGACTTGTGGATGTGTTACTTGAAAATAAGGCTATGTTGGCACTCATGTTTAGAGGTTCTTACATTTGTATACAAAATTCTAAATATTTGTCTCATTTTGCTTTTTTACTTGTGGATGCATTACCTAGAAGCTAAGGATATGTTGGCTCTCTAATGTTTAGAGGTGCATATATTCATAGAAAAAAAATCTAAGTACTTGTCTCATTATGTTTCTTTTAGGTGTCGAGTTATCCAGATTTTCGAACGTGGTGCTCGGATCCTGGATGGTTCTTTTATGACTCAGGAACTGAGTATTCCCTCTACAAACTCAGAAACTAGTTCTGCTTCTGATAATTCGACAGTTATGTCTGTCTCTATTGCTGATCCTTATGTATTGCTAAGGATGACTGATGGAAGCATTTTGCTCCTTGTTGGAGGTATGTTTTGTCATAGTTGATTTTTGTGCATGTGCTTATTAACTTGTAACTCTTTTTACTTACCATGATCTGCACTCTTCATATCTTGTCTTTGCAAAACTAGCTCTGTATTACAAAACCATGCAGCATCCTATTTCTTTCGTTATTGGATTCTTGATGGTTTTATGTTTAAAACTGAATTACAGATCCTGCTGCTTGCACTGTTTCTATAAACAGTCCAACTGCTTTTGAATGCTCAAAAAAATCGGTATCTGCCTGTTCATTGTACCGTGATAAAGGTCCAGAGCCATGGCTACACAAAGCAAGTAGTGATGCGTGGCTTTCCACTGGCATTGGAGAGTCTATTGACAGTGCTGATGGAGGGCCACATGATCAAGGGGATATATATTGTGTCATTTGCTATGAGAATGGTGCTCTTGAAATATTTGATGTGCCTAATTTCAATTTTGTTTTCTCTGTTGAAAAATTTGCATCTGGAAGAACCACCTTGTTGATGCCTGCTCACAGGAATCTTCTGAAGATTCTGAGAAACTGATTAATAAAAGTTCTGAAGAATTGCCTGGCCAAGGGAGGAAGGAAAATATTCAAAACTTGAAAGTTGTTGAGTTAGCCATGCAGAGATGGCCTGGAAATCACAGTCGCCCATTTCTTTTTGGTATATTAACGGATGGAACAATTCTTTGTTATCACGCTTTCCTGTTTGAAGGTCCAGAGAATGCTTCTAAAATTGAAGGTTCAACTTCTGGACAAAGTTCTGCTGTCTTAAGCAATGCCAGTGCTTCTAGGCTTAGGAATTTGAGATTTATTCGTGTTTCTTTGGATGCTTACACAAGGGAGGAGACATCAAATGGAACATTATCCGAAAGGATTACAATTTTTAAGAACATTAGTGGTTATCAAGGGTTTTTCCTCTCTGGATTAAGGCCGGCTTGGTTTATGGTGTTCAGGCAACGGCTCCGTGTTCATCCACAGGTCTGTAATCTAGTCTGTGATGCAATGGGATACATAATTTAGTGGTCTAAAGTTAGGTTTTGGACAAATTTTAATGTGATCGTGATTGTCGCAATTTGACTCCACATTAAATTACTGGTGAAATCTGGACAGAGAGTGCTTTGTAATTATTTTCTCTACTTCTTCTACTGCACCATTCTATTATTGAAGTTGGAAACTTTCAGCCTATTTGAGAATCTATCCATTTAGATATAGCCCGGTTCGGGAAGAATTCTGCTGGACATTTTATATTTGGTGCCTATAAATAATGAATGAAATCAATAATTGAAAACTATTAACTTTTGATGGAATCATATCTTTAATTGTTTCATAATATCATGAAAGTATGTATACTCTTCTCATTTCATTTCTTTGTTTTTTCAGATATGTGACGGATCTATTGTAGCTTTCACTGTTCTTCACAATGTAAACTGTAATCACGGGTTCATTTATGTTAACATCGCAGGTTAGATAATAATATTTTAATTACTTTTATTTTTTGAAGTAACACCCTTTTACATAATGGCTAAACAGCAATTCTTGTTGGCATCTTTTATCCTAGGGTATTTTGAAGATCTGCCAAATGCCATCTACATCAAACTATGACAACTATTGGCCAGTGCAAAAGGTGATTTCTTACCTGCCTTACCAGAATTAGAAATTAATTAATCTCATAATTTATTTGTCAGTGTACTTAATAGAAGCTTTCTGTCTGGGTTAGATTCCACTGAGGGGCACTCCACATCAAGTTACTTACTTTGCTGAGTGGAATCTTTACCCACTTATAGTTTCAGTTCCTGTAAGCATATTCCCTTTCTTTTTTCTTTAAAAGAAATTATTTTATTTTTCATATTATGTTAATATCTATAGTACCTGTTTCTATTTAAACTTTACAAGGTAAAGTAGCTTAGACATAGTTGGAGCCACGTGCTGGCTGTCTTTTCTGGCCTCTCGTTGTTTGAAGAAACTTCGGATGTTGATAACTATTAATTCTCAAACTCTGCTATTCAATTATGTGAACATGCAAGCGTGTTAGTAGCACTGAGTTGCTGGTTTATAAACAAATTCCCACTGAATTGGTTTGATTTATTAACTTTGTTTCAGATGTTTTTTTCATTTTCTTAAAAGTAACCGCAATAATTAAACAGAGGCCATACATGTATTCAATGGAATTTTAGTTAGGAAGGAATTTGCCTAACTTTGTCCACTTCATACTTAATTGAAGGTTTAACTTGCTGGTTTATTCTTTTGCCAAACTATGATGCCAGCACCTAAGTTATAAGAAGTAGGAAGGATCTAGGAGGGTGGAAGTGGTTGGCATTGTTCCCTGAACTTTTGTACTGATCGCTACAATTGCAGGTCCATAAACCAGTTAATCAGGTGCTATCATCATTGGTTGATCAAGAAGATGGCCATCAGATGGACAATCATAATTTAAGTTCTGATGAATTGTACCACACTTATACTGTGGATGAGTTTGAGGTTCGGATTATGGAACCTGAAAAATCTGGTGGTCCTTGGGAAACTAAGGCAACTATTCCAATGCAGAGCTCTGAAAACGCTCTAACTGTGAGAGTGGTCACCTTATTTGTAAGTTTCTCTCTTTGTTGTTTTAGTTTGGCATATGTGCTTCTTGGTTCTGGAGAAGGGGTGGCTTGAAAGATTATAGAATGTGTCATTGTGTTAGTCTTATTGAGAGGATGTTTTCTATAGAAGGTAGCAGTTATGGCCTTAAGGGAGACTGTATTTGATGTATCGTGTTTCATAGCTTAATTTAGTCTTCTATTTTTTGATTAATAATTTAGTCTTCTCAATAAAACATGAGGGGACAACTTTATAATTATTTATGGGGTCAAATGGTAAATGAGATATTGTATGGAATCTTGCCTGGACATTACCAATACGCTTACGCAATTAGCATGTCTTTTCGAGGCTATCTCATTGTTTCCACAGTTCAGGGAATTTTTTTATTTAGACAGTGCTTTAGTGCAGAATACTACCACCAAAGAAAATGAAACCCTTTTGGCTATTGGAACTGCTTACGTTCAAGGAGAGGATGTTGCAGCCAGAGGACGTGTGCTTTTGTATTCTATTGGAAGGGGCACTGATAATAATCAGAATCTGGTACTTTCTGGTTATCTGATTTTTTATGTAAAAGAATGATCGACTTCCAAAATGTTTAATCCAAGTATATTCTATATTCATATCTCAATTGAACTTGTGAATTGATTTTTATCTTATATAAGTTTCAGAGATTTATTCAAAGGAACTAAAAGATGCTATATTGCTTTAGCCTCCCTTCAAGGTCATCTCCTGATAGCTTCTGGTCCTAAAATTATTTTACATATATGGACTGGTAGCGAGTTGAATGGAATTGCATTTTATGATGCTCCACCATTATATGTTGTGAGCTTAAATATTGTAAGTTTTACTTACCTTTACTATCTTTATGACATGCTCTAGGCGAAAAGGCCTGGATACCAATCTGACTTTATTTGATTTCATGTGATCTGATCTACTCATTTTACTTTCTGTGGATGCAGTTTTTGAACTGTTGAGTGCAAATAGTTCTTAGTGGGCCTTTTGCTTTTTTATTCCTTATTTTAATGCATCATTTGGCTAATACCTACTGTGAACTGCAGGTCAAGAATTTCATCCTACTTGGTGATGTTCACAAGAGCATATATTTTCTTAGTTGGAAGGAACAGGGTGCACAACTTAGCTTATTGGCGAAGGATTTTGGATCCCTTGATTGTTTTGCAACGGAATTCTTGATTGATGGAAGTACCTTAAGTCTCATGGTTTCGGATGAGCAAAAGAATATTCAGGTTATTACATCCATTTTTTGTGCAATTTTGCATTTAAATTGATGTGCATATGGTAATTATATTTCATTTATAACATATATTTCATATCATCAACCTTCTACTCTACATGGATTCCCTGTTCCCTCCTTTCCTTTTTACTTAGACATAGGTGTAGCTAGGGACCGCAAAGAAATCATGCATGTTAGAACCTGAGAAGAAAGTGGTTATTTTGGATACTTGGCTATTAACGTTCATAAGCATCTTGTAAATACTGGCCTCCAGTTTCTTTCACTGAAAGGCCTTAATTGATCGTAGCTGAGGTTTGCTTCATTATTTGTCAATAGGATCTACACCATTGGAGCTATTTGTCGAACTGTCAATAAGTTCATTCCTCTCTTATTAGTTTGTTGAATGATTATCATATTTGAAAAATTCATTTTACTGTTTGCCATTCAGATATTTTATTATGCACCAAAGATATCTGAAAGTTGGAAGGGACAAAAGCTTCTTTCAAGGGCTGAATTCCATGTGGGTGCGCATGTAACAAAGATCTTGCGGCTCCAGATGCTTTCTACTTCTAGTCGAACCGGAGCCCCTGTAGGCTCTGATAAAACCAATCGATTTGCTTTGTTATTTGGTACTCTGGATGGCAGCATTGGATGTATAGCTCCTCTTGAGGAACTCACATTTCGTAGGTTGCAGTCTCTACAGAAAAAGCTTGTTGATGCTGTTCCACATGTAGCCGGTTTAAACCCAAGATCTTTTCGCCATTTCCGTTCAAATGGAAAGGCTCATAGGCCTGGCCCTGACAGCGTAGTTGACTGCGAACTACTGTGCCAGTAAGTAGCATCTTTTTTGTTTTTGAAAAAAATACTAGTATCACTGTCTTATAAGTATCAAATTTAATGCCAGGAATTGTGTTTCGAGAAAAGTTTGAACTTTTCTTCTCCAAGCATAAAATTTGCATTTTTCAAGTTTTTAGTGGTTATGCCCAACCATATATTAGAATGTATCAATCCGCTAAAGCACAAGAAAAAAAATCCCCTAACAAATTTTTAACATGTATCATTTGCTTTGCTTTGTTTAAACTAACATCCCTTGCAAATTTTTGAGCTGTTCTTTTGAAGGATGAGAAATACTGGTAGTTCGATTTTCTTGAGTTTCTTTTAAAACAATAGGTCATTTAGCATTGCTTTGTTTTTGGTTTTGTGGTCACTTAGCATGCTTAAATTGTGGGAATTGTATGGTTTGCATTGTTATGCAGTTCCAGTAAATAGAAGTTGACACTATCAAATCAAATAGTAGTATCGTGACTGGTGTACCTTTTAATTTTTATTTTTTTTGTAGTTAGGAAATGCTTCCATTGGAGGAACAGCTCGAAATTGCACACCAGATAGGAACGACCCGTTCCCAAATCCTGACTAATTTGAATGACCTTACTCTGGGAACAAGCATCTTGTGAATGCATCAGATATTAAAGCAGGTTGTAGAAAGTATTCAAGCAACACATACAGAACAAGTCATGACTATACCTGTTGTAGAATGAATGGTAACCAGTTTAAAGCTTTACTTAGATCAGGTTTAATATCTTTAGTTCATTTGATGTCGAGAAAGAACAAAAAATGTCATAAAATCATCGTGTTTGTAGAATTCTGATGTAGAATCTTTTGTATGTTAGAAGTAGAAAACAGGATCATAACTGACTGGTGTAGATTGTAGAACATTGGTGAAGAAGAGCTGCAACATTTTGTTTTCCACCTGCCCTCTGGAATCTTTTGTTAGAAGGGACGGGGGCTGTAAACTGCCGACTGCTCTTGAACTTGAATAACTGTGAGCAGGTATATTTCTTTTCATTTTCCAGCAGAATTATGCAGTGTTTGCTTTTTTTTAGATCCAGATGGGGATCTCGGTTGCTGCTTTATATATGGGAAAAGATTTTTTTTTAAAAGAAAACAAGTCCCAATTTGACATAATATGGGGCATGCATTCGATCAGTTCAGTAATGTCTAATAATCAAATAAATTGATAGTCATTAAAACTGAATACGTTGAACCAACTTTATTTCTAAAATTTTAAGCCTAGTTGGTTCCTTTCTCAGGTATAAAAAAGTTAGTCAAAATTAAACATTTGTATGAAATTAATTGAGCTATTAGGTTATTTCATATCTGTATATTTAATCTTATATTTAAATTAGGACTTAACTATAAAAATAAATGTTTAAATTATATCCCTTATTCATTTTAGGTATCAAAAGTTTTTTTTTTCAATTAAAGTGTCTTAATATTTTTTTCGTTACCATTTAAGGTTTTTTGTTGTTAATGATTGTTAGTTAAAAAAATTATGAATTATTTAAAATTTCACACCCGTGGTGTTTGTAATTTATAAAAATTTTATTTTTAAAAATTAAAATTATTATTGTTATATTTAAAAATCTCATTTTTTTGAATTAAAAAACCCAAACCCTTAAAATTTTAGGGTAAATTATAGATTTAGTACTTAAACTTTCAATTTTTTAAAATAACGTCGAACGTTTAATTTTTGTTTTACTTTAATACTTGGTTGTTAAAAACTTAAGGATATTTTCATGTGTCACCTTTTTTATGAGTAAATAACATAATTCATCATTCAACTATCTATCTTTTTCACTCTTATTTTGATCATTAAAGTTTAAATTAAAAAAAATCATACGTGATTACTAATGGGTAAATTGCATGATTCATTACTCAACTATCTATCTTCTCATTCTTATTTTGGTTTCTTATTTTGGTTCTATGATAGTCGTCTACTTTAAGAGTTTCATTTTTTTTTATTTTGACTGTAAAATTTGAAAGATTATGTCAATCATGAGAGATAATGTCTAGTCTTTAGGACAACTTTAGTTTGAACAAGATTACTTTTAGGGTAAACTACTCAAATGGTCATTAATATTTGGGTAAATTTTCGTTTTCATTATTGATGTTTCAAAAGTCAAAAATCGATCACTAACGTTATCGTTTGTTACAAATTGATCACTTGACGTTAACAACCATTAACATGCATGACGAAAAACACACGTGGACCGTTATCTGTTTACCTGGAATGCCATGGTGGAAGAGAGACATGTCTCTAGTGGTCTTTGATTTTTCCCCTTCATTTGCCAATGATTCTCTGCTGATAGAAAAGCTTCTTCACTTTTCCTCTGCTTTTTTCTCACTATAACTGCCTTTTTTCCTTCCTGTCTTTCTTCCGGAAAAAAAAAAAAGCAAAACAAAAGCTTCGTGAGAGTGAAAGAGATGGTCCTTGGAGCGAACCGTGTCGTTTGGATAGGCGGTGAGGAGGAAGAAGAAGATGCAATTTCTTCTTGGACTCGAACCGACAACGATAACAACAATAATGTTACCAGTAACTAATTCGAGGCTAAGAAAGATGAGTTGGCTATGTCGGCTGCTTAACTTTCAAGTTTCAAGTTCATGCTCGATGGTGATTGGTACATTAATCCTACTATGAACCAGGAGCTTCAAGTCAGGGATCTCGGGTTTGGCTCTAACTAGGTTGATAACAACAATCTCCTTCTTCACCACTCGATTGATTCATCTTCTTCTTGTTCTCCCTCACAGGCTTTCACGCTTGACTTTTCACAGTCTCACCCTTTGTTGCCTCCTAAATCTTGCTTCTCTTCTCTCATCAATGTCTTCTGCAACAACCCTTTTGATAATGCCTTTGATTTCGGTTTCGAATCGCTTTTCTCACTCAGTTTCAGCCGAATGTATCCTCGAATTTGATGGTTTTCCCTAGGCTCAAATGGGTACTTCAGAGTTCAGCTCGAGCTCCGAGTTTCAAGGTACGAGATTGTTCACTGGAACCGAGAATGCTTCTTTTTTGAGCAGTGGGTTTAGCGACAGTTCTTTCGACAGGTCGGGAAATCTCCTACTTATGAGCAGAAGAAAGGTTTTGAAGCCCCTTCAAGTTTTCTCTTCTGTTGGTTCTCAACCGAATGTGTTTCAGAAGCAAGCTGCGATGCGTCAGGGCTCTAGTGGATCTGATAAATTAGGGAGTTTGAATGTTTCGGGGCTGAGATTCGGAGGGGAAACGTCGGAGGGAAAGAGGAAGAGGCATGAGGAGGGGGATATTGAGGAAGCCAACATCGATATGTCGGGCTTGAATTATAACTCTGATGAGAGGAATGATGATTCCAAAGTGGAGGAGACTGTGAACAATAGTGGTTGCAACTCAAAAACAACTAGTACTGTTGCAGGCGGTGCGGATCAGAGGGGGAAGAAGAAAGGGATGCCGGCGAAAAATTTGATGGCGAAGAAACGAAGGAGAATGAAGCTCAATGACAGGCTTTACATGCTTAGGTCTGTTGTGCCCAAGATTGGCAAGGTATATTATCTAATGTGGCGGTCAACCATCCAATTAAGCAGATAACGGTCCACGTGTGTTTGTTGTCACGCCTGTTAACGACTGTTAACGTCGAGTGACCAATTTGTAATAAACGATAACGTTAGTGATCGATTTGTGGCTTTTAAAACAACAATGGTGGAAACGAAAACTTACCCAAATATTAGTGACTATTTGAGTAGTTTACCCTTTTAATGCAATGACTACACAACACAATAATTAAAGTAAATGACAAATGTTATACTATTTTGGATCGGTATGGTTTGCCACAAGCAAGAGAAAACAAGATTGAGAAAAACTTCAATGGACTCGGAGAAGTTGGAATGGGAGTTAACGGGTGACGTTGATGAGTGGTGGTTGTTGACATGAACTTCGATTGGATTCAAGGATCAAATTAATATTTTATATAAAGTTTAGAGGTTAAATTAATATTTTATGTAAAGTTTAAGGCCAAATTAATATTTTATCCAAAATTTAAAGTTTAAATTAAAGTTTAGCCATTTTTAGTAATGTGCCACATAACAAAGTAATGCAAGTTAACAGTTCAATGATCAAAATAAGATGGATCAAAAACAAAAGTGACCTAAAGCAAAAGTTTTCAAAACTAGTGACCAAAATTGAACAGGTCAAAAACATAAGGATCACAAGTGTTGTTTACCTTACAATTAAAGTCATTAATTGTGCAAATCATGTTTGACAGAACGTTAAAAAGCGATGCATCAATATGAGACATATTCTAACTATTTATAATGAACTTATGGAAAAGCAAAAGTAAAATTCAATGTCAAAGTCAAAAGCCAATCATGATCTGCCACCTGCACCATTGTTTAATGACTATAACTATACACCTAATCTTTGGTTGCTTAATACAAGTCAAAGCAGTGAGATGATGTAATGATACCTAAACTAACTTCTATCCCCTCTTAATTTCTATATGTTTTAATCCAACCAGTGATGACTATATCATAATTGAACCACATTTTCTGCCACAAAATAAATGAATTTACTGCATTTGTAATGACACACGTGCAAATGGTTCATCAACAAAGGGTAAGGCGAAGTGTTAGGGGCTATTTGACATAACTGACATCAATTTTCTTTAATATTCTATTTCTGACACCGTTTGACCAATATTTCCCGAAGTAACACACTTTCTGTTGAGTTGGCAAAGGCGCGTCCCCGGGGACGCGCTTTACCCGTGTTTTCGCTGAGTTGGATGCCACGTGTGGAAGGCGCATCCCCGGGGACGCGCCTTTCGCCAGCTCGACTGCCACGTATTTTGTTAATAATAAATATTTTATTTTTATTATTATAAATTAATAATATATTATGTAAAATGTTTCGATTATAATGTAAGAATTATCAAATGTATTTTGTTAATGTGTGTTAAAGGTGGAGTGAATTATCTACATTAATATGATATAACAATATATGAAAACCAGTTTTGACTTTATTGTAGTTATAGGAAAAATGTATGAAATTATAATATTACACATATGGTTATATTATTATTTTTGATTTTGATTATATTATTATTTATGTATTTAAAAGTTAAAAAAAAATTATTTAGGTGTACATACATTGACAAATTATATAAATGCAATAACATTAAATTATTAGAAACAAAAACATTCATTTAAATACAATATTAATTACATAAGAGTTAACGGTTATATGATGATAACAGAGCTGAACATTTTTTCTATTGTGCCCGATGTTTCTACAATGCCCACATCGTTTTTGTTCTGTTGACTTCTCCCGAATATCTATATCACAATATATTCTAGTAGATTTTGGACGACCTGAGTCCCTCAATAGCAATGGATTTGGTACAATTGTAAGCCAAGTTTGAATCTCATTTGGGTCTCTTTCGTTTCCTATGGGCGGAAACTCAAATTCATATACCTTGAATACTTGTGAAAGTTGGTATACGGGATCAACATAATTTTTGTAGTCCAAATGCGAATGTGAGCAAGCAGCAATGACATGAGAGCATGTATATTTGAGTGCTTGACAGAAACCACAATCGCACCACCTCTCTTGCAGATTAACTCTGAAAGAGTTAGCTTCAATCCCTTGCAGCGGACGTGGCATTTCGGTTACACGAAACAATTCACGGATGCGAGAAAAATTTGTAACTAACATCCCATTTGATGGAGCCACTTTTTTCTGTAAATCAACTACTAGTCTTGGGTGGTAAATATGTCCATTTTGCATCCAAGTAAGAGCTTGTCCACCGAGCTTTGCAAAGAGTTGACCCAAACCAAAATAAGTCGTTTTAACCAACGCCGTGACTGGTAAATGACGCGCCCCCTTTAAGGTTGAATTTATTGCTTCAACCAAGTTTGTTGTCATATGACCATAGCGATACCCCCCGTCATATGCATTTGTCCACATTTCTTTGCTGATGTCCATAATGTACTCGCACCCCTTCTTATTTTTGCCAAACAACTCTTGTAGCATCGACTCAAACCTTTGAGGTAAGAGTTCGTAACCTAAGCCATTAGGAATATGTAATAGTTAATATGAAGTATAAATAAGTAATAAGAAATTGATAGAAAAATAGGGAAAAATAACATACCCATCCGCACGACTAACTGACGTTCTTCTTGTATTTTCCGTAATAGTTTGCAGCAATATGACGGACACAATAACGATGTTGAACATATGGAGGTCTATACATTGTACCCAAAGAGTCCATTGCTGCTTTTATCCCGGCTCCTCGGTCTGAAATAATGCATACTCGTTCCCTGGTGACAACATGTAAACGTAAATTTTGAAAGAAAAAAGCCCAAGACTCAGTGTCTTCTCCTTGAACGAGGGCAAACGCAACAGGAAGAATATTGCGGTTTCCATCTTGGACCACAGCCAATAATAAAACTTGCTTGTATTTCCCATAAAAGAAAGTACCATCAATTTGGACAACTGGTTTACAGTACTTGACTGCATTAATACACTGAGGGTAAGTCCAAAAGACACGGTAAAATTGGCAGCAATCGCGAACCATTCGATCATTCACGTAATGATGTTGAGTTTCGAACTCAACAATTGTCCCGGGATTAAGTCTTTGCACAACATGAAACCAACTGGGCAGCTCGTTGTAAGAGGAATCCTATTCGCCATGAAGTTTGCAAATGGCATTCTGTTTTGCCAACCACACTTTTTTATATGAGACAGTGTACCCATATTATGACTGTATAGCAGAAATCAACACTGCAACAGCTATATGAGAGCTTTGCTTCACAATGGGCTTGATTGCTTGACAAATAATGTTGGAGTCCAAGTTGGGATGATCCTGGTTTATACCTGTTGCACAACATGTATGAGGACCGTTGTATCTGGTTAGTTCCCATAAGTTGTTCTTCTTCTTCCTCTTTGATATACGGACCATCCATTGACATCCGTTGTCACGTTGGACACAGTAGCAGACATATTTCTCCGTGTTAGATCGATCAACTCGGGACTGAACTGAGTTACGAATATTGTAACTCTTTATTGCCATCATTGCTTCCTCCTTCGATGCGAACTCCATTCCAATATGTAAATTACCGTCATTGACCGATGATTGAAGTCCATAGTTGCCAACATCAGGAAGATCTGGAAATTCAGGCTCATACATTGCATCATAATCAGCCTCATACATATGTGCAGGAAGTTCGGCTGGTGTTGTATTTATCGGAACGTCATCCTCGTCATCATCAGAATGTACGTTAAACTGTGGTGAGTCAGGTTCAACGAATAATCCCGTTTCAGCACCATCTACACCTGGCTCCCGAAGAGGTTCTTCTGGTGGAGATGAGGGTTCCTCCGATAATCCAATGTTGAGGTCAAATAAGTTCCCGCTTGCGTGTCCTCCCCTTGAACTTGAGGCCATTGTATCATGTGGGATGTGAATAGACTGTCGTCTCGTTGGCATTTCCATATGTAAGTCGAAAACATTGGCAGATAAATGTCTGCCCCTTGAAGTAGAAGAGATGTTGCCATATGGATTATTGGTGAAGCCACGTGGGTTGAGATCATAAGCAGTTGCAGATGAATGCCTTCCTATTGAACTTGATGGCATGGTATCTGGCGTTGGATCCACCATTAATGATGTGAAATCATTACAGATCAGTTGTGTCGGGCTTTCAACTTGATCAGTTTGATATGCAATGCCAAAGTGAGAGGAATATGAGAGACCACGAGTTACACGAACCTCAATAAAAGTGGCATACATTTCAATAAGAGATTGTGAACTCCCCATATGAGCATCAACCATCATAGAAACATCATCATCGTTTGAAAGCTGAAATGATGTATACGTGAGCGGAAAAAGTTCAGTAGGAAATCTATACTGAAGTGAAGATAGTCTTCTTTGGCCTGCTACACGAATCTTTAACGAAATTTTTGTGATTAACTCCTCAATTGTGATGTTTCTCTTCAAGGTTAAGGGGATATAATGATCTGACTCAAAAATAACCCCCTCTTCAGCTTCCTTAATTAGTCCATCATACAAAACAACAGCAGAAAGACGACTCATTTTCAGAGAATTTGAGAATTTAGAGTTTGGGAATTTGAGAATTTGAAAGCTTGTGAACTGAAGTTTGTTTTGAAAGTTTATAATATGTTGCATATAATAGTGTCTATAATCGGAGTACTATTCACATGAAGGCGCATTCCCGGGGGCGCGCCTTCCATTATTTTGTCAAGAATATGTTATCATTGCCCTATTATGTCACTCATGTCCCTCGAGGACACTAGATATATCAGTACCTATTATTTTACTATTCACATGAAGGCGCGTTCCCGGGGGCGCGCCTTCCATTATTTTGTCAGAGAATATGTTATCATTGCCCTATTATGTCACTCATGTCCCTCGGGGACACTAGATATATCAGTACCTATTATTTCACTATTCACATTAAGGCGCGTTCCCGGGGGCACGCCTTCCATTATTTTATCAGAGAATATGTTATCATTGCCCTATTATGTCACTCATGTCCCTCGGGGACACTAGATATATCAGTACCTATTATTTCACTATTCACATGAAGGCGCGTTCCCGGGGGCGCGCCTTCCATTATTTTGTCAGAGAATATGTTATCATTGCCCTATTATGTCACTCATGTCCCTCGGGGACATTATTCATATCAGTACCTATTATTTCTCAGGGGACTTGAAGGCGCGTTCCCGGGGGCGCGCCTTCCATTATTTTGTCATAGAATATGTTATCATTGCCCTATTATGTCACTCATGTCCCTCGGGGACACTAGATATATCAGTAAATCATGTAAATTATAACCAAAATTTAACTTCTTTTGAAAGTTCAGCAAGTTAAGAATAACTTAAATTAAAACGTTATGTGAAGTTTGAATAAATTAGATAAAATGTTATGGATAAATTGAATAAATGTGAAGTGATAAGTTGATTGTGACATTGAAATTGTATGGAATGAGCATTGAAATGTGACATTGAATAAATTGCCAATTCACCCCCTCTTGGCCGATTCCGTCGATCGATTAACTCAACATAAGTTGATTTTAATGTATACGTTTTAATATATGTTAATGATAAAATCATATGTATGGATAAATTTAATTTCAATTTAAGTATTGTGAACTATAATTGGAATATAACTTTTAATTTCGAATACAATTGGAATATTAAGTTGAAATTTAATGTTAAATTTCGAATACTATAATTTATATTTTAAATTTAAATTTCGAATAATATTATTTTTATTTTAAATTTTGAATAATATAATTTGTATTTTAAAAACATTTATCAAATATTTAATGTTAAATGTGAATAAAAATTAACATTAAAAATATGTATGTAACAACCATGAAACATTTAAATAACATAACCAAATTACATAAAATTCTGAAATATAATTATTTAAATAACATTAAATACAATTGGATCACCGATGTCGTCTTCTTGAATGAGTTCCACATGGCGGTGGTTGTCTATTTCGTGGAGGATTTCTTCGTGGAACTTGTTCTTCAGTCTCCTCATCTTCACTATCATCATCAGCAACATTTTCTTCATTCGGTGTAGATGCGCTGAAGGGGCTGAAGGGCCTGTATAAAATAACGACCCTGGAGGAGTGCTAGTAATAATCCCACCGCTCCCCGGGAACTGTGAAAACTGTGGAAACATTTGCATCGATGTCTGTGATCCAGATGGAGATTGAGGTGTCTGCGGAGAAGCACCACCAGCCAAATAAGATGCATATGAACCATATGCTGGATCATTAAAATAGTCGTATATGCACCTCCATATGGTATAAAACCCTATGGGCTAGGCATGTAACCTGGCGGGCTAGGAATGTAACCCTGCGGGCTCGGAATGTAACCCTGCGGGCTCGGAATGTAACCCTGCGGAGATGGCATATAAACTGGTGGGCTTGGCATATGAAGTGGAGGGCTGGGCATGTACCCCTGCGGCATCGATGAATAAGGATGTTGTGGTGGGACTGATGCAGAACCGGTAGCGCCTTCTCTCCGTCCACGCGTCGGGGGACGATGATATTGAGACGGTTGACATCTTTCTCGGCGCCTAGGAATGTTAACCCCTCGTGCTTCCGCCGAAAGTAGAAACGGCTTCCCATTTTCATTAAACCAGTCCATATAGTTATCCGTAACCATATGACCAGTTTCAGCGTAATATTATCGAGGGGCCAACAATGTATATCGGTTCTCCCAAAGCGCAATCCAATCTCTGTGTCTCACCACCCAGTTAACATCTTTCTTTCATCGTCTATCTATGTTATGCACGTCGTCTAAATTCCTAGGTGCTCCAGGAATACGCGATCAACTGGATGCCACTCAATAATAGCATAACATATAAGAGGTAACCGATATCCATACATCTAATGACCACTAAGTGGGGTGGGATGCAAGCTTTCACTTCATCGCTCGCATAAGGTATCCACTGAAACTGAAATATAAATATACAATTCAAATAAATAAAATATTCTAATTATATCTAGCATTTTAAATTAAAATATTAATAATTAAACAAATTTAAAAACATACCTCAGACCCAGCTTTCATATCAATAAGTAACGAATTTCCTCTAACCCATAGGTATACTTTTATGGTCCTTTCTTTCATCGACCACCTATGAATATATAAACTAAATATCACCTTATTTAATTGAAAATATTTAAATCAAAATTTAGTTCGAAAATTACCTCAACAATAAGGGGATTACGTATGGTTCATCACGATCGGGCATAAGAAGGCATGCGGAACCACGCCCATGATGTAGAAGCAGAAGACATCCAACGATAGCAGTTTTCTTATAATTCGTCGCCCGACACATTTCTATAAAGAGAAATGCCAAAACTGCAGCGCCCCAACTATATCTTCCAGCTTCATCAAAATCGATCAGATGCCGCAACCACATACAATGCACCTGGTTGCGAGATTTGTCGGGCATCAATATTCCTCCAATTATTCGTAGAATATATGCCCGAGCACATGCCTTGCTTGATCCTCTGAAGCATTTTTCATTTAAAACCTCAAATTAGCTTTCAACCAAGATAAAGCTATTCTACCTCCATTAAACTCTGGTGGAGCAGCTCCAAGATAATCAATGCACATTGATTGCCAATCACCATCCGCCATACCACACATCATATTTCCGTCGACGGGAAGCCCCAGATGCATAGAGACATTCTCCAATGTAATTGTGGCCTCTCCACATGGAAGGTGAAAAGTGTGTGTCTCGGGCCTCCACCTCTCAATCACTGCAGAAATTAGGACAGGTTCGAGTTTGCAACCGCCTATAATTGTTGCAATATACCCGAACCCGGCAGAAGCCAAATATGGCAAAATACGTTCCGGTGTCAGTATACGTGGATTTTTAATAAAAGTCTCTAAAATACGATCAGTATCCTAAATATATACATTATACAAATAAAAATTAATATAAATCATAATAACTTTAAAATAAAAATAAATTTAAATATTAACATTAATTATAAAAAATATTACCATATCGCTAAAATGTCTGGAGATATAATCAATATCCAATCGCAACAACATTTCGTTTTCCATTATAACTGTAGACAAAACAATATAATTAGCAAAAAAAAATTAATTCTAAATAATAATAATTATATAAATATTTTTTAATAAAAAATAATATTACATAAATATATTAATATAAAATATAATAACTATTTAAAAAAATACTAACATAAAATAAATTTCTTACCACTAATAAAATTTAAACTCAAATAGTTGGAGAATTTGAGTTATATAAGAGAGGAGAATATGATTTTGGTGTGAAGAATGGAGGGTTGAGGGGGTTTTATAGGGAGGAGGAGGGGTAGTTAGGAAAAACGGATGGGGGCATTTATGGCATTTAATTGAAGGCGCGTCCCCGGAGATGCGCTTTCCACACGTGACAGTCGAGTCAGTGAAGGTGCGTCCCCGGGGATGTGCCTTCCACACGTGGCATCCAACTCAGCGAAAACACAGGTAAAGCGCGTCCCCGGGGACGCGCCTTTGCTAGCTCAGCAGCAAGGGTATTACTTCGGGAAATATTGGTCAAACGGTGTCAGAAAGGGAATATTAAAGAAAATTGGTGTCAGTTATGTCAAATAGCCAGGGGTCATGGGACCATTTTTCTGTAAGGAATGTCCTCCAAAAGTGGAACAATGCTCCTTCCTTTCTCCTCCATTAGGGGCTGCGTCCTAGAAATATTGGTCAAACGGTGTCAGAAAGGGAATATTAAAGAAAATTTTGTCAGTTATGTCAAATAGCCAGGGTCATGGGACCATTTTTCTGTAAGGAATGTCCTCCAAAAGTGGAACAATGCTCCTTCCTTTCTCCTCCATTAGGGGCTGCCGTCCTATGCTTTGAACAAGGCAACGCATTCTCACTTCTACCCTTGAGCCTAAAACAAGGCTATACCATATATGTAAGGCCCTAAATCCAATCACCATAAGATGAGTCTAACATGTCACAAAAGCTGTTGAAGTAACTTCTAAATTTAAAATATTTTTTATTTTAATTTTAAATCATAATGAGTTAAACAAAATTCGATATTCATAACAATTAAATATAAAATATTTATACAAATTAGGAGCTCTGTAACAATTTAATTTAAATCAAAATAATACAGACCCATATAATTGAAGGCTATCACTATCACATGACCTTGGATATTTTTTTATATTTTTATTAAGAAGAAAGATGAATCGATGAGACTCTGTTTTGATTACTGTAAATTGAATAAATTAACCATCAAGAATAGATATTTGTTGTCAAGGATTTATAATTTGTTTAATAAGCTAAGATTGTTTGTGTGTTTTACAAAATAGATTTTTTTAGTACTATAAGATGAAAGTGAAAGACTTGAATGTGTCGAAAACTGCCTTTAGAACCTAAAATAGACAATGTAAATTTTTATTGATACCTTTTGGACTCAAATTCTCTGATAACCTTCATGAATCTTTTGAATAGTATATTCTAATCCTAACTTGATAAATTCGTGATAGTATTCATAGATGAGATCATAATCTATTCCAAGACTAGAAAAGATCATGATAATCATCTCAGAATCATTCTTTAGACTCTACCGGATAAGTAAATTGCATTAAAATTTTTAGTTAGTATGAATTTTGGCTTTCAAAAGTCTATTTTACAAGTCATATAATATTCTATCACTACAAGAAAATGTATTTTTAGCGACACTAAAAATATCAAATTTAGTCACTGAATATCATAGTGACACATTTTTTGTGTCGTCACTTGTCGTCAGTAATAACTCCGTCACTATTATATTATTGACAACTTTAATGAGTTTTGTCAGAATTACTTATGTTTTTATGACTATATTTTTTGAAACTGAAAGATTAATTAAAAAATTCATTATTAAATCAATTATACAGTAGGTATTACATTTTTAGTTGTATCCATCTTCTTTAAGAATTTACATTCCAATCAATTATTTATTTTTTAATAGATTACGTGACATCTACTTGTTTATTTATTTTTCTATAACCACCAGTTTTTGATTTATTAATCGACTAATCAAGATAAGGTACTGCATAGGCGAGGGAAACCCTCCTAACCAAATTTTTTTAAGGGATCTAGTGTATCATCCCGCTAGACCAACTGATTGCTGGTTCCACATGTTATTTTTTTGATAAATTAATACAATGCATGACTTTTAAGATGATTGAACCTAAGATATTCGACATAAGAGTGCAATGCCTAACCACTATGCTAAAAAAATATTTTTTTTCGACAAAAAAAAATATTTAGGTTAAACTATTGTTTGAATTAATTTTATTTATTTTATGAAAATATATTAATTTAATTAAATTTTATATGATTTCTCATATGAAATATGGAAGAAAAATATTAAAAAATAGGTTGGTTTTAAAACATATACATATAAATATTAAGATTTAAACCTAAAATAATATACCATTTTCTTAAATTATATTTAATAAAATAAATAAAATAAAATGGTAAACTTACTAGTGAAAAACGTTACTGTCTAGTGACCACTTAATATGTTATAATACGTCGTTTATCGTGAAAAACAATTGGTGCTAATTCAAGCATTTTATTAGTAACTAAATAGAAATAGGAAACAAATATTCACTTCAATAATAACAAAAACAATTGCCGTCACAAATCACTAACTAAGAGTAGTGACAAAACGTTTTCGTCACAATTATGAATAATTATAGTGACTACTTAATATGTTGTCACTATTACAATTTTTCTCGTGTAAAATAAGTTGGTGCCAATTCGAACATTTTATTAGTGACTAATTGATAACGACAATTTACTTTTATCATTATAAACCCTTATTAGTGATGAGTTACTTGTGATGTACTTTAAATTTGTCACACCTATTACCTAAAGAGTGACAAATATAAATAAGTCACAATTACATGTTTCAAATGTGACAAAAATAATTTTCGTCATAAATAACTTACTTTTTATAACAAAAAATTTTAATCTCAAAATTAAATGATCACTCAAGATGTTATTTCTTGTAGTGTTTGTCAGAATTCAGGTTAATTCGAGGAAAATTCAAGTAACTGTAGATTGAAAATCTTCAAAGAATGTAAGTAAGGTTAGAAGCTTTATGGGTCTGCCGGATTATTATAAAATATTCATTAAGAAATTTTCTATAATAACAGCTCCACTGACTAAGTTGCTCTGAAAAGATAATCTATCTGTGAGGTTGAAAGTTTGAACTAAACTGTGTTGCTTTGCCAGATTATAGCCCACCCCAAAGCCACGTTCAATCCCTGGGATACTTAATTGTTTTTTTTTCTGCCTTAAATTTATTGTTTAAAGCATGTGAACTAAAAATATATACGATTAAGATTTATTTTGTTGAAAGCATGTAGGAAAAAATCATGTTTGGATAGGAACAAAAGCATGTGAAGTAGATATCATGCGGGGTAGGAATTGTTATAATTTTTTGTTTTAATTATTAATTTACTATACTAGTTTTCTTTTGTTTTTCTTTATCTATTTTTATTTCTCATCATTTGTATCATTACAAAGAGGTATTAATCCACAAGGTGTTTACCAACTTCAAATAATTTTCATTAATGGACAAAGGGGTTGTGATGAAAGAGATTGAGAATGCGGAGGCACCACAATGGTCAAAGAAGACTCATAAAGAGAATGAAGATAGTATGCAAGGTGACTTTGTGTCAGAGTCGGATGGCTATGCTTTGATCAACCACAAGCAAAACGATTTCCAAGAGCTACAAAGTGTGTGGGATAGTTGCAAGCACGAGAAGAGGCAAGAGTTCTATCAACGCTATGGTGACATGGCAAACCTACTCTACGTCAAAATGGATGAGGCTTAGTTTAGTTATGGAACCCATAGTACAATTGCTTCACTTTTTAACAAGGAAGATACGACATCTATTATCTGATACATGCATCACAAGGCTCACATCAAATGAAGAAGTAATAACTCTTCCAAATGATCCACTCGTCCAAGCCTTGAAAAAGAAGACCAGAACAAAAATAGAATTGCGACGACTTTTTGAATGAGATCCTGATCTTATTTGGTCAATATGTCTTCTGGAGATACAATCGTCTGTCTCTTATATTTCCAACGGTTCTTGAATCGTATCAATCCGATATCGGGAACACAGGATACATTCATTTTAGTGAAGACATCGCATGCATAAATTCCTATACGAGATTAATACGTGATTTTGTAAATATTACGAATTTTCAATATTTATATTGATTATTTATAATATAATTTAATATAGGATGATGCATTATCTTTTAGGATTAGATTTATTATTTTATTAGGAATTAAAGTTGAGTTAAAACATTATTTTTAGTTATTATTATTTTATTAGGAATTAGAGTTACGACATGTTTAGTTTGTTATTATATTATTCATTAGTTATTTAGGACTTTTATAACTCAGCCCCTATATAAATGAGGCTTTATTCAACTTTGTAAAACAAATTTTTTTGATTAATAATACAACGAGAGTTCGATTTTGCAAGTGCTGATTGCCTTGTGCCTTCGAAGCTTCTTCTCCTGGAGTACTTTCCAGTTCTTGTGAGGGAGATTAATCTTCACACTCCAATTTGCTTTTTCATCGCGACTAGGAGGGTTGGTTAGAGCTATATTATCATGTTTTGCTTTTTATTTCGACTAGGAGGGCTCGATAGGACATTATCCATCTATTTTCCACAAATCCATCCTTACCATCATCACCTTTGCCATCCACCTTCACAAGGGAGATCTTTTGATTTCTTGATTATCATACTTTATTTTTAAGTTCTTTATCTTTTGTTTATAATATTCTAATATTATTTTTTTACCTTGTTTTTAGAACCTAAAAGAAACCCTAAAGAACCCTACTTGTTGTCGCCACCTTCCCTTATTCATTCCCCATTGTTCTTTATTGAGTATAGAACTTTCTAGGTTTGATTCTTCAACAAGAGCAACGTTCATTAATCTGCCACCGCTTCCCTATCATTTGGTATCATATTTGGGCTGATTCTTGGAAAGAAGAAAGAAATCTTGCTTGTTCTTGCACACAAAACCGTCAAGGTACCCCAACGGAGCTAGTTCGCAAAAGATTCATCGTTTCAAGTCACAAAAATTGAAAAATTGCAAACGAAGGAATTTAGGGATTATTTTTTCCAGATCTTATATTAATTATAAGAGTAATCTCTAGCCCAAAATTCACCCCAATCGGAGTTCATTAGAGCCTTCAAATACATCGTTCAAGTTTCATCAACAGATTTGGTCTAGAATTTTGTCGAATTTAATGAAAACTAAATAGGATGATTTTTGTGGTGAAAATTTCCATATTTAAACTACATATATTGAAGATCATTAAAAATCAGAATTTTTGGAGATCAATAACACCTTCGAACAAAGCAATCACAAAAAACATATTGTTTGAGGACTCACCGTTCAACATAGTGTATTGGATACTACTGAAGGTATTTGGTTCTGAAATTTTACAGATGGTTTATACAAACATCGAACAACATTAAATAATTTTTCCAAAATTTTTGGAAACTGGTAACCCCCTAAAAAACGTTGCTCAAGTTGACCCAGCGTTTTCAAGGTTTCTGGTTTGGTTCTTTTTTTCTTTGACTCTTAGTGCTTTAGGTTCTTTTGTTTTCCTTTTTATTATTCTTTTACATTATCTAACACATTATCTTAAATGTCTAAAGAGTTTGCATACTTCTTCCTTCTTTGCATTCTCGTTCTCTTGGAGTATAACCCTTGTTTGGCCTCTTAGAGCATTTTTCTTATCGCCTTTGCTAGTATTCAAACACCTATATGAACTGTGGAAGACTACTTGGTAAAGTGAGTTTTAAAGAGTACAAGATCGTCTTACTTGCCTCTCGCTGTGTTACTTTCTTGGAGTGAGTTGTGATGTTTCTTGTTTTGTTGAATTTTCTTTCTTTTATTTTAATTTTACTTTAAATGTTTCGTTGAGTGTTGTGATTTTCAACATGTTTGAACCAGGGCAATTTTTCAGACCTAATTATATTGTTATACGTTGATTTTTAAGTACTGAAGATACAGAAGAAGCTAATATTCAAAGAACAAACTTATTCCATTCACGATGTTTGATACAAGGTAAACTTATTCCATAATCATTGATAATGGAAGTTTTGCAAACATGGTGAGTAGCTACCTGGTAGAGGTACTCAACCTACCTTGTCAACAACATCCAAAACCATATTGTCCGCAATGGATTAATAAAGAGTCCAAGACAAAAGTCACCGAACAATGCCTAGTCAAACTACAGATGGGCAAGTATTGTGACGAAATTTGGTGTGACGTAATTCCAATACAAGCTTCTCACATCCTTCTACGAAAACCATGGCAATACGAAAATGATGTTACGTACTATGGCAAGGCAAACAAATATACTTTGAACTTAGACGGTAAACCTTACACTCTCAGGCCAATGCCACAAAAAGAAATCTTGAAAGATCAAATGAGAATCTATGAGGAGTTAGGGAAAGCAAAAAAAAAAAAAAAAACAAAAACTGAGAAAGAGATAAAAGAAAAAGAGGTCACTATTTACAAAAGCCAAAAGAATAATGACCCATGGGAGGTGAGCGAACCTAATTGTGAGAAGAAAAGAGTGACTCAAAATCTATGTGTGAGCACAAAAGAATTGAGAGAGAACCTTTTTTACAAACAACCTTGCATCCTTGTTCGCTTTAGGGAATCATTTGTTTCGATTTCTAAAATTAACAAGGATTTGCCTAGTGTGTTTTCATCTCTTTTACAGGATTTTCGAGAAGTGTTAGGTGATCCACCTGATGGATTACCACTGAAAAAAGGAAAACAACACCAAACCAATCTAATTCAAGGTTCTATCATACCTCGTCAAACATACAATCTCGAAGAAA
The DNA here is from genome assembly GCF_006381635.1 of Hibiscus syriacus. NCBI lineage: Eukaryota > Viridiplantae > Streptophyta > Magnoliopsida > Malvales > Malvaceae > Hibiscus > Hibiscus syriacus. Next base: position 11,292,798 of record NW_024063059.1, on the reverse strand, counting down.
CCAAAGAGTTAGTTTTGTTACAAAAATGCTACATCCAGGAAAGCCTTAGTCGTGACGCCATCTTAACAACGAAAAATGATTTGAACAACTCCATAGGCTTTATAGTTCGTGCACAGGGAATCCATGTAAATGATGAAAAAGTGAAAGCAACATAGGATTGGCTCACACCATCTTCCATCACCAAGTGTGAACGAATGGTGCTAGGTGACCCTCCTGACGGGTATGTCATATTAATGAAGAGTCACAATTTACGAGAGTCCAAAAACTGAGGTAAGAAAAATACATTAGACGATGCACTACCATGAAGGTTCTGTAGTTCACAAATCTCTTTCAGAGAATTCTTAATTCATAAACCACACTTAGGAGACTTAAGGGATTACTTTCACAAACCAGTTGATATGGTTTTTCAACACTTATTCTCGCCATACACGAGTCAAACCATGGAGAGAATATCTGAAGCAATCATAATGAAAGCAAACAGTAGTCGGCGCCATGTTGAATTTCAACCTAAACATCATATTACAAGACTTGTATACAAAAGAGGATTTCAAGACTATAAGAAATCAGTCTATACAAGGAAGAAACCTCCACTAAAATGCATAAAGACACATCATATTGATCCTGGTAAATGTTTCACAAGTTTTCCTTTCAACACATCTAATTCTCTTTCTCTTGGATTTTTAGATTCAAGGACGAATCCTTTTGAGGAGTGGGGGAATGATACATGCATTAGATTCCATAATACATGTTTCTACTCGAACCTATTAGAAGAACAAAGTCTCGAAGATTTAAAGCATATCTATTCGGTAAGCATAATGTGAATAAATCATTAAACGATTCTAATGTTGCTCCCTTTAAAGTTTCAGATTCGAGGTTGAATCTTTTTGAAGAAAGGGATGATGATACATGCATTACAAGGCTCACATCAAAGGAAGAAGTAATAACTCTTCCAAATGATCCACTCGTCCAAGCCTTGGAAAAGAAGACCAGAACAGTAACAGACTTGTAATGACTTTTTGAATGGGATCCTGATCTTATTTGGTCAACATGTCTTCTGGAGATACAACTAACTGTCTCTTATCTTTCCAACGGTTCTTGATTGCATCAACCCGATATCAGGAACTCAAGATACGTTCATTTTGTAAATATTACGAATTTTCAATATTTATATTGATTATTTGTAATATAATTTAATATAGAATGATGCATTATCTTTTAGGATTAGATTTATTATTTTATTATGAATTAAGGTTGAGTTAAAACATTATTTTTAGTTATTATTATTTTATTAGGAATTTGAGTTAAGACATGTTTAATTTGTAATTATTTTATTCATTAGTTATTTAGGACCTTTAGAACTCAACCCCTATATAAAGGAGGTTTCATCAAACTTAGTAAAACAGATTTCTTTGATTAATAATACAACGAGAGTTCGTTTTTGCAAGTGGTTATTGTCTTGTGCCTTCGAAGCTTCTTCTCCTGGAGTTCTTTCAAGTTCTCGTGAGGGAGATTAATCTTCATACTCCAATTTGCCTTTTCATCGCGATTAGGAGGGTTGGTTAGAGCCATATTATCGTGTTTGCCTTTTCATTACGACTAGGAGGGCTTGATAGGACATTATCCATCTATTTTCCACAAATCCATCCTCACCATCATCACCTTTTCCATCAACCTTCACAAGGGAGATCTAGATAGATCATATTCATTTTAAATCTGACAAAGATTAAGGGAGTAGATCGAGTCAGATAAAAGATAATGAAATTAAAGAGGTCTCTCCAAATGCAAAAGGAGCAAGAAAACATTGAATGTAAATTCCTAAAAAAGCACAGAACATCATGGAATGATACAAAACCAAGGCCAATGAGCTCTAGATAGCCTCATACAATGGAGCATGATAGTAGCAGTTTCAATGGGAACAAGTCCAGTGGAAAGTGAAAGCAAGAGACACAATCCTCCGAGAGTTCCTAGATCAGGTCACAAGGTGACTTATCACCTATATGGTATGGCTAGAAAGGTTGTGTAATGAAACAGGTTATCAAGCCAGTGACCAGCGAAGTGAAAAGACTTGTAAATCTGTTAGAAGTTGTCCTAAGTCTAGAAGATCTAGCTAAAGTTTACCTTTTAAATGTTTTTAGTTTCAATGTAATAACACTTTTGTTCGAATGAAGGTTATTTTTTTATGACAGTCACTTTTAGGATCAATGCCTTGAAATCTTAATGTATTCATCATACATTTTGCATTTTGCACCTTAATCCAATTAAATTTAAATTATGAATTCATTATTAAAACATAAATGACTAATAAAGATCATTTTTTTCGTGGAAAAAAGAATAAGCACTGAACCCACCTATCCTCACAACGCTTGATCAAAATCAAAGCAAATGGAATAGAGATTAGCCAAGTTAGAAAATGATTTGTTGAAACTACAATAAGACATGATCCAAAACCAAAAATCTACTCTAAAATCCATCACACAAGGTTAGGCTTCCTTGGTTGACCAAATAGTAGAGCAACTAGCTTATTGAACTTTGCAAACATCCCTAGGGCAAGGATATCTAAAGGAGCAGTAGTGTAACCCTCACCAAAACTAGTAATAAAATCTTGAAAATTTTAGGAGTACCTAGGGCATTATATCGAAAAATGCCTCACTTTCTAAAGGGTTATCCAAATACTACGAAGCAAGAATTAGATTCATTTCAATATAAAGTCACCCAATGTTGCTTAGTATCCTCCACCTAATCATGGAGAAGATGGAGTTAACGCCAAAATCGAAGATGAAGGTGAAGAAGTTGATAGATATGGGATCCTTTCATTACCGTTAAGGTTCGTGCCTAACAACTAGATTGATGAAGAGCTACATGTGGTTTTCAAACATTTTTTAGAGTAATAATCAAACTCTACCTATTTGCTCATACCTAGGGTAATAGGTGATCTTCTCCAGGGTGAATAAATTGTTCTTATTCAGTTTCAATAAAAGTTGTATTCCAAATTTTTATCTGGAAAACATCTTCTATATTCATTAATTATTTATGCATACATATATATATATTGTTTAATTATACTTTTTATGTGAGATATTTTCTCTTTCATGTATATATGTATCTTTTCCCTCACTTTTCTTTATGTCCATAGATATAAATGGTATGGATAACAATGAATCTAACTTGGAGATTGATTTCGAGCGATCTATGTGCATTGGGGAAATCGATGAGTGTTGACAATGAGGAAGAATGTGACTTGTCTTCTAGGTTATTGAAAATGTCAAAAAGAAAGGATAAACATATTATACCTCATGAAGAAGATTAAATCTTGGGATCTGAGGAAGAAAAGAATGAGGTTGAGATTGGTATAACTCTTTCTGTTGAAGTACGATAAAATCTCTCCGAGAATAGAAAGTTATGTTCACATGGTCATTTCAAGGTATGCAAGGCTAGACATGGACATGGTAGTCCATAAACTACTAATTAAGCCAGAATGCAAGTCAGTGCAACAAAAACTTAGACGAATGAGACCCGAAATGCTTTAGTTCTGATTTTTCTCCAAGTGGCCAATATCAAAAGACACAATATTACCCTTATATGAAACATCAACTATTGTCATTACCTTTTCATTAAAATTTATATGGTATTATATTTTCTAAAAAATGACCTTCAGATCGCACCATCCAAATGACATCGAACAAGAAGACAAGATGGGGAGAATGAGCTCGAATAATTGTTGAAAATTAAAAATAAAAAAATAAAAATCATCATGCATTAATGGCTTTTTTAATGAAAGATTAATTCTAAAAGTCTATCCCCTTAAGGATACCTTTTTCATAAGGAGTTTTTTTTTGTATGAAATGATGAACAACCTTGTCATACTATTCATTCACAAAAGAAAAAATATATCCATTGATGTCTCCATTTGAGTCTAAAATACTTTTTCTTTAGATTTAACGCTAACCAAGGATCACTCCCTACATTAAGGGGTAAGGTGAAGGAAAATATCCTAATGTGAGCAAAGATAATCAACAATAGAACACTGTCAGGTTGATCATATATGATATGTTTAAAGATTCAAATATAGTCAAGCGTGATAAGAGATGTATCTTGTGCTCAAATCAAATTGAGGTCTCAAATTCAACAAGTAAAGAGGAAAAAAAGGGCACATGTAAAGATTGCCACAAATGAAGTGATCTCAAACTACAATGTTGGTATACTAAAACTGGTTCAAAGATCCAGGTTTTCAAAAGAGGTGACCTCTAGGGTAAAACCCTATAAGTGGGCAGTCTAAAGCAATCTAAAAAAAGAAGAGAAAAAAATGCGTGATGAAGTAGATTCAAGCAAAAAATGAATGAATTCATTGATCATTGGTTTAATCACCCTTAAAAACATGTTTAAGCCTATATATCCCTTTTTTTCCTCATAATTGTGAGTCATAGCCTACATTACATTCCTAAAGTCCTTTCTAATCATACATGAATTTCTAAGTGGAAGAGAACATCTTTAGATTTCATTTTGCATGTCATGGTTAATATTTTATTTATAATTTTTTAAAACTTTAATGCATGATTTGGAAAAAGAAAAATAATAAAGGAGATTTTAAGATGAAAAATCCGAAAATGGTGTCTTGAAACCAAAGTAGGTCTCAAGTTGAAAACCCGCAAGGGTGGCTTGAATAACAAAATTCGCGCACGGGAAGGTCTTGAGTCAAGAAAACATTATCAATAAAGGCATCAGATTGAAGTTCAATACGATTGAGATTTAATTGTGGCATCTGAAATCCTAAGAGACTTGATGATTTGGTGAAGAATTTTCACCCTTCATGCATTATCACAACCGTTGAGGTCCTCTCGACAAAAGCACAATCAATACATTCTACGACGTGCTAGTTCAAAGGAGTCTATGTCATTGATATCTGGGCACCTATTTGCTCCTTATTGCTATTCTTTCCAAAATGTTTTGCCCTGTACTTGCCCAAAACTCCTTTCACCTATATAAATAAAAAGGTAATTTTTTTCAAAGGTTACTTTTCTTCGCATCTTACATTGAAATTAATTATAGGTAATTTATTCACTTTGAAAAGAGATCATTATTGTATAATTTTTTTAAAAGTGCAAGTATTTCATATGCTGATAGGGTTTTGATACAAGGCCAATGGGAATGGCTCAAATTCCATCTCAAAGGTCCTTTATGTTTTGGAAAAGAATGAGTATTTGGCAAAAACTCTCTCATATTAGTTGTTCCTACTATCCGAATATATTCTTCGTTTGATATTGGGGTTCATAAAAATCATGCATTGAGTGAAGCTCGTTACAAGACATCAAAAGTCCTCAAATTAAGAGAATATCAAGATTAACTAAAGTATATCGAAGATCTCTTTGAAGCGAATAACACATTTATACATACATCTTAGGCATACCTAAGGGCATTGCATTCATAACATTACACTCATGTATGTAAATTTTACATATTTTTTGAGTCAATTTCAATTTCACAACGAATGATACTGAACTCAAAAGACATCCAAGATCGACTTAACTCACAATGGAGGAGTTATCCACAACATAACTTAACTCAACAATGAGGAGCTTTTTTCCATCCATGGTCTTAAAGTCAAAATTCAACTTTATGGTGAAGGATATTAGCATAGAAGAAGACCCAAAATCATCTGTAATTGAACTTAACTCAATAGCGAGAATTTATTTTCTAGCCTAGATTTCAAGTTAGATTTCAAATTCACGATGAATGATATCAGGCTCGAGTCATTCAACCTTGACTTAACTCACAATGGTGGAGTCATCCAAAACATAGCTTAACTCAATGACAAGGAGTTATATTCCAGTCAATTTGGCCTATAGAAGGTCAACAAATTTTTTTATTCAATTTTAACTTCACGACGAAGGATATTGAACTCGAAAGATACTCATGATCAACTTAGCTCGCGGTAGAGGAGTCATTCGTAATATAGCTTAACTCAACAACGAGGAGCTATTTTTTAAGCAAGGTTTTCAATTTAAATTTCAACTTCATGAAAAAGGATATTGGACTAGTATAAGATCTAAAACCGACTTAACTCACAATGGAAGAGTTGTTTGCAATTTAGCTTAAGTCAGCAGTGATGAGCTATTTTCTAGTTAAACTTTTTTACGACCAATTTCAACTTCTCAACGAAAGATATTATGATCGAAAGCAATTTCAAAATCGAATTAACTCTTAAGGGAGTATTCATTAACAACATATATCAACTCAACAACGAGCAACTATTTCCCATTTATCTTAACCCAAATAGGGTTTGTAATTTTTTTAGTCAAATTTTAACTTTACGATGAAGGATATTAGACTCGAAGAACATCCAAGTTAGACTTAACTTACAATGGAGGATTCGTCCAGAAATCTAACTTAACACACAGGGAGGATTCACAAAAAATTCAACTTAAATTAAAAGAGAGGAGTCCATCTCAACATGAATTCCTTGAGAAAAAGAATAAATCAACCAATTAGAAATGAGTCAGATACTCATATGACTTAGCGTCCTTCATATGAATGAGTAAGATCGTCTCTATATTTGATATATTTTAGAGTAAAATCGTCATACAACTTAGCATCCTTCAGAGGAATGAGTAAGATCATTTCCTCATATTGGTATCTTTTAGAGGAAAGATCAAATCAATCATTAATCACAACTTGGCATCCTCAATTCCAAAAGATCAAGATTGTCTTCAAATTCGATGATTATGAACGAAGAAATAAACATGTATTGGCATCAAGAAAACTTATGTCTTTTTTTTTCTTTGCCCTATTTTCGTTACATGATAATAGACAAAGAGGGACAACTATAGACACTAGTTTTCTTCCGAGACTATTTGTATTTTTACTTATATTTGTATTAATTATATATTATCATATTAGTACTAATTTTTACTCTTGATTATGAGTATTATATAATTACATATTAGAATTTGTTGAACCATGTTTTGAGATTTTGAAATACCAAAAGTACATATTTTTTAAAGAAATTTTAAGATTATTTTTTTTACTATGATTTTCAAGTTTATATTTGATTTAACCATTTGAATATAAAAATTAATTTTTAAAGTCAAAAACTCTATCTTTACTCCTTACTCTTTTAAAAAACTCAAGCCATATACTGGAAATAATTTTCAAACATTTTACAAAGGGTTTCAGATTTTAATCGAGTCAAAAATAAAATTTTAACCCTAAAGTATCAATACTTCAAGAACAATACCGATATTGTTATAGTGGTACTGATACATGTATCGATATCAATGTGTAAAAATATACACCATTACCGATACATGTACCAATACTAGTGAATAAAATTACACAGTAGTACTAATACGGGTACCGATACTACCTTTAAGTTTTTTACAAACACGATTCGAGTAGGCTATTTTCATACCGATACTCTCTGAGTGTCGATTCGGGTACCAATACTCTATATGAAGTGTCGATACTCTCCTCTTCTCAACGGTTAGGTTTTTGTAATTAATGCAAGCAGTACTGATACTCCAAGCCCGAGTACCGATATTCAAGACATCTAGGCATGATTTATTGCGGGAAAATTCTTCCCAATGACTCTATTAACTCCCATAACAACCCATATGGCTAGAATTGAATGAGAAGGTATAAAAACACGATTCCAAGTTACATGTGAAGACTTTGAGGTATAAGTATTAGTGTTGTGTAAGGTTACACATTGTCCTAAAAGTTTAGAACAAATTAGTGAATTTGTTGAAATACTAAGGTAGTGGATGTAAACTTCATTAAAGAAGTTGAACCACTCTAAAAATCATTGTGCCAATTTCTTACTTCTTTCAAAAGCTTCCAACAACTTTTTAATTTGTCAATTCACCCCTCTTAGCCATTTTTCTTGATCCATTGACTCAACATAATTTTTATTATATAATATTATATTTAGTTTATTATTTATTTATTATATTTAATTACATATTATTATTACTATATATTATTATTAGTATTTAGTATTTTATTACTATGATAAATATTATTATTATTGTGATTATTTATTAATATTAGTTAAATATTTTAGTATTATTTATTAGTTAGTATTATTATATATTATTATGAATATATTAGTATTCATATATGTGGCGATAAAATGAACTTTTCTTTTATAAAATATATCTATTTTGCATGTCCAAGTACAAACAATCCATATACAACTTTTGTCCATAACCCCTTTTTTAGAATCGGTCCATTAGCTCACAATATTAAAACATCCAAGGAAACCGTAGAAGCTTTAAGAGTACGTTGATTCGTGAAATTTTACATTATAAATGAAAATATTTTTTTTGAAATTTTATTCTCACGTTTGGTTTAAAAAATCTTACATTATCGAAAATACTCTTTTTCTAATAGTAACATTTTTTTGTTAAAATAGTAGTAAAGTCATTGCCTCTAAATTTTTAGGTAATCTTACATTTCTACCACTTTGGACAATAATACCTTTAAATTAATAAATTCTTTTTATAATGATCATTTTAAATTCTTATTTTTTATACTTTACTCAAAATTATAAAAATAATAGAGTTTTATTTACTAAACTATTAATAATTTTGAGAATTTAAAATATTTTATATTTTTAATATTCAATATTTTACAATTAGAATTTTATGGGATGAAAAAACTAGTATTATTGTAAAAATGTAATTATTTAAAATAATATTTTACTATCATAATATTATTTTTATATTATATTATATTTTATATAAATAAATATGATACATATGAACATTATTTAAAAATATAAATTCAATATACTAATTATATTAATTACATATTAAATGTAATTTCTCCTCAAAAATTAGATAGTATAACGATTAAAATATTTTTATAAATTTTCATTTAAATATTCATAAATTAATATTAAAGTTTAACTTTAAAAAAATATATCAAAATGTTAATTTGGTAAAATATGCATTCCAATAATTTTATATTCCTTCAACCAAACACTATAATGTTACATTCTTGCTAAACAAACTAAACAAGATAATATAATATTCACATAATGTTACATTTTAGTAACATTATTCCCAAAAGTAATTTTATATTTCCTGAATCAAACGTACCGAATTTACATCGATGCGGTATTTCAATAGAGGTCGGCTAGCGCACGTGTCATCTACGCACCAGCACCTCGTCCTCACACGCACCAGTTTGCCCTCTTACGCGTCGAACGTTAGCCAGCTTTGAAAAATAATATCTTTTGGGGTACTTCTGCTATGTGGCGTCTAAAAAACGGCGTGACCGGTTAAAATTTAGACCGGTTATGTTATATCATTTAACCGAAAATATTATTAAGCACAATAACGTATTGGGTAGCGCTTATATAATGTAATAGGTAGCGTTTATATAATAAAATATGCATTTAACCGGAAATATTATCAAGTACAATAACATATTAGGTAGCGCTTATATAATGTAATAGGTCGCGTTTATATTGACATATTTTCTCATAAAACCGGTAAATTTCAACCGATTACATTGTAAATTGACCTATTACATTATAATTATCGATTTCGATGTTTTTGGGATCGATACAATTTTAAATGTATCGACACTTTATGTGTACACCTATTTTTGCTTTCATTTTGAAAAAAAAGTATCGACACATATTTAAAGAGCTTCGATACATAATGTAGACATATTTACTAATTAACCGGTATATTTTTACCGGTTACATTGTAACTTGTTAATAATTATCAGTTTCATTGTATTAGGATCGATACTTTTTATACATGTATCGACAGTTTATGCGTACACCTCGTCTGGACAAGTGTATCAACACAAATTTAAAAAGTGTCGATACTTTATGTTGACCTATTTTCTCATATTTTTAGCTGTTATATTGTTATCGATCAATACATTTTCATAAAGTGTCGACACTTTTTAGACGCTATAACTTCTTCTCTTTTAAATTCAGAAACTGTCAATACTTATATTATATTATCGACACTTTCAACATATCCGGTAGCGCTTTACCGATTTTGTCATTTTGAGACCGGTTTTATCATATTTTTACCTATTATATTGTTATGGATCGATACATTTTTTTAAATTATCGACACTTTATAGACGCTATAACTTCTTTTCTTTTAAATTCCAAAAGTGTCGATACTTATATTAAAGTATCGACACTTTCAACATATCTAATAGTTATTTACCTGTTTTGTCATTTTGAGACCGGTTTTGTCATATTTTTAGCTGTTATATTGTTATGAATCGATACATTTTCATAAAGTGTCTACACTTTTTAGGCGCATAGCTTCTTCTCTTTTAAATTCCAAAAGTGTCGATACTTATATTAAATTATCAACACTTTCAACATATCCAATATCTTTTTACCGGTTTTTTCATTTTTAGACATCTTTTGTCATATTTTTACCTGTTATATTGTTATAGATCGATACATTTTTTAAAGTATCGACACTTTATAGGCGCTATAACTTCTTCTCTTTTAAATTCCAAAAGTGTCGATACTTATATTAAAGTATCGACACTTTCAACATATCCGATAGTTATTTACCTGTTTTGTCATTTTGAGACCGGTTTTGTCATATTTTTAGCTGTTATATTGTTATGGATCGATACATTTTCATAAAGTGTCGATATTTTTTAGGCGCTATAACTTATTTTCTTTTAAATTCAGAAAGTGTAGATACTTATATTAAATTATTGACACTTTCAACATATCTGGTAGCGTTTTACCGGTTTTGTCATTTTGAAACCGATTTTGTCATATTTTTACCTTTTATATTGTTATGGATCAATATTTTTTTTAAAGTATCGACACATTATAGACGCTATAATTTATTCTCTTTTAAATTCCAAAAGTATCGATAATTATATTAAAATATCGACACTTTCAACATATCCGGTAGTTATTTACTCTTTTTATTATTTTGAGACCGATTTTATCATATTTTTAGCTGTTATATTGTTATGGATCGATTCATTTTCATAAAATTTCGATACTTTTTAGGCGCTATAACTTCTTCTCTTTTAAATTCAGAAAGTGTCGATACATATATTAAATTATCGACACTTTCAACATATCCGGTAGAGTTTTACCGGTTTTGTCATTTTGAGACCGATTATATTGTTATAGATCGATACATATTTCATTTGTATCGACACAAACCGACAAACTAAGTTTACCGGTTGTCAAATTTTTTAATATTTCTTCATGATTTAGACCTACTACATTATTATTACTTAACATTTTCAGTAACGCTCAACCAAATTTATTAAATATATTATAATGTATCCGATACCGTATATTAATAGTATATTAGCCCACCTTTCATGAGACATTCTCTATCTTTTAAGATTTCATCATTCTTGGAAACAAATCATCACAAATCAAATCTTCCACAGAATCAATAGCAAATCAGAACAAAAAAAAAAGGAGAAAACAATATTTTGTTTTATGAAAAAAGATCTCCAAATCTTATTTGTAATAGGAAATTTTGCATGTATAAATTACGGACAGTGAGAATGGGGGAAGATTACAACCATTGTAACTTGCGAATCAAAGATAAAAATAGTGATTTTATTTTGAAAAAAACTTCCATTTTTTCCATTTTTGTTTGCATTAATTCCGAACAAAAATCTGATCGAGGTCTCACGTTGGATCCACAAAAAGAGAGAGAAAGGAAGTGAGAAAAATAAAATGAATGAAAAAAAGAGAGGAAAGGTTCTTTACCTTTTGGCCGGTGGCCTCACCGACGATTGGGACCTCCGTTAGCGAATCCAAACGGTGAGAAGGACAAACGAAAAACCTAGAATAACAAATAAAAAGTAAGAAGATCCAATGGTGGACGATGAGTGATTGGAGAGAGAAAAGCAAACGATCTTGGTCCATTTTGTTGCAATTCGAGAAATTTTGAAAACTCCAACCCCAATCAGAGATGAGGAGACCAAGATGAACTCACCAGTGTAAATTGGGCCCCAACGATCACTATTGATGACCGTAGTCGACGATCGATCAACGATGAAAATATCGACTGTGATGGGTGGTCATTTACAGAGAAGGGAGAGAACATTTTTATTGGAGGGACAGAGAGAAAGGAGAAAAAGAAATAAAAGAAAGAAGCTAGAAAAGGAGATTTTATGCCCTTACCAAAACAGTCTCGTTTGGGAGACGCAACCGGGTTTCATCCTTTAGGGAAATCACGTTTCAATCCCTTACAACTTCTCTAGAAATCAATCTCATCCTTTACACTTTATTTTATATTAATTTGTTCAATAAACTTTTCATTTTGTTTATTTTAGTCATATCTCTTCATTTAATTACTTCATTTATTTTAGGCTTAAATATACAAAAGGTGCCCAATCTATACTCGTTTTTCCAGTTCAGTGCCTAACGGTTTTTTCGTTCCAGTTTGATGCCTAATGTTTCATTTTGTAACTGAAAATGGGTCACGCCGTGACAGACCGTTAAGTTTGACCGTTAACCCATTAAAAATGCCACATGGCATTTTTTTATATTAAAAAATATTTTATGCAAATAAAAAATAAATTAAAATGAAAAAAATCGTTTTAATGGGGAAAACCAATTACCCAGGCTAGTCGAATGAACCAGAACCCCCTCGATTTTATGTGTTTTCGCCCTCTGATCAGGATTCTCTGACCGTCGTGGAAGTGCTCCGTCACCGCTAACGGCCTCAGCAGCGACTAGCGACCCAACCCCGACACTCTAATCGCCTGATTTGGCCGTTGTCGCATCTTAATCGCAAAGAGAGCTTTCGACTACCAATCGTCGATCCGCCCGTCCGGTCACCATTGAAGTATACCACCCACCCTGGTAAAACCACAGCTTCGCTCTAATCGCAACCCAGTCGATCACTCGCCGATTGGTCGCGTCATTCACCGGAACCGAGTAATTAAAGTTTTGTTGAGAACCTTGTCCGACTAGTTGTTTCTGATAGATTATTTTTTTCATTTTAATTATTTTTTATTTGTGATTGCTATCTATGGTTCCAACTTCTGGCTTTGCTAACACTTAATTTGGGTTTTCTGTTTCATTTATTTTTTAATTAGAGTTTGAGCTTGAGCTTGTTTTATCCTTGTTCAATTGCTAGATCTTGTGTGTGTTCGAGTGTGAAATTGTATTGTGTTCTGTCAGGGTGAAACGCCACACGATTTCAGTGTTAGTTGGGGATGAGAGTGGAATCATAAACATGATAGCATGAGTGTTTGCCCGAAGTGGATATAACGTCGAGTCCCTTGCTGTTGATCTCAACAAGGACAAGGCTCTGTTTACTATCGCCGTCTCTGAGACTGAAATGGTTCTCTGAAAAGTGGTTAAGCAACTGAACTAGGGTTGGGCTGTGGTGGAGAGTGAAGGAGAAAGGGAAAAATTATTTAGGGTTAAACGATAAAAGGCATTAAAACGTTTATTTTTTCATTTTAATTTATTTTTTTCAAAAATTATTTTTTAATATTAAAAAGTATGCCATGTGGCATTTTTAATGGGTTAACGACCAAACTTAATGGCCAGTCACGACGTGACCCATTTTGAGTTACGGAATGAAACGTTAGGCACCAAACTGGAACGAAAAAAACGTTAGGCACTGAACTAAAATCATAGGTATAGTTTGGGCACCTTTTGTATACTTAAGCCTTTATTTTATTTCAAATTCTTAATTTACATAATATGTTAATCTAATAATTTTTTTTTGTTATTTTCAAGTTTCTTCTTGTTAAGACCACATATGTTTTATAATTTTAATTCATTTATTTTTTTTCAATTTCTTGTATTTCATTTGCTTATTCCTTGTTAAATTTGCTTCATTCTCGTTAATTTGTCTCAATTTGTCTCAATTTATTTCAATTTGTTTTTCTATTTTTATTGGAATCTTTAATCCTTCCCTTGATTTCATCTAGTTGACTTTTCACTTACTCATTCAATATTTAATATTTATTTTGTTTCTAAGTTGATCTATTATTCTTGATTTTTGTTTATATATGTTATTTTATTTATTTATTATTTCTTACCAATAGTCTACTCTTTTAATCTTTTTTAGAATTTTATGATAGGTGAGTGAATTTCTTTTCTCCATAATTTTTTATAATGAAATTTTTTATTAATAATATTTCATATATTTATTTACTATTTTTTAGGTGTAATTGAAATTTATTTTCTTAAAGGATCATAAATTAAATTAACCATTTGAGTTCATTTTCTCAAGACAACAATATAACTAATCATGTATACAATATAACCGATCAGGTACCGAAAGGGCATTGTGGGGGTGTTAATCCTTCCCCACAAGTAATCGATTTCCGAATATGTTTCTCTGGTAAGTAGACTTCATTTTGTTATTTTAATTTTATTAAACTAAGAATTTTTTGGGTGATCAAGTCACACCCTAAAAAAGATTGGTAGTGGCTCCCTTGAACCATGATTTAATACATATTCGAAGAGAAATTTTAAGGGAGGATCCATATCTCGTTTTAAAGATGTTCTGATGTTAACCTATTCATATAGTCATGTCTCTTGAGTTACCTCTATAACCAATTGTATTAGCGGAATAACTCTAGCTTTATTATACTTATCATATGATGATAATTCATTAACCCCTTGAGTATTTGGGTTTAATATTTTTTAAGCTCATTGAGAAGAGCTTGTTATAGTATGAGTGTCATTGAATTGTTAGAGTATGCCCAAAGACCAATCATGTGATGATTGTATTGATATACTTTCTTTACCAGATTTATTGAATAAAGGCATTACCATTATTTATTTAGTTATATTTATGTATAGTAAAAACCTAAAAGATAATAATGTCCATATAATAATATGATTACTATTGAAAGGTCCTTAGTAAAGTATTATCATAGGTATGGTCAATAATAATATGTTTAAGGCTTACATGTTGTTGATTGATGACAATGAGTTGTCATTGATATAGAGATGTCAAAATCAATGCATGAGTATGTTGTTAGAGAACAATATATTGGATTGACCTGAGCATATGTCTTGGATTATTATGTGACGGTCACGACATTGCTCATGGTGGTGACTACATGTATGATCCTCAGACTTAAGATAATTTTATCTCAAAATATATTGTCGTTTGTTTTGATATAGTCAAACTTGCTTCGTAACTGGTTGCAATATAAAAACTGATGTTGAACATATCACAATATATGTAGTGGGGTGTGAATGATCAAGATAACATTTTTCCCTCTTACATAATATGAGTTATATCACAGGCCATTTGATTGTGTGATACTAGAAATGCATGACCATGCTCGAAAAAGTTGATATGAGATGTCATAAGTTGTCCGTTTATTATAGTCTACTCTAGATATCAAGAATCATTAGATGTATTATACAAAGTGTGACTATTCCAGGACTTGTGCCTATTCTAGATATAAAGGACAAAATGATATAATACATAAATGAGTTAGTCACGAAGAGGTTATGTCGAATCATGACTTATTGTAACTTAGACAACAATTATATATTACTAGATGTCACTCATTGTTTGTAATATTAGAATGGTTCTAATATTACAACTAACGTTATAGGACCTACAGGATCACATCGCAGGGGTGAGATGAGCAAATAATAAATGAGTTATACATGTACAATTTTATTGTACATGAATAAAATGTATGATTGGCATTAATATATATATATATAATATTAATTATACTTAACATGCTAAATAAAATATTAAAAGGATATAACTAGAGTAATTATATTTCTTTTAATAAAATTCAAAATTAAACCCTAAGGGTTAGGGTAACAACATTATAAAAAGAAAAGAATTGCCTAGAAGCCATTTTTTTACTCTTTACACATTTTCCTCAAAACAGTTTTAGGAAAAGAACAAATTTGCTCTTAACTTGGTGAACTGAGTTGAGGCCGAGACATTTTTTTTAGAGGCTTAGGATTCAATATGTTCATGAAAGGATTGTTGATTTGCTGTTATTCCAGGAACCCGAGGTGAATTTCACATCCTTTCCTCCCGATTCAATTTTTCGTACATAGATCACTGGTGAGATTGTCAGATAATTTTTATGCTACACCAGGGGTTATATCGAAGATCCCACCAGTGGTATTTATCGAAGATCCCACCAGTGGTATTAGAGCCAATTGTACGATGAGGATTCAAGTTAAAAACCTGATTGATGTGTTAATTGTTAACATGATAAACATGTGGCTATGATAGCAGATCATTTTCGACAATAAATAATGGTTGTTCTAGTGTGAAAAACCTTAGGGATTAAAAATCCTAAAAACACAATTTTGTTGATAAAAGTTACTAAATCATGAGATTTTTCCACAGAAACAATGAGTGATGTTTTCAAAAATTCTCAGGCGGTGACCAGGTTAGGGGCTGCAAAGGGCTTCACCCCTTGACCCCTATATAGGCAATAAAGGTTATAGGCTCATATCGGTAATTATTAATAAATTTGTAATGAAATATGTATGATATGTTTGATATGCACGGTGTTTGACATGCATGGTTATAGCCCTTTATTTGTAATGGTTGTGAATTATAAATACGACCTGTGTGTCGTGCGTTTCTATACTTATATTTTATTTCTCTTCTCATCTTACTCCCTTGTATGTAAAATGAGTTTTTAAAATTGTAATCATGTGAAGATTCAAAAGAGCAAAAGAATGGAATGACTAAAGTGACAAGATGCTTGAGAAGCCATCTTTATCTTTAGCATTTATAGTTCTCCCATTGGTTTGGGATATGCCACCTTAGTTCTTTATTTGGTCTATAACCATTGTATTTTATTTACTACTTTATATATATCATGTATGTGATGCAATGGATGATATGTTAACATGCTAATAAATTGACAAGATCAATAAAGGCCTAATATTAAAAAAAATAACATTGATGTGATAATAATGAAAATCCCTCTATAAAATCCAATTTAATCTAACCATCCAATATATATATCCTCGTTAAGACCTCGATTGATATCATATGGGTTGTCAATGTATTGCATATAAATCTATCTTGGTTAAATGAAAAGAATAAGCAAGTGATATACGCCGGTTGAAATATTGGTAATAACTTAGCTAGGTTATTTTAATATGATTAGAAACATAGAGGTTAGTTATTTGGATAAATCATAGGATGATTTGAACAAAAGTTGTTCACCAAATGGAGGAATTACATGAGATGTAATTAGTAAAGTGTTACTTACCTAAATAACCATTCTCCTAAGTGAAAATTCAAAGCTGACTTAGGATAAGGTGAAATATGGATCCTCACTCTTTAAAAAAACTATCGAGATGTTTTTCCTGAATTAAAACATGGGGGTTTTTAATTTTGAACAAAATAGTGAGAGTAATTTATTAATAAAGACATGTTTATAAATTTTTAAAATTCGGTAAATTTACTTACTACATACATTTCCATTATTGTAGATTTAATGAAAAACAACATCACAATATCATTGCGATCAATCCTTGAGAAGGATAAGCTGGATGACTTGAATTTCCTTGACTAGTTCTGTAACTTGAGAATTATTTATGACATTGGAGAACCTGTTCCTGGTGAACCGAAAGCTACTGCTTATAGAGCTAAAAAAGACAAGTTGAAGAAACATAAGGATGACATGTTAGACATAGGATGTCTAATGCTTGCCACCATGACCAATGAGCTTCACAAGCAACATGAGGACATGGTTGCATATGAGATAATTTAAAACCTCAAGGAATTATATGAGGGATAAGTATGTTAAGAGAGGTATGAGAAATCTAAAGCTCTGTTTCAATGCAAAATGACTAAGGCATCTCCTTTAGGGGTTCATGTCATCAAAATGATGGGCTACATCTAAATGTTAGAGAAGTTGGGATTTCCTCTAAAGATGAATTAACTATAGATGTTATCCAACAATCATTGTCGGATAGCTTCAATACATTTTTCCTTAATTTTAATATTAATAAAATTAACAAGACTTTTCCACAATTTCTTGGCATGTTACGAACTACTAAAAGTAACATGAAAAAGGTTGGATCTAATACCATTCTGATGGTCCGCAAGGACAAAGGAAAAGGAAAGAACAAAGCAATAGTAAAGCCTAAGGGTAAGGCCAAACCTAAAGGAAATGATGCACTGAAACTTAAAGGAGGAGTAAGAAAGGAAGGAAAATGTTTCCACTGCAATAAGACCAGACACTGGAAAAGAAACTGCCTTGTTTATCTTGAAGAGGTCAGAAAGGAAAAAGCAAATAAAGCGTTTATTCTAGGTATTTATGTTATTGATGTTAATTTGTCAACATCTAATTCTTGGGTATTAGATATTGGTTATGGTTCTCACATTTGTACTTCTTTATAGGGACTAAAAAAGAGAATGAATCTAGATAAAAGAGACGTGGACCTGCAACTAGGAAATGGAGCAAGAGTTGATGCATTAGCTATAGAAACATATGCTTTACCTTTGCCTAGTGGATTTGAATTAAATTTAGAGAATTTTTATTTTGTGCCTAGTTTGGCTAAAAACATTATGTCTATTTCTTGTTTGGACAATATTGATTTTGAGATAATTATTAAGAATAATTGTTGTTCATTTTATATCAATAAAGTTTCCTATGGATCGACAAATTGGTCAATGGTGTTTATAATTTGGATCAAGGTAATACCATTTAAGACATAAATACAGAACGATTAAAAAATGACTCAAATCAAACTTATCTTTGGCATTTTCGTTTAGGCCATGTAAGTGAGAAATGCATATCAAAGCTCTATAAAGATGGGTTCTTATATTCTTTTGTTTTTAAACAATTTGATGTGTACAAATCTTGCTTATTGGGAAAAATGACTAAAGCTCCATTTAATAGTAAAGGTGAGTGAGCAAGTGATTTATTGGGATTAATACATACTGATGCATGTGGGATAATGAATACACAAGCCAGAGGTGAGTTATTATACTTCATTACATTCACTGATGACTTTAATCGGTATGTGTACACTTACCTCATGCGCTATAAATCTGAAGCACTTTAAATGTTCAAGAAATTTAATAATGAAGTTCATAACCAATTGGACAAGAGTATTAAAGAACTTCATTCAAATCAAGGTGGATAATACTTGAGCATAGAGTTTGACGAACTCTTGAAATAGTGTGGGATTGTCTCATAGCTTACACCACAGTGGAATAAAGTTTCTGAGAGGAGGAATCGAAAACTATTAGACATGGTTCGTTCAATGATAAGTCATAGTGATCTTTCGACTTTTTTTTATAGTAAATGCACTTAAAACAACTACTTTCACACTAAATCATGTTCCATCTAAATCAATTCAAAAGACACATATAAGATATGGACTGAGAAACGTCATAGTATGTCTTTTATGAAGATTTTGGGTTGCGAAGCTTATTTCAAACATTTGATGTCTGCAAAGCTCGAATCTAAATCTCAAAAGTGTATATTTGTTGGATATCCTAAAGAAATAAAAGGATATTATATTTCTTCAATCCTAATGAGAAAAAAGTGTTTGTTGCTCGAACGCCAATTTTTCTTAAAAGAGAATTTCTCTCCGAGAAAGGGAATGGTTGAAATATTGAACTTGAAGAAGTTCAAGAACAAAATATCACTGAACCAGAAGTTGAACAAGTTCCACAAGTTGTTGAGGAACAATAAACAAATTTAGAAACACAACCACAAAGATATGGATTCCTCATTACCACACATGGAGACTTTCTTCTTATAGATTAAGATAAGCCTAGAACTTATCAAGAAGCATTGTCGAGCCTAGACTCTGAGAAATGGTTTGAAGCCATGAGGTCTGAAATGGATTCCATTTCAGTAAACCAAGTATGGACTTTGGTTGAACCACATGAAGGGGTCAAACCAATAGGGTGTAAATGGTTTTCAAGAAGAAAACTAACATGGATGGTAATGTACAAGCATACAAGGTGCGATTGGTCTGTAAAGATTTTCGACAAGTTCATGGTATAGAGTATGATGAAACTTTATCCCCTGTTACCATGTTTAAACTAATCTATATCTTGTTTGTAATTAATGCATTCAATGATTATGAAATATGGCAAATGAATGTAAAAATTGCTTTCCTTAATGGGAAGCTTGAAAAATTGTATATATGACACAACTAGAAGGTTTTGTATCTTTAGGAGATATTATAAAGGTTTGTAAGCTACAGAGGTCTATTTATGGACTAAAATAAGCTTCTCAAAGATGGAATCTTCGTTTTGTTTCAATGATGCAATCAAAGAGTTTGGTTTTATCAGAAATGAAGATCAACCTTGTATTTATAAGAAGTCTAGTGGGAGCATTGTTTTTTTCCTTATCTTGTATATAAAAGACATACTTATCATAGGAAATGATATACATATTTTACAGTTTGTTAAGAATTGGTTATGTATTTTTTTCTATGAAATATTTAGGTGAGACATCATATATCTTTGGATTTAAGATCTATAAAGGTAGACCAAGACGACTCCTAGTTATGAGTTAAAGTACATACATAGATAAAGTGCTAAAAAGGTCCAACACAGAAGAATCCAGGAAATGATTTATATCTATGAGACATGGCATATCTCTCTCGAAGGAAATGTGTCCTTCAACTCCAGAAGAAAGAGAACATATGAAAAAGATTCCATATTCTTTGGCTATTGGTTCTATCTTGTATGCCATGATATGTACTCGGCCAGATGTACTGTATGCTTTAAGCATGACGAGTCGATATCAAGTAAATCCTGGTGAAGGTAACTGGGTTATAGTTAAATATATCCTTAAGTATTTGCGAAGAACTAATGATACATTCCTTGTATATAGATGGGAAGAAGATCTTAGTGTAAAGGGTTACACAGATGCAAGCTTTCAAACTGACAAGGATGACTCATGATCGCAATTGGTTTTGTATTTTGTCTTATTGGAGGTGCTGTGAGCTAGAAGAGTTCAAAGAAAGATAATAGATGATTCTATAATAGAGGTTGAATATATTGCAATCATTGAAGCAATAAAAAGAGGTTGTTTGGATCAAGAAGTTCATATCCGAAAAAAGAGCTTCCATCTCATTCGGGAGATCATAGATCGAAGAGATATAGAGATATGTAGAGTACACACTGATGACAAAGTTGTTGATCCCTTGACGAAGCCTCTAACAAAGCAGAAGCATGATCATCACACTGAGTCACTCGATATTAGATATGTGAGTGATTGGTCTTAGTGCTAGTGGGAGATTGTTAGCGTATGCCCAAAGACCAATCATGTGAGGATTGTATTGATATACTTTCTTTATCAAATTCATTAAATAAAAGGCATTACCACTATTTTCTTTAGTTATATTTCTATGTAGTAAATAAACTGAAAGATAATAATGTCCATATAATAATATGATTATTATTGAAAGGTCTTTAGTTAAGTATTATTATGAACATGGAAAATAATAATACGTTTAAGACTAACAAGTTGTTGGTTGATGACAATCAGTTGTCATTGATATAGAGTTGTCAAAATCAATGCATGAATATGTTGATAGAAAATAACATATTGGATTGATCCACTATAATCATATGTATTGGATTATTATATGACGATCACAACATTGCTCATGGTGGTGACTACATGTATGATCCTCAAACTTGAGATCATTACTCTCTCAACATATATTGTCGTGTGTTTTGATATAGTTAAACTTGCTCTATAACTGGTTGCACTATAAAAACTAATGTTGAAC
Source organism: Hibiscus syriacus (assembly GCF_006381635.1). Lineage (NCBI taxonomy): Eukaryota > Viridiplantae > Streptophyta > Magnoliopsida > Malvales > Malvaceae > Hibiscus > Hibiscus syriacus. The sequence continues at coordinate 11,271,092 of NW_024063059.1, read as the reverse complement.
ATATCATTATATATGTAGTGGGGGTGAGAATGATCAAGATAGGATTTGTCCTCTTATATAATAGGAGTTATATCACATACCACTTGATTGAGTGAAACTAGAAAAGCATGGCCATGCTTGACCATGTTGATATGAGATGTCATAAGTTGTTAGTTTATTATAGTCTACTCCAGATATCAAGAAACATTAGATGGGCTATACAAGTGTGACTATTCCAAGACTTGTGCCTATTCTAGATATAAAAGGCAAAAGGATATAATACACAAAGGAGTTAATCACAAATAGGTTATGTCAAATCATGAATCCTTGTAACCTAGACAATAATGATATATTGCTAGATTCACTCATTGTTTGTAATATTAGAATGATTCTAATATCCACTAACATTACATGAACCTACAAGGTCACACCTCAAGGTTGAGATGAGCAAATAATAAATGAGTTATACATGTACAATTTTATTATACATGAATAAAATGTATGATTGACATTAATATATATATATATATATATATATATATATATATATATTATACTTATCATGCTAAATAAAATATTAAAAGGATATAATTAGAGTAATTATATTTCTTTTAATAAAATTCAAAATTAAACCCTAAGGGTTAGGGAAACAACAATATAAAAAGAAAAAAATGGCATAGCGACCGTTTGTTACTCTTTACCTGTTTCCCTCATATCAGTTTTGGGAAAAGAAAAAATTGCTCTTAATCGGGTGAATTGAGTAAAGGCCGAGATGCTTTTTCCTGAAGGCTTAGGATTCGATCTGTTCATGATAGGACTATTTATTTGTTGTTATTCCAGGAATCCTAGGTGAATTTCACATATTTTCATCCCAAATTTTATTTTTTGTACTTGGATCACTGGTGAGATCGTCGGATAATTTTTATTGAAACATCAAGGTCAAAAGATTTCATCTTTAGAGTTAAATTTCCAAGCAACTGACCTAAAATAAATTCATCTACTCCACCATCCTATTTGTGAAGATTATGATCAACACTGAATGTTCTTAATAGAAGTGTAATCTAATTGGTTTTGAAATGTTATACACAAAAAATGCCCCATTTTGTCCGCTTATATGCATACATGAATGTCTTACCTTTGAACATGTCATAATAAGAGGATAAGGTTATCTTTGTCCCTACAAGAAAAAGGGTGTAATGTTCAAGTGTAATTTCTAATGTAGGATTACAAGTCCTTGTTTTACAAGGGTTCAACCTTATCATTTGTTAAAAAGCTACAGCCTTTATTCTAAAGAATGCATTGCATTATATTTGATATTCGTTAAACTTAAATAAAGAAATTGTTTTATTATTTATAGACTAAAAATGAGTAATGTTTATTCAATTAGACAACTTTAAAAACATATAAAAAGCAAAGAAAGAACGAAAAATAGATTCAAACAAAACATGATGTTAGAAAAACTAATCTCCATACTAGGTGATCAAAGGCCTCATATATTGATCTCTAAATGCTCTCATTGTCACTATAATATTGAGGCATTTGATTTGATCAAACTCCATGTCTTTCACTTTAATTCCCCATTTGGTTTTTTATCCATTGCTCAACCAATTCTCGTGTTAATGCTCCATTTTCAACAAGCATTTTTATCTCTTTCATAAATGGCCCATAATTCCCTATAGAATGCATAGATGCCTCCATGTGGAAATCACAAACTCTATCTTGATCATAGTTGTGGGTAAAAGGGTTTGGTGCCACTTTCATCGATCTTGGAGCAAGGTATTGACCTTTAAATAAATAAGGGAACAAATCTTATATGGGAGTTTGGAACACCTCCAAAGTTTTCTTACTCGAGGAACCTTTCTGGCAGGTTTGAGCTATTACCTAACTCCTTTCTTTTGCGATTGTAAGTTCTCGGGAAATGACATTCATTTCTCTCATCATCTCTATATTTTTGGTCTGTTGTATTTTTAAAAAAAAAACTTTCAAGTTTCCTTTATTGATCGTATTTTCTATTAGTTCCCCATTTTTCAAAAGATTCTCAAAGTCATTTATTGATTTTGATAGCATTAACTTGAAGAAAAGAGCTGAAAGAGTTTTATAGAGTGCATATGTCATTTTTTCTCCCAACATATGGGGTTGAACTTGATCTTCCATCCCTCTCAATTTCAGTGCATATTCTTTAAAACTTAGTAGATTTCATCCTTATTCTTTGAAGATCTTGATGACTTGGAGCCAAGTCCTTACATATCGATATTGACTCAGAAAGGCAATGGTCAAATCAAACTATGACCTGATTTGCTCTCCATCTAATCTGTTATACCATACTACAACATGTCCAATAAGACTATCATTGAAGTAATGAATAAAAAAATTGCCATCATTCAAGTATCCTTCCATCTTTATGAAAAACATTGTTAGATGAATCAAATGAAAAATGTTACCATCATACTTTTAAAATCAGGCTCCTTAATCTCTCGTGGGATAACCAAGTTAGAGATTAAACTAAGCTCTCTCACTTTTAGCGTTTTATAGGAGGCATCAAAACATTTCATAGTTATAATCAAATCTTTTAACAACTTAAATTTATCTTTGAATAGCTTAGGATCAATGAGACTATTCCTTTTATTCAAAAAAATGTCATGGGGTACATTGCTTGCTTTGATGTGTCAACATGATAACACTGATATCCCTCAGCAGACGCTTTCTCTTTATTAACAACCCTTGTGGCCAACACTTTGGTAATCTCGTTCAATACTTCTTGTTGAGAATTAAATGCTTGATTTATCATTTCCTATTGTAGTACGGTTAACTAATCTCATAATTGATCTCGTAAATTACCTTGAGACTACTATATTGCTTCTATCCTCTTATCCAAGATGATAATGGGATGATATGTGTTTAGATGATCTTGGTACTATTGTCACATAACCCTTCACAAAATATTTCCATGCTTTTTAATTAAAGTATTTAAAATGCCAAAATAAATAGATGCAATGCAAATGCATATACGCATGAAGGTGTCATTCCGAAATGAACATCTTAGAACAATTTTCATTGAACACAAAGGTTTTTGAACATCAAATAACCAAATTTTACAAATAAGAAATAGCTTTAACTTCTAGTTTCTCTATCTTTTTCAAAAGACAAGTTAACTTTTACTCATGATTTAGTGTTGAATTGTCAATCTACTTTAATTATTTTATAAGGCTAGCTAAGTCGACCAACTTGTAAACCACATCACCTGCTTGAGTAATAACATCCTTCATGAAATTTTATTTTTCCTCCATCTTATGTTTCAATTCTCGAAGCTGTAGATAACATTGATTATTTTCCCTTATAAGAGACTCATTGTTGTTATGAAGTTCTCATACTAAATCTCCATAATCATCTACAATATTTTTTCAATGTCTTTTCTTAGCTTTACTAGCTTCTAACTCAACATCATTCTCACGCTTGTGGATTTGATATTAATCTTCTCAATTGGTTATGGATATGTTTGACATCTCATTTTTTTGTTTGAAATCTTCCCAAATTGTTCATGGTTATATTGCAATAACTTTATGCAATTTATAGATAACGGAGGAACTTTTTAGCTCAATTTTCATGCACCTTACAATTCTTTCCCATTGTCCATCTTCTTTCTTCAATTCATCGACTACTTTTGCTCACTCCTTTGAATATCAACTAGTCCAAAATTTTTAAAGGCTTAATTGATTCTTTGGAAACCATCATGCATGGCTTCCATCTTCCTATTCATAGTATCCCTTTCATTCTTCATTTAACAGACTTGATCTTTGTACTTCAACAGACATTCTTCCTCTTAGGTTCCCCCATTATACATTTATCCTTGAATACTCTTGGCTTTATCTTAACTAGACAATCAATTATCAAACTAGGTTGACCTTTTATCTTAATCTCCAATACTCCATGCTCTAAAATGCACAAAACTCGATGTTTAAAGGCAATCGAATTCTCAATACAATGTCCTTGAGCTCCAACATGATATTCATAATGAACATTAACGTAATACCAATCTGGATATGGAGGTTGCGAAGGCTTCACATAAAGAAATGCCACTTCTCGTGCCTCTAATGGCTTAACATACAATTCTCCATATGATATAGGAACATGATCAAAATGATAACCATTACCCTGAAATTTTGGCCATCATATAAATGTGACTTGGTCGAGTGAAGACAAGCTTTTGAAATCGGATTCAAACACTGAACTTCTATAGTTGTCACCATTTCCATAGTCTCTCCAGATAATTTTCTTATATAAATGGTGATTGTACATGATTACTCAAGTTTTCTTGGATGATCTTGTTCTAATGTAAACCCTTGGGTACCTAATATCACGAAATTACTTTCATTAAACTATTTCTTTTCTTGTATAGAAGACACTTTACCAAAACAACTATTCTATCCATCATCTTGGACATTTTCTCTTTTATATCTTGTATTTCCTTTTGCTCTTTGTTGGTGTTAGTTATATATGACATGTGATATTCAAGTGAATTACTTCATGCTCTTTTCAAAGATTCTTCAAGATTTCACCTCCTAGCTGTATTATGGTTTACTTGATTGTAAAACCCTTGTATAGCATGAAAACCTTTTGAATTGATGACCACTCATAAATCGACACCTTTTGTTTATGTGATGATCACATGATGCAAGAAATAAAGAAGAGTACAAGGAAAACAAGTTAGTACATATAAGATAATAAAATACTAAGAAAATAAATAAATAAATTAATGTAGAATATAGATGTAAATGTAAATACAAATGTAACAAATGTATTGATTCCAAATTAATTTTCATAAAAAAAACTTTCAAAGAGAACATAATGTCTCAAAACATCGAGGTAGACAGAAACTACAAACTGCTTGACTTTCTAACTTCCTCGATCAAATAGGCAAGACGACACTCCTCTTTTGTCTCTAGCTTAATATACAACTTCAATGAATCAACTTCTTGGACCTTCTTTTCTAGAATTTCTTCTCGAATGGTCATATCAAAATTGTTGTAGCGTCTTTGAAAAAAAATATTCTACTAAATCAATTGAGTTTTATTTTTTAAATTTGAGTCTATCTCTGATTGTATTCTGACTTGATGTATTGTTTTCAACTACTTCCTGGAGCAACCTTCTAGTCCATTGTTGTGCATTCACAATTCTATTTACATCTTTCGATTGACATTGTCGTATTGAAAGTCATCTAATGCGACTTGTTTACATGGGAATCAATACCTTCTAAATGATATGACATGTATATGAGAAATGTATTAATTCCAAGGTAATTATCATAAAACAACTTTCAAAGAACAAACAATGCCTTAATTCATCGAGCCAGATAGAAAATAACTTTGTATACATCTTCATGCAACGTTATCATTTTGAAAGCCTTCTAATTTTGATAATTAACTTGAGAATTAATGTCATGTCTATGCATGAATAAAGATAAATGACGTAGTATGGTTAAAACAATAATCAAATATAACTTGAACATGAAATAATAAATAAATCATGTAAGGAAAGCATAAATAACACGAAGATAAACTTAAAATCCTAACCACATGCATTCTATTTCTCTTAGACTTTTTACATAGCTCTAACGGGGTGGGCTTGCTAAATTTTCTATATGACAGTTTGGTTCTAAAAAGGGTACCCAAATTGTCTCTATAATCTGCTAAGGTAAATAGGGACTTCGATCCTGGCCCACTATAGACTTTATGAACTAAATTTATGTTAAGTTGTAGACACTCATTTTCTTCCAAAATCCTCTTAAAATTTCTTTTGATTAATTGAGAAATAAAAACCAAATGAGCTACATAAACCCATTTACAAGACCTACTAGTCCAACTACTAGCAAACCCAATGACCTAGCCGCCACCAGCAACACCACACTCACAGTCACACGCTAGTGACCTCACCACGCTTCAATATGATGAATCTTCCACTTTGTCATTGATCATTCGTTTCACATAGCAAAAATTAAACCCATGTCAAAACAAAAAGCAAAGAAATTACAAGGTACATTATCTTCAAAAAAAATGGAAAATCTTTAAAGAATATGATTTGGAATCTTTTTGATTTAGATCCAAAAATGTTTGAGATTAAAATATCTTGATTTCTTGTAAGAAGTGAAATGTTTTTTGTTATAAATTCCTACAAAAAAATAAAGAAAAGAAGGGGGACGAGAAGTGGTGAAAATCGAAAAAAATGGAAGAAAAAAAATAAAAAGAGAGAGGCTTTTCATTTTTAGTGAGTGAATGTTTTTTAGTGACCGATTAACTATTTTCGATATTTAAACGGTAGGAAACTTCATCACATCGAGGAGAACCACATATCTTAGTTAGAGGTCGATCCAACAATAGACGATGACAGATCGAAAAGAAGAATCTGAGAGGTTCTTCAGTGTTTTCTTGGAGATAGAGACTATTTCTTACAAAATGGTTCCTAGATCGGTGCTCCTGGAGTCGAGGTGAAACACCTATGAAATTTAAGATCGAACAAAAATTAATAGCCAGTAGTAGACAATAGTCCACAACGACTAATCCCGATGACGAAGGGAGGCCGGCCATCAGAACTTTAAAGCCTCCATCTTTTAAATTTGATAGAGAAGATACAAATAATTTTTAAAAACCAAAATTTTGGGTTTTAATGGGAATAATGCAAAAAATAACCCTCAAAGTTTACCAAAATGTTCATTTTGCACCATATTCATTTTTTGGGAGCATTTTTACCCATAACGTTTCATTTTAGGGTAAAAAGGCCTCTAACAATTGATAGAATAATCATTTTGTCCATTCTTCTTTTTTTTTTCTAGGGCATTTTGCATTGTTAATCGTGTGTTAACTAATGTTTTTCATATATAGAGGGAGTTTTTTGTCCTAAAGTGAAACATTGGGGACAAAATGCTCCAAAAAAGAATAAGGGTCAAAATGTTCATTATGGTAAACGTTGGGGTTATTTTTAGCATTATGTCTTTTAATTACTAAGCTTGTTTTTTAGATTCAAAGAGAAAATCCTCGCCTCAATCCCTCCAGGGTTTGCCTTGTTTTATTTTAGTCCTTGTTATATGATCTTTTTATTTTTATTCTAATGCAATTTAACCCCTGATTTTTGGTTAATTGTTTAAGTAATGTATATGTTATGCCTTTATTTTCATTTAGGTAGTTTTTTTAAACTCAAGCATGATTATTTAAATTAGTTTACTTTATTTTTAAAAATGTTATATATAGCATGTTAATTGATTTCATGACATTTTTAGATTACATATACTTGAAATCTCATATGCATAACTTGATATTTTTGTTAATTAAATTAAAAGGCAATAATTATTTTTATTTAAATTATCAAAAAAGATCGTCCTAATCCATATGGTAGTCCAATTCTGATAATTTAAAATAAATAAATATCCTTTAGTGAAACTAATTAATAGGACGCACGTTAAAATCAATTAGGAGGCTAAAAAATGAAATGTTTCTATATTTAGATTTATAAAAAAAAAATCTATATATCTTAAAGGCTTGATAATTCTTATTAAGAAGATATTTGTTTATCACATAACCACTAGGTGAATAAATATAATGTTAGTCATAAGATGCCAATATTTCTTATTTCTTTTTGAGAACGAGAAAATCACCATTATATTTTATATTTGATGGTATTTCTCTTCGATTTGAAATACTGAAGTATTGTCGACTTAACCTAAAAGTCTTAAGAAGAAATATTGATAATTCACCTCTTTAGTTGAAAAAGGGAGTGACAATTTCCTACCTCATATTAGGTGGCTAGCTTTCTCAAGTTAAATGCAACAAATTATTAACTTTTCTCTCTTGAGTTTTAATCGGTCAAATAATGTTATATTTATTCACTTAAAAAGGGATCATTAGTTAAATTAAATATGAATTCTTAATATTCCATTACAAAGATAATAATTAATCAACAAGGTACTGGTTTCTAGGCTTTGTGAGGGCGTCAATCCTTCCCCACACGTAATTGACTCACGAACTCATTTTTCTGGAAAGCAGAACTAAATGTTGTTTTAGTAATTTTTAAAATTAAATTTTATTAAAATAATAAAATGTTTTGGGTGATCCAGTCACACCCTAAATAAATATTGATGGTGCATCCATGAACAGTGTTTTTTATTTTAAACAATTTTAGTCAAAATGAACCGTAAAATTAATTTTTTTTAGAATGTTACGACTGTTTGGTGACTCCATTAGGGAACTTAGAGAGCCAGGTCGTTAGTTAATTAACTATTTTCTTTGTAATGTGTTGAAAACATTTTGATGTTTCGATATAACAAATTAAGTTAAATGAATTTTAAGATTTTAGAAATAATTTTCTGAGTATAATTGATTTAATTACTCGAATATCAAATTATTACTCCAACTCTTTCAAGATCAATTTCAAACCTTACTAAAAGTGTAAAATTGTGTTTTATACTTAAACTATTTTTGAAACAATTTTCACAAAGTATTTTGAACCAAAATCAAGCCTAAAATCAATTTTTCAAAGGAATGCACCGATGCACCAATCTATGCATCAATGCACCAATGAATAAATTGAACATCGAATGCATTTTATTCATCGATGCACATACCATGAATCGATGCACTCAGGGTTTTTATGAAAACATCGAATGCATTTGATGCATCGATGCACAAGACATGCATCGATGAACTCAGGTTATAAACATCGAATGCACTTCATGCATCGATGCACTCTTAGTGCACCGATGCACTAAGGGTCCAATGATCAAAATATTTAATTTTTACACTTGATGCACCGATGCACCTTGTATATGCATCGATGTACTGACGCTCCCAAGCTATTTTATTAATTGTTTTCACACTTAAACGACTCTATTGACTCCACTAATCATCCCCAACGTTCAGAATCAATTGAATGAGTATTTAAACAAGCTTAGAATCCATTGATCAACAACAAGAATCAAGAGAGAACCAAAGAGAAAGCATCAAACCTAAAGTTTGAGCATTTTCAAGCCTATTTCATTCAATATTCCTTTTTGCTTTCAAGAACACTTATTGTGCTCAATTGTATTATTCTTGAGTGTTCTTTCTTTGTTCTAGAATTGTGCAAATAATCTACCTCGTGAGGATTTCCTTGTAAGTTTGCAAATTTGTAATCTTCTCTTTGAGAAATAGTGTTCTCAAGAATTGGGATATATTCTTGAGGGAGTTGTAAGGTTATCTCTTTGGCCTCAAAAGAAAGAACAAATTAGTGAATTTGTTGGAAAATCCTTAGTGTTGATAGCTAAGGTAGTGGACGTAGATTTTGGTTGAGAAAGTCGAACCACTCTAAATCGCTGTGCAATTACTTTCAATTTTCTGCAAAAGCTTCCACCAAAATTTTAATTGCCAATTCACCCCCCTCTTGGCCGATTTCGTCGATTGATTAACTCAACATAATGAAAATTATGAATTCGATTTAATTTATTTATTGATATCTTAGTTGTTTGTTTTCTTTGTTTACATTCATTTTAAACCCTAATGACTTTGCATGTGCACACTTATGATTGTTCGTACTAATGTGTGCATTCATGAATTTTTCAGATCCATAGATTGTGTAGAATGGTTTGAAAACATTATGTATTATTCTATCTACATTTAAGGTTGGTAGATTTCTCCTCACACATTATATTACATTTTCATGACATGATCCATATACTTGAGTTGTCCCTTTTAAGTGAGGATGAAAGTGACGTCTTTGTGGGAAATGTTTCCCCTTGTTAGGCCTAGCAAGTAACCTTATGGCTCCACACTTTATGCATAGGGAGATGTATCCCCTCGAATTTAACTTAATTCATATTACATGTGATGGGTAAGGATCGAGAATCTAACTAGCCCAATGGGGGTATCAACAGAGATAATTCGAGTTCCCTTGACCTTAGAGTCAAAATCATTCATGATGAAATAAACCATGCATATAGTAAACCATAGAAATATACCTAGTTCAAAACCATGCCAAAACCATAGGGGATTCCTGAATAGGGATACACAAAGGAGAAATTGACTTTAACCCTCACTTATTCACTTTTTTTTTTTGCAAAGTAAAAGCATACGAACTAGAAATCTTATAGTTAGGGTTCATTTTTTCAAACAAAGCATGTGGTAGAAACCATGTATGGGTAGGATCCACATTTATAAATCATATTCGGATAGTCAACATGTTGGGTAGAATTTATATTTTGATAATAGTTCTTACTATTTTTCATTGGTACTAATCATTTTTTTGTATTCTTTTATTTTTCTTTCTTACTTGCATTTTTCATCCTCATCACATGATACAAAGGTGTTAACTCGCAAGTGATTGATCAAATTAGAATATTTTCATAATGAAACGAGGGTTTCTCAACCAGTAGTCAAATTTAAGATGTACAACTGATAACTTCATAAAAAGGCTTAATTCCTAGTCTTTTCACTTAAGTTATTGCTCGTCTAGAAAAAGTATGCATTGCATTTTTAGTTGCATATAGGTTATATTAGATTGTGGTGGATAAATTTTGCTTAGGCAAGATTTATTTGGTTTGAGTGATGCTGCTGAAGAGAAAGGGTTGATTGGGTTGTATTTGTGTATAAATCCTACAGAGGAAGAACATTTCAGTCATGACAATGAAAAAGTGCAGAGGCCAACGGAACAGATGAGAACGTGAGGAGCAGATTTATCTCGCCAATGTAATATTTATTTGAGGAAGTCTGAAGTAGGTGTGGTTAAACCACCTATGTCACACGCCAGCTGGATGACTTACTTCACGTGCAAGAAAGCCTCAATTATTCTGACAGCCTCCAGCCGTCTTTCATTTTTAAGTCTAGGCAATTAATAACGGCTAGTTAAGTAAACTCCAAAAGTACACAAAGCCCTGGGAGATTTTTCCTTATAAATAACCAGCCGTAACCGCCAAAGCGGAGGCAAGGAAGAAGAGAGAAGAGTTTTACTTAAGGTATGAGCAAGCAACTGCAGTTCTTTCCCACCGTCTACCCACCAACCTTCCTTAGTGTCCTCCATAGCCAGACGATAACAGAGCAGTGATAAGGCCTCGAGAGAGGGTGATCACCAAGGCAGATGCGGTGCTGATCAGGATTGTCATGACAGAGCCCCAGTTTTGGGAGTCATTCTTCCTTTAATGTTAACTTTTTATATATTTGGGGTTGTATTTAACGTTGAATCTTAGATGATCATTGATAGCACCATGAATGCTTTACTTAGTGTTAAACTTTGTTTTGCCTGAACAATATTTTTTTGTTTATGAATGATGAAGTATGTTTCGCTTATGACTGTTTTGTTCATAGTTTAAATATTTTACCTTAGTTCTATAAGAGAATCGAGAGATAGCCTTTTGTCTAGATAAGTGATTCTTAAATTCGAGAGAATTAAGATAGATCAGCGTGAGCAATGGAATGAATCCGGGATGGTGAAGTTCTAACTTGTCTGTCGTAGAGATAAGGAGTAAGTTTCAAAGGACTAAAAGGGATAGATGCTAGAGTAGGAGAGACTACGTCTATAGTTAACGCCGAGAGGTATTGCCGTAGCAACTGTCTAAGAATACGTAGTAATCCTGTCGGGAAGTTTTAGTGAGTGATAATAAGTTATTCTAAAACTAAGAATATTTTATTGTCAAGATAATAATTTAGCATAAGTGCTCTGTGACACGTCTGAATATGTGAGGTTGTTTGCTTTATATTTAAACCATCACTTGTTTTATTAGTCTGCATATTAATTTTTCCTCAACCAAACTTTTTTGAAATCATTGAATCATTTTCTTAGTTCATTAATATTAGTTATTAGGAGAATACTTAGTAGGACTTAGCTTGTGACATTAGTTCTAGTTGTGGTAAAAATATATTTCTAATCCAATCCCTATGGAGACGATACTCACTCACTACTATATTACTTGCATCGATTGTGTATACTTGAACAGATTTGCTTGCCTTAGCATATACATTTACAAGCGATCAAGTTTTTGGTGCCGTTGCCGAGGATTGGCAACTGACGATATTTTTAGCCATATCAAGTTCTCTTTGTCACATTATATTAGTCTAATGTTGTTTACTATTTTCTTTTGTAGGTTTTGATTATTGCATGACCTTGAGATCTTCTGGTAAGCCTTTGGAACCATTCTACCCTGAAATTGAGCAATCACTCAGACAAAGGTTGCACGCCCAAAGAACCAGAGAACAATCAAATCAATTTCAAATGCAACACAACATGGGAGATTTAGGAGATCCAGATGCAACAATTAATCTTCAAGTTGCAAGACCAAGAGCGATACGAGATCATTTAAACCTTATTCTCGATGACCTCAATCCAGGCATAATGGCACCTGAGATCCAAGCCACTCACTTCGAACTGAAACCGGTGATGTTTAACATGTTAAACTCTATCGAATAATTTGGTGGTTTACCCAATGAAGATGCGAGACAGTATGTTCGTGCTTTCCTTGAAGTATGCGACTCATTTCGACAACAAGAAGTACATGAGGATGTGCTAAAACTGAAGCTTTTTCCTTACTCCCTACACAATAGAGCAAGAGCCTGGCTCAGCGGAGTTCCTTCCCGCTCAATGGAGTCATGGGTAGATTTATGCAAGAGTTTCCTACTGCGATACAATCCGCCCAATATGAACACTCAACTTTGCAATGACATTACTAGTTTTCGCCAAGGAGATGATGAATCAATGTACGAATGATGGGATAGGTATAAAAGTCTACTTCGCAAATGTGTTAACCATGGATTTTACGATTGGACGCAAGTGGTAATGTTTTACAATGGAGTCAATGCACCAACTCGAATGATGCTAGATGCCTCAGTGAATGGCACCTTACTAGACAAATCACCCGAGGAAACTTTTGACATCCTTGACATAATGATTATCAATTTCCAAGTGCAAGATTGGGAACTGGCAGAAAAACATCAGGAGCATATGAATTAGAAGGTAAAGATTCGGTAGCCGCTCAACTTTCTGCCATAAACAACATGTTGAAAAATTGGCAACGTCCTAATGAGGTAAGAGAAGTCAAGGTGACCAATAATGTATGTCTATTTTTTCATGACCATAATCATGAGAGTGAATGTCCTGAAAACAATGAGTCAACCAATTTTGTTGGCAACTACAATCGGAACAATAACAACCCATATTCGAACACATACAATCCTGGATGGAGATAACACCCAAATTTTTCATGGAGTAATCAATGGAACAGTAACAATCAAGCCACAAATTACAGGCCATAACAAAATAATTCTAACCATCAACATTTTCATAATCGTATATCAGCAGCCCTAGCAGAACAATAAAGGTATATCTTTTTTCTCTAACACCAATTCGAATACTAATTCCTTAGAGTTATCATTGCAAGAATTCATGGCCTCGATAAAAGATTTCATGGCTTCCACAAAGACCTTGATGCACGAACACTCTGCAACAATTAAAAATCAAGGAAATTTGCTACAAAGCCAAACAATGCTTTTGCAAAGCCATAGTTCATCTCTCAGAGCGTTGGAGAATCAAGTGGGACAAATTGCTACGACATTACATTATCACCCACATGGAAATCTCCCTAGTGATACTGAAGTCACTAAGCATCATGGGAATGAGCAATGCAATGTACTTACGCTAAGGAGTGGAAAATAGTTAACCAAGATGACAAGTTTGGGGGAGAACACCTGAAAAATCCTCGCCAAGGCGTAACACAACTGGATGATCAATCTGAGAATGTTGAACAAAGGGAAGTGCCTGAAGAGAAGGAAAGAAGTGAAGGCTCAGAAGAGCATCGATCGGATAACAAAAAATTCATGGTCAAGGCCAACGATTACTCAACACCATCAGCAGTCGATGTGAGACCTCCACCACCGTTCCCTCAACGGTTGAAGAAACATGATGACGAAATCCAGTTCAAGAAATTTGTTGATGTTCTGGATCAGTTGTGGATTAATATGCCCTTACTTGAAGCAATCGAGCAAATGTCTTCCCATTCTAAATATCTTAAGGAAATTGTTACAAAGAAAAGGAAGGTAGAACGTGGTACCATGGCAACAGAAATATGTTCAGTAGTAAGCAAACTCCTACCAAAACAAAAAGACCCTGGCAGTTTTATAATACTATGTTCCATTGGTAATGACTTCATAGGACGAGCTCTTATTGATTTGGGATCAAGTGCAAACTTGATATCAAAGTCCATATTCATGAAGCTGGACGGGTATCACGCCCATCCCACCTCGGTCATCCTACAGTTGGCTGATCAGTCTTATGTACGACTCGACGACAGAATAGAAGAGGTCATAGTAAAGGTGGATAAATTCGTATTTCCAGTAGATTTTCTCATCCTGGATTGCGAAGCCGATGAAAATGCACCAATCATTCTGGGACGCCCCTTCTTATCCACCGAAAGAATCCTCATAGATTGTGAAAAGGGAGAATTCACCATGAGAGTAAGTGAATAAAGCGTCACTATCAATGTATTCAACTCCATGAAATACGTGGACGAATTAGAGGAATGTCAATGCATTAATAAGATTGAAGAAAAAGCAATTCTTGGACGAAGTGAATCTCTAAGGCTCGATGAATACAGTACTTTGTACTATGAACCTATAATTGAGATATATGAAGCAGAAAACTTTGGCCCAAACGAATTATTTTCAGAAGACGATCTTGACAATCATGTCCTCGACCACAGAAATCCGAGCAATGAACACCCCGAAAACAATACTAATGCAAGATACGGAGGAAATACAAGTGACCAATCAAGACCTTTTCATAACAAATCAGGTATGAAATTTGAACCCTTAGATTATGATGAAGTTAAATATCATGAGTCATCTTCACAACATGCACCAAAATTGGAACTTAAAACCTTGGCATCACGTTTGAAATATGCTTATCTAGGAGTTGATGAAACCGTAACAGTGATAATTTCTGCCAACCTAACCTCCGAACAGGAGAATAGTTTGTTGAATGTCTTGTCACAGCACAAGAAAACTATAGGATGGATGATGAAAGACTTGAAAGGAATCAGTCTGACCATATGCATGTATAAATTCAACCTTGAAGATAGCCATAACACTTAGATAGAACCCTAAAGACGGCTCAACCCAATCATGAAGAAGGTAGTCATGAAGGAAATTATAAAATGGTTGGATGCGAGAGTAATTTATCCTATATTTGATAGTTCATGGGTTAGCCCAGTAAATGCGTACTAAAGAAACGTGGTGTGACCGTGGTTAAAAGCGAGCATGACGAGCTACTCACCACGAGAACAGTCATGGGATGGCACATATGCATAGATTACAGGAAGCTTAACAAGGCTACAAAGAAATATCATTTTCCCCTCCCTTTTATCGACCAAATATTGGATAGATTAGCGGGAAAAGCATTTTACTACTTCCTCGATGGATACTCGGGGTATAACCAAATCAGAGGACCAAGAAAAAACAACTTTCACGTGCCCGTATGGTACCTATGCATTTAGATGAATGTCATTTGGACTGTGTAACGCTCCAGCTACATTCCAAAGATGCATGATGGAAATCTTTTCGGATATGGTAGAAGAGTGCATGGAAATATTTATGGACGACTTCTCCGTCTCGGGTGATGATTTTGACTGATGTCTCGGTAATTTATCCAAGGTGTTGAAACCCTATAAAGAAACCAACCTAGTACTCAATTGGGAAAAATGCCATTTTATGGTAACAGAAGAAATAGTGTTGGGACACAAAAATTCACTCCATGGCATCGAAGTCGACAAAGTAAGGTGGATGCAATTGCAAATCTTCCCCCACCTACTAATGTTCGAGGTGTATGCAATTTCCTTGGACATGCAGGCCTCTACAGGCGGTTCATAAAAGACTTTTCACAAATTTATAAAACCCTTATATCTTTTGCTTCAACAAAATCGTCCATTTGAATTCACTAATGATTGTTTGAATGCCTTCACATATTTGAAGAAAAAGCTTTCGGCAACACCAATTGTTATCCCACCAGACTGGAATGAACTATTTGAGCTCATGTGTGACGCTAGTGACTATGCAGTCGGAGAAGTGCTAGGGCAACGAAAAAGTAAAATTTTTCATGTCATCTACTATGCAAGACAAACTCTTAATGATGCACAAGTGAACTATACCACCACTAAAAAGGAACTCTTAGCAGTAGTATTTGCATTCGATAAGTTTAGGTCATATCTAATAGGCACTAAGGTAATTATGCACACATATCACTCTGCCATTAAATATATGATTAATAAAAAAATGCAAAGCCTAGACTAATTCGGTGGATATTACTATTGTAAAAATTTGATTTAGAGATCAAGGATAGAAAAGGTATAGAAAATCAAGTGACATACCATTTGTCTAGGCTATATAACAAACCTGATTGTCCTGACATCACATAAATTAAAGAGGATTTCCCAGACGAGAAAATATTATTTGTCATGGCTGCACCGTGGTATGCTGGCATTGTTAACTTTCTTGTTAGTGGTATTGTTCCTCCTGATTTATCTAGCCAGGGCAGAAAAAGGTTTTGACATGATGTGAGACATTACTACTGGGATGAGCCGTTTCTATTCAAGCAATGCGGAGACCAAATAATTCGAAGATGCATTCCAGAAGAAAAACATCAAGATATCCTACACCAATGCTACTCATCACCATATGGAGGGCATTTTAGTGGAATGAGGACAACAACAAAAGTGCTTCAGTCCAGATTTTATTGGCCAACCCTGTTCAAAAATGCGCGTGAATTCTAAGAGTCATGTGATAGATGTCAATGAACAGGAAACATCTCGAAACGAAATGAGATGCCATGGTAAAATATTCTAGAAATCGAACTATTCGACGTATGGGGAATAGATTTTATAGGACCTTTCCCATCATCATTTGGAGATTTGTACATTATTCTGGCAGTGGATTATGTATCAAAATAGGTGGAAGCCATTGGAACACCTAAAAATGATTCCAATACGATACTAAGCTTTATGTACAAAAACATATTCACCCGCTTTAGAACACCACGAGCTATAATTAGCGACGAAGACACACATTTTGATAACAAATTGATTGCCAAGGCACTGAAACGATTTGGAGTATAACATATGATCGCTATAGCATATCATCCGCAGATGAATGGACAAGACAAAGTGTCTAACTGAGAGATTAAGTAGATCCTTGAAAATGTGGTCAACCCAAGTCGAAAAGACTGGTCGCCGAAGCTAGATGAAGCACTATGGGCTTATCGCACAACATTCAAGACACCGCTGGGAATGTCCCCGTTCAAGCTGGTCTACGGAAAAGAATGTCATCTACCAGCTAAACTTGAATATAAAGCCTACTGGGCCATCAAAAAGATAAACATGGATGCTCAGCTTGCTGGAGAAAGAAGACTCTTGGAGCTGAATGAGATGGATGAGTTTTGAGCACATGCATACGAGAATGTCCACCTTTACAAGGAGAAAACAAAACAATGGCATGACAGAAAAATATTGTTGAGGCAATTTTATCCTGGACAACAAGTACTGCTCTATAATTCACGCCTTAAGTTATTCCCAGGCAAGCTGAAATCAAGATGGTCAAGACCATTTATCGTTCACCAAGTCTATTAAAATGGAGCAATTGAAATTCAAAACCAAAAGAATGGTTCCATCTTCAAGGTGAACGGCCAGAGACTCAAGGAGTACAAAGGAGCCCTAGTCATGCGCGACAAACCGACATTATTGGAACCTTCTAGAAACGCCAAGTATATTTGGAAGATGGATTCATTTTTCCAGCCGAGGAAGAGGAGCCGTTTGGATCGGAGGTGATGGACGTGATAAAGAAGCACAACTGGGAGAAGTTTGCTCGCAATCCTAAAGTTGTAGCACCGGAGATGGTACGAGAATTCTATGCCCATCTCGAGGACCCGTCTAGACACACAGTTTATGTTAGAGGAAATCTCATATGATTTTCCCCCTCTGCACTCAACTAATATTTTAAGTTGGGAAAAGTTGAAGAGAAACACAAGAGATTTGTAGTAGAGGCCGATCAAGAAACATACAGTGGCGTACTGCAGGATATTTGCTTCGAGTAGGCCAAGTTCGAAAGAAGTGCCCCAACTAGGAAATGAGTTGATCGCCGAGCACTAAAACTGCAAGTGAAACTGTGGAACCGCTTTCTCAAAGGCAAACTGATGCCAATGTCTCATAACACCACTGTCCTCGTGAAGAGATTGATGCTCCTACACTCGATCATTTACGGGAGGAAGATTGACGTTGGAGAACTCATTTTCGAGAAGATCCATGACTGTGCCAGGAGAAACCGGGGTAACCTTCTGTTTTTCAACTTGATAACCTCATTATGCAAGAAGAAGAAGGTTTCTGAGGATCACTTCAAGAATTACATTAAACCAAAGGAGGGCATCACAAAGAAAAGGTCCCCGAGTTGATGAGTTTCAATGACGACGACCCAAAGGAAGGTTTGGAGCGAGGAGCAAAATCCGTTGTCGCAGCTAGAATGGTTGTTGTGGTCACGCACACTCAAGAAATGCGTGAAAAGATCAGACGCCTGGAGGACCACCTGGAAATTTACTTCGAGTATGTCAAGGCTAGGGACATACAACTCAACGCCTTCTTCAAGGAGTTGCTCCCAAACTCAAACATCAGACTACCGACCTTCCCCACTGTCATCCTCAAATACAATGCGGGCGGGAGCAAATTCCATGCCTCGACATCGCATGTACCTCCAGAAGTTCCCCCATAAGTACCAGTTGATGTGCCACCACTAGCAACGCAAGTACCACCCGTACCAGAGGAAGGCCAAGGTGACACAGAAGAATTCCTCAGCTCCTCCTCCTTTTCAAACTCCGAAAGCAGTGATGAAACTCTACCCCACTTCTTCTCCGATGAAGATTTTACTCCAGCACCGCTGCAACCCGAGCATGATCCTACTCAGTCCCATGTCTGTCCAACACCGTCAGTCCCATCAACAGCTACTAGTCCACCACCAATCCCAGCACAACCAACTCCTACGACTGAGCAATCCACTCTAGAACGGGCCTCATCCAGCAAGAAGCACTACAAGAGAATTGTATGTTGTATACTTCAGTCATCTCCTTCTCAACCAGCAACAGTAGACTCTGGATCCAAGAGTTCCTCTCCTCCCAAACGACGCCGAACGAGGGCATCTAGTCAAGCCACCCCACCACAGTGAGTCTTTACTTTAGTTTAATTTTTCTTTCTTTTTCTCATATGCATTTAGAATCATGTAGTTTAGTTTTCATGTATTGAGGACACTGCATCCTTCAAGTTTGGGGGAGGTTGTACCATATTCTATTATACTTTGATATAAAGCAATTGATGTTAATTGGTTGAGAATTTTGGTTGTCATGACATAAGCAAGTTGAGATTATTGTTAGGAATGAATTAGGGATGCCCAATGATGAATGCAAAATTGTATTTCCCAGGCAAGAATTATTGTTAAGACTGTCTAAAGAAGAGAACAACCCTAGGCTTGATTCCTTGAAATTTATAAACACAATTGTAGGCTATTTTTGCTCTAGGTAATCTGTAATTTTTTAGGAAATAACTTTCTATTTGCCGAGACTTCAAAAATATTCTAAGGGTAAAGTGGAAACTCTCTAGTGTTTAAAAACTTGAAAAACTCGAAAATACAAAGGGGCACTCCTCTATCAAAGCATGAACAAGAAAAACTCCAAAACAAATTAAGAGTAGCCAAGGCATATGAGTGAATGAAAGTAGTCACAGGATGACTCTGTATGACTAGCTTGGGGGTAGAAAGTATGCTCTCTTTCACCTAGAGTGTGGAACGGTAGGTGTGATGAGCTGACTCCCCTAAAAAAAATGGGAATAAAGAGAATAAAAGTTGATAAATAACTAGGAGTATAAACTAAGTATGATGAATAATTTATTGCCTTGACAAACCAGGAGTGTTTACTTTAAGTTTTCAAATTACCTCTATGCATAGACTGGTTATAATCACGCACACACAATAGCAAGATATCCTGACTATGGAAGGTACTTGACTGATATGACTGTCAACATGTTGAGGCCAAACAATTTTTGCTGAGGGCTGAAATCTAAAACCAAATGATTTTCTTAATACTGTTTTGCCATGAAAATTTTAATTCTCTTCTATCTAGTATCCATTGCTTGAGGACAAGCAATAGCTTATGTTTGGGGGTGTGATAACTCTATAAAAAGACTTAATTCCTATTTTGGGTTATATTAGATTGTGGTGGATAAGTTTTTCTTAGGCAAGATTTATTTGGTTTGACTGATGCTACTGAAGAGAAAGGGTTGTTTAGGTTGTGTTTGTGCAGGAATCCTACAGAGGAAGAACATTTCAGTCATGACAATGAAAAAGTACAGAGGCTAACGGAACATATGAGAACGTGAGGAGCATATTTATCTCACCAAGGCAAGATTTATTTGAGGAAGTCTGAAGCAGGTGTGGCTAAACCGCCTATGTCACACGCCAGCTGGATGACCTACATCACGTGCAAGCAAGCCTCAATTATTTTGACAACCGCCAACCGCCTTTCATTTTTAAGTCTGGGCAATTAATAACGGCTAGTTAAGGAAACTCCAAAAGTAGACAAAGCCCTAGGAGATTTTTCCTTATAAATAACCAGCCGTAGCCACCAAAGAGGAGGCAATGAAGAAGAGAAAAAAGCTTTACTGAAGGTGTGAGCAAGCAACTGCAGTGCTTTCTCACCGTTTACCCACCAACCTTCCTTGGTGTCCTCCATAGCCAGATGATAGTAGTACGGTGATCAGGATTATCGCGACAGAGCCCCTGGTTTTAGGAGTCGTTCTTCCTTTATTGTTAACTCTTTATCTATTTAGGGTTGTATTAAACGTTGAATCTTGGATGATCTTTGATAGCACCATGATTGCTTTACTTGGTGTTAAACTTTGTTTTCCCTGAACAATATTTTTATGTTTATGAATGATGAAGTATGTTTCGCATATGACTGTTTTGTTCATAGTTTAAATATTTTACCTTTGTACTGTAAGAGCATCGAGAGATAGCCTTGGGTTTTGGTAAAACATGTCTTGGAATTGTAAGAGCGTCGAGAGATAGCCTTTTTCTAGATAAGTGATTCTTAAATTCGAGAGAATTAAGATATATCAACGTGAGTAATGGAATGAATCCGGGATGGTGAAGTTCTAACTTGTCTGCCTTAAAGATAAGGAGTGAGTTTCAAAGGACTAAAATGGATAGATGCTAGAGTAGGAGAGACTACATCTATAGTTAATGCCGAGAGGTATTACTGTAGCAACTGTCTAAGAATACCTAGTAATCCTGTCGGGCAGTTTTAGTGAGTCAGAATAAGTCATTCTAAAACTGAGAATATTTGTTGTCAAGACAATGGTTTAGCATAAGTGCTCTGTGACAAGTCTGAATATGTGAGGTTGTTTCAATTATATTTAAAACATCACTTGTTTTATTAGTCTGTATATTAATTTTACCTCAACCAAACTTTTCTAAAATCATTGAATCATTTTCTTAGTTCATTAATATTAGTTCTTAGGATAATACTTAGTAGGACTTACCTTGTGACATTAGTTCTAGTTGTGGTAAAAATATATTTCTAATCTAGTCCTTGTGGAGACGATACTCACTCACTACTATATTACTTGCATCGATTATGTATACTTGCACATATTTGCTTGCCTTAACATATACATTTACAAGTGATCAAACACAATACTTTTAGGAACCACGAAGAAATACAACTGATGAAAGAGATGAACTCAAAGCCAATAACATAAATTAAATCAAGAATGAGAAGATTCTTCACAGATACATTCCCCCTAGAAATGTCAAATCCAATCCAATCTAAAGGTAGCACATAAATTGAAAAAATAGAGATCTTAAGATCTCGAAAAATGTAGTAGATGATTTAGGAAGAAGACAAGTCACATCATCCAATCCAAGAGGTTCAACATCAGTATTGAAGTAACATTGACTTCAAGTTTAGCATTAGACTAAAGGAATAAGCTAGCATAATGAGATGAAGAATTCAATTGTCTGGTTTAATGAAACCTTTTTGTTTTAATGGATGTTGTTATATGTTTTTCACTTTTTCGAGTTGTAATCTTTTGAATTTGTATCTTTGCATTATGCATTTACATAAAATTTGTATATTTGCATTGTACATTTTCATTGACATTTGCACTTGCACTTGCACCTTTGCATTTTGCATTTGTGTTTACATTTACACTTGCATCTTTGCATTCTACATTTACATCTTTGCATTTCGCATGACATTTAAGCATCTTTACATGCATTTATCATGAAAAACATCAAAATAATTCATGGAAGAATTTCATCTAGTGACTTTAATCATGCAATTCATCATCTTCATTATCCTGAAGAGTATAATGATAATGCCACCAACAATGGTCCCTAGGGACAACTCAAGAGCATAGTGGATCTTAAATTAAATAAATTCTAGCTCAAAAGTTTCAAAATTTCAATAAGGGTTAAATGACTTGTGGCTCAATTCTTTTTTTTGTCTTATAAACAAAAGACCCCAACGAAGTTGCCAAGCTGTCATAACGACTTTTGGACCATGCTTGATGAGTTTTTTTTTTGAAAATATGGGAGTCGCCACGAATCATTTTTAAGGTGAGATTGGAACACCTAAAATCAGATACTTTTAATATTTTTTTTATTTTACTAAAAATATCAATGTTTTTGTATACATAATAAAAAATCAAGGTCGGGAGTTAATTACACGTAGGAAAGGATTAACACCCCACAACACCCAAAAATCAGTACCTAATTGATTACTCTATATTTTAAAATTAGAAATTAGAAATTAGAAATTTTAAGTTTGAAGTTTTATTTAATTTAAAACTCATTATGTATGTAAATTTAAAAAAAAAAAGATGTATAAATTTACTACTAATAACAAATACCACCAAGTGCAAGAAAAAGCTTTATTATTAATCTTAGTAAATAAACATTGCTTTAATAATTTTAAAAGCATGATGCAGGATTTTGAAAAGGACGTTAATTTACTTCAAGAATTAATAGTGGTCACCTGCGCACATAACAAGGAAGATACACTATTAACCCAAGAATGAAGCAAGATTTGAAAATTATGTTGATT
Organism: Hibiscus syriacus; assembly: GCF_006381635.1. Classification (NCBI taxonomy): domain Eukaryota; kingdom Viridiplantae; phylum Streptophyta; class Magnoliopsida; order Malvales; family Malvaceae; genus Hibiscus; species Hibiscus syriacus. Next base: position 11,247,980 of record NW_024063059.1, on the reverse strand, counting down.
TGCTTTGGGGATTAAAAGTGGTCACCCCTAGGCATAACAAGGAAGATATACTATTAACTCCCTAATAAGTGAATATTGTCTTGTTTTGAAATCTAATTATACAGTTAACCAACCAATTATTGAACCTAGTTATACTAGATAGATTAATTAAAGCTTCTATCTAACTAAATCATCAATTTATGAATTTTAGAGAACTTAAAGGATAAAACCTAAAATGTAGGCTATAATATTAAAACCTAACGAATTTTATAAATTTATTGGATTGAATAATTAAAATGGATCCTCCGGGGTAAAAGCGATGACTAAATTAAAAATTCACTTAACTTAAAGGAATAAAATGAAATTAAAATAAAATAAAGGCTCTAATTATAATCTTAACCAATTTTAATAATTTATTGGATCAAAAAATTAATATATAACCTCGGGCATAAAAGAAATGATCAAATTAAAAAAATGTAACTAAATTAAAAAGTTTAGGAACTAAATTAAAAGAAATCTATATTTAAGGATCTAATATAAAATATATGTAATTAAAGTATGACTAATCTAATATTACTAAAATACATATTAATGAGATAAATTAGAACTTTTAAAAAGGACTAAATTGAAATAAATTAAAACATATATGTAACACCCCCAACCTGTACCCGACCCGGACACGAATCCAAGGTATCACATTGACATTTCAAAAACATTTACTTGTACAAAATAGTGAACAATTTTAAAACTTTTACTAATATATAGAAAACACGATAATATATTGTTGAATTATGTTTTGTTATAACAAATTAAAATAAAAATGTTTTCATAACAAACTTAAAATTAACAAATAATCAACTAATTAGAAAAATTACCTTTGCTTGGCTCTCTCTCACGTATTAAGAAGAAGAAGAAGAAGAAAGAGATTTCTGGAGAAATCTCTCAACCTTATCCCCATATATATCATTAGCTTATCATTTCCAAGTCAAATGACCAATTTGCCCTTTAATTCTTTTAATAATTACTAACAACCCTTCAGGAAATATTTTCAAATAAGTCATCGAACTATTCAATTATTCTACTTTAATCACCAAATTATGAAGTTTTACAATTTAGTCACTAACCCGGTATTGAGGATGTTACAAATTTCCCCTCATTTTAAGAAAATTCATCCTCGAATTTCCATTGCACACATTGATAAGAACATATCTTCTAATGTTCTCATGTTGTTTCCTTTATTTAATGTTTCCTTCCTTTAGTTCTTCAACTAACTTTTTCCCTGGTTCATTCATCTACTGTCGCTTATCATATAAATAGTAACCAGTAACCTCATCCATTTCTGTTTTTTCTCTCATTCGATTTTGTATTTTCCTTTGATCTTTCTAAAATTCATATAATGTCAATCATCACGTAGACAGTAACATCTAATTTCATCACTCAACATCATAAATCCATCTCTAATTACCTTATAACAATAACCAAACTCTTATTCCATCATCATTTGACCAAGAACACAACCTTAAATCTTCTTCAATTGTGATTAAACATATACTTTACGGAATCAAACAATCTTTTCACATTACCTTGCACATTCTTTTTTCAATATCGAACTTATCATCTACACTTCTATATAACCTTTATCATATCTGATCCTTTAAACTCAATCCTTTAATAGTCAAGATCCTCTTATGCGCAACTAAACTATATATATGATCCGTTACTCTTTTCATAACTCTTATCAAATCCATCTGAACTGATTAGCTTTATTCTCTGGCGGAGAATACAACTAATTCATATATGGTTTAAAGTTGAAAACTAGAATCTCCATCTTTCTTTGATGGTGCTTAACTCTATGAAGTACTAATTCTCTTAATCATCTCAGATTTTTGTTCTTCAATCATTTCATTTTGAGCTCTATCTAGAGCTTTAACGCGATTAACCATTTCTTCAAATGAGAAAAAATTCAAAACTAGTAACACTCTTTTAATTTAAAGTGTAAACCCTAAACAACCAATCACATATATCCTTCTTAATAAGAATCAACTCAGCAATAAATCTTCTTAACTTATTAAACTTACATTCATACACATGCACGTGTAATTCCCTTTCTTCAAGCTCATATATTCTAGCTTCATTTGTCTTATCAACTGGTTATCAATGTACTTATTCTTGTACTCTTCTACAAACTCTGACCACATCATTTAATATTTTAACGTTGTTATGGTGACATTTATCCACCATACTCTAACTTGCCCATGTAGTAATGAAACTACTCAATTTAACTTCTTCAGTTTGGAGAAATGAAAACCTTCTAACATTATCTTCATATCATTTAATCAAAGGTCTGTAACAACAAAACCTTCCCCAAATTCACCCTTGAGCTCGGGTGCTCTTAACTCTTTTAACTATTTCGATACATCCATTCTATGAATTAAGCAAATATAAAATCGAAAACACATCAGAATATCATTCAATATCATGAAAAACATTCTTTAATCTTATACATGCACTCCCTGAGGTGTTTGCTCTTCTCCCTACCTAGCCAGGGCAGGTGAATTACTATCACCATCAGATTTGTCAGCTATCGATTTACTTCGACAATTTCTATAATCAATTTCTACTATATCATACAAATATTATTCTATTAGCAAGACAACATACTCCTTACACTATCATATCAGAAATTTTCACTTTGAGTTGGCATGTATACTTTTTAAAACACTTTTGACTTCGTTTTTAGCCTATAATCAGCTAAACCGTAGCTCTGATACCATTAAATGTAACACCCCCAACCCGTACTCGACCCATATACGAATCTGAGGTGTCACATTGACATTTGAAAACATTTACTTGTACAAAGTAGTGAACAATTTTAAAACCTTTTACTAATATTAAGAAAATACGATAATATACTGTTGAATAATGTTTTGTTATAACAAATTTAAAGAAAAACATTTTTTTGAATAGTACTATATTGTATGAATAGTATCGTGAACAATAATGAACAGTACCCTGAACAGTACAGATGCTAAAAATTTTCCAAAATTCTACAAGGGTATCGATACCCTGCTACTGTGTACCGATACCTTGCTACAGTAATTTCAGCCAAACATATATAAAACTCATAAAAACTTAACTTTCATTACTATAAAGTTACCCTTTACATAATTACATTTAAAACATTACAAAACTCAATCAGAGCATATCGTATTCAAATCTTTATTTACATGCCAAATATAATCAGTATTACAAAATACATACTCTTTAATTCTTTTCTGATCTGATCTTTGGAAAGGAGAAATTGACCTGTATTGCTTAACTTTTATCAATCTTCCTTTTCTCGTAACCTATGTGTGAAACAATCGCACGCTAAGTCATTGACTTAGTGAGGTATATAAAACATATAATAATAATAATGCATCTCTTATACATTTGAACATATAATCTAATTATTCTATCATGTCACAGATAATTCAGTGTAAATGATAATAGCATGACAACATGTAATATTATAAACACTTTTGATACCTTTTGTATGCCCATTAATATGCTTCTCAATACTTATATTACTATCACTAATTCTTTTTTATCATATAAGCATATACTGAACATTTCTATACATATCATGAAACACATATATCATTTGACAACAGAGTACACATAGTATCATATCAATTGATTTATTTACTCTCTTTAAAGCCCATGTACACTTCTGAGAACTTAAGGAATGTGAGTACATTGAGGTTGTGCACATGTATGCTGTCACTACAGCTCGTATAATAATCTGTCCATATGTCCCAAAGAACAAAGGTAATTTATCCATATGTCTCGAAGAACATAGGTAAACTGTCCATATGTCCCGAAAGACATAGGTAATATTGTCCATATGTCCCGAAAGACATAGGTAACCTCGACTCTTGGCATGCCAACTATACCCCTAGCTCTCATATCACATAACATGGGCACTATCATTATGATTCATATCATTACTCTTATAATCAAATATTTCTTTTTTTCTGTCACATACCACATGTATGTGTAACCATCTATCTCATATCATATAACATGTATCATATATTTCATATTCATGTAAATCATTTCCATATAATTCACATGTCACATGTACCTTTTCTCATATATCTCATATAATCATATATATCTTATTTCATACATATATCATATATGCATACCTTCACTTATCTCATATCATATAATTTATGTTTTGTCCTCTTATGTTCACATGGCATATAATGCACACAAATCATATTCACACATGCCTTTACTCATGAATTCATACATCATACAAATCATATCATTCACATGCTTATATTTATGACTTCATGTACAATAATTATAGGAAATAGACTTATCGCAAGTCCATTTTCCATATAATTCTATATCAAAATAAAATGCACTCACATATATCTCCTTGTCTTTCCCTCGATCAATCCTACTTGTCAATTGTTTCGGAACTCGTTTAGGCTCTGTATCTACATAAATGATAATTATTAGAAGCCTAAACCTTATACTTCGATTCTATTAACTTAAACAAATTTAACATATCAATATTCATTTTTTCCTTTAGGGGGTATCGATACACTCCTTAAGGTATCGGTACCCTTATTGCATTATGTGATTTTTCGTTCAAGAGGGTATCGGTACACACACATAAGGTACCGATACACTCTGCCCAAAACAGGCTTTTTCACCCCAAAAATTCATCATTTTCAACTTAAATTCTTCATGTTTCATTCTCGTTTCTATTCTTAACTCAAGTACATATACTTAAACTAATTTCTACTCATTCAATACATCCATAACCTCAAAATTCCATCTTTTATATGGAAATCAATAATCATACCAAATTTTCAAGATGATATAAATCCAGTTCTATCACTTCATATCTATTGATTAAGTTGATAACAAGTCAAATTTAGTTTCAAATTCAACTTATAAACTATTTTCCAGAAATTCACTTAAAAACTCATTATTTGTAATCTTTCATAGCTTCTTCATCTTTTGATTTTAAGACAACTTAAGCTTTCCTTAAGCTTATTTATCATCTAATGATCAAAACCAAAACTTAAAATTAATAAATAATCAACTAATCAGAAAACTTACCTTTGTTTGGCTCTCTCTCACGTATGAAGAAGAAGAAGAATAAAAAGATTTTTGGAGAAATCTCTCAACCTTTATCCCCATATATATCATTATCTTATCATTTTTCAAGTCAAATGACCATTTTGCCCTTTAATTCTTTTAATAATTACTAGCAACCCTACAGGAAATATTTTCAAATAAGTTATCGAACTATTCAATTTTTCTACTTTAATCACCAAATTCTAAATTTTTACAATTTAGTCACTAACCCAGTATTGAGGATGTTACAATACAACTAAAATTGAAAATATCAAGTAAAAGGACTAAAATGAAAGAAAACAAAATGTAAGGCATAAATTGAAAACAAGAAAAAAAATTAAATACTGAAAGTTAAAGGACTAAAATTAAAATGTTGGAAATTAAAGGAACATAAATTAAGAAAAATACTAAAATGTAAATAACATAAATGTAAAATAATAGAAATTAAAGTTAGTGTGTTTGTTTAAATATTTTACCCAGACCATAAATAACGTGGGTCGTACCCCAAGACGAGTCACTGCATGTCATCATATGATTAAATTTGGTGTAAAAATTAAAAGTTAGTGGTTAGGATTAAATTTAACTTGGACCATAAATAATGCAGATCATACCCAAGATGGATCACCGCAATGTCGTATCAAATGATTATTGTAATAACCTAAAAAACAATAATTAAAACAAATAAATATCATAATTAATACATCCAGTTCGAAATAAATTCAAAAAAAAAACAACACAATGACTAAAACACAAAAACACAGTAGAATTAGGGGGACTTTAACCCAAATAATTTGATATATACCCTAAATTTGCTATTCTAAGTAAATTTCTATGACCTAACCTAGAAACCTTTTTTACTCTCACTCAGGGATTTAAATAGTGTTCACAGCAGCGTTTTTAGTCGCGTCGCGTTTATCACGGTTGCGAACATAAAGGATGCAATTGCGGTCACTACGGGTGCTGCGGTCGTGAATTTTTTAAGTTTTGCACAACTTATCCTAAAACATAATAATTCATATTATAATTATCATGAGCTATTTTTAATATTTTTAAAATTATAATAAGCGAAAATGACACATATATATATATAATATAGTTTAACTAAATAGAATACTAAATTAAAATAAAAATGAAGGTCGAAATATTGAATGAAATTTAAAGAACAAAAAATGACTAAATTAAATATAATTAAAATAAGTGTAAAATTTGAATTGCAGACATTTAGTTTACTGAAATTAGGACTAAATAAAATAAAAATTAAAGTTTACATTCTAATCTAAGGATTAAATTATAAATCTTAGACAGTGGTAGGATGACAATTAATATATCCTTTAAAATTATATTTAAAAATTTATTTAAAAATTAAAAAAAAAGGAATTTGGAGTGGGACACGACCCTAAACTCTTAAACTTAAACTCCTCCACTTTAAGGGTTGAGAAAGCTCGAGAAGCTTTAATTTTATTGTTTTATTCTCTCCTCAACTCCCCTATCCTTTCATCTTTTATAGTCATAAAAATAACCTAATTTTACAGAGTTTGGAACCTTTGAATTTCCATTTTTCTTCTAAAATGGAAGTCTATTACCTGTTACTGGTCAACTTCTTCACCGGCGACGAAGATAAACGAACAGAAGATTTCTCCAAAAACAACGATGTTTTGTCGGTTTATTCTCTTCTCGATTTAATCTTTGGTGAGTCTTGAGTCTAGACTCTTGATATACTCTGTTTTTTTTTATTTTAGAGTTTAGAGAGTTTTTTTATAATACATGTTTGAAATTTTGTTATTGGATTCAATTCAGTGTCATTTAAACTGAGTTTGGATTTTGGATTGGTATTTCTTTTTTTATTTATTTACTTTTGCATAGGCATTCATTGCATTTTAGGATGAAAATTTTAGTTTTTCTTTTTTTTAAGTAACGGTCGATTAACGTTGATAGTGTCCCATTACCGGCGCTATACACTGGTACCCATTAAATTGCAAGCGCGACAGACCACTATTGATGTGAATCGACTACCCACTGCTAAATTCATCAATATCGATTTCGGTTGGTGGCGCTACTACTATTTCGCGGATGCTATTGCGTTTTTGTTCCGCTATTTGAATATGTGCTCTCACTCTCCCTTCTCTTCTCTCATGGTCGCATTCTAAAACCACAAACCAAATTCATATACCTCAATATATTGGTGGCCATTCTTGCTCCAATAGACCCTAATTTCAACCAATGAAGACTAAACGACACCTAAATAAACCTAAAACCATTCATCTCTTCTTTCTTACCCCTCTTCCATCCTTGCAGCCGAGAACTAAAACGAAGTATCTCTTGCCTCTACCATAAACTGGCGTCGATCCTCCACTTTGACCACCACTATAGGTGATCGAGACATGAAAACCTACCCTTACACTAACATAAACTCCCCGATTTTTGACATGGAACTTAGATCTGAAACTATAAATGCCAAACAAAGCCACCTAAGACCACTAGACCTCCCTCGACCATTCGATTTCTCGATCTCCGGTGACCCTAGAGATGGTTGTTTCCGTAATCCAATAATGATATTCCGAAGATAGGGAATAGAGTGTGAAAACCTTTTTCTAGAGACTCAAAGAAAAGATAAAAGAAACCTCAAACCTCTCCTTTTTTTTAACTTTCCAACTAGAGAAATGATTTGTATAAAATTATAAAAAAAAGATCCATAAATAATAGCTTGAAAATTATTCCTGCTTTTTTGTATTGCTTCATGTTTTTCAAATAGAAAAAAAACCAAAAACTCGTTACAAGGTTTTTGAGACTGTTCTTATAGAGCTCTTCTCATATTGCAAATGTAAATTCAAAGAAAAAAATTAATTTTGTTCAACTCAACACACTTTTCTTTTTTCATGTATGTATGACTCCTGATATGATGCATTTGGGGGGCTTTTTTGCTAGAGCCTAGTGACGAGGGTTCTTTGGAGTCTTTCATAGAGCATTCTTGTTAAAACAAGGGTTTGGGACCACTTGAGTGTGTGTCCATTCTCGTGGGGTTGATGGACATGGATTGGGACCACTGTTCGCATATCTCATGAGTATAGTATCAAATTGTGGTTATGAATTTTATTGCAGATGCGGTTCCGATGTCACAATTGCGGATGTTACAGACGTTACGTAAGATGTTGTAGCTGTCGCGGGAGTGATCTGTAACACCCATCTCCTGTATACATTTCAGTACATGAGGTACATATGTCACATCACTTTATAAAACAGTTCCTCATTTGAAAACCCATAAAATTTTTGTTTTTTTTCGATTTCTTAAAACATAACATTTTTAATATACAACAAAACATTGATTTTATTCTGTTACAAAGTTCTACTTAATTAAAACTTCAAAATATTCTTAGTGCTTTAATTACATGCCAAATAAGTTTTCCAAAATACAAGGGATTGTCCTATTGTAACTGATGAGTCAACCTTAATTGATGATACGGATGTTACGTAAGGTGTTGTGGCTGTCGCGGACGTGATCTGTAACACTCATCTCCCGTATACATTTTAGTACACAAGGTACAGATGTCGCATCACTTTATAAAACAGTTCCTCATTTGAAAACCCATAAAATTTTTGTTTTTTTTATTTCTTAAAACATAACATTTTTAATATAAAACAAAACATTGATTTTATTCTATTACAAAGTTCTACTTAATTAAAACTTCATTCTTAGTACTTTAATTACATGCTAAATAAGTTTTCCAAAATACAAGGGATTGTCCTATTGTAACTGATGAGTCAACCTTAATTGATGATCACTGCTGCTACGGCTACACTCCCTACTCAGCTAATCTTTGCCTTTACCTACACGTGAAATCAACACATGTTAAATAGGTATTTAGTGAGACATAATATTGTAAGGAAACAATAATGTATAATTAAGCATATCATGGTAATTTGATTTCAAGCTCGTGTGTATAATCCATAAGAATTAGACAAGTCCTTATTATTGAACCAAACTTCTTTTATACTATTATCATAAACATCCTTTGTATGTCCAACATACATTTCTTCTTATGCAGTTTTTTAGTAATTATTCGTAAATTTTAGTTATGGCATCCTTTCAGGCCTTAATGCATCATTTCATGCATTTTAGTTATGCATTTTAGTTATGGCATCCTTTCATGCATTTTAGTTATGGCATCCATTCATGCCTTAATGCATCATTCCATGTATTTTAGTTGTGAATTCATTTTAGAGCAGTTCATACTCAGAAACTCATTCATTATATCCTTTCCATACATATAATGATAACATATTAATTACTATAAACATACATTAACTTAAACCATTCTTATTTGAATCATTACAAATTTTATTCATCTCACATAATTACAATAAATGTACTCACCTGATAATCCCCGCTAATAAGGTGTAGAGATGTTTAGCTAATCAATAACTTTATCATTCCCCTTTTTCTTTCTAGATTCGGGAGCTTGATTTCGTTCTTAACAATCATCCATTTCGTACACATAACATACTGATATTAGTATACTACTTAACATTATACTTTAATAATATTCAAAAGTACCATTATTTCAATTTCTATAACAATTTCAAACTATCTTGTAGTTCCAAACTCAATAGTATCGGTACAACTACCCTATGGTACCTATACCCCTTTCAGTATCGATATCATTTCTATTTCTCTGTTGGCATGGTATCGATACCTTTCTCTCAGTATCGATACTACTATGCTATGTTATCAATACCCCCTTTCAGTACCGATATCATTTTGACATTCTGGAACCATGGTATCGATACTTCCCTTTATTAGTATCGATACCCCATCAGTATCGATACCACTTGCATTGGTACCGATATTGTTCGTCACATTTCTACCTATTTACACCTATAGTATCAGTACTGTTCTATCAGTACTGATACCCTTACCCAGATTTACCATTTTTCAGCCTAATTTTTACTAAATTTTCCCCTATAATCTCTGACTTTTACCTCCAACAATACTATTAAATTTTTCTTTACTTAACCCCCTTTTATTCCTTCATTTAACCTCTTATAACATTTAGAATCTTCATAGAACACTTCAACTAAGAATCATATCATTTTTCCAAATATGTTTTTAATCATATCTCAAGCTTTTAATCTCTTATTCAATCCTTTGACAAGTTAATTCTACTAATAAACCTCAATAAAAACTCATATATCAACATATCATTCAAAAACACATTTCCTTAAATCTCATATAAAACATCCACCACTTAGTTTTAATCTTCTTTAATCCTTCCTTAAGCTTACATATCACTTAGTGTTACAAGAGCAACCTAAAATTTAAAGGAATAACTAACTAATGGAAGGTTACCTTATGCTAGAGAGGAGAGCTCTACCCACATGAGTGAAGAAGAAGAAGAATAGAAACATCTTGCTTTCCTCTTTTCCCCTTTACAATCCCTAATTAGGGAAATATTTTAAATTCATTTTCCCTCTTAAAAGACCAAAGTTCCCTCTTAATTTATCTATTGTTGTAATTTAGTCTAAACACTATTCCAAATCATTTCCTCATATTTTACCACTTATTCAAATAAATTTTAAAATTTCAAATCTTTTCAATAAATTCCCTGACCTAATATTTGGGGTATTACAATTCTCCCCTTAAGAAAATTCTTCCCCGAATTTAAATAAATACCTGGAACGAAGACGTATGGAAACTGCATTCTCATGTCCTCATCTCTTTCCTAAGTAGCCTTTTCAACCTTATGATTCTGCTAGAGAATTTTAACTGAAGGAATCTTCTTTTTATGCAATTCCTTGATTTCTCTAGCCAGGATCTGCATTGGTTCCTCTTCCTAAGTTAAATATGATCAGATCTATATCTTCTCCAGTGTGATAATGTGGGACGGATCTGATCGATATCTTCTAAGCATCGAAACGTGAAAAATATTATGGATCTTATCCATATCCAGAGGCAAAGCTAATTGATATGCTACTGGTCTGACTCTTTTCAAAATCTCATAAGGTCTAATAAATCTCAGACTCATCTTTCCTTTGCGCCCAAATCTCAAAACTTTCTTCCAAGGCGACACCTTCAAAAATACTTTATCTCCCATTTGAAATTCGATTTCTTTTCTTTTGAAATTAGAATAAGATTTATGTCGATCGGAGGCTATCTTTAGATTGCCCTGAATAATCTTTACTTTCTCCTCCAATTCTTTAATCAACTTCGACCCAACTAGGTCTCGGTCTTTTAGTTCAAACCAATTTAATGGTGTTTGACATTTTCTCCCATACAAAGCTTCATATGGGGCCATCTTAATACTCGATTGGTAACTATTATTATACAAAAATTCTGCTAAAGGCAAATACCTTTCCCATGATCCTTTAAACTCAATCACACATGCCCTTAGCATATCCTCAAGTATTTGGATAGCTTGCTCTGACTGCCCATATGTCTGCGGATGAAAAGTTGTGATGAAGTTCAATCGAGTACCCAATGCCTCAGGCAACAACTTCTAGAATCTTGAAGTAAACCTTGGGTCTCGGTCGGACACTATTGAAATATGCACTCCATACAGTCTGGAAATCTCCTGTATATATAACTTCGTAAACTTATCCATCGAGTAATCTACTCAGACTAGAATAAAATGAGCTGTCTTGGTCAATCTATTTACAATTACCCATATGGAGTCCTTTTTACCTGGTGATACATGTAGCCATGAAATAAAATCCATGGTAACTCGCTCCCACTTCCACTCAGGAATGAATATTGGTTGAAGTAATCCGGAGGGTACTTGATGCTCAGCTTTCACTTGCTGACATGTCAAACATTTTACCACAAATCAGATACAACTCTTTTCATACCAGGCCACCAATAACGACTTTTTAAATCTTGATACAACTTATTCCCGCCTGGATGCATTGTCAAAGGGCTATAATATGCCTCATAAAGAATATTTTTCTTCAATTCATCGTTATCAGGAATACAAAGTCTTCCCCGATAATATAAACATCCATCGACTCTTAATTCGAAGTATTTGGTCTCATTCCTTTCAACTTGTGACATTCTCTCCAAGCATTTCTCATCTTGACCTTGCAAATCTTTTACTCGATCTAAAAAAATTGACTTTAACTTAAGATCAGCAATCAAGGCACCATCTTCCTTTAATGACATATGCGCATCCAAAGCCCGTAGAGTGGCAAAAATCTTTCGGCTCAGTGCATCCGCTACCACATTCTCCTTTCTGGGATGATAATAGATAATTAGATCATAATCGTTTAAAATCTCGATCCATCTTCTTTGCCTCAAGTTCAATTCTTTCTGAGTCAACAAGTACTTTAAACTCTTGTGATCCGTATAAAAATGGCACCGCTCACCATACAGATAATGACGCCAGATTTTCAATGCAAACACCACTACTTCCAATTCTAAATCGTGTGTCAGATAATTTTTCTCATGATTCTTCAACTGTCTCGAGGCATAAGCCACAACTTTTCCCTCTTGCATCAGCACACACCTCAGTCCATTATGGGATGCATCACTGAAAATGACATATTCTTTACTTGACTCAGGTTGTACTAGCACGGGGCCTCTGTTACTATTTTCTTGAGCCTTTCAAAACTTTTTTGACATTTCTCCGTCCAGAAAAATGGCATATCCTTTTGTAACAACTTAGTTAGCGGCAACGCTAACATTGAGAAGTCCTTCACAAACCGTATATAATAATCGACAAGTCCCAAGAAACTTTGAACTTCAGAAACATTCTTTGGGGTTTACCAGTCCACTATAGCTTGGATCTTTCTTGGACCTACTCTTATGCCTTCTGTGGAGACTATGTAACCAAGGAAAATAACTTCAGCTAAAAAAATCACACTTTGATAATTTGGCACACAACTTCTTCTCGTGAAGTGTCTGAAGAACTACTCGAAGATGAGCATCATGTTACTCTCTGGACTTGGAATATACAAAATATCATCTATAAATACCACCATAAATTAATCCAAGTAAGGTTGAAACACTCGGTTCATCAAGTCCATGAATGTTGTAGGTGCATTAGTCAAACGAAAAGGCATCACTACAAATTCATAGTGCTCATACCGAGTCTGAAAATTTATCTTTGAAATATTATCCTCTTTGATCTTTAGCTGGTGGTACCCCAACCTTAGATCTATCTCAGAAAACACAGTTTCTCCTTTTAATTGATCAAACAGATCATTAATTCTCGGAAGAGGGTACTTGTTCTTTATGGTTACTTTATTTAATTGACGATAATCGATACATAATCGCATAGGCACATCCTTCTTTTTCACAAACAGCATAGGTGCTCCCCAAGGAGAAACACTGGGTCTTACAAATCCCTTATCGAGTAACTCTTGAAGTTGGGCTTTTAATTTTCTCAATTCAGCCGGAACCATCCTATATGGAGCCATAGAAACAAGTTTGGTACCCACCTCAATCCTGAATTCTACCTCACGATCTGGGGGTAATCCCGGTAACTACTCGGGAAATACGTCCATAAATTCTCTAATCATGGGAATATCATTTACTCTAATTTCTGATATTCGAGTATCTACCACATTGTCTAGAAAAGCTATACATCCATTTCACATCATTTTCTTTGCAGGCATAGTTGATTTCAGATTTGATGGTGATTTCACTTTTTTTGTCAATCACTATGATTTCTGAACCTTTTGTATCTTTTAGAAACAAGCGTTTCTTATGATAATCGACCCATCCATAATGTGAAGATAGCCAATCCATACCTAAAATGATTTCAAATTCATCGAAGGGTAACTCCATCAAGTTTGCCAGGAATACAATCCATTGGATCTTTATAGGGAATTTTCTACATACTCGAGTTACTCTCACACTGTGACCTGTAGGGTTTACTGCTATCATCTTATTAACAATTGGTTCTAAAGAAATTCCTCTAGCTCTAACCAATTTTGTACTGATGTATGAGTATGTAGAACCAGGATCAATTAAAACAAATACAGACTCTTAAAAAATATGGAAAATACATGTTATGACTCGATCCTCATTAGTCTTAATATTATAAATTCTAGAGACTCCCCGAGCCTCTTGTCTCTGCATTGAATCTGATTGTCCCCTGGATCTACCCCTTCTTCTTCTTATATTTGAGACTGCCACTGATCTTTCAGATTACGCCCAATTGTTCCCAGAATTCTTAGGACAGTTTCGAGCAAAGTGATCAGTCTCACCACATTGGGAACAAGCTCCACTAAGAAGTCTGCATACTCCACTGTTTAATTTACCGTATGTTTGACATGGAATTCTTTCCCCACATGCTCTGCCCGAGCTAGCAGTAAAAGAATGAGATTGTCTATTTTTCTGTGAAGCTGCTACAGAACTATCTCGATCTGTATATCTGGAACTCGAGCCCTTGCCTTTTTTAACATGATGGGGAGTGGAAGGCATTCCCACTCTTTCCCCATCTGAAAACTCTGCTCTGCAGCTAAAGTCTCCTCCTGAGCTCTTTCAATAGTTTTGGCTCAGTTTATGACTTCTTGTAAACTCGGCAAGTTCAAAGACAACATTATCTCTTTCAACTTTGGCCTCAAACCTTTAATAAACCAATCACTCCTTGCTTTGTCATTTGGAAGTAGTAAAACAACTCAACTTGTTGTACTCAACCTCGAACTCATGTACGACTCGATCATCTTGCTTCAGATTAAGGAACTTTAACAGTATTCCCCGTCTGAACTATTCACCCACATACTTGTTCTTGAATTCTTCCAGGAAGAATTGCCAGGTCACTTGCTCCGGTGGTGTATACATTATAGTATTTGACCACTATACCCGAGCTGATCCTCTAAGTAAAGATACAGCTCCACCTAACTTTTCCGGATCCGAACATTGCATACTTTCGAGCATTATTATAATATCATTTAGCCATATGTCGGCCTCCATATGACCCTTTCTCTTTTCTCCCCTAAACTGTAGAGCTCCCAAGCTCTTCAACTCTTTTAGGATAAATATTCTCAGTGCTAGAGGAGTAGGGGGAGGTTGAAATCGAGTTAGTATGGCGTCAAGGGCTTGCATGAAAGTTTCAAACTCAGGCACTAGAATCCCTTGATGTGTAAGTGCACTAGCATTTTCAGAGGGGAGAGGTTGTGCACTATTAGCCTCATAACTTTCACTATCAGTTCCTTCTTGTATCTCTTGTTCCCCAACTCTTCGCAAATTTGAAGATTCTGACATCTATTATGACATACATAATAATAACATTACAATTAGTAAGGAGTGTAATCAATTTTACTTTAATGACATCATATCAGTGACATTGACAATATTTATGGCATGTAATCCCTTTCTATTTTAAAAATAAAACGAGTTTCGACCAAGAATCGGCTAAACCTATAGCTCTGATACCAATAAATATAACACTCATCTCCCGTATACCTTTAAGTACACGAGGTACAAATGTCACATCACTTTATAAAACAGTTCCTCATTTGAAAACCCATAAAAAAAATTCGATTTCTTAAAACATAACATTTTTAATATACAACAAAACATTGACTTTAATTTGTTACAAAGTTCTACTTAATTAAAACTTCAGAGCATTATTAGTACTTTAATTACATGCCAAATAAGTTTTCCAAAATACAAGGGATTGTCTTATTGTCACTGATGAGTCAACCTTAATTGATGATCATCGCTGTTACGGCTACACTCCCTACTCAGCTAATCTTTGCATTTACCTACGCGTGAAATCAACATACGTTAAATAGGTATTTAGTAAGACATAATATTATAAGGAAACAATAATGTATACTTAAGCATATCATGGTAATTTGATTTCAAACTCATGCATATCATCCATAAGAATTAGACAAGTCCTTATTATTGAACCAAACTTCTTTTATACTATTATCATAAACATCTTTAGTATGTCCAACATACCTTTCTTTCTTATACTTTTTTCATTAATTATTCTTAAATTTTAGTTATGGCATCCTTTCAGGCCTTAATGCATCTTTTCATGCATTTTGGTTATGGCATCCTTTCATGCATTTTAGTTATGGCATCCTTTCATGCCTTAATGCATTCTTTCATGCATTTTAGTTATGGCATCCTTTCATGCCTTAATGCATCCTTTCATGCATTTTAGTTATGGCATCCTTTCATGCCTTAATCCATCCTTTCATGCATTTTAGTTATGCCATCCTTTCATGCCTTAATGCATCATTTCATGCATTTTAGTTACGTCATCCTTTCATGCCTTAATACATCCTTCCATGTATTTTAGTTATGACATCCTTTCATGCCTTAATGCATCCTTTAATGCATTTTAGTTATGGCATCATTTCATGCCTTAATACATTCTTTCATGCATTTTAGTTTTGGCATCCTTTCATGCCTTAATCAATCATTTCATGCATTTTTGTTGAAAACATTTTTGATATTTCGATATAACAAATTAAGGTAAATGAATTTTAAGATTTTACAAATGATTTTACAAATTTATATTCGATTCAATTAACCGAATATCAAATTATTACTCCAAGTTTTTCAAGATTAATTTTAATCCTTACTAAATGTGTAAAATTGTGATTTGTACTTAAACTATTTTTGAAACAATTTTCACAAAGTATTTTGAACCAAAAACAAGCCTTAAATCAATTATTCAAAAGCATGCACCGATGCATCAGTCCATGCATCGATGCATCGATGAATTAATTGAACATCGAATGCATTCCATGCACCGATGCACTCTCCATGCATCGTTGCACTCTGAATATTTTCAAAACATCGAATACATTTGATGCATCGATGCACAAGCCATGCATCGATGCACCAGACTATTTTTCAAACATCGAATGCATTTCATGCATCGATGCACACTTGGTGCACCGATGCATCAAGTGTTCCAACGGTCAAAATATTTGAATTTTACACTGATACACCGATGCATCCTCCATCATTCATCGATGCATGAGACGCTCCACCCAGAAAATTAATTGTTTTCACACAATAACGGCTCTATTGACTCCACTAATTATCACCAACATTCAGAAGTGATTCAAGGTGTATTTAAACAAGTTCTGAAGCCCTTGATCAACAAGAAATCATAGAGAAACAAGAGAGAAAGCATCAAACACCAAGTTTGTGCAAATCAAGCCAATTTTCCTTTCAATATTCATTTTGCTTTCAAGAACACCATTTGTGCTCATTTGTAATTATCTTTGAGTGTTCTTTTCTTGTTCTAGAATTGTGCAAACATCTTACCTTGTGAGGTTTTTCTTGTAAGTTTGCAAATTTGTAATCTTCTCTTTGGGAAAAGAGTGTTCTCAAGAATTGGGGTATATTCTTGAGGGTATTGTAAGGTTATCTCTTTGGCCTCAAAAGAAAGAACAAATTAGTGAATTTGTTGGAAAATCCTTAGTGTGGATAGCTAAGGTAGTGGACGTAGACTTTGATTGAGAAAGTCGAACCACTCTAAATCGCTATGCAAATCTTTTCAATTTTCTACAAAAGCTTCCACCGAATTTTTAATTGCCAATTCACCCCCCTCTTGGCTAATTCTGTCGATCGATTAAATCAACAATTGGTATCAGATACTAACTCATTTGAAGGTTTAATCACCTCTTAAGTCTATTCGGGAAGAGTTATATCGATTATCAAAGTCATCAATGGCCTCCGCTTCAAACTTCGACTCCGGTCTCGATTCGATGCCCGTCAACAAGCCTCCTTTCTTCAATGGAGCTAACTATGCCTATTGGAAGAATAGAATGATGTACTTCATTCAAGAAAGTGACATGGGAGCATGGAATGCTGTAGAAGAATGATACATCAAACCTCTCACTCATCCAAGGTTGTGGAGTGAAGGAGAGACAAGAATGTTCCAGCTCAACTCCAAAGCCATCCATATCATTTTTTGTGCTCTTGGACCAGATGAATACAGAAGAGTTTCATCGTGTAACCGCCAAAGAAATATAGGACAAACTTCAAGTCACTCATGAAGGTACCGATGAGGTAAAGAAATCTAAAATTAGTATTTTAACGCATAGCTATGAAAATTTCAGGATGAAACCAAATGAAGATATCAAAGCTATGACGGATAGATTTTCAACGATTGTCAATGGTCTCAAATCATATGGAGAGACCATTTCAAATGAAAAGCTTGTAAGGAAGTTAGTCTACTCCCTCCCAAAATAGTGGCAATCAAAGAAGACGACAATCATCGAGTCTAAGGACTTAACATCCTTAACTCTTGAAGAGCTAATTGGGTCACTCCTCACTTATGAAATGATGCTCGAAGATGAGGTGGACCTCGAAAAAATTGACGAGACACCAAAGGAGAAGGAGAAGAAGAAAAACATTGGAGTTGCTCTCAAATCCACAAAAGATGAGAGTGATTCGAATAACGATGACGATGATGAGGAAATGGCATTATTTGCCAAACGGTTCAGAAAAATAATGAGACCTTATCGAGGAAGAAAATTCAAACGAAATGAAGGCCTCAAAAATGAACCGAAAGAGAAGGACCCAATCATTTGCTACGAATGCAAAAAGACAGGACATGTTAAATATGATTGCCCATAATTGAAGAAAAAGGGTCAATCAAAGAATAAGCACAAGGCTCATGTGGCCACATGGAGCGATGAAGAAAGTTCCGATGAAGAGGAACAAGAAGTAGCTAACTTGTGCTTGATGGCATTTGGGGAAGATTCTAAGGTAACCTCTAACTCATCCGATTTTGATGATTTATCCTATGATGAGTTATTAGAGGAATATAATGGATTGGCTTCGGATTATGAGAAATTATTTTTAAAATATAAAAACGATGTTTCAAAATTGAAAAATGAAAACAAACTCATATCCAAAACCAACAACGATCTTGAAAGTAAAATCAAAGATTTGTAAATCAAACTAGAAGAGTTTGAAAAGAAAAATTTAGATTTGCAAAATTTACTTTCAAAGATCAATGATGATCATCAAAAGAAAATTGATGATCTTAAAACTTCTTTTGATAAAGTTGGAACAAAACATTTTGAAAAAGGTTAAAATTCAAAATCCAACTTTCTTAGAAAAAGTTTTAGAAACTACAATCATAGAGGTCCCCAAAGAACCTCTAATGGAAAAATCGTTAGAAGTATGTGGGTTCCTAAAGAACTCATTACTACTAAAGATAAAAATATCCTACATAAATGGATACCTAAGGGGACTAGGATTTTGGAAACTAATGAATATGGACCCAAAAGAATTTGGGTACCAAAAATCAAAAATTAATCTATGTTTGTAGGGAAATGAGCATTGCTACAAGGCACGGGAAACAAATTCAAATTCATGTTACCTTGATAGTGGATGCTCAAGACATATGACCGGAGACAAAAACCAGTTCATTGAGCTTAACGCCAAAAATGGAGGAGAAGTGACTTTTGAAGACAATTCAAAAGGTCACATTGAAGGTATTGGTACAATAGGTAATACCTCTTCCATACAAATTAAGAATGTTTTATATGTGAATGGATTAAAGCATAATCTATTGAGTATTAGTGAATTATGCGATAAAGGATTCAATGTCTTATTTGAAATTAATGGTTGTAAAGTCATTGACATTGCATCTAATCGGATTATGCTTGTTGGCCATAGAATAGGGAACATTTACATGGTGCATTTAGATTCTTTTGATATGACTAATTTATGCCTAGTTTCTAAAGATGAACATGATAGTTGGTTATGGCATAGGAGACTAGGACATACTAGTATGAGTGTTTTGCAACGGCTAATTCAAGGTGATTTAGTACGAGGGTTGCCTAAGCTTAAATTTGATAATGATAAAATCTGTGATGCTTGTGCTAAAGGAAAACAAAAGTGTGTTTCTTTTAA
This sequence comes from Hibiscus syriacus, assembly GCF_006381635.1. Classification (NCBI taxonomy): domain Eukaryota; kingdom Viridiplantae; phylum Streptophyta; class Magnoliopsida; order Malvales; family Malvaceae; genus Hibiscus; species Hibiscus syriacus. Next base: position 11,228,029 of record NW_024063059.1, on the reverse strand, counting down.
ATCCATTAATGACGTATCAACTAGTAGAGTATTACAATTGATCCATGTAGATCTTTTTGGGCCAAGTAGGACTACTAGCTTGGGTGGAAAACAATATGCATTTGTCTTGGTAGATGACTATTCTAGATATACTTGGGTTCTATTTTTAAGTACTAAAGATGAAGCATTAGAACAGTTCATCACATTTTCAAAAATAATCCAAAATGAAAAGGGTTACTCTATAACTAGTGTTAGGAGTGATCATGGTACTGAATTTGAAAATCTTGGATTTATTGAATTTTGTAATTCTAATGGTATTAGTCATAATTTTTCAGCACCTAGAACCCCTCAACAAAATGGAGTTGTTGAGAGGAAAAATCGAACTTTAGAAGAAATGGCTAGAACCATGCTTTGTGAAAATAATTTGCCAAAATATTTTTGGGCGGAATCCACAAATACTGCTTGTTATGTTGTTAATCGAGTAATGATTAGGCCAATTTTAAAGAAAACTCCATATGAAATTTTCAAAAATAAAAAGCCTAACATTAGCTATTTCCATCCTTTTGGATGTAAATGTTTTGTTTTAAACAACGGTAAAGAAAACCTTGGCAAATTTGATGCTAAAAGTGATGAAGGAATTTTTCTGGGTTACTCCTTAAATTCTAAAGCTTATCGAGTATTTAATAAAAGAACTTTAGTTGTAGAAGAGTCTATACATGTTGTTTTCGATGATAATCCCCTTCCAAGGAAGGATTCTTGTGTGAATGATGATGTAGGTGTTATAAATACAAATGATGTTAGACATGAAGTTGGAGAACCATCATCAAAGGAAGAAACGAAAAATGAGGAAACTCATGATCCTCTTGAGAATCCAACCATTGAAGAAAGGGAAGTATCTTATCCAAGAGAGTACAACTATGTCAAGGATGGTGAAATTATAGGTGATCCATCAAAAGGGGTAACAACTCGATCTTCTCTTAGAAATATTTGTAATTATGTTGCATTTATCTCATGCATAGAGCCTAAGAATATTAAAGAAGCATTAAATGGTGAACATTGGATTATGGCTATGCAAGAAGAGTTAAATCAATTTGAGAGAAGTAAACTATGGACATTAGTTGAAAGGCCTAGTAATAAATCTACTGTAGGTACTAGATGGGTATTTAGGAATAAGCTTGATGAGAGTGGTAATATAGTGAGAAACAAGGCTAGACTTGTTGCTCAAGGGTATACTCAAGAAGAGGGCATAGACTATGATGAAACATACGCTCCCGTAGCTAGGATGGAAGCAATTAGAATGTTATTAGCATTTGCATGTTTTCATGAATTTAAATTATATCAAATGGATGTTAAAAGTGCATTTTTAAATGGTTTTATAAAAGAAGAAGTGTATGTGGAACAACCTCCAGGTTTTGAAGATTCAAAATTTCCAGATCATGTTCTTAAATTGACAAAAGCTCTTTATGGTTTAAAACAAGCTCCTAGAGCTTTGTATGAAAGATTGTCAAATTTTTTAATTGAAAAAGGTTTTTCAAAAGGAAAGGTTGACACTACATTGTTTTTAAAGCATAAAGGTAAAGATTTATTAGTAGTTCAAATTTATGTTGATGATATAATATTTGGTTCTACTAATGATGTTCTTTGCCAAGAATTTTCTAAGCTAATGCAAAGTGAGTTTGAGATGAGCATGATGGGGGAGCTCTCATTTTTCTTGGGACTCCAAATCAATCAAAGAAAAGATGGCATCTTCATTAATCAAGCTAAGTACGTCAAAGATATGCTCAAGAAGTTTGGACTGGAAAATGGGAAACCTCATGACACTCCAATGAGCTCTTCAACAAAGCTTGACTTAGATGAAGGAGGTAAATGTGTAGATGTTAAATTATATAGGTCAATGATTGGCTCTTTGCTTTATCTAACTGCAAGTAGACCGAACATTATGTTTAGTGTTTGCTTATGTGCTAGATTTCAATCATGTCCTAAGGAATCACATTTACTAGCTGTTAAGAGAATCTTTAGATACCTTAAGGACACTCCTAGTTTAGGACTTTGGTATCCTAGAGACTCTAGCTTTAGCTTGCATGCCTTTTCTGATGCGGATTATGGAGGATGCAAATTAGATAGGAAAAGCACCTCCGGTACTTGTCAATTCGTTGGAAATATGTTGATTTCTTGGTTTTCAAAGAAGCAAAATTGTGTTGCATTATCTACCACTGAAGCGGAATACATTTCAGCCGGTAGTTGTTGTACACAAGTTTTATGGATGAAACAACAACTTTTTGATTATGGAATTGAAGTAGGTACCATTCCTATCAAGTGTGACAATACTAGTGCTATTTGTCTCACTAAAACTCCCATCCAACACTCTAGAACTAAGCACATTGAAATAAGACATCACTTCATTAGAGACCATGTCACTAAGGAAGATGTAGTTCTAGAATATGTTGATACTTTGCATCAATTAGAGGATATCTTTACAAAACCCTTAGACAAGGAAAGGTTTTGGACACTTAGAAGAGAATTAGGTTTAACTGACCTATCTTCACTTAGTGTTTAAAATAATTTAGCACTTTTAATAAATACTGAAAAATGCTTATAATAATAATTTTTGATTGCATTCTTGCTATTAGTTAGGGGGAGTTTATGATTTTTAGTGAAAATTAATTTTATGTTCAAATAATGTTTAAAGATTAATTTAATTGATTGAACATAATTAATTTTTGATATATGAGTTGCCAACACCACTAGAGCCTATTAATTTAGCATTTTTTAAGCGTTTGAAACAGATTTTTCTTTTGACATTTTTGTGCTTAATGCACCGATGCACTTAACAATGCATCGATACATTCCTTTGAATGTGCATCGATCCATAAGACCATGCACCGATGCATCCGTCGGGTTTTAGGTTAAAATGCTTCATCTTCTTCATTTTTCTCAAAACCTAAAACACTAAACACACGGTCGTTCGTCCCCCTCTCCCTCAAATCTCTATTTTTGCTCAAAATCTTCGGGAAATCATCGGATTCTTCAAGATTTTTATCCTACAAACCTGCTAGAATCATTAAATCGCTCAAAACATATCCACATTCCCCTCAATCCGAATTTTTCAAGGTAATTTTTCAAAAACTCTATTTTATTAATTTTTGAACTTAGGACTCGTTTAGATTAGTTCTAGTTTGAAATAATTATCGGGCATTGGTTATATGATGATTCTAAACTAGTTTCTACAACGAATTTCATCAAAAACACATAATTTTTCAAAATTAAAATTTCGAATTTAAAAAAAAAATTAAAATTAAGTGATAGTTTTGATTTAATTGTGTTGTTTTCATGAAAACTATACATATTATGATATTATTTTAAAATAGTTTTCAAAACTTTGCCCATTAGGATTATGTTAGAGAACCTTGAATTATTGAGGACTCATTTGAGTTTTGGGATTGATTTTTGTGCATACATGTGTTTTTAAATTGCAGGTGATATTTCTTTTCCGATTTCCCTAACCATGTCTAATCCCAAACGCCCTAGGTCATCCTCGAGTCGGTCTCACCAAAACCGTCCTCCCGTTCCTCAACATCCTCCTCCCGATCCTCCGATGGAGTAGACTTACTTGCCATGCTTTCTTGTTCTTAAAACTTGATTTTGATTTTTGTGCTTTGTTTGGTACTTTGAACTTGATTAGTTGTTGGATGTTTGTTTGAGTATGCTTGAACTTATTATATATATTTGGTTTGACATTTTAACGCTTTCTGTTTATTAATTTTGCATCATTAGAAATTTATGACCAAATTATGCCATTTCACATTTTATTATGAATATTGTTTATGAAAACTAATGGCTAATCTCTCTTTTGATTGTCATCTTAGCAGCCTATTATTAATAAATCAATTGGCTAATGTTTTTCAAAATTCTTGTTTAAAACGTTTTTATATAGTCTTTTTGATTTAACAAAAAGGGGGAGAAAATTTAAGATGTGCTTAAGATGTGCTATAGTAAGGGGGAGTAAGTTTTTCAAAATCGATTTCAAAAATAATTTCTTAAACAAATCTTAAAATTACTCAAATGTTTTGTTATATCAAAAAGGGTGAGATTGTTGAAAACATTTTTGATATTTCGATATAACAAATTAAGTTAAATGAATTTTAAGATTTTACAAATGATTTTACAAATTTATATTCGATTCAATTAACCGAATATCAAATTATTACTCCAAGTTTTTCAAGATTAATTTTAATCCTTACTAAATGTGTAAAATTGTGATTTGTACTTAAACTATTTTTGAAACAATTTTCACAAAGTATTTTCAACCAAAACCAAGCCTTAAATCAATTATTCAAAAGCATGCACCGATGCATCAGTCCATTCATCGATGCATCGATGAATTAATTGAACATCGAATGCATTCCATGCACCGATGCACTCTCCATGCATCGATGCACTCTGAATATTTTCAAAACATCGAATGCATTTGATGCATCGATGCACAAGCCATGCATCGATGCACAAGGCTATTTTTCAAACATCGAATGCATTTCATGCATCGATGCACACTTGGTGCACCGATGCATCAAGTGTTCCAACGGTCAAAATATTTGAATTTTACACTGATGCACCGATGCATCCTCCATCATGCATCGATGCATGAGACGCTCCACCCAGAAAATTAATTGTTTTCACACAATAACGGCTCTATTGACTCCACTAATTATCACCAACGTTCAGAAGTGATTCAAGGTGTATTTAAACAAGTTCTGAAGCCCTTGATCAACAAGAAATCATAGAGAAACAAGAGAGAAAGCATCAAACACCAAGTTTGTGCAAATCAAGCCAATTTTCCTTTCAATATTCATTTTTCTTTCAAGAACACCATTTGTGCTCATTTTTAATTATCTTTGAGTGTTCTTTTCTTGTTCTAGAATTGTGCAAACATCTTACCTTGTGAGGTTTTTCTTGTAAGTTTGCAAATTTGTAATCTTCTCTTTGGGAAAAGAGTGTTCTCAAGAATTGGGGTATATTCTTGAGGGTATTGTAAGGTTATCTCTTTGGCCTCAAAAGAAAGAACAAATTAGTGAATTTGTTGGAAAATCCTTAGTGTGGATAGCTAAGGTAGTGGACGTAGACTTTGATTGAGAAAGTCGAACCACTCTAAATCGATGTGCAAATCTTTTCAATTTTCTGCAAAAGCTTCCACCGAATTTTTAATTGCCAATTCACCCCCTCTTGGCTAATTCCGTCGATCGATTAACTCAACAATTTTAGTTATGAATTAGTTTTAGAGCAGTTCATACTCAGAAACTCATTCATAAATTCCTTTCCATACATATAATGATAACATATTAATTACTATAAACAGAAATTAACTTAAAACATTACTATTTGAATCATTGCAAATTTTATTCATCTCACATAATTACAATAAATGTACTCACCTGATAATCCCCGCTAATAAGGTGTAGAGATGTCTGGCTAATTAATAACTTTATCCTTCCCCTTTTTCTTGCTAGATTCAGGAACTTGATTATTATCTACACTAGCATCCATTTCGTACACATAACATACCAATATTAGTATACTCCTTAACATTATACTTTAATAATATTCAAAAGTATCATTATTTCAATTTCTATAACAATTTCAACCTATCTTGTAGTTCCAAACTCAATAGTATAGGTACTACTACCCTGATATTGATACTTCTATACTATGGTATCGATATCCCCTTTCAGTATTGATACCATTTCTATATTTTGTGTTGGCATGGTATCGATACCTTTCTCTCAGTATCGATACTACTATACTATGGTATCGATATCCCCTTTCAGTATCGATACCCCTTTTCAGTATCGATACCATTTTGACATTCTGGATCTATGGTATTGATACTTCCCTTTGTTAGTATCGATACCCTATCAGTATCGATACCACTTGCATCGGTATCAATAATGTTCATCACATTTCTACCTATTTACACTATAGTATCGATATTGTTCTATCAGTACCGATACCCTTACCCAGATTTACCATTTTTCAGCCCGATTTTTACTAAATTTCCCCCCTCTAATCTCTTATTTTTACCTCCAACAATACTATTAAACTTTTCTTTACTTAACCCCCTTTTATTCCTTCATTTAACCTCTTATAACAATTAGAACCTTAATAGAACACTTCAACTCAAGAATCGTATCATTTTCTAAATATGTTTTTAATCATATCTCATGCTTCTAATCTCTTATTTAATCCTTTGACAAGTCAATTCTACTAACAAACCTCAATAAAAACTCATATATCTAGATATCATTCAAAAACCCATTTCCTTAAATCTCATATAAAACATCCACCACTTAGTTTTAATCTTCTTCAATCCTTCCTTAAGCTTACATATCACTTAGTGTTACAAGAGCAACCCAAAATTTAAAGGAAGAACTAACTAATGGAAGTTTACCTTATGCTAGAGAGGAGAGCACTACCCATATGAGTAAAGAAGAAGAAAAATAGAAAGAGTTTACTTCCTCTTTCCCCCCTTTAGAATCCCTAATTAGGGATATATTTTAAATTCATTTTCCCTCTTAAAAGACCAAAGTGCCCTCTTAATTTATCTATTGGTACAATTTAGTCTAAACACTATTCCGAATCATTTCCTCATCTTTTACCACTTATTTAAATCAAATCTTTTCAATAAAGTCTCTGAGATGATACTTGGGGTAATACATGATCTCTCTCTAAAAAATCACAATACGTTTAAAATATTATATTTATACATTTTACAGTTATCTTTTAATATATTAATATTTATATTAATATTAATATACTCTTTTAATATTTTATTTTGACAATAAAAATTCAATTTCATAGATAAAATTTATTAAAAACAAATATAAACCATAGAAGTGTTATCATATTGGATAATGGGTAATAACAATTATAATGTTAATGAATACCATATAAACAATATCACTAAAATCATATCAAATTTTTTATATTTTAACATAAAAATGTTCATTTTACATAACTTGGAAGGAAAAAAATACATAATTATAAATATAAAAATTATATATCTTACAGTTCACCACCAAAATAAATAATTTAATTAATTCAAATTTAAGTAAATAATTTTAAACATGACCATTACGATATTATTAATGATATATATTTATAATCCAGTTTTAATAATTAAATTAGAACAATTCATCTATGTAATTTTATATTTTAGATAATTTAAAGTTTGTTGCGGCTTTGCGGCGCAATTTATAGCGTGTTATGGTGTTACGTAACGGTTTTTAACTGGATCACTACCCCTTAGATCCTTTTATTGAGTTTTGTCGAAAGGTGCATGTTTGCTCTCTAACCGAAGCTACTTCCCATCTTCAACAAGAGCTCCCAACTAGCAAGGTGAATATTAGCAATATGGTCAATAAAAAAAGAATATTAGCAATACATGTCACATACGAACCAGGTATGATTTACTTATCTGCAATAAAATCAAATGAGATAAAAATGGGGAATTATAAGGAATAACACATTATTTTAATGTTAAAAACGACGCAACCAGAAATTTAAAAAGGAATTTACTAAAATAAGATTAACGGCACTGAAAATATTAACTTATAAGTAATATATTGGGTTATAACTATCTCAAAATAACTTAAAATGATGTAATCAGGAATCCTATCTTACAAGTTAAAGGCGGCATTCAAAATATTATAAAGCGGAACTGAAAAAATTATCAATGTAGTAACATAACATGTTGTACTAAAATGTTATATAAGGTAAGAAAATGAGTTATAAACTGCAAATATTATTAATATTTTAGGTTGCGCCTAAAATTTTATTATAGTTTAAGCTGATGGAGGCTTGAATTTTCCCACAATAAGAAAGTTACGATATGGAATCTTAAAATTTTTATTATAAAAAATCGAAAGTATGGATACTTTTACACAAATATCAATACTTTCGAATTAAAAAAAAAAGAAAATAGAAGACTGCAAAGTATGAATATTTTTCCAAAAATATCGATACATTTAAATTCGAAAGTTAAAATATCATTTTTTTCATTTTTTTAAATTCAAAAGTATGGATATTTTTTCACAAGTATTGATTTTTTCGAATAAAAAAATAAAAATGAAAGGCTACAAAATATCTATACTTTTCAAAAAGTATCGATACTTTCCAATTTAAAGAAAAACATGAAAAATGATAAGGCTACAAAGTATGGATACTTTTCCAAAATATTGATACTTTTAAATTTGAAAATTAAAATTTCATTTTTCATTTTTCATTTTTTTAAGTTCGTAAATATATACATTATTTTACGAATATCAATACTTTCAATTTTGTTTTTATAAATTTTGATTTTAGCTTTAACTTTTTTTAATATTTAAAAGTATCGATAATAATATTTTAAGTATTGATATTTAAATTTTTAAAATCTTTTTTGTGCAACTTATTTAATTAATAAAATTATTAATATAACATATTGCAACTTATTTCTTAGTGAACCATAACATCCTTGGACGCAACCTATTTTCTTTAAAAAATATTAATATTTTATTATAGATTGCAACTTATTTTCTTAGTGAACCATAACATTCTTGGGCGCAACACATTTTATTAATAAAAATATTAACATTTTAGATCGTAACATATTTTTTAGTAAACCATAACATTCACGTGTGCAACCTTATTTCTTATATATAATCATAACATTTTCAGCTTTAATTTATTTTCTTATCATGGGTAAATCCAAGACTCATCATCTTAAAATTTGATAATATTTTAGACGCAACCCATTTTATTATTAAAAATATTAAGATTCCAAATTTCAACATGATTTCTTAGTGAACTATGACATTCTTGTACATAACTTATTTTATTAATAAAAATATTACAATTATAGATCACAATCTATTTCTTATTGAATCATGACATTATTAGACGCAATCTTATTTCATATATATTCATAACATTTTCAGCTTTTAAACTTATCTTCTTCTCGTTGGAAAATCTAAGATTTATCAGCTTAAACTATGATAAAATTTCAAGTGTAACCTAAAATGTTAATAGTATTTGTAGCATTTGTAGATTATAACTCTTTTTTTTTTTACTTTGTATGACATTTTAATTAAAACCTATTATATTACTCTGATTGATAATTTTTTCAGTTGAAATTTATAATATTTTAGATAATACTTTTAATCTACAATTTTTTACGGATCATGTTATTTATTAGCATTATTTTAGACATATCAGAGCACAACCTCCCAGTAAAAATGTCATTAATCCTTTAGTTATTTTTACTATTTCATACAGCGCCTAGAAACTTACAATTGGTAAAAGGTACACAAATTCTCTGTATAAACAATGAATCATCCCTGGAAAGCTGCGGACAAGTTTATTAATTTCTTCTCTTCACTGTTCTTTTACCTCTTTGTTTTTACAGCAGTCAGCAGTCGGCAGTCGGCAGTCGGCAGTCGGCAGTCGGCAGTAAATCTTAAGATCCTCAGAGATAGACTCGGTTCATTGTATTCAACCAAAAAGACATTCGTGCCATCCACTTTATCTATTTTATTCTTTTTAAAATAATCAAAATCTCGAGATCTAAACCATTTTAAAAGCACAAAATAAAATAGCATGGACAAAATTCATTTTTAGGAGAACGAAAGATGGGTTTGAATAGCAATATTCTTTTTATTAACATTATAAGTGAGAGTATCTAATTCTAAAGAATTCAATCATTTGACAATAAATTTTTAAATAATTTATAGTTATTATATTTGAATTTAAAATCTCTAGATTTAACAACTATCTCTTTAATCTATGAAATTGTTTGATTCTTGTGTTTAGATAACATTATTAATTATTATATTTTATAAATAAAATGTTTCAGTGAGAGGTTCGATTAAATTTGATTATATCTAATGTCAACGGTGTGACAAATGTTAATATATATATATATATATATATATATATATATATATATATATATATATAACAAAATGGAGGAGGCAGAGCTGCGTGTCCACTGGATTGAAGCACGCATTTGTGCATTATCTTCTTCCCAAATTCCGTTGCTTCCGGATTAAAACGATATCTTTTCGACCCGCACATGAGGAGAAAGTTAAAATGATTAATATATAAAATTAAAATAATATAAAAATATTCTTATACTAATAATAAAGACGGATATATGATTTTATGTTAAAAGATAGATTTTTAAAATTTTATAGACAGACAAAATTATAAAATTTTAAAAAATGAAAATATATTATAGATAAAAACATAAAAATATATTTAAAATATATAATAATTTAAAATTTTAAAAGGAACGGATATTTCATCCATTTCGTTTGGTCCAATCCAAAATAATACTTTATATATATATATATATATAAAAGATACGGAAGGTTAAATACCAAATAGTCTTCGATCGTTAAAATTTAAATACAAAATATTTGCATGATTCTCAAGTTTAAGTGTGAATGTTATTTAAGAGAGAGTGAATATAGCAAACTAAAGAAATGGAATTCCACTTATATCAGGGCTTGGTATGAAAATTAATGTAGGTGGCATTTCCGACAAGTAACCAAAGGGAAACAAAGATTGGATTTAGATATTAACCAAAAATTCTAATTAATAATTAAGATGAATTTTATTATAATTTTAGGGATTGTATTTAAGTTTATTTAATAAAAAAATCTTATAGAATAAGAATTTTTTTTGTGATCAATCATTTAATACTATAAATATAAGTAAGTTTTGACCTTTAAAATCATGAGAGAAAATTATTTTAGAGATAATCCTCGTATGGTCTATGCAATTTTTTAGGTTTATGTTGTAGAGATGGGTTTTGTAAGGATATTAGAGGAGTGATTTTAGATATTTTAAAATTTTGATATAGATATCAAATTTTAAGATATATGAAATATCATGTATTTGTATCATTCCTAATCTCTATATTTATAGTAGATTATTATTTTTCTCATCCCTCGAGGTAGATAAGGTTGCACCACATTAAATATGGTCTGTAGTATATGCCTTATTATACATTGATTTTGCTTTGGTGATTTTTTTTGCTCACAAGTTCTTAATAAGTGATATCAGAAATATGATTTGAGTTGTGATGTTTTGAATTAATTTGATGTTGTAGATTTCGTTAATGATTTTAGAAACATACAAGAAGAATTTTGTTAAAACAATTCTCAATGATCCAATAATGCTTTAATAGATATTTTATAAAAAAATAAAGTTGTTGAAGACTTGACGACGATGTTTTAAATATTTTTGACTTGTTTAAGAACTAAAATTGTTAAGACTAGAAGTGTCACGCCTTGATTTTTAATTTAAAATATATTTAATTTATTTAATATAATTAAGGGACCAAAACGGATAATTCTAAAGCTTTATGAGTTAATTATGACTATTTGGAAAGTTTAGGGACTTAACTCTAAATTATTTCTTTTTAGGTCAATAAAGAAAATGAAAAAAATGGGAAATTGTGTGACTGAGGGATATTGAACCCTGAACTTTTATATGGCCAACCATGCCCCTACCAATCGGGCTAGTTATTGTTAATGAGTTGAAATAATAAAAATTTTATTTTAGTTTTAATAACTTGGTGTTAACCCATTTTTGAAACCCTCCCCCCGATGCTGGTTTGATCCCAAAACCCATTTTTCCCAATTAGACAACCCACACCGTTGCCTCTCCACTCAGCCTCCTATGGACAACAGTGGTGTGTATCGCCGCCAACAGCAGCTCCAACGTCAACTCGTGACCCAACTCTGATCGGTAAACCACCCAGATCGATCACCGTTTGGCATGGATTGTGATAAAAATTGTTCGAAACATCATCGCTCATCTCTACCACAGCTCGTCGGTGAGCAACATGACCACTACCATCGAGAGCGCTTGGTCGTCGTGATCAAAACCCGGTGTCCCTCTTGCCGTGAAGCCTAGCTATTCGTCGTGGAGGAAGCTACGAAACCTCGTCGGGAAACAAAACCATCGTTCAGTTTTTGAGTTTTTTCAATCAAACCGGTGACTCGTTCTCCACACTGCCCTCGCCATTATCATCCTCACGTGATTCCGAGCAAAACCCGACCGGTGTTGCTCCCCACCGTTATTGTTTTCGTTCGTCCACTGTTGGGGTAAGTATTCGAGCATTTTCCCAGTAGTTTCGTTGTGATCTTTACTTGATATTAATTTGTTTTGAAGTTGTTTCGTTGTAAGAATGCTTCGAGAATGATCGACCATCATCCACCATCGTTTTCATCACCTCACGGGCCGCCTGCGCGCTTAGGAATGGTTCACCGGTCATGAAACCTTCTAGAGATCAATCTGAGTCGACTCGGATCGAACCAAGTTAACATAAACATGTATGAGTCCGACCGAACCGAGTCAACTCAAACCTTCCTGAGTCAGACCAAATTGGGTTGAGCCGAATCAACTCACGGGTCAATTTGGACTGAGTCAATTCGTTGACTTTGATCAGAGTTGACTTTAACTTTGACTTTGACCACCGTTTACTTTGACTTTGTCCAAAAACTAAAATTTTCCCAAAAGTCATATTTTGTGTTTTTTGACGTTATGGGTTTGAATCCAAAGTCAATTTTTCCAAATTCGAACTCGGTAAGCCAATTTTTAATGTTTTATCTTCAGAGTCAATTTGGTTTTTCGATTAAGTTTTGTTTTTGACATAAATTTATTTGCTATGTATTTGAGACTTTATGATCGTGGACTTAAAGTTTGAGGGCAATCGAATGGAGTTTAAATGGTTGATTGATGTGGCTCGTAAATTGAGATAATACTTTACTACCCATTGCATATTGTATGGTAAAAGTTAGGTATTGGTTATTGCATAAATAAATATGATTAGGTTGGGAATAAATATTAACTATTCTAAACCTATATTGATCCCGATAAAATGTCAAAAATGCCATTTGGATACAAATATGACATGATTTACCTCTGATTATAGAAACGACTTGGAATAAGTGAATGACCTTGGATAAACCCTGAAAATACTTTGAACCTAAGCATTGAACTGCTTCTAAATGTCTTGGACCACGACCCAAGCTCGTCGGTCTCTTTGGATACCATTGTAATACAAAAATAAATAATATAATTGGGATACATGTTCATATTCACAAGATTCGTTCTAATGGTGGTATGATGGTGACTAGTTTAACTAGTGTAATTAGTATTGAGAAGTGAATATTTTGAAAGATATCAGTCCGATTGATTAGTGAGTATTATCGTGTTGAGATCTGTTCAACCTTATTTGACCAAGAATCATGATAATTCAATATAAATCTTGAATAGGACAAATTATCGTTAAATTATTAAGTATTCTTTTAAAATAAAAATGAAAAAAATAACCCTATAGAGTAAAATTACAAAATTGCCCTTGCACCGCAAAAAGACCAAGATTGCCCCTAAAAGTGAAAAAATAACCCTAAAATGACATACCTAATCAAATTACCAGAAAAGTACATACGTTTGGATTGATCAGAATTATCGAAATGTCCTCAAGCTGTAAAATAACTAAAATAACCTCAAATGTTCAAATAACCAAAATACTCTAAACCCTAAAAGAACCAAAATACCTTAAACTCTAAGATGACCAAAGTAACCTCGACTGTTGAAGCGACTTGTTAACCTAACGACTTAAAATAAGTGGATGCCCTTGGTAAATTTAAGAAACACCCATAAACTTAAGTGTTGTATCGCCATTTAAAGTGAATCACGACACAAGTATGTCAGTCATTCTGGATATTGTTGCAATTCATAAATAAATTAAACACCACTGAAATATTTGTTTGTCTTGTGAAGATCTATTTGATGTTGATTATAAAGGAGGTTAGTTCAACTAATACAATCAATACTAGGGAGGGAATATCTGTGAAGTATCTTGACCCAAATGATTGGCAAGTATCCCAGTGTTGGAATCTGATTAGTGCAACTTGACTCAAGTCTGATGATTCGATATAATCTTCAATATTGCAAATTATCGCCTAACCATTATTAGGTTAAATTATTAAGAATTCTCCAAGAATCAAATGTCCAAAATGCATCTAATTGACTGAATAATGAAATTACTCTAGTTATATATGACTTTTAAATTATTCTGACTTAAGGTTCTTGAATACCTTCCTGATGCACTTGAATCCTAAATGGTACTGAAGTATTAATTCCTAAATGTCTGTTTAATCGAACATTCAAATATTTTTTTTACATTTATGCTAATGATCTAACCCTTTAATAAAATATATGGTCTAAAACTTGATCCATATTAGTCAAACTTAATGGATTAAGCAGGGCGACTTGAATACTATTCCCACACACATTTACCAACAAAATACTATTCCCACGACCCATGTGACGTGAAACAACAAAGTGGAGAGCTATTTGTGTTTTTTTTCCTTTAGATTTGTCCCACCCAATAATAAAATGTTGATTGTAATACACATAATAATGATGAACTTAGGAAAATCATTTTTGTTGGCAAAGGAATATGCATATGATCTCATAGGGGATGGGGGATATGGCCTAACCATAAACTACCATTATATCATGTGTTTACACACCACACCTTATCATAATTACCTATAAATTAAAAATAATTGCAATCAGTCAACTTCATTTGTGCAATCACCACTCATCTTTGTAATCTCAATGCATCATCATTTGCATATTCTCCATCCACTAGTTTAGTTCCATTTTCTTTCATTATTGACAAAAAAAAAAAACAAATTTATTGAATTATGAAAAAAATTGGTACAAAAAAAAAACAAATGAACAATATAAGAAATCTAAAAATTCAACCAAGCTTCGAAACATAATTGTTCTTATCAAAAAATTTCATTTGAATATAGGGATTAAAGGATGAATATAAAATGAATAATGAAATTGACGTGTCACTATAAGATAATGTCATATCAATATTGAAAAAAAATAAAAATGCCACGTCAATATTCATTTTCTTTTATTATTGAACAAAAAAAACTAATCTATTGAATTATGAAAAAACTATTACAAAGAAAAAACAAATGAAAATATAAGAAATCTAAAAATTCAACCAAGCTTCGAAACATAATTGTTCTTATCAAAAAATTTCATTTGAATATAGGGATTAAAGGATGAATATAAAATGAATAATGAAATTGACGTGTCACTATAAGATAATATCATGTCAATATTGAAAAAAATAAAAATGTCACGTCAATATTGAAAAATAAAAAATGATGCATCTACATCATTGTTATTTATTTTAACGGCGAGTGACTAAAATAAAATTAAAACGTAATATTAAGTATGTTTCTGAAAAAAATAATAGTTAGGTGACCATAATAGAAACTAAATGATAGATATGTGACTAAATAGGAAGTTTATACAATGTGCGGTGATTGGTATTAACATCCCAATGTGCGCAATTTTGAAGCTTTCTCTTTAAAACAATCTTATTTGAGCCCACTAACCCATCCTTGCTTTCCATTTGTTTCTGTGAATCCTTCTTCCTTATTCCTCTTTCCAGAAACAAAATTAAATCCATGGCTCTTTAAACTTGGTTGATAAAAGTCAAGAAAACTTTATCCAACACCCTGGATACTGCAACATCTTCTAACCAAAACTCCAACGTCGGGATTTTGTCCTTTGAAATCGCCGGTCTCATGTCAAAGCTTCTGCATATTTGGAATTGTCTTTTAGACAAGACCATAATTCGTCTTCGTGATGAATCGATAACTCTCCAAGGTGTCCGCAAGATCGTGTCCAACGACGAGTCTTTCCTGTTGGGTCTGGCGTGTGCTGAAATGTCCGAAAATCTCAGGCTGCTAGTAAAATCTATTTCCAGGATAAGCAGAAGGTGCAATGATCCGAATCTTCAGTGTTTCGATCGGTGGTTCAATGAGTTCGACAACTCGGGTAACGATAGCCATGGCTGGGTTTTCAGTTCCAAAGATATGGAAGCTAAAATGAAGAAGATGGACAAGTACGTGACCATTACGGTAACTTTTTACAAAGAAATGGACAAGTTATCCACAATTGAGAACGGTTTGAGAAAGTCATTTCAATGTAAAGATCAAAATATTTTCTGGCAAAGGCAAGAGGTAAAGTATTTAAAAGAGACATCTTTATGGAACAAAAGCTTTGACACTGTTGTTTCCATGCTCGTTAGATCGATCTTCACACTTCTGGGAAAGATGAAGCTTGTTTTTGGATTTGGCTCTCTCCCATCTTTTCCTCGAAGCCTCTCGGCTTCTGCAACGGTCCATCCATTAATGAGTTGTTCAAACCAAGAAGAAAAGAAAGATAAGGCCGTTAAGCTTTTCAAGTCTAACACCAATCTTCTTAAGCCTCCGGCAAGTACATTAGGTGCCGCAGCTTTGCAACTACACTACGCGAATTTGATAATCATAATGGAGAAGATGATCAAGTCACCGCAATCCGTTGGCGTCGATGCTCGAGATGATCTTTATTCCATGCTTCCGAGCAGTCTCAGATCGTCTCTAAGGGGAAGGCTAAAAGGAGTGGAGTTCTCGGCGAGTGATCCGGTGCTCGCCGGAGAATGGAGAACGGCTTTGAGAAGCATATTGAGTTGGCTGTCGCCATTAGCACACAACATGATCAAATGGCAAAATGAAAGGAGCTTTGAGCACAAGAATTTGTTGTCCAAAACGAATGTTCTTCTTCTGCAAACTCTCTTCTTTGCGAACAAAGAAAAGACTGAAGCAGCCATCACTGAGCTGCTGATGGGTTTGAATTACATTTGGAGATTCGAAAGGGAAATGACGGCAAAGGTCTTATTCGAGTGCAGCAACTTTAATTAGGAAACAATTGAGCTTAATCTTCTAATTGCTTCCGTTTCGAGATTTAATTTTGTTTTCTGCAATTTTAATATGATCAACTTTTTTGTTCTAGATTGAACTGATTACCAGATCTTTCAAGGTTTTGTTTTTCAATTCTAACCCCTTATCAGTATGCTATACTATAGAGACTTGTAAATGAAATGAAGCGAGTAGAATCTCAGAATATTGCATGGATTTTCAGGCAAATTCATGTCAATTATATTATATATACACTCATGTGAAGATATTCCTCTTATTTTTGGGTTTTTTTTTTTTGGTTGCTAAAACCACCCTGCTGGATCTAGATTCATTAGCTTAGGGAGTAGTTTAACTATTTGATTACTTAGGGGTAAATTACACATTTAGTACTTAAACTATCAGTTTTGATCTGTTTTAGTACCTAAATTTTTAAATTTTCAAAATCATACATAATGTTTAGTTTTCATTTCATTTTAAAACCCCACGGTTAAAAACTTAACGTGTTTAGTACATAAACTATCAATTTTGGCCTGTTTTAGTATCTAAACTTTTAATTTTTTTCGAAACGTAACGTTAAATTTTGAACGGAATGCTAAAATGAAACAAAAACAAAAGTTTTTAATGACGATGTATTAAAATGAAACAAAAGCTAAACTTTTGGTATGCTTTTGAATAAATTAAAAGTTTAGATATTAAAACAGACCAAAATTAATAGTTTAGGTATAAAATGTGTAATTAAAGAATATATATAATCATTTTTAAACCAATTTTGTCGTTCTTGAAAAAGGTAAGGAAACACTTATTCACAGTAGAGCGATCTTTCTTGCTTTTCTTTTGGGACATGGATGTAGGTGATGACTGATACTATTTACTTGAATAATTTTCCATGTTAGCAATTTATCACTACTGATTTGGTTCTGTTGTGCTTATTTTCAAGTAGGGAATTGTTTTTTAGAACCAATAGTAAAAGGGTGTTTTTTGTATTTTATTATTATCCGATCGTGGTCGTAGACATGGGCACGACGCAGTCTAACGTAGCAGTTATTAAAAGGTCCAGTCAGCATTGGGATGATTCTGGAAGAAGCCTACTCAACACAATCTGATGAGATCTTTTAGGAAATCTAGTTTTAAGTTTGAATTCAAAACATTTGAAATTATCTTTAGGATTATTTTGCATTTGAATTTATTTTCTATTTTAAGGATTTGGAAACCTATAAATACCCCTCAGTATGACTTGGATATCTTGAATATACTTTTGTATTTTATTTTCATTTTTTATAAAAGGTTTCCTTTTCTTTCATTACTTTCTTTACTTTACGTTTTCACCATTTTCACAAAAATGTGCTAAGTATGATTTGGATCATGCTTAGCTAATTTTATTACTTAGATGAGAGCTAGCGATGACTCAATTCTAGATGTGAGAATTGAAAAGCACTTAATACCCTTCGAGTTACATTCTTAGTTTTCTACAAACTAGGATTGGCAATCAGCCTTTCCTTTAAAAATAAAAACACTTTCATATCAAAATGTCGACGTTGGTCTGAATGTTGTTCTGATTTAAAGTTGGCAGGAAGGATCAACTTGTAGCATATTCGACTTCCTATGAATACAGTTAACAGCAGTCCGCTAAGGGAAACTGATATCGGATTCGATTCTCATAAAGACAACATAATATGAGTTGGACTTTTCCAAAACTTAATTTGATTCGTTTTAGCGGCGATAGTCGTAGTTAGTTCATTCAAGGACCAAATTTCGAAGGTTAACTTGGGAAGATTAGTTTACCAAAGAGAAAAGCAAGTTACAAGGGTTGGGCCTTGTAGATTATAACCGACATGAATCCCGAAGTAAAATCCATTTCGATGATCAAAGTGAATTGAGTCAAAGCTAAGCTTAAGGCTATTTTCCCTATAATTGCTTTCCGTCATTTTATTTCAACTCATTTGTTACTTTATTTAATTAATTTTATTTAATTCATATTATACCAAACCCCTGTTTATTTTTCTTTTGTTACAGTTTACATGGTTCAGAATCAACGCAACTCAATATCAGGAATTTCTAAGTCCTTGTGGATCGACCATTTTCTTCTCTTTATTACTCTCATTCTTATTTACTTTATTTATTTTGAGAAAATGAATTTATTTTACAGTTCATGAAACGTTTCAAATTGGCATCGTTTTCAGGGACTTCAACAAATTACTGATTTGTTTTTTTATTTTGATTTTATGACTAAGCAAACCTCGAGAGATTTGGTAGACTTTGACCCAGAGATCGAAGCACGAGCTCATAGAATTCACAGACAAAAATTTCGACAAAAGAGACAACAACAAGAACGACACTCAGGTCCAACACTTGACCAGAAGAACTACAACTGATGAATGATCGAACAATTAGAGAGTTGGTCAGAGCTCCTATAGTACAATAACCGTTGTGTATTGCCTTTCCCAACGGTGAGGCACTAATCCAACATTATGAGTGAATTTTGTGTTACAAGTATAACAATCCGAGACAAAAAAATAAAAATATAATTTTATTAATAAATAAAAAGTGCAATTTAGAATAAAAATCCTAAATGTCGACAGAGTATTGATTTGGAAATTAGCTGAGGCCTGTAGCTACACAATTTCCTTAAACAGATTTTCGACCACTCCTCGGTGCTCGAGATCTTTGGTTGTATGTCTCTCAGGATATAACAACGAGATGATAAACGTACAGTAGCACAACTGTAGATATCCTGAACTATATCTTACCTGAGGCTATCATCGAAAACTAGAGAGTAATAAAAGAGTTTTTGAGCTGTGTTTAACCCAATAGGTTTGCACAGTATTTATAAAGTTTCTCAAGAGAGAAGAATTGAAAAATATATTCTAAAAAGTAAGATTATTAATGAGTATTCGAATAAATTCGGAAGTACTCAATTAATACTACATTTAATCGAATATATTCGTGAATTGCAAGATTACCAAATAAATAATTTATCCACTATGAATTAAATACTTTCCAATTTATCACAAATTTTCTAACATGAAAAAAAACTGATGAGAAAAGAGAGAAGTGAAATATGAATATTTTTATATTGATTTTGTTACAAATGGATTGGTAACCAATGACAGGTGACGATTTATTGCCAATGAAAACCAGAAAAATTTTAGTTGCCAAAATGATTTTTTTAAGATTAGTAATGAAATCGATACACTCTTAAATTCAGTGCCTAAAATGTTATTATTTTAGACATTAATAATCATGTCAAAACGATTTCGTTTTGTTCACGTTATAGGAATGATACAAAAGTCCATCTATGTCATCGTATTGTTAAAATTTAACAATCTAATATTATAATTAAAATCAAAGTATAACATTAATATTAGAATTGAAGTAATTAAAATTTTAATTTTATTAACACTGCATTATTTAAAAATTCATTTTTTAAATAAAAATAGGCAAAATTTTTAAATAAAAATAGGCAAAATTCATTTTATTAACACTGCGTTATAGGAATGATACAAAAGTCCATCTATGTCTCGTAGATCCTTCGACTGCAGCAGCTTCGACTCTGTATGATCACGGAGCGGGTCACATCAGCCCGTTGAAAGCTCTAGACCCAGGTTTGGTTTATGACATATCAGCACAGGATTACTTTGAATTCCTTTGCACACAAAACTGACTGCAATGCAGCTAAAAGCCTTTAGTAAATCTTCCGGCTTGTCCTGCCATCACAAGCTTTCAAGTCCAGGAGACTTGAACTACCCAGCAATCTCAGTGGTGTTCCTAGAAGATACATCCATTCAACTCTGACACTCCATAGAACCGCCAGAAATGTCGGCCCTCCTAATTCAAGTCACCATGTTGTGGTTTCACCGTTTAAAGGCGTCACCGTCGAGCCTAAATCTCTAAAATTCTCGAGAAGAAACCAGAAACTATCGTACAAGATCAGTTTCAGAAGAAGATCCCCGCAAACAATGCCTGAGTTTGGAGGGCTGATGTGGAAGGATGGAGTTCACAAAGTAAGATGCCCCATTGCTATTACATGGTTAGCACCATTGTAAATGGGAACCAATCGATTAGATTTTTCAGTCAGGCTGTGATTCCAAATAAACATGTTTTCTGAGGGGATCTTTAATTTTAGCATCAACAAGAATGCAATTATTTCACTGGTTTTTACAACAATTTTTCTATGCTTTTCGTGATACACCAATTAAAAGCGTTTTGGAAGTACCATCCCATGAGAATTATGAGCATAAAACACAAAACCATATACAAATACACCAACGGACCTGTTATTTACTCAATAAAACACATTTGTTTCTACTCAGAATGACCCACCAGATATGTCAGATAATCAAATAAACCCATCTAATCCATTTTATTCGGTTCAATTGATTTTCAATTATGTCAATTTAAATATTTAAAAGTTATATTTAAATTAATTTATCCAGATAATTATAAATTTTAAATTTCTCGAATTAAATAAATCAACTTACTACAACACAATTTACATCGATATATATTAGCTAAATCTGGGACAAATATAAAATTCTATATTATGAGTATAAATTTTAAAATTTAGAAGGTGTAAAATTAAAAAAAAGGAATCAGGATACGAGATTAGATTACCAATGAAAAATACAAAAAACATATAAACTATATATATAATTGAAATTTTCAAGGGTGCAATTGCACCAATAGATCCACCTTTGTGGTAAACTATTTAAATGACCACTCAATCATATGCAGTTTCAATTTGACCATTAGTCAATTAATTTTTTTCAATCATATCACTTAATTATATAAATGATATTAACTTTTCAATCATATCACTTAAATATTTAAATAATATCAATTAAGTTATTAATCATTAACTTTCAATGATAATATTAATATTTTAAATTATATATGTTACTGGTAAAAATCATGAAAAACACAATAGGATTAGAACTCGGGTGAGGGGATGGCACTCTTAATCACTAAATCAAGTTTTAAATTGTAGTTAATTACAAAATATTTTCAATTTTTAATAAAATATATTTTGTTCAATGTAATTCAACATGCATTCTGTTCACGAGTTTTAACGAGTTAGTAGAAAATCACTTCAATTTTACTACATATAGACTAGAATATTATGTAATTAAGTTTCGACTCTTCTTTTATTTTATTTTAACTTTTTATTGTTTACTTAATTTCAGGGCTTTACTCTAATTAATTCGAACTAATCGCATCGTACTGTTGAGAAAGGGAGAAAGCTCATAAAAGAATACAATGTATATTGCTATGCTCTTGGTAAACAAATACAAAGTTTATATATATAGCTGCATGGACAGCTATTACAGGTGAAGTCTTTTAACTGACTCAAACAGAAAACCCGTCAATCAGTTCTATGCAACAACCAAACCTACAAGAACATGCCACGTGTAAACCTAACTCACGTAAACTTAAGCTAGTTCTAATATTCCTTCTACTCATTCTGATCTTCTTCTTCAGACAGGATGAACACAGATTTTATCACGAAACACCTCGAATGCTGCCTTGGACAATGGTTTGGTGAAGCCATCTGCAACCTGATGGTCAGTAGGAACATAATTCACATGCATGTAGCTGATTTGTCGCCACCTTTTCCCGGACAAAATGAACATCGAGATCTATGTGCTTCAACTGAGTATGATAGATTGGGTTGGCGTTCATAGCTACAGCTCCAGTATTATCACACCAGAAAACCGGCTGCGTACGTTGTTGAAGTCCAAGATCATCAACCAAGGCAGACACCCAGGAGACTTCAGAAGCTGTCTCAGCAACGCTTTTGTATTCCGCTTCTATAGTTGACCGTGAAACTAACTTATGTTTCTTGGAACACCACGCCACAAGACATCGACCAACGAACACTCCATACCCTGTGACTGATCTTTGATCGCCTAAACTCCCCCCCCCCCAATCTGCATCCGCAAAGGCAGCAATAGACGAGCCAATTTTGCTGGGAGCAAACGACAATCCATAGTTCACTGTACCAACTAGATATCTTAAGATTCGTTTAACAGCAATAAAATGAGCTTTCCGAGGAGAATGCATGAGTTGTGCTATCTTACCTACACTGAAACTCAAGTCTGGCTTCGTATGACATATGTAAAGCAAGGATCCAATGATGCTTCGATATTCACTGGTATTCTCCAACAAATCATTGTCATTCTTGGACAGTTTTGAGGCCATCATCATCGGAGTAGGGCAAGGAGCAACATTCTTCATATCGGTGTTTATCAACCATTAAAGAATAAACTTCTTTTGACTATGCACAATAGAATTGTTACACCATTTCACTTTAATCCTGAGAAAATAGCTCAACTCACCAAGATCCTTGAGAGAAAAACGCTTGCCCAACAAACCTACAACCTCTCTGATTGCCTGCGCGATGCTCCTCTTATGACTATATCGTCAACATACACTAACATATATATGTATTTGACTCCCTCCTGACTGATGAACAACGAAGAATCAGCTTGAGACACTTCAAACCCCATTTCCCGCAAACTATTCTTATGCTTCTCGTGCCAATTTCAAGGCGCTCGCCGTAGACCATATAAAGCTTTGTGTAACTTGCAAACAAGAGGCGACCCATCCTCATCTAGTTGCTCGAACCCTGGTGGTTGTTGCATGAACACTTCTTCAGAAAAATGCCATTAAGAAAGGCATTGTTTATGTCAACATGCCTTAGTTCCCATTCCTCAGATGCAGCAAAGGCCAACACCGTATTCAGCGTTGAAAACTTGGCAATCGGGCTGAATGTATCTCTGAAATCTTGTCCTGGAACATGAGAGTACCCATTCGCAACAAGACAGGTTTTATACCGATTTATTGAGCCATCCGGGTTGCGCTTAAGCTTAAACAACCACTTGCAACCAACAACCACTCTTCCCACAGGCAGTTTAACTAGCGACCAAGTGCCATTTCTTTACAGAGCCTCAAATTCATCACAAACAGTGGCACTTCAATTTGAGGATTGTAAAGCATCACAAATAATGGTTGAAGCTTCTTCTTCAAAGTGGATAGAGTATGCCTTAGGCTTATATATTCCATACTTACTTCTAGTAAGCATAGGGTGACAGTTTAGATCCCTTGTACTAGCCCCAGGCTGAGCTTCAGAAACAGTAGCAATGGACTGCTTATGAACCATTGTTTCATGAGCATCAACCACCCCTGGAATCACTGGACTAAAGCTATCCGCTTGACCTTCTGGTACACTGCCTGGAACCTCGTTATTACCACCTAGGTGCTGCTGTACAACCTGCATGGGAGGAACAGAGGAGGTTGTATGTTCAGCCATGCCTCGCCCTATATCACGCTGAATTGGATAACCTTGCAATCTTCTAATGTCAGCAACAATCTCAATATTTGACACGTGTCGACTATTGGTTGTATTATTCATTTTATCAGTACTGTTAATTTCAAAAAGGAAACACCTCCTAGTTAAATAAAACAAGTCTAGATTTGTAAACCTTACCATTACCATCCAAGCACAAAAAACCTTTGTATTGAGGACTCATACCCAAATAGGTACACGATTGAGATTTGAAGGACAATTTATGATTCTGAAATGACTTAAGATGAGGAAAACATTGACAGCTAAACACTTTCATCAAATGGTACTCAGGCTTTTTTTCGAACAACTTCCCAAATGGTCACACACCCTTCAATACTCTAGAATGTAAACGATTGATCAAATAAACAGCTGCCACCACAGCATATGAGCAGAACCGAAAGGGCAGGGATGTTTGAGCCAACAGGACAAGAGCTAGTTCAACCACATGAAAGTGTTTTCTTTCTACTACACTATTTTGTTTCGAGGTGTGAGGACAGGTCAAGCAATGAGATATACTGACCTTGGCCAAAATCGACGTCAAGCTTCTGAACTCGCTACCTTCATCACTTCGCATTACCTTAACTGTTAGTCCAAATTGATTAGCCACCATTTGTTGGAACAACAGAAAAGCCGAGAGAGCCTGTGACTTATCCTTAAACGAAAACTGTTAGATGAGATATGTGGAGGTCCCACAAGTCAGTATACATAAGTTGAAAAGGATCACAAACTTCATTAGTTAATTGATTGAATGATAATTTGTGGCTTTTGCCCATGTGACGTGCCACACAATTTCTATTTACATCAACAAAAATGTTTACACCAAAATTTTTTGCTATGCTAACTAAAGTATCATTAGCAGGGTGGCCAAGACGTCTGTGCCATAACTCGTCCATAGTTGAGTCGTGAACAAGATTAGCTTCAGCTATCCCTCCTTGATTCACCTTTTGATTGAGAGAAAATGAGTACATACCACCATGTTCTTCTCCTCGCAGTAGCTCAACGCCAGTATCTTCATCCCGAATACAACAACGATTTGCATGAAGTTCAAAAAACACCTTGTTGTCCCTAGCAAGCTTAGAGACAGAGAGAAGATTCTTTGTTATTCTAAGAACATACAATAAATCATTGAGTAATAGCACATAAGAGGTAACAATCATAATAAAACCTCCAATTTTATTAACATCAAGCGAAACTCCATCAACAATGACAAGCTTACCTAGACCATGGAAATCAGTCTGGTGGCCAAGGTTCGACACATCCGAAGTCACATGGTGAGTTTCTCAAGAGTTGACCACCCAACACTCCGAGGTAGCTGTCATAGCATTAGCCTATGCTTGAAATCATAGTCCATAACACTCTGCAACATAACACCCACACCCAAGCTGCTATTGTTAGCAACCGCAACTTGTACACTCCCAGATTCCTCTATGTATGAATCACGATGAGTAGGCTTCACACATGTGTAACTTTTATCATACCGATGCCAGTAACGATCCACTAAGTGCCCTAGTTTTCTATATAATTAACATTGAACTCTGTGACGACCACGTCCTCTTTCACCATCGCGCCCTCCTGAATCAGACACTGGTCTAGACAATCTGTGGTCATTGTTAAATAAAGTCGAGTTGTATCACGAACACTGTTGTGCAAGATTGACACTCATAAGAAAAGAATCGAGTTGCGTGTCTGTTAGCTGTTAAAGAAGTAATGCACGTGTATGGAGCAGACAATTATTCTGTTAGTTTGGTTAGCTAGGTTTGTTAGTCTGTTAGTCGGTTAATGGGAAGTTGATGAGCTTAGCCTTCCCTTATAAATATGATGTACTTGCTGAGAAGAATATAACATTATTTCCTGTGTATAATTACTATTTGTAGTTGGTTCTTAATATGGTATCTTTCGCCGAGTATTCTAGGGAACGTTTATAAGCTTTCGTTGCTGCGTGGTCTCGATATTGGTCATGGAGTCATCCAAGAGCTTTGCACACAAGAAAGTAAATGTTGTTCTCAATGTAATGAACTTTCTACTGTGGAAGTAGCAAATTTTGCTTATTGTTCGAAGCCACCGTCTAGAACGGTTACTGACTGGGGTCTTGAAGCCGCCACCGGATACGGTTCTTGATAACAATGGTGAGATGACTGTCGATGATGTCTTTGAAGAATTTGTGGAACAGGACAGTGCGCTAGCGTCGTGGCTTCTTTCCACCATCAGTCCTCACCTTCTACCACAGTTTGTAGGAGTAGACTTGGTTGTCGTAGTATAGAATACTATGTAACAACTATTTGCTAGCAGATCTACCACTACAGCCATGGTATTGCACTGTAAGTTGCAATCGCTTAAGAAAGGAAATGATAGTATGAGGATCTATCTTACTCAAGTTAAGGAAGTATGTGATGTTGTAACACCCCCAACCCATACCCGACCCGGATATGAGTCAGAGATACTACATTGACTTTAAAACACAACTCTTAATAAATAATAGTAAAATATTTGATCTTATATTAAGAAAATACAATAATATACATACTGTAATATAAGTTTACCAAAATATTCAGAGCATACACAACTTAACCCTTTAATTACATGCCAACTACTATTTACATAACAAAATGACCTACTGATTAAGTTGCTTCTGATCTGATGGTTGCAGGAGTAATACTGTCAAGCTGCTTCACCTGTCTCGTCTATTTCCTCGGATCCTACGTGTGAAACACTCACACGCTAAGTCATCGACTTAGTGAGGCAATAATAATAATAAGGCAATGTAATGAAAATGTCATGATCATATGAAATGAGATGCAAACATGTACTTAATCAATGTAGTAAACATCATTAATATCCATACATGTAAGCGTATGACTGTAACATTCATGAATCTGTATTAATAAGTTTATTGGCCCATGATAGCATATTGAGAACCTAAGGTATCGGAGTAATGTGAGGTTGTGCACTATGCTGTCACCACAGCTCGTATAAATGCACCGAAGTGCCCCGTAGAATTGCACCGTAGTGCCATATAATGATGTCCATAAGGACCACATAGAATTCCTTAAGAATCATATACATATACTATGGATCAAGTATGTGTCTTTCAAGACTTCACACATGTTCCAAAGGATATACATATGTCCTAAAGAACCGCGTAGAATTGCACCGTAGTGCCATATAATGATGTCCATAAGGACCACATAGAATTCCTTAAGAATCATATACATATACTAGGGATCAAGTATGTGTCTTTCAAGACTTCACACATGTTCCAAAGGATATATATATATCCTAAAGAACCGCGTAGACCCTCTACCCTTGGCATGCCAACTATACCTATAGTTCTCATCTACATAACATGGGCTTTTACATTTCACGTAGTCTATATCGCGTAGACATGTAATTTCTTACCTTTTCACATAGCTCATAATTTTTCTCACATATTCATGTCATATAATGCATTTTCATATGAACTCATGTCATGTCTCATAATACAGAATATGCTCATGTATCAAGATATAGAAATCTAGACTTATCACAAGTCTAGAATGCAGGATATTTCTATAATCATGCTATGCATATGCACTCACCTATACTTCTTTGCCTTTTCCTCGATCGATTCTACTTGTAGATTGTTCCCGAACTCGAGTAGGCTCGGTATCTACATAAACATAATTTTCAAGATGATCATCAGATGTCTATGTCTTGAAATTAAGCTTTAATAGCTTACTAATTTAAGGAATTTATAGCTTAGTCTTTCTTTCTTTTCTTTCTTTTTTTTTCTCATGGGGGAATCGGTTCCCTCCCTGGGGGTATCGATTCCCCACTAGCATTCTGGAATTCATATTCGTTGAGGGGGTATCGGTTCCCCCCTGGGGTATCGATTCCCCTCTAGTATTCTGGAAATTCATATTCGTTGAGGGGGTATCGGTTCCCCTTGAATGGGTACCGATTCCCCTAACCCAGAAATCCTATTTTGAGCTCGGAAATCATCCCATTTCAGCTCAAACATACATATTTCACTCTCTTTACTACTCTTAGCTTTCATACACTTACTTTAACTAATTATTATCCATTAAATACCTCTAAAACTTAGAAATCTAATTCTCCATGTAGAATTTAAGAATCTAACCCAAATTCCAATATGTTCTAATTTGAATTCTAACACCTTATACTTCTTAGTTAGCTTCTTGACAAGTCAAAAATCTTATTCAAACTTCAAAAACTCATTCATATCAAAATTTCATCTAAAAATTCATTTTCCAAATCTATCTCTAAAACACTTATCTTGTTGTTTTAATGTCATATAAGCTTTCCTTTAGCTTATATAACATCCAAACTTTCATTTCCAATCTTAAAAATCAAAGAAACTACCAAGGTTCAGATTCTTACCTTTACTTGCAAGCTCTACGTTGAGAGAAGGAAGAGAAGAAAATAAGGAAGAAGGAAGAAGAAATGGGAGGATTCTGGAAACCTAATGTCACACGTGGGTTCTCATATAACCCATAACATTTTATTTTAATTAAAATTTCCTTACAAATGACCATTTGGTCCTTACCTCCATCTCATATTTACTAACCATACTTTTTAAACTATATAATTATTCTACTTTAATCACCAAATGTTGAAACTTTGCAAATTAATCACTCACCCGACATGGAGGATGTTACAAATCTCTCCCCTTTAAGAAAATTCATCCCCGAATTTTCATTGCACGAACAAATGAGGGTATTGATGTCGCATATCTTCTTCACGCTCCCATGTTGCTTCTTCTACTTTGTGATTTCTCCACAACACTTTGACCAAAGGAATAATCTTGTTCCTCAATTGCTTAACTTCATGTGCTAAAATTTGAATCGGTTCTTCCTCATAAGTCATATCCGGTTGTACCTCGATCTCTTCTGGATTTACAATATGGGAGGGATCCGATCGATATCTTCGAAACATTGAAACGTGAAAAACATCATGTATCTTTTCCATCTCAGGTGGTAAAGCTAGCTGATATGCTACAGGTCCTACTCTCTTTACAATCTCATATGGTCCAATAAACCGAGGACTCAATTTTCCTTTCCGACCAAATCTCAACACCTTCTTCCATGGAGACACTTTTAAAAACACTTTATCTCCAACTTGAAATTCAATTTCTTTCCTTTTAAGATAAGAATAGGACTTTTGCCGATCAGAGGCCACTTTGAGGTTATGCTGAATTTCTCGAACTTTCTGTTCTACATCTTGAATTAAATCCGGACCAAGAACACTTCGGTCTTTGAGTTCATACCAATTTAATGGAGTACGACATTTTCTTCCATATAATGCTTCATAGGGGGCCATCTTTATACTAGACTGATAACTATTGTTGTAAGCGAACTCTGCCAGCGGTAAATACTTTTCCCATGATCCTTTAAATTCCATTACGCATGCTCTCAACATATCTTCCAATATCTGAATAGTTCTCTCTGATTTCCCATCAGTCTGAGGATGAAAAGCCGTACTAAAGTTTAAACGAGTCCCCAACGCTCCATGCAAAGATTTCCAGAATCTAGAAGTGAATCGAGGGTCTCGATCAGAGACTATGGAAACAGGTACTCCATGCAATCTAATAACTTCTCTAATATACAGCTCTGCATACCTTTCCATAGAGAAATCCGTTCTAACCGGAAGGAAATGCGCTGACTTAGTTAATCGATCCACAATTACCCATACTGATTCTCTTTTGTTCGGGGTCAAGGGTAACCCCGAAACAAAATCCATCGTAATATTTTCCCATTTCCATTGAGGAATGAAAAGCGGTTGCAATAATCCTGATGGAACTTGATGCTCGGCTTTGACTTGTTGACATATCAAACACTTAGACACCAATTCTGTGATGCTTCGCTTCATCCCTGACCACCAAAATCGATCCTTCAAATCCATATACATCTTGGTTCCACCCGGGTGCATCGTCAATGGACTACAATGAGCCTCTGTCAATATTTCTTTCTTCAAATCTTCATTGTCGGGTATCACAATTCTTCCTTTGAAATACAAATTTCCATCTGACTTAACCTCAAACTCTTTAATCTCTTTGTTCTTTACTTGTTCAATTCTTTTCAAACACATTTCATCTTTACTTTGCAATTCTCCTATTCGTTCCAACCATGCTGGTTTAAGGGTTAATTCTGCACAAAGACCACCGTCTCCCGTTAAAGATAATCTTGCATCCATAGCTCGTAAAGCTGCAAACGTCTTTCTACTCAGAGCATCTGCTACCACATTAGCCTTTCCGGGATGATAGTCAATTATCACATCATAATCCTTTAAGAACTCTACCCATCTACGTTGCCTCAAATTCAATTCCTTTTGAGTCATCAGGTATTTCAGGCTCTTATGATCCGTATATAAGTAACAACGCTCCCCATAAAGATAATGACGCCAAATCCTGAGGGCGAATACTACAGCAGCCATTTCTAAATAATGAGTGGGGTAATTCCTTTCATGTGGTTTCAACTGTCTCGATGCGTACGCTACCACTTTTCCTTCTTGCATTAATACACACCCCAACCCGTTATGGGATGCGTCACTGTATACTACAAAATTCTTGCCAGATTCCGGTTGAACCAATATCGGAGTTTCCGTCAGAATTCTCTTTAAAGCTTCGAAGCTTTCTTGACATTCATAAGTCCAAACAAATGGTACGTTCTTTCTCATTAGCTTTGTTAGAGGCAGCACAATCATAGAAAAATTCTTAACGAATCTTCGATAGTAACCGGCAAGTCCAAGAAAACTCCGAACTTCAGACACATTCTTAGGAACTTCCCAATCCATTATAGCTTTAACTTTCTGAGGGTCTACTCTAATCCCAACTGCCGAGATCACATGCCCCAGGAAAATTACTTCCTTTAACCAGAACTCACATTTGGACAATTTGGCATACAACTTTTTATCTCTTAAAATTTGCAAGGCGATCCTCAGATGTGTGCTATACTCTTCATGGGATTTCGAGTACACCAGTATGTCATCAATAAAGACAACAACAAACTGGTCCAGATAGGGCTGAAAAATCCTGTTCATGAGATCCATGAAAGCAGCAGGTGCATTCGTTACTCCGAATGGCATTACGAGGAATTCATAATGACCATATCTCGTTCTGAAAGCTGTTTTCGGAATATCTTTCTCCTGGATCTTCAATTGATGATAACCCGAACGTAAATCAATCTTCGAAAATACCGAAGCTCCTTTTAGTTGATCAAACAAGTCATCAATGCGCGGAAGGGGATACTTGTTCTTGATGGTCACCTTATTGAGCTATCGATAGTCAATGCAAAGGCGCATTGATCCATCCTTCTTTTTAACAAATAACACCGGAGCTCCCCAAGGCGATACACTTGGTTGGATAAATCCCTTCTCTAGCAATTCTTGTAATTGATTCTTTAACTCTTGCAATTCTTTCGGAGCCATTCGATAAGGTGCCATTGCAATCGGAGCTGTTCCCGGCATTATTTCAATTTGGAATTCTACCTCTCTATCCGGAGGTAATCCTGGCAATTCAGCAGGAAAAACATCAGGGAACTCTCGAACTATTGGAATTTCCTCTAACCTTTTCTCTTGAGCTCTTGAATCAATCACATTTGCAAGAAAACCCTGACATCCTTGTAGCAATAATTTCTTGGCAGACATCACTGATATTACATTTGCTAAAGGATTAAACTTTTCACTGCTCACACTTATCTCTGTTCCTTCTGGACTTTTCAGAGTTACCTTTTTCAATCTGCAACTAACATCTCTATAATAACGGAACAACCAATCCATTCCTAGAATCACTTCAAACTCGTCAAAGGGTAATTCCATCAGATTAGCAGGGAATTCAATTCCCTGAACCTTTATGGGACACCCCTTACAGACTTTATTCACCCGGGCACTATGGCCTAACGGAGTTGTTACTATAATCTCATTACTCGTAGCTTCTAAGGGAATCCCCAACTCCTTTACTAACTTACTTGTAATATAAGAATAATTAGAACCCGGATCAATCAGTACCAATACTAATTTATCATACAACTGAAAAGTACCTGCTATAATATCAGGGTCATCACGGTCTTCACTTGTCTTTAGGTTGTATACTCGAGCAGTGGATCGAACTTCAGGTTGAGCAGAGAATTCAGACGGGTTCCTTCCTCTGCCTCTTCCTCGTCCTCTTTGTGAGAAAGAACCAGCTCTTCCAGATGGTGCCGGCTCACCAACAATTAATGGACAATCCCGGACAAAATGTCCGGCATCCCCGCATCGAAAACAAGTCCCAACAGCCATACGACAAGTCCCATAATGATTTTTCCCACAATGCTGACACTGTCTCCCTTGACCCGGAGTAGATCTCCCAGCACCAGATTCCACTGACTGCGTCTGTCTAGGTCTTGCCTGACTTGCTCCCCTAGCAGACGATGCAACTGATTCTGATCTAGTTTGTGATCGAAATCCCGAGTCTCTTCCCCTTTTTGTTGGTACTGAGCTAGAAGAAGTAGTCGTCCTCTTTGATGTCTGAACTCTTGAGTCTCCAAATCTTTCATTCTGAGCCCTTTCAAGAGCTTTTGCACGATTGATCACCTCTTGGAACGAGGACAGGTTTAGTACTAACAACATTTCTTTAAGTCTAGGGCGCAAGCCCTCCACGAACCACTCGCAAGCATCTTTTTCAGTAGGCACAAGCTCAGCTGCAAACCTGCTCAGCTTATTAAACTCACATTCATACTCATATACAGAGCGGCTCATCTGCTTCAAATTCATAAACTCCTGCTTCATTTGTCGGATAAACTGATCTCCAATATACTTGTTTTTAAATTCTTCTAAAAACAAAGACCAAGTCAACTGGTCGGTTGACATCCTCATGGTGACGTTCGTCCACCATATCCTCGCCTGACCCCTCAATAAAGACACAGCTCCATCTAATTTTTCCACTTCGGAACAATGGAGACCATCTAACATGATTTTCAAATCATTCAACCAAAGATCCGCTGACACTGGACCTTCCTCAGCTTCTCCCTTAAATTCGGGAGCTCCTAAACTTCTCAACTCTTTTGCTACATTAATTCTTTGAGTTAGTGGAGCAGGAGGTTGAAGACGCGTCAGAATAGCGTCTAACGTTCTGAAGAACGTATCTTGATCTTGCACAAGCACTCCTTGAGATGCCTGTTCTTCACCCTGCCTGGCCAGGGCAGGTGAATTACTGCTTTCAGCATACCTATCTTCTCCCGCTTCACTTCGGGAGCTATTATGTCCGGACATCTAATAAGAATAAACACATTGTTCTATTAGCAAAACAGCATACTCATACTATACCAGATCAGAAGTTCTCGCTATTTGTTGGCATGTATTCCATTTAAAGACTCTATAGACTCTGGTTTATGCCTAGAATCGGCTAAACCATAGCTCTGATACCATTAAATGTAACACCCCCAACCCATACCCGACCCGGATATGAGTCAGAGATACTACATTGACTTTAAAACACAACTCTTAATAAATAATAGTAAAATATTTGATCTTATATTAAGAAAATACAATAATATACATACTGTAATATAAGTTTAACAAAATATTCAGAGCATACACAACTTAACCCTTTAATTACATGCCAACTACTATTTACATAACAAAATGACCTACTGATTAAGTTGCTTCTGATCTGATGGTTGCAGGAGTAATACTGTCAAGCTGCTTCACCTGTCTCGTCTATTTCCTCGGATCCTACGTGTGAAACACTCACACGCTAAGTCATCGACTTAGTGAGGCAATAATAATAATAAGGCAATGTAATGAAAATGTCATGATCATATGAAATGAGATGCAAACATGTACTTAATCAATGTAGTATACATCATTAATATCCATACCTGTAAGCGTATGACTGTAACATTCATGAATCTGTATTAATAAGTTTATTGGCCCATGATAGCATATTGAGAACCTAAGGTATCGGAGTAATGTGAGGTTGTGCACTATGCTGTCACCACAGCTCGTATAAATGCACCGAAGTGCCCCGTAGAATTGCACCGTAGTGCCATATAATGATGTCCATAAGGACCACATAGAATTCCTTAAGAATCATATACATATACTATGGATCAAGTATGTGTCTTTCAAGACTTCACACATGTTCCAAAGGATATACATATGTCCTAAAGAACCGCGTAGAATTGCACCGTAGTGCCATATAATGATGTCCATAAGGACCACATAGAATTCCTTAAGAATCATATACATATACTAGGGATCAAGTATGTGTCTTTCAAGACTTCACACATGTTCCAAAGGATATACATATGTCCTAAAGAACCGCGTAGACCCTCTACCCTTGGCATGCCAACTATACCTATAGTTCTCATCTACATAACATGGGCTTTTACATTTCACGTAGTCTATATCGCGTAGACATGTAATTTCTTACCTTTTCACATAGCTCATAATTTTTCCCACATATTCATATCATATAATGCATTTTCATATGAACTCATGTCATGTCTCATAATACAGAATATGCTCATGTATCAAGATATAGAAATCTAGACTTATCACAAGTCTAGAATGCAGGATATTTCTATAATCATGCTATGCATATGCACTCACCTATACTTCTTTGCCTTTTCCTCGATCGATTCTACTTGTAGATTGTTCCCGAACTCGAGTAGGCTCGGTATCTACATAAACATAATTTTCAAGATGATCATCAGATGTCTATGTCTTGAAATTAAGCTTTAATAGCTTACTAATTTAAGGAATTTATAGCTTAGTCTTTCTTTCTTTTCTTTCTTTTTTTTTCTCATGGGGGAATCGGTTCCCCCCCTGGGGGTATCGATTCCCCACTAGCATTCTGGAATTCATATTCGTTGAGGGGGTATCGGTTCCCCCCTGGGGGTATCGATTCCCCTCTAGTATTCTGGAAATTCATATTCGTTGAGGGGGTATCGGTTCCCCTTGAATGGGTACCGATTCCCCTAACCCAGAAATCCTATTTTGAGCTCAGAAATCATCCCATTTCAGCTCAAACATACATATTTCACTCTCTTTACTACTCTTAGCTTTCATACACTTACTTTAACTAATTATTATCCATTAAATACCTCTAAAACTTAGAAATCTAATTCTCCATGTAGAATTTAAGAATCTAACCCAAATTCCAATATGTTCTAATTTGAATTCTAACACCTTATACTTCTTAGTTAGCTTCTTGACAAGTCAAAAATCTTATTCAAACTTCAAAAACTCATTCATATCAAAATTTCATCTAAAAATTCATTTTCCAAATCTATCTCTAAAACACTTATCTTGTTGTTTTAATGTCATATAAGCTTTCCTTTAGCTTATATAACATCCAAACTTTCATTTCCAATCTTAAAAATCAAAGAAACTACCAAGGTTCAGATTCTTACCTTTACTTGCAAGCACCACATTGAGAGAAGGAAGAGAAGAAAATAAGGAAGAAGGAAGAAGAAATGGGAGGATTCTGGAAACCTAATGTCACACGTGGGTTCTCATATAACCCCATAACATTTTATTTTAATTAAAATTTCATTACAAATGACCATTTGGTCCTTACCTCCATCTCATATTTACTAACCATACTTTTTAAACTATATAATTATTCTACTTTAATCACCAAATGTTGAAACTTTGCAAATTAATCACTCACCCGACATGGAGGATGTTACAGATGCACTCTCTTCTTGTGGAAGTACAGTATCACATGTTGGTCATATAGCCAATGTTTTGAAAGGACTGCCCAGGGAGTATTAACCGTTTATGGTGGTTATTACCACGATAAAAAAACTCTTTCGCTGGAGAGTCTGTATACAATGCTACTAGATGCTGAAGCTCAACTAGCCGGTTTTGATAAGTCATTAGAGTCATTTCCTATGAGTGCCAATGTTACTCAGTATGAGGTGATTTTTTCTGATGATAGTCGTCGTGATTCCAGGCCTTCACGCTCATCCTCAGGAAATAGGACTGTTGGTCGTGGTCGAGGAAGAACCAGAGTACAATGTCAATTGTGTGGGAAGCTTGGTCATCTCGTTGATCGCTGTTGGCATCGGTTTGATAAAGATTTTATGTGTGTTATATCTGAGTCTCAGTCCCACAAAGGTCAGCCTGTTAATATCCATTATTTAGTTGTTGAAACCTCTAATTCGGGGTGTGAGTGTTGCAAAGGTCGGTTTGAAATAGCAGTAGGAACACCACAAGTCAATATGGCTTCTAAATCAGCTGATCTCTGGGTAGTGGATTCGGGTGCAACGCATCATGTTACCCCTGATGTTAACAATATTTCAAACTCTACTGAATTTAGAAGCCCATGTAAACTTACTGTGGGAAATGGAGTTTCCCTTGATATTCACAATATCGATAATTTAGTTGTGGATTCTTCAAGAATTTTGCTTTTGAATGATTTATTGCATGTGCCCCATATAACAAAAAAATTACTTTCGGTCTCCAAGCTTGCTAGGGACAATGCAGTTTACTTTGAGTTTCATGCTGGGAAATGTTACGTTCGAGTTGAATCGACTAGAGATGTTCTCTTGTGAGGTGAAGAAAATGATGGATTGTATACATTTGCCTTTGGTTGTGCACATAGAGAAGAACCTGATGCTACTTTTCATGTCGTGGCTGCAGATGTTCCTCAAGTTCAATCTGAACTTTGGCATTGCCGTTTAGGGCATCTAGCTCGGTATGCTTTAGATAAAGTAGCTAAGGAAATCAATGTAAAGCTTGATTCTGAGATTAATAAAACGTGTGTGGCTTGTATTATGAGTAAGAGTCACAAGCTTCCCTTTGCTTCATCTAAAACTCAATATAAAGATCCATTTGAGCTTGTTTTCTCAGACTTATGGGGACTCCCACATGTTTCGTCTAATGGATTTCGATACTGTATTTCATTTGTATATGCGTATACTCGGTTTACTTTCTAAAAGATAAGGCTCAAGCCCTGTCTGCAGTTCAGTTATTTCATAAGTTTGTCTTAAATCAATTTGGCATATCGATAAAGGCGATTCAAACCGATTGGGGAGGAGAGTATCGCCTATTTTCTATGTTGCTAGCCAAAGCAGGCATAGTGTATCGTCTGTTCTGTCCCCATACATCATAGCAGAACGGTGTTGTCGAGCGTAAACACCGCCATATAGTTTAGCTTGGACTGGTTTTCCTAGCTTAGGCATCTCTACATATTTAGTATTGGTCATATGCTATGACTACAGCTGTTCACCTTATTAATCGCATACCAACTATGGTGCTTGAAGGGTTATCACCTTTTGAAAAGCTTTTCAGCAAGAAACATGAATATTCTACCCTGAAAGTATTTAGGTGTCAATGATTCCCTCACCTGAGGTCGTTCCAAAACCATAAGATGTCGTTTCGTTCACAACCCTACACATATTTGGGTTTTAGTCCCCAGCATAGCAGTTACCAGTACGTTGCAAGTAATTGAAGGGTTTATATATCACGTCATGTGGTATTAATGAGATGATGTTTCCATTTGTAGGTAAAGAGGTGGACACTTCACAACACAAAGCTACTGGTTTTCAACCACAAGATATCCCAATTTTTACTGATGCCAAAAAGTGGCACAGGGTGGTTAGTCCAGTCCATGTTGAGGATGGTGTGCCTGAAGAAGTGATTGCAGATCGAGCACAATCACCTAAGGTCGTTGCTGAGGTCACATCTTCTCTAGAATAAACTAATGAGGTCATACCTGTCTTAGAAATAACCATGACCTCTAATTCTGATACATTTCTCAATGCAGCTGGTACAGATAAACATGCTAGTGTAGGAGCAAATACATGTGATAATGCCTCAAGTGATTCTGTAAATGATATTATAGACTTGGTAAGGAAAACCTGTCATCCCATGCTGACACGTAGCAAGTGTGGGGTGTTCAAACCTAAGTCATACTCCAGTTACTTTGAGAATGAAATACCTACCACAGTTCATGAGGCACTGCAATCTGCCAACTGGAGTGAGGCAGTTCGAGCCGAGGTTGATGCCCTTCAAAGAAATAACACTTGGTCGTTAGTGAAACCGCCAGAAAGATGCATACCTGTAGGATGTAAATAGTTGTTCAAACTCAAACGGAACCCGGATGGCACTATTCATCGATATAAAGCTAGATTGTTGTAAAGGGTTTCTCACAGGTGCCAGGATATGATTTCTCTAACACTTTTAGCCCAGTTATAAAGTTTACCCCTTTAACATTGTGTTAGCTTTAGCTGTGATAAACGGATGGGAATTGAGACATGTGGACATTAACAATGCATTCCTCAATAGGGACTTAGGTGAAGATTTTTTTATGCAGTAACCACCAGGGTTTGAGCAAGTGGCTGAGGATGTAACTCATCTTGTCTGCAAATTACAAAATGCTCTTTATGGCCTTCAAAAAACACCTAGGAATTGGCATACAAAACTTAGAGACAGTCTTGTGGAAATGGGATTTACCTCATCTCGAGCATATTCTTCCTTGTTTATTAGTAGGGGGCATGGAAATGACACTTATGTATTAGTGTATGTTGATGATATTGTCATTACCAGACAATCATCTAGCAGAATTCAAGAGGTGGTGCAGTTACTTAGAGGACTCACTCAAGGATTTGGGTTTGCTCAGTTACTTCTTGGGAATATAAGTACATCGATCATGGGACAATATTGTACTAAGTCAAAAGAAGTTCATACTGGAATTATTAGAAAAGTCTGGTATGACAGGTGCAGCTAGCTGTGGAACACCAATGGTTTTGGCTTCCAAGTTGTCAGCAAATGAAGGGGAATTATTGTTTAATGCCACATAATACCGTAGTATAGTTGGTTATTTGTTGTATGTGTGTCATACACGTCCAGATCTAGCTTATAGTGTTGGGAAGGTGGCACAGTTCATGCATGCACCACGTGAATCACATATGGTTGCATTCAAAAGAATATTGAGGTACTTGGTTGGATCTGTTAACTATGGACTGTTGTTTCAACCAGGAGATGACTGGTTAGCTGTTGCAGCATTTGTTGATGCAGATTAGGGAACAAATATTGATGACCGACAGTCCGTTTCTGGTTTTGGAGTCTTTGTTGGTAAGTGCCTTGTTGCTTGGAGCTCTAAGAAGCAACAATATCAAGGTCAACAATGGAAGTCGAGTACAAGTGTGTAGAAGATACCGCAGCTGAGGTAACCTGGTTAGGTGCTCTATTTGCTTATCTTGGGTTGCAGCAACGTCAGGAACCGGTGATCTGGTGTGACAACACAAGGTCTGTAGCGATGAGTGTGAACCTCGTTTATCACTCTCAATCTAATCATATTGATATGGATGTGCATTTTGTTCGAGAAAAAGTTACAACTGGATAGTTGTTAGTAAACTACATACTGGTTGCGCACCAGAGTGCAGATGGGTTCACCAAGGCTTTGTCAAAAACTACGTTTAAGGAGTTTCACAAAAATGTGTATGTGGTGTCTACGGTCTAAGTAAAATAAAACAAGATAAGGAAAAGTAGAGGGAATGTTAGGTTGCTGTCAAAGAGGAGAAAAGGAAAAGTAAAGGGAATGTTAGCTGTTAAAGAAGTAATACACGTGTATTGAGTAGGAAGTTATTCTGTTAGTTTGGTTAGCTAGGTTTGTTAGTATGTTAGTCGGTTGATGGGAAGCTGATGAGCTTAGCCTTCCCTTATAAATATGATGTACTTGCTGAGATGAATATAGCATTCTTTCATGTGTATAATTACCATTTGTAGTTGATTCTTAATAGTGTCAAATTCAGCCAATTGAGTCTCATCATCTATCAGCATTGTATACACACTGTCTAAGAACACGTTTCCATCAAGGATGTTATAACCATCATGAACGGCTGGTATTCCTGAGGTAACCCTTAGAGAATATTAGCAATTTGCTGGACATACGAAACCGGACTGTCACAGGATGTAAGAGCGTCACAGACTTCTTTCACATGAGTAAGGTAAAAATGCATGCTATCTTATCCCTTCTTGAGACACTGCAGTTTATAATGCAAACTTACGATGAAAGTTGTAGAACGATTCACAAATAACTATATAATTGTATCCCAGACAGCCGCCGTAAACTCGGCTCCACAAACTGAGGAAGAAGATGAGGACTAATGATGGAAAGAAACCTCGAGGTGAGTGCACTATCTTGTGCAATAAAGTCCTCATATGCCTCGTTTGGTGTAGACTCACCATTGTCATTCACAAGATTTTCCAGCGGAGGTTGCATGACTCCAGTCAACAATCGTTCGAGACGGTAACTACTAACGGTAAGCAAGATTTGTTGCTTCCATAGTAAGAAGTTGGTTTGATCAAGAATTATATTTACCTTCTTGTTTGTGAAACTCGTGACACCACTGTAAGCAAAATCCATTTGCAGAAAACTGTCACCAAAGACCTTCACAAAACGAAAGCCAAAGAAAAGATCCCACGATCTTCAGCGAAAGATATCATGTTGAGAAAGGGAGAAAGCTCACAAAAGAATACTATGTATATTGATACGCTCTTGGTAAACAGATACAAGGTTTGTATATATAGTTGCATGGACAGCTATCACGACTTAAGTCTTTTAACTGACTCAAACAGGAAACACGTCAATCAGTTTTGTGCAACAACCAAACCTACAAGAACATGCCACGCGAAAACGTAGCTCGCGCGAACTTAAGCTAGTTCTAATACGTATACCTAAATTTGATGGGTGAGTGTCCTAATGAATTTTTTTTATATACATAAAGACTCGAATTCGAAACTTTGC
The DNA here is from genome assembly GCF_006381635.1 of Hibiscus syriacus. Taxonomy (NCBI): domain Eukaryota; kingdom Viridiplantae; phylum Streptophyta; class Magnoliopsida; order Malvales; family Malvaceae; genus Hibiscus; species Hibiscus syriacus. Next base: position 11,187,156 of record NW_024063059.1, on the reverse strand, counting down.
TTAAGCGATATTAATTATATGATTATTAAGTTACGAAATCATTCTATTAAAATATCATGATTTAACTCTCTCATATATATATATATATATATATATATATATATATATATATATATATATATATATATATATATAATACATATATATTTATTAAAACTACTTATTTAGTCACTAAATTATAAGTTGATTCTTTCTAAATTACTGAACAAAACATTTTGTCATTTATTTCATTAAACTTTTAATTTTATGTCAATTAATTCATAGAAAGTTAACTATTATCGAAACTGCTAACATACAAGTAGTTAAGAGAATTTGTATAATAATACATTTGGTCCTCTATAGTTATACATTTCGTTAAATCTAAATTTATCAAATTTAACCTTTAAATTTACAAACTTTATTAATTTTATAAAAAAATTACAATATAAAAACAAAGGAAGAAAATATAAATAAATATATAATCATATCTTACTCTGAAACATCAAGTTAAGATACAACATCATAACTAATTGAAAAAAATTGAAACTAATGATTTGCTTAGAACTTATTTCACAATTCAACGTTAAATGTACCTTGAGCACATTCGAATTGCAATGATCAAATTCCTCTTAAAGATTAAACAAGTAAAAATCGCCAATTCTAAATGATGAGAAGTGGCAACTATAAGTTATGGCAATCAAACAAAAATCGAAGCACCTGATTCAACGTAAGAAATCATCAACTTAATAACTTTAGTGATATATCACATGCATATTAAAATTGTGTTTCTTAATGATATCATTGCAGAGATAATTTTTAGTACAATAAAAAAATTTATATTTAATTATACAAAATTGATGATATACAAATTGAAAAATAATATTTATGAGTTTAAACATATTTCTTATCAATAATAATAGAAAATTTAAAGATGTTCTAATAACCAATCTTTTTGTGGCATTTGAATATGGCTTTTAATCAAAAACTTTTTTTTTTGAATATGGCTTGCAAACTAATTCAATTATTTATTAGTTAGTAGATACCATTTGGGTCATTTTATTAAAATTAAGGTAACTACATAAATGATCATTTTCGTTTGGTTTTTATAAACTTGTTCCTCACTAAATTTAAAAAACATAATATTTGGTCAATTTCCTTTTGTTTTAATGAAGATGTAATCACTGAAGGTTAACCGACATTAAACCTTTAACAGTTTCCTGACATGACAAAATAAATATATAAAATTAAAACTACACCATTTCCACATAGATAATATGTGTATTAAGTTTTGGTCACTTTCCTTTCATATTTATATCTTTTTTCTCACTAAATTAAAAAAAAACATAATTTTTGGTTACTTACTTTATCATTTTATTAAGTTTTAGTCACTTACGTTATTCTTTTATTAAATTTTGGTCACTTGGACGTTGTGTGTTGTTAGCTTGATGATGTGGCTCATTAGTAAAATGGTTTAATTTTTATTTTAACCCCTACACTTGAGACAAAATATTGATCATGAGTCTTTTGTAAATTCAAATTAGTTTAGGAAAAATATTTCAATTTATCCATTTTAATAGGTTTTCTTCCCAACCCCATTATTGTTCATCTTTTCCCTATTTTATCTTTAGAAATCTTTGCTCCATTTTCTTTCTTTCAATGACTCATGCTATATTTCAAGAATAATGCAAGATTTTAAACTTTCGATAACAAAAAATAACACCACAAGTTTAGAGAAAAATGAGAGGTTAGGCATCTAAAGATAAAACGAAGTTGGGTAATCTCAATTGTACAAACTAAAATTCAATTTGCAAAAACTGACCCTAAATTATTTCTAACTTATGAAAAAATTCATGATTAATAATTTATCTAAATTTTAAGTGTTCAAATAAAAATTAAATCATTTTATTAATGTGCCACATTATCAAAATAATGGAAGTTAATGTCAAGTTGACCACATCTTAATTAAAACGAAACAAAAGTGACTACAAATTAAGTTTTTTGAATCGAGTGACCATACGTTTATAAAAAAGAGTGACGAACTCTGTAGTTTATCATTTAATAAAAAATATAATTTAATTATAATTCTATTAAAAATAAAATTTAATTTTAATTAATGGTTAATTTAAAATAAATCCTTATACTTTTTAATATTTACATAATAAAAATAAATTTGTTTATGATACTTTTCAGTACATCGCTTTAGTGATACGTTAAGCGCTGTAGACTCTTCCATCTTTATTATATCTTCTCTTCTTATTGAATAAAAACTTAATTTCTTTTTTAAAAAATTACTTTAAAATAAGATTATAATATTGAAAGGAAAAAAACTCTACAAAATACACGGATTGCAAAATATATATTAAAAAAAAGGCAACCAAGGTTCCTTGGCGCTTGTTTTTGAAATGCATTATTTTTAAGTAAAAAAATTAAGAGATACGTCACATATTTTACTGGGTGAATATAAAAAGACTTGTTCATGCCCATTATGTAACCTACCCCTTTTGAATTTACAAGTCGCTTTATCTACCATATTTTTAATAGTGTTTCAAAATTCTATTTTCTTTAAAATAATGGAAGCTTGGTTGATGGAAAGGTGGGGTTTCTTCTTACCTTTTGAACCAATGGATCCTACCAATATTTCGAAATAAAATTCGTCGATTCTGCCGTTATTTTTTGCATTTGATTTGATCTCAAAGTATAGTCCAGTCTCATATTGATAAAAAAATAATACCAATTGAGTGATTCCATTTTTGAATGGATTTATTAGGCTAATTTGTCTTTGTTACGTGGCCTTCATTATTTATAATAAAACTCAATGCCTCGTCTTGTTCTTCCTAGGCTACCATTTGTCTTCAGTGCACGAAGCTTTAATTTTCTTCTTCTTCGGATATCTCCAATCCTTAATTTATTTGTATACTCAACCTTTTCAATTTGTGTTTTTGATCAGAAACTATGAACTGGAGACGTTTATGCTGTTGTTGCACCTGTAGAGATCAAGATAAGATCAGGTTGGCTTTTCAATTTGGTATTGCTTATTGAATCTTGTTTTTTCTTTTGTAATTCTTCTGTTTTGCGTACAGGGAGAATAAGAGAAGGGATTACCCTTGGGAAATATATACTCTCAAGGAGATTGTACATGCAACAAACAACTTCCATAAAGATAATAAGATCGGCGAAGGCGGATTTGGAAGCGTATATTGGGGTCGTACAAGTAAAGGCGTGGAGGCAATTAATCATATTCATATAATCATATGTCCTTTATCTTAATGGTAGATATAGTGTGTTTTTGTTGTTAATTACATGTAGAAAACATGGTGTTGCAGATTGCAGTAAAACGACTGAAGGGGATGAGTGCAAAGGCAGAGATGGAGTTTACTGTGGAAGTAGAGATTCTTGGGAGGGTGAGGCATAAGAATCTGTTAGGGTTGAGAGGATTTTATGCGAGCGGGGACAAAAAATTAATAGTCTACGATTACATGCCTAACCATAGTTTAACAACTCATCTGCATGGCCAACTCGCCGCCGATTGCCTTCTCGATTGGTCCCGCAGGATGCGCATCGCCATTGGTTCAGCCGAAGGTCTTGCGTAAGTATTGCTCAACCTTTTCCGATTGTATGATTTGATATTGATGTGAGGCCGTCCAAATTTACTTAAGTTTTGTTTTTTTTAAATGTGACCTTAAGGTACTTGCATCACGAGGCCAATCCTCATATAATACACAGAGATATAAAGGCCAGCAATGTCCTTTTAGATGAAAACTTCGAAGCAAAAGTTGCAGATTTCGGGTTTGCAAAGCTTATACCGGACGGAGTTACGCATATGACGACTAGGGTGAAGGGAACTCTCGGATATTTGGCGCCTGAATACGCGATGTGGGGAAAAGTTTCGGAGAGTTGTGATGTGTATAGCTTCGGCGTTTTGCTTCTAGAGATCATTAGTTCAAAGAAACCATTGGAAAAACTTCCTACTGGTGTGAAACGTGACATAGTGCAATGGGTTACCCCATATGTGCAAAAGGGTGCATTTGATCGAATTGCGGATCCGAGGTTGAGGGGGAAATTCGATCCAGCTCAGCTTAAGTCGGCGGTGATGGTGGCGTTGAGATGCACCAACGGTAACCCGGAGAATCGGCCTAGCATGTTGGAAGTAGTGGAGTGGCTAAAGGGTGGCGTTGAGAGAAGAAAAGAGGAGACCAATATTGAACATGTACTTGAGGAAGATGGACATGATGGAACTGATGCTGATTTTGAAGGTTTTAGAATAACGCAATCTGATTTAAAGAAGAAAAGGGCTCGTGGAAAACAACTTTGATCTTGGTAATGCATCAGCAATGAAAAACATTTGTTGTGTTTATGATCTGACTAAACTTAATAAACTCTCAAGCGAAGAAACTTGTAATTTACATCGATAAAAACGTTCCTTTTAAGAATATGTTCAATTTATTTGTAAGAAAATATTAGTTTATTGCATGCTTTTTATATGTTAAGGTTTTAATTTTTTAGGTTAAGTACAAGGTTGATCAACTCTTTTTATGCTTTGTCATTTTTTCTTCATTGATTTTAAAAAACATAATATGTGATCACTTACGTTATCGTTTTATTAAATTTTAGTCATTAAAAATTAAATTACGTTAGGTTAATGATGTGATACGTTAGTACAATGGTTTAATTTTTATTTTAATCTTGAAGTTTATATAAAATAGTAATTATGGGCTTTTTTATAAACTCAAAGTAGTTTATGAATAAACTTCTAATTTTGCCTTTTTATTTAATATGATTTTCTCTCCCACATGCCTCACTGTTCATCTCCTTGATCGCGAAGCCGATCATGGAGCTAGAACATTGAGCAATAACATTAAAACAACTCACAACTTAAGCACCTTAAGCAAGAGATATTCATAATTCATTGATCCATTTTGATAATGAAATTAACTTAAGTAATAACAAGACAAAAAAGACAATTTCATTCCAAAATAACTTGAGTAAACTTGCTGTTCCTTTCAAAACTGCTTCACCTTATCGGCTTTCACGACAGGATTTACCTTGACAATGGCATCTCGTCCGGAACCCTTGAAATCAAAGGAGCATTCGTGTTTTTTCGGGTAACGGTGCTCACCGCGCAGAAGGCACTCCCACATCTACAATTAAACCCAATCAATCCAACCTGTTGCTCAACACTTCGTCCAGCTTTGATTCGACATCGAGAAACCCACATCTGCTGGCACAAAGTTTGGGCTCGGATGGTGGGAAGCTGGTTCCTTCATTTTGCTCAAAACCCATGGGTCTTCTCTTCTCTATTCTTTTTCCCCTTCTTCTGTTCATGTTTGTTTTTAAACCAATTTTAATGTAAATAAAAAATATATATTTCGTCTGTCAAATTGACAAGCGTCGTGTCCTGTTAAATAATTATCCTTAATTTCAAAAGAAATAATCAAATGGCATAGTAAAGAGAAGATTGATCGATCCGTAAATACTTTAGAAATTCTTATATAAAAGGCTTTTGATTCTGATTACGGTGAAAAATGATAATTAAATGAGGGGTTTTAATTGAGAGAATTTAATGAAAATAAATGTAAAAATGAAGAATTAAATCTAAGAAATTTAAAGAAAGTAAAATTAAGAAGAAAATTTAATTTGAGTAAATAGCCTCAGGCCTCGTTTTGCCTCAATTTTAATTGATCATCTAATATGATTTTACTTCAGATTAATGTTGGTTACTGTCTATAAGGTCTAACTCTTGTAACTTGTTTTTATCTCCGGTAAAACAACAATTCAATATCAATCTTTGAATTCCAGTCCTTATTTGGACTAACGACGACTATCGTCACCAACGCGAATTCAGTTTTAAGATTTGGAAAAACATGACTCGGACTATATTTTCTCAATGATAATCAAATTCAATCTTAATTTCCCTTAGCGAATCGCCGCTAAGTGCGTACCCAAGAAGTCGAACTTGCTACCAGTCAATTATTCCTCCCAACTTTAAATCATAACAACATCCAAGCTAGCATGCACTTTTTAAAATGAAAGTGTTTTGATTTCAAGGTAAAGGCCGATTGACAATCCAAGTTTGTAGTAAATTGATAATTTAACCTGAAGATATTAGGTGTTTTTCAATTCTCACGATCAGAATTGAGTCATCGCATCAGCCTTTGGCTTATTCAAAAATTAGCTAAGAATTATAGAAATCATACTTAGCATTTTTAAAGAAGTAAAAATAAAAACTTGAAAAGTAAAAAGCGAAATGAAAGAAAAGAAAGACTTTATATATAAAAAATTAAGAACAAACCTAAATATGAGATATGTTTCAAGCTTTACCCTGAGAGGGTATTTATAGCTTTCTAAAACCCTAGAAATAAAGTGAAAATAGCTAAGGATAAAATCAAAAAAATATTCAACTAAAATCCTAAAAACAAGTGATAATTCCCAAATTCAAATTTAAACTTTAGCTAGGTCATCCGTTTTTCCTTCTAAAATGTTGTCTGGATCTTCTGGAAGCTTTTGATTGGACGCTACGTCGAACATCATCATGCTCCAAGTCATGTCCCACTAATCTAGCCTTGACTCTAGAAAAAATAACTGCAGAACTTCGTTTCTTTAGTGTTGTTTCTAGAAATTGAAGTCCTACATAGAAAACGAATTAAAGTACCCCAAATCAACAATATCAATCAATCAATAAGGAGAAATAAATGACAAAATAATAGTGTAATGCTTCGAATCTCGGGTTAGAAGTTTTGGACTAACCTGAGATTGGCATTGGGTTAATTTCTAACTTGTAAGAGATTTTGACCCAAATTAAACTAGATTGGGCTTGAGGTAAGCCTAATAAGGAGTTAAAAAGGGTATTTTTAATCTACATTCAGAATTAGAGGGACCAAGGTAGCAATTATACCTTTTAAAATTTCAAAAGGCTAAAATCTTTAATTGTTTGGTAAGATCACGTCTGATACTCCATCTTTTCTCAACTTTTCCTTGTCTATTCTTTCTCTCCAAATCTTCATCTTCATCTTCTTTCTTCTTCTCCTCTAAGTTAAGTTGTGATAAGTGTTATTGAGTTTAAGGGTTGGAATGAAGTTAGAAGTATGAGATTTAGGTGAGTTATGGGTAAAATTCGAAGTGAAATAAGTGAATTTTGGGCAAGGGTATCAGTAATGGAAGAACAATATCGATACTGTATGAATCAGATGAACATAATTGATACTAAAGGGGTAGTATCGATACCGGAGGTATCGATACCAATAGTAGGGTACCGATACTATAATTGAAGAGGAAATTCCATAATGATAATTAGGTATCGATACTAAGGTAGGTATCGGTACCATAGAAGGGATGTATCAGTATTGGGTGTAGAGTACCTATAATGTTCAGTTTGAAATTGTGAATTAGGTGTTTTATTTAGTTTATGTAAATGCTAATTGGTTAACGATTAATTGAGCTCCAGTATTTATTTTGGTCATGTTAATGTGTAGATTTTGATCGAAAGCAAGTACCGAATGAATCGACATAGTAAAGAGATTGAGCGAAAGTGAAAAGGATTTTACTTAGGGCTTAAGTTAGGCAAAGGTGAGTGCAACTTACTTATTTTATATTCGACATGAGGATGGCTTGCGAAGAGCCAACCTCGAAGGTTTTTGATCAAAAAACAATTTGAATTATTTTATGAAATATCTTTATAATGTTTTACCTATATTGTATTTCAGAATCACTGTTTTTATTTCATTACTATGAGTATATGTGTTCTAAGTGAATAAATGACCATTTTAAATAATGCTATGTGAAATACTTATATGGTTAAAGCCCAAAGTATGTGCTATGAGAATTAGAGGTATACTTGGCATGCCAAGAGTCGAGGGATTCTAAGTGATCATTCGGGACAAATCTATGTGGCACTTTGGTACAAATTCTACGTGGCAGTTTCGACTGCAATTGTAGTGCATAATGTCACTCCCCAATTTAGGGGATATATTTTAGAAATTATAAAGTGGTGAATTTAATTGGTATTTTGGAAGAAATTGGGGATTAAATTGTAAAATTTCAAAGTTGGCACACTATTTTAGGAAGTGTAAGAAATTTAGTGACTAAACTCATGATTTGCCCATTTTTCTTTTGGAGAGAATTATAAACCTCTCCCCTGTATGTTTCTACAGAAAAGTTTCATTTTTCCTCTCCCCGGTCATTGATTTTGAACTCCGATCTATGCACTGTCCGACCTCCGTTCGAAGAATCGAAACCACCATCGTGTTCATTGTCGACTGATGAACAAAACACCTCAAACCTATCATTGTGAATCAACATCGTTCGTCGTTAATTTTAATCGAAGTATCATCGGTTTTAACTCAATTTTTATTGGTTTTCCATCGATTCACGTCGATCCGGCCACCCATTTTCGACACCTCTTGCACCATCATGTTCCTTGCATCGTTCCGAGTCCACTGGTATCCTTTGTGTCTTTGTCGTCGCCGGCGTGTGGAAGGGTGAGGAAGTCAAAGTTTTCGACGTTTCAAAATCGAGCTCTCCACCGTTCAAAATTACGAGCTTGCTAGTGTCTCAAAATGCCATAAAATATTTTTAGAAAATTTTCTGGAATTTTTCGGACACCGTAACACTGTTCACATGCCCTACGCGCCGCCCCTGCGAGTGGGGGAGGTTCGAAAATAGTTGGGGCAGTTGACCCTGTTTGACCCAATTTGATCCGACCCGTTTAACCCGACCGTTGACCCGATGACCGTTGACCAAAAAGTCAAATTTTTCAAAAAGTCATATTTTATGTTTTTTGACGTTCTGAGTCCGATTATGAAGTTCGTTTTTCCAAATCCGAACCCGAAAGCCTCGAAATTATCAGTCAAACCCGTTGACTTTGACCAAAAAGTTAAAATTTTTGAAAAGTCACATTTTATGTTTTTCGACGTCCTAAATCCGAATCTGAATCTGTTTCGCCAAATTCGAACCCAGTAAGTTGTTTTCACTGATTTATCACCCGATTCAATATATTTTTCACAATTAAACTCCATTTTTGATGAAATTTATGCAGATATGTATCCGATGAATTATTGGAAGTTGATTTCAAGATCGAGGGCGTTCGAATGGAATTTATATGGTCGATCAATATGGCACAAAAATCGAGGTAATACATTACTACCTCTTTATTCTTTATGGAACATGTTGATAATGGATAAATGCATGAATGTATATGATTAGTCTATTATGCTTGTTTGATTATGAGGATTCGAACCGAATACGATTTAAGTGATAAATTAGTTAAGACTCTATTGAATTACAAGTTATATGATTGAGTGATAAAAGAATCAGTATTGAATATGTAAATTATAATTTCTCTCATTAAAGGTACTTGGGTGATAAATTATGAGAATACTTCGATTAGGTAAAATTAAGAAAATACCCTTATGTTGTAATAAGGACAAGAATTAACTCTGGAAGTTGGATAAGAAATTTTAAAGACATATTGATGTGATGAAACTAATTATGTGTACAGAAAATACTGGTTTTGCTTAAGAAATCTGGATAACCGATTTTTAAATCCAAGATGGCTTGTACAAGATACTAGAAGTTTTGTTAAGGAATACTTTAAAGTTTAGAGATTATCCGGGAAAGTGATTAACCCCAGAATCTCTAAATTATAATTATCCTTGTTAAGAGTTTTAATACTGAAATGATCTGGTTAGGAAATTACGAAAATGCTTTTGAGAGGTAAAAATAGTCCGAGTTAACCATGAATGAGAAAATACTTTGAGGATTCGTACTTAGCGCGATAAATTACAGATTTCATTATTAAGATCCTGTCTTTGTATAGAAAATTCCTGGTAACATGTTGTAACATCTGAGAAGGCACTTGACCCGAAAATCTCTGAGTTATGAATAATAATTTATAGAGGGTGATATTTTGTCATAATAGTTCGAAGGGACTGACAAAATGATAAGTTTGATTTTAATAATAAGATTGGACGGAATGAATTATTGTAATACATTGGATCTGTAAAATGACTAAAATATACCTAGAATGGAAATGACCAAGAATATCACCAAACTCAGGAATGATTGGATATACTCGAGTTCTGAAATTAATGGAATAATATTGAGCATCAGAATGACCAAAATACTCTTATGGCCTAGACTAAGTATATGTTTTGGATTAATTAAGGAATCCAAGTAAATATGGGTGTTGTACTACCCTTAAAAGTTATGGAACACAACTTAAGTGAGCCGATCTTCTAGAAATTGAGTTGTTTGGCATTTAGGGTATAGATTTCATGGGACCATTCTCATCTTCTAGAGGTGATGTATACATCTTACTTGTTGTGGATTATGCATCCAAGTGGGTGGACGCAATAGAAACATCAAAGAATGACTCTAAAATTGTGCTAAAGATTTTGCATAATAAAATCTTCGCTAGGTTTGGAGTCCCGATAGCCATCATTAGTGATGAGGGAACCCACTTTGATAACAAGTTGATTGTCAAGGCATTAAGGAGGTATGGATTCTGTCACAATATTGCTATGACATATCATCCACAGGCAAATGGTCAAGTTGAAATATCCAACTGTGAAATAAAGCAGATTTTAGAAAAAATGGTGAATCCAAGGTGAAAGGATTGGTCACCTAATTTAGAGGAAGCGCTATGGGAGTATATAACATCTCAAGACTCCTCAAGGCATGTCACCATTCAATTTGGTGTGTGGGAAGGCCTGCCACCTCCTTGTTGAGCTCGAACATAAGGCGTATTGGGATATTAAAAGATTGAATTTTGATTCTCAGTTAGCTGGGGAACAAAGATTACTATAACTTAATGAGTTGGAAGAGTTTAGGGTAGAAGTATATGAGAATGCGAGGATATACAAGGAAAAGAAAAGGAAGTGCCATGACCAAAAACTAACGCCACGACTTTTTCATGTTGGCCAACAAGTATTGCTTTATAATTCAATGCTTAAACTTTTTCCAGGGAAGCTCAAATCTCGATGGTCAGGACCATTTGAGGAGCACTATGTCTATCCCCATATAGCAGTTGACATCAAGAACATAGATGATGGGACGATCTTCAATGTTAACAGCCAGCATCTGAAAATTTACAATGAAGCTCCACTTATGTGCGACAAGTCGGTGCTTTACTTGCACGAGCTTGAGTGTGCTTTCCTAAAAACCAAATTCCAATATCAAGGCATTGATTTTACTGATTATGCAATAAAACAGGGACCCATCAGTACTACAGCTGTATGTTGGAGCAGTTACCAAGGATAGAAAAAAGATAAATCAATGAAAAAAGGGACATGTTCTTTCTTTCTTTATTTTATTCTATTTCCATTTTTTAATTGTATTTTCACATCTCATTTATTGCATGCAATTACTTTTTCACATAACTATTTACCCCATCCACTTATTTTCTCTTAATTGTCCACTCACTCCATCTCTCCCATGATTTAGTTTAACTTTTTTTCTTCATCTCTTTTTCTCTCATTTTTCCTCCATAGCTGATGTCATTGAAGCCAAATAAAGCTTTCAATTTTTCTTTATTTCACTCTCAAATCGACACAAAAATGGTACAAACGAGGCCTATGGAGGCCAAAGTCCATATACCTCAGCAGTTCGTTGATGACGCGGTTTCAAAACTTCAAAAACTACAAGCTTTTCTTTGAGTTGGGATTCATTTTCACGGATGAACAAGATGATGGTTTCAGGCCAAACGTAATGGATATAGTCAAACCCCAAAACAAGTTTGCGAGGCACCCCAATTCCGTGAATGCATCTTTGGTGAAAGAGTTCTACACGAATATTTCCAAAACGAACCAATATGCAATTTACATTCAAGGTAAGTACATTAGATTTACACCATCTTTCATTAATCGGTATTTTAATTTACAAAGTGTTAAAGATCAACATGCAAACTTTAAGAAAGATACCAACAGTGCCACATGCGATGGAGTCTTGGAGGATTTATGCTTTTCAAACACGACTTGGAACGGTCGACAGACCAGCCGGTACTCTGTAAATCACAAACGTATCCAACCACGTGCAAAGCTTTGGAACCCTTTTATGAAGCATATGCTCATGGAAACTACCCACAACATAATGGTATCTTTCCCCCAGTTAATGCTTTTACATTCTATTATGGTCACACGTTCTATTGATGTGGGTAAAATTATTTTTGAGCAAGTGCATGAATGCTTGTGTAAGAAAGCTAGTTCTTTGGTTTTTCCAAATCTTATTACTACTTTGAGTCGAAAGAAAAAGTTTGTGAGAGTTCTTTTGACGAAGTTTTGTATGGATTTTTTGTTATAATTAGGGCTAGATTGCCGTTATTGTTGGGTTTGGAGAACACAAAGTCCAAGGTAATTATTAATGAAGAATTTTTGGATGATACACAATCCAATGTCGAGGAAAAAATGCTTGCTCTCGAAGAAGCTATCCAGCATATACAGACTCATTTGCATGTTTATATAGTGATATAAGAAATTTGTTTGGTTATGTTAAACACAGGGATGCTATGGTGGAAGTCATATTTCAAGAAATGCTTCCTTACATTGAACGGTATTTCCCAGGGTTCCCCGTTCAAATTATGCCAACATTTAATGTTTAGGCATCTCCTAAGCCCGATGATGTTAACCCTTCTATTGATGAACAGATTCCAAACTCCCTACAGTCTCCGACTCCAGACTCTTCGATGGTACCAGCTGAAAAAAACCCCAGTCTCGTTCTTGCACCTGAACCTTCTCTCGCTCGCTGAACCTCAGCCGGACGTTTCAATATTGCCCATTAGTATTCAAATTTTTCTGATTCTAGCCCTTCACCACTCTGCAGTAGGACAAGACGAGGAGCTGCTAGCACCTCTACTGCAACACTACCATCGAAAAAAAATGAGTTACCTCCCTTTGCATTCATTTTGCATTTCATAGCATGACATTTAGTTTAATTTCTTAATTATTTATGTTTAAGAATTGAGGACAATGCTTCCCTTAAGATTGGGGGAGGTAGTGTTCTTGGTAGAACATATGCATAATAGTATTAGCATAACAATATGACATGACATAAGTAAATGGTAGGATAGTTAGATGAAATGTTTTGGTGATACCCGATGATGATGAACTTTTAGGCTATAAATTGAATGTAAATGAATGTTGAGAATGAAAGAAATGACTTTAGGGCTTGATGCTTTGTAAATTATTTGTTCACAATTTGTATGTTCTCTATGCTTAAGAACTTTTGGAAATTTTTATGAAAGAACTCTAGTTAGCCTTGGTATTAAAATTTGGAATTGTGCTAAAATGATAAATCAATGAGAACTCCCTTATATATGAAATTATGAATAAATTCTTTGACATAACTATATAGGGACAATTCTTTGCCGTGGCAGTGTCTGGAACTTTCTTTAACAAATGGCAACCATGTGCATATGAAAGAATGAAAGCAGTTATAAGATGGCTCTATTTGACTAGCTTGGGGGTGGAAGTTATGATCACTTTCACATAGAGTGTTAGATAGTAGGTGTGACGGGCTGACTCTCCTCGTAGCAGCCTTATAAAAATATTAAGTAAAAAGGGAGTATAAATGTGTTGAATGAACAAGTGACGCCGGAGCAAAATTAGGGGACTCAATTAAAAATTACTTAAATTTATTAAGTATAGATTGGATACAATCACGCACACACACTAACACAAAGAATATTGACTGAGGGAAAAGTACTTGATTTTTTTATATGTCTAGCATTTTGGAGCCTAATTTTTTTGAGGGTTGAAATTTGATTTTTTTTCTTGACTGACTTGCTATTGGAAATTGCCATGACATTCTGTTTATGTTAATTGTTATCTATTACTTGAGGACAAGCAATAACTTAAGTTTGGGAGTGTGATAACTCCCTAAAAAGGCTACTTTCAAGGACTTTTTTTACTTAATTTATTATTTGTTTAAGGGCTCGTTTAGGTCATTTTAGACGCATGTAGATGCATATCATTGAATTTTTTATGGTTGTGTTATAATAGTTGTTCAGGTGATGTATGAAGAGGAATGTGTTTTTAGTGATGAACAGGAAAAGAACAAGAAAAGGGTCTAACTGGGAAGGAAAGTCGTGGCATCACACGTTGCTGAAGCAGATAGAAAATGCCTTGGCATTTCTGATGCAAAAAGGATAAAAAGATATTGTTATATATTGACAGCTAGCTAGGCACGTGTCTGATGGTTATAATTGCTTGCTGGGGACCACTACCACCTGTGAGGATAGAAATCACACCTAAGGAGTTACTCTAGGGGTATGATGGGTTTTTTGGAGTGCTAAATCCCATGAATACCCTTTAATATTTTTATTATTTAATACACCTGACATGAGAGATGAGAGATGAGAGAGGAGAGAGGGTACACACTCACACTCGACAACTTGAATTTCTTCATATTATCCACCATTTTTTTCTCTCCATCTTCTTAGTGGTGTTCCTCTATTGGTGAAGGTCGAGGGAGTGGCGAGTTAGGCGTTCGAGAGGAGCTAAAGAGCTAAGAAGGTTTATAGTGACCGAGGGAAACACCGACAGTGCTTTTCGAAGGCTTTTTCATCCATTTATTTGTTATTTTGTTTCATTTATTTTAGTTGGGTTATTTGGAACGAAAGATTTTCATGTTTTATTTCATGGGATATTCGAGCCCCACCATGAACTAACCTTATTTGGTGGTGTTGATTTTATGGGTGTTTGATTTTGTTTTAATGGTAGATTAAAGTTTATCTTTTGCATTTACTTGTTTTGCTTATGAAGGCTTGATCTTTTAATTTTATAGGAGGCATGAGAGTTTCCATTACTTAGATGAAGGCTAGGTGTTTGAGAGAAACTTAGTCATTAATGCTTGGAGTATTCGAGAGAAACACAAGTAAGATCCACATAAGCAATAGGGTGTAGTAGTTTGCTTAAGCTTAAACTTGGCATAGTAGTACTATATCCTAATCCCTTAGTGCTTGAAAGAGACTAAGATATGATTTCAATGACTAAAAGGGGTAGTTTTTATCAATAGCATAGGCTGCTATAGTTGATACTGAGAGGAGATATTGTGGAATTCTATTTTATTCTATTAGGTTCATTTGACTAGAGATTAGATAGATTAAATTTGCTAGATAGATAAGTTTTAGTATCCTTAAATCATTCCCCATAACACATTCCTGAAGTAGTTTCCCTTTTGTTAATTGTCAAGTCATTTCATTTATTTGTTGTTTTTACCATTTTGTGTTGACTTGGTACTATTATTATTTTTACCTTATAATTTGCTCTGTTGCCATTACATTTACATCTATTTTGCCTTAACATTACCATTTGATGCCACATCATACCATCATTCCATCCCTACCAATATCTATTGCCTTGACATCCATCATTAGTGCATACCATTACTAATTATACTTAGATAGATTAGTGCTTTGCTTTGGTTAAACTTTGTAATTTCCACCAATCCCTGTTGTGAGGATACTCATTCATAATTGTATTACTTGTTCGATAGTGTATACTTGCACATATTTCACTTCCATATTTAGTACTCATAAAACGTGAACATGCATTTGGTGCCATTTTCGGGGATTAGCAACGTGAAGTTAATTAGTTTTGCCAGAACATTTTATTTTTGCTTCTTTATTGTTGTATAGTTTACGTGATATTTTTCTTTATTCTTTTCATGCTTATTTGGTGTATGCCTATATGACATTCTGATGAGCCATTGTAACCAATTGAACCTGAGATTGAGAGACTTTTCAGGCAAAAGAGACTAGCTCAACGTGCTCGAGAAAATATGTATCAAATTGGGAACCAGTGCATTGGTCAAGACGATAAAAATCATAATGTCGAGGTATTACAAAATGTTTGACCTACTGATAGGCCTCGTGTTATTCGTGATCATTTAAATCCGATGCTGGATGATCTAAATCCTGGAATTGTGGCACCCGAAATTCAAACTACACATTTTAAGCTTAAACCAGACATGTTTAATATGTTGAATTCCATAGGGCAGTTTGGGGGATACCAGCTGAAGATGCCATGCATCATATTCGTATCTTTTTGGAAGTTTGTGATTCTTTTCGCCAAGAAGGAGTGCACGACAATGTGATAAAATTAAAGTTGTTTCCATATTCTTTGTGTGACCGAGCAAGGGCTTGGTTGAGTGGTGTTCCATCCGGTTCGATGGAATCATGAGCCGATCTTTGCAAGAGTTTTTTATTGTGATATAACCCACCAAACATGAACACTCAGCTAAAGAATGACATAGCATCCTTTCACCAGGGTGACGACGAATCTATGTATGAGTGTTGGGATTGTTACAAGAGTTTGCTTCGAAAGTACTCAAATCATGGTTTTCACGATTGGACTCAAGTAATTATGTTTTACAATAAGGTCAATGTACCCACGATGATGATGCTTGATGCATCGACAAATGGGATATTACTGGATAAATAACCTATTGAGGCGTTTTCTATTTTGGATAGAATTGCCAACAATGACTATCAATTTCCTTTCTCAAAGTTTGTGAGTAGGACGAAAGCACTTGAAACATTCCTGTTAGATACCAAGGACTCGATGTCCGCTCAAATCTCAGCTATTACTAATATGCTAAAAATTTTATAACGTTCCACTGAGGTAAATGAAGTGAAAGCAACTAGCTTGGCATGTTTGTTATGGCAAGGCAATTATCACAACTGCGAATGCCCAACCAATCATGAGTCCATCAACTTTGTGGGTAATTTCAATAGAAATAATAAAAATCCATATTCTAACACTTATAATGCATGATGACGTCAGCACCCCAATTTCTCATGGGGTAATCAAGGAGCTCATAATGCTACTCAACCTACTCGTCAGTAGAATCACACTGAATCTCAAGGCAACCAAAACACTATGCCATGACATAATGATAATAAATGATCTTCATCTTCAGCGACCATGAGTTCTTTGGAAGCTACAATTCAAGATTTCATATCTACCACGAAGATAATGTTGCAAGACCATTATACTTCAATTAAAAATGGAGGAGCTTTGCTTCATAGCCAAGACGTCTTACTTTAAAGCCATAACTCATCTTTGAGGGCTTTGGAAGGTCAAGTTGGTCAGATTGTTGTCACATTACAAGAACGTCAACAATGATGTTTGCCTAGTGACACTGAAGTCACTAAATCTTATGGAAAAGAACAATGCAATGTGTTGACTCTTAGGAGTTGAACAAAAATTAATCAACAAGTGAAGGTTGGGGGGACGCAACATGATAATTCTACCCCTATTGTCTAACAAGTTGAAGTTGAATTATACGATGATTTCATTACCGAGAATGATAAAGGATAGTTCTACTAATGAGCTTTCTGAAACTCAAAATTCTGATAACAAGGCAAAACTAATTCCGACACCCGCAGTTAAAGAAGCTAGACCCCCACCACCCTTCCCACAAAGACTGAAGAAGCATAATGATGAAGTTCAATTTAAGAAGTTTGTGGAAATTCATGACCAGCTCCATATTAATGTAACTTTCTTGGAAGCTATTAAACAAATGTTGACGTATTCCAAATTTCTTAAGAAAAAGACAATTGCCACGACAACAGAATTTTTCTCTTCATTGAGTAAGTTGCCACCAAAGCAAAATGATCCAGGCAGCATTATTATTCCCTGTTCTATAAGATCTAATTTTGTTGGAAAGTCACTATATGATCTTGGCTCAAGTGTAATCTTAATGTCAAAGTCGATATTCTTAAAGCTTGTCATAGGAGATGCGAGACCCACCTTTGTGATTTTACAACTTACCGACCGATCCCATGTTAGACTTGAAGTGAGAGTCAAGGATGTCATAGTAAGGGTGGATAAATTTTTGTTTCCAATCGACTTCCTTATTCTTGATTATGAAGTTGATGCCAAGGTATCTATCATTCTGGGTAGACCTTTCCTAGCTATTGGACGTACCATAAAAGTGGTCGATCAATGCGTGACTGTCAATTTATTTTGTTCTCTCAAGTATTCTAATGACCCTAAAGAATGCCAAGACATGTCTGAATTGAAATCATTAATTGAAGAAGAAACCAAACACCTTTTCCTGAATAATTTCATTCAGCTAGCAGACAAAGAATGTTTGATTGATGATGAAAACTTAGAGGACTATGACAAATTTCCAATTGGGGTGTAAAAATCTAGTTTACTACTAGCTAGATCAAGTATGAAATTTGAATCCTTGAATTTTGATGAATTTATTACTCCTAATCCATCGTTATTGCATGCACCTACCTTAAATCTTAAACCCTTGCCAAGGCATCTTAAATATGTTTATTTGGGTAGCAATAATACTTTACATGTGATTATTTCTTCTAACCTTACTACTAACCAATTGCAAAGTTTGTTAAGTGTTTTGATACAACATAGAAAGCACTTGGTTGGACTATAGCTGATTTGAAGGGAATTAGTCCCACGATTTGCATGCACAAGATTCTGCTAGAAGAATGCCATGACAACTCGATAGAACCACAACGAAAACTCAACCCTGTTATAAAGAAACTGGTAATGAAAGAAATTATGAAATGGCTTGATGCTGGAGTTATTTACCCTATTTCATATAGCACATGGGTGAGCCCTGTCCAATGTGTACCAAATTGAAATGATTGAAAAATTGCCACCGCCAACCTCTGTCAAGGGCATAAGGAGTTTTCGCGGACATGCTGGTTTTTATAGAAGATTAATCAAAGACTTCTCCAAAATATCTAAGCCCTTATGCACTTTTCTTCAACAAAACCAACCCTTTGTGTTTGACGAATTATGCCTCGGCGCATTCACTGAGCTGAAGGAAGGATTGGTCGACGCACCCATTGTAGTTCCTTCCGACTGGACATCACCATTTGAGCTAATGTGTGATGCAAGCAACTATACCATAGGAGTTGTTTTGGGGTAACATCGAGGTAAACGTTTTCATGTTATATATTATGTTTGGCGTACCTTGAATGAAACACAATTGAACTACACAATCATTGAGAAAGAATTACTTGTCGTGGTATTTGCTTTTGATAAATTTATACCATACCTAATAGGCACTAAAGTTATTGTTCACACTAATAATTCATCTATAAAATATTTAGTGAACAAAAAAGATGTCAAACCTAGACTTATTAGGTGGATCTTACTTTTGCAAGAATTTAACTTAGAGGTTGTAGATAGAAAAGGTACTGAGAACCAAGTTTATGATCATTTATCTAGGCTAGAGAAAAAATTTGAATGCCATGACACTGTAGATATTAAAGAGGAATTTCTTGATGAGAAAATCTTATATGCCATGACATTCTCGTGGTACGCTGACCTTGTTAATTTTCTTGTTAGTGGAATACTGCTTTTTGATTTGAACATCCAAGGTAAGAAAAATTCAAGCACAATGCAAGGTTCTATTTTTGGGACGAGCCATGTTTATTCAAGCATTGTACTCATCAACTCATTAGACGATGTGTACCTGAAGAGGAGCAACGAGACATTTTATACCATTGTCACGCAGCCCCTAGTGGAGGCCATTTTGGAGGAGCAAGGCGTGCTGCCAAAGTTATGCAGTCAGATTTTTATTAACCAACTCTATTCAATGATGCTCAGACATTTTACAAGTCATGCAATCGATGCCAATGCACTGGAAACATATCCCATCGACATGAAATATTATTGTAAAGCATTTTAAAAATTGTGTTGTTTGACATTTGGGGCATTGATTTCATGGGACCATTCTCATCTTCTCGAGGTGATCTATGCATCTTACTTGCTGTGGATTATGTATCCAAGTGGGTGGAGGCAGTAGCAACATCAAAGAATAACTATAAAACAATGCTCAAGTCTTTGCATAAGAATATCTTCACTCAGTTTGGAGTCCCAAAGCCATCATTAGTGATGAGGGAGCTCACTTTGATAATAAGTTGATTGCCAAGGCATTTAGGATGTATGGAGTCCCATCACAATATTGTCATGACATTTCATCCACATACAAATGGTCAAGTTGAAATATTCAACCGCAAAATAAAGCAGATTTTAGAGGAAAAAAAGGTGAATCCAAGGCAGAAGGATTGGTCACCTAAGTTAGATGAAGCACTCTGGACATATAGAACAGCGTTCAAGACTACTCTAGGCATGTCACCATTCAAGTTGGTGTATGGGAAGGCCTGCGACCTTCGTGTTGAGCTCGAACATAAGACATATTGGGCTATTAAAAGATTGAATTTTGATGATCCATTAGCTAGGGAACAGAGATTACTAGAACTTAATGAGTTGGAAGAGTTTAGGGAACATGCATATAAGAATACGATGATATACAAGGAAAAGACAAAGAAGTGACATGACCAAAAACTGATGCCACAAAATTTTCATGTTGGCCAACAATTTTACAGTTCCATACTTAAACCTTTTCTTGGGGAGCTCAAATCTCGCTGGTCAGGACCATTTGGGATGCACTATATCTATCCTCATGGAGCAGTTGACATCAATAACATAGATGATGGGATGATCTTTAAAGTCAATGACCAACGTCTGGAAATTTATAATGGAGCTCCACCTGTGTGCGACAAGTCGGTGCTTTATTGCACGACGCTTGAGTGTGCCTGCTTGAAAACCAAATTTCAATGCCACGACATTGAATTTTGCTGATTGTGCATAAATAATAAATTTATTCTTTCATTTTTTTATTTCATCTTGTGAATAATTACATTTTGTTGACCCACCAATACTACAGCAGTATGTTGGAGCGGTTACCAAGGATTGGAAAAAGACAAAGCAATGAAAAAAGGGAAATATTATTTTATTTCCATTTTTTAATTGTGTTTTTAGATCTCATTTATGACCTGTAGTTACTTTTTCACCTACCCATTTACCCCATCCACTTATTTTCTTTTAACCGTCCACTCACTCATTCTCTCCCATTATTTCTTTTAACGTTTTTCTTCATCTCTTTCTTCTCTTTCTTCTCCTCCATAATCGACGCCATTGAAGCCAAACAAACCTCTCAACCTTTTTTCATTTTACTCTTAAATTGGTACAAAAATGGTATGAAAAAGACCTACGAAGGCCGAAGCCCATATTTCTCAACAATTTGTTGACGACGCGACAAAGCAAATATTTCAAAACTTCAAAAACCGTAAGCTTTTCTTTGAGTTGGGTTCATTTTCAATGATGAACAAGATGGTGGTTTCAAACCAGACGTAATGGATATAGATGAACCCCATAAGTTGCACAAGTTTGCGAGGCACCCTGGTTCTGTGAATGCATTATTGGTGAAAGAGTTCTACGCGAATATTTCCAAAACGAACCAACATGCAATTTACGTTTTAGGTAAGTAAATTAGATTTAAACCATCTGTAATTAATCGATATTTTCATTTACAGGGTGTTGTAGATCAACATGAAAACTTTGAGAAAGACGCTGACAATACCCCATACGATGGAGTCTTGAAGGATTTATGCTTTTCAAACATGACTTGGAACGGTCGACAGACCAGCCTTTACTCTGTAAATTCTGCCAACATTTAATGTTGAGGCATCTCTTGATTCCAATGATGTTAACCCTTCTGTTGATGAGTCCATTCCAGAATCCCTACAGTCTCCTACTCCAGACTATCAGGTGGTACTAGCTGAAAAAACCGCAATCATGTTCCTGTACCTGAACTTTCTCTCGTACGCCGAAGCAGCCGTCACACGAAGACCTCAGCTGGACGTGTTAATATCGTCGATTATTATTCAAATTCTTTTGATTCCAGACCTACACCATTCTACAAGAAAACAAGACGAGAAGCTTCTAGCACCTCCACTGCAACACCACCACCGAAAAATGAAGTACCTCTATTTGCATTCATTTTGCATTTCATAACATGACAATTAGTTTCATTTCTTAATTGGTTTTCTTTAAGAATTTAGGACAATTCTTCCCTTAAGCTTGGGGTGGAAGGTATTCTCCCTTTCACCTAGAGTGTGGGATAGTAGGTGTGATGGGTCGACTCTCTTCGTAGCAGTATTATAAAAAAATATTAAGTAAAAAGGGAGTATAAATGTGATAAATGAATAAGTGATGCTGGAGTAAAATTATGGGACTCAATTAGAAATTTCTTAAATTTGTTAAGTATAGATCAGATACAATCACGCACACACAGTACCACAAAGAATCCTGACCTAGGGAAAAGTACTTGAATTCTTGATATGTCTAGCATGTTGGAGCCTAATTTTTCTGAGGACAAGAAATAACTTAAGTTTGGGGGTGTGATAACTCCCCAAAAAAGGCTAATTTCAAGGCCTTTTTCACTTAATTTATTGTTTGATTAAGGGCTCATTTAGGTCATTTTAGACGTATGTAGATGCATATCATTTCATTTGTGGTGGTTGTGTTATTTGATATTGTTAAGGTGTTGTATGAGGAGAATGGTGTGGCTTTTAGTGATGTGCATGAAAACAACAAGAAAAGGGGGAGCTGGGAAGGAAAGTAGTGGCATCACACATTGCTGAAGCAGATAGAAATGCCTTGGCTTTTCTGGCACAAAAAAACATAAAAAGATATTGTTATAAATTGACAACTGGCTAGGCACGTATCTGATGGTTATAACCGCTTACTGGGGACCACTACCACCTCTGAGGATCAACATCATGTCTAAGGAGTGACTATAGGGGTATTATAGGTATTTTGGAGTGCTAAATCCCATGAATACCCTTAGATATTTTTATTAGTTAATACACCTCACATGAGAGAGGAGAGAGGCTACACACTCACACTTACACTTGGCAGCTTGAATTTCTTCATCTTCTCCACTGTTTTCTTCCCTCCATCTTCTTTGTGGTGTTCCTCCATTGGTGAAGCTCGAGGGAGTGGCGAGCTAGGCGTCCGAGAGGAGCTAGAGTGCTAAGGTGGTTTGTGGTGGTCAAGGGAAGCTCCGACAGCGCGCGTCGAAGGCTTTTTCCTCCATCCCTTTGGTGTTTTCTTTCATTTATTTTAGTTGGGTTGTTTGGAAATAATGATTTTCATGTTTTATTTCATGGAATATTCGAGCCCCACCATGAACTAACCTTATTTGGTTGGGTTGATTTTATGGATGTTTGATTTTGTTTTAATGGTAGATTAAAGTATATCTTTTGCATTTAATTATTTTGCTTATAAAGGCTTCATCTTCTAAGTTTGTAGGAAGCATGAGAGTGTCCATTACTTAGATGAAGGCTAGGTGTACGAGAGAAACTTAGTTATTAATGCTTTGAGTATTCGAGAGAAACACAAGTAAGATCCACACAAGTAGTACTATATCCTAATCCCTTAGTGCTTGAGAGAGACTAATATAGGATTTAAAATACTAAAAGGGGTAGTTTTTATCAATAGTGTAGGCTTCCACGGTTGAGAATGAGAGGAGATGTTGTGGCATTCTATTTTATTAGGTTCCTTTGACTAGAGTTACCGGGAGCAATTTCAACAAACTTCGTCGACCAAGTGAAGCTTAGATAGATTAAATCTATTAGAGAGATAAGTTTTAGCATCCTTAAATCATTCCTCATAACTCATTCCTGAAGTAGTTTCCCTTGTGTGGATTAAGTCATTTCATTTATTTTTTGTTTTTACCATTTTGTGTTGTCTTGGTACTGTTATTATTTTTACCTTATAATTTGCTTTGTTGCCACTATATTTACATCCATTTTGCCTCAACATTACCATTTTATGCCACATCATACCATTATTTCATCCCCGCCAATATCTATTGCCTTGACATTCGTCATTAGTGCATACCATTACTAATTATACTTAGATAGAGTAGTGCTTTGATTTGGTTAAACTTTGTAATTTCTACCAATCCCTGTGGAGACAATACTCACTCATCACTTTATTACTTGTTCGATTTTGTATACTTGCACATATTTCACGTCCATATTTAATACTCACAAAACGTGAACAATAGTAGAAACAAAATATAGCTAGGTTTACATAAAACTATCATTGTTTGATGCTCGGGAAATAATCAGGACCCCCGAGTTCCTTTTAGCAGAAATATAACATTCAGTGGATCCAAGTTAGTGCCATGACAATTCAGCAGCCGACTGGGTGCCATATACCCCAAGACTCAATGAAGTAGGTTGATGGGTGCACGTTTCCGATGTAGAATTCTGGATCTCACCCAGGAGTACCCAATGGTGATTCGACAGTGCTAGAGGGATGTGTAAGCTCCGAGATGCATAATCCCTCAGCCGCACCATGATGCCAGCCACAAATTACTAGTACAATATTAAGCATGTTCAGACCTGTGCCACTTGTCACTTCATCTAGTGAATGCATATATTATAGTATAGTTTTCAATGAGGCACTGAGCTCGTAAGCTTAACGTTCGAAATGTGTTTCCGTGCTTAGGTTCTCAGGGGAAGATTGTAGGGAGCTATAGTTATCATATATTACAGTGCATCAGAGCATATTTCCAAAGACCTTTCAGAATACGTCTTGAGACATCTTTAGAGGGCATGTACTATTATTGACCTTGTTATGTATTAAGTCATAAATCTTGTTGAAACTCAGTATTTGTATTATTTTGCAGATGCATTTTGACCCATATTTTATTATGTTTTTATATTACATCATGGATGGTTAAATTTCATAAATTTACAAACAATTTTAAAAGAAAATATTTTGGGTCACTATTTCGATAGTCCCATATAACACTGCAATCCATGGATTTTTGGGTCAAACTAGATTAGAGTATTACAAATATCAAAATGGATCACTCATTAAATTCCCTCTCATTTATTTAGTGCTTTTCCTCAAGCATTACTCAACCAACACATCAAAATCAAAAGTTATCATCCTTCATCTCAAAATATATCCAATACAACCAAACAAATCAAGATGATATCAATTATCAAAATCAAGCAAAGGCATAACTATGAACAAGTTTAAGCAAAACACGGCATCTCAATAACCAGTCAATCTCAGTGTTACAATACTCAATACCTCATAAGGATTCACTCATTATCGCTCAAAGTGTTTCGAGTAAAGTATAACGCTCAAGTCAAAACTAATCAAGACATTATTATAAGCTTGTAATTAAATCAAGTCTCTACTACTAAACATGAACAAAATACATTAATCAAATGGTCTTTAAAAGGGTTGTAATATGGTTTAGGTTAAGGTAGGAAAAAGACCAAAAATTTGGTTTAAGTATCAAGACAAGAGAAAAGTTCATTCCCCTGATTAAACAAAGTAAAAAATTCAAAGAAATCAAATAGTAAACAACCAACTTTCCTTCCCTTCTTTCGAATATATTTTTGAATATGCTCGACACTGTTCGAACTAAAATTTTTTCCCAAATTTTTTGTGTGTAACAAATCTATATATTGGTCTTAAAAAAGGTAATAAAATAGGGTAAAAATCAAAAGGTCTTGGGTTAATAACGGGTAAAACAAAGAAACGGCATAAGGCAAAAAATCGGTTTACTAGCGGATGAAAGTAAGAAAAGAAGGAATTGGGGATCCCAGTATATTGAATTCATTGTCTCAAACTCAACTTAGTCTCAGTACGCAATGGTGTGATTATTGGGAAAAGCATATGTAGCTATATTGAACTCAATTGACGATTTCTAACCTTCTTCCTCGTCTATTTTGTCTAATTTCATTCTGGGATAGGCGGCTAATACTAGTCTAATAAGTGAAGTAGTCGTCGTCTAACCAATTGGCTCGGACAACAGACCGCTCGTGCCCGCCCATTTTGTCTCGCCCTAAATGGAATGGCTCTCTTAATTACTCTGCGCCCCGACCTGAGTCCCCAAGTCCGCTCTTCTCTGCCCGCAACCCAAGAAGTTGGCTATGCTAACACAACATTAGGGACATCCCCTTCATTCTATACTGACCCTGGCCCAGGGCTGGCTTTTTGGGAAGCCCGTTCCCACTGCGCTCACGACCAAATATGTTAAGAGGGGTTTCCAGGTGGATCAATCTTTCTTTCAGAATGTCAGAGAAAGAAAAAGAAGAAGAGAGCGCCTCTAGACTCTATTGAAGAGCAGGGTCGAAGAAAGTAGAAGAGGTCAACCTATATTGATTCATAATATAAAAAGGCTTTCACTATTCCAGTAGAAGCTGATTAAATCAAAAGGGAATCTTTCATAGCAGAAAATGTCATACCAACTAATTCAACCGTAAGAGCCAGAGGTTTAATAGAGACTGCTTTGATTTATGTAGAGAAATGGTTAAACCCTAAGTT
Source organism: Hibiscus syriacus (assembly GCF_006381635.1). Lineage (NCBI taxonomy): Eukaryota > Viridiplantae > Streptophyta > Magnoliopsida > Malvales > Malvaceae > Hibiscus > Hibiscus syriacus. Next base: position 11,161,003 of record NW_024063059.1, on the reverse strand, counting down.
TCTATATCACACTATTGTATAAAATTCAAAACATGTAATCTAGAAATACATTTAATCACAAGTTCTATAATATAAAAAACAGTTCAGCAAACTCATTCAAAAAAGTGGGCAAGAATGAAAATATGCTCATTTAGGCTCAGATCTCACAGAAAAATGTAATGTGTATCAAGTCAAGAACATATCAATCAACAAACGCATGGGACCTCAAGCAAAATTTAAAGAAAAACACTAGTCATGCCATTAACTATCATGCATCCTAATTTCAACAAAAGTGAGATCACAAATCATAAGGCAAGCAAAGAGATTAGGTGAGATTCAGGATAAGAAACAAGATACTCCAACGTGTCAAACAAGGCTAGGAGTGAGAATAGATAAACTCCCCGTGTCTAAGTACGGATTGTTCGGAAGAGAAGCCGTTAGAGGATGTACCAACATTAAAATTTCCTACGAAACCAAAAGATAGTACATCAGTCACGGGGTAATAAAAGTAAACTCAATATTTACCTAAAAAAATTTCTTATATGACAGAACGACAAATAACGATGTCGACTTCTTGATTTCTTGTTTGAACCATGATTTTGATGTGAATATTAAGGGAGTCGGAAGAATAACCGACGATACATGAGCTAAGAACGGTTAGGAGTGGGGCAACGAAAAACGCAGCTATTGGTTTGGTTCATGGGGTCGTGTAGTTGTGTTGAGTAACAGAGAAAGAAAAACGGTTTTGTTTATTAAACTAAACACGTGGGTGGTTTATTACGAGGTAAAAAATTGAATTAATTAGAAAATGAGTGAAAGATGTGCGATGGGGCCCATGTTATAAAAGTTGGCTTGACCGGTTAAAAGATTTTATAGTGAGTGGGATTTAAATTTTAAAAACAAAAGGTCATGAGATAAGTGGGACCCAGAGGTTAATTTAAAATAAAAAGGGTTAATTACCACATTTATATATGAATTATACTCGATTTTCAGTTTCATACATAAAGTTCAAAAATTCTTGATTAAATACATAATGTTTTATGCCGTTAATGGGTATACACATTTCCGTCACGAAAGATCATGTGGAACCCTCTTACCTATAACAAACTGAAACATGGCACTTAAAAAAACATGTTTTTTACTTTTTTAGGTAAATTACATCATTCAACTATCTTCTCATATTTATTTTAGTCACTAAAATTTATTTTTTTTAATTTAATTATTAAATTATAGAATCACTATAGCCAACAGCCTTGCCACTAAAGCTGGAAGTGTCGTCGAAGCCAGTGTGGAAGGGGATACACTGGCCGCCTTCTCCAACAAGCTAAGCAGCCCTAGCTCCTCGGCTTTAGAAAAAAGCGCCAAGTTCGACGAAAGGGTGAGTCCAAGCTCCTCGGCCTTGGATAACATCCCCGCCTTCTCAACGATGCTCAGAACCTTTCTCTTCTCAAGCTTCTTAAACACGTCCACTTCTACTTCTTCGCTTCCTTCGTAGAAGATCCCTACGCCAAACCATTGTTTTTCCAACCCGAAATCGTACTTATTTGATAATTATACCTTCTTTTTGGGGGCCATGTTTACGATTGTTAATGGCTTTTTTTATGGGAAAAAGGGGTTGAATTGTGGGTTTTTTTAGGGAAAATTTGAATATTCAATTCTGGTAAGGTAAGTAACCGGGGATGATAAATTACAATACCCGATTATCAAAAAGTTTCTCCATGCGTCTTCTCTAAGAAGTCATTATCAAAAAGCTCAAATATCATCCACCATTGCTTCTTCTTCAAGTCAGTCTTTATTTTTTTTCTTTATTGTATAGATATAATTGTAACACCCATCTCCCATATACCTTTCCGTACACGAGATACATATGTCACATCACTTTTCAAACAGTGCCTCATTTGTAAACCCGTAAAATTTTGTTTTTTTTTATAAAACATTTTAAATTCACTAATAATAAAACTTGCATTAGACTTAAATAGATAACAAAAGAGAAATGTTCACACTTTATTATTTTAACATCATGTTAAATGAAATGTTTTTCAAAGTGTTTTTACTAAATCTAATGCATGCCAACTAAATACATCAAAAGTAAACATGAATGTCGTACTGTTACTGACGAGGACACTTGATTGGTGATGCCCGATGATCTCCTTACTCCGATTGTATCAAAACCTACGTGTGAAATCAACACACATTAAGTAATTTCTTAGTGAGGCATACTTAACCATAAGCAAACTTATAAACATAAATATGGCATAACAACTCTAATATCGACTAACTCTTTTTAATTTATTATAAACCTTATCAATTTGCACCTTTAATGCTAATAGGGTAATTTACAAACTTTCTATTCATGTTCATTTATTAAGATGCACATTTAGTGCCTATACGGTAGTAAATCAACTTATGATGAATTCCATGGATTTTCACACAAAGTGCCTGTACGGTTATTCGTCAACTCATGATGAATTCCGTGGATTTGCACACATAGTGCTTGTATGGTTATTCATCAACTCATGATGAATTTCGTGGATTTGCACACAGAGTGCCTGTAGCACGCAGATTTGCACACATATCTTTTTAACAATATCTATTTATAATTCTGAATGTACATAATAAATGCAATCACTTGGCTTTCCTCGCTATTGTATCCCAAACCGTAAAGCTGATTACCCAGGAACTTTACCTTTGCCTTTCGTTTTGCTTGATTCGGGAGCTTGATTTCGATCTACTCAAGCATCCATTAAAGACACGTATAATGTCAATTGTTAGTATATTTCCTAACAATTATACTTAAAGAATACTCAAAAGTACATATTATTAAATTTCTATAACCATTGCAGCTTATATTAACATTTATGGCTCAATAGTATCGATACCCCTACCATGGTTTCAATACTACTACACTATGGTACCGATACTCTAATATGGTATTGATACCATTTTTGCATTCTGTTATCAATGGTATTGATACCTTCCTCACAGTATCGATACTCCTCTTTCGGTATCGATACTTCTTGAATAAGTATCGATACTACTCAGCTGTTCTTACCATTTTAAGCGTATAGTATCGGTATTGTATCAGTACCGATACCCATATCCAGATTTTCCAATTTCAACCCCATTATTTCCCAAATTGGGTCAAATTTCCTTATGCTTACACCCAACAATACTATTAAACTCTTCTTTACTTATCCATACTGACTTTCCTTTATTTAGCTTCTTAAAACATCTAAAATCTTCCAAGAATATTTAGATCTAAGAATCACACCACTTTTTCTAACATGTTGTTAAACCCATCCAATGCTTCTAATCTCTTATTTACATATTTGACAAGTCAAAAATACTAATAAACATCAATAAAAACTTATATTCTAACTTAACACTCAAAAACCTATTTTCTTCAATCTCAAATATCTCATCCATCTCTTAGGTTTGATCCCATTTAATCCTTCCTTAAGCTTCTATCATACTCAATGCTTCAAAAACTAACCAAAAACAAAAGAATAAACTAGAAAATTAAGATATCACCTTTAGCTATGGATGAGGGCTATCTACGTGAAAGAAGAAGAAGAAGAAGAAGAATAAAAGAGTTGACTTAGTTAATTCACTTTTCCCCTTATTTCGTTACTTTTATACCTTAATGACAATGAATTTTAAATTCATTTTATTCTAAATGACCAAAATTCCATTTTAATCATCTCTTGTTACAATTTACTCTAAACCACTAATCCAACTCCTTTCTCATCTTTTATCATTTAATCATTTTAATCCTCAAGTTTTAAATCTTTTCAATAAAGTCCCTAATTCGATATTTGGGGCTTTACAATAATGTTTGAGCTGTTAGTTTCTCAATTAAAGGCTTTCACGTTTGTATCCCCACAAGAAATCAGTAGTCTCCTCTCACGAAAAAACTTCATTTTTCCAACTCAAAAGCCTTACCTTTTTCTTTTTTTATAACACCTCTGCTTCACTGGGGAACTCAAGGTCATCTTTGATTCGTCGATTCAATGGCTAAACAATGGGGGATGAAGGTAGGTTCTTGTGCTCTATTCTTAGCTGCTCTGTTACAATGTAGATTCTTGGGTTTTGCGATTTTAGATCTGATTGATTTCTTGGCGTTGCAGTCCATTAGAAAGTCTCTTCACGATTTGCCCTGCTCTAATTTTTTTGCTTCCTGGGATCTTACTTCTGATCCTTGTAACTTCACCGGCGTTTACTGTGAGTCTGATAGAGTAGTGGCTCCTAATCTCGGTTATCTACGGGCTGGTTCACCGGGTTTAATCGGGAGGATAGATTCGACCATTGGGAAATTGTTTGCTCTCGTTGAGTTATCCATTGTTCCGGGTCGGATCTATGGGTCGTTGTCGGTGTCAATCTCGCAATTGAATGGCCTTCGTTTTCTTGTTATAAGCAGGAATTTCATCTCCTGGAATATTTTGCTACAACTGAGGCGGCTTAAAACTATTGATCTCAGCTACAATCAGCTCGCCGGAGGAATCCCTCATTCCATCGGAACATTGTTGGAGCTCACCAATGTTATTCTTTGTCACATCCATCTCTCCGGTTCAGTCCCACCATTTCGTTCCCAAGTCCTAACCTGACTGGACCTCAAACATAATGCTCTCTCTGACTTGCTAGCTCCGAACTCCCTCCCCGCTTCCCTTTAGTCCCTCTCACTCTCTTGGAACTAGCTGACCAACAATTCTATAGTTTAATAATTAAATTAAAAAAATTAAACTTTAGTAACTAAAATAAGAGTGAGAAGATAATTGAGTGATGAATAGTACAATTTATCTAAAAAATTAAAAAAACATGTTTTTTATTGTGCCACATGTCATGGTTATAGAGTTTAACGTCACTTTCCGTGACAAAAGTGGGTGAATCCGTTAACGGCATAAAACATTATATAGTTAATCGAGAATTTTTAAATTTTATGTATGAAACTGATAATCGGGTATAGTTCATGTATGAATGGGGTAATTAACCCAAATGAAAAATGTAGGGTTTGTATTTGAATTAAATGGGACATCTGTTGATGAACAAGGAAAGGTGGGGCCAAAGAGTTTAAAAATGTGGGGTTTGTATTTGATATGCCACAACTGTTGTTTGACCAAAATATCACAATCGATTTCATTTAAGTTCGATAAAAAATATTTATGGTACTTGGAATTAAAAAAACACATAACAAAAATAAACAAATTAAATTAAAAATAAATAAACAAATTATGTAAACGAAAAATAAAAATGGGTTGCCTACCATTAAAGCGTTTGTTTAACGTCGTTTAGCTCGACAACCTGATTAAGATTATAGGTTCTATTCGAGATGCTTCCTCCATTTTATAAGTTTTTTTCCAACTAAGAAATTTGTTATGAGAAATTCTACGATCAATAAGTTTCTTTATTTTATCCTTGTAGATTTGGACAATCTTATAAGCATTTCTTCAAATCTTTTTCTACTTTGGAAGCCTTTCTAAAATAGTGGTTGGAAATACATCATTTTCACCAAAAGATAGTTCTTCGAAAGTTCTAATAATTTCTTTGACTCTATTTTTAGTACATCCAAAATGAAAGATAACAATTTAGTTTTTGAAAGAGTTAAGCACAAATTTGATTCAACAAACGAAATATTTTTCAACTCTCTGGATTCGTCTTTTTCATCCTCCAATTACCTATACAAATAATTATATAAGTTAGTTCCCACAAACTCATTTGCCAAAGGATAACAAATATCAATGAAATTAATACTCACAACATTATTTAGTTACTTCATCAAATTGTATACATCAATTTTAACAATCTCATCGTTGAACTCCATGGTAAGAATATCACTCTGAACATCAATTTTCGTATGTGTCGTGCTTAGAAAGGGACGACCAATGAGAATTTTGGAGGCAGTGCTGGGATGACCATTTTCCATGTCAATAACATAGAAATCAACTAGAAATATTAGATCGTTTACCTTAACCAAAATGGTTTCAATGAGTCCATCAGGATAAATCAAGAATCTATTAGCCAGTTGTATCGTCACTGTCGTTTCCTTCAAAGGCTCAATAGAAAGTAAATTTTAAACAGAAAGTAGCATTACATTAATGGAAGCACCCAAATCACACATTGCACGTTTAATCCCTACCTTAGCTATTTTACAAGGTATAATAAACATACCTTGGTCCTTATACTTCGGTGGGAGCCTATGTTGAAAAATAACTAAAATGTTTTCACCCAGATTTACCTTTTCATTATCGGTAAGCCTTCTTTTGGTTGTGAAAAGGTCCTTAAAAAATGTGGCATATGTCGACACCTTTTGGATTAGCTCAATGATAGGTATGTTGATCTCTACCTTCTGAAAGAGTTCCAGTATCTCTTTTTCCTTTGCTTGTTTGTCTTGTTTTACCAACCTCGAAGGGAAATAATGTGGAATGTCATAGGGAGACGACACGAGAAGAGCCTGCGATTCATCCTTCTTTTTCTTCTAGGATCCTGCATCAACCCCTTTTCCTCTTTGGGAATTCTCGTCAGCTTCATCTTTTTCTCTCTAGGATTTCGAATCATCTTCTTTCTTTTGGGATTATGGGCCTACATTCTCTAGGACTGGTAGTGCAACAAAAGTGCCACTCCGAAGGGAGATGACACTAATATTTTCTCGTAGGTTCGCCTTGGTTTGAGATGGTAGCTTCCTCTAAGATTCTAATTATTGTACATTTTAAGCCAGTTGACTCATTTACTTTTTGAGCTCTTGAAAGAGAGCTTCAGTATGATTTTGAAACTTCTCTTAGGATAGATTCAACCCTCGACGATAAATTCCAATGTTGGCTTCGACAGTTGGTACGGTTGTGGTGGAGGTGGCCTCAGTTTATAAACGTGAATATGCCTTAGGTTTTGTTCAAAGCTAAAATTCGGATGATCTCTCCACCCCAGATTGTAAGTATATGAGTGACGGTTGTAAGGTCTCTGGAGAGTCCCAAAAAATTACCCAGTATGTTTAGTTTAGAGCCAACCTCTTCCTGTAATATCGAGCAATAATCTGTTGGATGGTCTGACATTGTGCGTATTATGCATAGTCTAGTTGTTTGATTTTTCCTGAAACAAGAGAATTAACCACATCCGTCAATTTATCAATTTTACATTTTAAGGTAATTGTACTTATCTCATGAACCCGACGAGTGAGTTCACTAGAAAAGCCAAACTATTGGGGGTTAGCGACCATGGTAGATATCAAATTTATGGTCGTATTCATAGTCATGTTTTCAAGTTCCCCTCCAATGGTTGCAGTAATAATCTTCATCTCTAAATGGAGTAGAGCTTCGTAAAAGTATTAAAGAAGTGTATGTTCCAAAAGTCCATGTTGTGGGCAGCTAGCGAAGAGCTTCTTAAATCTTTCCCAATAGTTATATAGTAACTTTGTATCTTTCTGTCACACTCCTAGGATGCTTCTTCTTAGCTCGCTTACTTTTGCCACAAGAAAGAACTAGTCAAGAAAAAAAAGTGAGTCATGTCAGCCCAAAAATTAACAAAATTAGAAGGTAAATAAAAAAAAGCCAATTCTTAGCCAAATCGGCTAAGGAAAAAAGGAAAGACACAGAGTTTAATATGATCTTTGGATACTCCATGTGGCTTCATGCTTGAACAAACCATATGGAGATAGATCAAGTGTTTATGAGGATTTTCACTTGGTAACCCATGAAAAGTAGGTAGAAGATGGATCATGCCCTTTTTAAGCTTGAATGGTATTTCTCCATTAGGGAATGTGATGTATAACGGTTGTTAAACGACATGTTTCACAGCTAGTTCTCGAATTTTTTGATCACCTATCAGAATCAGTTCCTCTAGCGTGAATTCGAAGTGTGTTTTAGCGTTAGAAGGTGCTTTTGGATTTGGTTCTAGATCTGTTTAATGTTGTTGTTCTTGATATTGTCGTTATTTTTTCTTCTCTCAGAGCATTTGTACATGGATTCTTCGAGCTCGTGCTTTGGTTTTCGGATCAAAATCTTATAGTTCGCCCAAGTTCTGCCTGGCCATAAATCAAAAACAAACTTAATAGTAACTTGTCGGAGTCCCAGGCAACAATGCTAATTTGATAAGCGTCGTGTACTATCAAATAATTATCCTTAATCTCAAAAGAAATAATTAAATAACGTAGTAAAGATAAAAAGGGTTGATCTGTAAGAACTTTGGAAATTTTGATTTAGAAGGCTTTTGATTCTGATTACGGTGAAAATTATAATTAAATGAGGGATTTTGATTGAAATAATTTAATGAAAATAAATGTAAAAAAATGAAGAATTAAATCTAAGAAATTTAAAGAAAGTAAAATTATGAAAAAAAATTCAATCTGAGTCCTCATGCATCTCTTTGCCTCAATTCCAATTGATCATCGAATAAGATTTTACTTCGAATTAATATAGGTTACAATCTACAAGTTCAATCCTTGTAACTTATTTTTCTCTCTGGTAAACCGACAATCCAAAATCAATCTTTGAATTTTAGTCTTTATTTGGACTAACAACGATTATTGTCGCTAACGCCAATTTAATTTTAAGATTTGGAAAATGCTCGACTCGGACTATGTTATCCAAATGAGAATCCAATTCGATCTCAATTTCCATTAGCGGACCGTCGCTAAGTGTGTTTCCAGGAAGTTAAACTTGCTACCAACTAATTCTTCCTTTCAAGTTTAAATCAAAACAACATCCAAGCCAATGTGCACTTTTTGAAATAAAAGTGTTTTAGTTTTAAACGAAAGTCTAATTGTCAATCCAAGTTTGCAAAAAATTGAGAATTTAACATGAAGGTATTAGGTGTTTTTAAATTCTCACGATCAAAATTGAGTCATCGCTTTAGCCTTTGACTTATTGAAAAATTAGCTATAGCATGATAGAAATAACACTTGGCATTTTTAAAGAAGTAAAAATAAAAACTTGAAAAGTAAAAAGCAAAACAAAAGAAAAGAAAGACTTTATAAAAATAAGAAAACACGAACGAAGCTAAATATGAGATATGTTTCAAGCTTTGCCCTAAGAGAGTATTTATATCTTTCTAAAACCCTAAAAATGAAGTGAAAATAGCTAATGATAAAATCCTAAAAACAAATGATAATTCACAAATTCAAATTTAAACTTAAGCTAGGTCATCCGCCCGTCCTTCTAGATTACTGACTGGACCTTCTAGAAGTTACTGACTGGACGTCACGTCAGATATAATCATGCCCAAGTCATGTCCACTAATCCAGCCTTAACTCCAGAAAATAAAAATAAAAAACTGTAGAACTTTGCTTCTTTAGTGTTGTTTCCAGAAATTGAAGTATTGCATAGAAAACGAATCAAAGTACCCCAAATCAGAAATATCAAATAATCAACAAGGAGTAATTAACGACAAAATAATAGCAAAATAAATAACTCATTACCAATGTTAATTTGAATGTTAATTTGAATGAAAACCCAATCAATAATTTAAGATTTCCTGAAGAAAAATCTAGAAAATAAATTCAATTGAGAATGTATATCTTGCTTAAGTAGCCTAAGTTGTGGGTTGTTTAAATATTCCTGCTACTTTTTTTTAATGAAACTACGATGGAGATCGGGTTTGTAGTGGTGGAGAAGATGATCAGAGAAAAGCATGGGGTTTGTGCGCAAGTGAGGAAGAAAAGCATATTATTAAAAGGAAAATTTAAAAATTTATCCACAAATTATTTTAAGTTTATAAAAAAATTTCATAATTACTATTTTATATGAAGTTCATGGATTAAAATAAAAAATTAAATCACTTTACTTATGTATCACGTTATTAACCTAACCCATTTAACGTCCTAGTGACCAGAACTTAATAAAACGATAACATAAGTGATCACATATTATGTTTTCTAAAATACGCGATAACAAATTGACAAAACATAAACAAAAATGATCAACCGTGTATTTAACCCATTTTTTATGATTAAATGAAGAATGGATTCAAACTTTAGATAAAAAAATAGTAATGTCATTTAATCATTAGAACAATGAAATTATTCATATTATTGTGTTATTTGTGAACTTACATCGGCTTGAACTTGAAGGTTATGGAGTGTGTGGATGTACTTAATTTTGTTTTATTTTTCATATATTAATGTTTAAATATATTGGTTACACAATTCGAATATTTTTGAAAATTTAAAATTTCATAATTCATTAAGTGATTTCAATGATAAATTGGACTGGTGTTCTCCTTAAAGATCTCGAATTCAATTATACATCTATGTCATATATACATTGCCAACACTACAGCAGAACTGGCTTTTTGCGACATTTTTTTTACCTATGTCGGCTTTTATAAGCGCCGCAAAAAACACATGCGGCGTTACGACAAACGCCGCAAAAAGCGCCGCTGAAAATAACGTCGCTAAAGTTCGTGGCGTTTGTGAACCAAAAGCGCCGCCATATGTAACGATATATAGCGGCGTTTGTTCTAAAAACGCCGCAATAGGTTCTGATATTTAGCGGCATTTGTCTTACAAACGTAGCAATAGGTTTTGACATTTAGCGACGTTTGTGTTAAAAATGCCGCAATAGGTTTTCACATTTCGCGGTGTTTTTAAGATTTTGACATTTAGCGGCGTTTGTATTAAAAACGCCGCAATAGGTTTTTACATTTAGCGGTGTTTTTAGAATAAAAATGCTGCTAAAAATTTGGTATATAGTGGCGTTTTTAGGATAAAAATGCAGATAAAGATCTGGTATATAGCGGCGTTTTAGGATACAAACGTCGCTAATGATCTGGTATATAGCGGCGTTTTTAGTATACAAACGCCGCTAAAGGTTGGTATATAGCGGCGTTTGTAACAAAAAAATACCTCTATAGATGTAATATTTTGCGGCGTGTTTTGATACAAACGCCACTAAATAACACAGAATTTAACCAAGCCGCTAAATTATTATCGATTACCCCAAATCTGTTTTTTCAATCTGTTCCATTATCCAACAAACATAACAGCAATAACATCAAACTCTATATCCATAACAAGCAACAAAAAATCCAATATAATAAATAAAAGTTTTCATTAACATAATCTAAGTTCAGTTAAACACGGTTCAGTAACAATAACATAATGCTGATAACATAAATGAGACTATGATGGTGGATTTTGAGGTTGAGTTTTTTGTATCATATTAATCATATCATTGAGTCGTTTTTCAAATTCTTCACATCTCTGCTGATATGTTGCTTCTCTCTGTGTTGCCGCTGCTTCCCTTGCTTCATTTTCCGCTTTCATGTTAGTCATTTGTTGATCCATCTCAGCCAACTGTTGTTTTAAATGACTAACTTCTAATTGGAAAGATTGAGACTATGATGACATGTACTGTGATGAACTGGATCTGAAATATTTGGTGGGAGTAACAAATGAGCCTTAACAACGCACCTGGCCATATCTTTCAGGACCCAAAACATCATTAATAGTGCGGTTTTCAATGTCATCATCATTAACAATACCGTGACTCGAACCAGTAACATGATACTCCGCCTTTTTCTCCTTTAATTTTTCTTAATAATAAGGTGACTAATTAATTAAAATAAAAAATGTCATGGTACAAATATAAATAAAGTCAGGTAAATTTAAAACATGTACCCAATAAACGTACAATAATTTCTGCAGCTTCAGCAGTCATAGGAGTTCCATCCTTTTTCATATGTGTCATGTCGAATAGTTGGATTCGACCAACTTTAGAACCGGATGTATTTTCCAAAAAAAATCATAATATAATTACCATGAGTTAGTATGTACATGAAATACAAAAAACAATATCAATATTCTATAATACCTCCTCATTAGCTATACAAGCAAAACTCTTTGATCCAGCTGTGTGCGTAAACTTTTGATGTTGCCTGCTAGTAACACCAACATGCTGTCGGTCCTACAATGTCAAACAACCACTTTTAATGATGATTTATAATTCGTTACAATAATTTCTGAAAAATACATCATACCTGTCCTTTTTGTGAACTCCAAAATCTGACTGCATCTTCCCATTGGTACCTGAGCATTCCAGGTGGGACTGTTTGCAGCTTCTCTTCAAGGCTGAGATCATTCTTGAAGTATTTCTTCTTTAAGGAGCTCTTGTGGTCCCTCCATCTCTTCCCTAACGCTTGCTTCACATAATCGTCAGAGACCTCTAAAGAAAATTTCTCCTATACAGCAAATAAGTGTGCACCGTAAGTATACGTTAGTATTGAATTTCTATAGAGTATATAATAATAATGACATTATTACCTTAACAAAATCCAACGCCTGATGTTTGTTACTATTAGGCATTTCGCGCCATGACTCATAATTTATCGGTAACAGATTCACATTACGTCCAGCTATGCCTAAGTAACCTGCTAGAAGACGTGTTTCTGGGCCATTAGGTTGACCGGCATCGTTTCTTGAAACTTTGACACGATGCCCAGGAGGAAGTTGATATAATTCCTTCAAAGTTTTACGTCCTCGAGTCTTGCGGGTTCCAACATTTTCAACTATATAAGAAATTATTAAATGTCAGTTTTGAAAATGAACACAGTACGAAATAAAGTTTTGAAGATTACCTTGGATTTCTACTTCTTCTTCAACACTTTCAGGAACTTTGGAAGACTCAGGTGTATTCGATTCCTCGTTATTTCTTTCTTCATGGTCTTCAGAAGCTCGAACAACCCGCAAATCAATTATTTTTCTCCTCGGCATGATATCTGTAATAAACAAACATGTGTAATAAAAAAATGAATGAATTAATTAATATATTGAAAGACAACATGTTAAAGGTTATAACATTATAAATAAATAAATGAAGATATAAACTCGTACGACATTCTTATGTAATGTAAGTTGTCATAATTATCTTCATCAACGTCCTCTAGAACCCATTGAAATTGTGTTGTATTTATGATAGTTTCATCTAAGTTTTATGGTAGTAGAGGTAAACATTCTGATCTTTTTTCAATTTCATCTCTACTTCCATCTCTGATGTCTATCACGTCTCTGGGAGTATTTCAGAACACAACATACCAACCGTCATCCATTGGATCATGACAATAAAATACTAGTTTCACTTGAGAAGAAAATACATATGGTTCATCCATCAAACGTTGACCCGTATGAATTAATCGAGAGAAATTCACCATTGTAAACCCGAATTTATCTCTTTTTATGCATCTGTTTACATCAACCCAGTCACACCGAAACAGCACAACCTTTCGTTTTCCATAATAATCTAACTCAATAATGTCCGTAAGATTTCCATAATAATCGACCTCTCCCTCCTGCGGATTATTATCCCTGACAGTAGCATAACTTGTAGTTGACGAAGTAACTACGACTTCACAATTTTGTGTCCTTCTTAATCTTTCACGAGATTTCGTGTGGAACCTGAACCCATTAATGAGGAAGGCATTATATCTTTTAACTATTCTATTCGGACCTTGAGAAAGTCATTTAACATCTTCACTAACTTCTCTCCCACTCTAAACCTATTACACATGAATGGTGAATTAATTTGCATTGATGTCGATATAAAAAACAAGACATATATTATTTATAAGTATTCCGTAAGATTTAGTTGCTTACCATCTGGCCTAACCATTCATGAAAAGTTTCTGTGAATAACTTATGTAGCTCTCACTGATTTAATCTTCGGGACCGTGGACGAGATCTCAAGACTTCTTTAAACTCACTATAAAGTATATTATGTCGTTAAAAATTGATATATATAAAAGATTAAGAGATTTCATATAGCTTGGGTCCGAAAGACTTACGTGCGAAATGGATCTATTGAATCGTGATGAAAAAGAAATATCGGTGTACTTGTACCCAAGACGTGTCATCTAAGTGTGCAATTTCAACTTTCCCTAATGGTTGACCATAACTTCTAAACAAATAATGTTGAGGTAAGTCATCAGTACTTAACACATCATTTTGATTTGGTCTATTCCATCTTGTTTCAACATCTTCCAAATATCTAGAGCAAAATGTCATACATTCCTCTGCCAAATACCCTTCAGCAATTGATCCTTCCGGATAACGCTTATTACGACAATAAGACTTCAACTTGCCCAAGAACCTAACACAAAACAACATTCTACGTAAATACATTTTATTAAAAGGTATAATCAGTAGTAATTTGAAAAGTGTAATTCAATTAACACCTCTCTATAGGGTACATCCATCGATAGAAAACTGGTCTACAAACTCTTGCTTCGTGAGGAAGATGAATTAGCAGATGCACCATAATTGTGAAGAATGAAGGCGGAAATATCTTCTCCAAGTTGCATAAAGTCAAGGCGACTCGATCTTGTAGTTTATCAAGTTCTTCAACCATTAGAACTTTCCCACAGATGGCTTTCATTATATTAGAAAGTTCAATGATAGAAGTTGTCACCTTACTCGACATACAACTGCGAACAGCTACTGGCAGTAAATCTTGCATTAATATGTGATAATCATGTGACTTTAAACCATAAAGTCTTCAATATTTAACACTAACACATCGAGAAATGTTTGATGCATACCCATTTGGGACCTTTATATCCTTCAACACCGTACAAAACACTTCTTTTTCTTTCTTCGAAAGAGAAAAAATAGAAGCCGGTAAGAAATATCTTCCATTCGGATGTAATTGCGGATGAAGATCATGTAGAATTCCCATCTCTACTAAGTCAAGTCGAATCTTAAGATTATCTTTAGATTTTATGGCATCATTCAGAATGGTCCCGATAATATTCTCACAAACATTCTTCTCAATATGCATTACATCAAGATTATGTCTCAAAATATGCTTTTTTCAATAAGGCAACTCGAAGAATATACTCATCTTTTTCCACAAGTCTACCTCATTTGGATTATCCTCTTCATCAGACTCATCATCAGTTTGTTCGTCAACTTCAACCTCTTCATTAACATGCTTTGCCTTTTTTTTTGATCGTGTACTACTTGGTTGATTCATCTTTCCATAAGTAAAATTGATATTTTTCAACATTCTGAATATTTCAGAGCCGGTTGTTTTTCTCAGGAGCATTTTGAAACTCTTCATCACCATCAAACATATTCTTTTGACATCTAAATCTATGATTATCAGGTAACCACCGACGATGTCCCATATAAGAGAACTTTTTTTCCATTAACCAACCACTTCAAACATGTTTGTGCAGCACAAGTATAAACATAACGACCTTTGGTACTCCAACCAGATAAATTTGCATAAGCAGGAAAATCATTAATTGTCCATAATAAAGTAGCGCGTAAATTAAAGTTCTCTTTCATCAACACATCGTACGTTTCGACCCCTTCCCATAACTGTTTCAACTCTGTAATTAGCGGCTGCATGTAAATATCAATATTATTTCCGGGGCCTTTCTCGCTGGGGATTATCATGGATAAGATGAAAGATGATTGTTTCATGCAAATCCAGGGAGGCAAATTGTATGGAACAAGTACACCAGGCCAAGTACTATACGAAGAACTCATGATTTTGAATGGATTAAACCCATTAGTTACAAGACCGAGCCTGACATTTCTAGGATCTCTCGCAAAACTTGGATACTTATTGTCAAATGACTTCCAAGCTAAAGAATCTGCAGGATGTCGTAATCTTCCATCATCGGTTCTGTCATCATGATGCCACCTCATAGACTCAGCAGTCTTGGAGGACATAAACAATCATTGTAGCCTAGGTATGAGAGGAAAATATTGGAGAATCTTGACCGGTTTCTTTCTTGATGGTGCTTGAGCTTCATCCTCAATAACATTTTCTGCCTCTCTACTCATCCATCGAGATTTTCCGCATACATGACAAGATTCCTGATTTTTTCGATCACCCCAATACAACATACAATCATTCGGGCAACTATGAATTTTGTCATATCCAAGACCCAAATCTTTTATCATTTTCTTCATATCTTTGCATGATTGAGGGATTTTTGCAAAAGGAAACACTTCTCCTAATAACTCCAACAATTGCGTAAAGGAATTCCCAGTCCACCCTCCCAGGCATTTTAAGTGGAAAAGACGAATGCAGAAAGAAAGCTTTGAAAACTTTGATCCGTCATAAAGTTGTTCATTTATTTCATCCAGCAGCTTGTAAAACTTTGCTGATTCTCCATTTGGCTCTTCATCACATTCAATTCTTCCCATCTCAATGGAATCATTAACATCATTCTGCCAATAATTTTCTGTAACAAACGGCTGAGTATTGTGCATATTAAATGCATCTCGTAACATTCATTCTATGTCATCTTCTCTAAAAGTTGGATGGTGAGAAGGAGTAGGATAAGTCAAATAACTCGTGGAAGCAGATCTATCTTATACAAACTCTCCATGAAAAATCCATTTTTTTATACCCCCGAACAAATCCAAAAACAACTAGATGCTCGTACACAACTTCACGAATGTGCCAGTTAATGTTAACACATTTCTTACAAGGGCAAAGAATCATATTCTCTTGGCTTGCATTCAGAAAAGCTAAATTTAGAAAGTTTTCGACTCCATTTCGATATTTTACGCTCACCCTTAAGAAATCCATCCAAGTCTTATCCATTTCGTATTTCTGGAGTTTCAATTTCAAATGTTAAATGTTAATATTATAGAAAAAGTTAGAACCTAAACATAAGCATTAAACTATCAGATTTAGTGCATGCTAATTTTTGCATAGTATAGAACTAATCACTCCTAAATTATAAGGCTTTTAAAATTAGAAAATGTTATGGGAGAAATTGTATCTCTGTTATTTTATAAAAATTATAAGGGTGCGTATATAGAAATACATAGTATAGAACTAATATAAAACAAGTACCCATCAAGAGAGCGTTGCTTAATACTCAAGACATGTAAAGTACAAAATAACCCGCCCATCCATTTTCTATACCCCCGAACAAATCCAAAAACAAGTAGATGCTCGTACACAACTTCACGAATGTGCCAATTAATGTTCACACAATTCTTACAAGGGCAAAGAATCATATTATCTTGGCTTGCATTCAGAGAAGCTAAATTTAGAAAGTTTTCGACTCCATTTCGATATTCGACGCTTACCCTTGAGAAATCCATCCAAGTCTTATCCATTTCGTATTTCTTGTGTTGCAATTTCAAATGTTAATTGCTAATATTATAGATAAATTTAGAACCTAAACAGAAACATTAAACTATCAGATATAGTCCTTCAATTTATTATAAGATGTTAACTATACTCCTTCATGTAATTTTCAACATTCTAGGATCTAGTACTTTATATTAGTCTTAAACAACTAACTCGTGTCTCATTTCTAACGACGCCTATAATATATTTTTTCAATTGGTATAGATACCCCTATTTAAATAATGATATGCAAATCTTGAGTATCAATTTCACTCCTATATTTATCAAGGTTCACCTAGAGTATCAGAATGAGTCATTTTTATGATAGTCATGATACAACAAATATTAAAGATACACTATTCTGTTCAAAATCAATGAAGACATACTTATAACTTAAGTCTGTTTATAGATATATATGAATTAAATTACCTTAATAATCTGGTTTTAAATGGTCTCGCTATGAATACCTACCTGCAGAATATAATAAAAAAGATATCACTTCTTCAGTGTTCTTGAAATGAAAAGAAAGAAATGACAACGATGAAATGGTGGCGGCACCAATTTTTAAGCCATACCATATAATTGGAAGATCATACTCTAGAAACCATATTCAAATTCCTATCATACTTGAATATCAAACACAGATACCATGTAATTGGAACATCATCCAATGTTATATTATTTGAATTAAACGTTTATATATTCTTCCATGTTAATGATTATTACAAAAAGTTCAAGAAATGCAACCAGAAATACAACATATAAGAATTTCTTCAGATTACAGTAAAGTGAGAAACCGTTAAAGAATATAGATCAAACCAGAATATAAGGGGATTACAGTGACGGTATCGTCATTAATTATTAGCGATGATCACCGTTTTGTGCTGAACTAGCTACACCCCTGCAAAAACCAGTAGTCACCTTCGTTATATCAACTTATATTTGGGAACTTATGAAGTGGAAGAGTGAAGTAACTATCGATAGACCTCAATTACCAGCCATAGACAATCAAATGACATCCAGCAAAAGCTATGGTTACATAGTCATCAAGAGAATTGAAACATTCTTTCTCATGCTTTGAATTTAATAATAATACCTCAAAAATATAAATAAACATCCCTCCATACAATCGAGCCTGGGTTATCCTTCTTAGAAGACTAGACTTGCATAAAATGTTCTTATTAACAACATAACAAAAGAGGGGATGAAGGTGAAGTTTGTATTTAGTATTAAAATCTAATATAAGCAGAAAATATCTACTTCAAATATGGGGGTGTTTCTCTTTCGAATGGGAAGGGGAAAGGAAAACAAAACTAGCTTTGAGCAAGATACATACACCTACTATTGTCACGAGTTCTTGAAAAAAATACAACACTTTAAACTCGTAATGGAACACATTACAGACAAGCAAAAGAAATCAGTATATATAATCTTCTCCTACAAAAATCAGAAACTAAATGTCAAAGTAACCGAGTTTCAATATAACTCATAACTATTTAAATGGAGTCTAAATTGATTCAAGCCAACAGAAAACAGCGGAAACAAAAGAAAAATTACTGATAAATGAAATAATTAAATTAAAACAAGAAAGAAACTTGTAATAATTTTTTCTCATATATCAACAAATCACCTTATAAGAAATGAGAATCGCATGTACTGGAACATAAAGAAAAAGGGTATGAAGAGCGCCTAGGGTTTATCCACAGAAGAGCAGAGCTCGAACCGATGGGTTTTTCAAGATGAACTGAGCGAAGTGAGATAAGTGAGGTATCGAGCCGGAATAAAAAACTGAGGGGTGACCGGCGGCGCGATGATGATGAGTGTTGGCGCAATGTTGGTCAGTAGAGGCTCGACAGTGGTGAGTTGTTCCGATTTGATGAAGACGCAGTGGCAATCGATAGAAAATCATGAATTAAAAAAATAGGGATCGGGCAGAGTTGGGGATATCTGATATAACGATTGACAATGGCGGCGTTTATTACAAAAACGCCCCTAAAACGCCAAACTTATACGATATTTATTACAAAAATGCCCCTAAAACACAAAACTATTGAGGCGTTTATTAAAAAACGCCACTAAATGACAAAACTATTGCGGCATTTTTCCTATAAATGCCGTTAAATAACATGGATATAAAGGCGTTTTTTTACAAACACCTCTAAATTACAGGGATATTGCGGCGTTTGGTCACAAACGCCACTAAAGTAGAAGGATATTGCGGCGTTTTCTCACAAACGCCACTAAATTAATCATATTTATACGGCACTTATGCAAAAACCGTCGTTATAAACTAACCCTATTATAGCATTTTTACTAAAAAATGCCGTTAAAATTTATTCTATAGCGGCGTTTTTTAATAAAACGCCGCGAAAATTTCATTTTGTGGCGTTTGGGTTGTGAACGCCGCTATATGAGAAAATACATTTGTAGCCTTATTTTTCCTAATTTTTTCCTTTATTTAAAAGAATCTCCTAAAAACATATTAATCCTAATATCCATAAACTAATCAGAACCGCATATTCAAAAACAAGAAAAAAAGTGAACATTTACATACAATCCAAAATTTAAAATAAAATAAAAATAGAGAGCAAATGTTTAATAAAAATACTAATCTACATAATAATCCTAATCTACATATACTAAATTTACATTCATGTAGTAATTTTATGTAATTAACAACAATCATACATTTAATTTTGACAGAAGTTTTGCATAAAAATACTTAACAACAAAATACATTAAAATGTAGAAACATTAAAGTTATGCATAAACAGTATTCACCATATTGTTCACTACAATTTAGTCTTCATTGCTCCTTTGTGGGGAAAGGACGTAAGAAAGTTATTTTCTTTGTTTCACGACGCATCGTTAAGTTTTTCCCCCGTGAAAACTCTATATGGAGAAATTCTTCATCCATTTCACCAAATAAATCCCCTACCTCCGGTTCACCAAGAAGATTGCTTGCGCGCTTCAGTGCTTCACTTGAAACAGATAACGACCTTCCACCTACAGTATGAAACTTGATTGGAGGTGCCTTGGAACTGATTCAAACATTAAAAAAAATTAAAATGCAAGATAGAAACGTTTACTTGGACTATCAGTAGAGCCAACGTCGTCGTCATTGAGGATAGATAATGCTTTTGCAATTGAAGATTCTTTCAACGCCACTGAGTTACCAATTTCGGTTCTAATCATCGGGTATTTATCAACTCCTCTATCATCGTTCTCAATAAGCTTTGAACATCCTACATGCATGCGATCTATGAAATTTTATAGTAGTTCAATGTAACAATATAGTGGCATAAAAGTTTAGTGATTAATTATTACCTTAACTTAGGAGATCGGCCATGGAAGGGTATTTTGCAATAGGAGGGCCTTTCGGGTAATCAGCGACTTTCGACGGCAAGTTCGAACTGATTGCCTCCCAATGATAATTTGATCCATCGTCAGAGCAAAGACGCCACGTGGACATTCCGACTATATTTTCTCTTACTAAATGCAACACCTACTCTTCGTATAGATATTCACGTTTTTAGAAGGTATTATTTTCCTATTAGAAAGCAATTATTTTACTATTCGAAAGCAAAAAAACACTTCTCCCAAGAAGTAAACCAGTAAAACAATATGTATAGATATTTCTTTCCTGTTTGAAAGCTATTATTTTTCTCCATTACGTTAGCTTTCTGGGTTTTCCCCATTTTTAGAATACCAACAAAAAATAAATGAAAAAGTTCAGTAGTGAGAGAAGGGATCAAACCGTGCAATCCTGAGATAATTGTTCGCTACTGATATGGCAAATTTGGTCGCTGGGATATACAGAAGACGACGTCGGATGGAATCGTGTGAAGGCCGTTGTTAAACCAGAGAAATCCCTTTTAGGGAAGCTGCGTTGAAATGATTCTAGGGATTGGGCAGGAGAAAGGTGTGGAGCATTTATAGACCCTTTTGCGGCGTTTTTTTAAAGAAACCCGCAATAGGGTTTTTTAGTGGCGTTTCTAAAAAACGCCACGATAAACAACATATTGCGGTGTTTGTAGGAAAAACGCCACTAAATTTTTACTATATTGCGGCGCTTTTTGTACAAACGCCACTAAAAAAACCCTATTGCGACGTTTCTTTGATAAACGCCACTAAATTACTTCTATATAGCGTCGTTTGTTGAACAAACGCCACTATAAACAACATTATCGCGACGTTTTTATACAAACGCCGCGACATTAACAAACTATTGCGGCGTTTGTTGAAGAAACGCCACTATAAACAACTCTATTGCGGCGTTTGAGTTACAAACGCCGCTAAATTACCACTCTATTACGTCGTTCTTTTAAAAAAAACACCACTAAAGTATATTTTGTGGCATTTTTTTATAAACGCCGCGAAATGCTTAAATTTTGTGGCGTTTTCCTTTAAAACGCCGCTACAGAACACTTTTGTTGTAGTGCAATAACTAATAAAATTTTGAACATATAGTTTTTGTTTTTTGCTCAGCAAAAAGATTTTATATAATACGCAAAACTGCCCTAAACCCGAAAGTGTGCCTCATTAAAAACTTCCCTAACACAAAATGGAGGAAAATAGTACACAACCGAAGATAGAGAAAAATACAATACTCGAACAAAGCCAGCTAGCATGATACAGACTCGTCGTACATCTCAGACTTCTACCCATACACTCATGACCTCTGTACAAATAACCCACTGCTCAACTAACAAAATTACAGTCAATTACACTCATCAACATAAGAATTATGCCTTAACTCAACAAATATACAACGCAAACTGTGAATAATGAATAAAAGGTTTACTATCATGCTTTAAAAGTCATTCTTCTTTGCATTCCTTGGATTGCAAGATGAGAAGATAAGCCAATTCAAATCGATTAATGAGAGGCTAAAGTGTACACTCTCAATCTCACGTCTAAGACAACTTCCACTATCAAATTTACTAAATCCGGTCCTCACGCTTCGATTTTCACATCCAAGGACATTTTAAAGGATGAAGTGACCGCAAAATATGTCCACAAAGAACCCTATCTTTCGAACACAAAAACTCCTCTGCAACCAATTAATCCTCCCTTCATCGCACCAACAGCTTTAATGTTGCGGAAGACGGCTATCGGATAGAGTAAAATCGCAACTGATAATTTGAAAAAATAAAAATGAAGATAAAAGAGACACAAAATTTACGTGGAAAACCCCTAAATAATATAGGGTAAAAACCACGGGCAACGGTAGAAGAATTTTACTACGAGAAAAATAGTAATTACAACCTCTCTCGATCTACCAAGGAGAAAACAATGATAATTCTCTCTTGATAAAAAGGATAAAACAACTCTCAAGAAACTCTCTAAATTCTCTCTAGTATTGGAATAAAGTTATAATGCTTTGGGATGGTTTTTAAGCTAAATGAGCTAGGGTATTTATAGTTAAAGCTTAATGACTAATCTTGAAAATACCCTAAAGTACAATGACTAAATGTGAGATTATACCTTTACCATTTTTTCAACAATTAACACTTCTTTTGACAATTCCACCATTCGGTGGAATTATATATATTTTTTTTCTAGCTTTCGGTGCAAGTTGGCACCGATTTTCAACACTTAAACTTTGCCAATCCTTCATTTGTTGAGGTCGATTCAAATTCCTTAATCCGACCAGATAACACCATAACAAGACCGCTCTTCGGACAACTCCACCAACCATCCAAATTGAATATCAAAATGACTATCAAGGCTTTCAAACAAGTTAATGATCGCAACTTTGTGTTGAAAAGAAAATCTTCCGCTTTGCACAATTTCTCCTTGAGAACCAATTCGTTCCTAGTCACCCAAATACTCCTGCTCCTGATAAGGAGATAAGCCAAAAGCTTCTAAAGTTTCTGACGAACCTTAATTCATAGCAAAAGTTAAACAAGCCATTGATGCCATCCAAACTGGACCAAGCCATATTCCATCATTGACAAAATCTTCTCTAAAAACTAACAATGAACCTGCAACAAAGGAACAAGTGATCTGAACCCCATAACACCAGACATGAGTTTGCACATAGACTCGTGAGCTTTCAAACCATACCATATAAACTAAACCCAAAGCTTCCATTCTTCCCTGACTAACAACGTAATCATTTCAAACTGCAATATGCTAATCCTACTTCTCCATGATTTCAAACTGCCACTACTACTTTCAACGAACATCCACCCCATCAAAATCTTTATTCATACTTCATGGTTCGATTATGTAAGAACCATTTTTCACTATCATCCCAGTTAACTAACTTACAATATAAAAATAAGAAAGCATCAAACATAACACAACAAAAGCATCAAAGCAATAGAAGCTAAGTCCCTAGTAAACAAAGACCAACCATGATAACATGCCGAAATACTCTCAAAACACTTCCCATCTCATATGACCCATTTATTCATACAAAAATGCAGCAATCCTCTCCTACCTACTCCTACCCATTACTCTTTATCTAACAGCGCAATTTTCCTGACCACCTCTTCCTCATCGCCCATTATCTCAATTCCAAGGTTTTTGCCCAATTTTAACGTTCGTCTAGCCCCCTTTGTTAGTATTTTCCACCTAGCTAGTAAATCTGAATCTGAAAAAGACCTACCTGAGATATCTTGTGATCTCTACGTTTTCTTCTTTTTGCTTCTTCGAATCGCCCAATCTATCTTCTTCTTATTCAGTTCTGAAATTACCTCATCCTAAAGTTGTAAAAGTGAACCATACCTCCTGCCTCTTCTACTTACACGACACAATTCTTGAAAAAAATCCTCAGTCCCTTCCACTTCGCTATTAGGGTCACCAATATTATTACTTGTTGAATCTGTTAGCTTTTGAGTTATTTTGTTTATCTACATCAGCAGCCCAATCTGATTTGCTTTTACCCAGCCCGACCTTAGTTGAGCTTCTCAATCTCACCTCACCAACTAATGAAACCTGATCTGGCCTAAACTTCATACTTAAAATATCTTCCCTAGCACTGTGCTTTCATATCTTTCGATAATAAATTAACCTCTCCTTATTTTTCTGTTCAACTTTTCAACTGAACATATACCGCCTCCTCTACAACCTCAATCCAGATAGGCAATCCTTTAATATCAACTAACATATTACAATTAATTTGTTCCCCGTTAACTTTAAACCCCCTAGCATTAACCCTTTGTTATCGGATATATCCTTCATGGGTTTACATCACAACAATTTTGATTCCTATTTATCTGCTACCTTCATCTCCTATAATACCTAAATCATTAATATTGTCTTTCCCGTCGAATGTAGCCTCCAACGCTTCCTCTTCCTCCTGCGTCCAACTTCGATCAGACTTTTTCGGTGACTGATTTTTTGCAAAGTTAGCTCCTGAAGATGATTCTGAAGAGCTTTCAACATTAATCTCAGCTAACTTCATCACTGGCGAGTCATCCGGAATACCTATTTCACTAACTCTTACTTTAAATAAAGAATTTCTCCTCTCAACTTCGATCATTTCATCTATTCGTTCGATCGTTTTAGTTGTTATTAGGATGGTAATCTTCTCGCGATTCTTTGATCCAAAAGCATTTTCCCCTAAAGCTTCGAACATTCCCCATAATTCAGTCACTCTTTTAAAAGAGCAATGATTCTAGCAATGTAGAGGCATACCTAATATTTCCAACCTTGTTGCTCTCTCTACCCGTTTCAACGTTTCAGTCCAAGGAAACACTTCAACAAAGATCTCTTTCAAATAAGACCATTCAAGGTCCTCTAGCAACGTGAAGAGCTCATCATCATCGAAAGAGATAAGATAATTTTTCCCCCCAGGCTCTTAACATCAATTTCACCTAATCCCCAGTTATGTGATCTTAACTTTATCTCGATTTCTTTGCTAACCATAGCCATTACCTCCACCAATCATCTTCTCAGTTTTCATAACTCCTGTTCAATTACATGTCCCTTAATCCTTTTGTTACTTCTTTCATTCTAATGTTTTTCAATACACCTCATATTGCCTTCCTCCTCATTGATTCTTCCTTTGTTTCTTAAGATTGTTTGTTCATTTTGTAACAAAGCATCTTGGCCACTATTAATCTTCTTCGTCTCCACATTACTTATCATAGGTTTCATTCTGCTCGACTCCATTGCCCTTCCATTGTATTTAGCTAACCCCACTTCTATTTTGTTCCCATAAACCAGTAGACCACTTAACCTCTCCATTGCTCTTCCTGCATCCGTCTTTTTTTTTTCGAACTAACGAAACTAAACCTTCTATCTCCTCGGTTTAACTTGCCTGCGATATGGGCGCCGCCCACTCCGTCCCCATGTTGTGCGAACATGTGCCATAACCCTTGTCAATGTAATGATTTTGGTAGATTATCTACAATGAGAGTAACAACCTGTTGATTCACATTCTGTCGGTTTCCTTTTGTTAACCCATTCTTCCCCCAGCTTTCACCCATATCTGGGTTGTCAGTTGTGAGATTTTCTCCATACGATATGTTTGAACGATATGTTCATAAAATCATGATATGTTTGAACGATGCATGCATATGATGGCGATATGTTTGAACGATGTCTCTAGACTATAGCGTTACAACCTCTGTTATTCAAGATACAAGAAGATTTTGGGGAGAATTTTTGTAGCAAAATCCCAAGGAAATTAATTTACCTTCCCATTAGCTAAAAACTCACGCATGAAGGCACCAATTTGCACGGAAGTTCATTGATTCCATATTCTGATATCTTTTTTGCTCCAATGTAATTTGGAAATGCTACTTTTAGTTTTATTGATGCTTATAATTGTTTTTTATGCATGATGTAAAATTCGTTTTGATGTTATCAATAATTTAAATTTTATTAAACCACGAATCAAATTATTTTAATGAAAATGATTGTTATTTCTAGAAATTTTAAGTTAAAGTACTAGAGATTATTGAGTATTTGAGCGTTCATTGTAAAATGATTGAGAGTTTTTAGAACATATACTATCACTTGTAAACACCTTATATTAATAAAAAAATAATTAAAATAATTCACATTTTAGATCAAAATTATAGGCTGATTAACGGTTAATATTCATTGTTGGCATAGTGCATCAACACGAATATAATTACTTACATAATATATATATTATTATAACAGTCGAAATTTTGACTAAGTTTAACTGAGTGTGTTAAAAGTGGAATTCAATTCAATTTGAATAGGGTTGGGCTGAGGCCTATCGATTTGGA
This sequence comes from Hibiscus syriacus, assembly GCF_006381635.1. Taxonomy (NCBI): domain Eukaryota; kingdom Viridiplantae; phylum Streptophyta; class Magnoliopsida; order Malvales; family Malvaceae; genus Hibiscus; species Hibiscus syriacus. The sequence goes on along the minus strand of NW_024063059.1, from coordinate 11,134,737 downwards.
CACATCTGTGTAAGTGGAATTTCTATCTTGAAATTTTGTTTAATATTAACAAATAACAGGTTAAACTACTTAGATGATCATCCAACTATGGGGTTGGTACCGAAATTACTACCATTTTCAAATTTCGGTTAATATGACCAGTGAACAATTTAAATGAGTTCAACATAGTCATTAGCCATTAAAATCTAACAGAAATGTGAAGTGGAAATTAATAGAAATTTTTATAATTACACATATGACCTTCAATACTTATAAATTCTATCAATTTAGTCCTGATTTTAATTTAATTAAAAAATTAACTCTTCAATCAGGATGTGTCATGTGTCAATTGATTATTGAGACATATTTTAATAGTTACACATGTCATAACCTGATTGAAGAGTTTTTAATTAAATTTAATATTTTAATTAAATGAATTTTTCACCAATCAGGTGGTGACATGTGACATCACATGTTTAAAGGAAAATTTTAAACTCATTTTTTATTTTTAAACCTTGCATTAACTAAAATTTATTTACTAGAATATTATTTAGGTAATCATTCAAGTAGTTTATCGTATATTTATTTATTAAAATATTATTCTTTATATATATATATATATATTTAAAACAAGATATATACAAGGTTTAACAAATAAGCAATAAATATTGGGTTTGCCTCAATGGTTGAGGCATGCCTACCTTGTACCCAAGGTTTTAGGATTGATCCTTCTTGATAACAATTCTTCACTTATGTTTGTTTTCCTTTTAAACAGTGCTACCACTTGATTGGTGCAAAAATTTGTTTAATTAGAATATTAAACTAATGAAAAAAATTCTCCAATCAAGTTATGACGTGTGTAACTATTAAAATATATCCCAATAATTGATTAACACATGGCACATCCTGATTAGAGGATTAATGATTTGAATTAAATTAAATTAAATTGATAGAATTTATAAGTATTAAAGATCAAATGTGTAATTATATAAATTCCTGTTAATTATCACATCACCCTTCCATTAAATTTTAACGACTAGTAGTTATATTAAACTCATTTAAATAGTTCATTAATCATGTTGATGTAAATTTAATAATGATGATAATTTCGATATAATCCCATAAATAAATGATAATCCAAATAGTTTACCCCCAACTAATAATATAGATAATGTATGTATATGATACAAATGTTTTATTGATATATATTTTATATTATAGTATAAATTTGAGAAATAATTATAATTCAAGACAAAATAGAACAATGTATTAATTACAATGTTCAGGAGTCGTTGCTAGGGGTGTAAACGAGTCGAGTCGAGCTCGAGTATTGATGAGCCCGACTCGAAAACTTTGAAATGAAGCTCGACTCGACTCGAAAACTCGCGAGCTTAAAATTTTCAAGCTCGACTCGAACTCAAAATCCTAAACTTAAGCTCGTGAGCAACTCGAAAAGGCTCGAAATGAAAAAAAAAATTATTAAACTTAACTCGATTGAAGCCTCAAACTCAAACTCGAACATGAACCTTAAATTAAAGAAATCTTACTATATTTTTTTATAAAAAAATCAATACATAAATATTAATATTATTAATAATTTATTTCTAAAAAATAAAATCTTAATATATTATATTTTCGAACTGCTCACGAGCTTTTTGAGTCGAATATCGAGTAGCTCGTTTCGGCTCGTTAAGAACTTGAATCGAGCTCGAGCTCGAGTCGAGTCCATTCGATCCGAGTATTTATTGAGCCTTGATCGAGTATTTCTCGAGTAGCTCGCGATCTGTCTCGTCTCATTTACAGCCCTAGTCGTTGCAGCACCTCAAGCCTGACACCCTCCACTTCTGCATAGGAAAGTCTCAGGTGCGCCTGTTTTAATATACGATTAAGGAAATGCGTTATCGGAAATGTTATTATTTTTTAATATTTTTGGTAAAAATTATCTAAAATATTATTATTTCTACCGGAAATGTTATTATAGGGTGCTTTACCGAAAATGTTTAACATATCCGGTAAAATACTATATAAAATATTATTTTTCTACCGGAAATATTAATATTGGACACTTTACTGGAAATGTTAAAAACATTAATGTTTTAGGTAAAAATAATAATGTTTTATGTAATTTTTTACCAAAAAATTAAAAAATATTAATATTTCCAGTAATGTTTTTTATTAGCAGTATATTAAGGCTGTCGTACGGTAGAATTACCCTTCATAGGAAAGTCTCATGTGCGACAGCCTTAATTCGATACACATTGAGATAAATCGAAGAGAACGGAGGGAAGCAATCAATCTTCTAAAATTTTTAATTCTTATATATTTTATTTATATTTTTATTAAGAAATTATTTTTTTTCTAAAATTTTCTAAATTTATATTTTTTATAATTTTATAAATTTATCCTAATATAAAATTTTATCTTTGTGTACATCTCTCAGAAGTCCATCATACCCTTGTATTGCATCCAGAGCACGCCACCCCCCACTCCCAGTTATTATCTGAAGCAGATAAAATATTAGGGGTTAGGAACTGCACCGATAAGAATTTAACAAAGGAAACGGTAACCATTCGTTGGAGCTAAGCCCACCAGTGTGCACCCTTGCCCCTCTGGGCTGTAAACGAGTTCAGTTTAATTTAAAATTATACATAACTTAATTCAAAATTTTATTAATTTAAAATTATCAAACTTGACTCAATTCGAAAGCTTGCGAGTTTAAAATTATGAAGTTTGACTTGAAATAAAAAAATTAAAACTCAACTCGAGCTCGAAAAACTTAAACTCAAAATATTATTAGACTTAGCTCGATTGAAGTTTAAACTCGAAAACAAACCTAAATCTTAAGTACATAATGATCTTATATTGTATTTTTTTAAAAATATTGTAACACCCTTATATAGATTAGGATGACCTGATCTGATCCGATCCAGAGTGTCACATTGGAGCCATCAGAGCAATTCACTCTAAAAATCTAAGAGAAACAATATTTAACCATTAAAATTTTAAAATTGTGAAACAATCACAATATATAAATAAATTCCGACATCTTTCTGACATTAAAACATAATGTGATAATACATAGTAAAAAAAAAGTTCATACCATAATATGAAAAAAACTGTAACCTACATGCCCCCTAATTACATACACCACACTCCACAAGCAACGCCAGAGGAACTCCCAAAGATGATGTCGATAAAAACACATAATTATTTCCTTTAACATGAAATGATAAATGACAGAGTGAACTTTGAGAAAGCTCAGTAATAAATAACTACAAATGATGATAAAGGTTAAACAAATATTGTAATACATAAAATTTTTCTTAGTGATTTAGGTATCTACAGACTCCAAAAAAGTGCTGAAATCTTATTAATAAATCCTAAGAGTAATAGTTGGGAAGTAGCTAGATCGAAAAAGTCAAGACATATATAGATCCCAAAGATTTAGTCGAAGAATTTAGTGTGTTCTATTAGTGTAAAGAAAAATGTACATATAATTCTAAATTGTAATAATTTATTTCAGTAAAACATACTTTTTATAGAGACAATAAATTTTATTTTAAAAACTATTTGGTTGCCCTCTGTTCGAACACCAGAATATGTAGATTCCCCTGAACCATACACGTACCTGTACACTCGGTAATAACCTTATACTTATAGCATAAGGGCATACGGTAAGGACTTACCCTGTGCACAAAGAAGAGAAGTCTGCGGTAAATACTTACCTTGTCCACAAAGTAGAGGACCCCGCAATAAGGTCTTATAAGTCATAGACTTAGCCTGAGATAGTTTCTTCAATAGTAACTAACCCTAGAACAATAAAATGGTATTAATAGAAAATCATGATCCATTTGTTTCCAAAAATAGAAATCAGAGATTGTGTTTTAATTTTAGATAACATAGTCATACATTTAAAATCAGATAAAACAATCTCGTTTTTAAATTAGAGTAAATAATTAAATATGCACGGAACACTAGAGCTTCTAATTTATTTGTCGGAAGTACTTGATAAATTTTAATAAAAGGAAGGCATAATTTTAGATAGATTTCGAACTGGTTTCATAAATGAGATCCTAATTAAAAGGGGTTCGATAACTATCATGTCAGATTAGAAATTTAAGATTCGATACATTAGGATCATTTAGGATTAAGATATCTCATAAGGGTACTCAAGAATTGTGACCCAGAGTTATTCTAGATTCTAGTATTTAGTCTAGTAGGGCATTTTAGTCACTTAGATTTTTTGAATAACTTTGATAAGATGACTTAATAAGGATCAATAGTGATATGTAGTATTAAAGATTTCTAATCTCAAGTCTAATCGAACTAAACAGATACCATCATTATGGCACCTACCAAAAATTACGACAATAACACTTTGCGGATGTCGATTCCTTAATACCGACTACATTATGAAGTTGAACAATTCACATTCACAAATCTTGCTCAAAACAAATCTAAGGAGATGCAAATTGTATTCATATACTATCCATCCTTATTCTTGTAGTATAAGAGTATTAAGAAAGGCCGACATTCTCAGGTCGTACTCAATAATCCTTATTGTCGTTACAACGTTTAAGGGTCTGTTTGTTTCCCGTAATTGGAATTACGGAATTGGTTTTCCCCGAATTCCCGTGTTTGTTTCACGTAATTCGTTTTCCGGAAAATGTTTTCCCGTGTTTGTTTCACGTAATTCGTTTTCCGGAAAACGTTTTCCCGTGTTTGTTTCACGTAATTCGTTTTTCGGAATGTAATTCATTTTCCTAGTAACAGAATTTCCTTTGTGTTTTCTGTAAAATGACTTACGGATTCATTTTCCGTAAGTCATTTTCCGAACTTTTCACTTCAAAGCAAAAATACTCAAAATAATTTTATTTTATGAATTTAATATTAATAAAATATTTTAATATCATTTTCATCAAAATATTAATTATTAAAATATTTAAAATATATTTATTAATATTTATAATAATATAATATTATATTTTTAATATTATATAAAATAATCAATTATATTATAATAATATAAGATATTATATTTTTATTTTAATAATATATAATAATTTTTTTTATATATTTAATAATGAATAATATTATTTATATATTTCAATAATATTTTAGTAAAGATATTAAAATATACTAATTAATATTTTTAAAATATAATATAGTACTATTACTTTAATAAATAATTAATATAATTTATAAAATTTTATTTCACTAAAATATACCGAAAAAATGTTTAAATAACATCTTCCAAACATCATAAAACGTTTTCCAGATGTTTTCCAGAAATGTAATTCATTTTCTAGAAATATAATTCATTTTACAGAAATGTAATTCATTTTCCAGAATTCAAATTCCAGTAATTCATTTTCCAGTAATTCAAATTCCAGTAAGATATAAAACGTAAGATATAAAACACTCGTACTTGTCTGGAAGCAACTATTTTTTTTAGTTTCCATAATTGGTAAGCTCTTACTCTCTCTCTTCATTTTATTTTTCTCTATCTCGTATCAAACTTTAAACGTCCTTTTGTCGCATTCCGAGTATCCGTTATTAACACCACCAACGCCATGGTGTTTTTGCAGATGTGAGGAGTTGGTCAGTGTCCTTGAAATTTTCAATGTCGCATGCGCGATGAGGGTGACAAGAATGAAGTTTCGGTCATTCTTGTTTTGATATTTTCTTTGTGCTCTGTCATGAAACAACATCAGTAAGCAACCTATGAGCCTTCAAATTTTAATTCTAAAAAAATTGGTGAAATTCTTACGACCGTCACTGTCGCACGCGTCGTCCCTTGCGAGTGGGCTTCGTCCGTCGCCTGGAGAATCTGCTGAACCAATTGGACCAGTCTGAGCCGTTGAACCAAGCCGAGCCATTGATCTGTCATTGATTGGGCCTTGATCGGTCATTGACTTTTTTCGAGACCACCTATCCTAATGTTTTTCAACGTACTAAGCATGTTTTACCAAATTTGAACCCGATATTTTTTTTAGCGTCTTATCTTTTGATCCAATCTGTTTTTCACGTTTTAACTCTATTTATAGTGTAATTCTCTTTGTTATGTATTTGAGATATTATGGGACTCCAAATTCTAGTTCAAGAATGATCTGGTGGTGTTAAATAACTAACCGATGTAGCATGAAAATCGATATAATACTTTACCACCATATGCATGCTTCATGGTACATGTTGGTAATTGGTCAGGGCTTGAATAAATATGCGTTAGTTATGGGTTCAAGTTGATTATTCTAAACCTACTTAGATTTCGATATAATGTTATAAAATTGATTAAGACTCGAATGACTCGTTTAAGGAACTAGAGGACCATTATGATTTTTTTTAAGTTGAGTAAAGTTAACTTCTTTACCATAAATTCTTATTTTTCATATTAAGAGATTTATTTCCTTAAATATTTGGATGAGAAGTTACAAAAGTACCCTTAAGGTTTAAAAAATACATGAATTGCCTCTAATGGTGGAATTGATCTAAGAATTAAGATTTTGGTCCAATAGGACTACCGATTTACTTATTAAATTCATGATATGTTTGGAAAATTTCTGACTGACAATTTTTAATCTCTATGAAGGCTCATAATTTAAAATTTATGATTTCTGAGCAACAACTGAAGACTATTTTTTTGAAAGTACATTATATGAATGAATTTATTTAAAAAGACGAAAATACCCCATAGCTTAAAATGACTAAAATACCTCCAAGTTATAGAATGGCCTAAATACCCTCATAACTTGGAGTAAGTGAATGATTTTGGATAAGTCCTAAAAATACCAGTAACGCTTTCCATTTAAAAAATGGTATAATTACTCATTAAATCCTTTAACTTTTCTCCATATTTTAAATTTAAGTCAAACTTTTAAATTAATAAAATTTAGCCCCTAAATTAGGGCGTGACAACTTCCCTTAAAAGAAATTTTATCATCAAAATTTATCTAAATTGGAAAGATACAGAAACTCAAGTCACGACTCCTCTAGGTTACTTCAATAAGGGCTTGATTAACTTACTAAACCTTATCCATCCAAATGAGTTTACTCGTCAGAACTCTCTTTTATCATAAGCCCATAATTTAAACAGACTTCTACCAGTAAAATCAATCTGACTTCAATTAAATGTCCCAAATGAGAGGTCAGAATGGTATCATCTCGACGCAGGCACGTAAAAGACATCCAGAATGTATTCAAATTTTTAGAATCAACTTAAGTTTTTATACAACAAAATTCATTATCTTAAGTATTCAATATAGTTCTAGAAATCCATAACTCAACTTATCCTTTAAGCCCGATCCCCAATCCTTCGGTTTAGCATAAGATTCTTATTCATTGGAAGTCTTTCTTGTACCACCACAGATAAAACTTATCCCTTTAGATAGAAAGGAATGACTTACTATTCTACCCATATCTATATTTATAAACCCTATTTTATGCACATCATTTTGAAAAGCAGAGTTCTCAATCGTGAGTATCAGAAAATATAATCAGAGTTTTTGACAGATGGAACTTTCTTACCTTCAGTGCAACTACGGACATAATTGTTTCTTTTAGACATAACATAACCATCTTGATATTTATACTTTTTCCATGTACATGAACATTTTTCTTTTCTCTCATATTGATCATATTACTGAGGTATGATGCCCGAAAATTATAGGTACTCAAACTTATAAAATTGAAGTAAGAATGATTCCAGAGATTCTCTAGTTCGGTTCATTAAAGCAAAACTTAAAAAGGATATCATATTATTTAAGCTCTAAACAAGGTATTCTGCTCTATAAGACTTCCAAAACAAATCAGATTCAACTTGAAATCTTGCTTACTTTTCCTCATCTCACACAATCAAACATTTTTTTTTCTGAATCTAAATAAGATCTTGAATTTCATAGGCTTTAACCAGTTCAAGTACTTTACTCGAATGTAAATCCAACACGATAGTCCAAAACTCTTTAGCGATTCACAACTCTTGTACTTGCCTACAATTTATGACAACCTTGATATCCTCGAAACTTAAACCACTATAAATCCAATTCAAATGTACTTCTAGAATCAGGCATCCAATTGGTAGGAGCAGCATCATTCAGAAATCTCTCTTGATTATGCTCCATTACTACTAACTTAGCTATTTTCAACTGTCACACTATATCCCAAAGAGAAACCTCAAAATTCCACTTGTTACGCTTGAGTATAGACTTATAATTACAGAGCGTTTGAAGCTAACCCAACTCAGATTCATATCGAAAGTCGTGTCAAAATTCTCAAACAAGTAATCTATATGTTACTCGTGAGGTAGTTTTCAGGATCAGAATGAATGTTAACGATATTCGTTTCCTTCAAAGAGCGAATCATAATGGTTATGTTAGGATTTTTGGAAGCTCGAATCGACAACCGGAACAGTTTGCAAAGAGGGGTCGGAACGGTTTTGTGTTTAGGGAGTAAGGAGATTGAAAGATAGAGAATTGCACAACGATTTATAGTGGTTCGACTTTCTCAACCAAAGTCTACGTCCACTACCTTAGCTCCTCACCAAGGATTTTCCAAAAAATTCACTAATTTGTTCTTTCTTTTGAGGATAAAGAGTAACCTTACAAACTCCCTAGTTTTTCCGGGCTAAACTAGAACATTTCCCTAGCTTTTACATGGGCTAAGCTAGAACCTTTTCCCTTTACAAAAGGATAAAAGATGTAAACAAGAAAACCTCTCTAAGGTGGGTGTTTACAAGATTGAGCTCACAAGAACAAAATATTTACAAGAGAAAGATGAAATAAGATTGAAAAACTCTTCTCTTCTGTTTGATTGTTTGGATAGTTGTTCTCTTTCTTCTTCAAGTGTCATTAGGTTGTATTTATAGCTTGGAATGTGTTTGAATTCGTATATAGCCGTTAGGGATGTTTTGGAGCCATTTGGAGATGAGAAACAATTAATAAAATAGCTTGGAGCGTGGGGGAATCGGTACCCCTCATGGGGAATCGGTTCCCTAAGTGCAATATGTTTTCGACCCTTAGACAGGGAGAATCGGTACCCCTGGGGGGAATCTGTACCCCCTGGACATTCTGTTTTCTCGGAGCCAAAAACCCACAGGGGGAATTTGTACCCCTTGGGGGGGAATTTGTACCCCTTGGACAATCTGATTTTTCTTGGCTTTGAAACGGTTCGAAATACTTTGTAAAATTGTTTTAAAAATAGTTTAAGTATAAAACACAATTTTACACTTTAGTAAGGATTAAAATGAACTTTGAAAGACTTGGAGTAATATTTTGATATTCGAATAATTATATCGAATATACTTAGAAAATCTTTTAGAAAATCTTCAAATTCATTTAACTTAATTTGTTATATCAAAACATCAAAATATTTTCAGCAATCTCCCCCTTTTTGATATAACAAAACATTTGAATAATTTTAAGATTTTGAAATCAAGTTTGAAATTACTCCCCCTTACTTTAACACTTCTCCCCTTTAACACCTTAACACTTCTCCCCCTTTTTGTTAAATCAAAAGGACTCTAATCTTTGAAGTTCAAAATAACTTTGGAGAATAAGTAGTAAATTTGACATTTTAAAAATCATTTGAAAAAAAAAATCAAAGCTCCCCCTCAATAAATGCATTCCAAATAAAATCATGCTTTAAGGTCTTGACACTTAAAAAATTGAATTTCAACAAAGAATAACAAACATGTTAGTAGCACATGAAATTCAATGTATCCAAGTCTAAAATACTTTATGCAATACCAATTGTTGAAATTTGATATCGATTGTTAAAATTAAGAGCATATGCATAAAGTTTTTCTAAAAATGTTATGCATTTGAAACATTTTGATATCAATTGTTATAGAGATATCATTTTCATTTAAACCACATGCATAAACATTCAAATTTAGGTAAATTTTTTTAAATATTTATAAAATCAAAATATTTGAAAAGTTTATATCAATTGTTAGAGAGATATCATTTGCATTAAAACCAATTTTGACCAAAATTTTATTATGATGAACTAGAAATTCTTAAAAATTAATATAACTTTAAAATGTTCATCATAATCATCTTTTCAACATACATGAGATTAAAAACAATGATGCATAATCATTTAAAACCAAAACTCATGCATGCTTAAAATCAAATGAGCAACCAAATAACTCAAATTAAAAACATTAAGCTTAGAGGTTACCCATTCTTTTTCATGTGTGGCTAGAGCGTCTTGAATATCATCATTTTCATCACCATTGCTCCCACACACCTACAAGAGACATTTAAGTAGATTTTGGTATCCAAATTGCTTTGGATCCTTGAACGTTAGTTTCAATTCCTCTTGTTCCTTTAGGAATCCACACTTGTCTAATTTTAAAACGTTTTCCTTTCTTCAAAGGACAAGTATGTTCCAAATGACCATGATAATGGCAATGTGAGCATTTTGCCATATTTAAACATAATAGTTTATTTTTAGAAATTAATTCTTTTTCTTTTATTAAGCTTTCAAACTTAACACCTAACTCAAAAAAAAATTCTAAATCATTTATTTTGATTTTTGAAAGTTCTAAATTATTTTTCAAATTTTCATTTTGATTTTTAAAATCAACTTTTGCTTTCAAAATCAAATTATCTTTAATTTTGAGTTTTGAAATTAATTTCGTATATTTGGAATTCGTGGTCTCAAATCCCAAATACAACCTATTATAAGCATCTTTTAATTCATTAAAAGTAAATGAATTAAATTCATTTGAGTTAGAAGATACCTCGAATTTTTCTTGAGTGGTCATGAGGCATAGGTTGACTACTTCATCTTCATCATTGGAATCATCACTCCAAGATGCAACAAATTCCTTCTTCCCCTTTTACTTTAGAAGAGGACATTCATACTTCACATGCCCTTTCCTTTGACAATCGAAACATACCGGGGGACTCTTCTTCTTGGTTGATTCATGTTTCACTTCCTTGGAAATCATGAATCTCTTGAGTTCCTTCAAGAGCTTGACCATCTCTTCTTCTTATTGATCATCGTCTTCATCCACCTCATCACTTGAATCTTGATAGCTTTCATTGGTGGATTTGAAGGCAATGCCTACCTCCTCCTTATTCTTCTTCTTCTTCTTATTTTTCTTCTCTTCCCTTTCTTCATCTTCCTTCACCATCATCTCATGAGTGAGAAGGGAACCAATTAGCTCGTCGAGAGTGAGAGACTTTAGGTTTCTTGCTTCGATAATAGTTGTATTCTTTGATTGTCACTCCTTTGGAAGAGAGTAGATCATCTTCCTCACAAGCTTCTCATTTGGGATTACTTCTCCATATCCCTTGAGACCGTTGACAATCACGGAAAATCTATCCGTCATAGCTTTGATGTCTTTATTGGGTTTCATCTTGAAGTTCTCGTAGCTATGGTTGAGAAGACTTTTCTTTGATTCCCTCACTTCGTCGGTTCCTTCATGAGTGACTTGGAGCTTATCCCAAATCTCTTTGGCACTGGAACAAGATGAGATTCTTCCATATTCATTTGGGCCTAAAGCACATAATAGAATATGTATAGCCTTAGAATTAAGCTGGAAATATTTATGCTTTTCTCTACTCCAGTCGTTGTAGTTGTCGGGTGGAGAGGAGTAACCGTCCATGATTGAGTTCCAAGCTCTTATATTGTAGGATTGAATAAAGTACATCATTTTATTCTTCCAATATGCATAATTTGCTCCATTAAAGAAAGGTTGCTTGTTGACCGGTTGTGAATCCATAATAGGATATTCTTCAAGATAATAAGCACCGGAGGGAAAAGTCATTTCTTTGTCGGTTGCGTCGGGAATTGGTAGAGATTCTTTGAGGACCATCTCAAGGTGGTTAAACCTTCTTAACGAGTTAGGCACTGATGCCAATTGTTGGGATTCTTGGAAGATCGAATCGACAACTGGAACGGTTTGCAAAGAGGGGTCGGAACGGTTTTGTGTTTAGGGAGTAAGGAGATTGAAAGATAGAGAATTGTACAACAATTTATAGTGGTTTGAATTTCTTAACCAAAGTCTACGTCCACTACCTTAGCTCATCACCAAGGATTTTCCAACAAATTCACTAATTGTTCTTTCTCTGATAAAGAGTAACCTTACAAACTCCCTAGTTTTTCCGGGCTAAACTAGAACCTTTCCCTAGCTTTTACACGGGCTAAGCTATAACCTTTCCCCTTTACAAAAGGATAAAAGATGAAAACAAGAAAACCTCTCTAAGGTAGGTGTTTACAAGATTGAGCTCACAAGAACAAAATATTTACAGGAAAAAGATGAAATAAGATTGAAAAACTCTTCTCTTGTGTTTGATTGCTTGGATAGTTGTTCTCTTGCTTCTTCAAGTGTCCTTAGGTTGTATTTATATCTTGGAATGTGTTTGAAGTTGTATATAGCCGTTAGGGATGTTTTGGAGCCGTTTGGAGATGATAAACAATTAATAAAACAGCTTGGAGCGTGGGGGGAATCGGTTCCCTAACTGCAATCTATTTTCGACCGTTAGACAGGAGAGAATCGGTACCCCTTGAGGGGAATCTGTTCCCCCTGGGGGGAATAGGTACCCCTGGGGGGAATCTGTACCCCTGGACACCCCTTGGGGAATCTGTTCCCCCTGGGGGGAATAGGTACCCCTGGGGGGAATCTGTACCCCCTGGACATTCTGTTTTCTCGGAACCAAAAACCTGCAGGGGAGAATCTGTACCCCCTGGGCAATCTGATTTTTCTTGGCTTTGAAACGGTTCAAAATACTTTGTAAAATTGTTTTAAAAATAGTTTAAGTATAAAACACAATTTTACACTTTAGTAAGGATTAAAATGAACTTTGAAAGACTTGGAGTAATATTTTGATATTCGAATATTTACATCGAATATACTTAAAAAATCTTTTAGAAAATATTAAAATTCATTTAACTTAATTTGTTATATCGAAACATCAAAATATTTTCAACAACCTCCCCCTTTTTGATATAACAAAACATTTGAGTAATTTTAAGATTTTGAAATCAAGTTTGAAATTACTCCCTCTTACTTTAACACTTCTCCCCCTTTTTGTTAAATCAAAAAGACTATAATCTTTGAAGTTCAAAATAACTTTGGAGAGTAAGTAGTAAATTTGACATTTTAAAAATCATTTGAAAAAAAAAATCAAAGCTCCCCCTCAATAAATGCATTCCAAATAAAATCATGCTTTAAGATCTTGACACTTAAAAAAATAAATTTCAACAAAGAATAACAAATATGTTAGTAGCACATGAAATTCAATGTATCCAAGTCTAAAATACTTTATGCAATACCGATTGTTGAAATTTGATATCGATTGTTAAAATTAAGAGCATGTGCATAAAGTTTTTCTAAAAATGTTATGCATTTGAAAATTTTTGATATCAATTGTTAGAGAGAAATCATTTTCATTTAAACCACATGCATAAACACTCAATTTTAGGTAAAATTTTTTAAAGATTTAAAAAATCAAAGTATTTGAAAAGTTGATATCAATTGTTAGAGAGATATCATTTGTATTTAAACCAATTTTGACCAAAATTTTATTATGATGAACTAAAAATTCTTAAAAATTAATATAACTTGAAAATGTTCATCATAATCATCTTTTCAACATACATGAGATTAAAAACAACGATGCATAATCATTTAAAACCAAAACTCATGCATGCTTAAAATCAAATGAGCAACCAAATAACTCAAATTAAAAACATTAAGCTTAGAGGTTACCCATTCCTTTTCATGTGTGGCTAGAGCATCTTGAATATCATCATTTTCATCAACATTTCTCCCACACACCTACAAGAGACATTTAAGTAGATTTTGGTATCCAAATTGCTTTGGATCCTTGAACGTTAGTTTCAATTCCTCTTGTTCCTTTAGGAATCCACACTTTTTGAAATCTCTAAATTATTTTTCAAAATTTCATTTTGATTTTTAAAATTAACTTTTGCTTTCAAAATCAAATTATCTTTAATTTTGAGTTTTGAAATTAATTTCGTATATTTGGAATTCATGGTCTCAAATCCCAAATACAACCTATTATAAGCATATTGTAACTCATCAAAAGTAAATGAATTAAATTCATTTAAGTTAGAAGATACCTCGAATTCTTCTTGAGTGGTCATGAGGAATAGGTTGACTACTTCATCTTCATCATTGGAATAATCACTCCAAGATGCAACAAATGTCTTCTCCTCCTTTTTCTTTAGAAGATGACATTCATACTTGACATGCCCCTTTCTTTGACAATCGAAACATAACGGGGGACTCTTCTTCTTGGTTGATCCATGTTTCACTTCCTTGGAAATCATGAATCTCTTGAGTTCCTTCAAGAGCTTGACCATCTCTTCTTCTTGTTCATCATCGTCTTCATCCACCTCATCACTTGAATCTTGATAGCTTTCATTGGTGGATTTGAAGGCAATGCCTACCTCCTCCTCCTCCTCCTTCTTCTTCTTCTTCTTGTTTTTCTTCTCTTCCCTTTCTTTATCTTCCTTCACCATCATCTCATGAGTGAGAAGGGAACCAATTAGCTCGTCGAGAGTGAGAGACTTTAGGTTTCTTTCTTCGATAATGGTCATCTTCTTCGATTGTCATTCCTTTGTAAGAGAGTAGATCATCTTCCTGACAAGCTTCTAATTTGGGATTACTTCTCCATATCCCTTGAGACCGTTGACAATCACGGAAAATCTATCCGTCATAGCTTTGATTTCTTTATCGGGTTTCATCTTGAAGTTCTCGTAGCTATGGTTGAGAAGACTTTTCTTTGATTCCCTCACTTCGTCTGTTCCTTCATGAGTGACTTGGAGCTTATCCCAAATATATTTGACACTGGAACAAGATGAGATTATTTTATTTTCATTTGAGCCTAAAGCACATAATAGAATATGTATAGCCTTAGAATTAAGCTGGAAATATTTCTGCTCTTCTCTACTCCAATCGTTGTACTTGCCGGGTGGAGAGGAGTAACCATCCATGATTGAGTTCCAAGCTTCTATATTGTAGGATTGAATAAAGTGCATCATCTTATTCTTCCAATGTGCATAATTTTCTCCATTGAACAAATGTGGCTTGTTGACCGGTTGTGAATCAATAATAGGATATTCTTCAAGATAATAAGCACCGGAGGAAAAGTCATTTCTTTTTCGGTTGCGTCAGGAATTGGTAGAGCTTCATCGAGGACCGTCTCAAGGTGGTTAAACCTTCTTAACGAGTTAGGCACTGATGCCAATTGTTGGGATTTTTGGAAGATCGAATCGCCAACCGGAACGGTTTGCAAAGAGGGGTCAGAACGGTTTTGTGTTTAGGGAGTAAGAAGATTGAAAGATAGAGAATTGCACAGCGATTTATAGTGGTTCGACTTTCTCAACCAAAGTCTACGTCCACTACCTTAGCTCCTCACCAAGGATTTTCCAACAAATTCACTAATTTGTTCTTTCTTTTGAGGATAAAGAGTAACCTTACAAACTCCCTAGTTTTTTCGGGCTAAACTAAAACCTTTCTCTAGCTTTTACACGGGCTAAGCTAAAACCTTTCCACTTTACAAAAGTATAAAAGATGTAAACAAGAAAACCTCTCTAAGGTAGGTGTTTACAAGATTGAGCTCACAAGAACAAAATATTTACAAGAGAAAGATGAAATAAGATTGAAAAAACTCTTCTCTTGTGTTTGATTGCTTGGATAGTTGTTCTCTTGCTTCTTCAAGTGTCCTTAGGTTGTATTTATAGCTTGGAATGTGTTTGAAGTCGTATATAGCCGTTAGGGATGTTTTGGAGCCGTTTGGAGATGAGAAACAATTAATAAAACAGCTTGGAGCGTGGGGGAAATCGGTACCCCGTCATGGGGAATCGATTTCCTAAGTGCAATCTGTTTTCGACCATTAGACAGGGGGAATCAGTACCCCCTGGGGGGAATCTGTTCCCCCTAGGGGGAATCGGTACCCCTCGGGGGGAATCTGTACCCCCTGGACATTCTGTTTTCTCAGAGCCAAAAACCTGTAGGGGGAATCTGTACCACCTGGAAAATCTGATTTTTCTTGGCTTTGAAACGGTTCAAAATACTTTGTAAAATTGTTTTAAAAATAGTTTAAGTATAAAACACAATTTTACACTTTAGTAAGGATTAAAATGATTTTTGAAAGACTTGGAGTAATATTTTGATATTCGAATAATTATATCGAATATACTTAGAAAATCTATTAGAAAATCTTAAAATTCATTTAACTTAATTTGTTATATCGAAACATCAAAATATTTTTAACAATCTCCCCCTTTTTGATATAACAAAACATTTGAGTAATTTTAAGATTTTGAAATCAAGTTTGAAATTACTCCCCCTTACTTTAACACTTCTCCCCTATAACACCTTAACACTTCTCCCTCTTTTTGTTAAATCAAAAAGACTCTAATCTTTGAAGTTCAAAATAACTTTGGAGAGTAAGTAGTAAATTTGACATTTTAAAAATCATTTGAAAAAAAAATCAAAGCTCCCCCAAAATAAATACATTCCAAATAAAATCATGCTTTAAGGTCTTGCACTTAAAAATTGATTTTCAACAAAAAATAACAAACATGTTAGTAGCACATGAAATTCAATGTATCCAAGTCTAAAATATTTTATGCAATACCAATTGTTGAAATTTTATATCGATTGTTAAAATTAAGAGCATATGCATAAAGTTTTTCTAAAAATGTTATGCATTTGAAACATTTTGATATCAATTGTTAGAGAGATATCATTTTCATTTAAACCACATGCATAAACACTCAAATTTAGGTCAAAAATTTTAAAGATCTATAAAATCAAAGTATTTGAAAAGTTGATATCAATTGTTAGAGAGATATCATTTGCATTAAAACCAATTTTGGCCAAAATTTTATTATGATGAACTAAAAATTAATATAACTTGAAAATGTTCATCATAATCATCTTTTCAACATACATGATATTAAAAACAATGATGCATAATCATTTAAAACCAAAACTCATGCATGCTTAAAATCAAATAAGCAACCAAATAACTAAAATTAAAAACATTAAGCTTAGAGGTTACCCATTCCTTTTCATGTGTGGCTAGAGCATCTTGAATATCATCATTTTCATCACCATTGATCTCACACACCTACAAGAGACATTTAAGTAGATTTTGGTATCCAAATTGCTGTGGATCCTTGAACGTTAGTTTCAATGCCTCTTGTTCCTTTAGGAATCCACACTTGTCTAATTTTAAAACGTTTTCCTTTCTTCAAAGGACAAGTATGTTCCAAATGACCATGATAATTGCAATGTGAGCATTTTGCCATATTTAAACATAATAGGTTGTTTTTAGAAATTAATTCTTTTTCTTTCATTAAGCTTTCAAATTTAACACCTAACTCAAGAAAAATTTTCTAAATCATTTATTTTGATTTTTTAAAGCTCTAAATTATTTTTCAAAATTTCATTTTGATTTTTAAAATCAACTTTTGCTTTCAAAATCAAATTATCTTTAATTTTGAGTTTTGAAATTAATTTCGTATATTTGGAATTCATGATCTCAAATCCCAAATACAACCTATTATAAGCATATTGTAACTCATCAAAAGTAAATGAATTAAATTCATTTGAGTCAGAAGATACCTCGAATTCTTCTTGAGTGGTCATGAGGCATAGGTTAACTATTTCATCATTATCATTGGAATCGTCACTCCAAGATGCATCAAATGCCTTCTTCCTCTTTTTCTTTAGAAGAGGACATTCATACTTCACATGCCCCTTTCTTTGACAATCGAAACATATTGGGGGACTCTTCTTCTTGGTTGATTCATGTTTCACTTCCTTGGAAATCATGAATCTCTTGAGTTCCTTCAAGAGCTTGACCATCTCTTCTTTTTATTCATCATCGTCTTCATCCACCTCATCACTTGAATCTTGATAGCTTTCATTGGTGGATTTGAAGGCAATGCCTATATTCTCCTTCTTATTCTTCTTCTTGTTTTTCTTCTCTTCCCTTTCTTCATATTCCTTCACCATCATCTCATGAGTGAGAAGGGAACCAATTAGCTCATCGAGAGTGAGAGACTTTAGGATTCTTGCTTCGATAATGGTCGTCTTCTTTGATTGCTACTCCTTTGGAAAAGAGTATATCATCTTCCTCACAAGCTTCTCATTTGTGATTACTTCTCCATATCACTTGAGACCGTTGACAATCACGGAAAATCTATCTGTCATACCTTTGATGTCTTCATCGGGTTTCATCTTGAAGTTCTCGTAGCTATGGTTGAGAAGACTTTTCTTTGATTCCCTCACTTTGTCGGTTCCTTCATGAGTGACTTGGAGCTTATCCCAAATCTCTTTGGCACTGGAACAAGATGAGATTCTTTCATATTCATTTGGGCCTAAAGCACATAATAGAATATGTATAGCCTTAGAATTAAGCTGGAAATATTTATGCTCTTCTCTACTCCAGTCGTTGTACTTGCCGGGTGGAGAGGAGTAACCGCCCATAATTGAGTTCCAAGATCCTATATTGTAGGATTGAATAAAGTACATCATCTTATTCTTCCAATGTGCAAAATTTTCTCCATTGAAGAAAACTGGCTTGTTGACTGGTTGTGAATCCATAATAGGATATTCTTTATGATAATAAGCACAGGAGGAAAAAGTCATTTCTTTATCGGTTGCGTCGAGAATTGGTAGAGCTTCTTCGAGGACCGTCTCAAGGTGGTTAAACCTTGTTAACGAGTTAGGCTCAGATGCCAATTGTTGGGATTTTCGAAATATCGAATCGACAACCGGAACGGTTTGCAAAGAGGGGTCGGAATGGTTTTGTGTTTAGGGAGTAAGGAGATTGAAAGATATAGAATTGCATAATGATTTATAGTGGTTTGACTTTCTCAACCAAAGTCTACGTCCACTACCTTAGCTCCTCACCAAGGATTTTCCAACAAATTCACTAATTTGTTCTTTCTTTTGAGGATAAAGAGTAACCTTACAAACTCCCTAGTTTTTCCGGACTAAACTAAAACATTTCCCTACCTTTTACATGGACTAAGCTAGAACCTTTTCCCTTTACAAAAGGATAAAAAGATCTAAACAAAACCTCTCTAAGGTAGGTGTTTACAAGATTGAGCTCACAAGAACAAAATATTTACAAGAGAAAGATGAAATAAGATTGAAAAACTCTCCTCTTGTGTTTGAGTACTTGGATAGTTGTTCTCTTGATTCTTCAAGTGTCCTTAGGTTGTATTTATAGCTTAGAATGTGTTTGAAGTCATATATAGCCGTTAGGGATGTTTTGGAGCCGTTTGGAGATGAGAAACAATTAATAAAATAGCTTGGAGCGTGGGGGGAATCGGTTCCCCCTCAAGGGGAATTGGTTCCCTAAGTGAAATTTGTTTTCGTCTGTTAGACAGGGGGAATCGGTACCCCCTGGACATTCTGTTTTCTCGGAGCCAAAAACCTGCAGGGGGAATCTGTACCCCCTGGACAATCTGATTTTTCTTGTCTTTGAAACGGTTCGAAATACTTTGTAAAATTGTTTTAAAAATAGTTTAAGTATAAAACACAATTTTACACTTTAGTAAGGATTAAAATGAACTTTGAAAGACTTGGAGTAATTTTTTGATATTCGAATAATTATATCGAATATACTTAGAAAATCTTAAAATTCATTTAACTTAATTTGTTATATCGAAACATCAAAATGTTTTCAACAGGTTAGAATATTGAGTTGCTCTTATTATAGAGGGACTTGATATTAGAGTTTCGGCTCAGAAGAGTACGATTATAATCTAGGGGCATGTAGTAACCAGATATCCTACGTCAGATGATCGACCGATCTACCTAGAAAGATTCAACTCTAAGCTCTGATAGCACTAAATGTGACACCTTCAGACTGATACAGGTGACCTGATCTGATCCAAGGTGCCATACTAGGGTCAACGGAGTGACCCACTTTGAATATCCAGGAGAAACAAAACTTTAACCAATAAAATTTTAAAATCGTAAAATAATCTCAATATATAAATAAATTCAGACATATTTCTGACATTAAAATAAAATTTGATAATACATAGTATAAAAAAAGTTCAAACTCTAATTTGAAAACAAATTGTAACCTACAATCCCCCTAATTACATGCATCACACTCCACAAGCAATGCAGAAGAACTCCCAAAGATGATGTCGATAAAAGCACATAATAATTTCTTTTTAATCTAAAATAGAAACTGACAGAGTGAGCTTTGGGAAAGCTCGGTAATACAAAACTTTCAAATGATGTTAAAGGTCAAGCATATATATTGTAATACATGAAAATTTCCTTAGTGATATAGATATCTAGAGCCTCTAGAGAAGTGTTGAATTCTCTTATTAATAGATCCTCAGAGTAACAATTGGGAAGTAGCTTGATCAAAAGTGTAAGACAAAGATAGATCACAAAGATTGAGTTGAAGAGTTTACTGTGTTCCATCAGTGCAAAGAAAAATGTACATATAATTCCAAATTATTATAATTTATTTCAGTAAAATAAATTTTTAAAGAGATAATAAATTTTAGTTTAAAAATCATCTTATTGCCCTCCATTCGAACACCAGAACGTGTAGGTTCTCCTGAGCCATATACCTACTTTTACACCCAATAAGAACCTTATACTTATAGCATAAGGGCTTGGGGTAAGAACTTACCTTGTGCATAAAGCAGCGGAGCCTACGGTAAGGACTTACAATGTGCACAAAGCATAGGAGTCTACGGTAAGGACTTACCTCATGCACAAAGAAGAGGAGTCTGCAATAAGGTCTTACAAGTCATAAACTAAGCATGAGACAATTCCTCCAATAGTAACCAACCTCATAACAATAAAACGATAATATTAGAAAATTGTGATCCATTTGTATCCGAAAATAGAAATCAAAGATTGAGTTTTTATTTCAGACAACAAAGTCATACATTTAAAATCAGAGAAAACAATCTCATTTTTAAATTAGATAAACTAATTAAATGTGCATGGAACACATTAGAGGGTTCAATTTATTTAACGGAAGTACTTGATAAATTTTATGAAATAAGAGGCAAAACATCAAATTGATTTCATAAATGAGATCCATACTAAAAGGAGATTCGATAACTAATAGATCATATTAGGAATTTAAGATCGGATACATTAGGACCATTTAGGATTCATATATCACATAAGGGTACTAACGAACTGTGACCTCAGAGTTATTCTAGATTCCAGTATTTAGGCTAGTAGGCTATTTTAGTCACTTAGATTTTCGAAGAAATTTGGTAAAACAACTTAATAAGGATTTGAACAGTGATATGTAATATTTGAGATTTCTAACGACTTATTCGGCTCTCCAGTCTAATTGAACTAAACAGATCTCATCACTATGGCACCTACCAAAAATTTTGACAGGAACAATTCGCGAATGTCAATTCCTAAATATCGACTACATTATGAAGTTGAACAATTCACCTTCACAAATCTTGGTTAAATGAATCCTAAGGAGACAAAAAATGTATTCATATATACTATATATCCTTATTCTTGTAGTGTAAGAATTTTAGAAAAGGCTGACATACTCAGGTCGTACTCCATAATCCTTATGGTCATTACAACGTTTAAAGCTTTACTAGTATTTTTAGAACTTATCCAAATTCATTCACTTACTCCAAGTTATGACGGTATTTAGGTCATTCTAGAACTCGTGGGTATTTCAGTCATTTTCATTTAAAGCATGAGGTATTTGGGTTATTTTAAATAAATTCATTTATATAGAATACTTTCGGTAAAATAGTCTTCAGGTGTTGCTCAGAAATCAAAAATTTTAGATCATGAGCCTTTATAGAGGTTAAAAACTTACTATCATAAATTTTACAAACAGATCAAGAATTTAACAGGTAAATCAGTTGTCCTATCAGACCAAAATCTTAATTCTTAGATTAATTCAACCATTAGAGGCAATTCTCATCCTTTTTAATCCTCAAGGGTATTTTTGTTAGTTCCCATCCAAATATTTACGGTAACAAAACTCTTAACATGAAAAATCAGAATTTATAGTTCAGAAGTTAACTTTACAAACTTAAAAAATTCATAATGGTCTTCTAGCTGCTTAAATGAGTCATTCGAGTCTTAATCAATTTTCTAACATTATATTGAAATTGAATTAGGTTTAGAATAATCAACTAGAACCCATATATAACTCATAGTTATTAAAGCTCTAACCAATTACCAACATGTACCATAAAGCATGCATAGGGTAATAAAGTATTACCTCAATTTTTGGGCTATATTTCTCAGTTATTTAACACCACTTGATCATTCTTGAACTTAAATTTGACGTCCCATAATATATAAGATACATGGAAAAGAGAATTATATTAGAAACAAAGCTTAAACGCAAAAAAACAGATCGAATCAAAAGATAGAACATTGAAAAATAGCTTATTGGGTTCAGATTTGGTGAAATAAACCCTAAAATAGACTCAATACATCAAACAATATTAGGATACATGGTCTTAGAAAAATTCAATGATCGATCAACGACTCAGCTCGGCGGCTCGACTCGACTTAGTGGCTTGGATTGGTGGCTCAAACCGATCCAACAGGTCCAACAGATTCTTCAGGTGATGGATGAAGACCACGTGCAAGGGACGGTGTGTGGGACAGTGTGGCGACGACGATCATCGAAATTTTACCAAATTTTTCAGAATTGAAATTTGAAGGCTCAGGAGTTTCTTACCAATGTCATTTCATGAAAGAGCACGAAGGAAATGCCAAAAAAACAAACGATTGAAACTTCATTCTTGTCACCCTTCCTCACACTGACGACGTTCAAAATTCCATGGACATCGACCGACTCCTCACATCTCCAGGAACACCATGGTGCCAACGATGTAAATAACGGATGCTCAGAAGGCGATGAAAAGGCATTCAAAGTTTGATAGAAGAGAGAGAAAAGAAAATGGAGAGAGAGGGTGAGAGAGCTTACACTTTATGGAAAATGAAAATAAAGTTGCTTCCAAACAAGTAGGAGTGTTTTATATTCACTTAAGAAAATGGTATAATTACTTATTAGATCTTTTTAACTTTTCTCCATATTTCAAATTTAAGTCAATAATTTAAATTAATAAAATTTAGCACCTAAATTGAAGTGTGTCAAATATATAAATTTTAATATTAATAATAATTTAATTTAAAAAATCTTTAAAAAATAATATATTATTTTTTTAGTTACTCGTGAGTTTTTTGGGTCAAGTATCAAGTAGCTTGTTTTGACTCGTTAAGAATTTGAGTTGAGTTCGAGCTTGAGTTGAGTCTATTCGATTCGAGAGTTGACTGAACTTTGACTGAGCCGATCTCGAGTAGCTCGTGATTTGTCTCATCTCACTTGCATCCCTACTCTTAGTCATCAACACCCTACATCCCAAGTTATCATACACCTTAAACAGCAACCACCAAGAATTATCATCTTCTCACCACTCACTGTAACTCTTCTCTTTTCCTTGTGGCACCACACTGGAAAACCTCAAGCCAGAAACAACGAATTTATCATGCAAGTTGTACCTCACTCTATTAGAATGAGACTACTGCAAAATAATACAATTAGTATTGACTATCACATAACAATAATAAATAAATACATAAAGAAAATGATATAATTATTGTGCCATGGTAAAAGTCGCTATTTAGAAGTAATTTCACTTGGATTGGTGTAATTATGAAATAGACGTTGCCCTCTAAGGTTGACATTTTCTTCCAAACCACATACACCCAAAATAAGGAAGTGTAACTCGTTTGTATTACTCTCTTCGACACAAAATTCTTCCGAGAAGAAAAGAAAGAACCAATAATTATATGTAAAAAATGGAGAGAGATAATCTCTTTAATAGGAGTAGTATAGGGGTAACATTGTCAAGTGAAAACTACACACTATAACTACTCTCAAAGGTAGGTAACCCCTCACCTAAAATTATGTCTACTATTTGCATTACTCATAATCCCCCACTAATACAGGTAAGTGGAGAATTTTGAATGCAAGAAAAGACCAACAACGAAATTCATCATTTAAGTACCAAAGAACATATCTTGAACTAATACATAATGGAATGAACAATTCTTTTCTTAAAAAGTGAGTGAATCTAAAACTTGTTAAAATAAGAGTAAACTCGCAACACACAACTAACTTCTTCATCGAGTGAGTTTCGCAATAAAACAATAAATTCAATTAATATACCTCAAGATATTGGTAAATGCTTTAGAGAGAATGCCCAAAATTTTTCATAGAACGTGACTAATCATTTATACTTATGTAGATGATTACATCAAGTCTATCTTAATATAGATTACCCAAAATAGTGATATGAAATCATTAAGAGCATTTAGAAAGCTTAATCTCTCATTTTTTAAGATTCAATGAATTCATCAAATTCATAACTTAATCTCTCATTTAGAAAGCTTACTCTCGTATGAGATATTAACTCATTAATAACGTTTAATAGCTCATCACATCAATTTATTGAATTCATCAAGTATGTCTCAACAAGGACCACCTAAATCTTGAGTTATGAACTCATTAAAAGTGTAAAACTCAACAATTCAAGTTAGTGAATTCATCAAATCCATATCACTAGGACCACTTAAGTCGTGAGATAAGAATTAATTAAGAGTGTAAAACTCATCCTTTCACATCGTTGGATCCATCAAGTTATTCTCACTAGAGTCACCAAAAATCTTGGGGTATAAATATATTAAAAGTAAAAGCTCAATCTTAGGCATGTACATTGTTCGCCATAGGGATAAGTAAAGATATACACTATGAGTCTTTCCATAGTTTCGTTTGACCATATTTCCATAGTTTTTGTTTGATCATATTAAACTTTGAAGCCTAAGTTGGATATCCATTATGAATTCCTCAACTAAACGAGCTTAAGACCCATTATTTTTTATGGATCATGATCATTTTTCTCTTTAACACTTAAGAGATCAATTTAAATTCTCTTTAATCGTATCGTACTTTAATATAAGTATTATCTTTTATTTTACATACTCAGTTTACTCTTATCATTGTAGACTTGGGTTTTAAACCATTCATATGGTATCTTACGACTTATGTAAAAACATAAAAGGTAAAGAGTTTTCGTATTTTTTAGGATTCTCTTTGAACTTCAAAGTTTACAATGTGTTTAATTTAATCTCTACCTCCATCAATATTTAAAATGTAAAAAAAGAAAAGAAAAGAAAAGAAGAATCGAGTAAACAAGCTTATAAACAAGTGGATAAACGAGTTTATTTGTGAACATAAACGAAATGAACACACCTTTATTCATGTCCGTTCATTTATTAAATGAACATAAAAATTTCATTTTATACTCATTTATTATATCTTAATAAATAAACATGATACAAACAATAATTGAATGTTCTATTATTTTACACACCTACATATGAGTCGTTACACGAACCGGTTCCTAGCCCAATCAATATGACCAGCCGGTCCGATTTTAACAACATTGATTTTCAGTTTCTCATAATTAGATGAACAAAATGAAAATATGCTAATGCTTGAGTGTATAAATTACACTATATGATTGTCTTTTTTTTCTAACGACCCGTAATCCAGTGAATTCATTTACTCTTTTGGGGCTGATTCACTCTTTTGGGCCTTATCAGCCCCAATCTAAATTCTGCTGTCTAAATAACCCAAAATATTGACCCTCTTATGGCCTGTTTCTTGATTTCATTCCCAACTTGGAATTTGGGTTACTCACAACCCTCTTTAAGTTTCAAACACACTTTTTAAAAAAAATAATTTATGATAAATATAAAATAATAACTGTTCAGAATCTTTTTTAATTTTCGATAACACATATCTTGCAACAGTTGCTCGAGTGAAACTCTAATGAGAATTATATTCTCTTTAACTACTGAAATTACTTGACGAGTTTTCAACCACAAAAATTATGATACAATAAAAGGCTACGGATACATGATAAAATTATCTTTTTATTATTATTATTCTATCAGCCGGTATCATTTATTATTGTATGGAGTATAATAATACAAAGATCAGATTTTGTATGGTTGAAGTAGGTCAAGTTCAAACAGAATATGAAAATATCTTTGGTATATTACAGAAGAAACAAACAAAGTTTACCACCCATAATGTGAATTCCTATTTCTTCATTTTGTTTATATTATCCATAGTTTGCAGGCATGCTTATTAACAACCATTTAAGCTTGGGCGGTCAATTTCACTAAGCAAACATCTAACAAAAATGACAAATGTGTTGATATCCAAACCACCCTATATTTCCTAAACCTCTCTTCAAAATATTTGTCTCTATATCTTACACGAATTTGAACTCTATATTTCTGTATATATATTTTTTGATATATAAGTTTAACTTCAAAATTCAATTTGGTATTTGAATAATTTTTTTGTTTCAAAATTCAATTACTACTCAAAGGAGAGGGATGAGAATTTTGCTCCTAATGTGTATTGAACCAATAACCTAAGGAAAATAAAGATATCAATTGAGAACTTTTAACCACATACTCAAGAGATTACTATCAATATTAATTCAACATTAAAATCAAATTTAAACACTAAAATATATATTTATCCGTTTAAAATGAATACTTATATGCCATGCTAATACTCTATTTTAGGGTTGTTCATAGACGGTTAACCGTACCGTTTAGCCTAAATAGCAAGTTAACCGTTATAACGATTATGAGATTTTTTTAACCGTAACCTAATTATTAAGAAATGGTTAACCGCTAACAGTTAATCATTATTAACGGTTTGGTTATTGGTTAACCGGAGCTTAACCTATTACAATTTTTTGTTAAATTTTTTCATAATTCATACTACAAAAAAATGTAGCACTTAACACATATTTACACCGATGTAAGTGGATAAAATAAACAAGTGTATCACTTAACACATACTACACTGGTGTAAATGAATAAAATAAAAAAAATATAACACTTAACACATACTTTCACCGGTGTAAGTAAATAAAATAAAAAAGTGTAACACTTAACACATACTTACACTGGTGTAAGTATGTACATCTCTCAATATCTAAGTACCTAACAATAAACATATAATTATATTAGTGTAAGTATATTTCTATATTGTCCAAGAAATAAAAAATAAAAAAATAAATATATATTAAGTTATTTGTATACAAATTTTATTATATATATATATATATATAAATTATAAATAATAGAAACTTATATCAAGTTACTTGTGTAAAAATATAATAAATTAGAAATATAATTATAAATTTAATTTATTAATGGTTAACTGATGGTTAACTGTTTATCAAAATTTGTAACCGTAACCTTAACTGTTAACCATCATTTTTAGTGGTTTGGTTAACCGAAACTGCTTAGTATTAACTGTTCGATTAATTAACTTATTAAATATAACGGTTATACCGGTTAACGGTTTCGGGTTTTTTTGAACACCCCTACTCTATTTCATATTGATATCTTAATTTATTTTTGCTGAACCACGGTGGAATTGAATGCAACTGATCTAATGACAGTATTTTAAAAAAAATAAAGGAATGAAAAGCTTCTGGTTTATGATCTAATCACCAAACTTTGAGAAGGCAACTTACGTGGAAAAATAGTAATCTAGTGATGTTAAATTAAATATAGTTAATAAATTATTTATTAATGTAAAGAGTCGAGAGAAGGTAAAGATATAGGGAAAGAAGTGAGAATATAGAAATATAAATGAAAATCGTCGTCTTCCCCGACAATATCACCTCACAATTCAGAAGCAAACCTAGTGGCCACAACAAAAGACAAGGAAATAGAAGAAACAAGATTTTTGCGTGATTGATTAACCCTTATATATGTGTTGAACATCCTGGCACGTAATTATCATGTATTATATAAACCTACATATGCCCCTAATTCTTTAAAAAATAAAAAAACTCCATTTTCATCACTTGATAATCACATCTATAATAAATAGACAGCTTTTGAGTAGCCTAATCTTGTAAGTAATCAAGGCAACTGCTGTTTTGCCTTATTGTTTTATGAAAGTTGTCCTCCTTGTCGTGTTCCATGAAAATTACAGAAGACAAATATGTTTACAGACATTCCCCGGTTAAGACAAACCAGTGTTTGTCTTTCTTACCCAGATGAAAACTTTAATATTTATCAGACAAGTTCTTGGCCACAAGACAGAGAGGTATTGACAGTATTTTCTTAGCTGGAAGTAAATCTACAATGAGTAATCTCCATGCAGTTTCACATGTGGGAGAGATCTTCTCTTTGTGGGAAAAGATTTTGTTTTATTTTTTCTCGTCTATTTATGGTTTAATCCAACCACGCATCTATGATCTACCTCTTTTGTTTAATCCAAGGTTTGAGGTCAAAAATGGAGCAAAGCATCAAGAGGAATGGATGATTAAATGTTCTATGATTAATAGAATAGTAATCAGGCTCAGATACGCTTAATTAAAAACAGCAATATTCCAACATACAAGTATGTTATAAAGTAAAGAGTTGAGGTATCGTCTCATAGTGATTGAGTTAGTACTAGTTTGATTAAGTTATTGCTTGTAAATTAAAGGTATGAGTTTTGATTTAACAAATGTAACATAAAGTAAAACAATTCATAACTGAAGTTAGAGCGAATAAGGCAAAGCTAACAGATGCGACAGAGTAAACAAAGTTCTATATTGTTCTAGTAAGTTGTAATCGATTAGCTAGTGATTCTGGATGCTGTGGGATGCTCATATTTTTACACATGTAATCGATTTTCAAGGTATTTCAAAAAAAATTTCTGATAAAACTGATACATGCAACCCTTTTCTCTTATTTTTCTCTCGTTCTTTGATCGAATCTAGATCTTTCTAGATTTATTTATTCAACAATGAACAACATTCATCACTCGGTTGTCATCCCTATAAAAAATATAGATTTCGAAGTTGTCTTTTAAAATTTTCTTTTTAAAAAAAATGATTTTATTGGTATTTAATCCTACATAACTCGAATGGTCATGCGGAGAAAATATCCCGTACAATAACATCAAGCACGCTTTTCAAGAAACCACAAAAATATCAGAGGCATGCTTATGTTATAACATACTTGTATATGTATTGTTGAGCTTGGTTTAGTATATGTATATTTATATAAAGAATCTATGCTTGATCATTGTTGAGTATGTTACACCTTGCATTTATCATCTTTTGAAAGCAAAATAATGGGTTTAGGTTGAATTTGTCCTATGGAACTTGGTTGTGGTATAAAATGACCAATTTGGCGTGTTCATACAAATATAGAATAAGAATTGCATGACTTTGATATTAGTATGTTTGAATCTTAATTGAAACTACCCAACACATGAAATCATGAATCTTTTGGTTGAAACTTGCCTACATGTCCACCTTAACATATGAAATATGCTTTGGGTAGTTAAGACATGCTTTTGGTAAGGTAGGACAGAATAAGAAGGAGAATTTCTCTTGAAGCATAAAAAATATGTTCATATTGCATAATATGTGTAAAAACTACAAAGCATGCTAATTTCTATGCTAGTAATGATTTAAGATAAATTTATATGCCATAATCTATGTATATGATATGTATATATAGGTTGTATTTGACTTGGATGCGATTCGGGCATATTTAAAAGCAATTAGAGTTCGTAAATTTTCTCAAACCTATCATTCTCTACAAGATATCGATACCATGCATATTTGTGTTAACACAAATTTTCCAACAGTTAGAATTGGTATCGATACTTGGTTGAGGTGTTGATACCAAAGCGATAGTATCTATAGATGGGGAAGGAGTCAGAATTTTTAATTCAAGGGGCAAAGTAATATTAATCACAAAAATTGAAGAGAGAAAGTATAATTAACCATAAAAATGAGGGAGACAAAAATCAAAATAAATTAAAATTTTAAATACTATTTAATAATAAAAAATAAGTGATAGTGGACTCTAGAGTAATTCTTCACCATTCGATATTGAATGCTCATACCCCTGACATTTAAGGTGCTCGAACTCAGGACCTCAAGGAATAATAATAATTCATTTACTACCGAGATCGCTTAGTTATACGAAAGCATAACTCCATCCCTGCCTATTGATATCCTTGAATTTTTTTTAAACATTGAAGCTTAGATTAGTATAAATATCCTATAGTTAAATATTGATAATTATGTTCAAAATTGTTTTAAATTATTTTTTAGTCCATAATGTTTTTTTTATATTTTATATGCCCTAAAATGTTTGAATTGTATGCATTTTGGTCCCAAATGACAAGAATAGAGTTTTATATATTTGATTTAAGTCGACTTGGATATGAAGTTGTTCAGTTATCATACTGAAATATCTTTGCTCAGTCTAACATTCGAGCCTAAGAGGTGTTACAAAAAATTACTTATTATTTTCAAGGTGAGAGAGGGTCTTAGAGATCCTGACAATGAAAAACATACATTTTTTTTAATAATATACTAAAAGATTATAGATGTTGGAATACAAATTTAATGTAATTAGGTTTTTCTTTCTCTAATTTTATTTGTTTTTTACTAATTTAAAATAATTAAAATGTCTTAGTGGTTAAGAAAATATTGTTATCTTTTAAAATTTTAAATTCGAGCATCGTTTATTAGATATTGATATTTATTATTAAATAATTAAAAGTCTTTAAATAAATATTACTTGTGTTGATCCTAAATTTTTTATTTTAAAAAAACGAATGAGTCATTACTCTTGCGTAGGTATACACCCGTTAGCCAATAAACCAAACACTGGAGTTCGTTCAATGTACATATTTTAGGCTTGCAAAAAGTATAAAGCTTATCTAAATAAATTAGCAAAAATGGAATGTTTCATTTACTATTTTTAGTCTTAATTTAATCATATAATCTGCACCCATCAAGTCCCTCAAACATCATCCAACCTCTACATATGAAAATTTCATTTTGTTTTCGAGGAGAAACAGACATAAAATTTATATTAGATTATTGATATATAATATTTAAAACATAAAAATACATTATTAATAAAAATACCAAAAATATCTAAATTAATATAAAAATTTTTAAAAAAATTAAGAAAATCAATTATCCTCACAAAATTATCCATCTATCTTGACACCGAAAGAGATCCTCAAACAAATTTTTATATAATAAATTATATAAGAACTACGAACACTTTTTTTTTAATAATCTACGATAATTGTAAGATAATATGTGTTTAGAAATTTCTTAATCAATTGACAACACATACATCCTATAAATATAATCACCGAAACTACATTATAAATTTAAGAAGTACATAAACTTGTAAGAAAAACGGTACGTTAAGATAATGGTTAATGTTCATAGGTTCATTAAAAAAAATAATGTTCATAGGCTAATTAAGCTTCCACCTCATCTTCCAGTTATTCACACGAGGATAGTAGAAGCGGTGGTTAACTGAAAATACTTATTAGTTAAATGAACTATCAAGTTATAATTACATGGGAACTTACATACACACGCCCCTCATTTTAAAAAGGGAAAAAATTGGCAGCATTATTATATGATGAAAATGAATGTTGCAGCATTTAAGGACAAACGTCACGACAAATGTTGCCAAGGATTACTTTGCTTTTTTCTATAGCCATATCCTTTGGGGTTTTATCGAAATTTCACACTCAGACCTATTAATTACCTATGAGACACCCTCTTTCATAATATTATCAATCTAACATTTTTTTTGACAAAGTGACAATAAAGTATGGATCACCATCCGCGCCTTCATGGGGTTCTATCCAAGCTGGCGACACGTAAGGGAAGGTGCAGATCGTAATTTACGCCTTCACTGAACTTCTGACATATACGGAAAGTGCGGATCATAAAGCGCGTCTTCCATGGGTCCACATAACCCCTCAAAGCATTTTAAATAAAATATGATTTAAAAAAATAAAACTATAGAGACTAATAAAATAATTTAATACATATTAGTTTTATGAGTTAAAGAATTTAATGGGGTTATATTATATAGGCATATTGGAGTGTTTAGGTTATGTTTCTTGACAACGTGGAATAAAAGCTAAAAGGTGTATTCCTTTAACTTTTTTATCTCTATATCTGATGAATCTACTTATACATTATTATTAAATTACATTAGATTAATACTTATTATTAAGGTTTATATTAATTAAGATGAGATATTTCTTTATATGTTAATATATTTAAATAATTACGTTAGGTTGATATTAATTATTAAGGTTTATACTAAATTAAATTTTGAAGTTGATATATATCAAAGGGGAAACGGTATACTCATGTAAGATCGAATATAATATTAATTATATTCGGGCGGCTCAAACGCCTTAAAATATTGTATGTTCTTTTGTTTTAAATCTAGATTATGAGATAATGATTAATTTTCATGTAATTTATTTAATTATATGTTTTTGCTGTAGTAATTTGAGATGGAATAAGCTACAAGATGTTCTTCATTTTGAAACTGGAGAGCTTAAGAGTCTAACACAAATGTAAGAAGCACCTGGAAGTATTTTTTTTCTTCATGTTATGATAATCAAGATTGTTGCTTTTTACTAACAAAAAAATTGATTAGGTATCTGAGCTTCAATAATTTTAAAGGGGAGATCCCGAAGAAGTTAACAATAATGCATAAGTATATTTATTAAATATAGAGATAAAAAAGTTAAGGAATACACCTTTTAACTTTTATCCCACATTGTCAAGAAACATAACCTAAACACTCTAATATGCCTATATAAGCTCTTCAACTCATGGAACTAATATGTATTATGATGTTGGTCCTTATAGTTTTAATTTTTAATTTTTTTAAAGTATATTTTTTAAAAAATATTTTGAGGAATGATGTGGATCTTGGAAGGCAGGCCCCTTGAAACACGCTTCTTGATCCTAGTCAAGGTACCTAACAGGTAATTAATGGATTTAAGGATGATATTTAGGTAAAAATGCCTCCAAAACAACTTGTTTATAAGATTATATACATTTGCACAAGAATACATTTTACAGTGAAAAGCTCTGCCAATCCTCAAATGAATTCTAGCACCCTGTTACTCTGAAATCATTAAATTGATGGGCATCTTCCTTTCCATTTTATTTCACAACCTTACCCCCTACTCCATGTAGGGGTGGGAATAGGCCAGGTCAGATCAGACTTTAAAAGGCCTGAGCCTGGCCTGTAGCCTATCACAGACTTTTATTTTTGTCTTGGCCTGGCATTTTTAAAAGCATGGCTGGCCTGATAGCCTTTTTAAAAGCCTGTTTAATTTTTAATCTAAATAGTTGGACACATATATATTGGTACCATAAAAATAATATAAGTATCCTAAACACCAATTTTTGTCCCCCATACATGTCTGCACAGTACCCAAGGTCAACACCATACCTTGTTGTTCCCAACGCTTGCACTAGCACACCATCAAATGTTGGTGCCGCCCATACTGTGTCCATGCTCCACTTTTGTTGTTATTTATCTTTGTTTGTAATGGATATATAACTAACTAAAAAAACAAATGAAGCAATGGTGGAGGCCCCGCTCTTGAGAGATAATTGGAGGGGGAGAGATTGAAGAGAGAAAGAAATCGGGGAGTGGGGGTTAGTTTAGCTTTAGGGTTAAATATTATATTTAGGGTTAATTAACTTCTAGACCCTATAGTTTAGCCAAATATTTCCAGTTTAGTCACTAATTTTAGAGTAAAGTCCTTATTAAGTCACTTTAACTTAGGCGCATTTTACAAAGTAGACACCGTTATGACAAGTATATATACATACATATATATAGGTCGACTTATTAGGCTTATAAGGCTTTTTAATAGGTCTGAGCTTGCTGTATTTAATTTAATAGGCTTTTAAAAAAGACCGAACCTAGCTTTTTTTATTAAATAGGTCAGGCCAGACTTTATGTAGGTCAGGTCATAGGCCCCTGTAGGCCGGCCTGGCCTATTCTCACCCCTAACTCCATGTAAGTCCAACAATTTCAAATGAAACATTCTTATTGGTTGATACAAAGCTAGCTATTACATCAACAATATTTGTTTTTAGAATTCTTTCCCTTTAATTAAATGAAGTTTTGAGTTCATTTAGATGCAGATATTTTATGGTCGGTAAAGATACGGAGAGAATTTTACTCGTGTTCCTTTTAACTCAGATAGATTGGAGTGGATGAAGTTAGTAATTCAGATAGTAGAATTAATATTTAGGGAGTAGGTTACTCATATTCTAGGAGTGATGGGAGCGATTAGTTATCAATTAACAATTTTATATCTTTACTAGTCCTATAAAAAGAACGAAACTATATAATTGTAACATGTAATTAATGGTTTTCTTCTTTTCTCATAAATTTTTTTTATCAAAGAGAGAGTGATATAAGTAAATTTCACTTTTCTACTTTAGTGTATAAAATTTAAAAGATTATGTTAACCTTAGAGGAAAACATTCGGTTTCGTGATTAGACTAATCCGAACGAAATTATGTGGTGGATTCTACCGTAGCTATTGACGATCCAAAAATTTAATAATAAGGGTCTAAAATTTTAAAATTTCATTTTTTTAAATAATGGGCATGCAATTTTTTTTCTTAACACATTAAATTAAATTTAATCAAATTTCTAAAATAACGGGATGCACTTAATCCCTATATAGGAGTTTAGTGCATCCGCACGATAAACTGTTATGTTTTCTTTTATTATTCCTTGTTAATCGATACTAATGATATTATTTGGCAGTAATTTCTTAACAAAGTCACCTGAAAGAAGAACTAGTAGTAATTAATTAAGTAGCCGAATTTTGTTTTTACACGAAGAAGAGAGTTGAATCTATTGATTGCATTACTATATCATCAATGGAGATTAAAACGGGGGGGGGGGGGGGGGGGGAAGAAGAGAGATGAGAGAGAGAAGGGTTCAGGTGTTTCTGTGTTGAAGCCAGTTGGAGAATACACGGAGAGTGTTCATGTCGGCTCTGTAATGCTTTTGTACGAATTCATGCAGCATAGGCCATGTAAAATCTGGGTATACTCGGGGATTGTTTTTGTTGACCAACTCTGCTGGTGGGGTTACCAATTTATCACCCGGTGGACACAGAAAGAAAGCCAGTGATTTTCTCGTCAATTGATTGTTCACCACCGCCCGGTGCATGCAACTTTTGTATCTACCATTCGACAGTGCCTGAGAAAAAAATAAAACCCCCACTAAGCTCAAAACTACAGTAAAAGAATATGTAAGGATAAAAAAGTATGTTACCATAAAGGTATCGCCAATGTTGACGACAAATGCTTCGAGATTCGGGCTGATTGAACGCCATTCGTTGTCTACAGACACTTGAAGTCCACCGACTCTGTCTTGGTGAAGGATGGTTAACGACGTTGGATCGCAATGAGGCCCTGTTCCTAAAGTGAGGTCTGGTTTTTGGCATGGGGGATAGTAGTTTAGCCTCATTATTGAATCGTTTTTCTCGAAGAATACCCTGAAATATGATCTCTTTACGCCCAGACTAATGGCCAAAATCTCCATTATCCCTAACGAAAGCTTGCTCATCGCCTCGCAATAGTCTTGGTAAACCCTCCTACACCCCAAAAAGAAAACATCAGATTTTACCATTCACAAAAGGACAGATTGAATCACTTTCTTACCCGAATTGCCTGAATTCATCTCCCATTTTATTAACAAGATAGTCTTCCACTACCTTGGACGAGTTATTCTTCGCTGAATAGCGAAGCGACAGTGTTTCCTTCCATGGCAGCTTGGTGGAGAATCTGCCAGTGAAGCTACTTGCATATCCACAATCTTCCCCTAGCTTTCTTTGAGCCCTTTGCTTCTGGCTTAATGGCAATTCAAAGAAGTTGTCCACGTAGTCATGAGCATCAGCGAGGAGTTTCGCATCGACTCCATGATTAACTACAAGAAAGAAACCGTGCTGCCGACACGCCTCGCCGATAAGCCTTGAGGCTTCAATTGTAGCAGCAGGGTCACCAGAAAGGAAGCCTCCTAGATCAATGAGGGGTACCTTGAGTTCTGGTGGATTAGCCCCGGCCCCAGGCTTTTCATCATCAGGCCATATGAATTCTTTTGGTATTTGGGATTGGAAACTAAAGACGGGGGCATCGAAAACGAGCTTTTTAGACTCGTCTTTCGGACGGTGAGGCATGGAGGGGATGCAGTCAACAGCCATTGCATGAAGAGTAAATGCCTAGCAAAGATGTTTTAATATATAAGCTTGATTTTGGGAGTAGTTAAAAGGGGGTAAGAGATAAAGTGAGACAGAGAAGGGAATGGTGAGTTAGTGGAGAAGAGGGAGAGGGCAGTAAGTTTGAGAGGTGGGATGAAAGAAAAGCCAAGGCCGTTCTCATTGGGGAAATCACTCGACACATATTGGAATCTTATAGTGTAGCTCCTTTCTCCCCCAATTCAATTTATTTTTCCTTTTTTTTACAAATAATGTTACTAGTACCATTTTATCTGTCAAAGTTTTTTTTACAAATTTTTTAATATATGCAAGTAAGTTTTGTAATGTTGTTTAATAAATTAAATATAGTCTAAAATTATATAATGTATGTATAATGTTTTTTTATAAAAAGAATATTCGGATAAAAAGTATTGATGTGGGTATAAAGGAATCAATAAATTGATGGAAAAATAGAATTTACAAAGAGTTTCAAATAGATGATCAAATTGAATAAAATATGAAAGTGAGGGAATAAATTGAAAAAAAGGATTTTTTTAAACAAAATAGAAATTGAAGTTATTTAGTTATTCTACATTGATAGATGGGTATATCGTTCAAATTTTATCAAAAATAAATTTAAAATAAAAGAAAAACTAAAAAAATAAAAAAAATCATGCAAAACATAAAAAATATTGTCATAGAATGAATTGGATAGGATGAATTAAAGCCGCACATGTATTATAATGTTATTAATAAATATGTTATTTAAATTTGATTAAAAAGAGAAATTGAAGAAATAATGAAATTAAAGATTATATTATAAGAAAACTACTTAATTGATATAATATCGTTTTAATTTTGAACTTTTAGTTATTTAAACTTTAAAAATTTAAAAGATAAATTACATCATTCTTCATTAAACTTTATTATCTCTCCTATTTCATTTACTGTATTTTTAATTTTTCTAATTTGCTCACTGAATTTTTTAATTGTTCTTGTTTTGATCACTCTAGATTATTTTATTATTATTTTTCTATGGTGTGATATTTTTATTATTATTAAATATAAAAATAATTTAAAATAAATAATAAACTAATATTTTTATTATTATGAAATTTAAACAAATTTAAAATAATCATCGTTAATCATTGAGCATCGTTGACCACCATCGACCTTTGAAGTTATTTTTATATTAAATAATAATAATAATGTCACATCATATGAAAAAATAATAAAATAATTCAGATGACCAAAACATGAGCAATTTGAAAGCTTAGTGAGTAAATTACAAAAAAATAAAAATGCAGTAGATAAAATAAGAGAAAGTAAAGTTAATGAAGAATTGTGTATTTTATCCAATCTAAAATTAACTCAAACATCAGATCAGAAAAAAATCAATAGTTTAACTCAAATAACACATAATTAGAAAATACCATTTTTAGTCTAATCAACATTTTCTCACCGATAATATTACTATTTCTTCGAATGAAAATGCTTGACATTGTTAAAAATAAAATATTATTTTGAATGTATTAAAATTTTAAGGCTTAATATAAAAATAAGTCCATAAATTATACATTTTTTTTCATTTAGGCGCCTAAATTATTTTTCGATCAATCTAGATGTCTAATGTTTCCAATGTTTCACTTTTAGGTGTTTAGACTGTTACTGTATTAAATTCTGTCGTTAAATGACACAAACCGCCTTTATAAAATTTTAAAATCTTATATTTTTCAAAATGTTTTTTTTAAATTACATGAGCATGACACGCTCCACTTTAACACAATTATGACTGATGAGGCACCTAAAAATGTAACATTAGAAACATTAGACACCTAAATTGATTGAAAAAAGTTTAGGCACCAGGCAAAAATGATATAGTTTGGATATTTATTTTTATATTAAGTCAAATTTTAATGAATGTTATAATAATTATGAATTATTAATTTGTGAAATATTATCTATTGTTTAATTTATAAAAACAATTAATATGATTGAATAAATATATTTATTAATAAATAAACTTATAAATTTCACATGTTACCTAGAATATTCAAATTGGAAAAATATATTTATGAAAATAAGAATAAAATAAACATTTATTTTATATTATACATAAAAATAAAAAGTACAAATAGAAAAACACTAATATATATGGGTAAAATACATGATTCCTCACTAAACTTTACTCTATCTCATATTTCATTCACTATACTTTCAATTTTTCCAATTTACTCACTGAACTTTCAAATTGCCCATATTTTGGCATTTTGACTTATTTTATTATTATTATGGTGTGATGTGGCATTATTATTATTATTATTATTTATTATTATTTAACATAAAATAATTTAAAATATAAAACAGAAATAGAATATGGATGTCCATTGTTTGTCGGCATTAGATGCCACCATAGCAGTCGTAAATGGTGGTCGTTTAGTCTGAGATTTCATTCGTTTCGCTCAATCGGTAAGTCTGAATCCGACCTCTATTTTATCGAAATATGCCGACCATTGTCGACCGTTGTAGATGATGGTCGTTCGATCCCATATTTCATGGGTGACCTTGTCTCGACCCCTTGAGTCCAAATCCGTAATACCCCAAACATCGTGTCAATGACTAAAATGTTTAAAAGTTGGTGGCTTAATTTGAATAAATTGAAAAGTACAATGACTGATTTTGGAAATTGGGATTAAGACTTATTAGTAAGGATGAAAGAATGGAGGGCTATTATAGTCTTTTAGTAGGAAATGAATTTAATAATCATTTCTAAAGATATTTATTAAGTGATGAATGTGGGAAAAAGATAAGGCTGGAACTTTGGTTTTTCACTCTTCTTCTTATTCTCTTCCCCGTAACTCAATTGTTAAGCTAAGGTAGGTTTTCAAGTTGGTTATTCCTTTCATTTTTGGGTTGGTTTTGAAGCCTTGAGTGATATAGAAGCTTAAGGAAGGTTTAAGGATGGATAAAACTAAGAAATTAGTTAGTTGTTAGTGAATTAGTAAAATGGGGTTTTTAGTGATTTGATGAAATTTGGTCAGTAATTGGATTTTAAAAGCAAGATGTAAATAAGAAATTTGAAGCCTTAGAAGTGATTGAAAACATGTTTGAATATTTGGTGTGATTTTTAGTTTAAGTGTTCTTTGGAGAATTTGGATGTTATAAGGAGGTTTATGAGTCTAAGTTAGTTGGGATAAGTGATAACAAGTTTGATGGCATGGTTGGAGATAAGAGTAAGAGATTTAGATGAAATTTGGGTAAAATCGAAGTGAAATAAGTAAAATCTAGGTAAGGGTATCGGTATTGGAAGAACAATACCGATACTATAAGGTTAAATTGAAGGAAATAATATGAATACGATGGAGGTATTGATACCAAGAGGAAGGTATCGATACTGTAATTGAAAATTGGATTTCAAGAATGCAAAAATGGTATCGATATTGAAGTGGATATTGGTACCATAAGAGAGAAGTATCAATACTGTAGGAGGGGTACCAATACTATTCAATCTGAAATTGAAGTTGTAATGTGAAATTAAGCCATTATGAATAAAAAGGAAAAATTAGGATGAATTTGAAAAGAATTAAAAAATAATAGTACTTTTGAGTATTATTATTTTGTATAAATGTTAGAAAGTATACTAACATTTTATTTTATATTGTATGTGTGATTATGGATGCTTGTGTAGATCGTAATCTAATTCATGAGACAAGCAAACAAAAAGGCAAGGACAAAGTTCAAGAATAGTCGAACTACTTTAAGGCATAATATTAAGGCATACCATGTGAGTGCATTTATTATGTATTTATATGATATGAGGATGACTTGCGATGAGTCAACCTGGAATGTTTTTATAAAACATGTTTTATTGTATTTTAAAATATTTTCATAAAGTTTATGAAAATGACTTTACGAATAATTTAGAGTATGAACGACTCTAAAATAGATGGATGAACTTCTTTATTGTTTTAACAGCTATTGATGTTTCTGAATAAATGTTTAATCTGCGAATTTGATTTAAAGGCCTATTGTATGTGCATTGAGAGTCGTAGGTGCATTTCGACATACTTTGTGTATGATGGTTATCGATCGATTTTGTTTAATGCATATGTTGTATTTTCGTATAAGTACTATGTGTACTTTCGACACTATGTGTGCATCCATGATATTCATAATGAGTTTGTGAATTACCATTTCGGCACTATGTGTG
This sequence comes from Hibiscus syriacus, assembly GCF_006381635.1. NCBI lineage: Eukaryota > Viridiplantae > Streptophyta > Magnoliopsida > Malvales > Malvaceae > Hibiscus > Hibiscus syriacus. The sequence continues at coordinate 11,094,387 of NW_024063059.1, read as the reverse complement.
CATTCATGGTATTCACAATGAGTTTGTGAATTACCATTTCAATACCTTAGTATAGTATTGTCGTCATCACAAAACGTATGCTTTCGTTATGCACTTATGTGCAACTCATGTACCTTGCATTCTCATTCAATATACATTAAGCAAATAAATAAATGGATAATTTAGAAAAATATTGATTGATAGGTATGTTGGACATACTAAATATTGTTTCACAGGTTATGTGAAAGAAATTTGGTTTACTAAGTTGGTTATATGTATTACTATTATTTATATGATTTAATTCGTATTTTGATATTTTATGATATTCTTATGTTTGGTTACGCCTCTTTTATATTATTATGCCTCACTAAGTGAATACTTAGCGTGTAATGGTTTCACGTGTAGGTAATAGCATACGACCGGAGTAAGGAGTGCAGCTGACATCGTAAATCAAAGGTACCTCATCAGTAACTGTATGACATTTATGTCTACTTTTGATATTACTAGATGACATGTAATAGATTTATAATGATGCTCTGGAATGTATTTGACTTATGATGTAGTAGTATTTATTATGTTATAACTTTAAGGTTATATTTTACATAATATTAATTAATGAATGTTTTTATTATTAATATTTAAAATATTTTATTTATAGAAAAAAATTTACTAGTTTTCAAATACAAAATTGTTTTAAAAAGTCATGTGACATCTGTTACTCGTGTACGAGAATGTATACGGAAAATGGGTGTTACATTGATTGGTATATGAGTTATACTTTAGTCGATTCTCGGTTGAAACTGATTGTATTTTACTTTAAAAAAGGGTTTACATGATACTAAGATGTCAAAGTTACTGATATGGTGTCGTTAGGATATGATTGATGTCACTACTTACTAACTTGAGTGGTTATTATTATGTATGTCGTTTTAGACGTCAGAATATGTGGATTCACATACAGCGATTGAACAAGAAGTTCGAGAAGGGTCATGTAGTGAGAGCAATGAAGCTAATAGTGAGCATCCGATCCAGTCTGAAAACGCTAGAGTACTGGTACATTAGGGTATGCCAGTGCTAGAGTATGGAGCTTTTATGTAGACTCTCGATGCAATCTTGACTCGATTTCAACCTCCTCTGCCTCCCCTACTCCTCCATTACCACGAATGTTAATCCCAAAAGAGTTAAAAAGTTTGGGAGCACATAAGTTCAGGGGAGAAGAGGATGAAGGTCCTATAAATGTTGAATTATGGTTAAACGACATTAAGGTGATGCTTGAAAATCTTCAATGCTCAGATTCTGAAAAGCTGGGAGGAGTTGTATATTTACTTCGAGGATCACCTCGAGTGTGGTGGACAAATACTACGATGTATACACCACCTGAGCAAGTGACCTGGAAGTTCTTTCAGGATGAATTTAAGAACAAGTATATCGGTGAGCAGTTTATACGGGGATGCTGTTGAAGTTTCTTAATCTGAAACAAGGTGATCGAGCAATACATGAGTATGAGGTTGAGTATAACAAGATAAGTCGTTTTTGCTACTGAAGTAGTTCCCAATGATAAGCCTCGATGTGATTGGTTTATTGAGGCCTAAGCTGAAAGAGATAATGTTGGCTTTAAACTTACCTACCATGCAAGAAGTCATAAACTGAGCTAAGGCAATCGGAAGAGCTCAATAGGAGACTTTATTAACGGAACATGGTATGCAGACGGGAAAAAGGGTTGGAACGTCTTCAACTTCCTATCATGCTAAGAAAGGAAAAGGTTTGATTTCCCGATACAATAATAGAGATGGTTCCACTACAGCTTCAAAGAAGAATAAATAATCATAGTCTTTTATTGCTAGCTTGGGTAGAGAATTCAGAGAACGAACTACTCCATGTCAGATGTGTGGAAAATTTCACCGTGGAGTATCTAGATTGCTCGGTGGCACTTGTTTCCAGTGTGGTGAGACTGGTCACTATGCTCGAAATTGTCCTAAGAGATCTGGGGATAAATCAGTGCAATCTGAGAGATCAATAGAAACATCTCATACAGGCAGAAAAAGAGGTAGATCCGATGGAAAATCTGAGTCAATCCAGCGACCAGAGACGCGGGGAGTAGCTAGAATCTATAATAATAAGACTAATGAGGATCAGGATGACCCAGGGATTTTAGTAGGTATATTTCATCTTTTTGATGAACTTGTATTTGTTTTGGTTGACCCTGATTCTACGCACTTTTATATTAGTACAAAGTTGATTAATGCTAAAGAAATTTCGTTAGAACCAATCTTTACTAAGATGATAGCGGTAAACCCTATTGGTCATAGTGTATGGGTAACTCGGATGTGTAGAAAATTCCCGATAAAAATTCAAGGGGTTGTGTTCCCGGTAAACTTTATGGAATTGCCTTTCGGCGAGTTTGAAATTATTTTGGGCATTGATTGGTTGTGTCCACAACATGTATGGGTTGATTGTTGTAAAAAGAGGTTATTTTTGAAGGATGTGGAAGGCTCATAAATCATAGTAATCGGTGAAAAAACGAAAGCATCATCCAATTTGATATCAGCAATGACAGCAAAGAAAATCATGTTGAAAAGATGTATAGCTTTTCTAGCTAACGTAATAGACACTCAAATAATTTAAGCGATATTAGATGATATTCCAACAGTTGTGAGGTTTCCAAATGTTTTTCTGGAAGAATTATTGGGTTTACCTCTAGATCGTGAGGTGAAATTCAAGATTGATGTTTACCCGAGTACTGAACCTATTTCTATGGATCCATATAGAATAACCCTAAATGAGTTAAGAGAATTAAAGGCTCAATTACAGGAGTTGCTCGATAGGGGATTAATAAGACCTAGTGTTTCACCTTGGGGAACACCTGTGATTTTTTTTGAAAAAGAAAGATGGGTCTATGCGATTATGCATAGATTATAGACAGTTAAATAAGGTAACAATAAAGAATAAGTATCCTCTTCTGAGGATTGATGATCTGTTTCATCAACTGAAAGGTGTATCAGTGTTCTCTAAGATAAACCTTCAGTCAGGATACCACCAATTAAATATTAAAGAGGAGGATGTTCCAAATACAACTTTTCAGACTCGGTGTGGACATTATGAATTTGTGGTGATGCCTTTCGGTTTGACTAATGTTCCCGCAACATTTATGGATTTGATGAACCAAGTATTCCAACCATACCTGGATCAGTTTGTGGTGGTATTTATTGATGATATTTTGGTGTAATCAAAGTCAAAAGAGTAGCATGATGCTCATATTTGTATTGTCCTTTAGACTCTTCGAGAGGCGAAGTTGTATGCCAAACTATCCAAATATGAATTCTAGTTAGCAGAGGTTGCTTTCCTTGGCCATATAGTCTCCACAGAAGGCATAAAAGTAGATCCCAAAAAGATTCAAGCTATAGTGGATTGGAATTCCCCAAAGAATGTTTCTGAGGTTTGAAGTTTATTGAGTCTTACAGGTTATTATCGAAGGTTCGTAAAGAAATTTTTGATGTTAGCTTTACCCCTAATTAAATTGTTACGGAAAGATATGCCTTTTGTTTGGACATAAAATGTCAAGAGAGTTTTGAAATGCTATAGAGGATTTTAACAGAGGCACCAATGCTTATACAACCTGAGTCGGGTAAAAACTATGTGGTTTTTAGTGATGCGTCTGATAACGGATTCGGATGTTTGCTTATGCAAGAAGAAAAAGTCGTGGCCTATGCCTTGTGACAGCTAAAGACTCACGAGAGGAATTACCCAACACATGACTTAGAATTGGTAGCGGGGTTTGTTTGCTTTGAAGATATGGCATCATTATCTGTATGGTGAGCGGTGATATATTTATACATATCATAAAAGTCTAAAGTACTTGTTGACTCAAAAAGAACTGAACTTGAGGCAGAGAAGATTGATCGAGCTTTTAAAAGATTATGATGTGATCATCGATTATTATCCAGGGAAGACTAATGTGGTAGCTGATGCACTTAGCCAAAAGTCTTTTGCATCTTTACGAGCTTTGGATGTACGTTTATCATTAAAGAAAGATGTCGCCTTGATTGCTGAGCTTAAGTTAAAGCCAATGTTGTTGGATCGAATAAAAGAGCTGCAAGGAAAAGATGGAGAATGTTTGGAAAGAATTGCACTAGTAGAAAAAGGCAAGCTAAGGACTTCGAAATCAGGAATGATGGATATTTATATTATAGTGAAAGACTTTGCATTCCAGATAATGAAGAACTGAAGAAAGATGTTATTTCCAAGGCACATTATAGTCCATTGACTATGCATCTAGGCGGGAATAAGATGTATCAGGATATAAAGAGTCGTTATTGGTGGCTTGACATGAAAAGAGCTATTACAAAATTTGTTGCAAAATGCCTGACATGAAAACTGAGGATCAATTGTCTTCCAGATTGCTACAACCGATATCCATTCATGAGTGGAAGTGGGAATGAGTTACTATGAATTTTGTTACAGGGCTACCTTTGACACTCAATAAAAATGACTCAATATAGGTAATTATGGACAAATTGACCAAGACAACTCACTTTATTCTAGTTCGGATAGATTACTCGATGGATATGTATGTTGAGTTGTATATAAAAGAAATAGTTCGATTGCATGGAGTACCTCTATCGATAGTATCCGACCGAGATCCAAGGTTTACTTCAAGATTCTGGAATTCTTTACACAAGGCATTGGGTACTAGATTGAATTTTGGCATGACTTTTCATTTGTAAATAGATAGTCAATCAGAGCGAACTATTCAGATATTGGAGGATATGCTAAGAGCATGAGTGATTAAATTCAAAGGATCATGGGAATGATATATGCCTTTAGTGGAATTTGCCTACAATAACAGAGTATAAAGATAGCTCCGTATAAAGCCTTGTATGGGGGGAAGTTTCAAACACCATTAAATTGGTTTGAGCTAAAAGATCAAAATACAGTTGGCCCTGATTTAATGAAAGAAATGGAAGATAAAGTGAAAGTTATCCAAGATAATCTTAAGATAACTTCTGATCGACAAAAGTCTTATGTTGATCTAAAGAGAAAAGATATTGAGTATCAAGTAAGAGATAAGGATTTCTAAAAGTATCGTCTTGGAAGAAAGTATTGCAGTTTGGGTGCAAAGGAAAGCTGAGTCCGAGATTTATTGGACCTTATAAAATTTTAAAAAGAGTCAGACCAGTAGATTATCAGTTAGCTTTGTACAACACCCATTTCCCGTATACATCCCAATACATGAGTCACAGATGTCACATGACTTTTAAAACATTTTCGCATTTGAAAACCAGTAAAATTTTGTCACATGACTTTTAAAACATTTTCGCATTTGAAAACCAGTAAAATTTTGTTTCTATAAATAAAATATTTTAATATAATAATAATAATAACATTAATTAACTATTTAAAATAACCTTAAAGTTCTGACATAGTAAATACTACAACATCATAAGTCAAATACATTCCAGAGCATTATCATAAATCTATTGCATGTCATCTAGTAATATCAAAAGTAGACATAGATGCCATACAATTATTGATGAGGCAACCTTTGATTTACAATGTCAGCTGCACTCCTTACTCCGCTCGTATGCTATTACCTACGCATGAAACCATCACACACTAAGTATTCACTTACCGAGGCATAATAAAGTAAGTAAGGCATTTCAAAAAACATGAGTAAACCATTATAATATCATATATAATTTTATTGTATAAAGTGCATAAAAGAATAAAAATTGATTTAATAAGACAAAATTCTATCATGTAACATGCTAAACAATATTTCATATGCCTAGCATACTTATAAATCAATATATCCCAAAATATCCATTCACAACCCAATATATGAAAAATGAGAAAGCAACGGACACAATAACTTGAATCTAACCAATTTCATAATAGTAATCCCGTAAGACTACCATCTTTGCACACAAAGTGTCATAGTACACAAAGTACTACTATAAGTACACAAAATATTCTTACCATAGTACACAAAGTACTACTCCAAGTACACAAAGTACTCTTAGAAAAATGCAATAAGCATTTTCTAAATCGAGCGATAGATATCCATCTCGCACCAAGTATGCCAATTACATATATAGTGCTAAAGTACACAAAGTACTATTACAATACCATATTATTTATGGTATTATTATTGTACCTATGACTCTCCATGTACATACAATAGGCTTTAAAATCCAAATCACAAGTTAAACGTTTATTCCAAACCATCAATAAATAATAATTTGTATAAAACACATCCATTCATTTTAGGACAATTCATACCATAACATCATTCGTAAAATCATTTAAATAAACTTTAGGAAAATATTTTAAAATACGGTAAAACATGCTTTTATAAAAACATTCGAGGTTGACTCATCGCAAGTCATCCTCATATCATATAAGTACATAATAAATGCACTCACCTGGTATGCCTCACTATTACGCCTTACTGCAGTCCGACTATTCTCGAACTTTGTCCTTGCCTTTTTGTTTGCTTGTATCACGAGTTTGATTACGATCTACACAAGCATTCATATTCACACATACAAATATAAAATACAATGTTAGTATACTTACTAACATTTATACAAAATAATAATACTTAAAAGTATAATTTATTTTCGAATTCTTTTAAAATTCATCCAAACTTTTCATTTTTATTCATAATGAGCCCTTATCATAAATTCTTTAATTCAAGCCCAAATAAGTCCAATAAATTTCCAGCATTTAATTTCCAGCTCAATACCTCAACAATACCACAATTACTATTTAAGCCACTAACTTTCTCAATATTCACCATTTTGTATTTAAACTTTGTCATCGTTCTAAAATGGATTAATTTCACATTATAACTTCAATTTTAGCCCTTAAACAGTAATTTCCAGTAGTATACATCAAATATTGATTAATTACACAATCATCCCATGATTTTTCAAAATTACCGAATAGGTCTCTCAACTTTTGAAAAAGTATATTTTTGGCCCAAAAAATTTTCTAAGGCTTGTAGAACCTTCCAAATATCATTTCTAAGCTATGAGAATTTTTACACAATTTTTCCCAACCTATATCCTCAAGGTTGAATAGTATATAATTTTAGGGTTTAAGATTTCCACTAGTTTCGAACATGAAATCAACCTCGATTCAACATTTCAAGACCTATAAAATCAAACCCCTAACTTAATTTAATCAAAATACATCATTCCCATAAAATTAGGGTTTGGTCGAAATTATCATAGATTTATTTAGCCATGTACAAGTGATTTTAATCAACAATCATGCGTTTATATGATTCTACAACCTCAAAAACATCATAATCCTTTATCAATTTCATAAACCTTAATATGAAAACAAACCCTAAAATTTGAGATCTTGGAACAAAAGCAATATTAGCATGCAATACTAGTACCAAATGATAGTGTTTTTCACATAGAACAATTTTCTATTTCACGGTATAACTCAATATCCAAAGGAAATTTCTCAAAAATTTAAAAGAAAATTTATCTTACCTTGATAAGGGGTACACGGCTTGGTTGCTGGAAAATGAGTTAAGTTTCATGAAATTTCTAAAGAATTTCATGCTTATTTAATCTTAAAATGAATAAAATATTCATTTAATGACAAATGTCCATTTTGCCATTAATGAAACTCGATAATTACCTTAATACCAAGCCACATAACCTTATCATATTTCCAAATTCAAAGATGAACAAATTATTTTACCCTTTTTCCAATTTTACCTAGAAATTTTCCAAAAACTGCAATCTTGTCACTTTAATCCAACGATCCAAATTTAACATGGAAATAAATCTTCAAATCCTTAATCCAACGGTCCAAATTTAACATGGAAATAAATCTTCAAATCCAATGATCCATATTATTTTCCATCATTTTAACATGTGGAAATAATATTTTTAAGCCTAACTTATCATCCTTCAAATTTTCCCGAAATTTTTATTTATGATTTACCGATTTTTTATCAGACTTTAACCCTTTCTAGTTTTCAACATAAATTATGGATAAAGAATCTAAATTCAATAAAACCCCAATCTCATGAGTAAACTATATACTTATGGGATAAAAATTATTTTTTGGAAAATTACCAGTTACGTCCCTGAATTTTTCCCACTTTTATACTTTAGCCACCAAACTTTCAAAACTTACATTTTAGTCACTAATCAAAATTTGGGGTATTACACTTTGCCTCCCGAAATGGAAAAGATCCAAAATGTTTTTCATGTGTCGATACTCAGGAAGTACCAATCAGATCCTTCACATATTATCACACTAGAGGAAATAGAGATCCAGCCAGATTTGACTTACGAAGAAGAACCAGTACGGATCTTGGCTCAAGAAATCAAAGAAATGTGTAGCAAGATGATTACTTCAGTTAAAGTGCTTTAGAAAAATCATAAAGTCGAGGATGCTATTTGGGAAAGAGAGGAGGACATGAGGAAGCAATATCCACAACTCTTCGCATCAGGTATGTCTTAAAATTCGAGGATGAATTTTCTTCAGGGGAAAATTGTAATACCCCAAACATCGGGTCAGTGACTAAAATGTAAGGATTTAAAAGTTTGTGGTTTAATTTGAATAAATTGAAAAGTACAAGGACTAATTTTGGAAATTGAGATTAAGACTTATTAGTAAGGACGAAAGAATAGAGGGTATTATAATCTTTTAACAGGAAATGAATTTAATATTCATTTCTAAAGATATTATTTAAGTGATAAATAAGGAAAAAGGATTAGGCTAGAACTTTGTAAGTACAAGGACTTTTGGAAATTGAGATTAAGACTTATTAGTAAGGACGAAAGAATAGAGGGTATTATAATCTTTTAACAGGAAATGAATTTAATATTCATTTCTAAAGATATTATTTAAGTGATAAATAAGGAAAAAGGATTAGGCTAGAACTTTGTTTTTTTACTCTTCTTCTTTTTCTCTTCCCCGTAACTCCATTGCTAATGTAAGGTATATTTTCAAGTTGGTTATTCCTTTCATTTTTGGGTTGGTTTTGAAGCCTTGAGTGATATAGAATCTTAAGGAAGATTTAAGGATGAATAAAAAAAAGAAATTATTGAGTTGTTATTGAATTAGTAAAATGGGTTTTTTAGTGATTTGATGAAATTTGGTCAATAATTGGATTTTAAAAGCATATTTGACTTGTCAAAGATGTAAATAAGAAATTTGGAGCCTTAGAAGTGATTGAAAACATGTTTGAATATCTGATATCATTTTTAGTTTTAAGTGTTCTGTGGAGAATTTGGATGTTATAAGGAGATTAATGAATGTAAGTTAGTTGGGATAAGTGATAATGAGTTTGATGGCATGGTTGGAGATAAAAGTAAGAGATTTAGGTGAATTGGGGTAAAAATCGAAGTAAAATAAGTAAAACATGGGTAAGGGTATCAGTACTGGAAGAACAATATCGATACTATAAGGTTAAATTAAAGGAAATAGTATGAATATGATGAGCAATATCGATACTAATTGAAGTAGTGTCGATACTGATATGGAGGTATCGATACCAAGAGGAAGGTATCGATACTATAATTGAAAATTGGATTTTTAGAATGCAAAAATGGTATCGATACTAAAGTGGGTATCGATACCATAGGAGAGAAATATCGATACTGTAGGTGGGGTACCGATATTATTCAGTCTGAAACTGAAGTTGTAATGTGAAATTAAGCCATTAAGAATAAAAAGGAAAAATTAAGATGAATTTGAAAAGAATTCGAAAATAATAGTACTTTTGAGTACTATTATATTGTATAAATGTTAGAAAGTATACTAACATTGTTTTTTATTTAGAAAGTATACTAACATTGTATTTTATATTGTATGTGTGATTATGGATACTTGTGTAGATCGTAATCAAATTCTTGAGACAATCAAACAAAAAGGCAAGGACAAGTTCAAGAATAGTTGAACTACTTTAATGCATAATATTGAGGCATACCATGTGAGTGCATTTATTATGTATTTATATGATATGAGGATGACTTGCGATGAGTCAACCTGGAATGTTTTTATAAAATCATGTTTTATTGTATTTTAAAATATTTTCATAAAGTTTATGAAATGACTTTACGAATAATTTAGAGTATGAACGACTCTAAAATAGATGGATGAACTTCTTTATTGTTTTAACAACCATCGATGTTTCTGAATAAATGTTTAATATGTGAAATTGATTTAAAAGCCTATTGTATGTGCATTGAGAGTAGCAGGTGCATTTTGACATACTTTGTGTATGATGGTTATCGATCGATTTTGTTTAATGGATATGTTGCATTTTCGTATCAATACTATGTGTACTTTCGGCACTATGTGTGCATCCATGGTATTCATAATGAGTTTGTGAATTACCATTTTGGCACTATGTGTGCATTCATGGTATTCATAATGAGTTTGTGAATTACCATTTTGTTACGTTAGTATAGTGTTATTGTCATCACAGAACCTAAGCTTTCGTTAAGCACTTATGTACAACTCATGTACCTTGCATTCTCATTCAACATACATTGGGAAAATAAATAATTGGATAATTTGGAAAAATATTGATTGATAGGTATGCTGGGCATACTAAATATTGTTTCGCAGGTTATGTGAAAGAAATTTGGGTTACCAAGTCGGTTATATGTATTACTATTATTTATACGATTAAATTCATATTTTGATATTTTATGATATGATTATGTTTGGTTACTCCTCTTTTATATTATTATGCCTCACTAAGTGAATACTTAGCGTGTGATGGTTTCACGTGTATGTAATAGTATATGAACGGAGTAAGGAGTGCAATTGATATCGTAAATCAAAGGTTGCCTCATTAGTAACTGTATGTTAAATCTAACCTCTATTTTGTTGGAACATACTCCGAAGTCCACAAATAGGAGATCGAAAATAAGAAAACTAAAATGTTTAAATTGAGATTCATGAGTTTTGGAATATTTTCTGGTGAAACAACCACCAGATTCAAACTCACGAGCTTGAGGTGAAGCGACCCATGAAATTTAGGACCGAACGACTACAGATTCCAAAGACCGATAGTGTCAACAGTGAGCAGTGATTATTTTAAATCTTTTTAAATTTAATAACAATAAAATATTATTATTTTATTTATTTTAAATAATTTTTATATTTTACTAATAAAAAATAACATGTCAAACTAAAATAATAATAAAATAATTTAGAATGACCAAAACATAAGAATTTAAAAGTGTAGTGAGTAAATTGGAAAAGTTTAAAGTACAGTAGGTGAAATAGGAAAAAGACTAAAGTTCAACGAAAAATGATGTAATTTATCCATATATTATTTAATAGACAGAAAAAATTGAATGTTAAATTTTTAATAGTGAATTTTATGAGTAGTGAATTCATATTTGAATATGATTTCATAAATTAGTAAAATCTATGTAACAATGGTATATTATAATGTTCTTTACTGAATTTTACTCTTTCTCCTATTTTATGGATTAAACTTTTATTTTTTTTAATCTTCTCTCTGAACTTTATAGATTGAATTATTTTACTTACTTATCTGTTATCTCTCTTGTTGAGTTAATCAATTGACGAATATAGCCAAGAGGGGGTGAATTGGAAATTAAAAATTCGGTGGAAGCTTTTGCAGAAAATTAAAAATATTTGCACATCGATTTAGAGTGGTTTGACTTTCTCAACCAAAGTCTACGTCCACTACCTTAGCTATCCACACTAAGGATTTTCCACAAATTCACTAATTTGTCTTTCTTTTGTGGACAAAGAGTAACCTTACAAATCCCTCAAGAATTATACCCCAAATTCTTGAGAACACTCTCTCCCAAAGAGAACAATACAAATTTTGCAAACTTACAAGAAAATCCCCACAAGGAAAGATGTTTGCACAATTCTAGAACAAAGAAAGAACACTCAAGAATAATACAATTGATTACAATAAGTGTTATTGAAAGCAAAGATGAATATTGAATGAAATAGGCTTGAAAATGCTCAAACTTGAGGTTTGATTCTTTCTCTTTGATTCTCTCTTGACTCTCTTGATAATTTTAATTGATCAATAACTTCTAAGCTTGTTTAAATACTCCTTGGATCATTTTTGAATGTTGGGGATCATTAGTGGAGTTAATAGAGTTGTTATTGTGCGAAAACAATTAATAAAATCAGTTCGGAGCGTGTGTGCATCGATGCATAGTCAAGGTGCATCGATGCATCAAGTGTAAAATTCAAATATTTCGACAGTTGGAACACTTAGTGCATCGGTGCACTAAGGGTGCATCGATGCATAAAATGCATTCGATGTTTCAAACAAGCCTAGAGTGCATCGATGCATAAAATGCATTCGAAATGGGGTGTGCATCGATGCATCAATGAGTGCATCGGTACATCTCTTCACAAATTTGATTTTTGGCTCGTTTTTGGTTCGAAATATTTTGTGAAAATTGTTTCAAAAATACTTTAAGTATAAAACACAATTTTACACTTTAGTAAGGATTGAAATTAAACTTTGAAAGACTTGGAGTAATATTTTGATATTCGAATAATTGTATCGAATATACTTTAGAAAATCATTTGTAAACTCTTAAAATTCATTTAACTTAATTTGTTATATCGAAACATCAAAATGTTTCCAACAATCTCCCCCTTTTTGAAATAATAAAACTTTTGAGTAAATTTAAGTTTTTTCTATCCCCTTACTATAATACATCTTAATATTCTCCCCCTTTTTATTAAATAAAAAAGACTCAATAAAATGTTTATAAAGAAGAATTTTGAAAAACATAGCCAATTGATTAAATATAGTGTAACCTGCTAAGATCACAATCAAGAGAAAGGTTAGCCATTAGTTTCATAATTCAATATTCATAATAAATGAATGTGAAATGGTAAAATTGGTCATATGCTAAATGATGCAAAAATCTAATAAACCAATATAAGTTCAAAAACCAAATATATAAATATAAGTTCAAACATTCAAAGTTAAACATCCAAACAACATAAACAATCCACAAACATTCAAAATGTTAAAACAATAAGTTCTAAATCCACGAAAGCAAAAGCAAAGAAAGGTCTAGTCGTCCATAAGAGGATCGGGAGGAGGATAATGTGCTCACACTTCAAATGTGAGAGCATCCATATGTTCACGCATCTCCCGTTGGAACTCAGTCAGTTGAGATTCCATGGAAGCAAACCTCAGATGAAATGACTCCATAAATGATCGAAAATATGGAGGCATATGTTCTTCTTGCTGTGCTGGTTCCGGTGCTGGCTCATCGTCTGGTACGTGATCGTCAATATCTTGCATAAGCTGTTGAAACTCTAGAGAGTACGAGAAGAGTTAGGTGCAAAAGGAGCTCGTGAAGAACTAGCTCCCGGAGCTAGCTCAGTATGCCTATATTCCCATTGACCTATTACCTTATCTTGTTTCCATACGACTTTCTTTAAGGAAGTTAGGTTGATTTGGTTTTGGAGAGGCATGGGAATGTCAACCGAGATCTTAAGCTTTAGTTGGATAAATAAATTGGAAAGAAGACACCCGTAAACTAAAGTTTCGACATTTTTGGATGGAATGACGTTTACGGTATCAACAAGCTCACCAAATATAATTTGTGGCAAATTAATCTTCTTATTATGTTGGATACAATGTATCCACCATAAATCTATGACTCTAAGTTTGGAGTACCTACCTCCGGATGGTCTAAACCACCAAGAGATCATCAAATAAAGGAAACGATCGTGATGAGTTCATAAGGTACTAACACTATCATTAGACTTATATGGAGTAACCAGAAGACTGTTTTCATTATCTATCCCATCATCGTCTAAACCGAAAACATCAGCAATTGTTTTTTAATTGATAAAAATGACTTCTCCTAAGAGATAAGATCGTATGCCCAAGGTTGTGGTTTGACTAGCATTTTGAACACAGATCGCATTTGAATAAAAAATGTGAACTAATTGTTGATAGACAATGGGTTGAATTTGGCATAACTTATCAAATTTTCAGGAACGAAGAACATGAAGATATTTAAAGTTAATATCTTCCATTGCTTGAATGAAAGGGATACGTTCCTCTCGAATTTTGTAGGATTGAAAAATGACTAACGAACCTATCATATAATTCAACTCTACGATGACTAGGTTGGTTGAAGCAAGAGTTAAGAATAGTTAACTCGGGTTTGTTTGGTTTCGAATTTTTTGGAGTAGGAGGAATAGGAGGGCGGTTTGATCGACTTGAAGAGGACCTAGGTTGTTTAGGGTTTGACATGATTTAGGAAATCAGAATAAGGAATGTAACCTGCAATTTTGAAACACATGTATGCAATATAATCAATCCCAAAACTCAATTGAGTCCGCAATATTTCAAGATTCTCTAAATCAAATCCTAATGGGAAAAGTTTTGAAAAACTATTTTGAAAATAATGTTTGAAAAACATAGCATATATAGTTTTCATGAAAACAACACAATTGAATAAAAAACATCTAAATTAAATCAATTATTTTCAAATTTTTTTAATTTCAAAATTTCCAATATTTTTGAAAAATTGTTTGTTTTTGATGAAATTAGTTGTAAAATCTAATTTATAAACACTAAACAATCAATGCCCGATGTAATATTCATCCTAAAACTAATCAAAACTAGTCCTAATTTCAAAAATTAATAAAACAAGGGTTTTAGAAAATTTTACCTAGAAATTTCAGATTTTGTGAGAATGAGATGTTGTTTTGCACGATTTAATGATGCAAACAGGTTTCAGAGATGAAAAATGATCAAAATCTGTCTAGAATATGTTGATTTGAGGCAAATAGAGAGTTTAGAGTGAGAGAGAGATGAATAGCGGGGAGTGTTTAGGGTAGAGGGTTTGTGAAAAATGAAGAAAATAAGCATTTAAACCCAAAATCCTGAAGGATGTATCAATGCACTGCTGAGTGCATTGATGCACATTCAAGGAGTGCATCGGTGCACCTTCATGGTGTATCGATGCACATTCATAGGGATGCATCGATGCCCCTTCATAGTGTATCGATGCATTATGCACAAAAATGTCAAAAATCCGTTTTAAACACTTAAAATGCTAAATTATTTAGCTCTAGTGGTATTGGCAACTCATATATTGAAAATTAATCATGTTCAACCAATCAATTTTATCCTTAAACTACATTTGAAAATATAATTAATTTTCACCAAAGATCATAAACTCCCCCTAACTATTAGCATAGAATGCATTCAAAAATGTTATTTTATAAGCATTTTCAAATCTAATTTGAAAAGTGCTAAAAATATTTTAAACACTAAGTGAATATAGGTTAGTTAAACCTAATTCTCTCCTAAGTGTCCAAAATCTTTCTTTGTCTAAAGGTTTTGTAAAGATATCTTCTAATTAGTGCAAAGTATCAACAAATTCTAGAACTACATATTCCTTAGCGACATGGTCTCTAATAAAGTGATGTCTAATTTCAATATGCTTAGTTCTAGAGTGTTGTATGGGATTTTTAGTGAGACAAATAGCACTAGTGTTGTCACACTTGATAGGTATAGTACCTACTTCAATTCCATAATCAAAAAGTTGTTGTTTCATCCATAAAACTTGTGCACAACAACTACCGGCTGAAATGTATCCTGCTTCAATGGTAGATAATGCAACATGATTTTATTTCTTTGAAAACCAAGAAATCATCATATTTCCTAGGAATTGGCAAGTATCGTAGGTGTTTTTCCTATCTAATTTTCATCCTCCATAATCCGCATATGAGAAGGCATGCAAGCTAAAGCTAGAGTCTCTAGGATACCAAAGTCCTAAACTAGGAGTGTCCTTAAGGTATTTAAAGATCCTCTTAACAGCTAGTAAATGTGATTCCTTAGGGCATGATTGAAATCTAGCACATAAGCAAACACTAAACATAATGTCTGGTCTACTTGCGGTTAGATAGAGCAAAGAGCCAATCATTGACCTATATAATTTAACATCCACATATTTACCTCATTCATCTTTGTTAAGCTTTGTAGATGAGCTCATTGGAGTGGCATGAGGTTTCCCGTTTTCCAGTCCAAACTTCTTGAGCATATCCTTGATGTACTTGGCTTGATTTTGATAAAGATGCCAGCTTTTCTTTGCTTGATTTGGAGTCCCAAGAAAAATGAAAGCTCTCTCATCATGCTCATCTCGAATTCACTTTGCATTAGCTTAGAAAATTCTTGGCAAAGAACATCATTAGTAGAACCAACTATTATATCATTAACATAAATTTGAACTACTAATAAATCTTTACCTTTATGCTTTAAAAACAAAGTAGTGTCAACCTTCCCTTTTGAAAAACCTTTTTCAATTAAAAAGTTTGACAATCTTTCATACCAAGCTCTAGGAGCTTGTTTTAAACCATAAAGCACTTTTGTTAATTTAAAAACATGATTTGGAAATTTTGAATCTTCAAAACCAGGAGGTTGTTCCACATACACTTCTTCTTTTATAAAACCATTTAAAAATGCACTTTTAAGATCCATTTGATATAATTTAAACTCATTGAAACATGCAAATGCTAATAACATTAGAATTGCTTCCATTTTAGCTACGGGAGCGTATGTTTCATCATAGTTTATGCCCTCTTCTTGAGTATACCCTTGAGCAACAAATCTAGCCTTGTTTCTCACTATATTACCACTTTCATCAAGATTATTCCTAAATACCCATATATTACCTACAATAGATTTATTACTAGTCCTTTCAACTAATGTCCATACTCTACTTCTCTCAAATTGATTTAACTCTTCTTGTATAGCCATAATCCAGTGTTCATCTTTTAAATCTTCTTTAATAGTCTTAGGCTCTATGCGTGAAATAAATGCAACATAATTACATATATTTCTAAGAGAAGATCTAGTTGTTACCCTTTTGGATGGATCACCTATTATTTCACCATCCTTGACATAATTGTATTCCCTTAGATAAGAAACTTCCCTTTCTTCAATGGTTGGATTCTCGAGAGGATCTTGAGTTTCCTCATCTTTCGTTTCTTCCTTTGATGATGGTTCTCCAACGTCATGTCCAACGTCATTTATGTTTATAATACCTACATCATCATTCACACAAGAATCCTTCCTCGGAAGAGGATTACCATCGAAAACAACATGTATAGACTCTTTTACAACTAAAGTTATTTTATTAAATACTCGATAAGCTTTAGAGTTTAAGGAATA
This sequence comes from Hibiscus syriacus, assembly GCF_006381635.1. Classification (NCBI taxonomy): domain Eukaryota; kingdom Viridiplantae; phylum Streptophyta; class Magnoliopsida; order Malvales; family Malvaceae; genus Hibiscus; species Hibiscus syriacus. The sequence continues at coordinate 11,077,214 of NW_024063059.1, read as the reverse complement.
AACCAGAAAAATTCCTTCATCACTTTTAGCATCAAATTTGCCAAGATTTTCTTTACCATTGTTTAAAACAAAACATTTACATCCAAAAGGATGAAAATAGCTAATGTTAGGCTTTTTATTTTTAGAAAGTTCATATGGAGTTTTCTTCAAAATACCTAATCATTACTCGATTAATAACATAACAAGCAATATTGGTGGCTTCCGTCCAAAAATATTTTGGCAAATTGTTTTCATAAAGCAGGTTCTAGCCATTTCTTCTAAAGTTCGATTTTTCCTCTCAACAATCCATTTTGTTGAGGGGTTCTAGGTGATAAAAAATTATGGCTAATACCATTAGAATTATAAAACTCAGCTAATCCAAGATTTTCAAATTCAGTGTCATGATCACTCCTAACACTAGTTATAGAGTAACCTTTTTTGTTTTGAATTACTTTTGAAAACGTGATGAATTTTTCTAATGCTTCATCTTTAGTACTTAAGAATAGAACCCAAGTATATCTAGAATAGTCATCTACCAAGACAAAAGCATATTGTTTTCCACCCAAGCTAGTAGTTCTAGATGGCCCAAAAAGATCTAAATGGATCAATTGTAATAATCTACTAGTGGATACATCATTAATGGATTTAAAAGAAGTTCGCTTTTGTTTTCCTTTAGCATTAGCATCACAGATTTTATCATTATCAAATTTTAGTTTAGGCAACCCTCGGACTAAATCTCCTTGATTTAATCGTTGTAAAACACTCATACTAGCATGTCCTAGTCTCCTATGCCATAACCAACTATCATGCTCATCCTTAGAAACTAGGCATATATTAGTCATATCTATAGAATCTAAATGCACCATGTATATGTTTCCTATTCTATGACCAACAAGCATAATCCAATTAGATGCAATGTCAATAACTTTACAACCATTAATTTCAAACATGACATTGAATCCCTTATCGCATAATTGACAAATACTCAAAAGATTATGCTTTGATCCATTCACATATAATTTTTTTTTAATTTGTATGGAAGAGGTATTACCTATTGTACTTATACCTTCAATGTGACCTTTTGAATTATCACCAAAAGTCACCTCTCCTCCATTTTTGGCATTAAGCTCTATGAACCGGCTCTTGTCTCCGGTCATGTGTCTTGAGCATCTACTATCAAGCTACCATGAGTTTGAATTTGTTTCCAATGCCTTGTGTTCCTTTCCCTACAAATATAGATTAATTTTTTATTTTTGGTACCCAAATTCTTTTGGGTCTATATTCATTAGTTTCCAAAATCCTAGTCCCCTTAGGTATCCATTTGTGTAGGATATCATTATCTTTAGTAGTAATGAGTTCTTTAGAAACCCATATACTTCTAATGATTTTTCTATTTGAGGTTCTTTGGGGACCTCAATGATTGTGGTTTTTAAAACTTTTTCTAACAAAGTTGGTTTTTGAACTTTCTCTATTTCCAAAACTTTTTTGTTCCAAATTTATCAAAATAAGCTTTAAGATCATCAATTTTCTTTTGATGATCATCATTGACCTTTGAAAGTAAATTATGCAAATCATAATTTTTCTTTTCAAACTCTTCTAGTGTGATTTGCAAATCTTTGATTTTACTTTCAATATCATTGTTAGCCTTGGATATGAGATTATTTTCATTTATCAATTTTAGAATATCATTTTTATATTTTAAAAATAATTTCTCATAATCCGAAGCCAACCCAGTATATTCCTCTAATAGCTTATCAAACGAATAATCTTCAAAATTAAATGAGCTAGAGGTTACCTGAGAATATTTCCCGAATGCCATCAAGCACAAGTTTGCTACTTCTTGTTTTTTTCATCGAAACCTTATTCATCGCTCCATGTTGCCAACTGAGCCTTGTGCTTATTCTTTGATTGATTTTTTTTCTTCAATTGTGGGCAATCATATTTGACATGCCATGACTTTTTGCATTCATAGCAAATGATCGGGTCCTTCTCTTTTGGTTCATTCTTGAAGCCTTCATTTCGTTTGACTTTTCTTCCTCGGTTTGGCCTCATTAATTTTCTGAACTGTTTGGAAAACAATGACATTTCCTCGTCATCGTCATCTTCATCCGAATCACTCTCATATTTTGTTGGTTTGAGAGCAACTCCCACGTTCTTCTTTTTTTCCAACTCCTTCTTTGGCTCGTCTCTTTTCTCGAGGTCTTCCTCTTCTTTAATCATCATTTCATGCGTGAGGAGAGAGCCAAATAAGCTTATCGAGGGTCAAGGATATTAAGTTCTTAGCCTCGATGATTGTCGTATTTTTTGATTGCCAAGCTTTTGGAAGAGAGTAAACTAACTTTCTTACAAGCTTGTCATTTGGAATAATTTCTCCATATGATTTGAGACTATTAACAATCGTGAAGAATCTATCTGTCATAGCTTTAACATTTTCATCCGGTTTCATCATAAAATTTTCATAGCTATGAGTTAGAATACTAATTTTAGATTCTTTTACCTCGTTTGTGCCTTCATGAGTGACTTGTAGTTTGTCCCATATCTCCTTGGCGGTTGTACAAGATGAAACTCTCCCGTATTCATCCGGTCTAAGAGTAAAAATAATAATATGGATAGCTTTGGAGTTGAGTTGGAATATTCTCGTATCTCCTTCACTCCAAAATCTTGGATGAGTTGAAGGTTTGATGTATCCATATTCTATGATATTCCATGCTCCCATGTCACTTGCTTGAATGAAGTACATCATCCTATTCTTTCAATAAGCATAATTAGCTCCATTGAAGAAAGAGGCTTGTTGATAGGCAATGAATCACGACCGAAGTCAGAGTTTGAAGTAGAGGCCATTGATGACTTGATTATCGATGTAACTTTTCCCTACTCGACTCAAGAGGCAATTAAACCTTCAAATGAGTGAGGCTTTGATACCAATTGTTGAGTTAATCGATCGACGAATATAGCCAAGAGGGGGGTGAATTGACAATTAAAAATTCGGTGGAAGCTTTTGCAGAAAATTGAAATTATTTGTACAACGATTTAGAGTGGTTTGAATTTCTCAACCAAAGTCTACGTCCACTACCTTAGCTATCCACACTAAGGATTTTCCACAAATTCACTGATTTGTCTTTCTTTTGAGGACAAAGAGTAACCTTACAAATCCCTCAAGAATTATACCCCAAATTCTTGAGAACTCTCTCTCCTAAAGATATAACAATACAAATTTTGCAAACTTACAAGAAAATCCCCACAAGGAAAGATGTTTGCACAATTCTAGAACTAAGAAAGAACACTCAAGAATAATACAATTGAGTACAATAAGTATTCTTGAAAGCAAATATGAATATTGAATGAAATAGGCTTGAAAATGCTCAAATTTGAGGTTTGATACTTTCTCTTTGATTCTCTCTTGATTCTCTTGATAATTTTTATTGATCAATAGCTTCTAAGCTTGTTTAAATACTTCATAGATCATTTTTGAATGTTGGGGATCATTAGTGGAGTTAATAGAGTCGTTATTGTGTGAAAACAATTAATAAAATCAGTTGGGAGCGTGTGTGCATCGATGCATAGTCAAGGTGCATCGATGCATCAAGTGTAAAATTCAAATATTTCGATCGTTGGAACACTTAGTGCATCGGTGCACTAAGGGTTCATCGATGCATAAAATGCATTCGATCTTTCCATAAAATCCTGAGTGCATCGATGCATGGAAGAGCATCGATGCATAAAATGCATTTGAAATGAGGTGTGCATCAATGAGTGCATCGATGCATCCCTTCACAAATTTGATTTTTTGCTCGTTTTTTGTTCGAAATATTTTTTGAAATTGTTTCAAAAATATTTTAAGTATAAAACACAATTTTACACTTTAGTAAGGATTGAAATTAAACTTTAAAAGACTTTGAATAATATTTTGATATTCGAATAATTGTATCAAATATACTTTAGAAAATCATTTGTAAAATCTTAAAATTCATTTAACTTAATTTGTTATATCGAAACATCAAAATGTTTTCAATATGTCTAACATTGTGATTACATGTCTTTTTTTTATTTTTTTTAAGTTGCCACATGGAATTTTATTATTTTTTATTAGTATATTTTTTAATATCTTCTCACAAAATTTTCCATTCCACCAAACACCATCTACCATGCAGATTGCGAGCCAGCTTGGAGTTGAGAGAAAGAATGTGATCAGGAGATGCACGAGCATAACTTACGACCAAAGTATCCCACACCATTTTAGTAGTGACAACAGATGAAATGAAGGATTGAAATAGATCATCACAACTGTCAAGAAGAGCACTGTTAAGAATTTGATTCTCATGATACCATTGTAAGTATTCAGAATTAGAAATCATTGCTACAATGTCAATAAATTGAGATGTGGAATGATGGGATCCATCAATAATCGATTAGACCAAAACCAATGAGAGTGGCCTCCACTTGTAATTGCCTAACAAAAATGTAAGTTGGATTAATTTTCAAAATATTATTTAATACTTTAAAATAATATAATGATCGATAACGATAGTAAATACATAAAAGGTTGCAAGTAATACAAAATATCAAGGGTCATAGTAAGACAACATCAGCATGGTAATAATCCATACATCAGTAGTAAAATAAAATACACCATTAAATCAATGTATCAAAATATAGGCACATATCACCAAAATAAAGATAATTTGGAAGATAAAAACGTTACAACAAAATATACAATATTGAATGTGTCGATCCTCCAAGTGCCAAGTTCGGGTGCCTATCCAAATGTATCTAAAAGGAAAAAATTGGGGGAGTGAGCTAGGGAGCTCAGTGTGTTCCAATAATTGCAAAATAAAATATATTGGAAAGTTTGGGAAATTAGTTCAGCAAAGCATCATAGAAGTGGTAGCGAGGTTTATTTAAAACGCATTACTACCCCATCCTTACACGGAACTGTAGTTCCCTAGAACTACATCCAAAATGACTTACCCTATACCCATTGGATATAGGATCCAATCTAAATGACTACTTTGGGGTGAAAGAGCCTACCCAAGGGTTACTTTATGTCCATAAGGAATTAACAGCTTCATCGAAGCTGAACCTATAGAACTCCATGATACATCTTAGAGAGTACCCTAGTAAAACAGTTTGAGATAATATCAATAGACACAGAACAACATAAATCAAATATATTTATTATTTAGTAAAATCGATAACCGGAGAACATGTATCAGGTAATATAGTATATAAACAGAAAATAAAGAATCAAGATTTTAATTAGATAAAACATTCATAAGTCAAATTAGGCAGACAATCATTTTTGGGGGAAGTCAAATTTTGGTCAAAGTCAACGTTGATCAAAGTCAACGTTGGTCAAAGTCAACTTTAATTAAAGTCAATGGGTCAAGTCAAAGTCAACAGTTTAGTTAAAGTCAACATGTTAGATCAATTTGAGTTAACTCAATTTTAGTTAATTGAGTGCGAGTTAACTTAATACGAGTTGACTCAGTTGGGCTGGTTCGTGAGCAAATTGGTTCCAGAGCAGGTCAGTTTGGTCCAGAGCAGACTGGTCCAGTTTTTAAGGTGTAAACCTATATAGTCAAAGATAAAATGCCCTATTGATTGTAAAAGGACCCTGACAAAGTTGTTGGCCATGCGTGGATCCTATCAGCCGAAAACACCATAAATCAGACAGAAATATCATGAAAAATAAAAATAGGAGGTTTATCGAAGCTTATCGAGGCTTGGATCGATGAAAACATGATCGAAAAAGGTCAGAAAATTAAAGCTCTCCTCGACAAAACTTTTGAGTGTTCTCCATGACGGTTGGCATGATGTCTCACTACGTGGAAGGATGAGTTTTGATTGGAATAGAGTGGTGCTTTTGATGGTCATGGCCATGGGGTGCAACGACGACGAAATCGACCAGAAACAGCAGAAAATAGTGGCGAGCTTTTAGTTTTTCGATGAAGCTTTGAGGAGATTTCTATGGCAAATGGTGGGGAGACTCGTTGAGTGACCGGGAGGGTTTTGATCGAAGATTGACGGCAATCACACTAATGGTGGCTGTGCACACCACGATCGACAAGAAAAGGGTGGTCGATAGTGGATGAGGTGATGGGACTTAGGAATTTATGACTATGGTTTCTGGTCTTTTGGTTTGTTTCAAATGGAAGATAGTTTGCTTATTATAATCTGATTCAAATCAGATATGAAGGATAATTTTTATATTTTAATTTTAAATAGTAACTAGTTTAGACAGTAGGGGCATGGTTCATCATATAGTAGAACGTGGGTTCAAAACCCATATTCTAAATATTATTTTTTACTTTACCTTTTTCATCATTTAAGGGTCAAAGGTTAATGGGTAAATCTGGACTTAAGGCCATGACTGGTTCGAAACTATTAAAACTAACACATCATTTTCAAAATCTCAAAATTTGGTCTTCGATAATATTTAATTAAAAATAAAACAATTGAAAGTAGAAATTAGAGTTGTTACATGCATGCGATTGTTGGTGGTGGAAGATGAAGCCGTGAGAGTATATTCGGTTTGAAGGAGAGGTAAAGAAAGAAAAATAATGATCTAGTAGAGAAATTCTACTAGGCCCTGATTACCATGTAAATGATTTTTATATTTGATAAATGTAACATTTACCAGTGATGAATATGTATAGGATTATAAGGAAATCTAATTATACAAATATAAAGAAAGTCAAAGGTTTACATAAGTTAAAGTTTATACAAGATAAAATAAAATTGAATTAGGATTAAATAATCTAATCTAATCTAATCTAATCTAATATTTATCTTTGATACCCTGAATTTTATTTACACCAGTAGTTTTCCGTTGCTATCATTGAGTCAAGGTGAGGTGGTACATATGGTACATCATTCTCTTGGTCATTCGTATTCGCTCATCGATGAGGTTTATCATATATATTATAGACAGAACAAAATGTGCACATGAGAATTGCAAGTGATCCAACGTATATTCCTACACAAATAATTTGGTTATGGCTATTTATTTTTTATTTCTACCCTAAAATCAAATAATTTAAATTAGAGGTAATTTTGTTCAAGTCTCAATATTTCTCAATTTTTGTTTTGGGGTTTCTTATATTGTCTTAGTGTTTTAAAACTTGACTTAAATATCATTAAATATGACACCTTAAACCCAATCAAGATGTTCTGATATGAATTCAAAGTCTCATTCCATGACACCTCAAACTCAATCAACTGTTTAAAAATTGTTCAAACACATGAAAGACTAAAATTTCAAAGAGGACTTTCATTCCATGTCACTTTTAAAATAAAATTTTCAGCTCAAACATATTTATGTGACTCAATTTTAAAAAATATATAGTTTAAGGACTAAATCAAAAAGCTAAGATTAATTTTTAAAAAGCAGATTAAATAGAAAATTTCCTGGGTTCATTTTGAAATTAAAAACACATTCTATTAAAAATATTTCAAAACCAAGTGAATTAAGTTGAATGTCAATTGCATTATTAAAAGCCAGGGACTAATTTATAAAACTTAAATAACTTGATTAAAATGTAAAACAAAACCATCAGTTTTAAGTAAAATAACTCAATATTGATATTCCGAGCTCAATACCAATGCTTAGAGACCGATATTGATACCATATTCAAGTAATATTAATAATGTTATTTCGGCACTACAAGCTACAGTTGCAGTAAATTCATCCGTGTTTCTTCAAAATCAATCCAACTTCATTTCCAATTTGCTTAAACATGCTTCTAACACATCACTAACATATCACGCACATTAAATGAACTTGCATACTGAATTTTACAAGTAAAACACATCACATATTTTAGGCCTTAACATTCATGTTAAGCACTTCTCATACTATTTAGGCACTAAACATACCATTTTATGAATTATAGGTCATTCAATGTTTAGAGCATGTTCATACAAAGCACACCACCAAATCACTTAAATTAGCCTTTCAAGTCATTATTCATGCTCACACATGGATGGACCGAGGGGTGCGGTCGCCACCAATCATTTTATCGAGGTGTGATTGGTTACAAAAAATGCTATGTTATTTTAATAAAATTTATAAAAATAATATTAAAATAACACAAAAAGGGTATGTTTACCAGAAAATGAGTTCGGGAGTCGGTTACGTGTGGGGAAGGATTAACATCCCACAATGCCCAAAATTGGTACCTTTGTTTATTAATTAATGTATTTGCAATAAATTAACAAATTTGTATTTAATTTCAATTTATGATCCCATAAAAATAGTAAGGATATTATTTTATACCAACAAATCATTTAAAATACTTCCTAATCAGTTAAGAAAATATTTTATGACTTATTGTATAAAATAATATAACCCGATTACATATAATAATTTTAATGATTTAATCAAGAAAATATAAAAATTAAGGTTACTATTATAACTGTTTAATATGCAAAGTACTATAGTTTTAAATAATCCTCTAATAATATGAAAATATTAAAAATAAATATTAAAATTAAGAGAATAAAATACATATTTCAAGAAAAAAAATAAAAAATAAAGTGAAACATTAAAATTAAGACCAAAAACGTGGGATTAGTATTAAAATATGGCCAAATTTATGGACAAAAGTTAGTGCTCTACCCTATATTAAAACAAAATTTTTAAAGTGGAGTATCCATAATTATAATGTTCTACCTTTTTATTTTTTTATTATTACTATTAATAATGGTATCACTTTGTATCTTTATTATTATTTTTAATTATCCATTATTTTATTTTATTTTAAACACTAATATATATTATTAGGATACATATGTGACTAAAATAAAAAGTAATAGATAAGTACTAGATTTAAAATATTTAAACATAAAAGGTAATAATAAAAATAAAATAAAGTTGCAATTAAATAATAACCAAAATAATAATATAGGATTAAATTAAATATATATATAAATTATTGTCAATATTTGAAATATTATAAAATTGTAAATAATCCTAAAATATTAATTAAATATATGTAAATATACGAGTAGTGACTAAAATAAAAATAAATAAAATGTGAAGACAAAATTAAAAGATATAGAAACTTGATTTCAATTACTATAATAGAAGATTACAGAATACAAGGACCATAGACGTGATTTATCGATCCTGAAATTGCACAAACACTCCCTCCCCAGAACGACGTAGTTTTGTGGAGGGTATAAATAGGCCTTAAATGGGCATTTTCCTTCATTTTTCTTAATTTCTCTCTTTTGTTTCTCTCTCTAAAGAGAGAGATAAACTCCCTCTTCTCTCTAAACTCCCTATTCTCTCTAAACTCCCTCATCGGAGGGAACTCCGGTCACCGGTCGACCACCGGCCGATCACTATTTTGGCCACTGTCGGTCACTATTCACCGTGTGTCACTATTCACTGCCGTCGGTCACTATTGACCACCGCTGGTTACTATTATGGTCACTATTCATGGTCGAAAAAAATCAAAATAGCTCAAAATGTAGATCTATTAACCCTCTACCCGAATCCGAGCTTCTTTTTCACTAAAAGATAATCAATCGGACTAGATCTGAAATTTTACCTTCGGTTAACGATGGTTTCCGGCGACGTTTGAGCTTCTCGGTAAGTCTTCTTTCTCTTTCTTTCCTTTTGGTTTTGTTTGCTTTTCTCTGTTGTTTTTCCTTTGCTTCCTCTCGTATCGATGCTTGCTCTCTTCCTGTTCTTGCCGTTGTGTTATATATTTTTTGCAGGGAAATCAAGGCTTTTATAGCCCTCAAAACACTATTCGTTCAGTGAGTCACCGGATCTACGATGGTGACTCACCATATAGATGATGAAGTGTGCGGCTATCCTCGCTTCTTCTAGATCTTTCTGTTGAAGGCGGCGGTGTCGTGGCAACATATGGTTGGAGCACCTGGAGGCAGCGACCGGAATAACTCTAGGGTTGGTGAACCCTACAGTTTCTGCTAGATTAGATCTGGACCCTTGGATCTCTCCAGATTGAACAGTTGAAATCTGTGGAGGCAGAAATAAGATGTGAAAACCCTAGTCGGGTTTGGGTCATCTGGGCTTGAACTGTGTCTAGGCCTGAACCAGGTTGATTTTGTAAAATGGGCCTCTGGGTTGTATTATTTGTAATAATAAATATATTCATATATAATAATAATAATAATAATAATAAATAATAGTAATAATATAGTAATAATAATAATATATGCAAACTCAGACGAAAATGACTGTCGATAGCTGTCCCTCTTTGCTTATTTTTGTGTTAACAATAATAGAGTAAAGATAAAAAGACAAAAACTTTTCGTCCTACTGACTTATTTTTATTAGGAAATCGAAAGTAAAAACATCATACCCAGAGGTTTTACAGATGACCTGGAGGTTTGACATATTACCCGGTGGATTTATAGATAACCTGGAGGTTTTACAAATCACCCAGAGGATTTACAAATTACCCGAAGGATTTATAGATGACCCAGAGGTTTTACAAATCACCCGGGGGATTTAATTTTCTTGAACATTAAATGATAAACTTTGAAAATCGCTTTCTCATTTTCATATGAAAACATCCTACCTTGAGGTTTTACATATGACCTAGAGGTTTTATAAATTACCCGGAGGATTTAATTTTCTAGAACATTAAATGAGAAACTTTGAAAATCATTTTCTCATTTTCATAAGAAAACATCCTACCCTGAGGTTTTACAGATAACCCGGTGGTTTTAAAAATCAAGAAACCCTTGAAAATCAAGCTTAGTTTCTTGGTTGTCAAGGAACCACTTAAAAGACTTAGATTCCTTTAACAACTCTTTGAGATAATTAAGAAACCCCTGAAAGGCTTAGTTTCCAAAATATTATTTGAAAACATCCTGCCCGGAGGTCTTATGGATGGCCGAAAGGTCTTATCATCTTGCTCAGAAGGCTTACAGTTGGCCCGAAGGATTTAAATATAAGGGAAATAGTTTTCTAAGTAAGAAACGTTGGAAATCATTTTCTTACTATTCAACAATTTCATTTTCAGAAAAGATTAAATGAGAAACTTTGGAATTTTTTTTCTGATTTTTTGAAATAACTTGTTGGTTGGGCATGCCCAAAAATAATGTTTTCTCTGTAGATTGTATCCATCTATTCTTCGGATGTTTTCCTCTCCTAACGTGATTCCTGCATTTGGGATTTGAATTCTTCCTTCAATTTGTAAGGTATTTGTCATCATGAATCTTTTTTCATGCGAAAATCTTAACTTGTCAGCATCAATGTAGGTGAGATTACCAGGATAATGCAACCATATAATGAATAAAATGATCATATATGGTCAGCTCCATTGTCAATGTTTCACCATTTTCATTCTTTATACATTTGTGTCTCATTGGAAATATTTTCTCAATTCAATGATCTTTCTGAAGGATGATAGGGGCTTTCAACATACCCTAGCATTTGCTTCTTGTTAATGTGAGCCTTCAAAATGCCCCAACATTTTTCATGTTGATGTGAGCCTTCACAATGCCCAACATAGATCATTTCTGACTGAAATGGGCCTTCAAAATGCCACAACATTCTATTTCTGGTTAAAATGGGCCTTTAAAATACTCCAACATTCCAAGTTGATGTGAGCCTTAGATGTCACAACATTTTAAGTTGTAAGTTTTACTCGCAATGTCTGTTTAATTTGAATCTCATGATCCCCACGAGGTTCAACTTTGATAATTCCCCAATATGGGTATTTGTGGCTTTCTTGGTGCCGAATCTCTTAATCTTGAATGCTCTTATTCCAGTGTTACTAAAAGCAATGTTGTCAAGTAACTTGAGGGACTCTCTTCCTGTTTTCATAAACTTAAGAAGTGATCATTCTTTCTGACAGAGATGTCTGAGATATGTGCCTCTTCCGAATGAGGTGATCATCTTCTTCTTGACGGGTCGCTTTCTTGCCTTTTTGCTATACACTGAGATATGTTCCTCTTTTTTCGAATAAGGTGATCATCTTCTTGATGAGTCTCTAATAATGTCACTAGAGAGTATTACAAGTTCAACTCTCTGGTTTTTCAGGTCTCTCGGACCACTTGCCTTCAAAAATATGAAATGTTTCATCATTCTGACATTGCTTATTCTTTTTCTCCAATAGAGTAGAATAGACATCAACTTGCTTCAAAGACCTTTCTCCTTTGAGGTTATCCTGTTTGAAAATGTTTTTCCTTCTTTCTTTATCAAAGAATGGAAGAATTTTGTAAAATATTGCCCGTTACAGGTTCACAATTGAATCAAATCATAAGAATAAGTTCAAAGAATATCAAATAAATCAACTACTCTTTTAAATCAATCAAAAATCATAGTCCTATGGCAAGTGTCAAAATTATTGAATGATTTAAGGTGTAAGTTGATTCTGGTAAAGTATGGTCTAGCATATATGTCTCTTTAAGCGTCCACAAACTTGAAGAAATGGTTGTTATGCTTATCTCATAGAGATACTTCTTGGTTCCAGATTCTCAGGAACATTTTTGGGATGTGCGGTGCTTCAACTAGAGCTTAAGATCGTCTCTTATGTCGTTGTTGCACCATTCAATATTCGAGAGGCCTGTTCAGGTTTTCAACTCAAATCCTCCTTTAGCTTCAAGATGTTATTCAAAATTTACATCTTGAACTTCCTTTATTATATATCATGCATTAAAGATTTAAAAAAAAAACCAATTTTTGCGAATAAAAATCAATCCTGAGAAGCAGAATGAAATCTGAAGATGGTCTCTTTTACTTAGAAATCTATGTATGATTATAATAGACTTTTTAGGGACGTAACGTAGGCCAGGGCTCATGGTTACGAAAGAAATGGATAAATAGGATCAAACAAGTGTTTAAGGGTAATTGAACCAAGGATCAGTTCATTCTGATGCCTTCAATATTTCCTTGCTTGACTTTGATCATTTCTTTTTCTGGTTCCCTCTAGATTGCCAATTTTTGGGTTCATTTCCATTTTCTTATATCTCCATCATTTCTTACGCTTCTTGTTGAATATGAATCTTTGAACTGATTGCACTTGATCAACCTTGTAGCTTGAAGCTCAATGAGTTACCCTTTTTGAAATACTGGATTCAATTTCTCTTTTTTCTTCTTCTTTTTCACTTCTTTTTTCTTTTCTTTTTTCTTTTTTTTCTTCTCTAATGAATGAGTATAAGACTTCAATTGTTTTGAGCACCTCCTTTTCCTCTTTCCTTTCGAAAAATCTTTCGTTATTCTTGACCATATTTGATCTTCAAGAACTTTGTATTTGACGTACCTTGTGGTTCAAAACTCTTTTTACTTCATGGAAATTTGCCTTCGATTAACAACCTTTTATTTTTTTCGAGCAGATATCCTTCACCTTACCCCCAGTGTGGAGGGTGATTCTTGGTTAGGGTTACATCATAACAAAAAATAATTCAGGCTCAAATGGGGACAACAAGGGATATATTTTTCTCCTTTTACCAAGGGATAAATGAAATAAGGTCGTTCATCATTTCATACACATAAATCTTTGTAAAAGAGGTATCCCTAGGGGGATGAATATTAAAGATTAATTTTTTTACATGAAAACAATGTAATTAATGGTGATATATTTATCTAAATTAATCCCTCTACTTCTTCTTCTTCTCGTTTTGAAAATGCCCCAATTAATTCGAGATTTTCTTTGACAAGTTGATTCATGATGCCTCATCTCGTTTCTTCTTGCAGGAAGGTTAACGGATAAATGAAGTTTTGGTACTTTTGAGGTATTTTTTACCAGTATGGCGGTTTTGTATTTGGAAGGAAAAAGGTTTGACTTTTTGAAGCCATGTATATAGTAGAAGGTAGTATCAATCAACTTTACCTGAGAAGGTAAACATATGAACTTGGTGTCTAAAAAATAGGTAGAGACATTACTTCAGAGTCTCAGATAAATGTAATGTCAGGATTTGGTTTTGGTAAGAACCAAGAATAGATCAAGTAATTGTATGGAATATACGAGGTCTAATTTTACCACTTTCCAAAGATCTATAATTCTTGAAAAGAATATTTAATTTACTTGATACTCAAAAAATTTCAAGATTAAAATTTGATTCTTTGCTCATAACCTTAAAAGTAACAAAAATTTATTTATTACAAAAAAATGGAGAAAAAAAAACATGTTCAAACAAGATACTAAAAAATAAAATAAAGCTCCACGACTGATGAAATGATCTCTTATTTGATTAAGATACCCTATTACTTATCTAATGTGATGACAATTAACTTAATCATACTTTGATGCCCCACTTGAGCTTGTCATCCATTGTTCCACTAATTCTCGTGTCAATGTCCCATTATTAACAAGCATCTCTATCTCCTTTAACAGTGGCCTACAATTCCCCGTAGAATGTCCAAGTACCCCTAAGTGGAAATCACAAACACTATCTTGATCATAGCTATCAGCAGAAGGGTTTGGTGACACTTTTATTGGCCTTGATGTGATGTATTGACTCTCAATCAAATGAGGGTACAGATATGATATAGAAGTTTGGAATACCTCAAAAGTATTTCTTAATCGTGAGAGTTTCTTTGGTCGATCTGAACCACTAATTACTCATTTTCTTTTTCGGTTATATGTGGATTCTGGATGTGACATTCATTCACATCATCAGCTTTCACTTTTTGACCATGTGGGCTTTTGGATGTGACTTTTAAGTTTCATTCTCTAATTGCATTTTCAATCAATTCTCCACTTGTCACAAGATACTTAAATACATCCTTTGAACTTGCCATCATTAACTCATAGAAAGGAGCTGGAAGAGAATCATGAAACATATACGATATCTCTTCTACTATCATGGGAGGTTGAACTTGTGCTGCCACTTCTCTCCATCTTAAGGCATATTCTTTAAATCTTTCATTGGCTTTCATCCTTATTTCTTGAAGATCCTTACGTTTGGGAGATAAACTTTTAAAATATCGATATTGCCCCAAAAATGCATCAGTCAAATCAACCTATCTCTTGATTTGTTTTCGGTTCAAATGATTGTATCATACTACTGCTGGCCTAACGAGACTATCATGGAAGGAATGGATTAACAAATCATCAAAATTTAGATATCATTCCATTTTTCTACAAAACATTCTCAAGTGGATTATGGGACAACTGGTGCCATCATATTTCTCAAAATTAGGTATCCTGAATTTATGAGGGATAACTAAATCTGGAACCAAGCTAAGTTCTCTTGCTTCTAGCTTTTTGTGGGAGGCGTTAATACCTTTCATATTTCTGATTGCTTCCTCAACCCTCTTGAATCCCTCCTCATGTTGTGCATAGTTAATGAGGCTATTCTTTAGGTTCTAGTGGGATGCCCCAGGTTATGTTATCATTCTCGATGCATTAATCTGATAGTCATGTTGCTCTTTAGCAGTTATCTGTTCTTTATCAGCAGTCTTGGTTGTGATCAACAGGATAATCTGGTTCGATTCATCTTGTAGAGATCCCGATGATTCATTATTCGTCTCTTGATGTAACCCGTCAAACTATTCTTGCAACTGATCTTGTGATCCATCATGAGATTGATCCATGATGATACAGTAATATGAATGAATGATCTCAGTTTTACTGTTACAAAACCTTTCATGAATTATTTACATGCTCTTATAATTAATGCATGAAATAATACTTAAATAAATAAATGTGATGCAAATGTGATAGTGCAAAAATGGGAATGCAAATTATACAATGCAAATGCATGTATGCAAAAGATGTCATTCGAGAGTGATTATCTTAAAACAACTTTCATTGAACACAAAAGTTTTGATACATCAAACAAACTTTACAGATAAGGGATAACTTTAACTCTCTGTTTTTCTATTTCCCTCAAAAGCCAAATTATCTTCCACTCATGCTCAGGTGTTGAGTTGTCAATCTGCTTTAATTCTTGCGTAAAGCCAGCTAAATTAATCATTTTATGAGCCACATTGGTTTCCTGGGCAACAACATCCTTTATGACATTGTCTTTTTCTTTCATCTTGCAAGTTAATTCTTGGATTTGTAGATAATATTGTTCATTTTCACTTGTAAAAGAATCTTTGTGGTTATGAAGCCCTTGTATAAGATCTCTACAATCATCTGCAATCCTCATCAATGTCTTGTTCTTGGCTTTAGTGGCTTCAAGCTCAACATCATTTTTCTACTTATGGCGTTGATATGAAGCTTCTTGTAACCCCCTAGACCCGGTCTAAACGTTAGACCCAAACCTAAGCGGGGCACATGTCCCATTCAGAGATTCCTTTATATTTAAAACAACTTATAAAACATTATATATAATACATAACAAAATATCAGTAATAACGATATATGCAAAATGATAATAAAATACATTTCACCAAACATAACCGAAAAACATATAAAAATATATGTTCGTACAAAATAAAGTAGTTGATTTCTCCTGATGCCAAATCTGCTAGCTTATGGTCTGTTGTTATCTGAAAAAGATTAAAATTTCCAGAATGAGCTAAAAAGCCCAGTGTGTCCCATACAATGTATAACATATACATAACAAAATAATTCAGATAAGATAAAACAATTTATCAAATATATTTTAATAACATGCACACTACCCCCATCCAATCACCAAATTGTGTAGGTTCACCTGAACCGTACACCGCCTATACACCAGTAAGGCTTAACCTGTGCACAAAGCAGAGGAGCCTAGGAAAACTGTAAGGTTTATCCTTGCACAGCAAAGGGACCTGGGAAACTGTAAGGCTTACCCTTTGCACACAGCAAAGGGACCTGGTAAACTGTAAGGCTTACCTTCGCACACAGCAAAGGGACCTGGGAAACTGTAAGGCTTACCCTTGCACACAGCAAAGGGACCTGGTAAACTGTAAGGCTTACCTTCGCACACAGCAAAGGGACCTGGGAAACTGTAAGGCTTACCCTTGCACACAGCAAAGGGACCTGGTAAACTGTAAGGCTTACCTTCGCACACAGCAAAGGGACCTGATAATACTTCCTTCAATCGTACCCCAATGACAAAATAAACATGTATGCATTGGAGTAAAAACAGTAATTAATCCATTAAATATGGAAATATTCCATATTTAGAAATCATGTACCAAAAATACTATAACTATAAACCATATAAAAATTATACGATAAATCAGACATTTAATAAACATTATTCAAAATACCGGATATTTCCTCATAAAGTATATTATATTCTCATAATATAAACCAGTTCGGATATATAGTTTATAACTGTAAAATAACACTGGTAGGGAAACATACCTGTAACAGTCTGAGAAATCAGATAGGGAAGCTTATTACTGGTTTTGTCGATCACGTTCTGCTGCAGCGCTAGATTCTACGAATTGGAAAAATCCTTATTGGAATTCTACTAAAAAAATAATCTTAATCTTTACTTAAATAATATACGGAAACCTACGGGTAGTTCTTGTAATACGCGGTTTGGACTGATCTTAAGAACGGACAACACTGGACCTGACTGATCCTTGTTCAGGTGAAACACGAGTACCTTCATAAAATATCTTACTTAATCAATTCCTTAACCATATCTCAAATAAATAATCAAAATACTAAAATACTAAGCCTTTTTGGGTTCACAAGCTCGATTCGGGAATTTCGGGTCAGAATTTGGCAAAACGAACTTCGGAATCAAATTCAAGACGTCAAAAAACATTAAGTATGACCTTCCGAAATTTTGAATTCTTGGTCAAAATTAAAGTCAACGGGTTTGACTGACGATTTGGAGACTTTCGTATTTGAATTTAGCAAAACAGACCCCAAAAACGGATTCGAGACGTCGAAAACTGTCAGGATAAGTATTTTCGGAAAAGATTAACGATCGTTTAATAGCCGGTCAAAGCCGGTCAAAAATCTGGTCAAAGGAGGTCAACAAACTGTCAACCATTTTACAGAAATAGCACCCCTTTTCGAATTAATTACCAAAACAGAACCCATTTTGAATTAATTCCTATAATAGCACCAAAATCGAATTAATTTCCAGAATAGCACCGGTCAACGGTAGGGTCAATGGGTCGGGTCAACGGGTCGGGTCAACGGGTTGGGTCGTGACCGGTCAAACTGATCAAAACCGGTTAAACCGGTTTCCAGCTTTCACTCGCCCTGCGGCGACGCGTGTGGGCACGTGAGGTGTCCTCCGGGGCTCTGAAAATCACGGGAAAATTTCTAAAAATTATTTTTGAGCGATTTCGAGATACTTACAAAGATCGGTTCAAATTTTTGAACGGCGGAGAGATCGATTTCATCAAATCGGAAACTTTGACCGC
The DNA here is from genome assembly GCF_006381635.1 of Hibiscus syriacus. Classification (NCBI taxonomy): domain Eukaryota; kingdom Viridiplantae; phylum Streptophyta; class Magnoliopsida; order Malvales; family Malvaceae; genus Hibiscus; species Hibiscus syriacus. The sequence continues at coordinate 11,058,982 of NW_024063059.1, read as the reverse complement.
TTCACCTCCCCACGCGCCGCCGTCGACGGAGACCAAGGGTGACACCGGCAAACTCGGAACGGCACAAGGAACACGATGGTGCAGGAGGTGTCGTAAACGGAGTAACGATCGGCGATGAATTTAGGATTTTCTAGGCGATTGAGCTAAAAAAAACGTCGATGCTTTGACTTGAAATTCACGACGTTTGGCAGCGTTTCGCTTTAATTAAATTGAGGAGATTGTTCCTGACTCGATAACGAACACGATGGTGCTTTCTAAACGGCGATCAGAATTTGGATGGCGTCGAGATCGTCGGAAATTTGGGAGCATATAAGAGCAATTGGTTTCTTTTTTTTCAAGAAACCAATTGCACGTATAAATCCACCATCTGACCAACTTTTATGGGTAAATTCAGGCTTGGTCCTGAATTTTCTTTAACTCTAAAACAAGCTTCAAGTTTTAAAATCTTTTAATTTAGTCCCCAATTTCACCATAACACAATTAAATCTTCAAATTCCAATTAAATATTATTTTGGATATTTTCGGGTTGTTACAATTCTCCCCCTCTACAAGAAATTCATCCTCGATATTTACCTTATGAAAACAGATGAGGAAATTGAATCTCTTCATCCTCGATATTTACCTTATGAAAACAGATGAGGAAATTGAATCTCCATTGACTCCAATGTCTCCCAAGTAGCTTATGAGGGGCTACGATTACTCCACTGAACTTTAACCATTGGAATACGCCTATTCCGAAGAACTTGCTCATCCCTCTCTAAAACATGAACAGGCTCCTCCTCATAAGACAAATCAGGTCTCAGCTCTACCTCATCAACCTGAATGTGATCTGGATCTGGACGGTATCGCCTTACATAGATACATGAAAAACATCAGAATACGACTGAGCTGGAAGGCAACTCAAGCTAAGCAATAAGTCCAACTTTCTTCAGAATACGATACGGCCCAATAAATCGCGGACTCAGTTTACCTTTACGTCCAAATCTCAATACCTTCTTCCATGGAGATACCTTGAGAAAAACTTGATCTCCAACCTCAAACTCGATATCCTTACGTCACTTATCTGCGTATGACTTCTGCCTATCAAATGCCTCTCTTAAGCGATCACAGATCAGTCTGACAGTATCTTCAGTCTCTCGAACCAAGTCTGGACCCAAAGTTTTTCTATCATTCAACTCTGTCCAACATATAGGAGTACGACATCTACGTCCATATAGAGCCTCGTACGGTGCCATGCAAATACTTGTCTGGTAACTATTATTGTAAACAAACTCAGCTAATGGAAAGAAATCTTCCCAACTACCATGAAAATCAATCACACAACCCCGTAACATATCCTCCAACACCTGAATTACTCGCTCAGACTGTCCATCAGTCTGAGGATGAAAAGATGTACTTAAATTCAAACGAGTACCCAAAGCCTCGTGCAAAGCCTTCCAGAACCTGGATGTAAACCTCGGATCTCGATCAGATATGATAGACAACGGAACACCATGAAGTCTAACGATCTCAGAAATGTACAACTTAGCCAGTTTGTCCAAAGAATAATTAATCTGAATAGGGATAAAGTGCGCCTGACTTGGTGATCGATCAACATCACCCAGAATCCTTTTTGGAAGGAGTCAGAGGAAGACCAGTAACAAAGTCCATCGTAATGCGCTCCCATTTCCACTCGCATTTCCACTCAGGAATCTTAATTGGCTGTAACAATCCAGACGGATGCTGGTGCTCTGCCTTAACCTGCTGACAAGTCAAACACCCCGCCACAAAATCTGAAATATTCTTCTTCATACCAGTCCAAAAGTAGCTCTCTTTGAAATTATTGTACATTTTGTCACCGCCAGGATGCATAGCATAAGGACTACTATGAGCTTCCTGAAGAATAATCCGTCTCAACTCATCATCTTTAGGGACGCAGTAACGACCGTGAAAACATAAAATACCATCTTGATCCACAGTATACTCCGAACTCGATCATTGTTTAACTAATTCAATAATGGGAAGCAACGGGCTATCAAGGAGTTGTTTGGCCTTAGTCTCCTCGGCCTTAGTAGGTTTAACCTTTAACTCTGCTAACATGCTATTATCATCAAATAAGCTCAAGTTGGCAAATAAGGCTCTGAGATCTGATATCGCCTTACGGCTCAAGGCGTCTGCCACTACATTAGCCTTCCCTGGATGATATTTTATCTCAAAATCATAGTCCTTTAAAAGCTCCAACCAGCGACGCTGTCTCAAATTCAATTCTTTCTGAGTAAGCAGATACTTCAAACTCTTATGATCAGTATAGATATAACACTTTCTCTGTAGAGGTAGTGTCTCTAGATCTTTAAAGCAAACCACAACAGCTAATTCAGATCGTGGTAGGATAGTTACGCTCATGCGGCCTTAACTGACGTGACGCATAAGCAACAACTTTCCTATCTTTTCCTATCTGCATTAAAACACTCCTAATCCAGAATAAAGCATCACTGTAGACAGAAAAATCCTTCCAATTCAGGCTGAATCAACACTGGGGCTTGAGTTAGAACAGTCTTCAATTTCTCAAAGCTAGCCTGTTGGTCCTCAGACCAGACAAATGGAACATCTTTCTTTAATAGTTTTGTCAGAGGAGCTACAATAAGGGAGAACCCCTCAACGAAACGACGGTAGTAACCAGCTAAGCCCAAGAAACTACGGATCTCAGATATGTTTATGGGTTGCTTCCAATTTAGAATAGCCTCGACATTGCTCGGATCCACCAGAATACCATCAGCGGAGACGATATGTCCAAGAAAAGTCACTTCGCTGAGCCAGAACTCGCACTTGCTCAACTTAGCGTATAGCTTATTCTCCCTTAAAGTCTATAGAACAATCCTTAAATGCTCCTCATGTTCTGCTTCACTTCTAGAATACACCAGTATGTCATCAATGAATACAACTACAAACTGGTCCAAATAAGGTCAAAACACCCTATGCATCAGATCCATTAAAGCAGCAGGGGAATTAGTTAACCCGAATGGCATCACTAAAAACTCATAGTGCCCATATCGAGTACGGAAAGCAGTCTTCGGAATATCCGAATCTTTCACTTTGAGTTGATAATAACCAGATCTCAAGTCTATCTTTGAAAAGATAGAAGCCCCTCGAAATTGGTCAAATAAATCATCGATTCTGGGCAAAAGATATTTATTTTTAACCGTGAGCTTGTTCAGTTTCCTATAATCGATACAAAGTCTCAATGTCCCATCTTTCTTCTTGACAAAGAGAACTGGGGCTCCCCACAGTGATACACTGGGTCGGATAAATCCCTTGTCCAACAACTCTTGGAGTTGGACTTTCAGTTCTTTAAGTTTTTTTTGGGGTCATACGATAAGGAGCCATTGAAACTGGAGTGGAACCAGAATAGATTTCAATCTCAAACTCAACTTCTCTCTCCGGAGGTAATCTAGGCAACTCCTCGGGAAAAACATCGAAAAATTCCTTGACAATCCGGATACCTTCAATATCAGACTGAGAACTCCTAGTATCCAATATATAAGCAAAAAATGCCTCGGAACCTTTCCTGATCATCTTCTCAGCTAACAAAACAGACACAACATTCGTTAGAAATCCACGGCGTTCCCCAATCATTACAATCTTTCGATTATCCTGGGTCTTCAGAATAACTCTCTTAGTCTTAAAATCAATATTTACTCGATGTTTGTCCAACAAATCTACGCCGAGAATCAAATCAAACTCTTCCAAAGGTAACTCCATCAGGTCGGCTAGAAAAAACTCTCCATTGATCCCAATAGGGCACTCTCTTAAATACGATCTAACACAATGGACTTGCCTAAGGGACTTTGAACTATCACGCAAAACCAATGCAGGTTGTCTGGCCTCAGATCTGACTCGACCTCTGCTCTGAGATGCTCGGCCTCTACTTGCCGATCCAGGTGCTCTCTCTTGAGCACGACCCCTTGCTGGAGTTTGGACTGTACTATGAAAACTAGCGAGAGTACGAGCTGGTGTTTGAACTGAATGAGTTAACTCTGGACAATCCTTTACAATATGGTCACCTGAACCACATCTAAAACATGTTCCCAATTTCTTCCTGTATTCCACATAATGAGGTTTCCCACAATAATTACATGACTGCAAAGATTGCGACCCAGAAGATCCACCATGTCTAGAAGGCTGAAAATTTGAGGAATCGGATGCAACAGGTCTGACACTCACATCGCCTCTCCGAAATGACTCACCCTTGCCTCTCTTGCTAGGGTGTGTAGAAGAATCAACAGAACCAGAAGGCCTCCTGAATCGATTTTGGGCTCGATCACTATCTCTCTTGTGCTCCATACCCAATCGCTCTATTTCCTTAGCAGTCTTGGCTATTTCAACCAATACATCAAAATTCCTCTCCCGGTGGGTAGTGACTCGACTCCTGATCTCATACCAGAGTCTATTTTTGAATCTCAAGCATTTATCTATCTCTGTGCCAACAAGTCCAGGAGCATAACGGCTTAATCGGATGAACTCAACCTCGTAGTCCATAACAGACATATTACTTTGCTCCAGATCCTGAAACTCCTGACGTCGCTTCTGCAAGTATCTCTCTCCAATGTAGCGACTCCGGAAGCGAGTCTTAAAAAGATCCCATGTTAACTGGATCCTCGGAATACTACCATAAATTGATTGCCACCATCTAAAGCTCTCTTTCTTCAACATAGTTAGGCCCCCCTTCAACTTCTGCTCAGGTCTGAGGTCCATCTCATCCATAATCCTCTATGTGTCCTCCAGCCAATACTCAGCGTCTGTCGGGGGTCCACCAGTAATACCCTCAAATGGAACTGCACCAGCAGCAACCAAAGAATTTGAAATCTCCACTACAGTCATGTAACTAGGGGCTCTAGCAGCTCTCTGAAACATGCGGAAGATAGCTCTATTAATGGCGTCTTCATTCATCTCAATATCCTCATCTTCAGTGACGGGAGGGTCTCTCATAGGAGTAAATTGATCATCATGAGAAAGGGTCGGATCTACTTGAGGAACAGGAAGATCAAGTGGTGACATCGGATCGTCTATCGTAACAGAAGGTCGAGTGACTTGCCCTCTACCACGTCTACGTCATGTCCTACGACCTCTAGCAGCATTCATCGTTGGATCTATAAGGCTCTACAGAAAGAATTTGAAACATTTGTCAGATTAGCATCAGGGATCTCGAGAAAACTTTAAATTATAAAATAAGGTGACACATTTTTTTTATTTCTTAAAAATCCAAAGTTTAGGACCTATATACAGTCCGAGTGTTTAAAACCGAAAGCTCTGATACCACCAAATGTAACCCCTTAGACCCGGTCTAAACGTTAGACCCAAACCTAAGCGGGGCACATGTCCCATTCAGAGATTCCTTTATATTTAAAACAACTTATAAAACATTATATATAATACATAACAAAATATCAGTAATAACGATATATCCAAAACGATAATAAAATACATGTCACCAAACATAACTGAAAAACATATAAAAATATATGTTCGTACAAAATAAAGTAGTTGATTTCTCCTGATGCCAAATATGCTAGCTTATGGTCTGCTGTTATCTGAAAAAGATTAAAATTTACAGAATGAGCTAAAAAGCTCAGTGTGTCCCATACAATGTAATATACATAACAAAATAATTCAGATAAGATAAAACAATTTATCAAATATATTTTAATAACATGCACACTACCCCATCCAATCACCAAATTGTGTAGGTTCACCTGAACCGTACACCGCCTATACACCAGTAAGGCTTAACCTGTGCACAAAGCAGAGGAGCTTAGGAAAACTGTAAGGTTTATCCTTGCACACAGCAAAAGGACCTGGGAAACTGTAAGGCTTACCCTTGCACACAGCAAAGGGACCTGGTAAACTGTAAGGCTTACCTTCGCACACAGCAAAGGGACCTGGGAAACTGTAAGGCTTACCCTTGCACACAGCAAAGGGACCTGGTAAACTGTAAGGCTTACCTTCGCACACAGCAAAGGGACCTGATAATACTTCCTTCAATCGTACCCCAATGACAAAATAAACATGTATGCATTGGAGTAAAAACAGTAATTAATTCATTAAATATGGAAATGTTCCATATTTAGAAATCATGTACCACAAATACTATAAATATAAACCATATAAAAATTATACGGTAAATCAGACATTTAATAAACATTATTCAAAATACCGGATATTTTCTCATAAAGTATATTATATTCTCATAATATAAACCAGTTCGGATATATAGTTTATAACTGTAAGATAACACTGGCAGGGAAACACACATGTAACAGTCTGAGAAATCAGATAGGGAAGCTTATTACTTGTTTTGTCGATCACGCTCTTCTGTAGCGCTAGATCCTACGAATTGAAAAAATCTTTATTGGAATTCTAATAAAAAAATAATCTTAATCTTTACTTAAATAATATACGGAAACCTGCGGGTAGTTCTTGTAATACGCGGTTCGGACTGATCTGAAGAACGGACAGCACCGGACCTTACTGATCCTTGCTCAGGTGAAACACAAGTACCTTCATAAAATATGTTACTTAATCAATTTCTTAACCATATCTCAAATAAATAATCAAAATACTAAAATACTAAGCCTTTTTGGGTTCACAAGCTCGATTCGGGAATTTCGGGTCAGAATTTGGCAAAACGAACTTCGGAATCAAATTCAGGACGTCGAAAAACATAAAGTATGACCTTCTGAAATTTCGAATTCTTGGTCAAAATTAAAGTCAATGGGTTTGACTGACGATTTGGAGACTTTCGGGTTTGAATTTAGCGAAACGGACCCCAAAAACGGATTCGAGACGTCAAAAATTATCAGGATAGGTATTTTTGAAAATGATTAACGATCATTTAATAGCCGATCAAAGCTGGTCAAAATTCTGGTCAAAGGAGGTCAACAAACTGTCAACCATTTTATAGAAATATCACCCATTTTCGAATTAATTACCAAAATAGCACCCATTTTGAATTAATTCCTATAATAGCACCAAAATTGAATTAATTCCCATAATAGAACTGGTCAACGGTCAACGGTCAGGTCGGGTCAACGGGTCGGGTCGTGACCGGTCAAACCGGTTAAATCGGTTTCCAGCTTTCACTCGCCCTGCGGCGGCGTGTGTGGGCGCGTGAGGTGTCCTCCGGGGATCTAAAAATCACAGAAAATTTTCTAAAAATTATTTTGAGCGATTTCGAGATACTTACAAAGATCGGTTCAAATTTTTGAACGGCGGAGAGCTCGATTTCATCAAATCAAAAACTTTGACCGCTTCACCTCCCCACGCGCCGCCGTCGACGGAGACCGAGGGTGACACCGGCAGACTCGGAATGGTACAAGGAACACGATGGTGCAGGAGGTGTCGTAAACGTAGCAACGATCGACGATGAATTTAGGATTTTCTAGGCGATTGAGCTAAAAAAAAGGTCGATGCTTTGACTTGAAATTCACAACGTTTGGCAGCGTTTCGCTTCAATTAAATTGAGGAGATTGTTCCTGACTCGATAACAAACACGATGGTGCTTTCAAAACGGCGATCAGAATTCGGACGGCGTCGGGATCGTCGTCGGAAGTTGAAGGTTAGGAGAGGAAATTTGGGAGCATATAAGAGCAATTGGTTTCTTCTTTTTTTTCAAAAACCAATTGCACGTATAAATCCACCAATCTGACCAACTTTTATTGGGTAAATTCAGGGCTTGGTCCCTAAATTTTCTTTAACTCTAAAACAAGCTTCAAGTTTTAAAATCTTTCAATTTAGTCCTCAAATTTTCACCAATAACACAATTAAATCTTCAAATTCCAATTAAATATTATTTTGATATTTTCGGGTTATTACACTTCCATATTAGTAATAGACCTATTCAACATCTGATTTTCGACTTGACATCTTTCTAAATTGATGACGGTTGTATTGAACATTTCTTTTGCAATCCACAAATCATGAGAAAACTTCTTGGCTAGACCTTCGTGTGTCTTGCAATTATTTTTCAGTTTAATTACCCCTGTTATCCACTGTTCCAAGGTATTTCCCGTACCAGCCTTTTGAAAGGTTTGACTGATCTTTTGGAAATTCTCACGTATGGTTTCTATTTTTGTACTCAATTTATCATTTTCAATTTTCAAATGATGAACTTGAGCCTCATATTTATGCAGATCTTCTTCCTTCTGGATGCCCCCACTGACATTCTTACCTTTGAATACTTTTGGTATCAACCTAATAGGATAATCAGTAACCAAACTAGGTCGCTTCTTTACCTTGAACTCTAAAATTCCATAATCCAAAAGATTTTGAACTCGATGCTTGAAAGAGGTGCATTTCTCAATGGAATGTCCTTGAATTCCGGCATGATATTCACAATGAACATTGATGTCATACCAATTCAGATATGGAGGTTGCCACGGTTTCACATAGTGTGGAGCTACCTCTCGCGCTTCTAGTAACTTCTCATACAACTTCTTATATGATATAGGAATATCATCAAAATGAGAACACCTTTCGTCTTGGATCGATCTTGAGTTTTCGGTGTTGGGAAAAGACTCTTAAATACCGATGAATTATGATTGCATAACTTCTTTTCATCTCTGGTAACTTCTACAGTTGTCACCATTTCCTTGGTATCTCCAGACAATTTGTTGATACGAATGATGACTCTGTGTGATATCTCAAATTGGTTAGGATCAGAAGTCCCTTGTATATCTAAGATTGCAGAATTATGTTCATTGAGCTCTCTCTCTTTTTGTGCAGGAATCTCTTTTCCTTTGGCCAAAACAGATATTCTATCCATCATCTTGGACATTTGCTCTCTTATCTCTCGTATCTCCTTTTGCTCCTCAATGGACATACGATCTTTGGGCACATAGCTTTCTTCTATCCTTGGAGCTTCCTTAGGATGTCATTCCCTAGTTGTGTTAAAGTTTACTTAATCATGAAACCTTTTCTCCATAATGAAAATCTTTTATTTTAATGACCACTCTTGAATCAACACCCTTGATTATGCCATGATTATGCAATGCAAACAAAAGAAATCAATATAAACAAGTTAGAAGAAAATAAAATGTATTTATAGAATAGAAAAAAAATAAGAAAAATGGTTAATAATATTTAATGGAAAGGAAAAGATTATATACATCCTAACCTCATGCTTTCTAGTTCCATGCTTTGTTTGGAAAAATAACCTAACCGCATGATTTCTAGTTCACATGCATTTATTTCGGAAAATAAAGCAATACTAAATAAATTAAAAGACTCAACATGTTTTTTCTTTGTTTGCTAACCTTACGAGACTTATTTGGGTCAGATTCTACCTAGATTGAAGCTCTAGGTTTACTATATGCTTATTTATGGCTCTAAGGTAAAAAGGGTCAACAAATTGTCCTTTGTTGGTGCTCCCTTGGACTGCCAAGCCCACAATCCTGGTCCATTATAGACTTTCGAACTGAGTTCAATTCGAAGGAACACACTTCCTTATGTCCATACGAAGGTGAAAACCACACGAGGAAAATAAGGTGTGAGCTTAAAGAATGGTCCCCTATCCCATACGGAGGTGAAAACCACACGAGGGAGTAGTTTCTCATTCAAGCTAAATAGGATAAGAGCGGGGTTTTAGCTCATGTCATGAATGCAGTGCTCAGTATGTGAGGAAAAACATAAAAAGAAATAAATAATGTACAGCACACAAATATAATCTTTAAATCTAAAAACACACCATTAAATCTGAAAACATTAACAAACCAATTAGTACAACTATTTATACAGAAAATGATTATTAAAATAATCAAGGGAAAAAACTAAATTAAAACAAATTTAAATTTATTGCAAAGACAATTAATTAATAAATTGATGGCTTGACTCTCTTTAAAAAAAATCCCCAGCGGAGTCGCCAAGCTGTCGAGACGTTATTTCGTCCGGTGAAAACAAGTGTCGTTGCTTTCTAAATCTAGTCTCGAAAAGGTAAGTGTTTTTCTTTTGGTATAAGATAAAACACAATTTGTGGAGTCGCCACCAAACAGTTTATCGAGGTGTGATTGGTCACCAAAAATGCTATGTTATTTTAATAAAATTTATAAAAAAATATTAAAATAAAAAAAAAGGTATGCTTATAAGAAAATGAGTTCAGGAGTCGGTTACGTGTGGGGAAGGATTAACACCCTCACAAGACCTAAAATTGGTACCTTTGTTTATTAATTAATGTCTTTGCAATAAATTAACAAATTTGTATTTAATTTCAATTTATGATCCCATAAAAATAGTAAGGATATTATTTTATACCAACAAATCATTTAAAATATTTTCCTAATCAGTTAATAAAATATTTTATGACTTATTGTATAAAATAATATAACCCAATTACATATAATAATTTTAATGATTTAATCAAGAAAATATAAAAATTAAAGTTACTATTATAACTACTTAATATGAAAAGTACTATAGTTGTAAATAATCCTCTAATAATATGAAAATATTAAAAATATTAAAATTTAGAGAAAAAAATACATATTTCAAGAAAAAAAATAAAAAATAAAGTGAAACATTAAAATTAAGACAAAAAAACATGGGATTAGTATTAAAATATGGCCAAATTTATGGACACAAGTTAGTGCTCTACCTTATATTAAAACAAAATTTTTAAAGTGGAGCATCAATAATTATAATGCTATACCTTTTTAATTTTTTATTATTACAATTAATAATGGTATCACTTTGTGTCTTTATTATTATTTTTAATTATTCATTATTTTATTTTATTTTAAACACTAGTATATATTATTAGGATACATATGTGATTAAAATAAAAAGTAATAGATAAGTACTAGATTTAAAATATTTAAACATAAAAGGTAATAATAAAAATAAAATAAAGTTGCAATTAAATAATAACCAAAATAATAATATAGGATTAAATTAAAAAAATATATAAATTATTGGTCAATATTCGAAATATTATAAAATATATATTAAAAGTGTAAATAATCCTAAAATATTATTTAAATATATGTAAATATATGGGTAGTGACTAAAATAAAAATAAATAAAATGTGAAGACAAAATTAAAAGATATTAAACATGATTTCGATGACTATAATAGAAGATTATAGAATACATGGACCATAGACGTGATTTATCAATCCTGAAATTGCACACACATTCCCTCCCCAAAACGATGTAGTTTTGATGAGGGTATAAATAGGCCTTAAATGGTTATTTTCCCTCATTTTTCTTCATTTCTCTCTTTTGCTTCTCTATCTAAACTCCCTCACCGGAGGGAACTCCAGTCATCGATCGGTCACTATTCCGGTCACCGCCGGTAATTACTATTCCGGTAACTATTCACGACCGAAAAAACAATTAAAATAGCTCAAAATGTATATATATTAACGATCTACCCGAATCCGAGCTTCTTTTTCGCTAAAAGCTAATCAATCGGACTAGATCTGAAATTTTACCTTTGGTTAACGATGGTTTCCGACGACGTTTGAGCTTCTCGGTAAGTCTTCCTTCTCTTCCTTTCCTTCTGGTTTTGTTTGCTTTTTTCTGTTGTTTTTCCTTTGCTTCCTCTCGTATGGATGCTTGCTCTCTTCCCATTCTTGCCGTTGTGTTATATATTTTTTGCAGGTAAGTCAAGGCTTTTATAGCCCTCAAAACATTGTTCATTCGGTGAGTCACCAGATCTACGATGGTGACTCACCATATAGATGATGAAGTGTGCGGCTATCCTCGCTTCTTCTGCAACCTTCTGTTGGAGGCGATGGTGTCGTGACAGCGTCTGGTTGGAGCACCTGGAGGCGGCGGCCGGAATAATTCTAGGGTTGGTGAACCTTAGAGTTTCTGTTAGATTAGATCTGGACCGTTGGATATGGAGAGATCCAACGGTTGAAATTTGTGGAGGCAAAAATAAGATGTGAAAACCCTAATCGGGTTTGGGTCATTTGGGCTTGAACTGTGTTTGGGCTTAAATATGGTTGATTTTATAAAATGAGCCTTCGGATTGTATTATTTGTAATAATAAATATATTAATATATAATAATAATAGTAATAATAAATAATAGTAATAATAAAAATATATGCAAACTCGGAAGAAATTAACTATCGACACATTTAATGTATAAAAATTCTTGATTAAAAATATAATGTTTTTTTCGGGTTTATCCATTTATGTCACGAAAGACGTGTAACTCTTATTAATAGAGGTGGTACTTTAATTTTTATTTTTTTAAAAAATTATAAATAAAATCACTCCATTTACGCGCAGAATCATCATTTTCTTCTATTCTCTGCGCATTGGATGCTATGAAGTTTCACTCTTTTACAATTCGATTCCGGGATCCCTTTTTCTTTAGTAATTGTTCTTCGTTAATTATTTGATTCTTGAGATCTGAAAATGGCTCAGAGTTTCGTTTTGTCGAACTGGTGGCCGAAGGAGGCGAAGAAAGGGACGCCGATGGTGGTAAAAATGGAAAACCGGAACTACTTGGTGTTGGAAATCGACGACCACGATGGTGCATTCGGCCGACGGGGAAAAGCCGAGGAAAAAACGCGAAGCATGTGACTTGGGTTTTGCTTGTTAAGGCTCATCGTGTCGTCGGTTGTGTCGCCCCGATAGCTTCTCTTTTCTGGGCATTGCTCGGAGCCGTCAAGAAAAGGTTGATCTTTAGGGAAGATGTTGCAATGGTGAGTGAAAAAAATGGGGAAAGGGAAGCTTCTCTTCAGTGTCACCATACTCTTCTTAATAACTTCCCTTACAATTCCGGGTTTCGAGCTTTGCCTAAATTCTGTGTTGCTCTGTCACTCATCGAAAACTAGATCCAAAAATAATTATTGTTACAGTTTCTTAAAGTTTTGATTTTTCTTTAAAGAGAGGAAAGTTGATTAAGGAAAAGAAAGTTGTATGAATGAGTTTGATTTTTTAAAACGAAGAGTGGACAATTATTGTAAACTTAGAGTGAAGTGAAAGTGTATGAATGGGTTTGATTTCTTAAAACAAAATTGTAGCATATTGACATGAAGATTGTAGAGAACGATAATGGAAGTAAGAGGACGATGGGTTTTATCGTTTTTAGAAAAAACTCTAAAATATTTTTAAAATATTTTTATTAACATATAAATGTGATTTCTATGACTTCTATTTTTTATATGTTTCTGTCTTCTTTTAATTAATATGTTGTAATTTTTAAGATTTCTATTTTTTATACGTTTTTGTCATTGGAATTAATGAAGGTTTAAAAATAAGGTAACGGATTAGTGTTGCATTAATTTAGGTTTTAATTCATTTGACTTTATCTCTTCTCGTAGCTTGTTATCGCTGATTTCTGTGTATCATTCTCTTCATGTTTCCTCTTTTTAATTTTAGTCGAGTCTTACGTTTCTGTCTATATGAAAAAATTATTATGCAGAGATTTATTAGCAGTGATTACTTCCCATTACAGAAGCGTATATGAAGAATATTCAAATATGTATTTATTTATTTATTTATAAATGCATTGCATTTTATCTTTATTTTTAATTTTCTGACTGCCGGAGGTCTTACACAGAAGTTATTTTCAACCATGCGTTGGAGGCAGCCTACTACTCTACTTCCTTTTACTCCATTACATATGAGAATAAGATTTTGTTGTTGTTGTTGTTAGTAATAATAAGATTTTACGTCATTTTTCGTGACGAAAATAAATGAATTTATTAAAGATAAAAAGATACCATACATGCAATTAATTTTTTTTAAATATTATTTATAAAACTAAGAATTTGATATACTCAATGTATTAACCTTTCAATAAAAATCAATATGACATATCGGTTTCTTGTAACTTGTGGAACATATACGTAGATATATTTCATCAGATAAACAAATCTTTAATATTCCAAGAAAACAAATACGGATCAAATATTAGACAGACTTAGCCGCACTTTTTTGCCAAGTTTTACTTATCCAATTTTTGTTCCAGCAAATTTTGGCATCGATCCCATGATGCTGTAAAGAAAACTCAATTCCCTTTGAGTTGATATATCGTAGACTCAAAAAAAAAAAAATTCTAGTTATGAGTGAAAGAGTGAAACACTTTAAATAGAAAAAATTCAATATGAGAAAAACCATAAATTTGATCTTTGGACCAACTCGAATAATCCTGAATTAACATTAAAATTAAAGGTAAATATATCAAATACCACTGAACTTTAAGTATTGTATTATTTATAAGATTAAACTTTTAATTTTTGTCAAATTAATGCACTGAAATTTGATTTTTATTCAATCCTACCCAAAGATGGAGGCAGGCCTGGGCCAACCTAAGCCTTGGCTCCCCTATGCCCAAGAGAAAAAAAATCTTGATTCTATATTTTTATTATATTTAGTTTTAGTTACAATTCTATTTAATCAAAATTAAGTTAATTAAAGTATTATTTAATTTCACGTTTAATTATAATTTTACTTCGTTAAAATATTAAATTAATAGTTTTTTGCTTCTAATTTATTTGATTTGATGCTATCTTTGTCTTATTTTTTTACTTTCATTATATGCTTTTTAAATTCAAAGATTTTTTTAAAAGTCTGAAGGTAATCGAATATCTTTACTGAGATTTTGAACCTTATTTTCTTCTATATATATATATTTTCATTTTTATGCTTTATTTATATTTTATTTTTTACTTATGAACTTGTGATGTTATTAGTTGTTTGTTTAGTATTTTTTTTTCAATATTACATACAAGATTATAATAAAAATTTAAAAGATACTCCTCATATCCTATTTTATTCAACTAAAATTATTTAGTATATTTTATCTAGATTATAGATGAGTTTGGTTCTATGAAAATGAGAATTCATCTTAATTGATGAAAATATTATGTTTTGGATTATGTATTTTTTACATAAATTTTAAAGTTTTTTTAGAACTTTTAGTTATTCTAGTTTTAATTGTTACATTTTAAATTAAAAGATTATATATGTGAACTATACTCATGTTAGATTATTTATATTATATTTATATTGGTCCAACTAATAATATTTTTTAGAATTTGTGAATTGAGAGCTGTAAATTGAATAACGGTGGCTGGAAAATTGATTTACATGCTTACAGTTATTACAAATTGAGTTACGCAAGTACAAAGAAAATTAGTTCAAGACTACATGCTACTTTATTATTATCAATGATTTTTTAATATTTTATCTAACTTTTTTATATTTGACAAGAAAAACAATGAAACATATTAAAAAATTAGCTACAAAATTCTCTTTTGTTTTCTGTATACAACACAACATTCTTTTTTATTTTTATTTTACTTTAATTTTCTTTGCTCAAACTTAGTTTTATTTTATTTAGGGTAAATTGATGATGGTTAGTATTTTTTTGGAAAAAATTAAGGAGTAAAAATGTGAAAAAGAAAATTGTAATAGGTTACATGTTATCCTGTGTAACCGAACTGTTAGAAACGATTAACCGTTAGCGATTAACCTTTTCTTAAAGGTTAGGTTATGGTTAACAAAATTCAATAACTTTTATAACGGTTAACTATACTGTTTAGAATAATTGATACGATTAACCGACCACAAACACCCTTATCGTTAATGACACGATGATGTGGCTAATGATTATTGATGTGGCTGATGGACGTAGACGTAGAAACCTCACCAAAATGACATCGTTTTGATCCGATTGTTAATGATTTAATGGCCTATTGATATAATTGAAACGAAAATCAAAGTTCAGTGCTAAAATTAGTAAAATTGAAAGTTCAATGATATAAACGATATAACGCCTAAAGTTTGGTGGTATTTGGTGTAATTCAGTGGCGAATCCAGAAAAATATTATTAGTTGGGCCCATAAAAATATAATAAAAAATTTATCTAATATTACTCATATATATAATCTTTTAATATAAAAAAATTAATAACAACTAAAATTAGTATAATTACATGTCCTAAACGAACTTTTAAATTTATGTAAAAAAATACTTAGTTCGAAATATAATATTTCATCAATTAAGATTTACTCTCTTTTTCATAAAACCAAAATAATCTATAATCGAGGAAAAATCAATTGAGGGCCATGGCCTAGGTAGGCCCAGACCTCCTTCCACCCTGGTGTAGTTTACCCTAAATTTAATTCATTGAGGTACATGAGTCCATATACTCAAATCTTTATGCTCCACTCATCCTTTCCGCTTCTCGACATCGTCACATTCGTTTAAAATTATTGTAACCTATACAAAAATAATATAAACAATTGTTTAATAACTACTTAACTATAAAAATGTAAATAATGTATAATGTATGCAAAAACTAACTAATGCATGCTTGAGATTAAAGTAAATCTAAATGAAAAGAGGTCTAAAATATAATGAAAATCAGTTATTGAGCTTGGAACACTATAAGGATTCCGGCTACGAAATAATCAATGGTCGACCCATATTTTTGAGATTCTCGATTTATCAGGGTGATGGGCAGCGGTGATGCCTTTTTCTCTGTTGTTTTATAACCGTTTTCTGCCATTGAGTTCTGCAGTATCTTACTGCAGTTCCTAGTGTTTTATCTGTTGTTTTGCCTTATGTAGTATGAAATGGATAAATTGTAAGCAGAGATAAATGTTTATCTGTTGGTAGATAAGGTCATATGTTCTCTGTTCTTGACGATGATATTCATAGTCCTAGGATAATTTGAAGAGGAAAGGTGAGGTTGAAATGTCTTAATGAGAGGATATCTTTATTATTGGGCTAGATGGAGTTGGTCGAAATAATAAGCTCGTCTTGTTTGTTAGTGTCCTACTTATTTAACTTCGGAGGACTTGAGTATTAATGTTGAGAGTTCGGTTTTACTGTCGAACGTTTTGATAATTTGAATTGATTTCTAGTACGATGGAGTGATTTTCCCCCTCATTTGAAGGTGACGTTATATTGCTTAATTACGTGTTGTTTACTGTTAGATGGTGTATCTCTTATTATTCAGGAAAGATTTGTTGGGATTATCCATATGTATCTCACGGTGCCAGCTAGTGGTCTTTAACCGTATATTTTTTTTATAGCTGGGAATTAAATTTCAATTACTATAATATGTCGAGATTTTTTATGAGTTTGGGCATGCTAGGTGTTTTGCGATTTTTATTTCAATTTGTCCTTTCAAAAGGTGTGTTCTTGGTTTCTTGCCCCTTATTTATAACCAGATTGTACTTTTTTTAACTATTGGGTAAAATACATAAATAGTCCCTCGACGATAGGACATTATTTTGTTGAGTCTTCCGACTATTAAAATTTATAAAATGATTCTTTGAATATTAGAAGTTATAAAACGATCATTTGACTAAGGGCGTTGCTTTGTTGAGTCTCTCGACCATTAAAAGTTATAAAATGGTCATCTCACTATTCATATGTTCTAAACTCGTCATTTTTCATTAAAAAATTGACCATCATCGGAGCTTAATGTTAACCTGTTGAATGAGATATGATAGTCGTTTGACATTATGAGATCAAATTTTATCATATCCCAATCAACTCCAAGAACAAAATGGCGCCGACAGTGTCTCAAACGGAGATCCGAACGGAGCCAAAATGGAGGTGGAAGATATTTAAAGGTGAGAAAAAAAAGAGAAAGATAGAAGAAAGAGAAATGGTTGGTTTTGTCTTCAAATAGGGATTGGTCCCAGCTTTATGGAAGCACTCTCCAATTAAAAGAAATGGGGAATTTGTAATTTAAGCCACTGATGTTCCAAGGATTTAGGTTATAGGTTCACAGGTTAACAGAAAGTTCATTTTAGCCCTAAATGCAACCGAAATTAAAATTAGTTTTGATAAAGAAAAGGCCCTACTTTGGGGTGTGACAACTCTCCCCTTAAAGAAATTTCGTCCTCGAAATTTACTTGGTCTGAATAGATGTAGGAATTAAGCTTTCATCGATTCAAACATCTCTCAGGTAGACTATGTGGGCCCACGATTGCTCCACTGAAGCATCGAAATTCGCCTATTTTGAAGAACTCTCTCATCCCGATCTAGAATCTGAGCTGACTCCTCCTCGTAAGACCGATCAGGTCTCAAAGCCACATACTCCACCTGAGAAGATGTGACTTGGGCTCGGACGGTACAACCCCAACATAGAAACATGAAAAATGTCATGAATATGGTTGACTTGTGGTGGTAGCTCAAGCTGGTAAGCCATAGGTCCAACTCTCTTCAGAATACGATACGGTCCAATAAACTTTGGGCTCAACATACCCTTGCGTCCAAATCTCAGAACCTTTTTCAACGAAGACACCTTCAGAAATACTTGATCACCAAACTAAAGCTCAATATTCTTTTTCCTCTGATGAGCGTAAGATTTTTGCTTATCAAACGTCTCTCTCGAACGATCATGAATCAACCTGATAGTATCCTCAGTCTTCTAGACTAATTTTGGACCCAACGTCCTCCTATCATGCAACTCATTCCAAGAAGATAGGAGTACGTCACTTATGCTCATATAGAGCCTCGAAAGGGGCCATACGGATGCTGGCATGATAACTGTTATTGTAGGCGAACACAACTAACGGTAGGAAGTCTTCCCAACTACCATTGAAGTATATCACACAACTTCAAAACATATCCTTCAGAACCTGTATTACTCTCTCAGATTGACAATCTGATTACGAGTTAAACACTATACTGAATTTTAAACGGATTCCTAGAGTCTCATGCAGAGCTTTCCAAAACCGAGAGTAACCCTCGAATCTCAGTAAAAAATGATGGACAATGGAACACCATGAAGTCTAATGATCTTGGAGATATACAACCTTGCTAGCTTGCACAAGGAATAATTAACTTGCACCGAAATAAAATGGGCTGAATTAGAAAATTGATAGACAACCACCCACACAGAATCCTTTTTCGAATGAGTCAGAAGTAACCCAATCACAAGATCTATCTTAATATGTTCCCATTTCCACTTTGAAATCATAATAGTCTGCAACAAACCAGACATATGATGATGCTCTACCTTGAACTGCTAAAAAGTTAGGCACCTCATCACGAACTCAGAAATATCATTTTTCATACCAACCCAATGGTAACGATCATTGAGATTCTTATACATCTTGTCTCCACCAGGATGTATAGTATAAGGACTACTATGGGCTTCCTGAAGAATAGTCTGCCTCAACTCACTATCCTTAGGAACCCAATAACGACTATGGAAATACATAATACTATCATGATCAAAACTATAATCTGAGCTCGATCATTGCTCAAACTGCTCCACCAAGGGAAACAAGGTGTTACACAGAAGCTATTTAGCCTTAATTTCCTCGGATAAGGTTGGTTAACTTACAACTCTGCCAACAGGCTGTCATCATCATATAAATTCAACCTGGCAAACAAAGCTATCAAATTGAAAAACGTCTTACGACTTAAGGCATCAGTCACTACGTTAGGCTTACCCATGTGATAGTCAATCTCAAAATAGTAGTCTTTCAGAAGTTCCATCCATCGATGTTGCCTCAAGTTTAATTCCTTCTGAGTAAGTATATACTTAAGACTTTTATGGTCAGTAAAGATATAACACTTCTCCTCATAGAGACAGTGTCTCCATATTTTCAAAACAAAAATCATGACAGCTAACTCCATATCGTAGGTGGGATAATTACGTTTATGTGGTTTCAACTAATGATACGTATAAGCCATAACCATTCCAGCTTGCATCAGAATACACCCTAATCCAGAGTGAGAAGCATCACTCTAAACTAAAAAATCCTTCCCAGACTAGGGTTGGATCAACATAGGATCTTCAGTTAGAACAATTTTTAATTTCTCAAACGAGATTATTGAGTTTCGGACCAAACAAATGGAACATTCTTTCTAAAACAAAAGGAGTAGCGATGATAGAAAAACCCTCAACAAAATGATGGTAGTAACCAGCTAAGCCCAAAAAACTATGAATCTCCGAAACATTCTTGGATTATTTCTAGTTCAGAATAGCCTCCACTTTATTCGGATATACTCGAATACCTTCAGTAGAGACTATGTGTGCAGAAAAGTCACCTCGCTGAGCCAGAGCTCATACTTGCTCAACTTAACAAACAACCTATGCTCCCTTAAGGTTTGTAGAACAATTCTCATATGCTCGTCGTGCTCTGCTTCAGTTTGGGAATACACCATGATGTCATTTATAAAACAACTACAAACTGGTCTAGAAAAGGTCAAAACACCCAATTCATCAGGCATATAAAGGTGACAGGGGCATTGGTTAACCCAAATGACATCACTAGGAACTCGTAATGCCAATATCGAGTATGAAAAGCAGTCTTAGGAACGTCAAAATTCTTCACCTTGAGTTTGTAATAATCAGACCTTAAATATATCTTCAAAAAGACAGTAGCACCTCGAAACTGCTCAAACAAATCGTCAATTATGGGTAGAGGATATTTATTTTTAACTGTAAGTTTGTTCAATTTTCGGTAGTCAATACAGAGTCTCAAAGTCTGATCCTTCTTTTTGACAAGAAGTATTGGAACACCCTACGTTAAAACGTTAGCCTGGATAAAGCCTCTATCCAACAACTCTTGAAGTTGGACCTTCAGTTCCTTTTGCTCTTTAGGGGCCATACGATAAAGAGCCATCAAAACTAGAGTTGAACCAGAATAGACTTCTATCTCGAAATCAACCTCTCTTTCCGGTGGTAAACTAGACAACTCCTCGGGAAAAACATCGAGAAACTCCCTCACAGTCCGAATTCTCTCCAAGTCTAATCGAAACCCCTAGTATCTAGAATATAGGCAAGGAACGCTTCATAACCTCTTCAGATCATTCTTTCAGCAAACAAAGCATATACATCATTCGTCAGAAAACCACGACGTTCCCTAATTAACACTATCATCCTATCATCAAGAGTCTTTAAAATAAATTTTTTGGTCTCACAGTCAACATTAATTCGATGTTTATCCAGCCA
The DNA here is from genome assembly GCF_006381635.1 of Hibiscus syriacus. Taxonomy (NCBI): domain Eukaryota; kingdom Viridiplantae; phylum Streptophyta; class Magnoliopsida; order Malvales; family Malvaceae; genus Hibiscus; species Hibiscus syriacus. Next base: position 11,038,066 of record NW_024063059.1, on the reverse strand, counting down.
TTCCATTCCAGAATTAAATCAAAGTCCTCTAGAGGCATCTCCAATAGGTCGGTCAAGAAAATTTCCCCTTAAACCTCTATTAAAAACTTGGTTCAACTACATGAAATGAACTAACAGACTTTGAATTGTCACGACATTCTCGGTAAACTTTACAGGAATACTAAGACCACCAGACACAGAATACGATACGTAGGAAATATTAGAACTGGTATCAATTAAAGTAAAATACGAGACTAAATGAATAGTAATAGCATCTGCAATCACGTTGGGTCCATTGCGATCCTGTCGAGCTATAGCTTCATACATCAAGGTAAGATATCTGGCCTTTGTCCTAGCTGTACCCCTACTCTGAGAATGTCAGCCTATACTAGCAGACCCTGATGTCTTCTGCTGACTACGACCCCCAACTAGAGTCTGAAAAATACTCTGAGTACGAGTATGTTTCTGAATTTAAGTTTGAACAGTATGAGCTGACTCTAGACAATCTCTCAGAAAATGATCACCAAATCCACATCTAAAATAAGTACTATCCTTCTTTATACATTACCGAAGTAATACTTTCCATAGTGCTCACAAACGGTCAATAGTGGTGCCTCTAGAGGAATCACCCTGGCTAGAAACTAGAGTTTTCGGTGCAGTTGACACTGCAGACCTAGAACTCGTACCACATCTCTAAGAATAACCATCCCTACTCTTCTTGTTGGATATCTCAACTGAACTAGAATACGTGTCAACTGAACTAGAAGGCCTCCTGAAATTGTCTTGATCCTTACTACGCTCCAAACCCAAACATTTTAACCCCTCAGCGTAGTATTGGATATCTCAAACAAGTTGTCAAAGTTCCTCTCTCAGTGAGTAGCAACCCGATCCTTGATCTCATACCTCAATCCATTCTCAAACCTCAAACACTGATATATCTTAATGTCCACCGACCTAGGGGCATAGCAACTCAATCTGATAAGCTCGATCTCCTAATCCATGACATAAATACTACCCTACTGCAAATTCTGAAACTCCTAACGTCGCTCATGCAAGTACCTCTCCTCGATATAGCGACTATGATAACCCTCATTGAAAAAGTTCCAAATCAACTGATCTACTAGAATACTCTTGGAGATCGAACACCACCACGTCAAACCTTCATTCTAGAGCAAAGTTAATGCTCCCTTTAGTTTTTTACTCGGGCCTCAGCTTCATCTCATCCACAGTCCTCTTTGTATCATCCCACCAATACTCTACATCGGTCGGAGGTCCCCATAGAAATAACCTCAAATGGTACTACCCCAGCACCACTAAAGAAAGATATGTCCACAATAGACATATTAATAGGGGCCTAAGACGCTCTCTAAAACATGCAGTAGATAACTCTGTTGAAGACGCTCTTATTGAACTTAGAAAACTTGCGCTCGAAGGCATAAGGGTCTCTCATTAGCGTAACAGGAGACAATCGAACACGCTGAGCAAGAGGATCTCTAGCTAACGCTAGGTCCTCTACGAAAACAAATGGTTGAGTCGCTTGATTCATACGAGCACTCATTTCAGACCACTAGGCTCTACATAAAGAAATTAAAACCTATGTTAGATCGACATCGAAGATCTTAGATATAAAAGTTAAATATTTGGTGACATGTTGTATGAAAACATTATAAAACATTATTTGAAAATATTTAAGGCTCATCTACAGGCCGAGTGTTTAAAACCAAAAGCTCTGATACCACCAGTGTAACCCCTAGACCTGACCTAGGTGTTTCGACCAAGTCTAGACGATCACAGAACGTATACAAATTTCTTCCATATTTAAAACATTTTCAAAATACAATTTAGAATTAAAATACAAATAACAGAGTGGCATTGAATAACCACCAGAAAAGCCATCAGAAATTTCAAGTCCATAATACAATACTAAATAGAAAACAATCACCAAAACATCCAAATAATGATCAGATAAAGTTTCTATCATTGAAAATATAAAATATCGGTAAAATAGTATATAATGACATTGGAAAAATACATGTCACCAAAATATATCAAAAGAGGGCATAAGGTCAATACACAATTTCAAAATGGAGGATTTTAGATCCTCCTAATGACTGTCTGCTAACCTACTGTCGGGGAAATATTTGAAAAGGTAAAAATTACAGGGTGAACTAAAAAGCTCAGTGTGCCCCTTACAGTGTAACAAGAAATTTGAATAATTATTTCAATATAGTTTATTTCAAATGTATTTCAAAAAACATATTTTTAAAGTATGGAGAATACATATATCAGAAATTAGAGCAATGAAATAAAATAGTTGTCATAAAACAGAGTATTTAATATCATCAAAATAACCAAAACAATTCAAACGGATAGTTTAAGACAAAAGTGTAACACCAATAGGAACACACCTAAATCGGTATGAGTAGTTGGGTACGGAAGTCCACTAGCGAGTTTGCTTATCACGAGCGGGGGCAGGGCTAGATCCTAAGAATCGAAAACTAAGTCAAAATCCTAACATGCTAAAATAAAAGACTCTAATTAAGAAGTTTTAGAACCTACGAGTAGCTCTCAAAGAACGTGCATTGGAATGGTCTATCGAACGCGATGCACCAGATCCTATCGACCCTATATCAGGGAAAAAACAAGTACCTTTACAAAAACATAAGCTCATATCAATACCATATTCGAATCATAAATAAATAAGTTAAAAAGCTAAAAATACTAAGCAATTACAGATAAAAGGGTTCGATTTGCGGCTTTTGGGTTGGAATTTGGTGAAACAGACTATAAAATTGGACTCAGGACATCGAAAAACCTTAAGATTGTTGGTCTCGGGAATGGTCAATGTCAATCAATGACTCAAGCGCACAACTCATGTCGGACGAGTCGCGGGTCGGGTCAAAGGTTTCTAATTGTTTGGCTGGCCAAAAGCACGTCCACACGTGGCGACGGCCCGTACGGACGCGTGTGGCCGATTCTGGTGGTCAGTTAACCACCAAAATACACATAATTGAATTTTATACAACAGGGTGACACTACTGATGCTAAATGGCGAAGGAGCACGATAAAAAGCATTTTAAATCTTGGCCTGAAATTCCTTAACCTCATAGCCATTTAAGCAGGTGACGGTGGGGAAACCAAGGAAATTGATCGACTTATCTCAGCTCTAGGAACACAATGGCGCCGGTGGTGTAACAAACGGAGGTCCGAGCGGTACTAAAACGAAGGTAGAAGATATTTAGATGAAAAGAAAAAAGAGAGAAAAAGATGGAAGAGAAAGAGAGAGATAAAAGGTTGGTTTTGTCTTCAAACCGGGATTGGTCACAACTTTATGGGACCACTCTCCAACTCAAAGAAATGGGGAATTTGCACTTTAAGCTACTGAGGTTCCAAGGATTTAGATTCTAGGTTCGCAAGTTAACGAAAATTTCATTTTAGCCCCGAATGCAACTGAAATTAAAATTAGACTTGATCGAAAAAAATTTAGGCCCTAATTTGGGGTATGACAAGGTTAACGTCCAGCTCATACTACAATCAATTTTCTAATAGAAAAGGACAAATTTGAAATATATGAATAAGGATGATCATTTTATAACTTTTAATAGTCGAGAGACTCAACAAAGAAACATCTTATAATTAGGGAATCATTTTATAACATTTAATAGTAGGATGACTCAACTTAATAGAATTTACATTACCTTAAACTCTTTGATTCTTATTATTAATTAATGCTGAGAAAAAAAAGGTGTAAACTACACGAGTGACCATTAAATTATTGCTCATTTTCATTTTGACCACTGACGTTTTGATTTGATCAATCAGACCACCCAACTATTTAAATGCTTCAATCAAGCCATTGGCCGTTAACTTTTAACGGAGGTGGTGATGTGGCAATGAATAAAATTGGCATAATTATATATTTGATCCTTATTATTTACATATTCTATCAATTTAGTCATTATTTTAATTCAATTAAAATAAATTTAACTCTTTAACCCGGATGTGTCATGTGTCACTATATGATTAGATGATTAATTTAATTAATTTAAATATTTTAATTAAGTAAAATTTCTTACCAAATCCAAGATCACCTTGGATCCTTGGGCATACTTTTGCCACTGGGCCAAGCCTACTTGATGAAGAGTAGGAGGCATTTGATAAGCTCATTGGATGGTGTAAAATGCTTTCCTTGTTTATGGGGAGTTTGTTCGTAACATCCAATGCCATGTCCAAACGTTGTTCGTAACATCCAATACCCAGTCCAAACGTTGTTCGTAACATCCAATGCCATGTCCAAACGTAGCAATCTCAGGAGAAGCATGAATCCCATTGGAACAAGCCAAAACAAAAAAAGTTGAAACAGCAATAAATCAGAAATGACCCCAAGGTTGTTGAAATGAGAGGTTTAGTCGACAACTTTATCAACTCTCACGTACAACATTCGACACGTAGCATATCTTGTTCCATAAAGATAAGAAGTTAGGTTCCCAAAAGCTGCTAGATATAAAGGAAAATCAGTGTGGAAAATGAACATCCATTCACATGTAACTAGTCAAACACATGAGATTCCAAATCGGATGCGTTAGTGACTGCAAAATAATTCGAACAAAACAATGTTAATCTAAAACTATAGGGTTTTGACATTTTATTATATATCAATTTACAGTAATTATAACGAGTTGACATTTTAGGTGCAATTTTATGAGTAAACTATATGAATGATCACTTTTATTTGAGTTTTATAATTTTTTTCTCATTGAATTTAATAAACATAATTTTAGGTTATATTTTTATTTTAATTAAGATGTGGTCACTAAAGGTTAATAGTCGTTAAACCTTTAACGATTTACTCATGTGACACAATAAACACATAAAATTGAATTTACATCATTTCACGTAGTAGATGATACGTGGGTTAAATTTTGGTCACTCCCCTTTCATATTTATACACTTGTACTCACTAAATTAAAAAAACAAGTTTAGGTCACTTAAATTATCGTTTTATTAAGTTTTAGTCACTTGGACGTTGAATGTCATTAGTTTGATGATGTATCCCATTAGTAAAATGATTTAATTTTTATTTTAGCCGCTACACTTTAGACAAAATAATGATTATGGATGTTTTTGTAAATTCAAATTAATTTAGGGACATCATTTCAATTTATCCATTTTTAATAGATTTTCTTCCAACCCTACTTTTATTCATCTTCTCCATGCTTGTTTTTTAAACATCTCTGCTCCAAGTGACGATAACATCGTCGTGTTGGTGAATTTTTTATAGTTTTAATGACGAGTTCTCTGCATTTTTCACGATCTTCATTACTTTTTTTTGTACATTTTTTTTACAAGTAAGAATCCAACTAATTTGACTTCAAATAATTACAACTAACTTAAAACAAGAAGGGAAACAAGAAGGTTATTGCAATGGAACAGAGATGTCTGAAGAAGAAGCGGGGAGAAGATGAGCAATGTTGAGGGTTGAGGAGAAAAAAATATTAAAAAGGGTAAATTGAAATGTTGTTCTGAAACTAATTTGAATTTACAAAAGACCCATAATCAGTATTTTGCCTAAAGTTTAGGGGTTAAAATTGAAATTAAACTATTTTACTAACAGTTCTCATCATCAACATAACAACATTCAACGTCAAAGTGACCAAAACTTAATAAAACAATAAAGAAAGTGATCAAAACTTGTGTTTTTTGAATTTTGTGAGCAAAAGTGTACAAGTATGAAAAAAAGTGATAAAAACTTAATCCTCGTATTATCTATGTGAAAATGATATAATTTTAATATTATATATTTACCGTGCCACGGTAAAAAACCGTGAAAGGTTTAAAGGCCGTTAATCATTAGTGAACATATCTTAATTAAAAGGAAACAAAAGTAACCAAATATTATGTTTTTTTGAATTCAGTGAGGAAAAATTTATAAAATTCAAACAAAAGTGATCAATTTTGTAGTTTATCCTTTCATAATTTTCTTCCGTTTATATGTCTTGATAGGCTGATGAATTGATTTTTTAAAATTATGTGTACGGTCAGGAAATTGACCAAAAAAAATAAAAATAAAACAGAAGGGTATTAATTATAAGATACTCTATAATGAATTTAGATCGTACCTGAGAAATAATTTTTGATATGTTTTCTTCAATGGATTAGCAAGCACCTTGACAATAATCAATTAATCATATTCAGCACGTTACATAAAATCTATAGGCTTTAGTTCTTTCTTGGTAGTACAATTATTTTAAAATATTAAAATAAATAAATTTTGTATATTATTTATAAGAGTAATTTTAATTTGAAAATTATCATCACATTTATACGGTTAATTTATGATAATAATACAAATTTATTTAATTACTAAAATAACACTTAAACAACATTATTTACAGAAATTACACCATTTTCGATCATATAAAACAAAGGTGTGTCTAGCTGGTCACATCTGTGCCTTATGTGGCATGAAGGGTTAGATCTCTACATTCTGTTTGGTTGAAACGAACCATTTAAACGGTTATTTAATGATTTTTATATTATTTTAATTAGTTTATATTATTTTAATTAAGATTGATATTTAAGTATTTTTTTTATTTTTTTCGTGCTTGAATGAAATTATTTATTTATTATTTTAATCCATTTAAATAATTTTTTATATTATATTTTTAATACATTTAAATAATTTATTTTTATATAATTGGTTGTAAAATAATTGATAGTAAATTAATTTGTCTTCATAAATATCTACATTTTTTATTGATAAATACTTGAAGTGTTATATACAATAGAAACATAGCTTTTTAACATCAAAGCAAAAATAAATAAATCCTTTTACTCACGGATGATCACTTCAATGTGAACCAGTTTCATAGTGTGATTGTTTTCGGTTACACGTTAGTTTCTTTTTTCGTATTAGTTGATCTTCAACAAGATCTTCATCATCATTGTCACCAGTAGTTTGACCAATATCATTGTGTACTAATAGGGTATATTGACTCATTGATGCGCTCAAGTCGTACGTGGATAGATGATGACTACGAAGAATAATAATTTTGGAGGCGTTTGATCAATGATCCCACTCCTGAAAGGAACCGTGTTGAGTCAATCGAATGGATAAGATAACCAAGAGGGAGTGAATTGAAAAATAAAATTTTCGTGGAAGCTTAAGGAGAAATAAAAAATTGAACACAAGAATTTTATAGTTGTTTGACTTTCTAAATTAAAGTGTACATCCACTAAGAGCTATCCACACTAAGGATTTTCACAAATTCACTAATTTGTAGATACCTTTGAGGATAAGGTGTAACTTTATAACTCACTCAAGAATTATACCCCAAATTCTTGAGACACCCTCTCAAAGAGAAAATTACAAATTGTAAACTTAGAAAAAACCTCAGTAGGAAAGTGTTCTTTGATTTTGTCTCTTGTCTTCACATATGACTTGAAATATTGTTTTTATATCCTTCATTCAATTCTTGTCATTTAGGTTGTTGTGGGAGGCAATAGATGCGTTGGGATGAAATTTCCCGTAATAAATATTGTCAAGACGCCTTGAGTACCAGTACCAAAATGGTATACTGGAGTTTGTCATTTATCAAAAATAAAAGGGCGTTATTGGTACTGCCACTAAGAGTATCGATACTGGTATCGATACTAAAGGAGTATCAATACTAAACTAGCTTATTGGAATTTGCATAGTACAAAGATTATCGGTACTACCATGAGCAGTACCAATACTAGTAATACTTTTCACATTTCAAATCATATATTTTACACACAATGCTCTTGTTTTTATCTTTAATTGTTAGCCCATGTATACTTTTGAGAACTAAAGATATGTGAGTACATTGAGGTTGTGCACTTATGCTGTCACCACAGCTCGTATAATTCCCACTAGGGGCGCGTAGGATTTTTCCCGAAGGACCACTATGTGCCGAAGGACCACATATAACACATATGTACCGAAGTACCACTTCTTAAGAACAATATACATATTCCAATAGACCAAATAAGTGTACTGAAGTACCGCATATATGTTCCAAAGGATTACATATATGTCCCGAAGGACCACGTAGAACCCTTGACTCTTGGCATGCCAACTATACCCCTAGCTCTCATAACACATAACATGGGCATTATAATTTATAGTTATCATACATTCACATATTCATATCACATAGGCATATAACTCATGGTTTCTTATCACATATCATTTAAGACTCTCATGGAGTCTCATATCTTCTTATCATGTATCTCATATCACATGTTCTTGTATTCATATAACATGTAATCACATAGATTATTTTCACATATCTCTTGTCATATGTCTTTTCTCTTATGATCATATAGTCATACCATTTATTATCACATGGCCCATAATTACTTAATTTATTACACATACACGCATTTACATAAATCACATTTAAAGATGCACCTAAACTTTAGACATATACATACACTTATATACACATAAACATCATATCACTACATGCTTGTATCCTTGTACTCATATAATCTAATATCAGAATTAGACTTATCGCAAGTCTTAATTCTTTAACCTAACTTACACTTAATATCATGTACTCACCTTGGTTTACTTACCAATAGCAATATCTTGTTTCCCTCTCGTAATTCTTACTCTGACGGCCTATCCGAACATTGCTTTCGATAGATATATACACGAATATAATCTAATGAATATCGAGATTTGAATTACTTGATAATATTCAAACCAAAGTAAACTAAATAAAACACAATTTTTCACTTTCCAACTTAAGTAGTATCAGTACTACCAGCACAATACTGATACTTCTATGCTAGGGTACCGATACCCCATCCTGGTATCGATACAAATATTAGCTTCGATGTTGCCTGGTATCGATACCCTCCACATTGGTATCGATACTCATAGTATCGATACTATCACTTTAATACTGATACTTCATGAAGATTTATTATTTTTTACCTTATGGTATCGATACTGTTCATGCAGTATCGATACCCTATATATAATTTTCCCATAAATTTCCTTGTAGTTTCGGTACTTACTCAACCAGTACCTATACTACCAACCCATATTTCATTCCTTAAATCTGAAAATTCCAACACTTTACCCTAAACTCTACTTATTTGGCCCCCTTCATGCTTTTAAACTCAACTATACATACTTAAACCATCATAGATCACTATAACACCTCATCATCTTTCATAACTCTCTTTAACTCTTGAATTTAAGAATTTTACTAAACTTTCCATGTGTTCTAAATTCAATTCTAATGCTTTAAACTTCTCAATCCTTCTAATGACAAGTCAAATTTATCAACATAACTTCAAAAACCTCTTCATACCAACAATTCATTTCTATACCCTTATTACATCCCATTCTAATTCCCTCTTATTGATGTTTTAAGCTTATATAAGTTTTCTTTAAGATTATATAATAACCAGATAATCTAAACCAAGTTAGAAACTTAAGACATCAACAGCTGAATTCAACTTACCTTTTTAAATGAGACTAACGGGAAGAAGAAGAAGAAGACAAGGAAGATAAGCTTCTAGATAAATCTCTCACCCCACATGTTTATCTCTTAATAAAGAGATAAATATCTTTTAAATGAAAAAACCATAATACCCTTCAATATTTTCATCTATGCTATATAATTCCATAACAAATATTCATATTTAAGTCCTTGAACTTATAAATTTTTCCTAATTTGATAACCAAATTTCAAAAACTTTCATTTTAGTCACTAACTCAACTTTTGGGATGTTACAATTCTCCCCTTAAGAAAATTTGTCCTCAAATTTTTATTTCACCACGAGATGAAATAATTCACCTTATACTTTTACTACTAACATAATAATCATATACATTCCTCATACCTTATACAATTTCAACACAACATATTTACTTGAGAGCCATGCCCTACTAATCAATCTCTAACAATTCATTACTCATCAATTCCAATCAATCTTTCAATTCTCCTTATAATTAGCACTAGCATATAATTATGTTAACCCCCATACTATTAAAACCAAAACTAATTTACCACATTATTGAAATTTACCTGTAATAATCTCTGGATCCTTGAAATCTTTATCTGTCCATAAATTATAAAACTCAGCAGTTGGATGCATATCATGTTGAGTGGATGACTCTGACTGATTTCTTTTACGACCTCTATTTCTACTTCTCTGAGATATCATAACAGATCTCTCTTTTTGTACAGTGTCATTAGTCATGAATGGCCAGTCTCGAATAAAATGTCCAACATCACCACATCTAAAACAGGCTCCTAAAATCACTCGGCATACTCTTGTATGATTCTTTCCATAATATGAAAATTTCCTGAGTTTGAGAATCCAAATCTCTACTTTTCTTTGATGGCGAAGAACTAGACGAAGTACCAATTCTCGTAGAATTCTGAACTTTCTGCTCTTTAAATCTCTCATTCCGAGCTCTCCCTAGAGATTTAGCTCGATTGACTACCTCTTGCAACGATGACAAATTCAAGGCTAACAACAACTCTTTTAGTCTAGGGCGCAAGCCCTCCATAAACCAATCACATACATCCTTTTCAGTTGGAATAAGATCAACAGCAAAATGACTTAATTTTTCAAACTCACATTCATATTCATACACTGTATAATCTCATTGTTTCAAATTCAGAAATTCTTGCTTCATCTGTCTAATAAACTGATCACCAATGTACTTACACTTGAATTCTTCCAAGAAGAATAATCATGTTACTTGATCACTTCTTATTCTCATGGTGACATTTTTCCACCATATTCTAGCTTGACCACGCAATAGAGAAACTATTCCATCTAATTTCTCCATTTCAGAGTAGTGGAGTCCATCTAACATTATCTTAACATCGTTCAACCAAAGATCCGCACAAACAGGATCTTCCTCAGCTTCACCCTTGAACTCGGGTGATCCTAAACCTTTCAATTATTTAACTATATTCATTCGAGGAGCTATGGGAGCAGGGGGTTGGAAATGCGACAAAATAGCATTTAGTCCCAAAAAACAACCCTTGATATTTCACAGGTACTACTGGAGGTGTTCCCTCTTCACCTTGGCTGGCAAGGGCAGGTGAATTGCTACTACCTTCATGTCTATTACTTCTCCTTTCACTTCGGCGACTCTCACGATCAGACATTTAATACATAACCATATAACTCTATTAGAAGACAACACAGTCATGACTCTATCAGATCAAAAACTTTCACTTTTTGTTTCGGCATGTATACTTTTTAAAACACATTTTTACTTCGGTTTAAGCCTAGAATCGGCTAAACCTTAGCTATGATACCATTAAATCTAACACCCCAACCCGTACCCGACCCGAATTCAAATCTGAGGTGTCACATTGACTATTCAAAACATGTACTTTTATACAAACCATAGAAAATTTAAACTTTCATTAATATAAAGTTAATAGTTTACATCAATATGTTTAAAACATTACCAAAATCGATTAGAGCATACATACTTAACAACTTTGTTTACATGCCAACATATCTATTACATAAAAAAACATACTTTACAAAATATTTCTGATCTGATCATCGATATGATGTTCTGCTGGTCCTAAGATTGATCCTCTTGTTTATCAACACCTACGTGTAAAACACTTACACGCTAAGTCATAGACTTAGTGAGTGATATAACAATTAATCGGAACTATAACTACTTAACAAATGCTTGTATATTTCATACACCACAACTTATATGCACACCTATCGTTATTATCATTAATAATATTCTTATCATTCATTCATATAATCATATACTCTTAAAACTAACAATGCATATCACATCATATAACTCTAGTAATACTTTTCACATTTCAAAGCATATATTTTATACATAATGCACTTGTTTTTATCTTTCTTTGTTAGCCCATGTATACTTTTGAGAACTAAAGATATGCGAGTACATTGAGGTTGTGCACCTATGCTGTCACCACAGCTTGTATAATTCCTACTAGAGGCGCGTAGGATTTGTCCCGAAGGACCATTATGTCCCGAAGGACCACATATAACACATATGTTCTGAAGTACCACTCTTTAAGAACCATATACATTTCCAATGGACCAAATAAGTGTACCAAAATATCACATATATAATCCAAAGGATTACATATAAGTCCCGAAGGACCACGTAGAACCCTCGACTCTTAGCATGCCAACTATACCCCTAGCTCTCATAACACATAACATGGGAATTATTATTTATAATTGTCACACATTCACATATTCATATCACATATGCATATAACTCATGGTTTCTTATCACATATCATGTAAGACTCTCATGGAGTCTCATATCTTCTTATCATGTATCTCATATCACATGTTCTTGTATACATATAACATATAATCACATAGATTATTTTCACATATCTCTTGTCAAATGTCTTTTCTCTTATGATCATATAGTCATACCATTTATTATCACATGGCCTATAATTACTTAATTTATTACACATACATGCATTCACATAAATCACATATAAAGATACACCTAAACTCTAGACATATACATATATTTATATACACATAAACATCATATCACTAGATGCTTGTATCCTTGTACTCATATAATCTAATATCAGAATTAGACTTAACGCAAGTCTCAATTCTTTAACCTAACTTACACTTAATATCATGTACTCACCTGGTTCACTTGCCGATACAAATATCTTGTTTCCCTCTCGTAATTCTTACTCTGACGGCCTATCCGAACTTCGCTTTCGATCGATATCTACACGAATATAATCCAATGAATATTGGGATTTGAATTACTCAATAATATTTAAACCAAAGTAAACTAAATAAAACACAAATTTTCACTTTCCAACTTAAGTATTATTGGTACTACAAGCACAATACCAATACTTCTATGCTAGGGTACTGATACCCTATCCCGGTATCAGTACCAATATTAGCTTCGATGTTGCCTGGTATCGATACCCTTCACACTGGTATCGATACTCATAGTATCAATACTATCACTTCAGTACCAATACTTCATGAAGATTTATTATTCTTTTACCTTATGATATCGGTACTGTTCATGCAGTATCGATACCCTATATATAATTTTCCCATAATTTGCTTTATAGTATCGGTACTTACTCAACCAGTATCGTTACTACCAACCCAGATTTCATTCCTTAAACCCAAAAATTCCAATACTTTACCCTAAACTCTACTTATTTGGCCCTCTTCATGCTTTTAAACTCAACTATACATACTTAAACCATCATAGATCACTATAATACCTCATCATCTTTTATAACTCACTTTAACTCTTGAATTTAATAATTTTACTAAACTTTCCATGTGTCCTAAAATCAAATTTATCAACAGAACTTCAAAAACCTCTTCATACCAACAATTCATTTCTATACCCTTATTACAATTACAATTCCCATTCCAATTCCCTCTTCTTGATGTTTTAATCTTATATAAGCTTTCCTTAAGCTTATATAATAACCAAAGAATCTAAACCAACTTAGAAATTCAAGAAATCAACAGCTGAATTCAACTTACCTTTTTAAATGAGACTAACGGGAATAAGAAGAAGAAGAAGAAGACAAAGAAGATAAGCTTCCAGATAAATCTCTCACCCCACATGCTTATCTCTTAATAAAGAGAAAAATATCTTTTAAATAAAAAAGACCAGAATACCCTTCAATCTTTTTATATATGCTATATAATCCCATACCAAATATTCATATTTAAATCCTTGAACTTATAAATTTTTCCTAATTTGATAACCAAATTTCAAAATCCTTTATTTTAGTCACTTACCCGATTTTTGGGATGTTACATTAAAGATTAAGTTCCAAAACCTAATCTTCCTTATTAGACCCCAAATCAAGCTTACTTGTTGGTTGAGGCTTGCTTGATAGGTTGGGTATTGTTCTTGAGCTATAGCTGGGCAGAATTTATTTCGTTTAGACTTGAATTTAGACCTATAAATAATAATAATAATATTATTAATAATACACTAATGATGTATAAATATTAAATATTATATTGAGTATAATATAATATATAAATAATATTTATGTATAAATATAAATAACATATATATAATATAATACTACATAATATATACTATATAAATTATAAATATTATATAATATGTAAACTATATAATATTATATATAATATATATAATATACTACATAATATAATATATATAAATATACTATATAATATAAATACTAATTAATACATAATAATAGTTGTAATATTAATGCTAAAGAATTTTATAAAGACCAGAACGAAAATATGTGTCTACAATTTCACCTCTTTGCTTATTATAGTGTAATAAAAATAGGGAAAAGATAAAAAGACACTTTTTTCGGCATTCAAAACAAGTGGATTCTTAAAGAAATCTTGCTCTTGTAATGTCGAGAAATTAACTCTTCTACAAGAATCAGAGTAGACTTCAGGTGACTCTCATCCATAAGTTAAGTTAAGTGAAGGCTTATTCATTGTGGCGAGTTGAGTTAAGGTTGGGATAGTTTTTGAGCTCGATACCCTTTGTTGTGAAGTTGAGATCTAACTCATAATATTTTAACCATTTGTGTGTTAAATCAGTTGGAATATAGCTCCTCGTTGTTGAGTTGAGCTAATTTGTAGATGACTCCTCCATCGTGAGTTAAGTCAAGTTTTGATATTCTCTAGCCTGATATCTTTCATCGTGAAGTTGAAATCTAACTCAAAGATCTATTAACCTTCTATTAATCAGAATATAGCTCCTCGTTGTTAAGTTGAGCTATGTTACATATGAATCCTCCATTATGAGTTAAAGCATATTTAAATATGCTTTGATTCCAATATCCTTTATTTTGAAGTTGAAACCCTACTTAGGGTCTATCGACCTTATGGGTTAAATCGATTAGAAAATAACTCATTGTCGTTGAGTTAAGCTATGTTATGGATAACTCCCCTATTGTAAATTAAGTCAATCCTAGGTGACTCTCCTTTACAGGATAAGTTAGATGGAAATTAGTTCCTACTTGTTGAGTTAAGTTAAGCTGCAGACTCCTCATCTATTGCATGTTAAGTTGATTCCAAATATCTTTCGAGTTGGACATCCTTCTTCAAGAATTTGAAATTGACTAAAAAAATCTACAAAATTGTACACATGCATGTAATACTATGAATTCCATATTCTTAAGTATGCCTAAAATGTATGTGGCAATATGTCATTTTAGCATCTTCATTTTTTAGAGAAGTTTTGATCCTCTGCCGATCTTAAGCCTCTTCGATTTTCAAAACTTCTGATGTTTTGTGATTGGTTATGATATACAAAGTGATTACTTCCTTATGAACCAAAATGTTAAGCAAATAACACCTTATGGCAGTGGAAACATCTAATATAAGTGCATTTTTGCCAATATTCAATCCCCTTTGAAAGTTGGACAAAGAGTGCCTTCAAAATGGTATTTGAGCCATTCCTGTGAGTTTTGTATCAAAACCCCTATTAGCTTTTAAGTACCTGCACTTTCCAGAAACTTTTTTCATATTAATACAAAATGATCCCTTTTTAAATTGAATAAACTATTTGTATTTAGTTATAATGCAAGATGCTAAGGAAAAAATGATATAAAAAGGCTTATTCTTATTTATATAAGTGAAAGGAGTTTTTGGCAAGTACATGGCCAACATTTGAAATAAAAGAAATAAAGAGAAAAAAGGTTTCCCAAATATAAATGATATGAACTCCTTTAAACTAGCACGCCACAAAAGGGTGAAAATTTCTCCTAAATCACCAATTTTTCTATGATTTTGGATATCGTAATTGAATACTAATCACATTCAATTTTCACCTTATGACTTTACTGATGATTTCATCTTTACAAATGACCTTCCCATGAGCGAATCTTGAATCGTTACTCAAGCCACCCTCTCGGGTTTTCAACTTGAGGCCTCATTTGTTTTCAAGACACCCTTTGCAAGTTTTAATCTTGAACCCCTTTATATTTATTATTTTTACCTTTTTCAATACTTAGACTACCATTTTCAATACTTAGACTACCATCTTCAATACTTAGACTACCATTTTTCTGGGTTTTCACCCTACATATAAACTTTTCTTCTCATAGCACCCCTTTGAGTTTTCACTATGGTTTCTTTTTCTTTTTGACATCTGTAGAGAAAGTATTTTTTGACTAAATCTGAGTTCACTAGATTGTGTAGCTCCGGTCCATCCATCTCAATTAGGATAATTCTTCCCCCGAAAATGTTCTTTTCACGACGTAAGGTTCTTCCCAATTCAACATCCATTTTCCTAAAAAAATCTTTGTAAATATGTAATATATTTTTCAGCATAAGATATCCCTAATGAAACTCTGTCGGATGCACTTTTTTATTGTGTTATTAAATTATCCATCTTTGGTACATTTGGCCAAGACAAGTGGCCTTCAACCTCTTTTTCTAAATCAGGTTCAATTGATCATATCAAGTCCAAGCCCATTTAATGAAGTAGTCAACTGTCACAAGTATGAATCGATGACCATTGGAAGCTTTTGGATGGATCTGCCCTATGACATTCATGCCAGACATGGAAAATGGCCATGAGGCTATAATTATATAAAGACGACATGGAGGAACATGTATCTTATCCCCATAAATTTGAAACTTGTGACATTTATGAGTGTATTTTACGTAATCCACCTTTATTGTAGACAAGTAATACATGAATCTCATGATTTATCTCGCCATTTTGTTTCTATTGGCATTAGTGCCACATACTCCATCGTGTACCTGTTCAATTATCATTTTGGCTTCTTTTGCGTTTACACATCTCAACAAGATTTGATCATGACTTTTCTTGTATAAGGTTTCCTCATCAAAGACATATCATGCTGCTATTCTTCGGATTGTTCTTTTTTCATTTTCAATTGCACCTTCAGGATAGTTTTGATATTCAATGTATTGTAGGATATCATAATACCATGGGTTTCCATATTCTTCTTCCTCGAAGTGATAAATAAGCCAAAAGTATATAGGCTTGCATATCGATTGGCATCATGCTTGATTATTCATTCATCTTGAATACTGCAGCCAAGGTAGCCAAAACATCTGTCATCTGGTTCTCTTCTCTAGTTAAGTAATGGAATGTGACCTCATCAAACTCCTTGATCAATTCCAGGATAAGCTTTCAGTTCTCTACCAATTTAGTGCCTTTCGCCTCCCATTCTCCTCAAAGTTGGTAAATCACTAGAGTAGAATCCCTATACACCTTCAAAGTCTTTATTTCATGTCCAATGTAGCTCGGAGTCCTAGAATACAAGCCTCATATTTTTCCATGTTGTTTAAGGTGTTCAAAATTAGGTACATGCATTTTTGGGTACCTAAAGTAACGTGTACTCAGTTCTCCGGGTAGTATATTTTTCGATCCGTATCTTGACCCATTAATTATAGGTACCCGTAAAACCTGAGTACCCGTATTTTTGGTTCACGTGTACCCATTCATATATATTTTTTATTTTTTAAATTCAATTTATTTAAAAAATTATGCATGGAACCAAATTTTTTAAAATTTCATAATACATACTTCATACATAAAATAAGTGATTTAGAGTTAATTTTAAGGATATATATATATATATATTTAAAGTTTATTTCCGAAAGAAAATTTTATACTTTAAAATTTCATAATACATACTCCATAAACAAAAAAAGTGATTTATAGATAGTTTTAAGGATATATATATATAAAAGTTTATTTCCAAAAGAAAACATTAAAAATATCAATATCAGTCGGGATTTTTTCCTTCGAATCTCATATTGAAAAATTAATAAAAACTTTTTTGAAAAATTTAAAACTTAAAAGTACATAATTGAAACCTATAAAGAATTTAGGTATTTATATTTAAATTCAAGGTAAAATATTAAGGAACCTAAAATAAATGTATAAATTAAAACTAAAATATATATGTCAATACTAATGGGTCGGGTCTAGTACTTATTATAAAAGTTTTTGACCCAGACCCGTCCCAGTTACCCAGGAAAAGGTTGGGTACCTGACCCGATCAAGTAATTTTTTTAGAGAATACCCAATTTTTTTGGGTTTGGGTTGGCGGGTCAACCGATCAGGTAAATCATATCATGTATTTTTGAACACCCATAATGTTTTTAGTGAAATCAAAGTTCAATCTATTGGTGAACGGGTAATGATATCCTTTGGGTGAGACCAAGAATGCATTGATTCAATGTCCCAAAGCATTTGAGGCACTATAAAATTTCATCTTCCAATACTCACAAGTAGAAGTTCTAGCTTCTTCCACTGATATAGCCACAAGAATTTCATCGAATAAATCAAAGTCTAATGATTCATAATCTTCGAAAGCTCCACTAGCTAGAGTATCAAATACAACACTTCATTTTATAGGTTTTTGGCTCACGTTTGAATGTCGAACTCTAATAATAACATTTTTCATTGGGCTAATATTCTTAAGAGAGCCAACACACCTATTATGAATTTTAATAGGTCCAGTTAGTAATTTAGCTACGTAGTATGGTACAACATGTATTATCTTACTCTTCGAGTAACCCAAACTAAAGTGCAACAAACTTTCTAAATTGGTGGATACCTTGCTTCACCATTGGTAAATTTTTTGTTAAGGCATTATATGACCCTTTCTTTCTTTCCTGATTCATCATGTTCTCCCAATAAACATTTCATCGATTTCTCAAAAATTGATAAGTAGTGAAACAATGGTTTGCCTAAAATTGGTGACATTAGAATAAGAGTATGATACAAATACTCTTTTACCTTCTCAAAAGTGTTTTGATAGTCATCACCTCATATCCCAAGTTATTTTTCGGAGAAGTCAAAAGATTGGGTCAAATTTATTGGTCAACTATGAGATAAATCGGGCGATTTAGTTTAGCCTCTCAGAAAAACTCAAACTTCTTATTGTGAATGTGGGGATGGTAGGTTTTGGATGGCTTTGACCTTTTCTAGATCAAATTCCATTTACTTCTTTCTTACAACAAAGTCTAACAACTTTATGAATGTTACTCCAAAAGTGCATTTGTTCGGATTGAGTTTTAATTAAAACTTTCTCAATCTTTGGAATAAATTTATCAGGTTCTCAATGTGTTCCTCTTCTATTTGAGCTTTGACAACCATGTCATCAACATACACCCTGACTTCTATATGCATCATGTCATGAAATAAGGTCACCATGGCTCTTTGGTACATTGCCCTGGTATTCTTCAGTCCGAACGATATTACCTTGTAACCAAAATTGCCTCATATTGTAACAAACATGGTATTTTCCATATCATTGAGATGCGATTGTATCCAGAGATGCCATTCATAAATAAGAACAAAGAATTTCTAGCTATGTTTCCCACCAAAGTGTATGTGGCAATGAGAAATTATCTTTAGGGCTCGCTCTGTTGAGTTTTCTATAGTCGACACACATGTGCACCTTTTGATCATTTTTTGGCACATACACTATGTTGTCCACCTATTCTAGATACTTGGAGACTTTAATAAAATTGGTATCAATTTACTTCTTTTATTTTCAAGAGTATTTTAGGTCTCATCTGCCTCAATTTCTGTTGCACTAGCTTGCATTATGGCTTAATTGGTAATTTATGGACTACATGTATGTGTCTAGTCCTAGCATATCTTGGTAGGACAATGCGGACACATATTTATATGCTCTGAGCTACTCGATCAAACTCTGTGGTGTTTTGGTAGAAACTATTATACCGATCTTAATTTCTTTCTTTTCTTCCCCGGATCCCAAATTTAATATTTTAAAATTTTCTTCTTGAGCCATAATATGTTTATTTTCCCATTCCACCATTCTTAATAACTCGGAAGACAAGTCACATTTCCTCATCGTCACACTCATCGACTTTCTCAAGACATATAGGTCACTTGAAATCGATTTACGGGTAAGAGTCATTTTCATCCATACCATTAATATCTAGATACCTAAAGAAAAGAGAGGGAAAAATATATATACATATATACATGTGAGAGAAATTATCACATAAAAAGTAGAAACAAATAATATATATATATATATATGTGTGTGTGTGTGTGTGTGTAGACAAACGCAAAGAATTAAGAAAATAAATGGAAAAGATGTTTGCCAAATAAAAAAAAAACCTAAATGCATATTTTATTATAAATAAATAAAATTAGATTATCCACCCTTACAGGAGATCACCTATTTCCCCAGTCATGAGCAAATAGGAAAAGATTTAGTATCACTTTGAAAAACATTTAAAAACCACATATAGTTCTTCAATATTCTAGTTGTTAAACATGAACCCCAATGATAATAGATGAATCCCTAATCTATCATCAACCTCTTTAGTACCATACTTCACTATTTCATTAATACTTAGGTCTTTCACGAAATCTTCTAAGGAAAGTAGAAATATCATTGACTTCTCTTCGAATATGTATCCACTTGACAAAATGGTCTTATGAAGAGCAGGGAAGACCATCGGTTCCCACTGAGCTTATTCGCCAGCCAAGATCGAAATGATCTATTTTGATAGTGAGGCATAGGATTCAATCATCCCTTGTAAGCATTTTCCAAATCTTCTTATTATCATGGAACCTCTTCCTAAGGTCAATTTGATTCCCACTCTAGTGTAATTTGATATATGAGGTTTAGGGATTTTACCTCATTCTTTCATAAAGTTGGTGTTAACAAATTATAGCGAACGAAATGAGCACACTATAGAATGTATAGAGTATCAATGGATACTTTCACCACTATATCTTCCCTCATATTGATAATCACTAGTGTTCCATCAATAACAAACTTAATCTTTTTGGTGGAGCATTGATGGTATTGTGTTAGCTTTATCGATCAATCAAAATATGCTAAGAGGGGGTGTGAATTGGCCTTTAAAAATTTTATAGTGGACACAACCGAAAATTAAACTTTTGCACAAGGAATTTAGAGTGGTTCGACTTTTAAACCAAGTCTACATCTACTACCTTAGCATATGCACTAAGTTTGCTAACATATGAGAACAAGGTGTAACCTTACAACCCCTCATAAGGTTTATACCCCAAAACCTTATTTACACTCTTTCCATAAGAGGAATTACAAATAAAGCAAACAAAGAGAAAACCTCACTAGGAAAATGTGTTTAAATAATTAAGAACTCACCCAAATCACACTTGAGCAGAATAAATAATGTAGCTCACAAGTGTGTTACAATGAAAATATTGAAAATTAAAGCACATAACACTTCTTTGATGTTGGTATATTTGATTAATATGGTTCTTGTTAACCTTGATATGTTTTTACCTTCAATTTTATACCTTCCCCATCAATTCTAGCTGTTTGGAGCCATTGTGGATCATTATAGCTGTTACCACAACATAAAACGTCATTTAATGTACAGGAAAAATAAAGCTAGAATAAATTAAACACATATGGAGAATTACATATGAAACATCACGGTACTTTAACTTAAATCCATACAAAATACAAAGTACCAAAGTCATAAAAAATCCAAATAACCAAATAAAAATATTCAAGCACGAAAGACTAAATAAAAGATCAAAGTTCCAAACATCATAGATGTAGCAAAGTCTAATTACATGAAAATGATATAAAATGCATACATGAACTAAGATAGTGATGAAGGAGGGAAGGAAAATCCATTAAGCTGACGTTAGATTGCTCGAACCTCCTCGATCATACAAGCCTAAATAGAATCCTGACGATTGCTAAATCACATCAAAGTGGGAGTTAACATTGGCTCAGACAGAACTAATAAAGTGAAGCATCCTCTCCACAAAACCTCAAAAGAAATCTACCGGAGGTGCCAGGTCTACATGAGCTACTTTCTCGAGATCCTTACCAACATCTTCATCATGAACCTCATCCATATAATCATCTCCATCATCATCATCTTCATGCTCTACTTTGCAATTATGGATACAAAACATGGATCCCTTGGGCTCCTCTATGTAGCCGATCTTCGCCATAGTGCCAATGGTCCTCTCATCGGAAGGGAATGTGTTGGGCTTGTAAGATATGTCGATATCAACAAGCTCAAACAAGTGACTAAGATACATCCCATAGACAAGGTTCAGTCGAGCGTTCGATTTGATGACACTCACGATATCATTAAAGATCATAATGGCTAGATGGAGTTTGTGACCTTGCTAGATGAAAAACATCCACCAATAGTCAATCTTGCGAACAGTGGAAAATTTTGTGCCGGGAGAATGGATGCAATGGGTGAAAATGAGATGAAGCAAACAGTCTTTAATGGAGAAAAGGATGTCTCTATTGTTTATAAGACACACACCAAAAAGAAAAGTGCCTTTTTCAAAATTCATTTTTTCTTTCAAAATCCAATTTAATTTTCAAAAGAGAATCATTTTTGTTTTTAAATTTAGAAATTATTTTCTTATATTTAGAATTCATGGTCTCAAATTCCAAAATCAATTCATCATAAGTATCTTGTAACTCATCAAAATAATATGAATTTAATCCATTTGAGTTAGAAGATACCTATGAATCTTCTTGCATAGACATAAGAAAAAAGATGGTTGCCTCATCCTCTTTATCATCGATGATGTTATCAATACTCGAAGTAGAAACAAAAGCCTTCTTCTACTTGATCCCTTTTTCTTCAATTGGAGACAATCATGCTTCACATATCCTGGTTTTTGACAGTTGTAGCATATGATGAAATACTTCTCCTTCTTCGATTCAAGCTTTTTCTCTTTATCTTTGGATGACATGAATTGTTTGAATCTCTTAAAAATCTTGGTCATCTCTTTATCTTCTTCATCATCCTCTTTATTGGAATTGCATTCTTTGTGTGTAGAGGATCTTAAAGTAACACCAACTTTCTTTTTGTTTTATTTCTTCTCTTAGTTTCTTCTTCTTTTTCTTGCTCCTCCTCTTTTACCATAACTCATTAGTGAGAAAGAAACCGATAAACTCATTAAGATTGAGAGACTTTAGGTTCTTTGCTTGGATGATCACTATCTTCTTCGATTTCCAAGACTTTGGAAGAGAGTAAATCAACTTTCTTACAAGTTTTTCATTAGGGATGATTTCTCCATATCCCTTGAGACCATTTACAATCACAGAAAATCTATCCATAATAACTTTGATGTCTTCATCCGGTTTCATCTTGAAATTTTTGTAGCTATGTATGAGAAGACCGATTTTTGTTTCCCTTACTTCATCAGTTCCTTCATGAGTGACTTCGAGCCTATCCCAAATCTCCTTAGAATTAAACAAAAGGATAATCTTCCATATTCATTCGTTCTTAATGCACAAAATATAATGTTCATGGCCTGACAATTTGTTGAAACTTCTATTTTTTTCTTCACTCCAATCTTCCATCTCATTGGTTGGAGTATAGTGAACCTTCATTATTAAGTTCCAAGATCCTAGATCATTTGCTTGAATGAAGAGTATCATCATATTCTTCCAATAGGTATAATTTGCTACAATGAAATATGGTGACTTATTGACCGATTGAGAATCTTCAATATAGTATGAGCTAGAGGTTGAAGTCATCTTTACCAGTTGATAGAGCTCTCCAAGGACATTCAAATGGTTGTTAAAAAATAGATAGAGGCCCGCTCTGATACCAATTATTAGTTTTATCGATCAACTGAAATATGCCAAGAGGGGGTGAATTGACCTTTCACACTTGGGAAAAATAAACAATGTAGCTGACAAGTTTTTCACAGCAAAAATATTGAAAATTAAAACAAAAAACACTTCTTTGATGTTGGTGTATTTGATCAATTGTTCTTATCGACCTTGGGATGCTTTGACCATCAATTTCTATCTTCTCTATCCATTTGGAGCCATTGTGGATCATTATAGCCATTGCCTACAACAAAAAAACAACAATTAATGTACAAAGAACAATCTTTTGGTAAAACATATAGATCATTTTCAAATAATTTAACTGTTGCAAAAAAAAAAAGATCGATCTTTTTGGTGAATGATCGATGCATTTTCTCTATGGATCGATCATTTTATGTAGAGATCAATCCAAAAACCTTATAGGATCCAAGGGATCAATCCTTTTTGAAGGGGATTGATCATTTGGTCAAAGGATAGATCCTTTTGCTAAGGGATCGATGCTTTGAGCAAAAAAAATTGGAAACTCGACTATAAAGCATGAAAATGATAAGAAACTCTCTTTTTGAAACGGTTTGACTAAGTTGGAAAACATTTAAAACATATTTTTCATGTTAACTTGAACTTTGAATTATTTTTGATAAATTTAATTAAGTCCAAAATCAATTTTATAAATTATTGTTATATCAAAATCTTAATTCAACACATTGATCCCGCTTGGTGAATCTAAGCCTTCCCAAAAGAAAGTTACACAAAGTCATGATATCCATAACGAGGGACTCTATGTTGAATGTGGCAGGTCCATTATTAAATTGAATCTTGATATTTCCATTCATTTCTCTTATTATCTCATCGAATGCTTGCACCACACTCTAACATACTCTCATGTGTGAGCTATCTACTAGAAACCTTTTGGGAATGATAAGGGGCATCGTATTGAGTGCGGAACCATTATCAATTAGCATACTAGCTAAGGCATGTCCTTTGCAATGGGTAGTGATGTGCAATACCTTGGCCTTACCTTTACCTCCGAATGAGTTCTCGTTGTTAAAAAATAAGATAACATTATTATTCTAAATATTTCTAACCAATCAGTCTAACTTATTGATTGGTATATCATTTGGTATGAACGTTTGATTCAAGACCTTCAAAAGTGCCTTCCGGTGTGATTTAGAACATAACAATAATGCCAACACTGTTATATGATAAGACAATTTGTGCATTTGCTCCAAGATACTATATTCATTATGCTTTAAAAAATTTAAGAATTCTATAACTCTTTCCCCTTTTGTATGCTCATTAACTACTGGTTCATCTCCCTTGAATGACTCAATTGCTCTTCGTGGTGGATTGAGTTTTCTGAAATAGTATTTCCTACATCTAATGAAATACCCCACTTTACTGACATCTTCCCTCATGGTCTCTACCTTGCATTCTTATTTCCAAGGAACTTTCATGTTGTCCCTATAAGGGAAATACTCGATGTCGATATCACCATTTTTGTTGGCACATTTTCTATTATTTTCATCTTAAATGTGATTATCAAAGGGTAGTTAGCACCATACCCTTTCTCTGATGAATCTCCTATTGCACAAATGTCTGCATCCTCATATTCCTCATAGAACTCTAGCTCTTTTTTTGCCATCATCTGCTAGACCAATGCTATAAACTCATGACACTTTTGTATAATGAACCCTATTTGTTATGATAATGGTAATAGTTCAAACTCTCTAATTCCATAACATTGGGATATGAGACGAGCAATCCAGTGTTAATAATATGTTTTCGTAGCCAGACAATGGGAGAATTCATCTTAAAGATACTAGACTTGGGTTTTTTTTCCTATTTCTTCAGTTATGGCTTAAACTTCTGCATCTCTATGGTTAGGTAGATGATTTTATGCAATATTAGGTGACTATGAATTATCGAGATAAATGAAATTTTATTCTACAATCTTTAGGCAATTTAAATGTAAGACAATTCTCAATATAATGGCCTTGGACATCGACGTGGTATTCACATTGAGCCCTTTTATTGTTCCACCTAGGGTATGGTGGTTTTAAGGGATCCATGGGATATGGGGATACCACATTGTTATCAAACATTTGTTGAAATAATTCTTTTTAAATCATAGGAATATGATTAAATTGTTTTCTTTCACTTTCCCTCATTTGTTCCCTTGAGTCTTGTCTTGGAGGATTTGATGATACATATATAGTTGACTTTATTCGGAAGATAGTGATGCCCTTTCTAGAACCATAGGTGCTTGAATTATTGACCTCTCCCTTTTTTCTTTACGGATGACCTCTTATAAGATTCATTTCCCTTGATCTTCCCTTATTTGATGGCCATCTCATCATTTCTATGGTCATGGCGATGTTGGCGAAGCTTCTTAAAGTGATCGCAACTAAGATCCCAAAGAAAGAATCTTTCAAAGTATGTACGAAAAGATTCCTTGTTTCTTTTTCATCCAAGGGTGGATAACGCGTACAAATACATATTTCCAATACTGCACATACTGCCTAAATCTTTTGTTAGATTTTTTCTTCATACTTAACAATATTGATCGATCGAGTCTTATGTCATTCACGTGCTTGTATTGTTCTAGGAAAGATTTAGTGAGATCTTTCCATGATATAATGTGAGACGTGTTAAGCTAATTGTACCAATGAATAGTTAAACTGTCAAACATTCTTGGAAATAGTGGATCAGAAGATGGTAATTTCTGACATAACATGTCATTTTTTTGACAAAACATGGTAATATGACCCGAATGGAAACTATTCCCATACAATTTCTCAAAGTCTGAGACTTTGAGCTTAGGGGTAGAATTAAGTCTGAGACCAAGATCAGTTTCAAAGCATTTACCCCATAGAAATTGTGTTCTCCTTTTACCATTTTCATTTGGTCTTCTAACTATCTTATCTTATCTTCCATTTTATTCAGCTTATCATCTTCATCGAAGTTTAGGACGTGATAGTCTTCAAGAGTATTCTGAGGATTTGTTATTGGAGTCTGTGCTTTGGTGGCAGAGACCACTCGGGTATTCACGCAATCTTCCAGGTGTGATCACTAACTTTGGAGTGGGTTACACCACTACTCCTTCAGAAATCCTTGCCTAAAAGATGTTTTCAAAATTCAGTCTAGCTAAATTCTACATTATTTGGTCAACCATAGAAGCTTGGCCTTTTGCGATAGCCTCCGAACTAATATTTTGATTTTGGATGACATCTTGCTGAAGCGTTAACATGGCTACTTCCAACTGAGAAAGTCTTGCTTCCATTTGCTTTATCTTGGATCGATTATTATGAGTATGTGGTGCTTCTAGTGGTTTTTCCTTTTAACAAAACATTCTTTATTAGTCACTTATATTTTAATAATGAATGCATATTAAAAGGTTATTACAATATTAAAAAATTCAGAATGTGAAATGTGTGGAAAATATATGAAAATTTGAAGTTTTGTTCCCAAAATGTGATTGTCAGAGAATAACTTCCAACTAAACAAAATTATTATTACAAAAAATCTAAAAATATTTCAAGGTAAACTTTATTATTACAAAAGGCTCAGTGGAGCAACCGTAGTCCCAAAGAAGCTAATTGGGAGACATTGGAGTCGATGGAGGCTTAGTTTTCACATTTGTCTAGACTATGTAAATTTTGAGGAGGAAATTTCTTTTAAGGGGGAGAGTTGTCACACACCAAAATAGGGCTAAGATTTTTTAATTTTAATTCTGATGACTAAATTGAAATTTTGATTTAATTCAGGGAAAAATAATTTTTTAATCAAACTTGGGTCCAAATCAGAAAATAACAAAACTTGAATAACCTATAACTTGATTTTTCCATTATCTTTTTTTCGGCTAGTTTAAAAGCTTCCCCAAATGAAATTTTCTATTTTTGGAAACAATAACTTTCTTTCTCTTCAAGCTTTCTTTTTTAATAAACCTTTCCTGGAAAACATTAAATGTCGTTTCATTGTCGATTGTTAGTCCATTTTCAACACCTCCCATATCATCGTGTTCTTTGCATCACTCTAAGTCCAACAGTGGTCGTCTTGATGTCTCTATCGCCAATGTGTGAAGGGGTGAGATAGTGTAATGTTTTGACGTTACTAAATCAAGCTGTCCGTCGTTACCATTTTAAACCGAGCTTGGGAAATGCCTTAAAACAATTTAGAATAATTTTAGAAAATCTTTCGCAATTTGTTCGGCCAATAATGACCCTGTACACGCCCTTACACATTGTCGCTGCGCGTGAGGATTGTCCACCACTTGGTGGACATTCTAGAAGCAAGTTAACTCGACTCGCTGCCCCGTTCACCAATTCGACCCATTGACCCATCCTACCTGACCCATTGATCCATCCAACCAAAAACCCAAATTGGTCCAATTGATCTGTTGATAATTATCATTGATCGTTGACCGACATTGACTCCTGACTGGCGTTGAATTTTTTGAAAACTTCTTCTTGACATATTTCGACATCTTGAGTCCGATTTTACGATCTTTTTTTTCCAAATTCTAACCCAAAAGCCTCAAATCGAGCCCGTTAAATTGAAAATACTTAGTATTTGTAGCATTTCTTCATTTTTAATCTGATTATTTTTATGAAGCTACTCATGATTCCTTTTTCCGAGTGCCTACTAGGTCTGACGTTTTCTGTCCAATAGATCCGTACAGTCCACGTTCTTCAAGATCTACTAATAAGTTTTTATAAATAGATGAATTAAAGTTTATTATTTATTATGCTAGGATTTTGATATAGTTATTCTGATTCATAGGATCTAATGTTGCTTCTGACCATGGTAGGCAGACCAGAGAGTAGGCTACCATATCTGACTTCTCCGATCGATATAGATGTGTTCCTATTGGTGTTACATTATTCTTTTGAACTATTTATCTTATATGTTATGGATATTTTATGGTATTTTAAAATTTTGACTACATATTATCTGTTTTTACCACATGCATGGAATTAAGACATTTGATTTACTGTATATTTCTGATATCTACTTCTGGAAAAGGTCATGATTTCATGTTTTAAATTATTAAATTATTGTTTTCACTCAAACACATGCATATTTACTGTCATTGGGGATATGATTGGAGGAAGTATCTCGCGCTTTGTCTATGACTTATAAGACCTTATCACAAGCTCCTCAGCTTTGTGAAAAGGGTAGGTCCTTACTGCGGGCCCTTATGCTATCAGTATAAGGTCCTTACCGGGTGTATATGTGGGTGTATGGTTCAGGGGAACCTATACATTCTGGTGTTCAAATGGGGGGTAGTGTTCATGTTTTGAAAACCTAATTTATACTAAACCTTTACAAAAAAAATTTATATGTATGTTTTTATACACTATAAGGATCACACTGGGCTTTCTAACTCAATCTTTAATTTTTAACTTTTCAGATAGTATGAGACACTAGGCTAGAAGACCTGACATCATGTGGACCTAGCTTTCCTCACTTTAGTACCACTGTATATTTTTGTATGCCCTTTTTTTTATACATTGTTGATACGTGTTTTTACTATTGTCTTCACGTACCTGTATTACTATTTTTTTTTATGTTTATTTTTGTATAGTTATTGCATAGATTTTTCTGATGGTAATTTCAACATTTTATAGTAACATGGATTTTATTTAATGAAAGAGATTTGAAGTACATTTTGAATATGGAAAGTATTTCTGTATACGGCATGTGACCGTCTAGATTCGGTCGTAACTCCCAAGTCATGTTTAAGGGATTACAGGGTAAGAAATTTAATTTTAATGTAAGGGTTTGAGAAGGAGCCAAGGATTGTCAACACTAATACAACAAAATCTAAGAATCTTATAAAGTAAGATGGCATTAAACTTAAGACCTTGTGTGATGATTAGGAAACAATAAAGACACATGAGATTTCTTTAGTAAGTATAAAGATCATCTTGGTTGTTAGAAATATTCAAATATATCTCAACTAGTGTCACAACACTTCAATTGTTGACTGGGCACAGATTCCTTGAGTACTTACGAGGAATAAATTAGTCGAGTGTACGTTTCTGATGTAGAAATTATATATATCTCTAGGTACTCAAGGGCACCATAAATAGGATGGAGGGTTATGAGTCCCGAGATGCAATAAACCCTTCGACCACACCATGATGCCTACCTCATCATGTGTGCTTAGTGTTCTTGCATGCTTATGTTTGTACCTGCTAGCATGCATATATGATGAACACGTGTAGTATAGTAGAGTTATTTGCGTGGCACTAAGCTTTTGAGCTCATCATTTGGAATTTGTTTCCGTGCGCATTTTCTTAGGAGGAGAATTGAGTAGCTTATCACCTAGTTGGATCCCAGATCAATCGTGACACCAAATTACATCTTGAGTTTGTTTATAAAGCCTTTACTATTCATAGAACTCTATGTATTCAAGTCGTAACTCAATTTTAATACACTTATCATGTTATTATTTTGGGATGTATTGGGATCTCCTCACTTTTGTAAACTTGTCATACTTATGTTTCACATCCTTGATTTTAAATGATAACATGATGTTATTTTAAAGAAAAATTTTGGGTTAGTCACTTCGATGGTCTCGTATGATGCTTTGGTCCTTCAATCTTTAGATCAGACCAAATTGTTAGCCACTTCGATGGTCTCGTATAATGCTTTGGTCATTCGATCTTTGGGTCATACCAAATTAGGATGTTACATTTAATGGTATGAGAGTGTCAGGTTTAGTATTTCTTAGTACCTCTGGGTTAGGGTTAATAAGCGTTTGTGTGGTTACATGGCTCTAGAATGTCAATAGTACTTGAATATCTATAATGTCAATAATAAAGTTTCTTTTATTTCTTGAATTTTAGAAGATTTATGGCCACCAATTCTGCTACTAGTAATAAGGGTAGGGACGAGAGTCGTGCCTCCTTAACTAATGACTCCGACAATGAGTTTATCCTAGATTCTAAGAAGTTTGGGTTCCATGAGACACTGAGTTGACTAGGCAACATCTTTATGGACTTAGGGACTTGATGTTAGCACTTAGCCACACTATTTTTTCTATCCTTAGGGTGCCAATTATTTCACTAGCCCAACAACACCGCCAACTTTATTCGATCGAGAGGCTCCGTCAATACAAAACAATTGACTTTCTTGGTTCTAGGGACGAAGACCCCATCGTCGCAAATAAGTGGTTTCATTAGA
Organism: Hibiscus syriacus; assembly: GCF_006381635.1. Classification (NCBI taxonomy): domain Eukaryota; kingdom Viridiplantae; phylum Streptophyta; class Magnoliopsida; order Malvales; family Malvaceae; genus Hibiscus; species Hibiscus syriacus. The sequence continues at coordinate 11,007,254 of NW_024063059.1, read as the reverse complement.
TCCTCTGCATGCTTTATCAATTACATCTTACCATTAAGGTTTAGTTCGAGTGCGTCACGGCTCTACTGAAGAGTGATTCCATGGACTAGTGGGAGATGATAGAGATAAATTTAGAGTCTACGAAACCGAATTGAGAGAAGTACTTGTTAGAGTTTCGATAGAAGTACATTAGAGAAGCTCATATTGATAATTTAAGAGATCAATTATTGCATCTAGTTCAAGATGTCCAGTCCTTATATGAGTACGACCGATATTTCCTCCGTTTTAGAAGGAATGCATCAAAGTTAGTAGCGACTAAAGACCACCACTTTTGGAGGTTTGTGGAGGTCCTACGCCTCAGTATTCTTACCCATATTATGGTTGGTCCTTCTAGAATCATTTTTGAGGTGAAACGTTAAGAGAAGGATATTGATAGAGTTAGGAGCATGAGAGCTATACTATTAAGTGGATCTATAGTGCATAGTAGGATAGCTTCAGAGTGAGCAAGGTTTTTAAAGATTTCGGCCAAGAGGGCCAAAAACTCTCAGGGATCGTGAAGGTCTCTAATAGGCTAGTCTAGAAGGCCCAGTCAAAGTTCAAACTATGAGTATATTTGACTCGCGTAGGAGACCTTTATCATTAATAAATGGGGCTAGTACCTATGGATCTGTAAGGACCATATCTCACCCAATTTACTCTTTTTATGGTAAGAAACATACAAGGATATGTCAGCATGCATCAAGAGGTTACTTTTATAATGGTTCTCTTCATCAGGTATTTCCATAAGGTATAAAGTTTGGCTCTTACGTTGACCAATAGGTCAACATTGTCTATTTAGTGAGGCTAGTGGTCATCGAGAGGTGGTGGCACAACATCAAAATACTACATTAGGGGTAAAGCTAAATCAGTAGTTGATTCTAAGTAGAGAGTGGCCAAGGGTCATCGAGATGTTGTGGTACAATATTCGTACAACATTGTAGGGGTACAACTACATCAATATATAATGGGAGCTTAAGAGAAGTGTAACACAACAGATGTGATCATAGGTACATTTATGATATTTTCTATTCTAGTTAATGCTTTGGTAGACCCAAGATCCACCCACTCATTTATTTGATTCGACCTTGTCTGAGAGAGAAACATCCTCGTGGAGGACATAGAGATAGAAGTCAAAGTATATAGTCACATAGGATTATATGCCCTCGTCGAAAGGTTCACCGTCGATTTCAAATAGAGATTTAAGGTCAAACATTCCTAAATGACTTAATGGAGTTTTCATTTTGAGAACTTGACAATAATTTAGAGATAGAATTGTTAATCGAGCACGAAACTAGTTTAAGTGCAAGTGTTGTAGGTTAAGGGTGTAAGCCTCGGTTGATGTTAAAGACGCTTCCCTTTTATTATTGGATCTAGAAAGGCAGTAAGTAAACCTGCAAGTAAGATAGGATTAAAGAGAATGGTTAAATGTAAGATGATGTAAGGAATATAAGTTGGGCTAGAATTGAAATAAAAAAGAATAAAGGAATCGATAACGAATGAGCTTTTTTAAGAATAGTTTGGGTGTCGTGATGGTTTATAAAAGAAAGAATGTATGGTGATGGAATAGTATGAGCAAGAATAAGGTAAAACCTATGATATATTAAAGCATAAACGTACACCTTATAAGTTTTATGTATGGGTGGTAAAAAAGACTTGGACTCACTAGTTATAAGAGAATTAGGAACCACAAGTAATAAGATGAAATATAAGGGTGACGCCACAAGCACAAGGGAATGATAAGTCGATATAGTCTAATGAAGAACTTAAAGAGAGAAAATTCTCACCAAGAAGCTTAATTTATTGTAATGAGATGCCTTACAAGTGCCAATGTATTGACTATTTATGGACTACAAAGGGCATGGCCGAAAGGTCTTGTATCTATTTGGCTAAAGGTGATATCCCTTGAAAGTACAAGAATCAAATTAAATTCATAGGATTCTTCATGTCCGAATGGGAACAATTTGATTTAGTCACCCTCCCTTGAATGTAAATGCCCTTGGATGAATGACTTGGTCAAATACGAACATCTTGGTTTGTTGGAATATGCTTTGAATGTAGTTACCTGCTCCTTAGCCAAATTCTTGTGATAGTTTAGTTTGATTGGCTTAAATGAAAGTGCATGATCCTTAGTCGAATACTTGTGACTTCTCATCCTTAGGCACCAAATGAATGTACTTGTCTCTTTGTGAACACACATGACTCCATGTGGTCAAATAGCATGGTGATGGTTCATCCAAGGGTGTGTCTCGTACATGTCTTGTTGTTTTGGTACCAAGATGATTTCTAAGAAGATAGCTTGGTGACTTGTTACATGGTAGGTCCTTAGCTAGGTTCCAAGTGTACTTTCAGCTCAGCTCGCTTGTAGCTAGCTATAGTTCATTGGTTAGGTAGTTGGTCTTAAGCTCTTTTCCAACTAGTTTAAGCTCCCTTGCTAAATTTTGACCTACTTTACAGCGGGCTCAAATATCTTTCATAAGCTTTGAGTTGTCCTTTAGATAAATGAGCTTCCTTCAATTATTAATAAGCTTTCATATCTTTTATAACTTAGCATTGCACCTAAGGAAAGCATGAAAACAACCAAGTTACCTAGATTAAAGCTAAGAACATAAAGTATACATGATGTACGCCTAATTAAAGTATGAAAATGATGTGTAACATAAAAGATGCATATCATATTTTAGTATAAACATAAATATAAAGATGTGGATCATATAATATTCATATAAATCATGTAATATGCATATTATAAGGACTAATATTAAAAACATATATCATATTATAAGATGCATAGTGTAAAATATACCAATTTCATGAATATACATGATATGAAAACATGATGATTAAAGCATAACATGACATGAATGAAATATGCTACATAAGTATGTAAAACATAGAATAGATAAATATTTGTTAGGAAAGTAAAAACTCCCTCCGCTTTCATCCTTATGAATAAAGATACAATAGTAATGATGAGTAGATGCATGGGTATGATCACATCAGTAAGGCTAGGTAGCTCAAACTTAGAAGGGTAGATGATACTAATGTAGTAATGACCGAAAAGTGGTCAAGGTGTTCTTGGAATATCGTTTTGGTCACAGTGGCTTAAAAAATGATTGACCGAGGTTGTGAAGCCTTCTTTGTTCACATGGTGGATAATAAGATTTCAATTATGACACTCAAAGATATTTGTATTATACGAGAATTTTTTAATATATTTCTTAAAGAGTTATAAGGGTTGTCGCCAGACAGAGAATTAGAGTTTGGCATTGAAGTGTTGTCAGGATCGGCTCTGGTGTCCATTACTACCTACTGCATGGCACCGACAAAGCTTAAAGAGTTAACGATTGATATCCAAGAATTATAGAGAAGAGATTTAATTGGTCAAGCATATTCTCATGAGGAGCACCAATTTTTTCGTCAAGAAGAATGCTGAGTCGATGAGGTTGTGCATGAACTATCGATAATTGAACAAGCTAACCATAAATAACTGTTATCCCCTCCCTAGGATCGGTGAACTTTTTAATCAACTTAGAGGAGCATATTTGTTCTTAAAGATTGACTTTAGGTTAAGATATTTTCAGCTGAAGGTTAAGGATTCTGATGTAGTGAATACGGATTTTAGGAATCAGTATGATCACTATGAATTTCTAGTAATGTCGTTTTGAATCACCAACGCCCCATCAAAATTTATAGACTTGATGAATTGATTCTTTAACCTTGCTCAACCAATTCGTGGTTGTATTCATTGATGAAATCCTTTTTATTTGTGATTGGAGAAAGAGCATGACCAATATTTCTACATCATGCTACAAAAACTTCTGAAGTGGTAGTTATATTGCAAGTTCGGTAAATGTGAGTTCTGGTTATTAGAAGTCTCTTTCGTGGGTCACGTCGTAGTGGAAAATGAAATTTGAGTTGATCCATATAATATTCAAGTAGTAATTGAGTGGGATCTGTCAAAGAGTGTGACATAGGTGCGTAGTTCCTTGGGTCTTGTTGGGTACTATCATCAGTTTGTTGAGGGTTTCTCGATGATAATTGTCTTTATGACCAAATTTCTTCATAAGGGAGTTCCCTTTGTGTGGGTCATGAAATGATAGAAAAAATTTGATCTTTTGAATATCATCTTAACTTAGGCCCCTATTTTAACTCATCAAGAGTTAGATAAGGATTTTACCGTGTTTAGTGATGCCTTATTAAATGGGTTAGGATGTGTGTTGATGCAACAGTGGTAGGTTGTGGCCTTTTTGTCCCTTCTGCTAAAGCCGTAAGACCTTAACTATCCTACCCATGACTTAAATCTAGTTGCAGTAGTTTCTACTCTAAAATATTTAGAGGTACTATTTATTTGGGGGAAAATGTGAAATATTTACCTATCACAAGAGCCTTAAGTACTTTCTCTAGCAAAAGTGGTTGAACTCGAGACAACATATATAGGTTGATTTGTTAAAGGACTATGATTACGTGATTGACTACTATTTGGGAAAGGCAAATGTGATTGTAGATGCCTTTAGTAAGAAGTTGATTTTAGAATTGTGAGCTTTATTGACACGCCTGAATTTAACTAGTGATGGTGGTTTAGTAGCTGATATGTGAGTTGAGCCCGAGCTAGTGGGTGAGGTTAAGATGTTGCAGAGTACTAGAAATCTTTTAAGAGATAAGTATAGCAAGTTCTCTAAGGTAAGGCACCGAGTTTTGAGTTGTATGATGGGGATGTGTTATACTTTAGTGATCATTTATGGGTACCCATAAGTGAACAACTACGTAGTAATATTATTTATGAGGCTCATTGCAGTCCACTCTCTGTCCATCCAAGTAGTAGCAAGATGTACTAGGAGCTCCGATAGTTTTATTGGTGGTCGAACATGAAAAGAGAAATATATGAGCTTGTCGCTAGATACTTAGCTTGTTAGTAGATTAAAAAAACATCGTGTTCCTTCAAGGTTACTCTATCTAATTCAGACAACTCAATGGAAGTGGGATAGAGTGATTATAGACCTTGTGACTAATTACCAATGAATAGGTAGAGACATGATGTAGTGTGGGTTATATTATACCACTTAACGAAGGCAATTTATTTTCTTTTAGTTTGGATAGACTTTACTTTAAAGAGGTTAGCTCATTTTTACTTCTATCATATTCATTATAGACTCACATTTCACCTCATAATTTTTTAAAGTGCTTCATGAAGTGATAGACACCAAATTATAGTTTAACACTCTTTTTCATCCTTAGATAGATAGTCACGCTGAGCATGTGGTTTATATCTTAGAATACATTCTTAGGTGTATCGTTATAGACCTTGAGGATATTTGAGAGGATTAATTTTCTTTAGTAGAGTTTGCCTACAATAACAGTTACTAGTCTAGCATTCAAATGGCTCCTTATAAAGCTTTGTATGGATATAAATGTAGGACTCTATTATGCTAGATAGATCTGAATAAAGGAAATATAGTGGGTTCTGATTTGATTAGAGAAACTGAATAAAACGTTTGATTAATTTAGGGTTGTTTGATAAAAGCTTTCGATAGGCAGAGGTTGTATGCAAACTTGAAACACAAGGACATCGATTTTATAGTGGGTGATATGTTATTCCTTAAGGTTTCCCCATGGAAAATATTGCTTAGGTTTAGGAACAAGGAAAAGTTAGCCCCAAATTTTATAGAACCTTATGAATTACTTGACAAGGTTGAACTGATTAGCTTTATCCCCAGAGTGGGAGTGCATTCATAATGCATTCCATATGTCCATGCTTAAGAGGTACCTTTCTGACCCTTTCCACGTCATATACTTAGAATAGATCGAGGTGAATTAAGACATGTCTTATGAATAGGAATCAATAAGGGTAAGATGTTAAGGAGTTAATAAACAAGAATACTCCTCTTGTGAAGGTTTTGTGGAGAAATAGTACTATCGAGCAGACAACATAGGAGGTTGAGAAAGATATGGAACTTTAGTATCCAAATCTGTTCTACCCATGTAAATTTAAAGGATGAAATTTATTCTTGGAAGGTGAGATCCGTAACGCCTCAAATCCTCGATTAGTAGCTTTGAGCTGACTTAAAAAGGTTTTGGATAAACCTATTACCCATGTAGGATGCCTTAGTCCAAAATTGAGTTGGTTTAGGCTTGAATTATGCCCAAATAGAGATAAAAAAAGGTATTTTTCAATTGGGGACAAAGTTAGAGAGACCAAAGAGCTGATTATCCCATTTTATACTTTAAAAGCTAAAAACCATTAATAAAGATAATGTAACCGTGCAGAGAAAAGCTTTTTCACTTCATTATTTCTCCCTGAATGCTTGTCTTCTTCTTCCTCTCAAAACATTATATTCTCCCTTTAGAAATTTAATCAAATGTGATAGCTTTATCTACCAACAATACTAGCTCAAATCAATGAAGGTAAGATCCTTAATAAGCATCTTTAAAGCTTCCGTTGAAGCTGTTTTCCCAATTAGTTAGCCATGGTGACCACAAGTAGGGTTTGAGAAGGATTTAGAAACTCGTAATAATCAACTTGTTTTTTTGTTAATTTGAGACTTTAAAAACCTTCTTAACTTCTTTTTAGGTTCTTAAGTGAGTTAGTAACTCCATTACATGTCTCTTAATTAGTGAATGAAGTTGGAGAAAGCTCCCAGAACAAAGGCAAGGAAAAGCTACCACTTGGTTGAACAAAGTTTTTCTAGCAACTTAGGAACAAGGTAACAAACTTCTAACTTATCTCTACCACTTGTAAGTTATTATGTGTGTTTGGTTAGCTTGTATGAGTTTGTAGAGAATATAAGTGCATTTGCAGTTAAACATGGCTTGTGATGTTTTTGAATGTTATATAGAATGAGAAAATACCTATTATGAATCCTCTTAGCATACATAAGTTTTAAATAATGATTAAAGTTAAAAAGGCTTAGGGGTGAAGTTGGGTGTTATTTTTTTTTTGTAAAAACATAGTATTTCTAGGTTTGAGTATCAATACTCGATGAAGAGTATAGATATTGTTCTTCAAATAACTAAAAAAGGTGTTTTTGGCTGGGTAGTATCGGTACCATGTGCGTAGGGTATAGATATTGTTCCTCGGGTATCGATATCATAGTTAAGTTATAACTTTGAGTAGCCATATTTGGTATCAATACTTGGGGAGTATCGATACCATATAAAGCAGAAGTACTTATACCTTAAGTATTTGTGTTTAGATTAATAGATCTATATATTTTTATAAAAATAAAAACTAAGATGATCGATCCCTAACTAAATGTTTCATTCTTTAAAATATGTGCCAAGAAGATGTCTTTTCCTTCTCTTCTGAGTGATCATCCTATAGTATATCAAAATTTTAGTTCAACCATGTCAAGAGAATTCAACCACCTTTTTAATCTTTGGGGACCTTTCCAAGCAAGTTTTGGCACAAAGAACTCCTACCCGTCAAAACACAATAATCAACTAAGAGACCTAACTGTAGTGCTTCAAGATTGATTGTGCACTCCCCACATGAGAGATGGAAGGTGTGCATCTCCAGTCTCCACCTCTCTACGAGCGTCAAAATTTGTGTTGGATTTAGCTTGAAACCTCCAACCAACCGAGATATATATAAAACACTACCTTGATCTAATTACTAAATAATAATATCAGGGGAGGTCTCCTCACATGGTTAATTAATGGATCAATGATATGATCATTCCCTTATCAAAGTTAAATATTTACATAAATTAGTTACTGAAAATATATTAAAAAATAACAATTAACAAAAACCTTGACAATAAAACTAGTTTGCTCACCATTTGTGGTAAATATGTTGAAATATGTGTCGTGTTTATCTTTTACATCTCTATTTTTTACTTTCAAATAATAATTAAAGCAAATAATAAACTTTCTCTGTTCCACTAAATGTGTCCCTTTTGATCTTTTAAATTTTCCATTAAAAATTTTATAAGAAAAGTCAACAAATAATGGTACTTATATTTACTTTTTACCCTTATATGTCCCACTCTTTTAAACTTGACAAAATAAATCTATCAAATCTTGTAATGATCCGATTTCTAGATTAATAGTTTCGATTTTGACCTAAGAGGATTTTAGATAAACCCAAGTACCCTTTATAAATATTTAGGTTAAGTGGGATTGTTTTGGGTTAGGTTTGAGCACATTTAGAGTTAAAAAGGATATTTTTATTTGAGTTCAAATGATGAGGGCCCAAGGAGGTAATTAAACCCTAAATCATTTTAAAAGCTGAAACCAATTAACATTGGTGATGTAATCGAAAAAAAGACATTATTTTCTTCACCACTCGTTGTCTTCTTTCTATCTTCTTTCTTCTTTATCTCTCTCAAGTGTAGAAAGAGAAATGAGAGAATGTTGTAGGCAACACCCTTAGTCTGAATTTAGGAAGGAATGAGGAGTTATTTCCACCCTTTGAGATCTTTTTCAAACTCTCAACTTCAAGGTTTGATCATGATAGGGTTTAGAGGGGTTTTAAGTTTTAGAGCTCTTGGATAACTCAAAATCATTTCCAATCTTTAGTAATCATGTTTTAATCATCTTAAGCCTTTAGATAAGCTAGTAACTCATTATCTTGATTGTTAGTGTAGTGAAATAAGTGACTGAAGGCTCTAAAAGGAAAGGAAAGGAAAAGCTAGTGTTCGGGTGAGCTTGTGGTTATTTCTCTGGCAACTAGTAGTAAATTAACGCATTCTTAACACTTCTATAACACTTGTAGTTTAGCATGTGTAGTTTCGTTGTTTGTGAGCTCATTTGGCATGTTGGGGTGTACATGGAATGGATGTGATATTTTTTGTTGTTCATGCATAAAGAAATGACATTTCATTATCCCTTGAACCTACAAAAGCTTTTAATAAAGTTTGAGGGTCTCATGAGAGCCTTAAGAGTGAGTAAGAGTGTTTTACTCATGAAACATAGGGTATTCTGGGTTTGGGGTATCCGTACTGGATCAACAGTATCGATATAATTCACTGATAGGCCAAAATTAGGGATTTTAGATAGGTAGTATCAATACTATGTTCATAGGGTGTCGATACTATTCATAAGGTATCTATACAAAGGGCCTGGTGCTGATACTAAGGGTTGAATTCAAATTCAAAAATGCTAATCTAATACCAATACTTGGGGTAGTATCGATACCACAAGAGGGTAGTATTAGTACTCCAGATAGGGGAATCGATAGTGGGGGTTGTTCTCAAATTCCATTATGTAAATTTAGTATTGATACTCAGGACGTTATCGATACCACAAGAAAGAGTAGTATCGATACTACAAGGTTAAGTATCAGTATCATCATGAATGCAAAAGCTAGAAGCCTTGCTTTGATCAAGTGACTCGGAAATGGGTTAGGTTTGATAGAACCCTCTTAATAGAAGCTTGCAAGTGAGAACATTAAAAATTATATGATACAATAATATAATTATGTGGACTTATGTCTTGTTTGATGCTTGAGAAACAATGAGGATATATGAGTTACTTATGTATGATGAACTTCTTGTTGTGTAAAGAATATTCCAACATATCCGATCAGTGCAAGGGCACTTAAGATGCTAGGATGTTGCTCTGATGTTCTGTGATCTAGAGACGTCCTGTATACTTAAGAGGAGTATACTACCCGAGTAAGATGCTGATGCTATGTGACCCAAATCTCGTTCCGAAGTACTTGGCAATGGGTGCCATTTATTTGTAAGACACTAAAGCTACATGACCTAGGTCTTATCGGAGTACCTCTAGAAAGCAAAGAAGGGTGTGAGTTATGCGATGATATGTGACCCCGAGTTACACCTTGATGCTTACTTGTGTTGTGTGCTTGATGCATTATTATCCATAATTATACCTACATTGGTGGTTACATATAGTATAATAGTGTTATTTGTATGGTACTAATCTTTTGAGCTCAATGTTCAAAATTTGTTTTCGTGCGTAGGTTCTTAGAAGCCTATTCGACGACCTCATTGTCAGACCACAGATTCTAGATTTGACCAAGCACCATAGTACATCTCAAGTATTTTAATGTGCATGAATTTTCATAGACCTTATGTGTATTCGAATAGTAACTCTATTTTGATAAACTCTTAGATTTTGACGTATACAATTGGGAGCTCCCCATTTTGTTAACAATGCGCACTTATATTTTAAACTTATGTTAGTGTTATAATTTTCATGATGATGGATGATTTTCAATGTTATTGATTTAAAAAATGGTTAGCCACTTCGGTGGTTCCATATAATATTCTAATCATTCGGATTACAGGTTGGATCTAATTAAGGTGTTACAAATCTATCAATAACTTTTTAGGAATAATTTTGTCATTTCTCTTGGTTAAATATATCTCATAAAACTATGTGCATAGTCAATATAAGACACATATTATTCCCTAAATTGTTCCATTCATACGCTCTCTTGCTTCATATATATTTTTTGAAATGACAACATATATTTTGTATACATAGTTGCTCGAATTCAGGATTTCTAGAGAGATTAACATTCTCTTTTACCACCGAGAACACTTAATGAGTCCCTTACTTCAAATTGAAGTTTGAAGATTTTAGCTCATTTAAATGAATATAGTTTTTAGGTAAAACTATTGAATTATTGACATTGCAGTAAATATAACTCCAAAACAAGTAAATAAATGTATCTCTTTGAGGCTTGCATTATTTTGGGTATGTTGGTAGCTTCCTTGGCCTCACTCAAAGATGGGAAGAGGAAAAGTGGTGTTGGAGAGAATAGAGAACAAAATAAATCGCCAAGTAACCTTCTCCAAGAGAAGAAATGGTTTGCTGAAGAAAGCCTACGAGCTCTCCGTCCTCTGCGATGCTGAAGTTGCTCTCATCGTCTTTTCTAGCCGAGGCAAACTCTCTGAATTTGCCAGTAATACGTAAGATTCCTATCTCTCTTATTTTCTCTTGTGATCTGTTTCCAGCCATCTGTTTTTTCCATTGTTTATTGAAAATCCATGAGAGATATCATATGATCAAACCCAAAAACCAACAAGTGATAACCTGATATAGAGAGGGAAGGATGACAACCAACAGTTTGACGACCTTTTTTAATTTTTTTTCCTTTTTCTTTGTCGTCCATGATCTTACAAAATCTCCATACCTGAGATTTGTCCATTACCAAAAACTGTGACTGGTGTTTCTTCTGTTCACAATAGTTCAGTGTTTTTACACATGTAACAGGTGTTTTTGGTAACAGAAGCTCAATTTTTACTACTCCTGTCTCTAGGGTTTTCCATTTTCTTGATTAACCACAAGAGCACTCTCCTTTTCCTTATCTGGGTTCGGATCTTTTCTCAATCTGTGCTTCTCTAACACTTCATATTTAACTTCTTTTTCTGGGTTCCTCAGCATATTTCGGAACATCTTTTTCATTCATAAAGATTCAAGGCAAACAAGTTTCTCTCCCCGTTTTCCTTTGTTAGTAAAGGCAAAGAAGGAAAAATCAAGATTTTTTTGATTCATTTTGAGATAAAATAGTAAATTTAATTTATAAAAAATATCTTCTCCATGACTAAAAGAAAGAAAATCGTGGTAATATATCGTACTCTGACAGTACTTTCCCCCCCGGTTCCCCGGGTGGGGTGGGGGTTAGGGTGAGGAAGCTAGAGCCTAATCTTTACTATAAAAATAGTTTATACGCCTTTGAAAATTTTGTTTTTTTTCGTTTTTTCAAGTACTTTGTATAAGTGTATTACTAAACATGATTAAATATAGAGAAGATAAGGTTAAAAATGATTAAATAATATTCCTAATAAAATAATTAAATTTCTTTTTAGCACTTTTTTCAACCAAGTATATTAGCTTCAAATTTGAGGTATGGGTACATAGAAAAAGAAATTGAAAAACATCGACAATTCTAATTGGATTCTTTAAAGTAACTCACATTAATAAAAAAAATTAAAACTAAAAACAAATATATAAAATATATGTTTAAAATAATTAAATAATATTTTAACAGAATGTTTAAATCCATCAACATTTGAATTTTAAGACATTTTTTATATTTAACTAATTTCAAAATTGAAATATTGTCCACTGGAAAAGTAAATTAAAAATCATTCAAAATTTAAAATTTTAATGGTTTATCAAATATATTCTCAACAAATTAAATTAATCAACCAATATTTCATGCTCTCAACCAAGCTCGTCTAATACAATGGTAAAGAATTTTCATTAAAATAAATTTCAACTAAAATCAAACTCTATCGGAAAAGTTTCTCGACTAAATTTATTTCAAAGAAATTATTGAATTTTATTTTATAAAAACCTCGATACATTTTGTAAAATGAATGTGATTCTTTCGCAGAAAAGCCAATATATTTTTTGTACAATGTTTTATTAGCCCAGCAAAGTTTCAAGTCCGAGGCAATCACCAGGTTCAACAGGGAATCGAGACAAGAACATAAGTATTGCCAACTAAACTAACAGGCAGAACCACCGCCAAACCAATGTTAGAAATAATAAAAAATTGTCTCATACAATAAAAATACCAATTGAATAACGAAATTAGATTTTACTTTAGGTAAACTAATTTGGTTAATAATTTATAATTAACATTAAATATTTGATAATAAAAACCAATAGTATAACAATTGCACTCCAAAGTATTGTTACTCAACTTGCAGGCTTACTTAATAGACCAAAATCTAAGCTCTTGCGAAGAATTGACATCATTCGAGTGATTACCATCATTGTTGGTATAGTTTTGCCGAACAATACTTGAGTCAGTAGTACTGGATGAACAACTAGAAAAATCAAAATATAAACAATAATATAAGAGATTTTATCTACATATTTCAGATTGATCAATAATCTTACCGCTATATAACCTTTCTTAGAGAGAATTCTACTATAATATTCTCAATACAAGAGACTTAAATCCTCGATCTAATTATGCACGCTAGTTGTAAGCGTTTCCTCAATCTAATTATTCTATCCCTTAAATAATCCTCACTAACTTCTTAACACTTGTAAAAATAAAGTTAAAAAAAATCTCAATAGAACACTTACAATGTTTCTCAAATAAATTAATTTGTGTAAAGTAATAAAGTTCTCTCTCAAATAATACAATAAAATCCCTTGAATATATATATATATATATATATATATATATGCATCGACTTGAGTAGCAAGTCTTTTTTTCTTTCTATTTTTAAATGTTGTAGATTTCATCCCATAAAGTAACCGGTCACATATTCATTTTGGAACAAAGAAAGATAATCAAACGAAGACTTTAGGTGCATAAATACATTGTAAATGGAAACTTTGCATTCTTAAAATAGATAATCAATTATCATTATATACATTCAACCACGATCCACATTATCTTATATTCCCCTTTCTAAAATCAATTCCAATCTCAACTTGGACTAATTGACAAGTCAAACATTTAGAAATGGCCACTAATAGTACTCTTGGAGATCTATATACATTTTCACTGATCCTAGGTGTACTGAAATTGAGCTACTGTGAGCTTTTTGAAGAATATCCAACTTCAGATCAAAATTTTCAAGGACATAGTCTCTTACAAAAAGCACAGGCAATCTTTAGAATTCATAGAGAACTCAGGTTCACAGTGATTTCCCATTTGGTCACAAATGACATTTAACTTATCATCAGAAGATTAAAGTTCATGGATACGTTGAAAAAAAAGATCATACTTGAATTTTAGCTAGAAGGCTCCCATTCTTTTGAAATCAGAAATAAGCAGTTATAGCTATCAAAGCTAAAAAAGAAAAAAGAATTTTTTTTATAAAAAGAGTTTGGAATACAAATAGAATTCATCAAAGGGATTTTAATATTTATTAAAGGCTTAATGCCCAAATATGTGCCCAAACTATGCCTTTTTTGTCAAATAAGTGCTTACGGTTTTTTTTACGCATCCAATTGCCTAACATTACAAATGTTACCCTTTTAGGTGCCCAGGTCGTCAACGCCGTTAGTTTTTCCCATTAAGTGTCACATGTCAACACCTGGTAATTTTAAAATTTATTTTTATAAAAATATTAAAAATATTTTTATATTTATAAAAAACCCTAACTTTTCTTTTATTATAAAATAACCCCAAATTACTAAATCATAACCTTAATCCGTCGTAGGCGCCTTCTCTGGTCACCACCGTCGTCACCGACAGTCCTTGATATCATCCTAATTATATGCCGTTGTAGTTGTTGCCAATTCACCATCGAAATCTTGTGGGATCACAATTTTCGTCATAGGGTTTGTGAGATTTAAAAATCAATTTGTGGTTGATTGACCGTCAACCAATTACGATTTCATAGGGGTTATTTTCGCGAGGCCCGGGGAGCTTCTTTGACGGTAAAGGGTGACGATCAATGTGGGTTTAGGGGTTGATTCAAAATTTATGTTTTTTTAAAATATATATATAATTTTATTTTTTTAAAATTTTATATAAATTATCAGGTGCTAACACGTGTTACTTAACGGGGAAAACTAACAGCGTTGACGACATGGGCACCTAAAAGGTTAACGATTGTAATGTTAGACACTCGGATGGGAAAAAAACCATAGGAATTTATCTGGCACAAAAGAAATAGTTTGAGCACTTATTTGGGAACTAAGCCTTTATTAAATATGGGTTTCAACTTAGTGCATCAATCATATCAGTTTCTTTGCTCGGATGGTAATCGATTATAAGATTTTAATCTTTTAGAAGTTTGATAGAACACATTTGTTAGAGATTTAACTCTTTCTAAGTTAAAATGTACATTAGATTTTTATAATGTTTTTAACAGATTGTATCTTTGTCCATGCAATTAATACTTATAAATTTTCAGAAAAAATAGTACTATTTCAAGCGATATCCTGAGTCAGATAGTTCATCTCGTATAATTTAAGCTATCAAGGACTATAAGCCATAATTTTTTCATAATGCATTAAAACATGGTCTAATTCATTGTGTGGTGTATCACTCAAAACAATTAAGTCCTTACCCGATATGGGTTGGATGAGGATAGGGGCATTCATCAAAATGAACTTTGAATTATCAAACTTTTTTTTGTTGTTATTTTTGGGTCTAACTAAAGGTTACACCTTTATAGAGAAACTAGGTCAATAGAGCAATTGCATAGATTTTTTTTTTGACGAATCTCTTATAATAACCGAATCAAACCTAAGAATTTTTTAACTTCATTGACATTCTTAGGAGATTCCAATCAATGGTTCAAGGGATATTTTTATGGTCTACTTGAATTCTAACGTAACATAAAACATGTCTCAAAAATATATTTCAAATAACCATAATTCTCATTTATATAGCTTTGTAAAGAATTGCTTCTCTTGAAAAGTTTGGAAAATAATTTGGAGATGGTTATCATGATCACCCTCGATTTTGGATTACACGGGTCTTTCATAGATGAAGAAAACCAAAAAATGGTCAAGATAGGGTTGCAACACTTGATTCATCAGATCTATAAAGGTAGTTAGGGCATTTGTAAGTTTGAATGACATAACTAAGAACTCATAGTTTTCAGAGTGAGTCCTAAACGCAACTTTTAGAAAGTGAAATTTTTCACCTTCGCCTGATAATAACCAGAATGAAGATCTAACTTGAAAAATATTGAGGCATCTTTAAACTACTCAAACACATCAGCAATTCTCAAAAGTGTTAGAGCCAAACCATAAATAAATATGAAATCAAACTAAAATCTAATTATGCCAAATCATCTAGAACAAAATAAATACTAGATTTGTGGTAGCATACCTGAATCCATTGTTGAAGATTACCTAGAAGGTTGAGAACTTGAAGATTGCCTTCCAGTTGTGATCTTCCAAGAAATCAGAATTCCTTTGAATATAAACTCTCTGACGGGATAAGAGAAAATATGATATATCTATTTCTTGGGGACCATAACCCCTTTATATAACTGATTGAATCAGTTTTTGTCTACACTTATAACTCTGTCCCTCATCAAATTATAAATACAACTTTAATAGTATCTACACTTTTATTTCCATGATACTTCTTATATCAATATAAGACTATATAACATAACTGGTCACTCAATTAATACATATTTTATGATAACAATATAGATTATAAATATGTGCCCATAATTATGGATTTTAATCCAATAATCTCTCACTTGGGCAACTTATGTTTCCTAATAAATGTATAACCTTATGAGCTCAAAATTTGTTATCATGTAATAGGTATTCTATGACAATCTCATCCATTAACTATATTCATATATGATCAAAGCAACCTTTGTCATATCTATCATGACTATACCCATTTATAGTCACGTATATAAACACAGTCAAATGGCATAGATCAATCATGGAGCGTAGCATGGAAATTACATGCAATGTGAACCACACATGTCTATTTCCAATTAGTCCTCTTTAAACAGAAGTGAGGTCAGAGTGAATAAACTGAATATTTTATTTCTGATCAGAAAATAATCAAATACATAAATGACTAAAAACTAACATAAGTAAACAAAACTCCCACTCAAACAATGATATCATCAAGTGATATAACACTCATATGAGCAATTTGCTCATGAAATACCTTAGTTACTAAACCTTTTGTGAGCATATCCACTATCATGGAGCTTGTTCCAATGTGTTCAATGGATATTTGTCCATTTTGCACTCTCTTTCACAGCTAGGAACTTTATGTCAATATGTTTTGACTTAGACGAGCTCCTATTATTGTTGTAATATAGAACTACTAACTTATTGTCACAAAATAATTTAAGTGGTCTTTCAACATTCTCCAAAATATGTTGTCTAGTGACAAAATTTTGCAGTCATATTCTATGGTTTGATGTTTCATAGCATGGTACAAACTCAATCGCCATAGTGGAAAAATATACAAATGTTTGTTTGGAATTTTTCTAAGATATAGCTCCTCAAACTAGCATATAAATATAGCTTGAAGTGGATTTTCTACTATCTTAGCATCCAGCAAAATCATAATCAAAATACCCGATGACATCCAAATGATATGATCTCTTGTAAGTGAGCATGTAATCTTTTGTTCTTTGAAGATGCTTCATAACCCTCTCGGTTGCTATCTAATGGTTCATATCAGGGTTGCTTGAGTATCTGCCTAACATCCCAACAATGTATGCAATATCTGGACGCATACATACTTGAGCATACATCAAACTCCCAACAGCTGAAGTATAAGGAATCTTTTGCATTTTTTGAATTTCACGGTCGGTTTTAGGACATTGAGCAAGACTAAATTTGTCTCCTTTAGCAACATGGGTGTTAGTTGATTTACTATTTTGCATGTCAAACCTTGTAAGTACTTTATCGATGTATTTCTTTGGTGACAATCCAAGAATACCCTGAGACCAATCTCGGTGTATCTAGATTCCTAAGAAAAAAGAAGTGTTACCAAGATCTTTTATTTCAAAATGCTTAGACAAAAATATGTTGGTTTCATGTAATAAACCTACATTATTTATAGCAAGCAAAATATCACCGACATATAGAAATATATGCTTACTCCCACTGAACTTGTGATATACACAACTATCAATCATATTCATCTCAAACCCGAATGAGATAACTAATTGATGAAACTTTTGGTACCATTGACGAGAAGCTTGCTTTAGTCCATATATGGATTTAGTTAATTTACAAACTATATCCTTTGGATCTCACAGCTCAAAGTTTTTCGGTTGCACTATATAAATTGTTTCTTCAATGTTGCCATTTAGAAACATGGTCTTAACAACCATTTCGTGTAACTCAAGATCAAAATGAGCAACAAGTGTAATGATTGTCCTAAAAGAGTCTTTTGGTGAAACTGGAGAAAAAGTCTGTGTAAAGTCAATGCCTTCCTTTTGAGTATATCATTTAGCTACAAGACGTGCCTTATACCTCTCCACATTGCCCTTTGCATCCCTCTTGGTTTTAAATATATATTTGCAACCAACTGGTTTTGCACCTTCAAGTAATGGGACAAGTTCCGAAGATTTATTGTCTTGCATGGAATTATACTCGTCTTACATGGCATCAATCCACTTTTGAAAGTTAGTACTTTCAATGGCCTGAGGAAATTTGATTGGATCATCTTCCATCATTCCATTATCATCCCCATTTTATTTAAGAAATACAATGTAATCATCCGGAATAACATATCTCCTTTGTCTCGTGGATCACCTTAATAACACATGTTGAGTTTGTTCTTCTGGAACAATTACCTCATCTTGGATAAGTAGTTGTTCAACATTGTCTTGTTGCGGTTTTGGATTCACTTTTTGATTAATAAGTATAGAAACCCGAACAATATCAAAAGTGATAGTAGGAACTGAATTGGAATTCCATTCCTCCTCAACAACAATGTCTTTAACCTCATTTATCCCTCCAAAATCAACATCGTAAAAAAACTATTGCAATTCTCGTCTAAATTTTTTCTTAATTATGGGACTATAAAATTTATAGCCCATATATCGCTCAGAATAGCAAATAAAGTAGTTGTTCACTATTTTGGAGTCCAATTTATATTCTTGTGACCTATAAGGCCTTGCCTCATACGGACATCCCCAAATGTGAAAATGATTTAAACTAGGCTTTTGACATGTCCAAAGCTCATAAGCTGTTTTTAAAACTGCTTTAGTGGGTACTTTATTCAGATTGTAAACTATTATCTTTAATTCTTTTCCCCAGAGAGACTCAGGTAAGGTGGAATGAGCAATCATACTCCTTACCATATCCTTAAGAGACATATTACATCTCTCAGCTACACTATTCAAACTAGGTGATCCTAACATGGTGTACTATGTGATAATACCACATTCCTTTAGGAATTTAGCAAACGGTCTTGGACGTTGTTCACCTAAGCAACTATATCTACCGTACTACTCACCAACATGATCAGATCTGACTTTCTTAATTCTTTTCTTGTGTTGATTCTCAACTTCAACTTTATAAGCTTTGAACACGTCCAAAGACTAATATTTCTCATGAATGAGATATAGGTACCCATAACGTGAGTAGTCATCTATAAATATTATGAAGTATGTTTGACCATTCCAAGATGTCGTAGGAAATGGCCCACAAATATCCGTATGAATTAATTCTAATACGTCTGTAGATCTGTTGGCACCTAATCTCTTAGTTTTGGTATGTGTTCTCTTGATACAATCAACACATACATTAAATTCTGTAAAATCAAGGGATCCTAAAATACCATTAGACACTAAGCGCTCAATTCTACCTTTTGAGATGTGACCTAAGCGCTTATGCCATAATGATGTCGAATTTTCCTTATTTAATTTTTTGCTTAGTACCACGCAATCCAGGTGCAAGGTTTCATTATAGGATGCAATTGTATTGAGTAAATAAAGGTTGTCATATGTATTAAAGACAACATTTGAATTTAAAGACAAAGCAAAATTGATTGTTTCCAAATGAACAATAATATTCAGATTTATCAAATAAAGAAACAGAAACCAAATTCTCCCTAAACGATAGTACATTGAAAGTGTCTTTTATATCCAAATAATAATTAATTCCTAATAGCAACCTAAAATTTCCAATTACTTACACCTCTACCGATTTTTCATCACCCACCAAAATGTGTCTTTCACCATCATTTGGCTTTCGGTAGTTTAGGCAACCATGCATAGAAACGCTAATGTGAGTAGTAGCGCCAGAATCTATCCACCAAGTGTTTCTATGTACTGAAGTTAAATTAACCTCATAATAGGGTTTGATTTGGATTAAAAGAAAACTACTTGAACTTATTTGAATAAGTTGTATAGTTTAAGGGATTCATATATATATAAGCACTTTAATTAGTGAACTTTTCCCACACTAAACCATTTATACATGCAATAATACGTGTATCGTTTTCTTATTACAATGCATATTAATTAAATCGCGATTTTTAGCTTTTTACACCTTTCCTGGTTCTTTCTTCAGCAGTGTGGCTGAAACTCTGGAAAAATACTGGCAGCAACGTTACAGCTCCCCAGTCGATATTCCTGCGGATGAAACACAGGTAAACTTGTTTACAAGTTCAATTTCAATTTCTTTTCAATTGCTTGATTTTCCTTTTTAGTGTATGAAATTATCCGATGTTGAACTCGACTTACACCGTACTAGTCTATGAATAAATATTTTAACACATTTGTATTAGTTTATCGTCTTTTCATTATTATTGAAGTTATTTAGATTTTTATGTAAATGTCATATACAAATATGTATCCGACTTTAATATGTTCGGATATTTTAAAATATATATATATATTTAGGAGATCTTTAAATATTATACTTTCATATCAAAATGTTTGGCCAATTAAAAAAAAGTTCGAACTACTTACAGTAATCTTTATTTCCTTGTATGACATATTTCTTAATTTAGTACATGATTTATTGGTCAACAATACAGACTCTGTCCCAAGAGGTATCGAGGTTAAAGGCAATATATGAATCTTTGCAGCGGTCTCAAAGGTAATTTTATATCGAAATTAAATAAATAAATCAATGCTTCTATTTTCATTTTGTCCTACTTAATTCACATGCATGTGCAGTTGTGCTCGCGCACGTATTATTATCGTACTTATATGGACCAACCAGGATATCAAAATATACTTTCTTTAGAAAATGAAAGAACAATTTATAATTTAACACTAAATTAATTTCCTTTATTATCCTTTATAAATGCCATTTCCAAAATTATAATATACTTTATTATAGCCTGTATTAGTAATTGTGTTGATGGGCATTGATTATTGGATGATATAAAATGTACATGTGAAGGCATCTTCTTGGAGAAGAGCTTGACTCACTTACTATAAAAGAGCTTTATAAGATTGAGAAACAGCTTGACAGAGCTCTCTCACAAGCCAGACAGAAGAAGGTAGTTTATCATCCTATATTCAATTTTGTTCTTAATTTCTGATTTACCACCATTCTCCTTGGCAGGCTCTTTGGTTATTTCTTTATACAACTAATATATTAATAAAATTCTTTAAAAAATAATTCAGATAGCCTCAAACTATTACAAAAAAAAAATCAATTATATTCCTTACAACTTCAATTGAACCCACCAATCCTGAAATTTAACTTGATATACTGTTTGACCGATATTAATCATTAAATCTTCTAACATGATAATTAATGAATAATAACATTAACAATTTTTATATAAGTGATCATCACAAGTTTAATTTTGATGATGTGATTATTTTATTTTTATTATATATATTTTACCCTGTTTAATTATTTTCTTGTTTATGTTTTTGTCAAAGATTTCATAGGCATTTCTGCTCTTATATTATATCTACTTGTAATTATTCATAAATAATTTAAATTTTTCTTAAAATTTAATAGTATGATTGTTAGGTATGACTTATAAATATACCGGTAAAGAGGACAGAGGATGGAGCGGAGGGAGCGAAACAAACATCATCTGTCCTTAAAAAGAAAGTATCGTAGTGGGGATTACGATTATGTGGGTTGGGGGTGTCGGGGGCGCAGCCCTGTAGTACGATACATGGTTATTTTTGTAAATATGTACCAGGGATTATTTATTATAAAGGAGATATAACCGAAACCTATGAGACATTGAATAAAAATTCTAACGCTGCCCAGGGCACCGAGGACGTAAGCACATTGTTGAGCCTCGTTAAAATTCTTGTGTTCTTTCCATTTTTTACCCAATTTTTCAACAATTGGTATCATATGTCAGTAACTAAATTCGAAGTTGCGAAATTCAATGGTTAGGGTAACTTCGGATTATGACAAACAAGGGTAAAGGATCTGTTGGCGCAGCAAGGGAACCTGAAGGCTTTGCAACCTACAAAGCCGGCGTCAATGGATGAGGAAGATTGGGAAGAATTGCAGCAGCGAGCGGCAGAAACCATACGATTATGTTTGGCGGACGAGGTCATGTATCACGTCATGCATCTGTCATCTCCGGATGAAATTTGGAAGAAGTTGGAAAGTTAGTTTATGTCCAAATCCTTAACGACTAAACTGTATCTAAAACAGCGGCTATATGAGCTGAAGATGCAGGACGATCATGATTTGGCGCAACACGTGAATGTCTTCAATCAAATCGTTTATGGTTTGGCTCGGATTGATGTGAAAATTGAGGATGAAGACAAAGCGATAATTCTGTTGTGTTCGTTGCCTCCCTTTTACGAACACATGGTGACTACTCTTACATATGAGAAAGAGACTATCAAATTTGAGGAGATTACTGTAGCCTTATTGGCTCACAACCAGCGGAAGCAGAATGCATGGGAAAGCTCTCAAGCTGACAGCTTATATGTCAAGGGTAATCGAGACCGTGGACGGAAGGCAGGGTCTGGGAAGAAAAATTTCATATCCAAATCTAGGGATAAGAAAACAATTCACTATTACAAGTGCAAGGAGGCGAGACATATGAAACAAGACTTTCCGAAGTTGAAAAACCATACTGATGAGAAGCGTGATGAATCATCTAAGTCAGTGAATGTTGTCGAGGATGATAATTCTGATTGCAGTGAGGGTGATATGCTCTCTATTTCAATGAATCAACTGATGGATGCCTGGATTCTTGATTCTGGATGTTCTTATCACATCACGCCAAATATGGAATGGTTTTCGACATACAGGTATGTTAATTATGGTTCTGTTTATTTGGGTGATGATAGATGTTTCAATATTGTTGGTATTGGTGATGTCAAAATTAAGATGTATGATGGTTCTGTTCGGATGTTGTGTGGTGTTCGGTATTTCCCAGATTTGAAGAAGAATTTGACTTCTTTGGGCACTTTGCACAAGAATGGTTTTATCCCTAAGGATTATGAGGATAGGGAAACCATTCAGATTATTAAAGGAGCTTTGATTATGATGAAAGGAAATATGACTGCAGGGAATATTTACAGATTGTTAGGGAGTACCGTTGTAGGTGGAGTTCATTCTATTGAGTCATGTGATGATACTACCAAACTATGGCATATGTGTCTTACTCATCTTAGTGAACGTGGTATGGCTGAATTACATAAAAGAAATATGTTGCATGGTGTTAAAAGTTGTAAGCTTGATTTTTGCAAGTATTGTGTTCTTGGTAAACAGACTAAAGTTTGTTTCAAGACTGGGAAGCACACAACTGAAGAGATTCTTGATTATGTGCATTTTGATGTATGGGGGCCTTCCACAACATCGTCTTTGGGTGGATATAGGTATTATGTTACTTTTATTGACGATCTTTCACGGAAAGTTTAGGTGTATTTTTTGAAATAGAAGTCTAACATTTTTGAGAAGTTCAAGCTGTGGAAACTGAGGTAGAAAACCAAACAGGACGAAAAATTAAGTTTTTGCGGTTTGACAATGGTACGGAGTACACAGATTCACAGTTTCTAAATTTCTGTAAGGAGCATGGGATTAAGAGACATTTTACAGTGTACAAGACACCACAACACAATGGTGTTGCGGAACGGATGAACATGTCATTGAATGAAAGAGCTAGATGTTTGCGGTTGAATACGAGGCTTCCCAAACACTTCTGGGCTGAGGCTGTTAACATGGTGTGTTATCTTATCAATAGATCGTCAAGGGCATCATTGGCTGGGAAAGTTGCAGAAGAGGTATGAACTAGTCATGATGTTACTTTTGATCACTTACGGATTTTGGTTGTCCTGCTTATGTGCATGTACCTGCTGATGAGAGATCCAAACTTGATGCAAAATCGAAGGAGTGCCTTTTTCTGGGTTACAAGACAGGTGTCAAAGGATTCAAGTTCTAGGATCCAGTTGCGAAGAAAATTGTGATCAGTAGAGATGTTTTTTTATGAATAGCCCATGCTGCAGCAGAAGAAATACACGACAATGGTGGATTTCGAGCAATTTCCAGTTGAGAAAACAAAAACTTCTCAACTGACTTCTGGTGGTTCCTCTACAGTTGATTTGCATGATTATAGTCTCGCCAGAGACAGGATGAGATAGACGAACATAAAGCCTCTGAATAGATTGGGTTTTGAAGACTTGGTCTCTTTTGCACTTACTGTTAGCAGTGATGATCCGGTTACTTTTCATGATACTGTTACTAGTCAGGAAAACGACAAGTGGATGGTTTCCATGGTTGAGGAGATAAAGTCATTGAATCACAATCGTACATGGGAGTTAGTTCGCCTTCCTGAGGGTAAGAAGCCTATTTGTTTCAAATGGGTGTATAAGAAGAAACCAGCAGTAATAGAAAAAGAGGGGGAGAAGTTCAAGGCTCGTTTGGTAGCAAAGGGCTTTTCACAGCATAAAGGAGTTGATTATGATGAAATTTTTTCTCCTGTGGTCAGGCACACTTCAATCCGAGCAATACTTGCATTGGTGGCTAGTTGGGATTTTCATTTAGAGCATATGGATGTTAAAGCTGGTTTTTTTGCATGGTGATTTAGAGGAGCAGATCTACATTCAGCAGCCTGAAGGTTTCACTCAACCTAGAAATGAGCATTTAGTTTGCAGATTGAAGAAATCTTTGTACGGGTTGAAACAGTCTCCGAGACAATGGTACAAACGGTTTGACTCCTATATGATCAAGATTGGCTACAAGCGGTGTGAGTATGATTGTTGTATCTATGTTAAGAGCCTTGATGATGGTTCTTTTATTTTTCTGTTACTGTATGTTGATGATATGTTAATTGATGCGAAGAACATGGATGATGTTATCGGTTTGAAAACTTTATTGAGTCAGGAATTTGATATGAAAGATTTAGGTGTTGCAAAGAAAATTCTTGGAATGGAAATTTGCAGGGACATAGACTCAAGGAAATTGTGGCTATCTCAACGGGGTTATGATGAGAAAATGCTAGAAAGGTCTGCGATGAGCAGCGCAAAACCAGTTAGCGCTCCATTGGCGAATCACTTTAAGCTCTCATCAGAACAATGCCCTAAGACAGATACGGAAGCTGGAGATACGGAAAAGGTTCTGTATTCTAATATTGTTGGTTGCTTGATGTATGCAATGGTATGTACTCGTCCTTATTTAGCTCATGTTGTTAGTCAAGTTTGTAAGTACATGTCTAAACCTGGTAAGCAACATTAGGAAGTAATCAAGTGGATTGTTAGGTACTTAAAGGGTACTGTGGGATATGGAATTGTTTTTGTAGTTAGCGGGATAATCTTTTGGTTGTAGGATATGTGGATTCAGACTATGCGGGTGATTTGGATAATAGAAGATCTACGATAGGGTATGTCTTTACTCTTGGTGGAGGGCCTATTTATTAGAAGTCTACTATTCAATCTGTTATGGCATTATCTACAACTGAAGCTAAATACATGGTAGTGGCTGAAACTGCAAAAGAAGCTTTATGGATTACTTATTTAGTGAAGGAGTTGGGTGTTCAGTAAGGTGGAGTTCAGATGCTTTGTGACAATCAAAGTACTATTCACCTGGCTAAGAACCAGGTATATCGTGCTAGAACTAAGCACATTGATGTGAGGTTTCACAAGATCAGAGAGTTGGTTTCATCTGAAGAGATTTTGTTTCAGAAGGTACATAATGATGAGAATATCGCTAATATGTTCACCAAGCCAGTTACGAAAGACAAGTTCATGCATTGCTTGGACTTGTTGAATGTTTCGAGTTATTAAAAAAGTAAGGTAACCCAACCCACATTCAATGTTTCGTAAGGGACAGGATATTCGCCAAGGTGGAGATTTGTTAGGTATGGCTC
This sequence comes from Hibiscus syriacus, assembly GCF_006381635.1. NCBI lineage: Eukaryota > Viridiplantae > Streptophyta > Magnoliopsida > Malvales > Malvaceae > Hibiscus > Hibiscus syriacus. Next base: position 10,981,597 of record NW_024063059.1, on the reverse strand, counting down.
ATAAATATACCGATAAAGAAGACAGAGGATGGAGCGGAGTAAGCGAAGCGAACATCATCTATCCTTACAAAGAAAGTCTCGTAGTGGGGGTTACGATTATGTGGGTTGGGGGTGCAAGGGCGCAGCCTCGTGGTTCAGTACATGGTTATTTTTGTAAATATGTACGAGGGTTTATTTATTATAAAGGAGATGTAACCAAAACCTATGAGACATTGAATAAAAATTCTAGCGTCGCTTAAGGCACCGAAGACGTAAGCACATTTCTGAACCTCTTTAAAATTATTGTGTTCTTTCTGTTTTTTTACCCGATTTTTCAGCAATGATAAATTTTTCTATTACAATATTTTTATATAAATATTATAAAATATTTTATAAGTATTTCAATTATTTAATTTATTAAAATTAACAAACTATTTAGATAAATTTGTCTATTTAAAGTGTTAATCGATTTTTCTTAAAAAGTTTAAGGACTTTCAATTATTAGTTAATGTGACATATAAGAATAAATGACTGTCACAACAACAAAATCAACCATGTGGACTGTTACATGTACAAAAATACTAACATTATCATCTGTTAACTCCCACAACAATAGATTTAACAATCAATATCGATCAAAAACCTATTTGATTAAATTTCATAACTGGAAGTATCAATTGATTATATAAAAATGTGAATTACTTACTATACTTTTAAAAATAAAATTAAGAGTAAAGTAGAAAAATGGTTCATTGACTATAGGATAATGTTTTATTGAGTCAATTAACTATTAAAAGTTACAAAATAGTCTCTTGACTACAAGAGTTACTTTGTTGAGTCCCTCGACTATTATATATTACAAAATGGTTACCCAACTATTAATTATGTTCAAAACTCGTTCTTTTTTGTTACAATTTTGAGGATAATCTGAGTTGTATGTTAACTTGCTGACAGAGATATGTTAAAATCTTATCTCATAATCTCAAATGACTATCATATCTCGATCAATATATTAATGTCCAATTCGGATGACCATTAATTTTTTAACGAAAACGGACGAGTTTGTAACATAATGAATAGTCATGTAACACCCAAATCCCACGGATTCGAGTGTCACACGAAATCGCTAAAGTGACTAACCATTTTTTCATTGAAACCATACTCACTTTTAAAACATTTACACAAGGTATGAAAGCATAACCATTTACAAAAGCAGGGCCCTAATTTAGAAACTTGATAAATGAAATAAATAATTAAAATATTACAAGTTAACTCATTTCAAATCATTACTTCTACATGCCCATTAAGTTCCACTTCACGAGACCTGAAACCTACGAACGGAAACATATTTTGAATCTTGATCTCTCAAGCTTCGCACCACACAATACCTCTATTATATTGTTTGCATTTATAAAATAAGCATGCAAACAAGTATAGTCAGAGAAATAAAACTACTATGCCATCAATGCTACTAAACCATCTATTTAAGGTACATCCGCTATCATAAATTTTAGCCTACTACTAAGGGCCTTGCCATGGGTATACATATAATCGATCTCTAACCACAATATCACACAACTATGCACAATCATATGAAACACAAAATCATCTAACAAACAAATAGTTACACATCATGGTGTAGTGCGGGGTCACTTAGCATTCATAACTCATACCCCTCTAGCCTACCCAAGGTACCCTAGATAAGACCCGAATCACTTAGCATCAGAACCTTCATCTAAAAAGGCCCTCGTTGCCCAATACGTAGGAAACCTCTAGGGTCATGTAGAATCGGAACCTACGTCCTGCTAGTATACTCATCGAGAGTACTAGGGACAACTCTGAGGTTACATAGCATCAGAGCCTATGCCCGACTAGCATTTAAGGACCTTAGCACTGACTTTGATGTATTTAGATATTTCTTGCAAATAAGACGATCGTCATATACACACACATACAAGGTTTCCCATAGGCCAAACATATCAATTAACATCATGCAAGGGTAGTTAAGGTAACTTGACTACACACTAACATAGTTCATTATAATCGGGTGAGGTCATCACCTCACTCGTTCTCTCCTCTAGAACGTTATGCAAGTGTTTGTTAGTATGTTAGTGTTTTATGCCCTTAAGCCAATTAATAATCATCATTATCCACTTGTTATATTATTATTAGCCCAATATCTTACTCAGGGTTGGTTAATCATAACGACTCTCTAGTCACTCTCATCGTACTTTCCCTCAACTGACCCTTAAATTGAAAGAATGACTTGTACGTCATTGACATATTCGAGTAACTCAAGTGTCCTCATTGTTTCCTGAGTATCAAACAAAGTATAAGTCTTATGGGACCTTATTTCTTAAGGTTCTAATAATTATCACACAATCTATTCTATATTTTCATTTATAAGCTTTATTGAGAGGTTTTGGTAGTCTTAAACCCTTTCCCGAGTCTTCAAACTAAAATGAGTCTTTTTGCCCATTTCAGTCTGAGGGTACCGATACTAAGCCCTTCAGTATCGATATTTACCCTTGAGTATTGATAGCACCCTTGGAACCAGTACCAGTATCATTCACATTTGATGCTTGGAGAATAACCTAGTATTGATACCCTTATCTAGGTTATCGATATTACCCTCTTGTGGTATTGATACCACCTAAGTATCTTTACCAATATTGGCCTCTAGAATTTGAAACTTAGGGATGGTATCAATACGTCCTCCTCAACATCGACACCAAAAGGAAAATATTGATACTCTGTGAGCAAAATATCGATACTACTTAACCAAAAAACCTAAATATTAATTGTTTATAATATTCTTACTAAATCTTCATTATTATGCTCTCGTTATAGACTTAAGCGTCTCATATCAATATTTAACCCATATGAAACCTAAAACTCTTACTCGTATAGGTTATTTCATTTGTTTAGGCCCACATAGGCAATTCGATGATTTTAGCCCACTAAGGGAATTTTAGTAATTTCTCACATTCTCAATCTACATGTTTGATCTCAAATGTTATTAACCTCCTCACTCTCGAGTCTACTTGACATCTTGAAGGTTGCTCAACCACTTTGGGTAATGATACCAAGCCTTTGGTATGAATACCATTTTATTCAGTATTAATAACAACTCATCCGGTCTTGGATATCAGTTCAGCTGGTATGGATACCAACTCATTCTATATGAAACCCTTCGATATCAATACCAAGCCTCCATTATCGATTTCACAACCTCGATATTGATACCAAGGTACCAATATCAATATTAGTTCATCTAGTATCGATACTATGACCTATAAAACCAATTTTCACCCAGAATATGAACAATATCAATATTGTTCATTTAGTATCGATACTATTACCTATAATATATTGTTTTGTCCAATAAACACCTAAACATTTATCTTAAGGTCTAACTTCATTATTAAAGCTTATGAAAGTCCTTAGAGGTCATTATACATCATTTTTACACTGAAGTAACATCCAAAACTTAAGAATAAACCAAGAACCTAGGCCCTTACATGCTTTTCCATTCCATACAAACAATCCATGCTAGACGATATGCAATCCAAAACATAGTTTGGCTTTAACTTTATTTTTTCAATCAAGGTGCCATCTTTCTTTAGGGATAAACATGCGTCCAAAGCTCGTAAGGCTGTAAAAGTCTTTTGGCTAAGTGCATCAGCTACCATATTAGCCTTTCTTGGATGATAGTCGATAATCACGCCATAATTCTTTAAGAGTTCTATTCATTTTCTCTATCTCAAGTTCAACTCTTTTCAGTCAACAAGTAATTTAGACTTTTTTTATCTGTATAAATGTAGCACCGCTCACCATAAAGATAATGACGCTAAATCTTTAGAGCGAACACTACCGCTGCCAACACAATGTCATACGTCAGATAATTTCTCTCATGAGTCTTTAAAGAGTCTTGATGCATAGGCCACAACCTTACCATCTTGCATAAGTAAACATCCCAAACCATTATGAGATGCATCGCTAAAAACCACATAATCTTTACTAGATTCTGGTTGTACTAGCACGGGTGTCTCTGTTAAGATCTTCTTTAGCGTTTCAAAGCTCTCTTGGCACTTCTCTGTCCAAATAAAAGGCACATGTTTCCTTAAAAGCTTGGTTAACGGTGAAGCTATCATAAAAAAAGTTTCTTCACAACCTTCGATAGTAACCAACAAGCCCCAAGAAACTATGAACCTCAAAAACATATTTTAGGGGTTTTTATTCCACTATAGCTTGAACTTTCTTGGGGTATACTCTTATGCCTTTTACCAAGATAACATGGCCAGGGAAAACAACCTCTGTCAACCATAATTCACACTTTGATAGCTTGGCGTACAACTTTTTCTCTAGAAAAGTCTGAAGAATAATACGAAGATGAGCATCATGCTCATCCTTTGTCTTTGAGTACACCAAAATGTCATTAATAAATACCATACAAACTGATCCAAATAAGGTTGGAATACTAGGTTAATCAAATCCATAAATTCTACAGGAGCATAAGTCAAATCGAATGGCATCATCACACACTCGTAATGCCTATACTGAGTCTAAAAAGTTGTCTTCAGAATATCCTCCTCTTTAATATTTAATTGGTGGTATCCAAACCGAAGATCAATCTTAGAGAACAACGTTGCACTTTTTAATTGATCGAACAAATCATCAATTCTAGAAAAAGAATACTTGTTCTTTATTGTCATTTTATTCAACTATCGGTAATCTATACATAATCGCATGAATCAATATTTCTTTTTCACAAAAAGAACAGGTGCTTCCAAAGGTGAAACACTAGGTCTAATGAAACCTCGATTGAGTAAATCTTGCAATTGAGCCTTTAACTCTCTTAACTCGGTTGGAGCCATTCGATATGGATCCATGGAGACAGGTTCAGTACCCAAATAAACATCAGTCTTGAATTCTACCTCGCGATCTGGAGGTAAACCAGGCAATTCTTCCGAGAAAACATCTGGAAATTCTCGAACTATTGGAATATCATCCAACCTCACTTCAGATATTTGAGTATCTATCACATTAACTAGAAAATATGTACACCCTTCTAACATCATTTTCTTCATAGTCACTGCTGATATCACATTAGACGATAATATTGTTTTTTCACCTATTACGATAATCTCTGATCCATTGGCATCTTTCAGAAATAATCACTTCTTATAAAAATCTACCCATCTATAACACGGATACAACCAATTCATGCCCAAAATGATCTCAAATTTGTTGAAAGGTAATTCCATCATGTTCGTTGGGAACACAACCCCATGAATCTTAATGAGGCACTTTCTACGTATCTATGACACTTGAGCACTATGAACCAAATGGTTTATCAAAATCATGTCACTTGAGATAGGTTCTAATGAAATTCCTCTATCTCTAACAATATTTGTACTGATAACAGAGTGCATAGAACAATGATCAACCAAAACAAATACAGGTTCATCAAATAGATCGATGAAACGCACATGCTATAATCTTTGGGTCCTCCCTGTCCACATTAGTCTTGATGTTATAGATTCTGGTTACTCCCAGAGTCTTCAGTCGCTGAGTCGATTCAGATGGTCTTCCGATTCTAGCTCTTCCTCTTCCTCTCTAAGTAGATGTTATTGATATCTCAATTTGAACTAGTTTGTCCCCAGACTTTATAGGACAATCTCTAGCAAAGTAGCCAGTGTCACCACAGTTGAAACAGGTGCCACTAGTAGCTCTGTATACTCCACAATATAACTTTCCACACGTCTGGCATGGCGAAGGTTGATCCTTGGATGTTCTACTCGAACTATCAACAAATGACTGAGATTGTTTATCTTTATGTGAAGCTGCAGCAGAACCGGATCTATTATTGTATCGGGAACCTGAAACTTTTCCTCTTTTGGCATGATAAGAACCTGAAGATGATCTAGATCTTTTCATTATCTGCATTCTCTGTTCTGCTTCCAGTGTCTCCTCTTGAGCCCTTTCAATCGCCTTTGCATGGTTTATCACCTCCTACGAGGTATGCAAGTTCAAAGCTAGCATTATCTCTTTCATCTTACGTCTCAAACCCTCAATAAACCAATCACATCGAGCCTTGTCATTGGGAACCACTTCAGCTGCAAATCAATTTCACTTTTTGTACTCAGCCTCATACTCATGTATTTCTCGGTTGCCCTGCTTCAGATTGAGGAATTTCAGTAACATTGCTTCCATGAATTTTTCACCAATGTACTTGTTCTTGAATTCATCCTGAAAGAATTGCCAAGTCATTTTTTTAGGCATCTCATACATTGTGGTGTTTGTCCACCACACTCAGGCTAATCCTCGCAATAGTGATACAGCTCCATCTAGTTTCTCAAAGTCTGAGCAGTGAAGAATATCTAACATTACCTTGATGTCATTTAGCTATAAGTTCATAGTAATCAGACCTTCATCTTCTTCTCCATGGAACTTGGGTGCTCTCAGACTTCTCAACTCTTCTGGAATCGATATCCAGGGAGCTGGCGAAACAGGGGATGGCTGATATCGAGCTAAGCTAGAATCAAGAGCCTGCATAAACGCTCCATGATCTTGCACTGGCACTCCCTAAAGTGTCAGTGTGCTATCGTGTCTAGACTGGACTGGACGCTCACTATTGATTTCATTGCTCCTAATGTCAGTCCCTTCTCAGACTTCTTGATGTGTCTCTCTACAAGAATTCTCGGATCCCAACATCTAATACGATACATAATATTAAGAACATAAGTTAATAAGGAGTGACATCAATCATATCATACCATATCAATAACTTTGACATCCTAGTGGCATGTACACACTTTTCACATAAAATGCACTCAATTACGACCGATAATTGACTAAACCTGTAGCTCTGATACCAATAAATATAATACTCATTCCTCGTGTATGTCCCCGTACATGGGTCATAGATGTCACATTATTTTTAAAACATTTTTTATACTTCAAAAACAAGTAAAATTTTGTTTCTTTAAATAAAACAATTTAATAATATAATATGTGATACGTCAATTAACTATTAATATGTAAAATAGCGTTTATGTCATCGCATAGTAGCTTAAGTTTGATTAGATTATATTACTACAAACCAAATATCAAATATCCTACCAGAGAATCATAATATAACTAATACATGCCAACTAGTAATATCAAAATAAACATCTAGAGATTACATATTGTTATTGATGAGGCAACCCTTGACAGATGATATGAAATGCAACTTCGATCATATTGTATTACCTATGCGTGAAACAATCACACGCTAAGTATCCACTTAGTGAGACATAATAAAATAAATTAAGCATACTAAAACATAAGTAATTCATAAAAGATCAAAATATGAGTTTAATCGTATAAAATATATTAGTACATAAAACAAACTTGATAAGCCAAGTTTCCATTAAATAACCTGCGAAATAGTATTTCGTATGCCTAACATACTTATCAATCAGAATATTCCAAAATATCTATTCACGGCCCAATGTATGATAGATGAGAATATAAGGTACATAAATTGCACATAAGTGCTAAACGAAAGTATATGTATTGTAGTAATAGCTGCACTATACTAAAATATCGAAATGGTAATTCACAAACTAATTATGAACTCCATCAATGCACACATAGTGCCGAAAGTAAGCAAATGTACTAATATGAAAATGAAACAAATGCATTAAACAAAATCGATCAATAATCATCATACTCCAAGTATGTCAAAATGCACTTATGACTCTCAATGTACATACAACATGCTATTAAATCCAAATCGCATGTTAAACATTTATTTTAAAGCATCGATAGTCGTTAAACAATATAAAATACATCAATTTGTTTTAGGGAAATTCATACCCTAAAAATCATTCATAAAACAATTTTCATATAACTTTATAAAAATATTTCAAAAAAATGTTAAAACATTCTTTCATAAAAACATTCGAGGTTGACTCATCGCAAGTCTTCATCATATCATATATGCACATAATAAATGCACTCATCTAGTAAGCCTCACTATTATGCCTTACCGTCAGTATTCTATTACTCTTGAACTTTTTCCTTACCTTTCGCTTTGCTTGTATCTCAAGTTTTTTCACAATCTACACAAGCATCCATAATCACACATACAAATATAAAATACATGTTAGTATTCTTACTAACATTTTATACATAATAATAATACCCAAAAGCACTATTATTTTTGAATTCTTCTGAAATTCATCTTAACTTTTCCTTTTTACTTATAATGGACCCTTCCCATTATTTATTCATTTTAAGCCTTAAATAAGCCCAATAAATTTATAGCATTTTAAATCTCCAGCAAGTACCTCAACAAATCCTTTATTACTACATGTCACTAACTTTTCCAATATTTTCCATTTTGTACTTAAACTTTGGCAATTTTCCAAAACAACTTAATTTTACATTCTAACTTCAATTTCAGCCCCCAAACAGTAATTTCTAGCAATGCACATCAACAATTGAGTAATTACGCATTCAAACAATAACTTTTTAAAATTGTCGAATAGGTCCATCAACTTTCTTAAAATTACAGATTGGACCAAAATATTTTCTAAGGCTTGTAGAACCTTCCAAGTATTTCTAAGCCATGGGAAATTTTTCACAATTTTTCCCCCATTAAATTCCTCAAGGCCGAATAATATGTAGCTAAGGGCTTCAAGGTTTTCATTAGATTCCAGCATGAAATCAACCTCTATTCCTCATTTTAAAATAATGGTTGGAAATGATTACAACATCAATAACCTCAAAATCCATCTTCATTTCATCAAATCCTAATATGAACCTAAACCCTATAATTTGGTATCTTTGGAAGCAAACAAGATTAACATACAATATTGGTACCAAATGATAACTTTTTTGAATAGAACGATTTTGTATTTCACGTCTTAATCTAAAATCCAAATGAATTTGCTCAAAAATGAAAAATAAAATTTTCCATACCTTGGTTAGGGTTCACGGCTTTTTCAAAGAGAATACATGAAATTTCTAAGTAATTTTATGTTAATTTGTCCTTTATTTAAGCTATAATGAATATAAAATTCATTTAAAGAGAAATGTCCATTTTACCATTAATGAAACCTTATAATTACATCCATATCAAGCCACATAACCCTTATCATCTTTATAAAGTCAAAGATTAACAAATTAAATGACCCTTTACCATTTTAACCATGCAAATTTCAAAAATTTCAATATGTCATTTTAATATAACGGTTCCAATTAAACAAAGTAACAATTCCCCAAATCCAATGGTCAATATTGTTTTCCATTATTTTAACATATGGAAATAATATTTTTAAGCTTAATTTATCATCCTTCAAATTTTCTCAAAATTTCTATTCGATTCGATTAACTGAATTCTTACCGGACTTTAACACCTTCTAGTTTTTAACATAAATTTTGGATCAAGAATCTATTTTCCATAAAAGCCCACTCTAAAGAGTAAATTATCAATTTATGGAATAAAATTCTTTTTAGGAAAATTTACCATTTTTTTGGATAAATGAAAATTTATCACTTTGGTCCCTAAACTTTTTCTAATTTTATACTTTGGTAACCAAACTTTTAAAATTTATGTTTTTTAGTCACTAACCAAATTTGGGGTATTACACTAAAAGTAGTAGAGAAGAGTTATAGTGATTTTCCTTAGCTCTTAACAACCTAAAAGCATCTATAGATTATCCAAGGCTTAACCTTTCCTTGACCTAGCTTAACGGGGGTCTTTAGACCACGTTTTCATCACCTAAAAGCTAACCAACAATTCCAAAATGAAAGAAAAAACTAATGGTAGTTTTTTAAACAACAACTAAACCACATAAAAATGAATAGAATCAAGGGAGGAAGCCCTTAAAGCTTAACCCTCCCAAAATTTCATGAAAGCTCAAGAACACTATTTATAGAGATGGTGAGCTTTTCATGAAGTTCAAGAACTCTTATTTCTAAAGCTTACCTATAGATTTTTGAATAAGGAAGGAGATTAACAAAGATGAAGCCTTTAGCTCTATCTCCTGCTTGGTGGAGAAAGAGATTAAAAAGAAGATAGAGAAAAAGAAAAATTAAAGAGAAAGAGAAAAAAAGAGTTTTCCACTTTAACCCCATGGTGACCTCATCAAAAATAAATGATTTTCAACCTTTTTATTACCCAAGGGTATAATTACACATTGGGTCCTCCTCATTTTACTTCTAGCTCAAAAATCCTATTTTTATTTCCCAATAAGGTCAATTCTTACCCGATTGAACCTAAATTCAAATCGATGGGCCTCTATGCAATACTAAATCTATTAAACAAAATATTGGGTCACATAAGCTGCACAACATTTACTACTCCTCAATTCCCCAATAAGGAAATACGATGAGAGAGTTATTATGGGGCTTCTATACCCAATAAGCTGCACAACATTTACGACTCCTCAATTCCTCCAAAAGACCTTTACCATAGGCATTATGTCACACTCAAATCCCATTCCCTACAAATTACTAACTGATTAATCTTTGCAAAAAGATCGTTGAATAAAACGAGTAAAATTTCCAGAATTTATGCTTAAGAGAAATATTTTTTAATACTTAGCATATCCACAAGGAAATACGATGAAAGTGTTATTAATATGTTAAGGATTTTCTCTTTTACAATGAAGTTGTGAATTTATAAGATATTCAAAGACACTTGTCCAAATTTATCGAATTAAGACAAACAAAATCTTTGATTTATGAACATTCCTCTATCATGTTTCATGATACTTTGACTTGAGAAAAGACACATCAAGGTAAAAAAGATGACATAAATGAATATCTTATCAAACATAGACTGAACGATATTCTAATAACAGCGCAGAAACCAACACAATTAGAGGTCTTACCAGACTCATATTACAAAGCTTGACATGGAATAGACATGAAGCTTACAAATATTTTTCTCTAATGGAACTCAAAGAGACATTCATAATAACATTTTTGAAAATTACAGTTGATTGAATCATCGAGACGTAACATGTTATCTAAGTCTCAACCAAAAAAGAAGTCAACGAAGTGTTAGAAGAATTCACCGACTACCGAGTATAAAATTTGAATTTACAAACATAGACTTTTACCTCCTGGGTTCTTTCAAGAATATGATATATACTTTGAGTTCTAACTCTATCATCAAACCCTATAAAAACTGATCAAGGAATATCATTTTAGAAATCACGAGAACAAATTCATCAAGGCCAAAGAAACTCGAATTTGAGTGAATTCAAAGAGTTGTGAGAAAATCTATGGAGCATAATTTGTAGAATTCAATTTTACAACTCTGAATTTTTTAAAGTTTTTGCTAACACAATTTCGGAATAATAAATCTCTTATTAACAACATAAAGATCATCATAATAACGACTCTTATTAGAGCTTGGTATGATTTGTTTAGCATTTACACGATCACTTACCTAGATAGGACATTCAACTGAGGAATATTGTTAGGAACATCAAAGTACTCACTTAGCAAGGGTGAAGAGACATTCACTAATCAAGACAAGGAAAAGATGTATTGGATTGCATACGAACATCTTCTAAAGATCACAAGTATAAAATCTTTAATACTAAGAAGACTTCCACTTATTGAATTAACGAAACAATTTATTCAATGGTTCTAGATTTAGATCGAATGCATACGAACGCCATTGCTGAGATTAACCATCACAATGTCAAGATTATATCAAGGAATCGAATTCACAAAGTTTATAGAGATATCTATCATAAACATCATCCTCTAAGATGCAATTGAGAACCTACAATCTATAATAATCGAGCTGAAGATCACTCTTAAAGACATACAGGTTTTATGAAATATGATCCTCATGGGTCATTGATTTAGAGGAATAACATGGAACTTGCCCCCACAGTATAACTAGGTCAGCTGACTATGATTCACATTAACGAACTCTTAAAAAGTTTTGATTTCTAGTAGTAATATTGATAGGGTATTTCCGCTTTCACTGCGTACTCTGATACTCAAGATGTGTTCAAGGGAGAAAATTCAACCTCATTAACTACCATATTGACTAAAGGATGATAGTATAATCGATACTTATTCTAATGAATCACTCATAACCCTGATAAGATCACACATCCACAAATATTTATAGTTATAGCATTAAAATGTCTTTTTATAGTCTTACGATAATATTTTCTACACTTCTATCATAGTACTTTTTATTCATAGATTCAGAAAACACTTTCTTAGCTTTATCCACAAGGTTACTTACCCAAACCTTTCGTAATATATTTATCATTTGATATGAAAAACACACTAGAGTTTGCATCCACAAATAGGTCATCTAAAAAATTTTCTTATAGGTTTGTCTTTGTTGAACAATTATTAATCAAGTCTAACTCGTTAACTTACCAATCAAAAATGGATGAACAATATTAGAGTATTATTCCATGAGTACACTTTGTGACCTTCGAGGGAATATAGGACTTGACTATGTTAAATTAAAACTGGCTAAACTCTAGCTCGAATACCACTAAATGAAATACCCAAATCCCACGGATTTGAGTGTCACATGGAATCACCAAAGTGACTAACCATTTTTTCATTGAAACCATACTCACTTTTAAAAAATTTACACAATGTATAAAAGCATAACCATTCACAAAAGTGGGTCCCTAATTTAGAAACTCGATAAATGAAATAAATAATTAAAATATTACAAGTTGACTCATTACAAATCATGACTTCTACATGCCTATTAAGTCGTCATCATTGTACTTTGGTACTCTACTAAGACTCATCCGATGATATCATTGTCCCATCGCACTTCACAAAACCTAAAACCTGCGAATGGTAACACATTTCTAGCGGTGAGCTCGCAAGCTCCACATCACATTATACCTCTACTATAATACATGCATTGATAAAATAAACATGCTAACAAGTAAAGTAAGAGAAACAATACTACTATGCCATCAATTTTACTAAACCATCTATTCAAGCTACATCCACTATCAAAGGGGTTTGAGTCTCATGCTTCTTTTAATCTATTGCTAAGGCCATCGCCATGAGTATACATATATTGCATCTCTAACCCTAATATCATACAACTATGAACCATTATATGCAACACAAAATATCAAACACACAAATAGTAGTAGGCATTATGGTTTAGTGTGAGGTCACATAGCCTTCGAGACTCACACCCCTCTGGCCTACCTAAAGTACCCTAGATAAGACCTGAATCATTTAACATTGAAACCTTCACCTAGAAAGGCCCTCATTGTCCAATACCTAGGAAGCCTCTAGGGTCACATAGCATCAAAGCCTACGTCCAACTTGTCTACTCCTCTGAAGTAATTAGGATTCATACGGGGTCACATAGCATTGCAACCTACGCGTAACTAAAATTTAAGTTTCTTAGAACTGACTTGGATATATTTGTATATTTCTAGCAAACAAGATATTCATATACAGAAAAACATACAAGGGTGCCTATAGAATAAACACATTAATCAATGCCATGCTAGGGGAGTTAAGATAGCTCGACTACACACTAATATAGTTCATCAAAATCGGGTGAGGTCATCAACTCGTTACTATCTCTCTCATACTCTCCTCTAGAATGTTATGCAAGGGTTTGTTAGTCTTTTAGTTTTTTATTCCCTTAAGACAATTAATACTAATTGCCACCCACTTGGTATATTATTATTAGCCCGATATTAGAATCGGGGTTGTTTAATCACAACGACTCTCTTGTAGCTCTCGTCGTACTTTCCCTCAACTCACCCTTGAATTGAAGGAATAACTTTTACGTCATCGACTTATACGAGTAACTTAGGTGTCCTTGTTGTTTCTCAAGTGTCAAATAAAAGTATAAGTCTTATGAGATCTTACTTCATAAGGTTTTTATAATTATCACACAATCTATTCAATATTTCCACTTGTAAACTTTATTGAGAGGTTTTGGTAGTCTTAGACCCATTCTCGAGTCCTTAAACTAAAATGAGACTTTTTATCTATTTTAGTACGAGGTTACCAATACTAAGCCCTTGAGTATCGATATCAACCATTGGTACCGGTATCATTTTCACATTTAATGCATGGAAAATAACCTAGTATCGATACCCTTATCTAGGGTATCGATACTACTCTCTTTTGGTATTGATGCCGCCTAAGTATCAATACCAATATTGGTCACTAGAATTTGAACCTTATCGATGGTATCAATACCCCCCACTATTGATACCTAAGGGACAATACTGTTACTCCATGAGTAAGGTATCAATACTACTTATCCAAAAATTCCAATATTACTCGTATATGTTATTCTATTCACTTAGGCCACAAGGGAAATTTGGTGATTTTAGCCCCTTAAGGGTATTTTAGTAATATATCACATTCTCGAGCTACATGTTTGAGCTCAAAAGTAATTAACATCCTCACTTTCGAGTCTATCTTGAAGTTACTCAACCATTTTGGGTATTGATACCAATCATTCGGTATAGATACCCAATCTTTGGTTTGGATAGTAGTTCATCTAGAATGGATACCAACTCATTAGATATGGATACCAGTTCATCTTATATGGATACCAAATCATTTGTTATGGATAACAACACTCTGGTACCAATACCAAGCCTCTAGTATCGATACCACAACCTTTTGTATCAATACCAATTCACCTAGTATTGATATTGTTACCTAAAAAACTAGTTTTCACCCATAATATGAACAATATCAATACTATTCATGCAGTATTGATATTGTAACCCATAAATATATTGTTTTTCTTAGGAAACACCCCAAACTTACCCCATAAACTTGTCATAAGTTCTAACTTGGTTATTAAAACTTATGAAAGTCATCAGGGGTCATCATACATCATTTTTACACTAAAGTAACATCCAAAACGTCTATAAAAATAAATCAAGCACCCAAGCCACCATATACTTTTCTACTTCATGCAAGCAACTCATGCTAGATGATATGTACTAAAAGTGCTAAAGAAGAGTTATAGTGTTTTAGCTTAGCTCCTAGCAATCGAAAAAAGTATATACCTTACCCAAGGCTCAACCTTTCCTTGAACTAGCTTAATGGGGGGCCTTTACACCATTTATTCATCACCCAAAAGCCAACCAACGATTCCAATATGAAAAAGAAGAATAGTAGTTGTTAAACAACAACTATACCACATGAAAAACAAATGGAATCGAGGGAGGAAGCCCTTGGAGCTCAACTTTCCCAAAACTTCATGAAAGCTCTTGGACCACAATTTATAAAGATGATGTACTTTTCATGAAGATCAAGTACTCTTGGTTATGAATCTTACGTTTAGATTTTTGGATGAGGAATGATGTGAAGAAAGACAAAGGCTTTAACTTTATCTCTTGCTTACTGGAGAAGAAGAAATGAAGAAGAAGATGAAGTAGAAGACAAAGTAAAGAGAAAGAGAAGAAAAAAGTTTTCAACTTTAACCCATGATGACCTCATAAAAAATAAATTATATTAAGTCTTTTTATTGCTCAAGGGTCTAATTGCATGTTAGGTCCTCATCACTTTACTTCAAGATCAAAATCCTCTTTTTAACCCCAATAAGGCTAATTCTTACCCGATTGAACATAAATCAAATCGATAGACTTTCATGCTATACTACATTTATTAAATAAATTATTGGGTCAAAACAAAAATACTATACCAATATTCAGGGTGTTACAAGTCGAATGACCATATTGTAACTTTTAATAGTTGTGGAACTCAACAAACCAACTCTCAATAGTCTAGGGATCATTTTCTAGCTTTTAATAGTCAAAGAAATCTATAAAACATTATCCTATAGTCAAGGGACCATTTGTGTAATTTACCCTAAAATTTAAAAAATAATAAATAAAAAAATTTTAAATAAAAAATAGAATAAAAACATCATAAAATTAAAATGTAAAAACTAAATTTTAAAATAGTTTAGAAACCTTTAACATGTTTAAACCTATATTTATATATTTATGCTCAGATGGGTACCTCTTCAAAATCATTGAAAACTCAGTGTTAAATTGGTAATATGATGTTTTATTCCATACACAAAAAAAATCATTTGTAATATTTCTCAAATACATCGTGAGATAATCAAGATTTTATTTTCTTGACAGAATTGTTAACTTACCTAATTATCATGGTAACGCCGGTAGCTACTTATGCATTTATTATTTACGGTTATCATAACGTTGAAACTTCAATTTCTTGATTATGACTGCAGATGCAGTTGTTGTTGGATCGAATGGAAGAGTTAAACAAAAAGGTAAAAGAAACCAATTAGCTAAACAACTTTCTTCTCATGAATTACTGCAAAAATGAGAGAGAGAGAGAGAGAGAGATGGTAATTGAAAACATTTTCAGAATTAGCTTAACACTGTATTTTGTGATATGTTTTTGTTGCTTTGCATTAATTCAGGAAAGTGAACTTGCAGATGAAAACAATAAGCTAAAATCTCAGGTTTCGTTACCTTGCATATTTATGGTATTTTCAGCTAGAATAATGAATTTGACTATTACCTTGCACATTTATGGTATTTTCAGCTAGAATTAGAGAATGTTTTTCAACCAGCACAAGTGTTAGGAAACCCTAACATAGAAGTGGGAAATGAATATGAAATGATTACTTCACAGGCAAACCATGCCCGGCAACAACCTTCAATGGGGTAAGCTTTCCCTCTTCAATCCAGCTAAAGATGAAGTCATAGAGGTTAAAAATGATGGGAGTTTTCCTTATTTTTAAGCAAATTACATTGTGATGAATAGTTGGACTCGGGATGAATAGAGGAGTTGTCGGAACGACCCATGAAAATTTCAAATTCTCATATATTTTAGATATATATTTTTTGTATTTTCTGTAGATAATCTATTTTAACCTTCAAAATAATATAAATTCGTCTACTAACATAAAATTTTGTGTTCTTCCCGACCTCACTTGCAACAGGTACCATCAGTTTATTCCCCAGGAAACGGTGATCGAAGAGCGTGAGGTGAACAGAGGTGGTAATAAGCGTGCTACGGGGTGGCTTTGATCCTTTCGACCTCTCTGCGTTGCTGCAAGACGTTATAGTTGTTATCACCGGCAGGGGTATTATCAATTAAATTAAGATAGACATGTATGTATCTTTGATGTACGTGTTTCTACTTTACAAGGCTATGTATGCTTTAAATATTTATACTGTCTAAACGTAATTATTAAACCATGGAATGAAGATACTTGCAAGCTATTGATTTAAGCAACAACAAAAAATTGCTGATAGAACATCATATATTTTCTGTTAATATTTTGAATAATCAAAATAATACATGGTTAACTCTCATGGAATAATCAAAATTGAACTAGTCTAAAATCTGATATCCAAAAATATTTTAATACCACGGCTGGAGGTGACTTCCTTTGTAACGCCCTAATTTTCAAGGTCAATATGTGAGGATTGGCCCAAGAGATACGTGAGCCTTGTGGAGATACCGATTGAAGTTGTTGAGTCGAGTGTGGACTAAATTGGATGTAATTTGGGCAGATTGTGGAGTAAATTGGGTGTAATTTAGGCCCAATTGACCATAAAAAAGAAACTTTCACATATGACATAAAAAAGGAAGAATCAAAAGTGCAATTTTATTATTGAGAAAAAAGAAGTTGATATCTTAGGGTTTTATAGAGAGTTGGACGTGACTTTTGAGGGTAAAAAGCTGAAACGCTTTTGTCTCTTCTCTTCAACTTCTTCTTCTCCATTTTCTTCTTCTTTATTCTTCTATCAAGCTTCATTGCTCAAATTCAAGTCCTTGGGCACATTTTAAGCTCCTTTTAAACTCCAAATTTTTTCTTTAAGCCTTCCAGCAACCTTATTTTATGATTCAACAATCTTATTTTCTTGTTCCGACTAGAGGAAATCGGTGGTGAGTATCCTAGTTCAAGAGGAGAAGGAGATAGTGATTGTGGCTAACCAAGGAGCTTCATTTCGAGATTCTCTAACAAAGATAGTGTATTTCTAATTCTTTGTGGTGTCATGACTCCATTAAATGTGATGCTTTGTGGGGATTTAGGTATTTGAGCATATTAGAGGTTTTGTTTTATTCATGATTAAATGACGTTTTTAGTGTAAAGATGATGTTTTTATAGTGATAGATAACCCTAGATAATAGTACCGATAATAGAATTATAATATTGGTATTGGACTTAAAGTATTGATACTAGAATTACAGTACCAGTAATGAAATTATAGTACCGGTATAGGAATTACAATATTAATACTAGAATTACAGTACTGATACTAGAGTGATTCTTGACAACTTTGAAGTTATTTTTGATACTGATACTCAAGGGGTATCGATACTTGACTAGGAAGTATCTGTATTACATGTAGCGAATGATGACCCATAATAGTGGATTTCAGCATGAGGGAGGCTTAAATGATTGCAGTGGACTAAAAATACTTTTAGGAGTGGGTTATGATAAAAATTACCTTAATGGGTAGGATTCTTTCGAACACCCCTCAATTAAGCATGTATCGAGCAATCACGAATGAAAGCTTGTTACAAAGAATATGTATACAAGTGAGATGATATATCATACGAATGTGTGATGTGAGTGAATAGAGAGTCACTATGATTAACTAACTTTAAGTTGAATATTGAGCTAGTAAATAATAAACCAAGTGGGTAGCGGTAATAGTAATTGTTCTAAGAGCTTAAACATTGAAGACCTATTTAGAGACAGAAATAACCAAAATGCATTGTGTATTAAATGACTACGATAGTGTGGTCTAATGAACTAATAGATGTAAAAAGATTAATAAACCCTTGCATAACATTCTAGATTAGAGAATGAACGAAATAATGATGAGTGAGGGGATGACCCCACCTAATTGTATATTGATGATGAAAGATAAATGGTTAGGATGGTTCAAAATTTATACATATGAATGTTTTCATGCCTTATGAGATAACAAAACAAAAATGCCTATGAAGTGAGATTGAAGATTTAAAAAATAATAAGCAATGAGCCTAATTTATGGGTGGGGTGGATAAATTATATGGGATATATACCCACAAAATAATTTTTGAGGTCTCGAGGGATGTACTTAGATGAGTTGCAGTGCGTGTGTTCGTGGTGTGGGAAATTGAATCTTTTAATCATTTGGTTGTTATTTGTCGACTTGTTTTCTTCTTTTAACATGGTGGCGAAACGATTTTTTTCTTAAAAAAAACAAATTTAATTTTTTTTAAATAAGTGATTAAGTGTGATTTAAAAAAAACTCTCATCTCGATTAATTTTGTGTTTTCTTTTAAAAATCAGAATAAAAAGTGGTTCAAGGATTTGCCATCAATCTTGGATTATGGTGAGATTGGATACCCAAAACGATTGTCATTTTAATAAAAATAATTTTAATTTTATTAAAACAACGTCTTAGGTCTACGTACCAAAAAATTGAGTTCGGGAGTCGATTACACGTGAGGAAGGATTAGAACCCCTAAAGCGCCCTAAATCGGTACCTAGTCGATTAATTAATTGTATTTGCAATGAAATTTATGAGTTTGAATTTAATTTAATTTAAAAGCCCTTTAGATAATATTCTTTGAATTTTAGGACAAAAAATGACAATATTTAATCATTTTGTCTCGAGAAGAAAAGACCTCTCATGCCTTAAAACAACCAATTCTCACTCAAATCGAAATAAAGAAATATTACAATTCAATTCTAAAATTCATTATTAATTTAAATTTCATGAATAATTATAATAAAAAAAACTTAAATTAAAAATTACCAATCCTTTTAGAAAGAAGAAGGATATTTAATTATTTAAAGATGTCGAGATCAGACCTTTTATAAGTTCTAACGATCTTTTCTCAAAGAATTTAAATAGACGAATATTTCTTTTTCTCTTGTTTACAAATTTTAGACGTGATCAGATTTTTAGTGTTTCACTTAATGGGATACACTTTCATTTTAAAATTATCAAAAACGACTTTCTTATACATTAAGACAATCACTTCACAGCGACTTTAAAATGAAATAGTATTACCCTTAATTCATATATTTGATCGAATCAAGTGATGTTTATGAGGGTATCATGCATATCATACAAAATGATGTCATGTGTTCCATTAATTTTCCACTAACATCCATATTAAAGTGATTAGTTGTGTTATAAACCTATTATGACTAAAGAATATAAAAAGGTGAGGGCATGACTAAAGAATATAAAAAGGTGAGGGTATGACAAAAGAACAGAAAAAGGTGAAACTCATCAGGCGGCAAAGCGGTGCGCTTAGCGCCTCTCTCAAAAGGCTTCAAAAGCGACCGTCTTGATGAGCCTTTTGTATGACGCTTCGCCTGGAACTTCATAGGCGTTTTTCTATTTGCACTGCGCCTAGGCGCGCTTTTTAAAACCTAGGTGATAAGTAATATTTTTATTTAGACTAAACAAAATATATATGCGCACATCATAACATTTTTGGTAAAAAAAAGGAAATAACAAAAATTAAATGGGTTTAATGAGCATGTGACCAATTTTTTTTTTTTTTAAAAAACAAGCTTAAGGACTTAATCGGTAGGTTAAACAAACATTAGTCATAAAGAAGAACAAGTCATATATTCTAGGTACGACAATTAAAATAAACCCATAAGCATACGGAGACTAAAATGAAAGCTCTTGAAATAACAGGAAAAAAAATAATCAATACAAAATAATAACAAACATAAAGTATGGACTAAAATGGAAATCAAAGAAATTACATGGAAAAACAACAAAGATTGGGGAATAACTTAGCACATGACTAAAATGCAACACGCGTAAATCTAAAAGATAAAAATAGAAATATAAAGAAACTCGATTTGAGGACTGAAATTGAATTAAAAGAAAATTAGGTGAAGCCCTTACATGAATAACCCATCTCTAGGCGCTGGATCAAAACAATATCTTTTTGGCGATTGAATAAATAGGGTATTTTAGGTAAAAAAATCCAAACCCTAATTCATTTTATACCCCTTTTCTTTTCTAACTTTATGCCATTCCCTCATTATATACCCTAATTCATTTTATACCCCTTTTCTTTTCTAACTTTATGCCATTCCCTCATTATATACCCCCTTTCTCTCTTTTCTCTTTCTTTTTCTTTCATCCTCTCTCTTTTCGTTCTTCCAAGGCGGTCATCGTGGCTATCGATGAGGGGTTAAAAAAACCTAACACTCTTCCCTTCAAAACTTGAATCCCAAAAATAACCAAGAGACTCAAAAAATGGGTTACCTCTAACGACTCAAAAGTGATTTGGCTCCGGGCGACGACAGTGAGCTTCTCCCTACGGGAAAGGTAAGGTGTTTACCTTTCAACGCTCTTTTTTCCACTTTTCGGATTTCTTCAAACTTGAATCCCAAAAATAACCAAGAGACTCAAAAAATGGGTTACCTCTAACGACTCAAAAGTGATTTGGCTCCGGGCGACGACAGTGAGCTTCTCCCTACGGGAAAGGTAAGGTGTTTACCTTTCAACGCTCTTTTTTCCACTTTTCGGTATTTGGATGCTCACTCATATAAAAAATGACCTCTCTATTTTTTAGTTTTTTTGGGTTGCTGAAGAGAAAAATATCTCCTTTTTCTTTTGGTTGTGTGTTCCCCCCAGAGAAAAGAGATGCCCTCTCTTTTCTCTTAAAATGTTCTCGTATATTGCTCTCCCTTTTTCTTCATATTTTCCTTTTTTTCATTTTTTACTGCATGCGAGGGATTTGGAGTTTTGCATAAAGTAGACTCTGCCCCTCTGCCACTGTCATGGCAGGGGAACGTGACAGGTAGGAGGAGTGGTTGCTAGTGCAGACGATGACTGGACGTAGGTACAAGGGGAATCAATTCTCTGGGAGATAATTATTTATTCACTTCGATGCTCTTCAGGGAAGATTGAATCGAACTTGCTTTTTTTTTGTTCTTCATGAATACCAAATCTAAAAGAAAAAGCATCTGCTACACTACTCTTTAGGGGAGATTAGACTCGAAAAATTTTGATTCACTTTGTTGCTCCTGAGGGAAGATTGAATCGAACTTGATTTGTTTTGTTGTTCTTCAAGAAGGCCAAATATGAAATAAGAAGAATCTACTTATGTTTTTCGGGTAATCAGATCTTGAAATTTTTTTATTCACTTCGTTGCTCTTCAGGAATTATTGAATCAAACTTGATTTGCTTCACTGCTCTTCAGGAAGACCAAATCTGAGAAAAAAATGGGGATTTTCTCTACTACTCTTTAGGGAAAACCATATATTTTTAAAGAAATTTGATTTGTTCCACCACTCTTTGGAAAGAACTGAACCAGGATCGACTTGTTTCTCTTGTCTTCAAGAATATCGAATCTGAAAATTAAACATTACCCCTTGTTAGTGTATGTTTGTGAATTTGAAAACATGATACCTGAAGGTTTGGAATTTACGAGAATCTTTGAAAATCAATTTCTCCTGTGAAAATTTGTCTTGCAGCCACCAGATATAGGAATCTGACTTGACTCAAGTGTCATTTAAACCTCTCCAATTTTGGAACTTTGAATTGGTTATTTTTGTCTTGAGGTTTCAGTATCTTCAACCTTCAGCTTTCTTTTGGAAGACATGTAGATACATAATTACATCTTTTATCATGCATTTATGAATGTCATGATCCTATTTATGCCTAAAATGTGTACAATAATGCAATTTTGGTTTATTTTCTTTTTCAAAGGAGAATCCTTTTTTGTTGGTCGTCTTGTGACTCGATCCAATCTTGGGCATAGAAAGAAGGATTGGTTCACCCAACTGACAATCTTGATCAGATACTCTTTGGTTGGACATGCCTTGGTTTTCCTCTTTCTTGAAACCCAACAGTATTCATCACCTACTACTTGATCAATGACAAACATCTTGGATTATCCCCAACTTGCTTACACTTTTTGCACAATAATACATGATGATCTCATGTTTTTCAAGTTAAACTACATGTATTTAACTTCAAAGTAGGATGTTTGCAAAAGGGTGTTAAAAAGAAAAATACCTATTTTTATTTATATACATGTAAATATTTTTTTGGGTAAATACATGTTAAACTTTTAACTAAAAAATTAAAAGAAAATGAAGTAGGCATCCCATTATATCAATAGCAATAATGCTTTTGAACTGGCATGCCATAAAGTGACTCAAGCGTAGCTTCTGTCTAAGGGATTTCGAGAATTATGACAAAGCGTAAGGTTGTGAAGCTCCCTTTAGACTACCAAATCTTCAGATGTTGGATGCTATAAACCAGTATTGAATCTTGTATGCATTCAATTTATTTTCTGGTTGTTTTAGTCAAGCTTTTTCTATCTCTAGTCCCAACCCTGATCATCATTTGATATTACTGCTCAAATCATGAGTCATTTTAATCTCAAAATCAATTTAGAACCTCCACCATGCACGAATCCTGAATTTGAATGATACTCAAGCCGCCTTTTGCGGGTTTTCAACTTGAGACCTCCATTGGTTTCAAGACACCCTTTACGCTTTTTTTCATTCTCTGTTGCATGCTCAGGATAACTTTGTTATCTGATATATTGAAAGATATCATAATACCAGGGATTTTCATCTTCTTTTTCTTCGATGCTATATCAATAGGATGGATACTCATAGGTGTACATCTCAATGGGCATCATATGTGAGTGTTCATTTACTTTAAATATTGCTGCCAAAGTAACCAAATCATCTTTTATTTGATTATCTTCTCTAGGGAGGTAATTGAATATCACTTTTTCAAATTATTTGATAAGTCTCATGACCAATTTACGGTATTCCATTAACTTGGGATCTTTTCCCCACTCTCCTTTGAGTTGATAAATTACTAGAGTTGAATCCCCATATACTTTGAGTGTTTTTATTTTACGTTCAATGGCAGCTCTCAGACCCAAAACACAGGCTTCGTACTCGGTCATATTATTTGTATAATCAAAATTCAACCGACTGGTGAAAGGATAATGTTCTCCATTCGGTGAGACCAAAATTACCCTGATTTCATGCCCCAAGGCATTTGAAGTACCATCAAAGTTCAACTTTGAATGTTCACTAGTAGACATAATTGTTTCCTCTACTGAAATAGACATTAGATCTTCATCTAGGAAATCAAAACTCAGCGGCTCATATTCTTCAGAAGCCCTACTTGCAATAAAATATGTTATGGCGCTCCCTTAAACTGCTTTTTGACTTTCATATTGAATGTCAAACTCTGACAATAGAATCTACCACTGAGCTAATCTTTTGGATAGTATTTCAAAAGGTCAAGTTTGGATATCAACCAAGTGGTGTGATACAACATATACTACCTGAGCCTTCGAGTACCCAAACCAAACCGTAGCAAAACTTTTAGATCGGTGAGTACATTACCTCATAATCAGTGAACATCTTGCTGAGATAGTAAATTTCTCTTTCTTTCTTCTTAGAGTGGACATGATGCCCTAATACACACCCCATTGAGTTCTCAAAGACTGAGAAGTAGAGAATTAATGGTTTGTCTAAGATAGGTGGCACTAAGACTGGGGTATTTAACAAATATTAAATGACTTCTTTAAAAGCTTCTTGACATTCATCACTCAATACCCCTTAGTTATTTTTGCGAAGAAGATGAAAAATGGGGTCACATTTCTCGTTCAATTGTGAGATAAATCGGGCGATATAATTTAATCGCCTCAGGAATCCTCGAACTTCTTTTTTTAGATGTGGGGTTGACAAATTTTGAATAGTTTTGACTTTGTCTGGATCCATTTCAATCCCCTTCTTTCTTACTACAAATCCCAAGAGCTTTTCAGATGTTACCCCGAAGGTACACTTACTTGGGTTGAGTTTCAGTTGGCACTTTCTCAACCTCTGGAAGAGTTTCTTCAAATTCTCAACATGTTATTCCTCTGTCTTGGCCTTAACAACCATATCATCAACATAAACTTGTACTTTTTATGCATCGTCTCATGAAACAATGTTACCATGACTCTCTAGTATGTTCATCTTGTATTCTTCAACCCAAATGGCATCACCTTGTAGCAAAATACGTCCCACATAGTGAAAAATATATTTTTTCTCCATATCTCCAGGGAGCATATTATTTGATTGTAGCTAGAGATCCTATCCATGAACGAAGATAAGGAATTTCCAGTAGTATTGTCCACCAGCGTGTCTATATGTTGCAAAAGAAAATTATCCTTTGGGATTGCCCTATTAAGATCTCTGTAGTCAACACACATACGAACCTTCCTATCCTTCTTTGGTACTGGGATAATATTTGCCACCCATTCAGGGTATTTGGCCACCTTAAGGAAACCATCACGGAATTGTTTCTTTACTTCTTATTTAATTTTTAACAGCATCTCGGGTGTCATCCTTCTATGATTTTTTGCACAGGTTTACATTCTGGCTTTATCGACAACTTGTGTACCTCCAATTCTGTATCCAAACCCGACATATCTTAATATGAGCAAGCAAATACATCTTTGTACTCTCAAAGCAGTTCAATCAAACTCTGTCATCCCTCGACTGATAGGGTGGTGCTAATCTTTATCTTTTTCTTATCTCCATCTAATCCCATATTCAAAGTTTCAGTGGGCTCTTAATGAGGCAAAATATTCTTATCCTCCTTTTCCACCATTTTTAGCAGTTCATAAGGTAAGTCGCATTCCTCATCATTAACACAACCCTCAATTTCCCCTAACATATGGGCAGCTGGAAATCAAACTCTAGGTCAATGTTATCATATTCATGCTATTGATATTTGAGGTTCTAAAAGAATAACAAACAAAAGGATATATATACTTATACATAAATAAGAGAATCTATCCCATATCAAGATAAATAAAAGGAAATAATAATATATAAATAATAAAAAATGAAGAAATACATAGGAGAATGTTTGCCACTTTGTGAATTAATAGAAATGCATCTTTCATTTAAAATTAAAAATAGATAGATTAACCTATTACATATGATCACCTAGTGGCCCGGGTTTAGACAACATGTAAAGTTTTCGTGTGTTACTCTGAAAAAGTTTTGTAAACAACAGGTAATTCCTCTGTAGTCCAATTGTTTAACACGAAGCCTGGCGGTGCGGGATAGATTCCTAGAGTCATTTCTTCCTCAATCTCATCACCTAGTATCACACTAATGTCTAGATCTTTTAGTACATCCTCGATGATGGGTTTCTTGTCTTATTGACTGCCCAGGAACATATGACCTCTAGGCACAAAGGTATCATGCAACGGTGGGTAAGTCATCGGCTCCCAATTGAAGTCCTCTCCAACTAACCTCGCTCTTCTCCTCTCTTGGCTCTTTTGGATTCCCTTTAATTTTTCCCTCAAGGTTGGATGATATCCCAAGCCAAATCGATCTCTTTTGGTAGTGGGAAAAAGGGGATTGACAGGTCCTGCAGGTAGTTCCCTAGCCCTTTTCCAGTATTAGTTCCCCTTCCTAGAGTCAGCTTGAGTTTCATTCGGGTGCAGTTGGACAGTCTAGGCTTGGACATCTTTCTTCTCTCAGATACGAATGTTGCATTGAAAAACTCTAGGGATCTGAAGAAACACTCCACAATTTTCATCTACTTCAACATAAGGGGAAGTAGTGGAAACAGAAGCAATAAAGTCTTCATCAGCATTAATGCATACCAGCCTCCCCTCAATCACAAACTTTAGCTTTTTATACAACATAAATGGAACTACACCTGGCTGATGGATCGAAGGCCTTCTTAATAGGAAATTGTAGGTAGGCATGATGGCCATAACGAGGAACTCGACCTTAGAAGTATATGGGCCAATAGTTAGGGGATGTCAATCTTCCCTAGAACTTCTCTCTTCGTTCCATCGATTGTTCGAACGACACTTTGACAGCTCCTCATGTGTGTATTATCAACAGGAAACTTATTTAGGGTTACCAATGGCATCATATTTATTGCAGATCCATTGTCAACTAGTACTCGAGATAAAACATACCCCATGCACCTAATAGTGATAGTATAGCTTTGTGGCTGCCAATCATCCCAGACGGGATCTTGTCATCGGAAAAGGAAATAAAGTTATCAGCTTGAATATATGCAACCAATCTATCTAGATTATCCACTGGTAAATCATTCTACATAAAAGTGTGATTCAAGACTTTCAACAAAGCGTCTCGGTGTGCCTTAGACCTCACTAGAATAGAAAGTACTGAGATGTGAGTAGGTAGCTTATGCAACTGTTCAACAATGTTATATTCGTTGTGTTTCAAAAATTTCAGAAATTCCACAGCCTCGTTCTCAGTTACTAGTTCGTTGATGGTTGCCTCATCCTCTTTTAACAACAAGTCAACCTTCTTTCTTTTGTCATTGGTAGATCTCTTCTCAGGTTCTTTCGGTTAATTAGGAGAGTTATATCTCTCGCTCCTGGTGAAATGATCTACTTCACACACTTCTTGCTTCTTCTCCTCCATGTTATCCATTTTGCATTTGTATATCCAAGGAACATACTTGTTGTCCTTGTAAGGGAATAGAAACGGGGGCGCGATTACCACCTTAAGAGTTACTTTTTCTAGAACACGGGTTTTTGGTGTGATGACCAGAGGGAAATTGGCATTGTAAACTCACCTAGAAGAACCCTCAGATGCACATACCTTTACCTCTTCTTCTTCAACGACCTCTTTGTAAAATTCCATCTCTTTGTCGCCCATCATTCTTTGCACCAAAGCTCAAAATTCATAACTATCTTGTATAGTGTGTCCATTGTAATTGTGATACTGGCATATATTCCCATTCATAACTCATTTATTTGATAGATTAGGAACCAATAGCCATGCCTTGATCATTTTACCCCATATCTAGTGCATTGGTATTTTACGTCACTCACGTCAGTTATGATATGCTTTCCCACTTCCTTAGTAACTGCATTGATTCTTGTTCTTGTATGGTTTGTGAATGGGTTATGAGCCACGTTTGGTTTCTCACTATCACCAAAATTGATGATGCTCTTTTGCCTTAACCTCTGGATAATTTTCTTAAAAGTAATGTAGTTCCCTATTGAAGTTCCAATAACCCCAGCTTAATACTCGCATTAGCATCATACCATTTAGGGTAGGGACATTATAAAGGTAACACATTGTAAGGTGACACCACATGTCTTTCATATAAGATCTGGAATAACTCCTTGTAGGACATAGGGATCATATCAAACTAAGGCTTCTCTCTCTTTTTCTTTGGCTCGTTTGCCCCATTCTTAGTAGAATTTCATGTAGATGATCATATGGCATAAGGTCAAGACACAATGATGTTATTTGAGTCATATTTTCTCATGTTGTAGACCTCATTATCTTTCTTTCTCACCAGTGGTTTCTTGTTAGACTCTCCTTCATCGAGTCTTCCACTCTATCTCAATTATTTCCCCAACTGTGACTAAGTCAGCAAAACTCTTAGATGAATTCCTTATGAGATGACTAATGAAAGGATCTCAGTGTTTATAAAGAGCATGTTTGTCTCTTCTTCTTGGAGTGGATGATGGACTTGTACAACCACGTCTCTCTATCTCTAACCATATTTTCTGAAGCTATCATTGGATCTCATTTCCATACATTACAACATAATTCGATCGGGCCTCACATCCTTCTCATGCTTATATTCCTCAAGAAAATCTTTGGCCAAATTTTTCCACAACTTGATATGAACCCTACTAAGCTAATTGTACCATCGAATAGTGGAACCTGTTAAACTCTTCTGGAAGTAGTGGATCAACACTTGATCATCCCCTACGTAACCAGTCATTTTCCTGCAGAACATTGTTATGTGGACAGATAGACATTTTGTGCCATCGAACTTCTCAAAGTTAGGAATTTATTTTGGAGGTAGTGCCAAGTTAGGAACCAGATTCAACATCTTGGAATCGATACCATACACACTAGTATCCTCCTTCATAGCCCTGATTTCATCTTCTAGTTGTTTCCACTTCTTTTCTAGCTGTTTGTTTTACTCCAACCTAGCTTATTCATCAAAATATAGGACTTTGTCATGCTAATGTTCTTCTTGGCGTGAGCTAGCTCCAGGATATAAGTTTATAGAGACACCAACTGGTTAATGTGCAATTTTCCTGTTTGAATAGGCATTTCTTGAAGTATCTAGGATTGAGCTAGGGTGAACCTAGGTGGGAGTCACAGTTTCAGGCACATGGCTTTTTCCATTTTTTGGAGTCATTCCTTCAAGTATATTAGCAAACATCTCTATCTGGGCATTTAACATGTCTTCTTGCATCTTTATCATGTTTTATGGTATCTCTTGCTGATTTTTCTTAATCTTGGTGATTTTATCATCTATTTCCTTTTTCCTGGTATTGTACGGATGCTTGGAAGTTCCCAATATTTTGCCACAGAGTTTTTTTTATTAAGGTTGATATTTTATTAATGAATATTAAAAAATATAACTATGAATGAATAGAATGTAATGCGAAAGATAAAATGCAATGCGAAAAATAAAATACAGATGCAAAATGCAAGGTGTTGATTCAAGAACGATTCCTTAGAACAACTTTTTATATTAGAAACGATGTTTGATTACAAGGCTTAAACATATCACAGATAGATCTGCACAATTTCCCCTAATTGTTGTATGTGTCCAAGTACATCCAAAATCCTCTGGGCTTCTTCAGTCTCGGGTTCCAATCCTTCGCTCACAGTAGAAGCTTCATGTGCTAAGTCGACCAAGTAATGAGCTACCCCTTGAGCATGTTCCAGGTAGATAGCAATGAGGTCATCCCTTTGCTTAACTCTCCACTGAGCATGTTCCCAGAGATAATGCCACTGTATATCTCCTTCATAAGGGACTATCAGAAATTCACTTGTCATTCTCAAAATCATGAACCATAGTCGAAAGCTCACTTACTCGCTTCCTCAAGCTTTTGACCTCCCCACGACTCGAGCTGCCTTCTCGGCTTCGGTATCGTTGTAATTTTACATCTAAACTCAAGACTTTCCTTTCAATTTTTCATTTTGGTCTTGACTCTCTAGCAATTGTTACTCTAATGCACTCTTTTCTTTTGAAAGTATCTTGACATAATTTATACTCTGCTTGAGCTCTTTTTTGCTTTCCCCAACTTCTCTCTTCAGATTTTCTACTTTTTGCCTCCACTCAGCAGGTTATTTACTTGAGCTAGCGGCCATATGAGCTTTTACCATTCGTTGGTATGAAAATTGAAGATCTTCAAAATCCAATATGAGTTTTTTCTATTTTTTCAATTCGTTCAGCTCGACCTTTTGGATATCGGTCTCCACTCCTATCTGATACACCACATCCTCCATCTTTTGTAATGTTTCCTTCCACTTCTTTCTTTCAGCCTAAAAATCACACTTGGCTAATTCTAATAGATATGGTACCAATGTAAGATGTTCTTCCATAGGTTGGGTATTTCGGGAATAACCATTGGGGTATAATCATTAACTCGATTACTTCTCCATTCCTCGTATTCTTGTGAAAGCTTCAGGTCAAAAGTGAATAGATTTACTCGACAAGTTTGTTTTCATGCGTCAGCAACCCCTTTGACTTTACTTTTGTACTGCTCTCCTTTAAATAAAAACTCTGACCCAGACAAATCCCAAGTTGCAGGAATGAATTGTCTTGATACATACTGCCTGGAAACCAATAAAGGAGTTTATCTCATGTAACCCCATATACTATGAAAAAGAACCCAATCTTGCTATCCAAACCTATACAGTATGTCTGAAGAGATATTCCACGAAGCACGCCATAATATGTCACCATCTCAGATATCTTTGAAGATGATCATCCATTTTTCCTCAATGAAACCAACAGGCCACTCTCAGGAAAAAAATCTTTTAAAGGCGAAAAACCTTCTAGAAACACTCATCCAGGCGCCATCTCAACGTGTTTGAAATGATTGAGGATCCAAACTAACAACAATGGTGCATACCCTATGAAGCGTCCTTTCCCCTCTCGTCTGCAAGAGTTTAAGGAACAAAATATCTCGGCCAAAAATAGCTGGAACGGGATCCACATGCTTGTCTAATATTTCGAATAAATCAACCAGTGACACATCTATATGCCCTAAGACCTTTGGGAATATGACTAGCCCATAAATACCCATAACAAACAGGTCTATCTTCTTTCTCTTATCGGGATGACGATCAATTACCTCTTTAAGAGCAATCCATATGATGAATTCACTATATCATTTCTTCTTAATGCTTTTAACGACCCACTCTTCACTCATTTCAGTAATCAAAAGTAGTTTCTTTTTAAAAGATAAAGTGTTTAGTGGTTTGGTGTATACTCTGTCCACTTGGAATCTCAGACAACAAATCAAGGCATGATACTCCTCAATGATAGGTGTTATATCTACTCGGCCAAAAGTAAAGTAGCTATAGGTGGGGTTCTAGGTGGTGTTATGTCTGAAGAGATATTCCACGAAGCACGCCATAATATGTCGCCATCTCAGATATATTTGAAGATGATCATCCATTTTTCCTCAATGAAACCAACAGGCCACTCTCAGAAAAAAAATATTTAAAGGCGAAAAACCTTCTAGAAACACTCATCCAGGCGCCCTCTCAACATGTTTGAAATGATTGAGGATCCAAACTAACAACAATGGTGCATACCCTATGAAGCGTCTTTTCCCCTCTCGTCTGCAAGAGTTTAAGGAACAAAATATCTCAGCCAAAAATAGCTGGAACGAGATCCACATGCTTGTCTAATATTTTGAATAAATCAACCACTGACACATCTATATGCCCTAGGGCCTTTGGGAATATGACTAGCCCATAAATACCCATAACAAACAGGTCTATCTTCTTTCTCTTATCGGGATGACGATCAATTACCTCTTTAAGAGCAATCCATATGATGCATTCACTATATCATTTCTTCTTAATGCTTCTAACGACCCACTCTTCACTTATTTCAGTAATCAAAAGTAGTTTCTTTTTAAAAGATAAAGTGTTTAGTGGTTTGGTGTATACTCTGTCCACTTGGAATCTCAGACAACAAATCAAGGCATAATACTCCTCAATGATAGGTGTTATATCTACTCGGCCAAAAGTAAAGTAGCTATAGGTGGGGTTCTAGAACTGCGCAAGAGCTATAAATAGATTTCAGTCAATCGGCATGTCTAGGAGATAGGAAATGTCGCCATAGAGTTGATAGAACAATAACTTGTCGATTGCTTCTCATCTTCCCCAAATCTCTTTTAGCTCACTCAAATCATTTTAACAGACATTGATGTGGGTATAACCAATCAAACCTGACATGTACCCAGGCTGTAAGTTATCTCCATTGGTGAGTTGGGACTGCTCGGACCATCTCAGAACATCTGCATTGTCTTCTACCTCTTTTTTGACCCTTCGTTCCATATTACTAGCCTTCTATATAAACATCGATCATGGATCAACACCATGGAATGAATAGTGAAATACAAAAAGGCAAAAGAAAATTAGTCAATAATCATAAACAAATCAATCGGGTATAATATAGTTTGTCAATAAAGCCTACCTTCACATGTTGGCTACCCAATCAAGCTTTAGCAGATCCTACCGAAACATGATTTCTACCCCATACTTATTCGGATGCTGATTCGAAAAAATAAACCTAACCACATGATCTCTCTAGTTCTCATATATTTATTCGGAAAGCAAAATTATACTACAAAAATTAAAAGGCTCAAAAGAGCTTTTCCTTGTGTACCCTTCTCACGGGATTCTTAAGGTTTGGGTTAGGCTCTACCTAGGTTCGGGTTCTAGGTTCACTATATGTTGGGTTTGGTTCTAAAGTAAAAGGTTCTCGAATTATCGTTGTCGATGCCCCATTGGGCTGCCAGACCCTCAATCCTGGCCCATCACAGGCTTTTGGATCGAGTTCAATTTGAGGGAACACACCTTCTTATGTCCATACGGAGGTGAAAACCTTCATAAGAACCATAAGGCGTGAGCCCCAAGAATGATCCACTATCCATATGGAGGTGAAAACTACACGAGGGAGTAATTTCTCACTCCTACTTAAATAGGTCAGAGCGAGGTTTTAGCTCATGTTATGATAATGCAAGTGCATAGTGTGTGAGGAAAAGCAAAAAAGCACACAATCACACAACACATGAAACTCATTTCTTAATTCCCTTAAAGACACATTCAATCTGAAAACATTTGCAAACAAATCAGTCCAACTTTTTAGTGGTTAATCAATTTTCAAACAACAAATTTATTTTAAACTAACAAAGGATCATGAATTAAATTAGAATGAACTTGTAATTTTTATTGCAAAGACAATTAGCTAATTGACTAATGGCCTAACTCTAAAAAAAATTCCCCGGCGGAGTCTCCAAGCTGTCGAAGCGATTTTTTTCTTAAAAAACAAATGATTTAATTTTAAATAATTGATTAAGTGTATTTTTAAAAAAAATCGTTCGGAGTCGATTACGCGTGGGGAATGATTAGTACCCCCACAGTCCCCTAAATCGGTACCTAGTTGATTAATTAATTGTCTTTGCAATGAAATTTACGAGTTTGAATTGAATTTAATTTAATTTAAGATCCCTTCAGAGAATATTCTTTGAATTTTAGGACGAAAAATGACAATATTTATTTATTTCCTATGAGAAGAAAATACATTTCATTCCTTAAAAAAGTCGATTCTCACTCCAATCGAAATAAAGAAATATTACAATTCCATTCTAAAATTCATTATTAATTTAAATTGCACGAATAATGATAAATAAAATAAAACAAATTAAATTAAATTAAAAATGACTAATCCTTTTTAAAAAGAAGAAGGATATTCGATTATTTAAAGACGTTGAGATTAGACCTTTTATAAGTTCTAACGATCTTTTCTTTTAGAATTTAATTAGACGAACATTTCTTTTTCTCTCGTTCCCAAATTTTATGCATAGTTAGATTTTTAGGGTTTCACTTAATGAGATACACTTTCATTTTAAAATTATCAAAACTGACTTTCTTATACGTTAAGACAGTCACTTCACAACGACTTTAAAATGAAAAGGTATTACCCTTAATCCAGTTATTTGATTGAATCGAGTGATGCCTATGAGGATATCATACATATCATGCCAAAATGATGTCATGTGTTCCATAAATTGTCCACTTACTTGCATATTAAAGTGATAAGTAATATTTTTATTTAGACTAAACAAAATATATATGCGCACATCATATCTTTTTGAGTACAAAAATGAAAATAACAAAAATTAAATGGGTTAAATGAGCATGTGTCCCCTTTTGTTCAGCCAAGGCGGTCGTCGTGGCTGTTATTGTTCAACACCCTCGATGAGGGGCTAAAGAAAACCCAACAATCCTCCTTTCGAAACCTGAATCCCAAAAATAACCAAGAGACTCAAGAAAAGGTTACCTCCAATGACTCAAAAAAAGGCCTTCTCGGGTGAATATAGACCGTTGGATCATTGATTGGATCCAACGACAGTAACAAATTGGCGGCTGCAACAACATTCTAGGGTAAACAAACCCTAGATCATACCTAATATGAATCGATGGACCGGTTCTTTATCTGACGGTTGAGGCTCGACGGTATTGGGACTTGATGGAATCTAGGGTTTCTATAAACCCTAGCAGCTTGGGCTGTTGGATTTGGACTGGGCGGTTACATCTTAGGCCTTGTGTGTTGATTAGGTGTAATATTTGGGCTTGTAACCAAAATTAATAAAGTGTTGAATATTTAGTTTTTAGTTTTTAGCTTACATGTATATATATTAGACTATAATCGTATACACATTGCATACATATAATAATATAACTATTGAGATATATACTTATAATAACAATATATATATATATATAAAGCGATTAACCATACAATTATATAAGTAATAATATATATATATATAAACACTCACATAATTAATATTAATAACTAATAATTAATCCTTATATAACTAGTAATAGTATCATATATGAACCTATATAACATACTACATGCATATAACTAAATAATTAACCTAATAATCTCTTATACTTAAACTAACTAATACGATATATATATATATATATAAACAGAAATGAAAACTCGAATGAAATTTTCGGACAAAATGAGCATCTACGCATTGTATGTGCAGATGGTGGAGTGTGGCTTGGACGAGTCCAAGTACAATTGAAAAATTATTGGAATTTTACTTCTATGCCCTTTTAAGAAGAGAGACCAAATCTATTTGGTTTATTTTTGTTGTTTTGGCACTTTGGAAATCAAAAAAGGTCCACTATTGAATGGTAAAAATTGATGGGAGAATCCATTGGACTGTCTGGAGGCTGATTGCAAGATGAACAATTCGATTTCAAGATGGTTACTTCTAATGGTCGGTCAATTGAAGTTCAACGTGGATGGGGCTGCCAAAGAGGAAGCTGCTAGCTGTGGGGGAATTCTTAGAACAAAATCAGATATTGTTATAACTATGTTTTCGAGACCAACACCTTGTTTAGGGTCAGACTAGACAGAAGTATTAACAATAAAATCGCTCTTGAGATATTTGTGGAGGCGAATTGGACCAAAAAAGCTTAATTGACTATAAAATTTGATTTTCAATCAGTCTTGTATTGGATCTCGACTATAACTCTTCGACCTTGGAAGTAGTGGTATCTTTTTGATGATATTGATCTATTGGTGTTTAAAATTATGAGAGTTCAGTTTGTCCATGCTCCAAGAATAATGAACACCATGACAAATCATTTTACTAAAGTGAGAAATTTTTTAACTATACACATAATCTAGATTCAAGCACTTATGTAATTAAATAAAATAAAATTTATCAAGAAAAAATTGATTATCTATTTAATTTAATAATAAAAATTTAAAAAATATATTATAAAACATTTATACTCATTCGATAATATAATTTATTTTTATTTTGAAAAAAATCTTTTGAATAGTAACAAATGACTGTAAGGTAGTGTCTATGCAATAATTTTTTATTTATTGAAAATTCACTTATCTTGTAAATATAACTACTCAAATTTAAAAAAATTATCGTTAATATACTGAACAAAAATCCATTTTTTGATTTATTTCATCTATTCCATGACCAGAACAGGGGGATACACGTTACACCAAGATGAAGAGAGATTTCAAGAAATGGCAGATCTATTCACTCTATCAATAACCGAGCCGGATCTGGTGTATCATAAGGGATTTACCTTTTCTATTGATTCCTACGGAAACTGCACTTTTAAAAATAAATTGTATTAAGATAAACCCACGTGTATACACAAGATGGAATTAGCATCCAACTTTGCCTTTTATGACCACAAGACAAGACTTTTCTTCGTTGACGGAAAAAAGGCAAAAGCTGGCTTTTGTCATTTCAAACCGGCAATTCAACAGTACTTTCCACTTTCCAGAAGCCACGCACAAAGGAGAATAAACGAAGAGAAAGATAACTCGCAAAACGTAATAACAAATTCAATAAAAGACCAGATCATGAAGGGATCATGCAAATATAAACAAATATTTTTTGAGTATCCAACAAAGAAGAAAAGAAATACAAGTACAAATCATATTCTATTAATTCTTCTTGAAAGCTATACATATATACGATATGAGCCTATTAGTTTGGTTACCTCTATAGTTTTGTAGAAGGTGAAGAAATGATGTGAATAACAAGGCCGGGGAAAACATCATCAGGGTCATTGATGTGAGGGTTACGCTCGACGATGAAAGGGTCGTCGCACTTGTCGCTGATTGTGTGAAGGGTCTCACCTTCTCCTACCACGTAGATTTCATCACAGGGTCGTCGGCTTAGGAGCTGCCTCCCTTTCACATCTGCAGCTTCATCTGATAAACAGTTTGCCCCGACCGAGCCAATCAATATTAAAGCCAACAACGCTACGGTACAGTACCACGAGGCTGCATGAACTGGAGCCCAAGGTTTCTTCATGCTATGGGTTAAAGTTATAGTTGGGAAGAAGGAGAAACAAAGAGAGATGATTTTTTCCTTGTAGTCTTGATGAAACAGATGGAATAATGGAGGAATACAATTAGAAGAAAAACATACAAGGGCTTTTTATACCCTACTTATATCGATGCTTTCAGTTGGTAGGAAGTTGAGGTCAACCGTCAACGGCAGCCGAAATGGAACGGGTATTTAATATATATGTGTGTGTGTGAGAGAGAGAGATAAATCATTTAAAATATAAATATATGGTACACCAGAGTTCTTTGAACTATGATCAAATGATTGTTTCCATCATAAAATTTTGGAAATTACAAATAGTCATCAGGTTTATTGAACTATTACATTTAATAAATTGTTACAAAATAAATTATTAAATTTATCGAATTATTACATTTATTATAAAGTTTCAATGACCATTTTGTAAGAGTTTGATGAATTTAATGATCATTTTATAATTTTTAAAAATTCAATGATTAAAATGATCGTTTAAGTATACTTTAGTGACATTTGATATACTTTACTAATTATTATTATTATGGTTATTATTATTGATATGTATAAATTTATATAATATCATTACATCAAATATAAATTCAATACAAAATATAATATAAAATATTATAAATTGAATAAATTATCCGTCTTCGATATATTATCAACATATAGATTGATACACTAAGAATAAAATATGTACATCTTGTTAAAAACCCTTTTAAACCTAGTATAAATAATTAACCTTTTAAGATTTAGTTATATTTTTTTAACTATTAACATGTTATTATACAATATTAGTACATTAAACATAAATTCTTTAATAGTTAATGGGATAGTAATTCAATTGTAATCATGTTGCTGTAAATTTAAAAGATCATAAGTTATAGTGTACTCAAATATAATTGTCTTCGAATATAAAGATCAAGAGTTATGTGTAATTTAAATATTATAATTTGTACTTTCAAATAAACATAATTCTTTAATTAATATTAGGTTTTAAAACACGCGTGATGCAAGTGAAATAAAATATTTTATGTAAAAAAGTATATTCATCAACATTTACTTAATAAACGATATAAGGTAGAAAGATAATATTTTATGTAAGTGATTAATATTTTAAACACTTTATTACGTTTACCTTAAAAAACAATTTATTATGTTTCTGTTGATACGGTTTACGAATAAAATAACATGACTTGCAGCATACATCAACAAATTGATTTGTATAATAGCAATATTTTATAGGGTTCTTTAGTAAGGAATTTACCAAAAAGGGCATTGATGTTAACGAGTGTAATATTTAATTATACATGTCAACAATTTAGATCACATATAGATTGCTCTGCCTACTACCTTATTATTATATTGGAATTGTAAAATATGATGCAATTTGTGAGCAACATCGCAACCGATAATGTAGTTTTCAATCTCCAACCGCATAGCTATTTTTATCGGAATGGTAACCATTTTTTTTAGAAATTAAAAATTATTATATATTTTATTTTTTATATGTTATTTTTGTTGAGAGTCTGTTTTCAGTATTTTATAAATTTTTTCATTTTTAAAATTTTAAAAATTCATATTAATAATATAAAATCTTACGTCTTTATCCACTTCTCATTAGACTTCTCAATTATTTAATATTAATTTATTGCATACAAATTTCCCTTATTAATGTATATTTTGAAATGACTCATGCTTGTTTAGAAAATATATATTGTTTTCTTTTCTTTTTTTTTTATCAAACTTGAGTTATATTGGAAAGCTTGTTTTATCATTAGAATATAAATTTAAGCTTGTTCTATATATATTTTTGAAGTACTTGTATACAAAAAATGTTGAAGGGGTTTCCTTTAGATATTAGGTAAAATATAATTATCATTCCAACTTCTAATAATCATTATTGAAAGTTAAAACTTGTCATTAGTATAAAATTAAATGAGTTTTTGCACATCTTTATAAATTTTTTTATGATTAATATTTTAACAATCTAATCACTGAATTTGATATTTTATTAAATAGATTGTACATATCAAATTTCTAGTTGAATGGAAATATTTAACTATTTATTTTATGTAAGAATATTTCAATTGTAAAATATATATTAATAAAGATCATACTTTAGATAAATATGATAGAAATATCATATTGATTCAAAGATTTACATGCATAATAAATAAAATTGTACTAAGATTGAACTGTTCAAATATTAATTGTATATGTAGAAATTTTCTGTTGGGAGATTCAACCACGAAATTTAGGTTTGCAGCCCAAGTCGGTCTGGATTAGTCAACTAGGAGGGAAACCAAAAAAAAAATACTAATTGTATAAAATCCAATGAAAATATATAAAACTCACTTAATTTTGTTTTAATATAAATTGATCCCTCTCTAGATATATTGTTTTATGTTTTTTTATCAAACAGTTACATTAGTAGGACGTTACGTATTAACAAGAATTAAAAAAAATCGAGGAAGCAATTGTGGCCGTCTCAGTGTGTGCCTTTGACAAAATTCTATAGTCCTCAAAATCCCAAATTTAAGGGACCAAAAGTGGATTTGAATTTTGAAGTTTTGTTGGAGTCTTAGCGTGCTATAGTGAAAATGGCCAAAACTGACCATCCAAGCACAGCAATGACCAAGTCGTTCACCCTTTTCAATGTTTTTGGATGTTCAAAAGCCATCACTCTCACAATTCATAATTGAAAACGTCTAATTGGGGTCATGTTTTTAGGCTTTCTTATGGTTTGAGGGCGTTATACTATTTTAGAGTTAATTGCATCATATATCCCTAAAATATGATCCTTATTTTAAATTGGTCCTTAATTTTTTAAACATTTTCATTTTATCCCTAAACTATTACTCTCATTCTAATATAATCCTTAAACTTTTAAACATTTCAATTTTATCCCACAAACTATGGATCTCATTCTAAATTAGTCCCCAAACTTTTGAATCTTTTAATTTCATCCCTAAATTTATCCAAATATGTAATTCGTTTCAACAATAGATTAATTTGTTTTTAAAAAACATATAATAATATAACTTGGCCTAACGATTTTATTAACAAGGTATATGATTAGTATATACGTATAATTTGGGATTAAATTGAAATGTTCAAAAAGTTTGGGGATGAAAATGAAATGTTCAAGAGTTTGAGGATTAATTTAGAATGATAGTCATAATTTAGGATGAAATTAGCATGTTTAAAAGTTTAGGGACCAATTTAGAATGATAGTCATATTTTATTTAGTTGATTGCTTTATTTTATGGGTAAAGTATACAAATGGTCCCTCAACTATAGGACAATGTTTTCTTGAGTCCCATGAACTTTGTTGAGTCCCCGACTATTAAAAGTTACAAAATAATCAACTGACTATTCCAATGTACTAAACTCCTCCTTTTTTCGTTAAAAAAAGAACGATCGTCTGAGCTGAACATTAACTTGTTGATTGTGATATAATAAAATCTGATCATAAAACTGTTTGAACTATATTTTCAGTATCTACTCTCCATTTACATTATGTCATCGAACTAATACTTGAAGCATTATGTCGTTGAGCCAATATTTAAAAGCAATGGTGGTGCCAATAGTTATCATTAAGATATGATTTTATCATATCTTAGTCAGCAAATTAACGTCGAGCTCAGACGATCGTTATTTGTTTAACGAAAAATGACAAGTTTGGAACATATAAATAGTCGAGTGATCATTTTGTAACTTTAATAGTCAGGAGGCTCAATAAAGTAAAGTCATATAGTCGGAGGCTCAACATAACTATATCCTTATTTTATTTAGCGGAAATTAGGGGTGTAAATGAATCGATCCTGAATTAATAAGGTTATGTTCGTGCCCGTTTGATTATTTTTGAAGGTGTTAATATTCAGTTCATGTTAGTTTAAATTTTTAATATCATATTCGTGTTCATTTATCTTTTTGAAGGTGTACATGTTCATTTATTTATTGTTCGTGAACATTTTCGTTTAATGTTTGTGAATGTATTCATTTTTATGTTCACGAAATTGTTCATTTAGAATTCACGAATATGTTCGTTTAGAGTATGTTTAGTGTTCATTTAGGATTCGTTTAGTGTTCCTTTAGCATTCATTTATTGTTCGTTTATATGTTATTTTTTTAGTTTTACCCTTCCATTTACAAGCTAAAGAAAAATGATAAATTTACGCTATTAGTTCTTAAGCGCCTTAAAATTCATATTTTAAATTTCAACTTTTACCATATGTTTAATTTAGCTCATACCTTAGCCAATATTTTAAAATGAAAAAAAAATAAAATGAAAAGGAGAACCGGATAAACAAGATTGTTCATGAACATTAATGAACGAGTTGCTAAATGAGCTTGTTTGTGAACATAAACAAATTGAACACACCTCTGTTTGTGCTTGTTTATTTATTAATAACATAAAAATTTATTCATACTTGTTTGTTAAACTTAATTTTGACACCCATTTTTTCCCAGACCGTTATTACTATTATTATTATTATTTTATTTATTACAGGCCCGATTACAGCTTAAGGCCCAACAACCCAAATCCGGTCCAAATTACAAAGTTTACAACAAGCACCCAAATCGGGCCCAACAGTAAAGCCCAAATGACCCGAAGCCCCAATATTCGACCCAGTTTGGTCACCCACTGCTAACACTGTGCTGCCACGCCTGCCACCACCTTCCCGTGCCCATATTGCTCCATCTCCCCAAAACCATTGTAGCACTCTACGTAACAAATCAACAAAAATAAGTTTTTATTCTAACATTTAATGAATTATAAAGGAACTCAAAAACAAATTGTAAGGGATGAGTGGGCTCAGTTTTCTGGAAAAAAAGAAGAAGAGGGAAATCCGGTTCGAAAAGAAAATGTAAAAACCCCTACTTTTCGGTTTTCAGAGAAAAAACAAAAAAACAAAAAAAACAAGATTCAAGGATTTTTTATATTTCTCTCTCTCTATATATATTCTTTCGAAAGAACAAAAAAATAAAAAAAGAAAGAAAAGGGGTTCTTACCATTCTGTCAGAGCTTCACCGACGGTCAGGGCGACGATGACCAACATGCTCCGAAATCACGACAATCCAATGGCGGACGACGGAGATCAGAGCCCGTGAAAGCCGAACAGTCTTTGGCCATTTCACGATGTTCAGAGCATCGCTTGGCGAGATCCGGACTACCCTCGTCGAGACGATTCAACTGGTAAAATTTAGCGGCCAACAACCACTGGCGAAGGCGGACGAGACGGCGGCCAGCGGCGGATGATGACCTGCCGGTTTTCTATAGAGAAGAGAGATCCTCTTTAACAAAAAGTTGAAAATATTAAAAATAATAAAAAAAAAAGAAAAAGATAATATTTATATATAACTTTAGGGGAAATTGCACTTAGGTCCCCCTATGTTATGCATGTTTTTGCAAAATGGTTAATCGTAGAGACTATTTTTATAATTTACTCGTTTCTTATGCATGTTATATATTTTTGGTTTAATTTCTGTTTAGTCCATGTATGTTTATGTGTGTTTTACATTTTGTCCATGTGTAATGATTGTTTATGTCTTTTTATTTCTCAACACTAACTTTTTGGTTTATTTTCTTCTAGGTCCCTCTACTTTACATGTATTTTTATAATTCGGTCACTAGTCCTTTGTTTATTTTATTTCTTTGATTTTGTTCTTGTTTTAATTTAGTCACTATTATTATTATTGTTTATTCAAATTTAGTCACTGGTTTTTATTTTTATTTATTTTAGATACTATTTGAGTTCTATTTATTATTTTATTGTAATTTAGATATGATATCTTCAATTTATACATATTTAGTCACTGATGGATTATGATTTGGCTATTGATTTTATTTTTATTTCATTTTAGTCTCATTTCACTTGTTATCTTATTTTTTAGGAATATTTTAGTTTGAGCACCTTACTTTAATAATTTCCATTGTAGCCCTGAATGATTGAAGTTGGTTTATTTATGATTACAATACCCTAATTTGTAAAAATATTTGCAATGGTTTCCTTGATTTCTTGTTGGTTGTATAGTTTAATCCTTAAAATCACCATCTTTATTATTTTGATCCATTATTTATATATTTGTTAATTACTCGCTAGTTGTAATATTTTCAAATATTATTTTACTCGAGGAATTTATAGAAACGCACCTTAACTGACAAAGAGTGTTTTTCCAAGAATTGTTCGAACAAAATAATACATTTTAAATCCGAATGAATTTGATTTTTTAATGTAATTAATATATGTATTTTATCAAAACATTTGGGCGATATTATTGTTGGGATTTGAAGAGGCTCAATTGAACAACCGAAAATGTGAAAGGGGTTAATTGATAGAAATTTGTTTAGGGAGTAAGGAGAGAAAAATGTAAGACAATGAACACAATGATTTATAGTAGTTCAACTTTTCAAATAAGTTTACCTCCACTACCTTAGCTCCTCACCAAGGGTTTTCTAACAAATTCACTAATTTGTTCTTTCTTTTTAAAGGATCAAGAGATAACCTTTACACTCCCTATCTTTTTCACTTGGCTAAGATAGAACCAACCCCTTTTACAAAAGGATAAAAAGAAATAAACAAATAAACCTCTACAAGGTATGGTATTTATAAATTTAAGCTCGCAAGAACAAAATATTTACAAGAGAAATGAAAATAAGATTGGAAAACTCTTCTCTTGTGTTTGATTGCTTGGATATGTGTTCTAACCTTTCTTCAAGTATCCTCAACTTGTATTTATATGTTGGAATGTTGTTGTGGTTGCTTCTAGCCGTTGGAGGTGTTTTGGATTCGTTGGGGATCAATTTTCATGCAAAATAAAGCTACCCAAAACAGAAGGTATCGATACTCCTAAAGGGAGTATCGGTACTACCTTTGTTATATTTAAATCAACTAGCTGTTACTAGCCATTGGGTCTGATAGTATCAATACCATGCCTTTGGTATCGATACTACTATACAAAGTAGTATCGGTATCCCTATGGGTATCAGTACCATTTTTGCATTCTGAAATTTGAGTAATATTGGTAATATCAGTACTGTTCATTAGGTATCGATACTGTAAGAACAATATCGGTACTACTTGTCCAGAAAAACATTTTGTGCTTAATTCCAAGCTTTAAGGACTTTGAATTATTTTTGAAAACTTTGAAAAACTTTTGAATAAATTCAATTCAAGTCCAAAAACATTTTGCCTTAAATTGTTATATCAAAATATAGTTTAACAATCTCCTCCTTTTTGATATAACAAAACATTTGAAAAATTGTTTTTGGCAAAACTCCCCCTTAGTAAAATGTTTAATGAAAAAGATACCAATTATTGGAAAAATGTGAAAAATGTTTAGCTGCCCCTTTTTCATTAAGAAATTGAATTTTTTTAAACAATGCTTCTCCCCCTTTTTCTTAGATAAAAAAGAATTCAACTTTAAAGTTCTAAAATAACTTTAGAGAGTAAGTGATAAATTTGACATTAAAAATATTTGAAAAATCAAAGCTCCCCCTCAAAAATTGC
This sequence comes from Hibiscus syriacus, assembly GCF_006381635.1. Taxonomy (NCBI): domain Eukaryota; kingdom Viridiplantae; phylum Streptophyta; class Magnoliopsida; order Malvales; family Malvaceae; genus Hibiscus; species Hibiscus syriacus. Next base: position 10,937,183 of record NW_024063059.1, on the reverse strand, counting down.
ATTCCAAACAAAAATTAGCTTTAAAATCTTGACACTTAAACAAAATTGGATTTAAAAAAAGAGTAACAACCATGTTAGTAGCACGTGAAATTCAATATATCCAAGTCTAAAATACTTTATACAATACCAATAATTGAAATTAAGTATATGTGCATAAAGTTTTCCAAAAATGTTATGCATTCGAAGAATTTGATATCAATTGTTAGAGAGATATCTTTAACATTTAAAACACATATATAAACATTTAAATTTAGGTCAAAAATTTAAAATTTGTAAAAAACAAAGCATTTGAAAAGTTGATATTAATTGTTAGAGAGATATCATTTTACATTAAAATCAATTTTGACCAAAATTCATTATGATGAAATAAAAATTATGAAAAATCATTAACACTTTAAAATATTCATCATAACTCATTTTTAAAATACATGAGATTAAAAACATCAAAATCATTTAAAATCAAAACTCATGCATGCTTAAATCAAAATGAGAAACCAAATAATCAAAATCAAAATCATTAAGCTTAGCGGTTACCCATTCCTTTTCAAGTGTGGCTAGAGCATCTCAATTTCTTCATTTTCATCACCATTGCTCCCACACATCTACAAGAGACATTTATTTAGATTTTGGTATCCAAATTGCTTTGGATCCTTGAACGTTAGTTTCAATGCCCCTTGTTCCCTTAGGAACCCATACTTGTCTAATTTTAAAAGTTTTTTTTTCTTTATGGGACAAGTATGTTCCAAATGACCATAAAAATGGCAATGTGAGCAATTTGCCATTTTCAAACATAATGAGTTATTTTTAGAAATTAATTCTTTTTCTTTTGTTAAGCTTTCAAGCTTAACTTTCAAGTAAAAATTTTCTTTTTCTAAATCATTGATTTTGACTTTTGAAAGCTCTAACTCATTTTTCAAAATTTCATTTTGATTTTCAAAATCAAATTTAGCTTCCAAAAGCAAATCATTTTCAACTTTGAGTTTTGAAATTAATTTCTTATATTTGGAATTCATGGTCTCAAATTCCAAATACAAGTCATTGTAAGCATCTTCTAAATCATCAAAAGAAAGTGAATTTAAATCATTATAGTTAGAAGATACCATTGAATATCCTTCGATGGCCATGAGGCATAGGTTGGCTACTTCATCATCTTCAATGGAGACATCTTCATCACTCCAAGCCGTCACAAGTGCCTTTTTCTTGCTTGATCCATTATTCTTTAGGAGAGGGCATTCATACTTGTCATGCCCCTTTCTTTGACAATTGAAGCCCATCGAGGAACCCTTCTTCTTGGTTGATTCATGCTTCACTTCCTTAGAAGACATGAATCTCTTAAACTTTTTGAAGGGCTTGGCCAGTTCTTCTTCTTCATTATCGTCTTCTTCCACCTCTTCACTTGAATCTTCATAGCTTTTATTGGTGGACTTGAAGGAAATGCCTACCTCATTCTTCTTCTTGTTTTTCTTCTCTTCATCTTCTTCATATTCCTTCACCATCAACTCATGAGTTAGAAGAGAACCCATTAGCTCATCGAGAGTGAGAGACTTTAGGTCTCTAGTTTTGATAATCGTCGTTTTCTTCGATTGCCAAGATTTTGGAAGAGAGTAGATTATCTTCCTCAAAATCTTTTAATTGGAGATTACTTCTCCAAATCCCTTAAGACTATTGACAATCACAGAAAATCTATCCGTCATAGCTTTAATGTCTTCATCGGGTTTCATCTTTAAATTCTCGTAGCTATGATTGAGAAGACTTATCTTGGTTTACCTCACTTCATCGATTCATTCATGAGTGACTTGGAGTTTATCCCATATCTCCTTGGCATTGGAACAAGATGAGACTCTTCCATATTCATCCGGGACTAATGCACAAAAGAGAATCTGCATAGCCTTAGCATTGAGTTGGAACTTCTTCTTCTCTCCATCACTCCAATCGTCCATCTCGCCGGTTGAAATAGTGTAGCCTTTCATGATAGAGTTTGAAGCTCCTAGGTCGTTGGTTTGAATGAAGAACATCATCATATTCTTCCAATAGGCATAATTAACTCCATTGAAATAGGGTGGCTTGTTGGAATCTTCAATATAGTAGGCACCGGAGGTTGAAGCCATTTCTATATCGGTTGTGTTAGGAATCGATAGAGCTTCTTCGAGGATCGTCTCAAGGTGATTAAACTTTCTAATGAGTCAAGCTCTGATATCAATTGTTTGTATTTGAAGAGGCTCAATTGAATAGCCAAAAAATGTGAAAAGGGGTTAATTGATAGAAATTTATTTAGGGAGTAAGGAGAGAAAAAGATAAGATAATGAACACAAAGATTTATAGTAGTTCAACTTCTCAAATAAGTCAACCTCCACTACCTTAGTTCATCACCAAAGATTTTCTAACAAATTCATTAATTTATTCTCTTTTTTTAATGGATCAAAAGATAACCTTTACACTCCCTATCTTCTTCACTTGGCTAAAATACAACCAACCCCTTTTACAAAAGGATAAAAAGAAGTGAACAAATAAACCTCTACAAGGTATGGTGTTTACAAATTTAAGCTCACAAGAACAAAATATTTACAAGAGAAATGAAAATAAGATTGGAAAACTCTTCTCTTGTGTTTGATTGCTTGGATAGGTGTTTTAACCCTTCTTCAAGTGTCCCCGACTTGTATTTGTGTGTTGGAATGTTGTTATGGTTGTTTCTAGCTGTTGGAGGTATTTTGGAGCCATTAAGGATCAATTTTCGTGCAAAATAAAGTTGCCCATAACAGAGGGTATCAGTACTCTTAAAGGGAGTATCGGTACTACCTTTTTTATATTTAAATCAACTAGATGTTGGGGCCTGATGGTATCAATACTATCGATACTACTATACAAAGTAGTATCGGTACCCCTTTCGGTATCGATACCATTTTTGTATTCTGGAATTTGAGCAATGCTGGTAGCATTGGTACTAGCTAGTTAGTATTGATACTTCCCGTAACTTTGTTATCGGTACCATATGAACAATATCGATACTATTCATTAGGTATCGATATTCTAAGAACAATATCGGTACTACTTGTCCAAAAAAACATTTTGTGCTCAATTCCAAGCTTTAAGGACTTTAAATTATTTTTGAAAACTTTGAAAAACTTTTGAATAAATTCAATTCAAGTCCAAAAACATTTTTCCTTAAATTTTTATATATCAAAATATAGTTCAACAATTATTTTGTACAGGGAATCCATGGAAATGCCTCCTTAACTAACAAGGAAGGTATTTCGATAATTGCGTGTAAAATAACAACCCTTATATTTTTTTCTAAAAAATTATCATAATTTAAATGTATATTTGAATTTGCCAATTTTAATATTTAGATGACGTATAATCTCTTAGGTACCAATTTCGGGCGTTGTGGGGTGCTAATCTTTCCCCATGTGTAATCGACTCTCGAACCCTTTTTCAAAATAGATTTCTGGTTAAACGCATATCATTTTTTTATATTTTAAAATTATTTTTCTTAAAATTATTTTAAGAGGTATTTTTAGGTATTCGACAAACCTAACCCAAAGGTCGATGGCGACTCCAAATTTATTTATTTGTTCATTATTTTAAAACCCAATCTTTTCCAAGATTAAGTTGGATCGCTCCCCACCATAGCCCTAAAAAGCTTAAGGACCATTTCGATAGCTTGGCGATTATGCTAGGGACATTAGGGAGTCAGGTCGTAATCGATTATACGTCATATTTTTAGTGGAAAATGGTAAATTCAAATGATATTTAAATTTTGATCCTCATGTTTTGGTTGCATCGCATTGTACATCTTTAATTTATTAGTTGTACTAATGTGTGATTTGCATGTTTTAGATTTCTGACTTTTGTTTTAGTCTGTTGATTTTTGGATCGAAGCAATCCCTTCACTAGCTCTATAACCATTCAAGTGTTAAGAACCTTTTAACCGTGCTCTGTCCCGTTAAGTAGGCATGAACGTTACGCTTACGTGAGAAAAATTATTTTTCTCTGCATGGGCTTTAGCAAGTAACCTCTGGGGGTACATATGCATTGTGTTTGCGGGTGAAACATTAAGTTTCCTCACATGGACATAGGGAAATTCATCCTCTCGAATTGAACTCGACCTGTTTAAGCCTATAATGGGTGAGGATCGAGGGTCTCGCAGGCCCAAGGGGGCACCGACAAAGGACAATTTGAGGACCCTGTTAGTAATACCGAAACAATTCAAGGACAAAAGAGAAACTCACTCTAACCTTTCCTCATACTTATTTATTTATTTTACAAAAAGTATGAAAATTATAAGAGTATGCGGTTAGGTTTTATATTTCCGTACGAAGCCTGTGAACTAGAAAAATGAGGTTAGGATTTTTATGTTAAACAAAGCATGGGGGTAGAAAACATGTATGAGTAGAACTGTTATAAAAGCATGTAAGGGTAGATACCATGTTGGGTAGGATCTTTTCCTTTCGTAAATATTTCTCCTACTTTTTGGTTAACTGGCACTAATAATTCCTTTTGTTTTGTCTTATTTTTATCTTTCTTATGTTTGCTTTTGCATTTTCACATCATAACCAAACAAGTTGTTACTTCACAAGTGATTAATCAAATCAGAAGGTTTTCATATTGACATAAGAGTTCCATAACTGGATAGTCAACTCCGTAAGGGTGATAATTTACAAACAAAATTGATAGACGAGAGAAAAACTCAAAGATTGATCGAAGACTCATATTAAACAAAAATCAAGTTGGTATCAAATATTTAGATGATAGTTGAGTAAAGAGAGAGAAGATCCTTCTTGAGGTATCAAGGTCGCTTTCCTCTTGGAGAATCCCACGGAAATGGAAATCTAGAGATCATATAATCATAACGGTTAAATTAAAATGAAGAAATGTGGGTCAACACTTTGAGGATTCCAACAACGACTACAAAGATGACATCAAATCGTCATAAAAGCCTAGATCGAGTAAATGAAGAAGATGAAGCTCGTCTGTCTAGTGTAATGAGAACTTATAGTCTAATAAAGGTTGTTCTGTGGTGGTCGCTTTTAGGAATTAACACATTGTGTATTTGCATTTGTATCTGCATTTGCATTCTAGTTTTGCATTAGCTTATTAATTTATTTGATTAATTTTATAGTAATTATTGTCATTTTGTACTAATGCGCTTTTCTGTTGCTTTTCTTCCTTCTTGCATCGCCTGATCATGACATAATCAAGAGGTGTTGATTTATGGGTGGTCATCAAAATAAAAGGTTTTCATGATGGAAAAAGGGTTTCACAATCAAGTAGACTATAACATAGCTAGGGAATGGAATCTTAAGGAAACTCTGAGGATAGTAGAGAGTTATGCTCTCAAAGATCGTATGTCTGACAAATAGAAAAAAGAGATAAGAGAATAAATGTCCAAGATGATGGATATAATAGCTGTTTTGGCCAAAGAAAAAGAGACTTCTGGAAAAAAAAGAGTTTGATGAAAATGATCCAGCGATATCAAGTACATAAGGGACTACTTTAAAACAAGCTAATCCTAGCCAATCTGAGGTATCACACATAATCACTATTCACATCAACAAGTTGTTTGAAGACACCAAGGAAATAGTGACAACGGTGGAAGTTCAGAAAGATAAGAAGAAGCCATACAATCAGAACTCGTGGGCATTTGAGAGTATGTTTATAATGTCAAGAAAAATAAACCTGAAGACTTCAGTTCAATCCAAGTTGAGATATGAAACCTTGACAACCTCCATATCCAAGTTGGTATGATGTCAATTTTCGTTGTGAATATCATGCCAGAGTTCAAGGACATCTTATTGAGAATTGCACCGCCTTCAAGCATCGAGTCCAACACCTTTTGGATCATGGAATATTGGAGTTTGAGATAAAAGATCAACCTAGTTTGGTAATTGATTGTCCTATTAGGTTGGAGCCAAAAATGTTCAAAGGTAAGGGTATCAGTGGGGGCATTCAGGAGGAAGAAGGTTTGCTAAGGTATGAAGCTCAAGTTCATCGTTTGAAGAACAAAAATGATAAACTAAATAGAGAGATGAAAGCCATGCATGGTGGTTTTCAAAGGATCAATCAAGCCTTTAAAAATGCTAGTATAGGGAATTCCCCATAGGAGTGGGCAAAAGGGGTTACTAAAATGAAGAACGATGCTTAACAATGGAGAAATAATTGCAAGGTGCATGAAGGTTGAGCCAAAAAGTCCTCTCATGATTTAAATATGATAGAAAAAAGGTACAATACAACTTTTAGTGATTTGGAAAAATGTCAAGCCGAAAACCTGATGTTGAATATGTCCATAGCAAACATGGAAACTTCATATCAGCGCCAAAAGTATGAGAATGATGCCGAGCTAGAAGCCACTAGGGCAAAGAACAAGACATTGATGAAGCTTGTAGATGATTATGGAGATCTTGTACGAGAACTTCGAGACCTTAAAGACTTTCTTGGAAGGAAAAATGAACAACATTGTCTACAGCTCCGAAAGTTGACATAAAAGATTAAAGAAAAAATGATGTCATGCAAGAAGTTGTTGCCCAAGCAAGCAATGTAGCTCACAAGTTGATTGATTTAGTTGTCTTTGCAAGAGAATTGAAGAAGATCGACAACTCAACACCCGAATATGAGTGGAAGTTAACTTGGTTTTTGAGAGAAATAGAGAAGTTAGGAGTTAAAGCTATCTCTTATATGTAAAGTTTGTTTAACATATCGAAACCTTTTGTTCAACGAAAGTTGTTTTAAGATGGTCACTCTAGAATGACACCTCTTGCATACATACATTTTCATCGTACATTTTGCATTCTCATTTATGTATTTTCGCATTCATAAGTGCATATTTTCATCTTTACATTCACATATATACATCATACATTGCATAATATACATTGCATCTTAATTTTCATTAATTAGGGATCCTAGTGGTAACTCACGGATAATCTTGTGACATAAATATTGAAGTTAAATTGAGGCCACCACGTTCGTTCCTAGAGAATATTTGAGAGCTAGATATGAAGTTTGGGGTATGTCGCTAAGAATTATAGGGCGGCGAAGAGCAAGTTATAGAATCTGACCGCGGTCTTTTAATGAGCAAGTGGGGCATTAGATTGTAAGAACCCTGAAGATCCAGTCAAGCACCCACATGTCTGATGGGTAATGAGCTTTTTAATTAGGAATAGATCATTTCATCCATCATTAAGCTCTATTTCACTTGCATTGTCTTGTTTGAGTTTGTTTTTGTTCTCTCTTTCTTTATTTACCTAAATATTTTTGTCAAAATGTATGGTGATTGAACTGATAATGCTTTTAAGGTTATGAGCAATGAATAAAATTTTTAATCTTGAAGTTCTTTAAGCATCAAGTGAATTAAAGATTCTTTTAATTTTTGAAGAATTATAGATCTTTGGAAAGTGGAAAAATTAATCCTTTCATATCCCGTCCAAAGCAAAAAACACAATTATTCGATTTTTTCCCCTTAAAATAATTCATGGTCACAACCAAAACCAAATTCTGACACTACATTTATCTAAGACTCCAAAGTCATAACTTTTCCTTTTTCGAGACACCAAATTCATACTTTTACCCTCTCGGGTAGAGCCAATCTTTTTATAACACTACCTTTCTCCATATACACGATTTCAAAGTCACACGTTTTTCTTTTCATACACAAAACCATCATTTTTCTTTATACCATTAAAATCAGAAGGCCTCAAGTGCAAAATTTTCATTTGTTCGTGAATCTTCTTGCAAGAAGAGACAGGATGGGGCATCATGAAACAACTTTTGAAGAGAAGCTCAAATAATTGGCGTATGCACAAAGCAAGAAGAAGAAGAAATAAAAGGAATGGTTTAAATAATTCAATCATGGATCAATTACATTGTTTTCATGCAAATAAAAGTTAATCCTGAATATTCATCCCCGCTGGGGACATATCTTTTTGCAAGGACGTCTGTGGATGAAATGATGAATGACCTTCTTTCATTTACCCCTCCAAAAAAAGAGAAAATATATCCCTTATCACCCCCATTTGAGCCTGAATTATATTTCTTCTGATTCAACCCTAACCAAGTGGGGGCAAGGTGAATGATATCTTCTCGCATGAGTACAAATCGTTAATCCATTTTTAATATATAGGTAAGACTCCGTGAAATAAAGAGGAATAACAAGGAACCACCTGACAAATCAAATGCAAAGTGGTTGGAGATCAGATCCAGTCGAAAATAACAAAAGAAGTTCCAAATAAAAGAAACAAAAAGGACAAGAATATGATCAAAGTAATTATATTCCTATACTCATACAATATATTCATATAAAATATAGAGATAAAAAGGAGATAGAAGAAAATAAAAAAGAAAAGACAAAAAAAGAGAAAATATAAAAAAATAAAAAAATAAAAAGAAAAAAAGATAGAAAAAGAAAAGAGAAAAAATAGAAAAAGAAGAAGAAAAATAGAAAAATAAATCAAGTATTTCAAGATGAGTGACTCCTTGAGCCTCAAACCACAAGGTTGATCAAGTGCAATCATTTCAAAGATTCAAATTCAACAAGAAAAGAGAGAAATGCTAAAGATATAAGAAAATAGAGATGAACTCTAGGGTGAAAACCCAAAAATGGGCAGTATAGAGGGATCCATAAAAAGCAGAAGAAAATAAAAGACAAGTAGCATGCAGATCCAAGTCAAGCAAAGCAAGATTGAAGGCATCAGAATGAATTGATCATTGGTTTGATTACCCTTAAACACTTGTTTGGGCCTATTTATCCATTTCTTTCATAACCGTAAGCTCTAGCATATGTTACATGCCTGAAAAGTCCAATCTAATCATACATAGATTTCCAAGTGAAAGAGATTATCTTCATATTTCATTCCGCTTCTCATGATTAATTTTTAGTTGAAAAAATTGGTTTTCTAAATCTTTAATGCATGATAGGAAAAAAATAAAGGGGGTTCAAGACGTAAAATTTTGAATAACGTCTTGAAGCCAAAAGGAGGATTCGAGTTGAAAACCTGAAAGGGCGGCTCAAATATTAAATTATACAACTACGAAATAAGAGGCGGTCTTACAAACCTCTTGATGAAGCATCGCACATCCCAAATGTGTCCCTGAGAGTTTGGAACCAATGAGTATCTCTAGAACATGAGCATAACAACCACTTTCTCAAGTTAGTGGACGCCCAAAGAGCCAAATATGCTATAATAAAATGGCCAACCTGAGAGACCTTACCTTTTCAGAATTAATCTGCACATTAAATTTATCAATAATTTTGACACTTGTCAATGGGCTATGATTTTTTTGAAAGATTAAAAGAGAATTTGACTTTTTTATATTCATTAAACTCTTGTTTTATGATTTGTCTCAATTGTAACATAGAAAGGGACAATATTCTTTCAAAATTTTTGATTAAACATTTTTCAAAATTCTTTTAATTGATATTTTTTATTTTCTTGGAAATAAAAAGAAGAAGAAAAACATTTTCAAACAAGACAATCTCTCTGGAGTGGGTCTTGATAATTGACACATTCCTCCCAAACACAAAAGCTCAAGCTTAGAATTAATATTGGGGCAAGGAAATAATAAATGTTGGGTATTTTTTAAGGCCCATATCATCTAGGAATACAAGATCATTGAATTGAGCAGACATTTATGAGACATAAAGGTGTGAAGAATGAAAATAGAAACAGAGACAGTGACAGTGGAGCTTACTATATGATTGTCTTGTCCATTGTCACAACATACATTTGCACTATTTTGGTGATTTCCCATGCATTAATGTTGACAAGTCAAAACGTCGCACTCATATTCCCACTGAGCTTTACTCTTTAGTATCCTTGCAACTCTATACAAAATCTCTTAACACCATGCAAAGACCTTCCCGATTGAAAAATCTAGGTAGAAGTTACATGAAAGGATGAATGTGTTGTCGAATGTTTTACAAACCAATAAAAATGGGGTTAAACCAATGTTGTGATCATGTGGTGTTTCCATAAAGCCTGATTTTACTCAAGATGAAGGTTGTCTTCTACAACCTTGAGGTTAAAAGTGAGGAATGGTGAAGATTTCTTTCCACGAAATGGGTGATGGGATTTTAACAGCAAAAAGCTAGTGAAACCAACTAAGATTGATCGATGGGCTATTGTTAAACTTCTCTGCATGATATGATATAAATAACCTTGTTCAAGATTTGATTAGATGTGGAGACCTGAAAGGAATTAGGATAGACACTCCTTTTTATGTGTTTCAAGAGTCAAATTAGAATGGACGTTGCTCTCCTGTTGATATAGTGGATAAAATGTTTGAGGACATCCAATCTAAACTTCCTGGAGCTTTATAGTATAACACCCCAAACCGTATCCGATCCGGATCTGAGTCCAAGGTGTCACATTGACTTTTCAAAACATTTTTCTTTAGAAATTGGTTAAAATTTAAATTACAATTTGAGAAAGTGAATGATTTTCATTAACTAAAACATTTGGTCTTACAAAACCTATCAGAGCATATTCAATACAATTCCCTTAGTACATGCCAACTTCAATTAATATAACAATATACATAAATTTCTAAATACTTTTCTGATCCGAACTTCGTAAAAGAGTGGCTGACCTATCTCGCTCCTCTTAGCTTCTCTTAACGCTTCTCGGAACCTACGTGTGAAACACTCACACGCTAAGTCGATGACTTAATGAGGCATAAAACACATATAATCTGAACTCTATATACTCAATAATGCATGAACACTTCATAATTCATATAAGCTATAATGTAATACAAAAATCATATACAATTCATATAACCAATTATATATATGCATACATATCATCATTTCTGCTAGATATCTTATTGTTATTATCATTATCATTAATCCATTTAAAACATATAGTTTGATCTTAGTCTTTGAAGCACTTTATATTATACCTTGCACAAACAAAACATATAACATCATACAAGATTTCTTTATGTTATTTCTTTGTTTAGCCCATGTACACTTCTGAGAATTAAAGATATGTGAGTACATAGAGGTTGTGCACTATGCTGTCACCACAGCTCATATAATTCCCGAAGGACCACGTAGAACCCTCGACTCTTGGCATGCCAACTATACCTCTAGCTCTCATAACACATAACATGGGCATTGTCACTTATGTCATTTCACATATACACATTCATATCACATATTCATATAATCTCATAGCTTCTTTCACATAATCATGTAATCACGTAGCTTTTTTCCACATAGTTCAAGTCACTTTCCATATAATTCAAATGTTACTTATAACATGGTTTAACATATTCTTGTATTCTTTTTCACATAATCACATATCTTATGTTCATATGATCTCTTATGTTCATATCATATATCTTATAATAGATTCTTATATTATCACATATAATATTATACTCATTCACAATTATACTATTATATACTCCTTTATATCATATAACATATACCACATACAATCATATTACCACATGCCTATATTCATGAATTCATGCATCATAACATAGGAAATAGACTCATCGCAAGTCATATTTCCCTTAAACATCCTATATAAACTAATATGCACTCACTTGGCCTCACTAGTCAATACCAATTCCTTATCTATTCTTGATGGCTATTACTTGACAACTTGTTCGGGCATTACTTTCGATTGATATCTACACAATCACGCGTATAATATACATATCAATATTCCACTTGGCATACTCTAATTTTCATTTCCTAAACTAAAAGAAAGATCTATTTCCATTTTCCTTTTGAAGTGTATCGGTACACACTATAATGTATCGGTGCATCCCTTCACTGGTGTATCGGTACACTGCCTAAGTATCAGTACACAAATTACATTCGAAAATTTTCATTTCAAGGGGGGTCGATAAACTACCTATGTATTGGTACACTTTGAATATCTTCCTGAATTTTTTACTCTTGAGGTATCGGTACCTGTTGAATGGGTATCGATACCCCTTACCCATATTTTTCTTCTTGAGCCGGAAAATTCACTCAAACCTACTTAATTCTTCTTCCTTAACGTTCTTTCAACCATTGAGACTTAACTAAACTTACATAAATCAACTTATTTCACTTTAACTCATCATAACATCCTATATCCCACAAACATGCTTGGATTCAATAATTAAACCAATAAATCAATATGTTCCAAATTCATTTATATCATTTCGAATTTCTTGGTTTAGATGGTGATAAGTCAATTTTCACTTTAAAACTTATTTACTAACCCAATCTCAATAATTCCCTTAAAAACTCTTTACCTTTAATTTTACATAACTTAATCCTCCTTGAGTTTTAAGCCATCTTAAGCTTTCCTTAATCTTTTCTATCACTCCAAGAATCAAAACCAACTTTAAAACGAAAGAATTAACCAACTTGAGACCAACTTACCTTACCAATGGAGCCACGGGAGAGAAGAGGAAGAAGATAACCCAAGTTCCAGAATTTTCTTTCCATCTCCACGTGTTTACTTCTCTTATAAAGGGAAGATAAATTCTTTCCTTTGAAAAAACCATTTTACCCTTATTACTTTCAAACTTTACTATTAAATCTAACATCAAAATTCTTTAATTAAATCCCTGAACTTTTAACTTATTTCAAAATTGAACACAAAGCTTTCAAAATTCACATTTTAGTCACTAGCCCTGTTTTGGGATGTTTCAAATCTTCCATCCTTTTAAGGAAATTCGTCCTCAAATTTTCACTGAACAAATCGATAGAAACATTACCAACATATATCTTCAAATTTCTCTTGCTACCTTTACTACTTCAATCTTTTGCGGTTTGCACTTAATAACTTGTCTTTTCAAATTTCTCTTGCTACCTTTACTACTTCAATCTTTTGCGGTTTGCACTTAATAACTTGTCTTTGATTTCCAATGAACCAATACATTTGTATTTTTTTATCCTTCTATTGTACACTTACTTTTGACCTTTGTAAATTCTTATCATATCATTTACCATCTAAACAATATAATTCATTCTTACTCAAGGTCATAATTCAATTGATTTCCTTCATCATATAAATCAAAATCTCCTTATAACATAGGTCATATATTTTCTTTAATGTTCACATACTCTTTTCCTATAACTTATACTCATCTCTAATTACCCATCTTCATCGCATCTTCATAACTTTGATAATCCACTTTACTTATACATAACCTTATTCTTTTCCATCTCTTGTATTTGTATTTCCTTCTTTAAAGCCCCTTTTAGAATATACAAATACTTATTTTCTTGCCTACATCATATCTATATGATCATAATAAATAACCACATCCATATCCATATCATACTTGATTAACTTAACTTTATCTTTTCTTCAAATCTTATAACTCTATTATCCATACTATTACAGTTAATCAGTAACAACTTCTCAGTCTAGGGCATAAGCTTTATTCAAACTAATCATATACATCATTTCAGTTGAAATCAAACCAATGTAATTTACTCACTTATCAAACCCACACTCTTATTCATATACAATAATATCCCCTTGTCTCCTTTACTACTTTACATTTCCATGATTGAAATACATAATCATATCTCAATCCACACCATACTTAATTAGCTTACCCTTACATCATCTTCTAATCCTTTAACCTTAATACACTTACTATCATATAACTCTGTTAGTCAGCACCAGTTCTTCCAATCTAAAGCATAAATCTTCATCGAACCATTCACATACATTCTTTCCAGTTGGAATTAACCTATCAATAATTTACTTAACTTATCAAATCCACATCATTCCTCATACACTATACAATTTCCTTTGCTTAACTCAATATTCTAACTTCATCTGTCTTATAAACTAATCATCGATGTACCCATTCTTAAACTATTTTGAACCATATGTACCTCATTTTACTTAAAATTAGTTGACTACTATTCATTCAACTTATCAAACTGCACTCTTATCCATACATATTACGATTCTTCTGTTTCAAATTCATAAACGTTGACTTTATATATCTGATAAACTTATCACCGAATACATAATCTCAAAATTTTCTAACTAATGACTACATCCCTGAATCTTCTATCATTCTTATATTAACATTTGTTCATTATACTTCAACTCATCCACATAATAGCTAAACTACTTCTTCTAACTTCTTCACTTCAAAACAGTGGAGACTTTTTAATGTTCTTATGGTGACACTTGTTCATCATATTCTATCTTATACACGTAATAACAAAACTACTCCAAATCACTTTTTCGATGAAAATAGTGAAGATTTTCTATCATTATTCAGATATGATTTCAACTTTCTAAAATCAACTTTTGATCTTACGAGGCACTTCCTAAGGTGTCCTTCATTCATCCTACATGGCCAGGGTAGGTGAATTACTACCACCATCAGGTATATCGCCTCTCGATCCACTTTGACCATTCTCATAACTATCTCATACTAATCTTATTCTATTAGTAAGACAACATACTCCTTACACTATCATATCAGAATTTGTTCACTTTGTGTTGGCATGTACAAATTTTAAAAACTCTTTTACCTTTGTTTTAAGCCTAGAATCAGTTAAACCTTAGCTCTGATACCATTAAATGTAACACCCAACATGTATCCGATCCGAACTCGTGTCCGAGGTGTCACATTGACTTTTCAAAATATTTTTCTTTACAAATTAGTTAAAATTTAAATTGCAATTTGAGAAAGTGAATGATTTTCATTAACTAAAACATTTGGTCTTACAAAACCTATTAGAGCATATTCAATACAATTCTTTTAGTACAAGCCAACTATAATTAATATAACAATATACATAAATTTCCAAATACTTTTCTGATCTGAACTTCATAAAGGAGTGGCTGACCTGTCTCGCTCCTATTAGTTTGTCTTAACGCTTCCCGGAACCTACGTGTGAAACACTCACACGCTAAGTCGATGACTTAGTGAGTTATAAAACACATATAATCTTAACTCTATATACTAAATAATGCATGAACACTTCATAATTCAGATAAGCTATAATGTAATACAAAAATCATATACAATTCATATAACCAATTATATACATGCACACATATCATCATTATTAAAGACACCTTATTGTTATTATCACTATCATTAATCCATTTAAAGCATATAGTTTGATCTTAATCTTTGAGGCACTTCATACTATACCTTGCACAAACAAAACATATAGCATCATACAAGATTTCTTTATGTTACTTCTTTGTTTAGCCCATGAACACTTCTGAGAACTAAAGATATGTGAGTACATAAAGGTTGTGCACTATGTTGTCACCATAACTCGTATAATTCCCACTAAGGGCACATAGAATTTATCCCGAATGACCACTATGTCCCGAATGACCACATAGAACCCTCGACCCTTCACATAACAACTATACCTCTAGCTCTTATAACACATAACATGGGCATTGTCACTTATGTCATTTCACATATACACATTCATATCACATATTCATATAATCTCATAGCTTCTTTCACATATACATGTAATCACGTAGCTTCTTTCCACATAGTTCAAGTTACTTTCTATATAATTCATATGTCACTTATAACATGGTTTAACATATTCTTGTATTCTTTTTCACATAATCATATATCTTATGTTCATATGATCTCTTATGTTCATATCATATATCTTATAACAGATTCTTATATTATCACATATAATATTATACTCATTCACAATTATACTATTATGTACTCATTTATATCATATAACATATACCACATACAATCATATCAACACATGTCTATATTCATGAATTCATGCATCATAAAATAGGAAATAGAATCATCGCAAGTCTTATTTCCCTTAAACATCATATATCAACAAATATTCACTCATCTAGCCTCACTAGTTCATACCAATTCCTTATTTCATCTTGATGACTATTACTTGACATCTTGTCCACACATTGCTTTCGATTCATATCTACACAATCACACATATAATATATATATCAGCATTCCACTTGGCATACTCTAATTTTCATTTCTTAAACTAAACGAAAGATATATTTCCATTTTCCCTTTGAAGTGTATCGGTACACACTATAGGGTATCGGTACATCCCTTCACTTGTGGATTAGTGCGCTGCCTAAGTATCGGTACACAAATTACATTCGAAAATTTTCATTTCAAGGGGTATTGATACACTACCTATGTATTGGTACACTTTGAATATCTTCCTGAATTTTTTATTCTTGAGGTATCGGTACCTGTTGAATGGGTACCGATACCCCTTACCTAGATTTTCATTTTTAAGCCCAAAAATTCACTCAAACCTACTTAATTCTTCTTTATTAACCTTCTTTTTACCCTTGAGACTTAACTATACTTACATAAATCAACTTATTTCACTTTAACTCATCATAACATCTCATATCCCACAAACATTCTTGGATTCAATAATTAAACCAATAAATCAGTATGTTCCAAATTTATTTTTATCATTCCAAATTTCTTGGTTTAGCTGGTGACAAGTCAATTTTCACTTTAAAACTTATTTATTAACCCAATCTCAATAATTCTCTTAAAAACTCTTTACCTTCAATTTTACATAACTTAATCCTCCTTGAGTTTTAAGCCATTTTAAGCTTTCCTTAATCTTTTCTATCACTCCAAGAATCAAAACCAACTTTAAAACAAAAGAATTAACCAACTTGAGGCAAACTTACCTTACCAATGGACACACGAGAGAGAATAGGAAGAAGATAACCTAAGCTTCAGAATTTTCTTTCCATCTCCACGTGTTTACTTCTCTTATATAGGGAAGATAAAATCTCTCCTTTGAAAAGACCATTTTACCCTTATTACTTTCAAACATTACTATCAAATACAACATCAAAATTCTCCAATTAAATCCCTGAGCTTTTAACTTATTTCAAAATTGAACACAAAGCTTTCAAAATTCACATTTTAGTTAGTAGCCTTTTTTGGGATATTAGAAATCTCCCCTCCTTTTAAGAAAATTCGTCCTCAAATTTTCATTGAACATATTGACTAAAACATTACCCACATATATCTTCAAATTTCTTATGCTACCTTTACTACTTCAATCTTTCGCGGTTTTCATTTAATAACTTGTATTTGATTTCCAAAGAACTCAATCCATTTCTATTTATTGTTTTCTCATTCTATTGTACACTTACTTTTGACCTTTGTAAATTATTATCGTATCATTTACCATGTAAACAATATCATTCATTCTTACTCAAGGTCATAATTCAATTGATTTCCTTCATCATATAAATCAAAATCTCCTTATAACATAAGTTATATCTTTTCTTTAATGTTCACATACTCTTTTCCTATCACTTATATTCATCTTTGATTACCCATCTTCATCGCATCTTTGTAACTTTGATAATCCACTTTACTTATACAGAACCTTATTCTTTTCCATCTCTTGTACTTGTATTTCCTTCTTTAAAGCCCCCTTTTAGAACATACAAATACTTATTTCCTTGCCTACATCATATCTATATGATCATACTAAACAACCACATCCAGATCCATATCATACTTGATTAACTTAACTTTATCTTTTCTTCAAATCTTATAACTCTATTATTCATACTATTACAGTTAATTAGTAACAACTTCTCAATCTAGGGCATAAGCCCTAATCAAACTAATCTTATACATCATTTTAGTTGAAATCAAACCAATGCAATTTACTCACTTATCAAACCCACACTTTGTTTCATATACACTAATATTCCCTTGACTCTTCCAATCTAAAGCATAAATCTTCATCGAACCATTCATACACATTCTTTCCAGTCGGTATTAACCTATCAATAATTTACTTAACTTATCAAATGCACATCCTTCCTCATACACTATGCAATATCATTTACTCAACTCAACATTCCAACTTCTTCTGTCTTATTAACTAATCACCGATGTACCCATTCTTAAACTCTTCTGAACCATATCTACCTCATTTTCCATCAAATTAGCTGACTATTATTCATTCAACATATCAAACTGCACTCTTATCCATACACATTACGATTCTCCTGTTTCAAATTCATAACTTCTAACTTTATATATCTGATAAACTTATCACCGAATACTTATTCTCAAACTTTTCTAACTAATAACCACATCCCTGAATCTTCTATCATTCGTATGTTAACATCTTTTCATTATACTTCAACTCATCTACATAATAACTAAACTACTTCTTCTAACTTCTTTACTTCAAAATAGTGGAGACTTTTTAACGTTCTTATGGTGAAACTTGTTCACCATATTCTATCTTATCCACGTAATAACAAAATTACTCCATATCACTTTTCCGATGCAAATAGTGAAGATTTTTTATCACTATTCGGATATGATTTCAACCTTCTGAAATTAACTTTTGATCTTACGAGGCACTTCCTGAGGTGTTCGCTCTTGATCCTGTCTAGCCAGGGCACATGAATTACTACCACCATCAGATTTATCGCCTCTCGATCCACTTCGACCATTCTCATAACTATCTCATACTAATCTTATTTTATTAGCAAGACAACATACTTCTTACACTATCATATCAGAAAATTTTCACTTTGTGTTAGCATGTACACATTTTAAAAACTCTTTTACCATCGGTTTAAGCCTAGAATCTGCTAAACCTTAGCTTTGATACCATTAAATGTAACACCCCCAACCCGTATCCAATCTAGATCCGAGTCCAAGGAGTCACATTGACTTTTCAAAACATTTTTCTTTACAAATTGGTTAAAATTTAAATTACAATTTGAGAAAGTGAATGATTTTCATTAACTAAAACATTTGGTCTTACAAAACCTATCAGAGCGTATTCAATACAATTCTCTTAGTACATGCCAACTACAAATAATATAACAATATACATAAATCTCCAAATACTTTTCTGATCAGAACTTCATAAAGAAGTGGCTGACCTGTCTCACTGCTCTTAGCTTCTCTTAACGCTTCCCGGAACCTACGTGTGAAACACTCACACGCTAAGTAAATGACTTAGTGAGGCATAAAACACATATAATATGAACTCTATATACTCAATAATGCATGAACACTTCATAATTCATATAAGTTATAATATAATACAAAAATCATATACAATTCATATAACCAATTATATACATATACACATATCATCATTATTATAGACACATTATTGTTATTATCACTATCATTAATCCATTTAAAACATATAGTTTGATCTAAATCTTTAAAGCACTTCATATTATACCTTGCACAAACAAAACATATAACATCATACAAGATTTCTTTATGTTACTTCTTTGTTTAGCCCATGTATACTTCTGAGAACTAAATATATGTGAGTATATAGAGGTTGTACACTCTGTTGTCACCACAGCTCGTATAATTCCCACTAGGGGCGCATAGAATTTTTTCGAAGGACCACTATGTCCCAAAGGACCACATATCATATATGTTCCGAAGGACCACTATGTCCCGAAGGACCACTATGTCC
Organism: Hibiscus syriacus; assembly: GCF_006381635.1. Classification (NCBI taxonomy): domain Eukaryota; kingdom Viridiplantae; phylum Streptophyta; class Magnoliopsida; order Malvales; family Malvaceae; genus Hibiscus; species Hibiscus syriacus. The sequence continues at coordinate 10,917,721 of NW_024063059.1, read as the reverse complement.
CGAAGGACCACGTAGAGCCCTAGACTCTTGGCATGCCAACTATACCTCTAGCTCTCATAACAAATAACATGGGCATTGTCACTTATGTCATTTCACATATACACATTCATATCACATATTCATATAATATCATAGCTTCTTTCACATATACATATAATCACGTAGCTTCTTTTCACATAGTTCAAGTCAATTTCCATATAATTCATATGTCATTTATAACATGGTTTAGCATATGCTTGTATTCTTTTTCACATAATCACATATCTTATGTTCATATGATCTCTTATGTTCATATCATATATCTTATAACAGATTCTTATATTATCACATATAATATTATACTCATTCACAATTATACTATTATGTACTCATTTATATCATATACCAGATACGATCATATCAACACATGCCTATATTCATGAATTCATGCATAATAATAAAGGAAATAGACTAATCGCAAGTCTTATCCCTTAAACATCATATATCAACTAATATGCACTCACCTGGCCTCACTAGTCAATATCAATTCCTTATCTCTTCTTGTTGGCTATTACTTGACACCTTGTCCGGACATCGCTCTCGATTGATATCTACACAATCACACGTATAATATACATATCATCATTCCACTTGGCATACTCTAATTTTCATTTCTTAAACTAAAAGAAAGATCTATTTTCATTTTCCCTTTGAAGTGTATCGGTACACACTATAGGGTATCGACACATCCCTTCATAGGCGTATCGATGGACTGCCTAAGTATCGCTACATAAATTACATTAAAAAAATCGTTTCAAGGGGGTGTCGATACACTTCCTATCTTTCTAAATTTTTTACTCTTGAGGTATCGGTACATGTTGAATGGGTACCGATACCCTTTACCCATAGTTTCCTTTTTGAGCCCAAAAATTCACTCAAACCTACTTAATTCTTCTTCCTTAACCTTCTTCTTTTAACCCTTGAGACTTAACTATACTTATACAAATCAACTTAATTCACTTTAACTGATCATAACATCTCATATCCCATAAACATGCTTGGATTCAATAATTAAACCAATAAATCAATATGTTCCATATTCATTTCTATCATTCCAAAATTCTTGGTTTAGCTGGTGACAAGTCAATTTTCATTTTAAAACTTATTTACTAATCGAATCTCAATAATTCGCTTAAAAACTATTTACCTTCAATTTTACATAACTTAATCCTTCTTGAGTTTTAAGCCATCTTAAGCATTAGTTAATTTTTTCTATCACTCAAAGAATCAAAGCCAACTTTAAAACGAAAGAATTAACCAACTTGAGACCGACTAACCTTACCAATGGAACCATGGGAGAGAAGAAAAAGAGATAACCCAAGCTCCAGAATTTTCTTTCCATCCCCACGTGTTTACTTCTCTTATAAAGGGAAGATAAAATCTTTCTTTTAAAAAGACCATTTTACCCTTATTACTTTTAAACTTTACTATTAAATCCAACATCAAAATTCTCCAATTAAATCCCTAAACTTTTAACTTATTTCAAAATTAAACACAAAGCTTTTAAAATTCACATTTTAGTCACTAGCCCTGTTTTGGGATATTACAAATCACCCCTCCTTTTAAGAAAATTTGTCCTCAAATTTTCACTAAACATATCGATAGAAACATTACCCACATATATGTTCAAATTTCTCATGATACCTTTACTACTTCAATCTTTCACGGTTTGCACTTAATAACTTGTCTTTGATTTCCAAAGAACCCAATCCATTTCTATTTTTTCTCCTTCTATTGTACACTTACTTTTTACCTTTTGTAAATTCTTATCATATCATTTACCATGTAAACAGTATCATTCATTCTTACTCAATGTCGTAATTCAATTGATTTCCTTATAACATAAATCAAATTAAACACAAAGCTTTCAAAATTCACATTTTAGTCACTAGCCCTATTTTGGGGTGTTGCACACAGTGCCTCCTTTGTGTCTTATCTGATAAGAAAATTCTTATCTTTATAGTTTGGTGTAATCACAAGTGTATCGTAGTATCTTACGAATTTGCTTCTAAATATCTATGCAAAACTTAGAGGGCTAAGTTTGAGGTTAGTAATTGAGCAAACACCTTCAATTCCATTTGTTTTAAAGGTTCCAACCATCATCCTTGGCATGGGTGTGTCTCATGGCTCTCCTAGGCAGTCTGATATTCCATCAATTGTTGTGATGGTCAGCTCCAGGCAATGACCTTTGATTTCCCGTTACAGGGCAACAACACGTACATAGTCTCCAAAGCTTGAAATGGTGGATCCTCTTTTCGAAGATGAAATCTCTATGGATTTCAACATAAGTTCAAGCAGAGAAAGTTAATCTTATTAGGGGAAAAAATTTGCTGGGGTAAGAAGAAATTGACACAAGCCAAGAATGTAAGAATTCGACCAGTCGATGATGAAATTTTGTACCCAAGTAGGGAAGAGCCACGAAAACACCCACCTTGGGGCATGAAAAAAACCCATATCATGTTGATATAACAAGGTTCATACCAAAAAGACATTGAGGATAAATGTCATGATTTGGAGTGTCAGGAGCATACCATGAATTAGAGCATAACTTACCAGGTAAAGCAAACCATCCGAGCATCAATTAACTGTAGAGTTCTGAAAAAACAACTCTGAAAGCGTAACTGAGCCAAGGACAGAAAGGGGCATCAAGATCATATTACTGACCGCAATAAGAATTCGAGAGAGAAAACACTTCCTCTGAAATGAAGATAGAAAACAAAGACAACACGAGGATCAAGTTGGTCCTTAGAAGATTGCAAACATGTACATGTATACATGTTTCTTACATATTCTTCAAGAAAAGAAGAGAAAATAAAAATTAAAATTCAAGCCTCAAATGGAGGGAACTCATTAAGAGTGGCTGAAACTCAAGAATTTGAGGAACCCAATGCACATGACAATTATCGTTTTCGAAGTGGGGCAGGTTACCAGTTAACGCATTTTTTCTAGAAACTAAGTCTGATTTTCAGAGGTTTCCTGACAGGATTTTTAAATGAGATTTCAAAGAATCTAAGTCTGTTTTTCAGAGGTTTATGAACATGATAGATTTTTTTGAAAAAAAAACAAAGCTTGATTTACAAAAGTTTCTTACTTAGTAAGTCCTTTGGGGTATCAGTAAGTCTTTCGAGCCTGATGCTCCAGCAAGACGATAAGTCCTTCAGGCCATCCATAAGACATTCGGGCAGGATGTTTTCACATGTTTTTCGAAAAATGAAAAAGGTTTCTCATTTATATCTGAAATTTGAATATTTTTTTGAAAAGTAAGAAAAGTTTCTTACCTAGTAAACTATTCTCAAATTTGGTAAGTCCTTCGGGCCATTAGTAAGTTTTTTGAGCATGATGTTTAAATCCTTCAGGTCATCTGTAAGTCTTTCGAGCAAGATGGTAAGTCCTTCGGGCCATCCATAATACCTTCGGATAGGATGTTTTCACATGTTTTTCGAAAAATTGGAAATGTTTCTCATTTTAATCTGAAAATTGAAAATTTTGAAAACTAAGAAAGGTTTCTTACCTAGTAAATTGTTTCCAAAATTAATAAGTCCTTCAGGCCATCAATAAGTCTTTTGAGCATGATGCTTAAATCCTTTGGTCATCTGTAATTCTTTCAACCAAGATGATAAGTCTTTCGGGCCATCCATAAGACATTCGGGCATGATTTTTTCACATGTTTTTCGAAAAAAATGAGAAAGGTTTCTCATTTAAATTTGAAATTTGAATATTTTTTTGAAAAGTAAGAAAAGTTTCTTACCTAGTGAACTATTCTCAAATTTGGTAAGTCCTTTGGGACATCAGTAAGTTTTTTTAGCATGATGTTTAAATCCTTCGAGTCATCTGTAAGTCTTTCGAGCAAGATGGTAAGTCCTTCGGACCATCCATAAGACCTTTGGATAGGATGTTTTCACATGTTTTTCAAAAAAATGAGAAAGGTTTCTCATTTAAATTTGAAATTTGAATATTTTTTTTGAAAAGTAAGAAAAGTTTCTTACCTAGTGAACTATTCTCAAATTTGGTAAGTCCTTCGGGACATCAGTAAGTTTTTTTAGCATGATGCTTAAATCCTTCGGGTCATCTGTAAGTCTTTCGAGCAAGATGGTAAGTCCTTCGGGCCATCCATAAGACCTTCGGATAGGATGTTTTCACATGTTTTTCGAAAAATGAGAAAGGTTTCTCATTTAAATCTGAAATTTGAATATTTTTTTGAAAAGTAAGAAACGTTTCTTACCTAGTAAACTATTATCAAATTTGGTAAGTCCTTCGGGCCATCAGTAAGTTATTTGAGCATGATGTTTAAATCTTTCAGGTCATCTGTAAGTCTTTCGAGCAAGATGGTAAGTCCTTCGGGAAATCCATAAAACCTTCGGATAGGATGTTTTCACAAGTTTTTCGAAAAATGAGAAAGGTTTCTTATTTAAATTTGAAAATAAAAATTTTTCAAAAGTAAAAAAGGTTTCTTACCTAGTAAAATGTTTCCAAAATTGGTAAGTCCTTCGGGCCATCAGTAAGTCTTTCGAGCATGATGAGTAAATCCTTCGGGTCATCTATAAGCCTTTTAAGCAAGATGATAAGTCCTTCTAGCTATCTATCAGACCTTCGGGCATGATGTTTTCACATGTTTTTTTGAAAAATAAGAAAAGTTTCTCATTTAAATATGAAATTTGAATTTTTCCGAAAAAAAAAGAAAACAATTTTTAAATTTTCTCATTTAAGTCTCTCCTGAAAAATTAAACTTTTGAAAAATATCAAATTGAGATTTCAATGCTTGGTGGCGGCAAGACAAGCTCCCACAAGAGAAATCACTTTACAAAGATTATCCTCCCAAGACTTTCATGTATGATGTTTTTGAAGTCTCAAACACATACTAACAATGGTTAATGTTTAAATTTCAAATTTTATATTCTTAAAGACAAGAGAAGCAAATCGAACTCATTTCAATCTTCCCTGAGGAATAATGGAATGAATCAACATACCCAGATCTGATTTTCCCTCAAGAAGAAGAGGAACAAATGCATCTCTTTAAATAGTTGATATTCCATGAGTAATAGTGGAATAAGTCTACCTCGATTCAATCTTCCCTGAAGAACAGTGGAATGAATCAAAGTCCTCAGATCTGATTTTTCCTCAAAAAGAAGCGGAACATATCTCTCTTTTTCAAGATTTGATATTCCCTGAGTAATAGTGGAACAAGTATACCTCGATTTAATCTTCCCTGAAGAATAGTGGAATGAATCAACGTCCTTAGATCTGATTTTCCCTCAAGAAGAAGAGAAATAGATCTCTCTCTCTTTCAAGATTTGATATATCTTGAGTGATAGTGGAACAAGTCTACCTCAATTCCATTTTCCCTCAGGAACAGTGGAATGAATCAACATCCCCATATCTTATTTTCTCTTAAGAAGAAGCAGAATAAATCTATCATTTTCAAGATTTGATATTCCCTGAGTGACAGTGGAACAAGTCTACCTCGATTTAATCTTCCCTGAAGAACAGTGGAATGAATCAACGTCCCCATATATGATTTTCCCTTAGAAAGAAGCGAAACAAACCCTCGTTTTCAAGATTTAATATTCCCAGAGTAACAGTGGAACAAGTTTACCTCGATTTAATCTTCCCTGAAGAATAGTGGAATAAATCAATGTTTCTCATTCTGATCTACACTGAAGAAACAGTGGAGCAGATCCAATATCAGATTTCAAAGCACAGTATTTATCGGACGAAAACTGACTGTCTCTTCGTCTTTAGCCTATCCTTGTTAACACAATAATGGGCAAAAAGGGGCAACAGTCGACACCTATTTTTACCTAGACAATTACAACTCAAGGCCCAACAGCCCAAATCCGGCCCAAATTACAAAGTTTACAACAAGCACCCAAACCAGACCCAACAACAAAGCCCAAATGACCTGAAGCCCCAAGATCCGACCCGGTTTGGTCACCCGCTGCTAATACCATGACCTGCCATCACTGTGCTACCACACCTGCCACCACCATCCCGTGCCCATACTACTCCATCTCCCCAAATCCACTGCAACACTCCACGCAACAAATCAAAAAAATATGTTTTTTATTCTAACATGTAATGTGTTATAAGAGAGCTCAAAAACAGATTGTACGAGAGGAAGGGGCTCAGTTTTCTGGGGGAAAAGGGAAACCCGATTCGAAAAACACAATGTGAAACCCCCTTTTCGATTTTCAAAGAAAAAAAGCAATAAAACAAAAAAAACAATGTTCAAGGATTTTTTTTATATTTCTTTCTCTATTTCGAAACAACAAGCTGTATATATATATATATATATATATATATATATATATATATATATATATATATATATCTTTTGAACAAATAAAAAATAAAAAAAGGGTTCTTACCATTAGGTCGGAGCTTCGCCGGAGGTCGGGGCCTTCTTTCCAACATCCGAACGGTGAAAAGCTGCACATTGACGAGAAAACACCGAAATCGTGACGATTCGACGGTAGACGACGGAGATCAGAGCTCGGGAAAGCCAAATGGTATTTGGTCATTTCACGACGATCGGATCATCCCCTGGCGAAACGGACCCCGGATCTAGACTACCTTTATCAAGACGAGTCAACTGGTGAAATTTGGCGGCCGAAGGCCACCGGTGACGACGGCGACATGGCAATCGGCGAAGGTAAGCACGACCGACCGATTTTCTAGATAGAAGGGAGACCCTCTCTCTAAAAATTAAAAATAAATGGAAATTGGAAAAAAAGAAAAATATAATATTTATAGAAAACTTCGGGGGAAATTACACTTAGGTCCCCCTAAGTTATGCGTATTTTTGCAAAATGGTCGCCTATATATATATTTTGTTTAATTTATGTGTAGTCCTTGAATGTTTATGTGTGTTTTACATTTTGGTCATGTGTAGTGATTGTTTAATTTTTTAAATGCTTAGGGACTGATTTAGTGATTTTACCTTTTTATTTATCAGCACTAACTTTTTGGTTTATTTTCTTCCAGGTCTCTCTACTTTACGTGTGTTTTTCCAATTCGATCACTAGTCCTCTGTTTATTTTATTTCATTGATTTTGTGCTCTAATTTGTGCTTGTTTTAATTTATTCTCTATTATTATTGTGGTTTACTCGAATTTAGTCACTGGTTTTTGTTTTTATTTATTTTAGCCACTTTTTGAGTTATGTTTATTATTTTATTATAATTTAGATATGATATCTTCAATTTATACATTTTAGTCACTAATGGATTATGATTTGGCTATCGTTTTTATTTTTATTTCATTTTAGTCACATTTCACTTGTTATCTTATTTTTTAGGAATATTTTAATTTGAGTGCCTTACTTTAATAATTTCCATTGTAGTCCTGAATGATTGAAGTTGGTTTATTTATGATTACTTTAATAATATTTGCAAAGGTTGGCTTGATTTCTTGTTGGTTGTATAGTTTAATCCCTAAAATCACCATCTTCATCATTTATATATTTGTTAATTACTCGCTAGTTGTAATATTTTCGAATATTATTTTACTCGAGGAATTTATAGAAAACCGCCTTAACTGACAAGGAGTGCATTTCCAAGAATTGTTCGAACAAAATAATACATTTTAAATCCGAATGAATTTTTTTAATGTAATTAATATATATATATATAATCTAAAAATTTGGGTAATATTATTTTGTACGGGGAATCCATGGAAATGCCCCCTCAACTGACAAGGAAGGTATTTCGAGAATTGTTCGTGAAAAATAACAACTCTTATATTTTTTTTCTAAAAAAGGATCATAATTTAAATATATATTCAAATTTTCCAATTTCAATATTTGGATGACATATAATCACTTAGGTACCGATTTTGGGCGTTGTAGGATGTTAATCCTTCCTCACGCGTAATCGACTTCCAAACCCTTTTTCAAAATAGATTTCTAGTTAAACGCATATCATTTTTTTATCTTTTAAAATTATTTTTCTTAAAATTATTTTAAAATGTATTTTTAGGTATTCGACCTACCTAACCCAAAGGTCGATGGAAACTCCAAATCTATTTATTTGTTCTTTATTTTAAAACTCAATCTTTTCCAAGATTAAGTTGGATCGCTCCCCGCCATAGCCCTAAAAAAGCTTAAGGACCGTTCTGACACTTAACAAACGAATATAAGTGAATGTTATACAAACGATTCACGAATAGTTCATCAAATGCTCTGTTCATTTACACCATATTAGAAATATAAATTTTAGTATTATTTTGTTTTATTAATTTTTTAGCTTAACCCAAAAATAGAAGAAAAAAATTATAGAACACATCCCTACAAAATCTCATGATTCTCTAAATGAACTCCATAGATTGATTCACTGGTATTCATTATGGTGCACATTTTTTGAATTCTTCGAAATAAGTCTCAAAATTTTAGATTTCATTCAATTGAACCCCTTCAGCTTCGCATTCTTCTAATATAAGCTCAGATTTTCAAAATCAAATAGGCTCAACGTTCGACTTAATCAATACTTTCAAGCCAGATTTTAAGACGTTATAATTAGATTACCTACTCGCACTCTTAATAATAGATCTCGTTTTTAAACACAATCCCGATAATAATCCAAAGGATAGCAATGCGTAGATGTTTATCGTGGAAAAATATATTATCCATGACATGTTTCTTTTTCATTGAAGTCTTTGGTGAGCAAGCAACTGCAAAGTCTTTGTAGACACCCATTTTCGTCCGGGATTTCAAGAGTCTTTATTACATTATATAGTATATATGATAATATATATATAATAATTTTAAAAATATATAATATATATAGTTTTTGAAAATATATAATATAATTTTTGAAAAGATATTTTTGAAAACATGTATTATATAGTTTTTGAAAACATATAATATATAGTTTTTAAAAAATGGTTTTCGAAAACATATATAATATAGTTTTTGAAAACATATAATATAGTTTTTAAAACGGTTTTTTTGAAACATATATATTAGTTTTTGAAAACATATTATTTTGAAATATATATATATATATATATATATATAATTTTTTAAAAGTGGTTTTTGAAAACGTATATAATATATATAATCTTTGAAAACATATTATATTATTTTTGAAATATAATATATACATACATATTATTGGTATTAGTATTTTATTTTCCATTCCCTTATCTTTCTTTTTACTTTTATTTTATTTATTTATTTATTTTATTTTTATTTCATGTCCAAATTAAGAGTCCAAGTCCATAGTCTAATCTAGTCCAAGGAGAAGCCCAACCGGGTAGGCAAACCTAACCCAACCAGCCAACCCGGGAAGCCCAATAAGCCTAAGTTGGGGTTTTGCATTAAGGAAAGGCGTCGCACGGTCAAGGGATGTCAGGAGCCAAATATGACACGTGAGAATCACGCGCCAACAAAGGAAACCACGCGCCAGCAAATCAGGATTGAGCCATCTCGAGATTTTCGGCCAAGCAATTCGAGATTGAACCATCCCGAAATTTCTGGTGAACCACCAATAGAAAAACAACCTGAATAAATCAGAGATTGGGACTGCACCATCCCGGGTTGTTCGGAAAACACCACTGGCGGAGGGGTTATAGAAACTCCACCAAGCCATCGGAAAGAACAGAATGAAAATCACAAATAAATACCAAGCAAAAGTCGAAACAACAAAGCAAAAATCCGTACATTGTCGATTATCCTATATTTTCAAAATTGGAAATTTTGAGTTTGGTGTTTTATTTAATTTAAAATTCACTATGTATTCAAATATTGAAGAGGATGTTGATTTACCAAGACTAATAAGGACCACCCTCGGGTATTTATATTAAAGTTTCATTATTGATCTCAATAAACAAACATTGCCTCAAATATTGAGAAATCATGATGTAGGGTTTTGAAAAGGAAATTGATTTACTTCAGGAATCACTAGTGGTCATCCCCGAGCATTTATGAAGAGGATACAATATTAACTCCCTAATAAATGAACATTGCCTTGATTTTAAAAAAAAATCAATTACAATCAAACAACTATTTATGAACCTAATTATACTAGGTGAGTTAATTAAGGCAATCCTCTAACTTAGAATGTCAAATTATGAAATTTATGCAACTCATGCAACTTCAATTGTCGAGACGCATAAGCCACTACTGCACCATCCTACATCATAACAGAACCAAAAAAATATGTGAAGCATCGCTGTAAATTATATAATCCTTACCATGCTCGGGTTGTATCAAAATCGGTGCCTAAGTCATAACATATTTCAATTTCTCAAAACCCGACTGTTGAGCTTCACCCCATATAAAAGACACATTCTTCCTCAGAAGTTTCATCAAAAGAGCTACAATTAGAGAAAATCCTTCTACAAATTTAGAAAACTGCAAACCTCAACCACAATCTTGGGTTGTTTCCAGTCAAAATAGCCTCAATCTTTTTCGGATCAATAGAAATACCTTAGCAGAAATAATTTGACCCAAGAACATCACTTCAATAAGCCAAAATTCACACTTATTGAGCTTCACATAAAGTTGATTTTCTTTCAAAGGCTGCAAAACATCTCTCAAATGCTTATCGTGTTTATCCTAAGATTTCGAGTAAATCAAAATACCATCGATAAAAACAACAACAAACTGATCCATATACTGTTGAAATACTTGATTCATCATATCCATAAAAGCAGCAGGGGCATTAGTCAACCTGAATGGAGTCACTAAGAACTTGTAATGCCCATATCGAGTACATAAACCTTTATTTGAAACATCATAATCTTTTACCTTAAATTGATAATAGCCAGACTGAAAATCAATCTTTGAGAAAACAGTTGCAACACATAACTGATCAAACAAATCATCGATGTGCGGTAACATGTATTTTTTCTTAACCATCAGTTTATTCAACTTTTGGTAATCGATGCATAAAACACAAAGTACCATCATTCTTTTTAACAAAGAGCATGGGAGCTCCCCATGGGGAAGTATTGTGTTGAATAAAACCTCGATCTAATAGCTCATATAACTGAACCTTGAGTTCCCTCAACTCCTTAGGTTCCATGCGATAAAGAGCCATAGACACTGGTGTGGTACCCAAATAGAGTTCAATTCCAAACTCTACTTCTCTCTCAGGTGGCACACCTAGTAAAATCTTATAAAAATACCTCCGGAAAGTTTCTCATGGTACGGGTTTGTTCAAATCCAAAAGTAGACTTCCTCGAATCAAAAATTAAGCAAGGTATGCTATGGAACCCTTCCATATCATTTTCTCAATTGTCAAAGATGAGATGACATTAGATAGATAACCCCGACAATAACCAATCAAAATAATTTCCTTATCATCAGAAGTCTTCAAAATTGTTCTCTTGCATTCATAGTTCAGATTGACCCGATGTTCTTTCAACTAGTCAGTACTAATAATAAGATTAAAATCATCCAGGGAAAGTTCCATAAGGTTTTTGGAAGGGTCTCTCCACAGAGCTCAAGAGGACAATTATAGTAGATTTTACCAACCACTATGGATTAACCCGCCGAAGACTAAATAATAACAAGACAGGTAGTCGGCTCAATAAAACTATCAAGGTTATGAGCTACAATACTCGTAATATTTGAATGGTTAGACCCGCCATCAAGCAAAGAAAAATAATGAACTAAATGATGGTAAAAGTACTTATAATGACATCAGGCTCATCCTAATCCTCGCGACGTCTTGTAGCATAGATAAGAGTAGGCTATTTAGTGATACATTACGGCATGCAATGTAATCCGTAAACTCTTTCATTCAAACCTTCAATATCGAAATCTACATTAAAATAGTTCTGATACCTACAAATATCTAAACCTGCATTATCCATCATCATACCTAAATTCAACTTTATCTCGAATCGAGTTCAAGCTTTTAAAACAACACTTAATTAGCATGCTTATATAAAATGATTGTCCAGCAATCATCTGTTCCAGTGACAGCATCAAACAGTTTCTCATCAGCTTTCCATATCTTGCCAACTGATCCAAATAATTTCTCAACTAATTTCCCATCCTGTTCTGTTGCAGATTCTCCCAAGCTCATAACTGATGCTGCCATACCAACAGCAGATGGTGTGTTAGGAATCACCCGGATAAATCGGCCTTGGCCAGCCCATTCCTGCAGATCCTTCTGTTTTATTCCAGCAGCAATGGAAACCAAAAGCTTTTTCTTCGAAAGTAACGGCCTCAGCTGCAAGACCACATTTTTAACTACTTGGGGCTTCACTGAAAAAATGATCACATCACTAGCATTCACAACGTCGTTGTTGTAACTATAAACATGGATGCCGAGTGATTGGAAGCCAAGACCACGGTCGGGATTTGAGTGAATTGCTGTGGAAATACGCTGAGGAGGCAAAAGACCAGATTGCACCACTCCTCTGGCAATGCTCTCAGCCAATTTGCCGGCTCCGACGAAGCCAAGCTTGAAGCTTTCGGTGTGTATAGGCACTGCCTCCATGTCTTCGGCGGCGGCGGCGTTGCTTGGGTATCATGGCTTGCTAGTAGTTGGAGAAATAGTGGTACTGGCTTTCCTAAAATACAGCGGACAAGAGTAGGCTATTTAGAATTAGACCTTATAGAACCTCTAATCGGGGCAAATCGCGCCTACCTAAATAACCCGGTGCATGACTAGACGCGGTAGGTTGGCTCTGACTACGACTTCTCAAAGTCTGAGATGATCCCTGAGAACGAGCTGAAGCCTGATAAGTTAGAGCAGGCTGTGGGAAATCTCTTAGAAAATGCTCAGTGGACCCACACTTGAAACATGCTCCTAACTTATTGAATCACTCTCCATCATGATGCCTACTACATAAAGTACAAGTAGGAACAACTCGTAGTGTAGAATAAACACCCCTACTCTCAGACCAGCCAAAATAAGTAACATGTATATACCTAGAATTAAACCACGTTGAATCATCTTTCAAGCATTTTCCAGGATGAGCAGAATAACCAGAAGGACCCTCATAACCTGATTACTTTCTTTTCCAATTGTAATGCTCTTTACTGAGATCTTCTATCTCCTCAATAGTCTTAGATTAGTCCACGAGCTTAACAATTTCCCTCTCATGAAGGGCATCAATCCTACTACGGATCCCAACATGCAGACCTTTCTCAAATAGTAGACACTTGTCTTCCTCATTAGTGATAAGTCCAGTAGCATACCTACTGAGGCGTAGAAACTCTAACTCATAAACTTGGATTTTCATATCACCCTGTTTCAGATCCATAAACTCTTGATTCATCTATTTTAGATTACGACTTCCCACAAATTGGCTCTAAAAAAGACTTTGAAAGAACTCATAAGTCAATTGATCCCTCGAAGTAGTCATTTCCACTAAATTTCAACAATTTAGGGCATCATATTTCATCAATGAAACAATAGTTTGAAGTCTTCATTCAACCATATAATCCATCTCATCCAGAAGACGCTCAATATCCTCAATCCAGTACTCCCCAAAAAAGGGGATACTCCAGAAAGCCCTATAAAATACTCTGCCTGTTACACAACATCGTCGACCATATAATAGTGGCATTGTCCTCTGGCTGAACCCCAACAGATCTATGAAGTAAACGTAACACTGCTCGACCTACAACATCATCCTTTAAATCATCAACAGATTTTCTTCTAGTGATAAGTGTATGCTCAGTACGCTCAGAATGCTTGGTCAGATCAGAAGAATCAAACGCTCATATACATCCAATCGGCTCAGAAGAATCAGATGCTCTAGTACGTTCATCAGACTACTTGACCTCAAGAACTGGAGGACCTCTATCAGAATTAGTCTCTTGGCCTCCACTGTTTCGAGCGCTACCATATCTACTAGGTGCTACAAGACGGCGTGTACTCTTACGGGGTGGCATACTAAGATAGAGTCTGAAATAAAAGAGTACACATAAGCTATAGTCATATATGTTATTGGAGTATTAAAACTGAATGTGTAAACTTGAAAGTAGACAAATTTTAAATCATTTAGTAAAAATTTATAGTCAAGGAGGATTTTAGAAAATATTTCCCATACCCAAAATTTTTTATGCATGTAAAAATTATTTTATAGAACAATATAAAATTTGACAGGTAACATAGTATGAGAATTAAACCTAGGTGTGATACCATTAAATGTGACCCCCTAGATCTAGCCTGGACATGACGAATGAATCTTGGAGACCACATTCATATTCAGATTTACAAAAATAATGAAACTTTCAAATTAAAGACATGCATCGTCAGTAATTCACTATATATCCAAGTTCAAAAGCATTGGTCGTAATAAAATCAAATAAACGAATTCTAACGTCGAAAAGATATAAAACATAAAATCCCAAAGTCTCATAAAAGTATATTTATAAAATCAACAGAAAATAAATAACATAAAGTCTGAAAACAAAATATTCATACGATGTCCAAAGGTAAACGACTACAAACCATCCTCCATGTACTGGCCGTAATCCTAAATGTATGAGTATTCTGAAAGGAAGGAAACTAGAAAGTGAGTTGTAAAGCCTAATGTATCTTCTTTACCTGTTCAATTCTTTGATTTGTTATGTTATTATGTTAAATATTACTACCTAAAGCATGTTTGAGATTTGATTACAATTATCTGTCACATTTATTATTCTGAATAATGCATCATCATTTGTGATTTGCTCATTGACGCATTTTCGATTCTGCATGAGATTAATTCCCTGTTCTGACATTGCATGGGATTAATTCCCCGTTCTGACATCTACAAGGGATTAATTCCCCATTCTGACATCTGCATAGGATTAATTCATCGTTCTGTTTCTGCATGGGATTATATCCCTATTTTGTTTCCTCTTGGGATCCTCATTTGATGGTTAAATCCTCATTCTGATTTCTGTTTTTGATTAGAATCCTCTTCAGAGGGAACAACCCTATTTTCTTTATCCGTGGTGAAAGGTAAAGTAGTGTACTATTGATGTTGCATTTTGATTTATTGTTACATTTTATTTGTATTGTTATGGATATACTTCAGTATTTGCTTTTCTTTAGAGAACACACTGGGCTTTACATCTCACTTTCTAGTTTCTGTCCTTTCAGATTACTTAGATATTTAGGACTACGACCGGTTCTTGGAGGATCGTTAGTAGTTGTTTACCTTTGGACATTGTATGTACGTTTTGTTTTAAGATTTTATGTTATTTGTTTTCTGTTGATTTTATATGTATACTTTTATTGGACTTTGAGATTTAATGTTTTGTACGTTTCCGACGTTAGAATTCGTTTATTTGATTTTATTACAAACTAATGCTTTTGAACTTGGATTTATGGTGAATTTCTGACGATGCATGTCTTGAATTTGAAAGTTTCATTGTTTTTGTAAATCTGAATATGAATTTGGTCTCCAAGATTCGATCGTAAATCTAGATCGGGTCTAGGGGGTTACAACTGCCATAGCAGACACACACTGAAACTGCAATAAGTGAGGTAAGGGGTTATAGTTTAGAGCTGATACAAATGATCAAATGGTATTGCGTTTCAGATTGAGCACCATGCCCAATGACACGGAGGTCCATTAGTTATTTTTACATAAAGCTTGGGGATGTCTTAATTTCCTGGAAATCCAAGAAGCAAAATACTATTGCGAGGTCATCTGTAGGGGCTGATGAGTACAGTTGTATGACTGTCGTAGCAATTGAGATTGTGTGGTTAAAAGGTTCGGTATAAGAGATAGGACTGTAGAGCATGGAACCAATTAGGTTGTGTTGAGACAGTAAAACAATCATACAAATTGCCGCAAACCTGATTTATCATGAATGCACAAAACATATAGAAATAGACTGTTATTTTCTTTAAAAAAAGAAGAAGATATAAGACGAACTTATCCAGACAGAACATGTGACAACCACGAGTCATCTTGCAGAGATTATGATTAAGATTTTGGGGTCTCAGCAGCATAGTAATCTAGTCTTTAAAACGATTAAAGACATTTTTCAACCACCAATTTAAGGGGAGTGTTAGAATTTATTTTTGTTAGTTAACTGCTAGTTAGTTTGTTAGAAATTTCTCAGTAAATTAGTTTTATATAAACACAATCTTGCGATCAATTGATGATGAATTCTTTCCTTTGTCTGCTATTATTACATTTGAGTTTTCTATGTCCAAAACTCGTGATATTCCTATGAAGCTTACGTGTCTTAATCTCGAAAAGAAAGAGAAGAAAAAGAATGTGTAGTCGTTAATAGTTAATCTTCTTATCCAAACCTGGAACACAAACCTCAACTATCTAGCTTTCGATCTTTAAAGTCTGAAGCGAACTTTGCTTCTTGCATCCATTTATTTTACTCCATGGACGCTCTTCTTAAATCAAGTTTCCCAATATTCTCTGCAAACCCAAAATTCCTCCTCTCCAAAAATCATGTTAAACCCTTCAAGTTCTCCATCAAACCGCCACCACCAGACTTCGATTTCAGAGCTGATATTTTAGCAGAATCCACTGCCAGAATCGGGCAAACTCATCCTCAGTTGGCGGACTTGGCGGAGAATGGGGCATTGGTGTTGGTTGAGAAGCGGCAATTCGGTCCCGTTCCTGCCTGGAGGACCGACTTTGTTGAACCAGAGGCGATATGGCTGGTGGGTACAACTCATATTTCGCCCGAATCAGCCACTGACGTCGACCGTGTTGTTAGGGCTGTCAGGCCTGACAATGTGGTGGTCGAACTCTGCAGAAGCAGGCGAGTTTTGGAATTGTTCTTTTTTTTTTTACGTTTTTTGTTTCAACTTTGAGTTTTCAATCTCATCTCCTACGAATGTGGAAGATCGAAACTACCAGGGATCGATTCAAATGCTCTTGTATCTTATTTCTCGTTGAATTCGTTGAACATGCATGATTAGTTAAATATACCTATCGATACGGGTTGATAAGAACAAATATTGACGGTTTTCTCGTTTGAGAATGGAACTGTAGTGAGGAAATTATCGTTGATTGGTGTTTCTCTATTTGAGGTAGGTGATTATAGGGAAGAGAATGAAGACGTTTTAATGGTGTTTTTATAATGGATTTTAGTGTATGTTGACCTTATGGCTATTTTATACTAACGAGCTAGTTAAATTTTAGATTTTGTTTTGATGTATCACGCATCAGTAAGATGTCTTGTCTATGCACGATAGTTGACTAGAAGCCTATATTTGAGGATATAGACTAATCGGAGACTCTGGTGAATAGAGGCATATCTGAATACTTTGACAGGTGGAGAGCTGACAGTTTCAGCAAATTTATTTTAACTGAGATTTGGAGATTTCCAAAGATCATGGAGATGTATAACAATAGATAAATTGGATAAACCTTTGTGAATCTTTCCTAGAAGATTGGTGAAACATTTGAAGGGCTTTCTTCAAATTGAAAATTCTACTTCTACGAACCAAAGGGATTTTACCCAGGAATGAGTCAGGCACACCCTGATGGATTACAGAACAAAAGAAATAGGATATCAGCAAATCATCACTCCATATCTTAATGTTAATTATTGCAGAGTTCATTTTCAGAGCTGGGATCATGTACATGTCCAGTGATGTTGACAATGGGGAACAACAATTAAGATCAAATATGTTTTCTTTGAGTGGGACTGGGTTTTTTGGTGCTGTTGGTCGTAGCATAAACTTGGGTAAGCAAGCTTTAATGTCTTCTCTGCTCATCTCTGTGTGTGCTAGATAAATGGCTCACTGTTTTCCCTTTTTTTTGCTCTTGTAAATTGCAGGGGGCCAAACTGCTCTAGCATTGCGTCTACTTTTGGCACTTTTCTCGTCAAAATTATCATCTGATCTCAACCGTCCTTTTGGAGATGAGGTTGTCGAGTTCCAAATAAATTAATCAACAGATTTTCTTCTTTTCTCCAAAAGAAAATTTATAATTCTCATTGATTCAACAGTTCCGAGCAGCTCGAAAAGCATCTGAAGAAGTTGGTGCTCAGATAGTCTTGGGGGATCGTCCAATTGAGATAACGGTATGCACATTTTACATCCTTGGTATGACATCCAGAAATCCATATATTTTTTGATGCATAAAATCAAACTTATTTTCTTCCATTATGTTTTGGCAGCTTGAAAGGGCATGGAAGTCTCTCAACTGGAGTGAGAAAGTTAATCTAGTGCTCTCAGTCATTCGAGGGATAACAGCACCATTATCTGATATATCCGGGAATGATCTCAAGGTTTTACATTTATATATTTATATCTTCTTATGGATTTTGCTTCTGGTTTCGCTATCGAATTTCATTACACATAAATACCAATTATGTTTGTAAGATCAACTTATGAACTTTAAGTCATACTGGGAATGGTGATTGAAATTGTAGTAGATAGTAATGTACAGAGTAGTGAAGGGCAACCAAAATATGCAGTTATAGAAAGGAGCAAAAGTGGTGACTGAAATGGTGATAAAAATGTAATATTTCATTTTCATTTGTAAGATTTATAGACATCAAGTTCATGTTGTTATAGAGTAGCAAAACTTGGTTATAATTATGGACCATGAGGCATAAGCCATTTAGGGTCAAAATGGGAAGGAGCAAGACAAGATACATATGCGAACTCTCTCTGTTAGTTTATACAGTCTTAAGTATTTTATCTACCAATTGTGTTGCAGGAACAAAGCAACGGAGACGACACCTTTCAGCTTTACGAGCGGTTAAGCTTCTCATATCCATCACTTCTCCAACCTCTTGTACATGAGCGAGACACAGTAAGTATTCTTAATTTCTACATATAAAACACCTTCGATCAGTGATTGAAAGAGAAAAATGGATAAAACACTAATTCTTATATGACACTGCTCTTCGAATTCGAGTAACATATAGTGCCTAAATTTGCAATATGGGAAATGAATACGAATATGATTGGTGTTGGCATTTCAGTACCTTGCATGGTCTCTAAAACGGAGCAAAGCTGTTAACAAGTGTAAGACGGTGGTGGGCGTGATCGGAAAGGGGCACATGAATGGTGTTATATATGCGTTAGTGTCGGACCAAGGGGACCTGAGGTTCAGAGACCTTGCAGGGAAGACTCCATCTGAAGCAGAGTCTGGGTGGGTTCAGGATCTTTTCAAAAGCTTGGTTAGAGACACCTTGATTGGCATCCTGTTGTGGGCATTATACCAACAGATACAAGCTGGATCATTATGGCATACCAATTTTTTTTCTCTCTCTTAAACTATCTGATGGGTTCTGCATTAGGTTTAGGACTCGATTAGTTCGTCTATCATACCAATTATTGTATTATCTTGTAATTCAATAAGTGGTTGGAAATAATAATATAAAGAATGAATAACAACAATTTCTTTATTATCGAGTTGATTTAATTCATGCTTGAATTTGATTTTTAATGTTGATATCGGAGACAAATCAATTATAAGTGTGTTTGATAGATACAACTAATTTTTTGGAAAATATTTTTCTTATTTTCCGATCTTTGATTGGAATAAGATGTTTTTCTCAATGTAATTCATTTTTCTAATTCTTTTGTATTTTTCTATAAAGTATTTTTCAATTTTCATAAAATATTTTTTGAAGTTTTCACTTCAAAGCATAAATATACAAAATAATATTTTTTATGTATTTAATATTTAATTTAGCATTATTTTAATTAAAATATTAATTATTAAAATATTTAAAATATATTTATTAATAATTTAATAATATCTTTTTTTTAATATTATAATAATATATACTCACTTATATTATTAAAAATATATAATATTAGATTTTTATTTAATAATATATAACAATATTAATATAATTAATAATATTTATTACTTTTTAAAAATAGATTTATTTTATATATTTAATAGTAATATAATAGTTTATTATTATTTTAATAAAAACTAATTGTTAAAATATATTTATTAATAATATTTAATAATTTAATAAAAATATTTTTACATAATATTATTTTTAATAATATAATAATATGTTCAGTTATATTAGAATATTATTATATTCGTATTTTGATAATATACATATACAAATCCAGTACCACATTATAGTTCATCGAGCTATCAAATTCAAATTCAAATTCAGGTAACCTAAAATCTAAAACCCTAGTCTAAATGAAATTTCAAACATAAACCCTAAAAACATTAACTCGACCCAACCAACTCAAACCCTCTATTATTGGCATTCATAACTTCTTTATTACCTTATCTCTCCCTATCTTATAGCCACCAAAATTCAGTCGTCTCCCCCATATATAAAAGGTTAAGAATACATCTTGAAAGAAAGAGAGAAAAAATAAATAAAAATGATCAAAGAGAATCTAAAGGTATGAGCTCGATTGGGGGATTGCTCGAGACTCCATGAAGTATAGGATTCGATAAAACGAATAAGGCTTCAAATATTTTTCATAGAGTTATCAAGTTGGTGCTATTTAATTTGTCTCAAGCGATTGGATTATGTGACTCTTACATTAAATTAGTTCTTAAAATTTTAAATGTATCAAAATATGATTATTCTTTAAATTAATCTTCAAACTTTTAAACATTTCATTTTCATCCTCAAAACTGGAATGGGAAAATTATTCTTATATCCAATTTTACTACAAATTAGATTTTCAAGATTGGCAGCTGATTTTTTGTTGAAAAAATGGATTGGGAAAATTGCTAATTTAGTTCATGTACTTTAGGGTATTTACAAGATTAGTCCTTAAGCTTCAACTATAAATACCATAACCCATTTAACTTCAAAACTATCCCAAATCATTCTAGCTTTCTCCCAATACTAAAGAATTTAGAGAGTTTTCTTGAGAGTTGTTTTCTCCTTTTTATCAAGATAGAATTGTCATTGTTTTCTCCTTGTTAGATCTAGAGAAGTTGTAATTCCTATTTTCTCATAATGAAATTCTTCTATCTTTTCCCGTGGTCTTTACCCTATATTATTTAGGGGTTTTCCATGTAAAATTTGTGTTTTCTTTACCTTTATCTTTATTTTCTCAAATTATCAATTGCGATTTTGCTCTATCCGATAGTCGTATTCCGCAACAATTGGCACAGAGTCAGATTTGAGTGTGTAATATCTACTTATTGTCATTGTGCACTAAAAGGTGGATCCTCCAACATAAGAAAGTAAGAAGTTATTACACATTCTTTGAAGGTTCCAGAGAACTATTCACGATAGTGAAATAGTGGGAGCTATCCGTAATAAAAGCTATGAAAAATAAATTTGATATTGAAAAGTTCAATGGGAGAAATTTCTCATTGTGGAAATTGAAGATGAAGGTCATCCTGAGGAAAGACGGTTGTCTAGTGGCTATCAGTGAAAGGCAATAGATTTCACAGATGACAACAAATGGATCAAAATGGATGAGAATCATATGGTAAACTTTCATCTAGCATTAGTATATGAAGTATTGTAAAGCATCGAGGAGAAGAAGATAACTAAGGAGATATAGGATCATCTCACCAAATTGTATGAGGCCACATCGTTGCACAATAAAATTTTTCTTAAGAGGAAATTGTACACTCTCTGGATGCCAGAATCTACTTCAGTGACAGAGCACTTAAACACACTGAACACTTTATTTTCTCAGCTTACATCCTTAAGATGTACAATAGGAGAACAAGAACATGTTGAACTTCTACTTCAATGTCTACCGAATTCGTATGATCAACTCATCATCAACTTGACAAACTGTAATGTCACCAGTCTAGTTTTCGATGACGTACCAACTATTGTTATACAAGAAAAAAATCGGCGCAAGAACAAGGAAGGCAGACAAGTAAATCTGCAACAAGCAGAAGCGTTGACAACGATGAGAGGGAGATCAACAGAACGTGGCTAAAGTAGCAGACACAAACATGGTAGATTAAAGTCGAGAAGCAAAAAGAATTTAAAGTGATACAAACTGGAAAGATGGGTCACTTGAAGAAGGATTGTTGGAGTCTAGGTAAAAACTCCAATCGACAAGGCAATATCACAAACACTTCAGATGATGGAGATGCTCTATGTTGTGAAACGTCAACCACCATGGAAGGCAGAAAAAGATTTGCAATATATGACTCATTGATTCGGGAGCAACATATCACATGACCTCAAGAAGAGAATGGTTCCATCATTATGAACCTATCTCAGGAGGATCTGTGTATAGTTGCAATGATCATGCCTTAGAGATCATTGGCGTTGAAACCATCAAATTGAAGATGTATGATGGAATAATTAAAATTGTTCGAGATGTGCGACAAGTGAAAGACCTGAAGAAAAATTTATTATCCTTTGGATTATTGGATAATAATGCAAGCAAGATTGAAACACGTAAAAGAATCATGAAGGTGTTCCGTGGAGCGCTTGTGGTGATGAAAGGTGAAAAGATAACAGCAAACTTGTACATACTGAAGGGAGAGACTTTGCTAGAAGTATAATCCTCTGTTGCCTCATGTAGTTCAGATCCTGCAATGTTATGGCATTAGAAACTTGGACACATGTCAGAACAAGGAATGAAAGTCCTTGTGGAGAAAAAGCTACTTCCAGGCTTAACAATGGTATCATTTACTTTGTGTGAGCATTACATAACAAGTAAGCAACATCGGTTGAAATTCAACATGTCAAATTCTAGAGGCAAAAGTGTTCTAGAATTGGTTCATTCTGACGTATGACAAGCACCAGTTACATCCCTAGGTAGAGTAAAATACTTTGTCTCATTTATTGATGACTACTTTAGGAAATGTTGGGTATACCCTATTAAGAAGAAATCAAATGTGTTTTCAACTTTCAAAAACTTTAAAGCGCGGGTGGAACTTGATTATGGAAATAAGATCAAGTGTTTCAGAATAGATAATGGAGGAGAATACACAAGTGAATAATTTGATGACTTTTGTAGGATATAAGGCATAAAAAGACAGTTCACAGTGGCGAAACAAAATGGAGTGGAAGAGCGGATGAATAGGACCTTGTTAGAAAGAACAAGTGCCATGTTGAGGCCTACAGACCTAGAAAAATCATTTTGGGCAGAAGTAGTCAATACCACCTGTTATTTGGTGAATCGAGCTCCATCAACTACAATAGAGCTGAAGACACCAATAAAAATATGGATTGATAAACCAGCTGATTATTTAAACCTCCACTTATTTGGAAGTATTGTGTGCGTGATGTACAACTCTCAAGAAATTTCAAAGCTAGATCCAAAATCCAAGAAATATAAATTCTTGGAGTATGCTGATGGTGTAAAGGGGTATCGCTTGTGGGATCCCAATTCCCGCAAAGTGATCATCAGTAGGGATGTTATCTTTGTAGAATATAAACTACAAAGAAAAGAAGACGATGATAGCGCTGAAAAGTCAAAGCCTACACAGATACATGTGGAAAAGGATTTTGAACAAGGAGATCATTCTGAAGCAGAATCAGCACATGATGAACAAGAACCAGAGAGTTCTGAAACTCCAACAACTCGTCAATTAAATCGTGTGAAAAGACGTCCCAATTGTCACTCATATTATGTTATAGAAGGAAATATTGCATAATTCCTTTTAACAGAGGACAGTAAGCCATCAACATTTCAGGAGGTAATAAACAGCTCAGATGCTTCACTGTGGATGATGGCGATGTAAGAAGAAATCAAAACCCTTCATAAAAATAATAAATGGGACCTTGTGCCTTGTGCCACTACCACAAGGAAGGAATCCAATTGGTAATAAATGGGTCTTCAAAATCAAGCGAAATGGTAATGATCAAGTTGAGAGGTATCGTGCAAGACTGGTGGTTAAAGGATATGCTCAAAAAGAATGTATTGATTTCAGTGAAATCTTTTCTCCTATGGTTCGACTAACAACAATTTGAGTAATCTTGGCAATGTGTGTTACATTGAACTTATATCTAGAACAGTTAGATATTAAAACAACTTTTCTTCATGGAAATCTTGAAGAAGAGATTTACATGCTCCAGCCTGAAAGTTTTGAAGAAAAAGAAAAGAAGAACTTGGTTTGTAGGTTGAACAAATCTCTGTACAGTCTAAAGCAGGCACCGAGGTGTTGGTATAAGAGATTTGATTCATTCATTATGTGCATTGGATACAACAGACTTAATGCAGACCCTTGTGTTTATTTCAAGAGGTTTGGTGATAGCGATTTTGTTATATTGTTGTTGTATGTGGATGACATGTTGGCTTCAGGACCCAAAAAAGATCATATTGAAGAATTAAATGCACAACTGGCTAGGAAAATTAAAATGAATGACTTGGGATCAGCAAACAAGATTTTAGGGATGCAAATTCATCGAGACAGAAGTAATAGGGAGATTTGGTTTTCACAAAAGAATTACTTGAAGAAGATCTTGTCACGATTCAATATGCTAGATTGTAAGACAATTTCTAATCTCTTCCTATTAACTTCAAATTATCCTCCAGTATGAGTCATAACAGTGAAGAAGAGAGGATGGAGATGTCTCGAGTATCGTATGCATCGACAGTGGGAAGTTTAATGTTCGCTATGATATGCACAAAACCAGACATTGCACAAGCAGTGGGAGTGGTTAGTCGATACATGGCGAATCCAGGAAAAGAGCATTGGAATATAGTAAAGAGGATCTTGAGATACATCAAAGGGGCCTAAAATATTGCATTATATTACGGAGGATCAAATTTACTTATCAATGGGTATGTTGATTCTGACTATGCAGGGGATTTGGATAAAAGCAAATCTACTACAGGATATATGTTCAAAGTTGCTGGCAGAGCTGTAAGTTGGGTTTTAAAATTATAGTCAGTTGTGTCTATGTAAACAATAGAAGCAGAATATGTAGCAGCTATACAAGCTAGTAAAGAAACAATTTGGTTGAAGATGCTATTGAAGGAGCTTGGGCACAATCAAGAGTATGTCTCTATGTTTTGTGACAATCAAAGCGCCTTGCATCTAGCAAGGAATTCAGCATTTCATTTAAGAATAAAACACATACGAGTTTAGTACCACTTCATTCGTGAAAAGGTGGAAGAAGGGACGATGGATATGCATAAAATCCATACCAAAGACAACATAACAGATTCCATGACGAAGGCGATCAATGGTGATAAATTTACTTGGTATCGATCCTCTTGTGGTCTGTCAGAGACGAAAGCAACATGAAGGTACAAGGTAGAAAGAATGGTGTGAAGATATGATTGTTCCAATCAAATCTTCAAGTGAGAGATTGTTGAAAGGTCAAAATTTTCAGCTTACAATGGTCCAATTTTGCTGCAAATTAGATTTTCAAGATTGGCAGCTGATTTTTGGTTGAAAAAGTGGAATAGGAAAATTGCTAATTTAGTCTTTGTACTTTAGAGTAATTTCAAGATTAGTTCTTAAGCTTCAACTATAAATACCCTAATCCATTTAGCTTCAAAACCATCCCAAATCATTCTAGCTTTCTCCAAATACTAGAGAATTTAGAGAGTTTTCTTGAGAGTTGTTTTCTCCTTTTTATTAAGAAAGAATTGTCATTGTTTTCTCCTTGTTAGATCGAGAGAAGTTGTAATTTCTATTTTCTCATAGTGAAATTCTTCTATCTTTACCCGTGGTTTTTACCCTATATTATTTATGGGTTTTTCACGTAAAATTTGTGTCCTCTTTACCTTCATTTTTATTTTCCCAAATTATCAGTTGCGATTTTTCTCTATCCGATAGTCGTATTTCACAACAGTTTGTCTATGGAGATGGTTTACTGATCACTCGGGAACAATGAAGACATGATCAGTAGGTTAAATACAATTTGAACCAGAACTTCAAAACAAAATATCTTGGAGAGTTGAAATACTTTCTTGGATTTGAAGTTTTGAGATCAAAAAAAGGATTTTGTTGAATCAAAATAAATATGTTATGGAGCTTATTGAGGAAACTAATTTAGAGGGAGCTAAACTTGTTGTAACTCCACTAGAATAAAATTTTAGTTTCACAAAAGTTGAGTATGATGAAGAGCTACAACAAGTAGCTGATGATCATGTGCTTGAAAACAAGACTATTTATCAAAGATTGATTAGAAGGCTAATTTATTTGACACATTTAAGGCCTAACATTACCTTTGTTTTTGCAACAATTGAGTCAATTTTTGAAGCAATCAAAAACTTCACATTTAGAAGCAACATTGAAGGTGGTGAGGTATTTGAAAGAGCTCTAAGGTAAGGGTTGTTGTTCAAAGCAGCAAAGGATTTACAACTCACTACTTTTTGTAACTTAGATTGCGCCACATGTCTAGTAGTAAGAAGGTTGGTTACATGATTTTGTATTAAACTAGGAGACTATGATATTTTGAAACCAAAAAAGAAGAATACAATTACTCATTCATTAGTTGAAGCTAAATATAGAAGCATGACAGATACAATAGTAAAATTGTCTGCTTGATAGGTTTACTAGAAAATATGGGAATAAAAGGAGTAAATAAAGTTAAGTTTCTCAGTGACAGTAAAGTAACTTTTCATATAGCAGCAAATCTTGTATTTCATGAAAGGACTAAGCATATTGAGATTGATTGATATTTTGTTCAAGAAAAATTCAAATGAGTTGATTAAGGGAGACCATGTAGCTTTTGGGAAACAATTGGATGTTATTCTAACAAAAGTTTTAGGAGTTTATTAGCATAACTACTTGATGTGCAAGTTAGGGTTAAAGATATATTTCAACCCTTAACTTGAGGGAGAGTGTAGAGCAATATAAGTGTAATTGGTTTCAAGTAGTTACTTTAATAGTTAGAAGTTAGTTATTTGTATAACAAATCTATTCTTAACATAAACTATGTTTGAAACTAATTACATATAAAGGGATGAAATTGAAGATTAAAAAAATTTAATGATCAAATTTAAAACAAAAATCATAGTTTAGTGATATAGGATGCAATTAACTCTAAAATATTATAAATATCAAGTATAATGTTCTAATCGAGCGTTAAGATACTCAAAATCGATTAATACGATTATTTGAATTGTTCAAATTGAAACTCAACTAAAAAATTGTTAATTATGATATTTGCAAATCCTTAAAAAAGTTATAGTTAGTAAATTACAAGAATAGAGTTCCATGCAAAGGATTGCTGGCTTGCTGGCTTGCTTTTTTTTTTTGACTTGAAGATGAGGATGTTTCCTAAAACAAATCAGTAAGAAAAAAGAATGTGTTTCCCAAAATAGACCAAGAATCTGATTTTTATTGATTAAGCCAATGACATGGATGTATAATTTGCCTTTTGGGTGTTGCCAAGAGGCTTCAAAAGGTATAGCGGCTATTCTGCAAGGAAATCGGCCACATGATCGACGCCACTCTTCAATGGTTTATTATATGCTTTTTTATCGGGATTACTACTTGATGCTATTTAACGAACAGAAACAGTAAGACATTTCCGTCGGCTATCTTGTCACTTTGTGATGATGCCACTTTGATCTGCTGGTCAGAGGCCACCCAAACCTTTGACATTGCCCACGCACTTCAAATTTGGCTTCCTCTAGAATCAAGGAGGGTAAAAGTCTAACTTTTTTGTTTTAGGAAAGGCGTTATATTTAATATAGGTAAACATCGTAGGATATCATTGAAATTTAGGTATTGTATCATTTATATTGTGAAACTTTTAATTTTGTTAATTATACCATTAAATTTTAGTTTTTGTTTCAATTATACTATTAATTCGTTAAATTATTAACGGTATGATAAAGTTGTTGACTGTTGCTGACGTGGTTGACGACTATCGACTCAAGTACCTCACCAAAATGACATTTTTTTATTCGATTATTGACGATTTATATACTCAATGATATTATTGAAACGAAAATCAAATCTCAATGTTATAAATGACAAAATTAAAAGTTCAATTATATAAACGATACAACGCCTAACATTTGGTGGTATGTAGTGTAGTTTACCCTTTAATATATTATCTTACTAAAATGACCATTAATCATATATATATATATATATATATATATATATATATATATATTATTACAAATTTAAAGAAAATATTTGAAATTTTAAAATAATAATATTACATCGAATTGAGTATATATAGTTAAAGTTTTTTTAATTAATTGTTCTTACGTTGATCATTACATTTTATTGACTTGAAGATTTTTTTGGGGGTTAAACTAAGGTGATTATATCCATCTCTTTTTTTTTCTTATTCTTATATTTGCTTTATGTGTTCTTTCCATAATATATTTTTCTTTGTTAATACTAAACTGTATAAAATATGTTATCTTACAACAACTAACGCTATATAGCATAGAGCCTGTTTGTCTAGGTATTTTTCAATAATGATAGAATCAAGGCATTTTTTCAATATTATATGACTTGCTAGAGACAACGAAAACAAACTTTGCAATGCCATAAATGTAGGGATATTCAATTTTATTTTCCAATTTACTTGTCTGGACGGTTAAGGATAACCTGATTTTACTGATTGTTGTTGAATGGTGAAGAGGTGGCCATTGTTTACTTGAAGCATGTGATTTTGTAGAGTAAAATAGATGTCTAAAGGGAATCTCCGTGAAATTAACCCTAAACCACAATTTTTTACCATTCTTCCATCCTTTTTATCTGCGACGCTGAAAAAAAGTAACAGTGGTCCCTTGACCTTGGATATCTATGATTAGCTTTTATATTTTGTTACGTATTGGAGAAGTAAAAGATATAACTACAATTTTTTTTATCATTCTTCCATCCTTTTTATCTACGACGCTGAAAAAATAGTAACAATGGTCCCTTGAACTTGGATATCTATGATAAGCTTTTATATTGATACGTTTTGGAGATGTTAAAGATATAGATTTTTTGTCAGGAAAAAAGTTGATCCTGAAATTTGTAAGTGATGTCGTTGTACATTTTATCATACATGTCTTTTAAAAAGAGAATAATGATCTTTTTGACTCTAGGAAATGTTTTGTGCCCTTTCACAAACAACTTGAAACCTGCATTATGCGACTTTTCATGACAGTTAAAAGATTAGGTTTGACCCTCCCTTGCCTTTGATTGAATTGGTTCGTTCCATCATCAATGACCTAATAATAACTCCATCGAGGATGATTGCATTCATCACTTCTCTTTCTTCTTTTTCTCCAAGGCTATTTTGTTTATTTAGATAATCACGTTCGTCGAAGAATTGTTCAATATTTGTTTGTATGCGTATTTTCTTATTCACTGATGGGTATGATTATGATCTTATCTGCGACTGCCTGAAAACGATGTATTCTCAACCTACTGCATGCGACAATGCTACTCTAATTAGATAAGTTTTCCATCTTAATTTATCTCTTTCATTATAGTATTTCCACAATAATATTATGCTTATTTTTTTATTAATGTGGGTAAATACAAGATAAAATATGTTCAAAGATAACTCTCAATCATTTGACATTAAACACTCACACCTTTGACATTTCTGGTACCCGAACTCGAGACCTCATACCGCCTGAGATCACTTGGCTGTTACTATTCAAAGCTTATTTTTTGTTTTGGTCAAAAGTATTTAATAATTTTGTCCACCTGTGATGAGGCTCAAGTTCGGTTGACAACATACATTTGCTAACATGATTATCAATAAAATTAATTAACAATGCCATTATTCGTTATTAAAGTATAGATCCATACAGCTAATCAGTGATCAACAGAACCGACCTGTAAACAGCTTGTCAGCTTAATACATCATTAAATCACTTGATATCTGCCTGATTAAAATAATCTTTTATACTTGTGTTCTTTCTCTTTTTATTTATTTGCAAAAACGCATGCATGCTTTTTCAAAGTGAATGAGGCTTCAAATACGTTCAAACCCGCTTTATTTTAACTTTTTTTTATATAGATTATATGTGAAAAAAAGCTTGCAAAATCATTAATCCAGGGATGATCCAGCCTCCAAATAGGTAACAGCTGAGAAAAACAAAAGTTATACGGATGATATGAAATAAATTAACTTAAATACCGTGTAATTCTAGAACGTAATTTGCAGAATGTTACTTATAATTAGTTGGGATCCACTAAGGGGAGGGTGGATGGGACAATCACCCCTTAAAATTATGAGGTTAACATACTTTTAATTTTTTTGTATTATTAATTAATAATCTCTTTTTATTCCTTAACATTTTATAAATTTATTCCCACTTAAAATTTTAGAAGTTTAACACTATTATAAAATTTTGTGTCGTCTTGATATTCTATTAAGAGTTTGTTAATGAGTTCTTAAGCCCGATGTTATGGGCTCTGTATCCTAATTGATCTAGTACTGTTGTATGCTTAATCTGATTTCAGTTGTTAATACTTAAAATTCTTCTGTGTTTTGGTTGAGTAAAAACCCTAATTCTAGTATGTTGCTCGTCACCATTTTCCTTTCCGTTTATCGTCTTTCGTCTGTTCATGGACAGATAACCGTATCGTTTAGTCTAAACAGTCGATTATGAGATTTTTCTAATTATAACCTAACCATTAAAAAATAGTTAACCGTAACCTATTACAATTATTTGTTAATTTGTTTTTGATAATTCATACTACAAAAAAAATATAGCATATAACACATACACCGATGTAAGTGAATAAAATAAACTAGTGTAGCACTCAACAAATACTTACACATATGTAAGTAAATAAAATAAAAAAATTTAACAATTAATACATGCTTACACCGGTATAAGTATTTATATCTTTCAGTGTAATCTTAATCATTAACCATTATTTATAACGGTTCGGTTAACCAAAACCATTTAGTATTAATAGTTTGATTAATTAACCTAATAAATATAACGGTTTTACTTGTAAACGATTATTATTAACATTTCGAGTTTTTTTGAACGCCCTACTTTACATAGTATAAGAGTCTTTTCGACCTGACTATCGTGATTATAATTATTGTCATTGCTAAACTTGATTTATAATGGTATAATTTTTAATCAATATTCGTACGTTAATTCAGTTCAAATTTATGTAATATATAAATCTAGATTTATGAGGTTTTTATAAATTAACTTTGGGTCACTCTGATTATTGTGTGACCTTCAAGATTCATTTGTAATATCTGAACTGAATTTAAAAAAACAATTACATAAGCGCGTTAAATATTTAAAAAAAATCAAAACTAAAAGAAAAAATAAAAAATGAAGAAGAATGTTAGAATGTAATTAATTGAAAGCTAATTATAATTTATCGATGGTTTAGCACTGATGATATCCAAAGTCGCGTCGATTTATTTATTAAATACTACATTTCGAGCATATTCAAAATATGGATAGTATACGGCCAATATAAATCTTACAATAATTTTAATTATTTAAATGTTAAATTAAATATTTAATCATATTTAATTCATAAAGCATGTCATGACTTGATCTGCAAACATTACATTTACTTTTGGAAAAATAACATGTTAATATATTTAATTTGTTAAATAACAAAATCTGTTTGAGGGAAGACTTTTGCAAATAAATATCTGGCTTACTTAAGGGCATGTGATTATTTACGTCAGTTATGACATACGAATTGGTACGGGCAATGCTTATTCTAATATAATTATAAAATTTTTAATTTGTTTATTATAATTTTTAAATAAAGGGTAAAAAAATGCAAATGATTTCATGATTATAAGGTACTGGTTTATTAAGTTTTATGACAAAAAAAATTATAGAATGATCAGCTAACTATTTATTATGTTCCAAACTCATTTTTTTCCGTTAAAAAATGAATAATATTATGAGCTAAACGTTAACTTGTCAACTGTGATTTGATAAAATTTGATCACAAAATCTCAAGCGAGTATCATATCTCAGTCATCATGTTAAAATCCAGCTTAAACAACGACAAATTTTTTAACGAGAAAAGATGAGTTTGGAACATAATAAATAGTAATGTGATCATTTTATAACTTTAATAGTTGAAGGACTTAAAAAAATAATACCGTATAATCAAAATATCATTTTATTAGTTTTAATAATCGAGATAATTAATAAAACAATCATCTTCAATCGGTGAACCATTTGTGTTTTTTACCCTTAAATAATTGACACATCAACCTTTTTAAAGAAAGTCAAAACTGACTCTCAATCTTTTAAAATTATTTGAATCATTTTTATGAGAATATTGAATCGAATATTTTTTTTACGGTTTTAATATGAGAGTATCATATGTATGGTAGTTTATGTATATTTTATATTATTTTTGTAAAAATTTAAATTATTTTTTATATAATATATAAGACGGATAATGTAATGGCAAATAAAAAATTGTATGTAGATTACATTCGAGTTTCTATGCGAAAACCATTCCAAATTAACGTTTCAGTCTGTGTTTTTATTTAAAAAACGATCTATTCCTTTTAGTATCGTCGAGGATCAACTTTAAATTATAGTAACAAATAAAGATTAAATTAAAAAAAATTATAAACATTAACAATTAACTTTATTATTATACTTTAATATTTATTTATTTATATCATAAAACATAAGGTTTTATTTTGTCTTAATTGTCACATGTGAGACTTAGGTTTATGTGTTGTATAGGTTTAATATATAGTATATTATTTAAAAGCTGCTTCTCTCTTGCAAATCATTTCCGTCGCAATCGGTTTTCGCCCGGGCACAAATTTTTATTGGCGGAAAAATAATGTGAATAAATAAATGATTTTTAATAAAATATTTTGGAGTCGCCATCGGCCTTTTGGGTTAGGTAGGTCGAATACATAAAAATCATCTTTTAAAAGAGATTTTAAGAAAACATCAGTTAAAAGATAAATCAGTTTGTGCTTAACCAAAAATTCATTATTTTTAATAATAAAAAGGGATTTGTGGTCAGTTACGTTTGGGGAAGGATTAACACCCCCACAACGCCCAAAATTAGTACCCGTCGATTATAAAATGTTTCTATTAGTAGAAATATAAGAATTCAAATATAAATTAAATTTACGATCCTATTATTTTAGATTCAATCGGACAATACTAAGGAAAAATATATTAAAATAAATTTTATAAAATAAAAATAAAAATATATTTTTAGGGTTTTATAAGTAAGATATTTATTTATTTAAAAATATAAGAAATTAACATCTAGTTATTTTAAGACAACCTCTTTCTTAATATTAATAAATAAATAAATATTAATATAAATATGATAATTTTTCCTGAGAAAATCATATTAAAATAATTTAAATAAAACTAAAGTAAATATATATATTTTTTAGTTTTTATAAGTAGGGTATTTATTTATTTAAAAATATCAGAAAATGACATCTAGTTACTTTAAGACAGCCCCTTTCTTAATATTTAAAAATAAATAAATATTATTATTTAATTAAATATATATATATATTCATATGATTAAAATAAAATGAATAAAAATAAAGAGCAATAATTTAAAGGACTAAATTTAAAATATTGAAACATAAAGGACAATAATAAAATAAAATAAAATTTTAATTAACAGAGACCAAAATAAAAAATTTAAAACTATAAAATCATATTCATAAATAAAATAATAAAAAATAATTAATGACAAAAATGAAATAAAATAGAATAAAAGTAATAATTAAAGTACTGAATTTAAAAGATTGAAAAATATAAAGTAAAAAATAAAAAGAAAGAAAATTAAAGTAGTGAACTTAAAGGATTAAAATTAAATAAATGAAAAGATGCAAAGCTGAAATTAAAATATAAAGTAAAGAACTAAATTAAAAGATATCAGAATATAAAGCCCAAAATAAAATAGTTCAGAAGATTAAAATATAGAATTAAAATGACTAAAATATAATAAAGTAAAATATAAAGATAAAAAAAAGAAAATGAAAATATATCAGCTAATTCTGAAACAATAAAAAAAGATAAATCATGAACTTAAGTGTAAATATGCACCTAAATTATAGGTATTATTTGACGATTAACCCTTAAAATAAATGAACAAAGTAAGAAGCTACCATAAACCAAGACCTTACACGAAATTTACCCAAAACAATAAAATGAAAACCACCCCCACTTTTTACTTTCCAGTAACGTGAAGACAAATTTTCCCCCTTCTTATCATCTTTCATTTTTATCTCATTCCCTCTCCTTTCTCTCTATCGAGAGCACTAACCACCATTTTGGTGGCCTCCTTGCTTCGATCGACCTTTCACCCAGCCAAAGGGGATTACACGGCCTTCTAAGGAACCTCAAAAGCTTATTCTCTCCAAATATTTAACCCAAAACCCATGACTCATAACGACGATACCACTTCCTACTCCGGTGAGAACCGACGGTGAGGTAAAATCACTATTATCTTTTCTGTTATTTTTTTTATTAATATGCTGTTTTTATTTCGAAAAACAAAATTAAATGAAAAATAAAGATGAAAAATAAACGGAAAAAAAATGAAGAGAACCTTTACTGTGTTTTTATTTCTATTTCCAATCTTCTATGTAATCTGCTATATCCCCCTCTCCTTACAATCTTTCTTTGGGTTTTTATAACCCAAAAAGTTACAAGATTTTTCCAATGTAAAATATCCTTTTCGATTTGTTGTTTGTATGTGATTTGTTGATGAAGATGCTCAGACGTGGAGCAGGGAAACCGTGGAAGCTACCGACGTGGGGGGACAACTGGTGTTCTTCTGGAAGCTGTTGGATGGCTTCTGTGGTGGAGGGACAGTTGGTGTTCTTCTGGAAGCTGCTGGAATTGTCGGTTGAAGCTGAAACATGGAAGGGGCTATTGTCAAGGTAAAAATGGTGATTACAGCTGCCCCTCTTTGCTCGTTGCTATGGAACAGGAATGGAGCAAAGACATAAAACACCATTTTTAGCTTGAATTATTCAAACTTGAGCTAAAAGTTTTTTCATTATGAACTTTTCGCTCACTTCCGACGAGTTCTTTTCATTATGAACTCTTCTACTGTGAATGATGATCCACCTTCTTCTGTGATAGAATCAATCAAAAGGTCGGACAAGTTCTTATCATTTTGAACTTCTTCTTCCTCATCGGGTGAGTTCTTCTCATTATGAACTTTTCCATTGAAAATGTTGATTCTTCAAGTGAGGTGTCGTTGATTCAACTCCATATGCGATGAATCAAGGCAATGTTGAATAAGTTCTTCAGATTATGAACTTCTTCTTCCTCTTCAGATGAGTTCTTCTTATTACAAACTCCTTCTGGAAATGTTGATGCTGTTATATCTCTTTATGCAATAGAGTCGAGCAAAAGGTTGAATAAGTTCTTCAGATTATAAACTTCTTTTCCCTCTTCAGATGAATTCTTTTTATTATGAACTCTTTCATTGGAAATGTTGATACTGCTCTATCTCTTTCTACGATAGAGTTGAGTAAAATGTCGAATAAGTTCTTCAGATTATGAACTTTTTCTTCCTCTTCAGATGAGTTCTTCTTATTACGAACTCCTTCTGGAAATGTTAATGCTGCTCTATCTCCTTTTGTGATAGAGTCAAGCAAAAAGGTTGAATAAGTTCTTCAGATTATGAACTTCTTCTTCCTCTTCAGATGAGTTCTTCTTATTATGAACTCCTTCTGGAAATGTTGATGATACTCTATCTCTTTCTGTGATAGAGTTGAGCAAAAAGGTTGAATAAGTTCTTCAGATTATGAAATTTTTCTTCCACTTCAGATGAGTTCTTCTTATTACGAACTCCTTCTGGAAATTTTGATGCTGCTCTATCTCCTTCTGCGATAGAGTCGAGCAAAAGGTTAGATAAGTTCTTCAGATTATGAACTTCTTCTTCCTCTTCAGATGAGTTCTTCTTATTACGAACTCATTCTGAAAATGTTTTAAGAAAAACAATCTCAAGTGAGAAAAAATTTGTTTTAAGAAAAACAATATCAAGTGAGATAAATTTCTATTTCAAGTGAAACTTTCTCCAGCGAGAAACAGTTTATTTTAAGAAAAACAATCTCAAGTGAGATAAATTGTTATTTCAAGTGAAACTTTATCCAGCGAGAAACAGTTTGTTTTAAGAAAAACAATCTCAAGTGAGATAAATCTTTACTTTGAGAAAAATTATCTCGAGTGAGATAATTTTTATGTTTCGAGTGAAACTTGTCTCAAGCGAGACAAATCTATGTTTCGAAAATGTTTAATCTGAAGATGACTGCTCTTTCTTGCTGAGGAAGTGTTTTTTTACTTTTAATCTCATTCTTTCCTGAAAGATCTAAAAATGTATCTGAATGCCACTATTCTGAATGTCCTCATGAGAAGAGAAAATGTCCTTGAGAAAGACAAGATTTCAATAGAAATTGTAATGATGCAAAATCATGTATGTATATGTGTAACTGTATGCCGATGCATGTTTTATCGACTAAGGGCAGTGAAGAGGTGCTCAATCAATCTTGGTTCTCTTCCTGATCTGTTCACCTTCATTCTCCTCCAACACCAAAGTGTATCATTGCATTTCTTTGCAAAAATCTGTTTTTCTTGCTCCCTAACATTCAAGTTCTTTGCTCCAATTTTGTTCATGATAAAACTGGCTTTCTTTGCCTGGACTTGTGTAGAAATCAAATAAAACTTTTATTTTTGAAAAGATAATCTATCATCTTTGAAGAATATAGATGTAAATATTCCAAACTCAGCAGAAGGAGAACAACGTCTGTTCTAATTTGACTCTTTAAACACATCACAAAGAGGATTTATCCTAATTCCTTTCATGTCTCCACATCAAATCGGATCTCGAACAAGGCTATTTGGACCATATGATCTCAAACAAAGCTATTTGGACCATATCATGTCGAGATGTTTAACAATAACATATCGTTTAACCTTAGTTGACTCCACTAGTTTCTTGTTGTTGAAATTTCAGCTCTCCTTCTCATGGAAAGAAGTCTTCATCATTTCGTAATTCTAACCTTGGGGTTGAAGAAGGCAAACTTCATCTTAGGTCAATAAATGGAAATACCTTATGATCGCAACATTGGTTCAGCACCATAATCACTGGTTCGTAAAACATTTGGTAACACATTCATCCTTTCCTGTGGCTTCTGCACAGATGTTCGTAAAACATTTGACAACACATTCATCATTTCCTGTAGTTTCTGTCCAGATTTATCAATCATTGAACTCTTTGCATAGTGTTCAGAGCTTTTGTATGACGTCACAATGACAATAAAGAAAAAAGCTCAGTGGGAATACAAGTGGGATGCTTTAACTGCCAAAATCAAATCACCAGAATAATGTAACTTTTTGTCTCATTGGAAATATTTGATCAAATCAATGATCTTTCCATAAGATGTTATAGGCCTTCAGCATGCCTCAACATTTGCTGATACGAACGTTCAAAATGCGTCAACATTCCTATTTCTGATTGAAATGAGCTTTTAGCATGCCCCAACATTAGCTTCTTGTGATGTGAGCTTTCAAAATGCCCCACATGGATCATTTCTGTCTTAAATGGGCCTTCAAAATGCCCAAACTTTCATGCTTATGTGAGCTTTCAAAATGCCTCATATGGATAATTTCTAGTTGAAATGGGCTTTTAACATGCCCTTTTAAAACAATGTAATCCTTCTTGATGAATTACTGATAATGTCACAGGAGATCGTTACAAGTTAAATTCTCTAGACTCTCTGGCTTCTTGGATCACTTGCTTTCAAGAAGGTGAAATGCTTAATCATTTTGGCCTCGCTTATTCATTTTCTCTAATAGAGGTAGAATAGGCATTCATTTGCTTTAATGACCTTCCTCATTTGAGACTTTCCTGTTTGAAAATATTTGTACTCTTTTCTTTATCGAAGAATGAAAGAATTTTGTAAAATATTTCCTATTGCAGGTTCATAATAGAATCAAATCATAGGCACGAGTTCAAAGAATATCAAAAGAATCAACCGCTCTTTAATGTTTTAGAATTATATCTCTTTGACAAGTATCAAAATTTGGTTTGGTTTCAGGATGGCTTTCCTATTTTCTATGGTCACATCTATTTAAGATGTCTCTCCTCTCTCGCTCTTTGTGAACTTTTCCATATGCCTCACTTTAAGGACTTGGTATTTTACCTGGATGCGGATAAAATGGCGCAACTAGCATAGTTAATTACTTAGACTTTCTAGAATACTTCTATTTCAGTTATCTAGAATCTTCCATTTAGACTCATCTAACCAAAGCAGTGCGAAAATATTGGTCTAAAAATGAAATTTCTGAGTGCTTGTGTGAGGTTGACTCTAACATGTGTTCTTTAACTCCCTTAGTCCATCTTTATGCAATAACATTTTGTTTGCTTCTTTTTTTTTTCTTTTTCCTATTTGAAACTTATCCATAAAGCCATGGCGATTAACCAATTGCTCTAGAGGGACAACTTAAGCTTTATTGTATATAGCTCTAACTTCTTAAGCTTGTTAAGAAGAACCTGTTATAGTCTAGCTGTATTGGTGGAAATCAGAAAATCTCTTCGTTAGAGTTCAATTTCCAAGCAACTGACTTAAACTAGATTTACCTATTTGTGAAGATTATGTTCGTCATCAAACGTCATCAATAGAAAATTAGTCCAGTCAGTTTTGTAATGTAATACACAAAAGATGCCCCATGTTGTACGCTCCTATATTTAAATACCAAACCTTTTTTCAATGAGAGAAGGCTATCTCATATTTGTAATAGGATAATGTTTGGGTATACTTCTTCTGAAGTAAGGTCAATGGTCCTTGTTTTACCAATTTTCAATCTTGATATTTTGTCAAAGATTATAACTATAATCATGAAAAGTTTTTAATCTTGTTGATATTCAAAGAACTGCAAAATTGCAAAATTGATTCAATGCTCATAACCTTGAAAGCAACACAAATTTATTTATTGCACAAAAGGCGGAG
Source organism: Hibiscus syriacus (assembly GCF_006381635.1). Taxonomy (NCBI): domain Eukaryota; kingdom Viridiplantae; phylum Streptophyta; class Magnoliopsida; order Malvales; family Malvaceae; genus Hibiscus; species Hibiscus syriacus. Next base: position 10,879,000 of record NW_024063059.1, on the reverse strand, counting down.
AAAGGAACTAAAACATGTTCAAACAAGATGCTGAAAATAGAAGGTACTATAGTGGTAGATAACAACTTCCACTTGTTTATTTAGCTTGCTCTATCATTCCTCGAATTTCAATGCCCCTGGTTCAAGTAAATTATGAACCTTGTGCTTCAATGCCCCACAATTCTCAGTATTATGCCCGAGCTTCCCATGTGGTAGCTACATATTGCATTAACATCATATCCTTCAGGAAATGGGGGTTCTTTTGGTTTAGACTGAACTAGAGTCACAAGATTCTGTCAAACTAGTAATGGGAGCAATTCTTCATATGTCATTGGAATTTCACCGATAGGAGCTTTCTCTCGGGTCATTCTATAAGGTTTGGCCCTATGTATAGATCTTGGCTCCTTTCTCGACGTCAGTACTGTCAGAGCCTCTTATCCTACCATTCTTGATAGTTGTTTCGATCATTTCTCCACACATGACGATGTTAGAGAAATTATTAGTGGTAGCCCCTATCATATGATTAATATAGGGATATTTTAATGCATTGATGAACAAAGTAGTGAACTCCCTTTTAGTCAATGGTGGATGCACTTGAGAAGCAACATGCCTCCATCATTGTGAATATTGTCGAAAGCTCTCGTTGCACTTCATATTCATGTTTTGAGACATTGTTTGATTAGGGGCCGTATTAGCCATGTGATTGTATTGACCCAAAAAGGCTTGAGCTAAGTCTTTCCAAGAATGTATTTGAGTATGATTTAGCTGATTATACCATTTGGAAGCAGGTCCAAATAAAATGTCTTGAAAATAGTGGATCAACAACTTTGGTGATATGAGATGAAGGGTATGTGGTCCCATTATACTTCTCGAAATTTGGAACCTTGAACTTTGGTGGGAGAACTAGGTCAGGGACCAAACTTAGCTCTTTGGCGTCAAACCCATAAAATGACTCAGCCATCTCTCTAGATTTTATCACCTCTTTTATATTTTTCAGTCGTTAGATGAATTTTTTCTTCTCAGCTATTTCATTTGGGTCAGGGACCTCATTATCAGTACAAAATTCATCTGGCTTCAACCCAGAAGCAATAGGATAGTCAGTGGGGAATGAAGCTCCAGCCTGATATTGTGGGTTCTTAACAGTGAAGTGGACAGGTGATTGGATTTCATGATGTGTAGAGGTGTGCCCCGAAATGTGAATAGGTGTAACACCCAGAGGATTTGTGGGGTTTTCAACAAGACTCTTTCAAGTGGTCAAATGCTTTCCAAACATTTCTTTCATCTTGTTCATCATATTGATCTGAGAGTTTGCAATATTAGCTTCAATTTGTGCCAACTTGCTCCTCAATTCTTCTTACATCTCTTTTTTCTCTATCTCAAATTTGGCTAGCCTATCCTTAGTTTCTTTAGACATTTTTCTTATGTCATGCTAAGCGTTCTTGCTACAAGTAAGAACCAAGATCACTTCAGTCAAAATCTTTATTTTAATGAATGAATGTTTTAATGCATGGTTTGGAAATGTATTGAGCAATACAAATGTAATGAAAACAAAAGAAATTAATATAAAATGTATGGAAAAAGAAAAAATAAATAAAAAATAAAAATAAATTGAAAAAATAAAATAAAATGGTTAGTACCAATTAATGGAAAGAAAAGATCCTATCTATCATGATATATATATATATATATATATATATATATATATATAAATCCTAACCTCATGCTTTCTAGTTCCATGTTTTATTTGGAAAATTAACCTAACTGCATGATTACTAGTTCGTATACATTTATTCAAAAAAATCAAATAAATTAAAAGACGAAAGTTAGAGCTTATTTCTCCTTCTACGGACAACGTTTCAGCATTATCTTAGATCGGATGAATTTCTAGGATTTATTATTTGCAATGTTTCAGTTCTAAGATAAAAGGTACTCGAATTGTCCTTGTTGGTGCCCCTTGGGTTGCCAAACCCTCAATCCTAGTCCATTACAGACTTAAGTAGATCGAGTTCAATTCGAGGGGACACATTTCCCTATGCCATACACGGAGAATAAATTCTCACGAAAATATAGAATATATAAACCCCAAAATATACTTGCTAGGTCTGACACAGAGAATAAATTCTCACGAAGTTGTCGTTTTCACTCCCACTTAAAAGGAAAAAGAGCTCAAGTATAGAGCTTATGTTTATACAATGAAAGTGTTGTGTGTGAGGAGAAATTCTTAAACCTTTGACAAAGCATCACGAAAATTGAATCCTAATATCTGAAAATAAAAACATTAGTATATAATGATATATAAAATAATAAAGAATTGAAAGAAATCAAAAGATTCATAAATTAAATAAAATTGAATTTTCAATTTCTAACTTATAGAGACAATATATAATCGACTTAGGTTTGACCAGATCCCAATGGAGTCGCCAAGCTATCGCAACCAGTTTTCGCCCGGACACTAATTTTTCTTGGCGAGAAAGTAATGTGAATAAATAAATGGTTTTTAATGAAATGTTTTGGAGTCGCCATCGGCCTTTTGGGTTAGGTAGGTCGAATACCTAAAAATCATCTTTTAAAAGAGTTTTTAAGAAAACATCAGTTAAAAGATAAATCGGTCTGCGTTTAACCAAAATTCGTTCTTTTTAATAATAAAAAGGGATTCGTGGTCGGTTACGTTTGGGGAATGATTAACACCCCCACAATGCCCAAAATTGGTACCCGACGGTTATAAATTGTCTATATTAGTAGAAATATAAGAATTCGAATATAAATTTAATTTACGATCCTATTATTTTAGATTCAATTGGATAATACTAAGGAAAAATATATTAAAATAATTTTTATAAAACTAAAATAAAAATATATTTTTTAGGGTTTTATAAGTAGGATATTTATTTATTTAAAAATATCATAAATTGACATCTAGTTATTTTAAGAAAGCCATTTTCTTAATATTAAAAAATAAATAAATATTAATAAAAATATGATATTTTTTTCCTGAGAAAATCATATTAAAATAGTTTAAATAAAACTAAAATAAATATATTTTTTAGTTTTTTATAAACATGGTATTTATTTAATTAAAAATATCAGAAAAGAACATCTAGTTACTTTAAGACATCCACTTTCTTAATATTTAAAAATAAATAAATATTATTATTTAATTAAATATATATATTCATATGATTAAAATAAAATGAATAAAAATAAAGAGCAATAATTTAAAGGACTAAATTTAAAATATTGAAACATAAAGGACAATAATAAAATTTCAATTAACAGAGACAGAAATAAAAAAATTTAAAACTATAAAATCATATTCATAAATAAAATAATAACAAAATTAATTAATGACAAAAATGAAATAAAATAGAATAAAAATAATATAAAAATGATATATATATATATATATATATAACGTACAAACTCATAAAGGATAAGGATTAGAAGAAGAATAAATATTAATCCATGTGAAATTATGATTAAAACAAAACAAACTTAGAAGATTTAGTGTAACAATTAATCCAAATATTTGAATAAAGTGTGAATCTAAAATAAGAACAAAATACAAAAAAATGAAAGAAATATGTAACACCCTAATTTAGTCTGACCCAAAATCCGATCAACTAGAGTATTATACGAGATCACTGAAGTGGCTAACTCAATTTTTTTTTAAAAACACGTTAATACTTGAGAAATCATAACTGAAGCATCATTCATAAAAAAAAGGAGGAATGACAAAGGAATTTGAATTTACAAAATGGAGAGATCTCAATTACATCCCAAAGACATTGAAATGTTAAATGAAAGTAGAGTTACGACTGAATACAAAATGGTTTACGAATAGTACATGCCCTTTAAAATAAACTCAAGACGTATTCTGAAGTCTCGATAGGTCTGGAATCACTGGTGATTATAACACTTCTTAAGATCTCCTTGGAACTTGTGCACAGAAACACATTCTGAACACTGAGCTTACGAGCTCAGTGCCACACTAATAAATGTATTATACTATGTGTATTCACTACATGTGCATTCTAGTAGGCAGAGATGTTAACATATAAGAAAACTATCATGCAAATATGAGGTAGGCATCATGGTGTAGTCAGAGTGTCTACATCTCGAGACACACACCCTTCTAGCCTACCAATAATACCCCTGATTATTTCTCAAAACTGAATATTTATGGTGAGATCCGGAACTACATCAGAAATGTACACCCAACTAGCTCACTCCTGAGAGTCTTAGGGCATCTACGCCCAACTAGAAACTGAAGTGCCCTGGTACTAGCTGAGATATATCCATATAGTGTAACAAACAAGACTATCGTCATACTACTAAAGTAACTCGAGTGTCCTGACTATTTCCCGAGTGTCACATAATGGCTAGTTTTATGTCATCTTAATTTTCATCATTTCTAGTTGTAATTGTATTTCATTAACTGTTCTCGCTTGTAATTTTATTTAAAGAAGTTTTGATGTTAAAAGACTTCTTCTTCCAACCCCTTGATCAAATTGGGTTTCTTACCCAAAATCAGTATGTTGGTACTGATACTATGCTCTTTAATATCAATATTGGCCCTTGAGTATCGGTACTCACCCAGGGTACCGATACCAAAATTGACTATTGGAATTTGAAGAAACTGGACAGTGTCGATACTCTTAATTAAAGTATCGATACTTCTGAACTAGGGTATCAATACAATCCTAAGTATCGATACCAAAATTTGGTTCGATGTTTTGAAAATTCACTCAATATCGATACCCGTACTTAGAGTACCAATACCCTTCACACGGTATCGATACCCCTTGAGTACAAATACCAAAATATGTTATTGGAATTTAAAATCTAAAATTATATCGATACCTAACCCATTGGTATTAATATGCAATGAACAATATCGATACACAATGAACATGTATCGATACTCCCAGTCAAAAACCCCTTGTTTTAAGTTATCCGAAGAATAATATCGATATTATTCATCAAATAGTGATACTCAAACCCAAAAATGCCCTATTTTGAGCAAACAAATTCTACCTAACTTACCCCAAAGACCTTACTAAGGCACCCAACTATTATTTAAGTCTTATGTATGATAAGAACGATCATTATGGGGCAATATTCTTGTTGAAAAACACCATATACTGAAATATACCATGAACATGCTTACATGGTTAATAAATCATGTAAACCAACCAAACACATCTAGTGATCTGCAAGACGTAAAAATAAGTTATAAATGTGATACCTTGGATCCTAACCTGCTTGAAATGCTCAAAGTCCATCCAAGTGTTAGATTTTCATTTCTCTTGATCTTGGAGCTCTCTCAAGCTTCTCTCACTAGACAAATCATATACATGTACATGAGTTACTAACTTATTTGGAAGCTTAGGAAGATGTTAAGTAAGTTTCCTAAAGTTTAAATCTCCCCAAAATGAGATGAAAAGCCATGGTTTTCTAAACCCCCACTAAGGACCACCATGGCCAAAGCGTGCCTTTGGGAGCTTGAAATGGAGCTTTGGGTGAGAGGATTACAAATCTTACTTTGATATGTTCTTACTAAACTGGTAAGGTTACAAAGTTTTCACCTTTTCTAGCTCAACTTGAAGAAGAAGGAGATGGAGATGGAGATAGAGAGAAAGAGATAAAAGAAAAAAAAAGATAATGAAAATGAGAAGAGGGTGGTTCAGATGGAGATGGAGAGAAAGAGATAAAAAAAGATAATGAAAATGAGAAGGGGGTGGTTCAGCCGATTACATCACCACCCATTAAATAAATTCAACCTTTCAAAAATTGACATAATTACTCCCTTAGTCCTCCGCCTTTCACTTCAATATTACAAATTCCATTTTACAACTAATTAGGCTCAACCCAAGTCCAATCCAACTCCCATTTGGACTAAGTTTTCCTACAAGGCTAATAAGCTGGCCTAAACCCTCTCGGTTTAGCCCGAAACTCCTAACCCAAACTTTGGGGCGTTGCAAAATAATTCTCGATAAAATTTTATTTGCTATCTCCTCCTTTTTTTTAGATTAGATGAGAGCCTATTTATAGGTCTCCAAAAGACCTAAAAAGAAAACTCTAACATTTTTTTTCATTAATGCTAAATACAAATCTAAAAGAAAATAAATCTTACCATAATACATAAGATCCTAAATTACACTAAATAAGTATGAAAAGTCTAAAGTTTAATTTAATTACAAATAATCAACAAAATAATTAAAAATTCATAATAAATTAAAAATCTCGTAGTGGGCCAATATTGAATTTTCTACGTGTATTGTTCGCTAAAATAAGAATATCTTGAGTTCTCGATGTTCGATTGAGACGGTTCAAAATGCATTAGAAAGCTAATTGAAAGACGATCCTATTTCAAGAAGATACTATACCTTGAAAATGTCTGAATAACGTATAAAAACTCTTCATAATTTGTCTGATGTATCGAACTTCAAATTCAACTTCAATAAAAAAAATTTAGTCCTTGTAAAGGATACACAAAACAAAAATAAGATATTACAACATAAAATATTGTGTCTACCTATAATTGGTGTACTTGTTGCTAACTATATGTTCCCATGTCATATTTACGTGGAATCTAAGATGCTTTTTATCCTTCAATTAATTAATTAATTGTGGGACAAATTGTAATTGTTAATGTATCTTTATTATAGAATATTAGTTTAGGTTTTGCACGTGGTGTAGGGTTTAGGGTGACCATCCCACGCAGATACTTGAAGTATCGAGTTGAGTTGTTTTCGTACTAGAGTAGTCTCACAATACATTTTTTTTCTGAAATAATCAATAGTGTTTAATGTACTGACCATATTTGTATTTAAATTTTAATTCATAATTAGAGTGATTTGTATTTATAATAAATTGTGTTATCTTATTTTTAAAAAAGAATCATATATAGAAGACTAATTTTATTAAAATAAAAAAATATCTAAATTATAGTCGCAAACGTAAATTAAAAACATAATAAGAAAATGTTCCTATAATCATTAACATAAGAAATTAGACACTTAAGATCAAACAAGGACCATACTAGAAAAGTACTAAAATATTAATCAAATAAACGAGGACAAAAGGTAAATAAGAACAAATATGACCATATCGACAAATGAACCACAAAAGGAGATCAAATTATTGAAAGACAACTGAAAAACCAGAAATCAAATTATAGGGACACAAGAAAACTATCCATAAACGTAAATTGTATATCTAAATCTAATATGAGGATCCAAAGCATGGAAAATTAGCATGATAATAATTAAGTGTCATCTTAATCAGTCGTGAAGATTGTTGGATTAAAATCCATAATTAGGGGCACATATTTATAATGTATATTGTTATCATAAAATATGACATAAATCAAGTGATCAATTATGTTATAACATCATAAGGTACTAGAAGTGTCATGGAAATAAAAGTGTAGATACTATTAAAGTTGTATTTATAATTCAATGAGAGGCAAATTTATAAGTACATACAATAATTGATTCTTAAATTAACTATATAAAAGGACTATGGTCCCCAAGATATAGATAATCTCATATTTACTATTGTCCTGTTAGAGAGTTTATACTTAAGGCAAATCTATCTTCTTAGAAAATCACAACCAAAGAAAGATTCAAGGATTTTAACCTATCAATTAATTCAGGTATGCTTCTGCATCTAATATTTATTTTATTATTGATGATTTGAAATGATTAGATCTTGGTCAATTTCATATTTATTATGATTTAGTTATAACAACGATATCAAATTCAATCTTGAGAAAAATAATAAATAAAAATAATGACTAAAACGATTGTAAACGTGTTATAAGGCAAATGAAAACGTGCCATAAAGATTGAAAAAACCGTAACATAAAGACAGAGTTATTAGAAAATTAAAAAACAAGACAAAGATAATTATATGATATAATAAAAGAAAAAAATAAATAAATATCGACAATCGACAATCAACACCAAACTTGATGTCGTTGTCATTCACAAAGATAAAATGAAAAGGACTAACATCAGCGTAAAAAATTAGAGAAAACTAGATCATATTTATAATAATAATAATAATATTGAATCACGTTAAATATCATGTTTTATACTTATCTTATTTTATATTCATCTTATTTTTGTTCTCTAAGATCAAAACTCGTTTCTTACATCATGAAAATAATTCCAAAATTATTCATCTTAATTTTGACAATTCTACTACTTTCGTGGGTTCCTAAAGTCATGTAAGATATGCTCCATTAAAACCCTGACCATTGTCTCTTCATAATTCAAAAGAGATGAAAATTCATTTATCACTTAATAATTTTATTAGCGAATCTCCCTTATAACCTGGCATGTTTGTTGATGAATCATGACTTAATCTTGTTTTTCAATTGTATTTACTTCCCCATGAATATGATGCTTCGCGTTTCTAAAGAGGTTTACCTCCTTTTTTATTAAAAAATGAAGACATCTACAATGAGTTAAAAAAACCCACATTATACTTACTTTTTTCAGATAATCACATATGTTTTGGGTAAAAGTTACAATATATATATTTTTTGAAAAGAGGACTCGTTAAAAATCCCTTCTAGGACCTGTAAGCAGAAAATAGTACCCACAAAGATATATTATCTAGGAACAATATTGTGAGATACAACAAAAGTATAATCTTAAGACAAACCGAGTCAAAGAACAAACAACACCCAAATGTAAGGGCCCAAGATACTAACCTATGAGTACTGTATTGTTAGTAATGCTCATATGGTATAAACATAATATCACACAATGGGAAGAAATATCACTTGTGAAAGCTATTTAAAGAGCCTTAACTTCCCACCCTAGATGAATGTGGATAGACATCTCCCTCGCATGTGTACACCGCCGGCACTGCCATCCAGCTCGACTCAGTTCGGTTCGTGGTCGTGACAATAAGTGTCTTTGACAAGTCCAAAAAAATTTTCTTTTAAAATTATTTTTGCAAAATCAGAAATAAAATTTTCTAAATGGTATTTATAGGCAAATAAATATTTTCTATACATATTTAATACAAAACATTTGTTGACTGTTTTCATTTACTGACTGGAGTAATTTACGGGTTTATTTGCTGTAATTTAACAGCCATAAAGTTGTGTATTTATGTATGATTATTTGTTGGGATTCTACAGAATGTATCTAGACGTGTAAGAGGTCAGCTACAACCATTTATAATATTCGATAACAAATTAATTTCTGATTTAAATCAGAGTAGATGGAGGGCTTATTTACAGTCGTTTGACTAGCTGTTTTAACATCTTATTTTACTTTGAATGTGGATAGGTTTGAGTCTAGATACAACCATCTAAATTCAATTTATTTTAGCAAATTTATAGTCATTAATTACGTAAATAAAATCTGAATTTACTTCATATTTTATTTGGGCATTTTTAACCCCGAAGCAAGCCTATAAATAGAAGACAATTTTGAGCTTTTCAAAATCATTCAACGTTTCTTTTCTTGCTTTCTATTCTCTCTACAAAAATACTTTTACAAAGTATTCATACAGTTCTAAGAGAAGAGCAATACCACTGTCTGTCCACTCCGATCTTCGGGTGTACGATTATTTGGAGCTATTGTGTTAACCTAGGGGGACGAGCACCTTACGTAGCGATTACATACATTGACGAGAAGTCATTTCTAAGGCAGTGGTTTCATACCACAACACAATTTATTCCTTTCCATTTAAAATTTATTATTATCCATTCCATGCTAACAGTTCGATTTTGTAGTACATTTTACTAACATTTTAGAAATGATTTATTACTGCAAAATGTCGAATGTCATGACTAAGATTATTCCTGACTTATCCAAGCTCGATGCACTTGATAAGACCAATCATTAGAGGTCATCTCAACGGATAATCATTTTCTTCAAACAGGACGACCTTAAGTACGTGTTGCTAAAGTCGGTGCCTCAACCCACTTTGTTTACTTTAAATGCCACTTTCAATGACGTCGAAGGTGACACCACTCTTGTTCCTACCAGTGAATTTCTTTCTTTTGTAGATGTTGCTGCCACTTTCCAGGCATCTTTGAAGAAATGGGTAAAGGATAACAAGATGGTTCGTGGTTTTCTCCTAAGTCACATATCAAACAAACTCTTTGACATATTTCTTAAGGAGAAAAGTGCTAAGGTGATATGGGACACATTGGAAAATAAGTGCGGAACCAACGATGCTAGCATAAAAAAGTATGTGGTGGGTGAGTGGCTCAAGTTTCAGATGTCTGATGACAAACGAATCATGGATTAATTCCATGATTATGAGAAGCTATTTTCCGACATCCTAGCCGAGGGCATGAAGATGTGCGAAGTACTGCAAGCAAATTTGCTCATTGAGAAGCTGCCTAAGTCTTGGTTCGACTACTGCATTTCCTTGAAGTAAAAGAAAAGGGTGTTCATAATTGAAGAACTAGTTAGCCATATGAAGATAGGAAGCCAATCAAATCAAGGTTAAGTTGATTTTTCTAGTAATATTTCTTTTGAGGATAATCTAGTTGAATTTGGGTCTACCTTAGTGCCCAAGTTTAATAATCCCAAAAGACGAGGTGGCCATAAGTATAAGTTTAAAGCCCAATAAGCCGTTAACTTCAAGAAGCCCACAAAGGTGAAGGGTCCACCAAAACCCTTCAAGTGCTATGTGTGTGGATGGGCCAAACACAAAGCCTACCAGTTCTAACAACTATCGGGCCTCCAGAATAAGAACAAGCCACCGTCGAACATTGCTGAAAATGATGACAATGTCATAGCAGTGTTGGTTTCTAAAGTCAACCTAGTGGAGAACAATGTTGAGTGGACCGTGGACACTGGCACTTCTAGACATTTATGCACCAAACGAGAATTGTTCATCGAGTTCGAGGATATTAAGAATGGTGAACAAGTGTACATGGGGAACTCTACTAGTTCTGAAGTGCTAGGGAAACGGAAAGTTTTACTTAAGCTAACTTCTGCCAAAACCTTAGCTTTAAATAATGTTTTGTATGTACATGCCCTCGATAAAAGTTTGATTAGTGGTAGGTTGCTGAATATGGTAGGCATTAAACTAGTTTTCGAAGAAAATAAACTCGTACTTTCTCGGGATGGTGATTATGTATGAAAAAGGTTATTTAAATGGAGGCTTATTTGTAATTGAAACCCAGTTTAATGAAAGTAATAAAACAACCACTTTTTTATATTATTGACACCCTTGATATGTGGAATGCTAGATTATGACAAGTGAACATCCACTCTTTTTAAAAACTCATTAAGATGAATTTACTTCCTAATATAGATGAGAATAGCTTTAACAAATGTGAGATTTGTGCAGAAGCCAAGCATAATTAACCTTCTTTCAAAACTATTTCTAATAGAAAAATTGAACTATTAGAACTTATTCACACTAATCTAGCAAACTTTAGAAACTCACAGAGCAAGGGAAGTAAAAGCTACTATATAACCTTTGTTGATGAATTTTTGAGATACACAATGGTATATCTTTTTAGAACTAAATATAAAGCGGATAACTTGTTTCTTATTTATAATGCATAAGTTGAAAATCAGCTTGATAGAAAAATAAAATGGCTTAGGTCTAATAGAGGTGGTGATTACGAATATAATTTTCTTAAAGAGGTGTGCGAAAAGAATGACATTATTCCTGGAACCTTTTTCCCTAAACAAAATGGGATAGCTGAGAGGAAAAATAAAACCTTAAAAGAGATTATGAACTATCTACTTTCAAGTTCTCATTTATCTGACAACATGTGGGGGAAGCCATTATGTCAACAAATCACATTTTAAACCAAGTAGCTCATAAGAAATTAGACTACACCCCATATGAGTTATGAAAAGGTTATGTATCTAATTTGCAATACCTGAAAGTGTGAGGATGTCTAGAGAAAGTAGGATTGCATGATATTAAGAAGTCAACCATCGGTCCCAAAATCATTGATGTGATTTTTATCGAGTATGCTTCAAATAGTGTTGTATATAGATTCATTTATCTACATGATTTCTCTATTTATGAATCTAGGAATGTTGTGTTCTTTGAAGATAAGTGATGTAGAATCCATTTCTGTTCTTATAGCTCAGGCTTTTCAGTTCGATAAGGATCCAAAGTCGTATGATAAAGCTATAAGTTCTATCGACACTAGTTTCTTGAGAACTATAAATGAAGAACTAAAATCAATAATGTCTAATCAGATGTGGGAGTTGGTATATTCTCCTAGAGGGTTTAGACTGATTAACTCTAAGTTAGTTTTTAGGAAGAAACTTAGTCCAAATGGGCCAATCTAGAGATATAAGGCAAGACTAGTAGTCAAAGGATTCACCCAAAATTTTGGTATAGACTTTTTTTTATACATACTCTCATGTAATAAAAATCTCAACGAGTTATGCCTTGTTTGCGATAACGTCTATTCATAAGTTGCATGTATATCAGATGGATATAAAGACTGCATTTTTGAATGAAAATATCTAGATTAGGAGATCTATATGGAGCAACCATTGAATTTTGAAGCATCTGGTTCAAAAGAAAAAGTGTGTAGAGTTAAAAAGTCTCTTTATCGCTCTAAACAAGCTCCTAAATAGTGGTACAGGAAATTTCATAAAACCATTTTAAGCTTTGGTTTTATCGTAAATGGAATGGATGCATTGTTTATTTAAAAATGTTTGGGATTGATTCATTTATCATAAGTTTGTATGTTGATAACATATTGTTATTCAGTGATAACATCGAATCCATTAACAAAACTAAAAAATTTTTGTCCACTAAATTTGAAATGACAAACTTAGAAGAGGTTGATATGATATTAGCAGTTAAGGTTACCAAAACTTATAAGGGACTTTCTTTAAATCAAACACACTATATTGAGAATGTGTTAAAGAAATTTGATAATTTTGATGTAACCCCTGTTAGAACTCCTTATGACTATAGTATAAGAATCGTTAAAAATAAAGGAAGTAATATTTCCCAACAAGAGTGTGCTAAAATCATCGGGAGTCTTATTTTCTTAATGAACTACACTCGACTAGATATTGACTATAATGTGAGTAGGTTGAGTAGATATACTCATAATCCTATTGGTAAACATTGGACTGCACTCAGACTCTTACTTAAGTATATTAAATGTACTATGGATTGGAAACTCGATTTTTTTTACTATTCTTCAATTTTAAAAAGATATTGTGACACAAACTAGGTTACTGATAATGATGAAGTAAGCTCTACGAGTGAGTATGTTAAGCAGACTTGTATCGCTCATTCTACCATGGAGTCAGAGTTCATTTCTCTTGACTTAACTGGGTAATAAGTTGAGTGGCTAAGAAATCTGATAGCAATAATACCCTTGTGGGGGAAACCAACTCCTTCGGTGTCATTATTGTGTGATTCACAAGTTGCGATATGTGTGACTCAAAACCATGTTTACAATGGTAAGAAGAGACATATTCACATTAAACATGAATCAGTTAGACGTTTAATAAGGAATGAATCACTCTCTTTAGAGTATGTGAAGTTAGAGAGGAACCTAGTTGATCCGCTTCCCAAAGGATTAAGTTGGAATATGGTTATAGATTCCTCCAAGGGGATGGGTCTAAAGCCCATTGGATGAGGAATTCATGATAGATACCCAACTTATCTAAGTTCAATGTGGTCAAATAAAACCATGGAAAAACTCATATTGTACATTTACTTACCTATATCTATCACAAATAATGTACATGCATAGTGTCACAGTTGTCCCTTCGGGGGAAAATCTGACTAGTTACGATGGTAGGCTTTTTTGAAATGATTTTAATGAAATTTTGGGAGTCACCGCCAATCATTTTTAAGGTGCGATTGAATTCCTTAAATTAGGTAGTTTTTAATAAAATATTTATTATCAAAAATACCAAATTTTAGTATGCTAAAATCAGAAATCAGGTTCAGGAATTGGTTACGAGTGGGGAAGGATTAACACCCCCACAACGCCCAAAAATTGGTACCTGGTAATTCCATAAAAAGTTTATATTTAGCTCATTTTCACTTAATTAACTGGGTATCTTAAGGCACATTTAGGTTCATATAGATGCATTTAGGATCATATAATTGTATGTGGTATAGTTGTTCTTCCGCAATATCTTATTTTGTAAATTGGTGTTGCTTAATGGGGAAGGTTGTGTTTGGTTGATGTTTTATAGGTGCTTGAAGCCAAAGGAGAGTGAGGAGATTTTTTATAGCAATTTGGAGTGAGGCTGCATCGAAAGAATACTGCAGCAGCTTGGAAAACATTTCTAGGTGCAGAAAAAGGCAAAAGAGTCGAAGATATTTTTACGAAGGAGTCAGTTGTCTAGCCCACACGTGTTCCCTCATACCAACTGCTCGTGAAATGACCACTGCTAGCTTTTTACAAACCTTCACATTAAGGGAACGATACCTAGGGTACAGAGGGAATTTTGGCACAAAACCCTAGAGCATTCCCTCGGTATAAAAAGATAAGGATGCCCTAAAATTAAAGGGGATTCTTTTTGGAAAAGTGAGATAATCAAGAGAGAATGTGGCTACAAAGTTTTCATTATTTTCCTTCATCTTCTTCTTTGTGGTTTCCTCTATAGCCAAGCTTCAAGGGGGTAGTAAGCTAGGCCTTTGAGAGAAGCAAGCTCACTAAGGTGGTTCACGATGGCCCAAGGAAGCTCATGACAACTCACTTTTTTGGGAGTTTTCTCTTACCTTTGTGCTTTCATTTCATTTTATTTGTGGGTTTGGAATGGAACAAATTGTTATTATGGATGATTTGTGCCCCACCATAAACTAACCATATTTAGTGAGGGTTAACTTGATTAATATTTTGTTTGAATGAATGTTTATGTTTTTATGTTAAATATTTGCTTTGCTCATTGTAATTATTTACTTAGGATTCTAATAACTTACGAGAGTAGCCATTTCCTAAATGATAACTTCCTTAAAATGTTACTTTTAAGGCCTTTTTCAAATAAGTTATTGATTGTTTAAAAGATCATTTTAGTCATTTTAGGATCATATAGTTGCATATAGTTGCATTAGTGGTGGTATTGCTATTTTATATTGTAAAGGTGTTGTGTGAAAGAAAGGTGCAGTTATTTATGTTGTGCCGAAAATATCAAGCAAAAGGTTGCACTGGGAAGGAATACCGTGACATGACACGTTGCTGAATTAGATGGAAATGCCTTGGCATTTCTGGAACAGAAAAGGAAAAAAAGATATTTTTGTAAAAAGACAGTTGGCAAGGTACGTGTCTGATTGTTATTACCACCTACTGGGGACCAGTGCCACCTGTAAGGAAATGATTCATGCCTAAGAAGTGATTCTAGGGATATGATGGTTAATTGGAAAGCTAAAACCCATTATTACCCTTAGATATTACATTATTATATACACCACATATGAGAGAGAAAAGAGAAGAGAATCGATCACCTCAGCTAGGTTTTCTTACCTTCTTCTCCATATCCTTCTTTTCATTCTCTAGTGATGTTCCTCCATTTACGAGATCCAAGGAGTGGCGAGCTAGGCGTCCGAGAGGAGCTAGCAAGCTAAGGCGAGTCGTGGTGGTTGAGGAGAGCTTCGACTTCGCGCGTCGAAGGCTTCTTCTCCCTTCCCCTTTGCTGTTATTTTCCATTTGATATTGGGTTGTTGGAATGGATAAATTTCTTATTTTGTTTCATGGTTGATTCGAATCCCACCATGAACTAACCTTATTTGGTGGGGTTGATTTTATGGAAGTTTAACATTATTTTAATGGTATATTTATTTTATCTTTTGTATTTACTTGTTTTGCTTATGAATGCTTAATAGTCTAAGTTTGTAGGAGGCATGAGAGTGTTCATTATGTAGATGAAGGCTAGGTGTTCAAGAGAAACTTAACTATTAATGGTTGTAGTATTAAATAGAAACACAAGTAAGATCCATATAAGCAATGGGGTGTAGTATTTTCTTAAGCTTTGAACCGACCTAGTAATATTGCATCATAATCCCTTAGTGTTTGAGAGAAACTAAGAATAGGATTTCAACAACTAAGAGGGGTAGTTTTTATAAATAGTTTAGGCTACCATAGTTGAGACTGAGAAGAGATGTCGTGGTATTCTATGCTATTAGGTTCCTTTGACAAGAGATAGTAGGAGCATTTTTGATAAACCCTATCGAGCAAGTGAAGTTTAGATAGATTAAATCTGCTTGAGATATAAGTTTTAGCATCTTTAGATCAATCCCTACCATTCATTCTCGTAAAAGCTTGTTGTGTGAGGATTATCAAACTATCATTTATTTACTGTTTTTCATTGCCTTGACATTTCCATCATTATCAATATTATAATCTGCTCTTGCCACTACATTTCCATTTGCTACCTCATCATACTATCAATCCATATCCACCATATACACTTTCCATTGTCGTGGCATTCTCCATTAGTACATATCAACACTAACTATACTTAGATTGAGTAGTGCGTTGCTTTGGTTAAACTTTGTAATTTCCACCAATCCCTGTGGAGACGATACTCATTATCACTTTATCACTTGAGTGATTTTGTATACTTGCACATTATTTGCGTATAATTTATAATACTCACAACACACAACAAGTTTTGGCGCAGTTGCTGGGGATTGACAGTGTGAAGTTAATTAGTTTTTGCTAGAGCATTTTATTTTTGCAACTTTATTTTTGTATTGTTTACTTGATGGTTTTGCTTTATTCTTTTTTAGGTTTATTTAGTGTCTGCCTAGAAGACATTCTGAAGAGCCATTGGAAGCGATAGAACCTGAGATTGAAAGATTCTTTAGAAAAGGAGATGTGCTCAACGTGCTCGAGAAAATATGCATCAAATTAGAAGTTATGGCATTGGTCAAGATGATAGAATTCATAATGCCAAGGCATTGCAAAATGTTGGACCTATTAATAGGCCTCATGTTATTCGTGATCATTTAAATCCGATGCTAGATGATTTGAATCCTGGAATTATTGCACCCGAAATTCAAGCTACACATTTTGAG
Source organism: Hibiscus syriacus (assembly GCF_006381635.1). Lineage (NCBI taxonomy): Eukaryota > Viridiplantae > Streptophyta > Magnoliopsida > Malvales > Malvaceae > Hibiscus > Hibiscus syriacus. Next base: position 10,862,017 of record NW_024063059.1, on the reverse strand, counting down.
CTTAAACCAGTTATGTTTAATATGTTGAATTCTATAGGGCAGTTTGGAGGCATGCCAACTGAAGAGGCCAGACAACATATTCATAATTTTTTAGAGGTTTATGATTCCTTTTGCTAAGAAGGAGTACACGAGGATGTTCTGATATTAAAGTTGTTTCCATATTCTTTGAGGTGACTGAGCAAGGGCTTGGTTGAGTGGTGTTCCATCCGGATCAATGGAATCATGAGCTGATCTTTGCAAGAGTTTGTTATTGTGGTATAACCCACCGAACAAGAATCCTTAACTAAGGAATGACATAGCATCCTTTCGTCAGGGTGACGATGAATCAATGTATGAGTGTTGGATCATTATAAGAGTTTGCTTCGAAAGTGTTCAAATCATGGTTTTCATGAATGGACTCAAGTAGTTATGTTTTATAATGGAGTTAATGCACCCACGAGGATACTGCTAAATGCCTCGATAAATGGAACACGGTTGGATAAATCACCTACTGAGGTGTTTGTTATTTTGGACAGAATTGTTAATGATGACTATCAATTTCTTTCCTTAAGGCTTGGGAGTGGGAGGAAAGAACTTGGAACATTTGAGTTAGATACCAAGGATTCAGTGTTCACTCAACTCTCAACTATCACTAATATGCTGAAAATTTTACAACGTTTCACTGATGTGAAGGAAGTGAAAGCAACTAGCTTGGCATGTTTGTTATGCCAAGGCAATCATCACGAGAGTGAATGCCCGACTAACCATGATTCCATCAACTTTTAAGGTAATTTCAATCGAGGTAATAATAACCTTATTCTAACACTTATAATGCGGGATGACATCAACATCCCAATTTTTCATAGGGAAATCAAGGAGCCCACAATACTAGTCAGTCCACTCGACAACAGAATCACAATGAATCTGAAGGCTACCAAAATGCTATGCCATGGCATAATACCAACAAAGGAGCTTCATCTTCAATGAGCATTAGTTCATTGGAAGCTACAATTCAAAATTCCATATCTACTATGAAGACAATGTTGTAAGACCATTCTACTTCAATTAAGAATCAATGAGCTTTACTTCATAGTCAAGGCGCCTGACTTCAAAGCCATAGATCATCTTTGAGAGCTTTGGAAGGTCAAGTTAGTCAGATTGCTACGACATTGCAAGAGCATCAGCAAGGATGTTTTCCAAGTGACAATGAAGTCACTAATACACATGGAAAATAACATTGTAACATGTTAACTCTTTGGAGTGGACCACAAATTAACCAACAAGTCAAGGTTTATGGAACACAACAGGATGATTCTACCCTATTACTGAAAAGGGTGAGTTGAATTACATGATGATATCATTTCTGAGAAGGACAAGGAGAAGGGTTCTACAAATGAGCATGCCAAGGTACAACATTCTAATGCCAAAGCAAAAGCAATTCTTATTCTTACAGTTAAGGAAGCTAGACCCCCATCACCCTTCCCGCAAAGATTGAATAAGTATAATGATGAAGTTCAGTTCAAAAAGTTTGTGGACATTCTTGAACAACTCCATATTAATGTACCTCTATTAGAAGCTATTGAACAGATGCTGACGTATGCCAAATTTCTTAAGGAAATTTGTACCAAGAAGAGGAAAGTAGAGATGTATGAGACAGTTGCCACGACAACAGAATTTTGTTCTCCATTGAGTAAGTTGCCACCAAAGCAAAATGATCCGAGCAACCTCATTATTCCTTGATCTATAAGAGTTAATTTTGTTGGAAAGGCACTATGTGATCTTGGTTCAAGTGTAAATTTAATGTTGAAATCTATATTCTTGAAGCTTGGCATAGGAGATGCAAGACCCACATCGGTTATTTTACAACTTGTCGATAGATCCCATGTTAAACCTGAAGGGAGAGTCAAGGATGTCATAGTAAGGGTGGATAAGTTTGTATTTCCAGTTGACTTCTTAATTATGGATTGCGAAGTTGATGCCAAGTCACCCATCATTTTGGGTAGACATTTCCTAGCCATTGGTCGTATTTTGATAGATTGTGAAAAAGGTGAACTCATCATGAGAGTGGTTGATCAGTGTATGACTGTCAATGTGTTTCATACTTTCAAGTATATTGATGACACTAAAGAATATCAAGGCATTTCTGAATTGAACTCAGTAATTGAAGAAGAAACTGAATGGTTTTGCCAGAACAATTTTACTCTACTAGTAGATATGGAATATTGGATGGATGATGAAAGCTTACTGGGGTACGAGCCAATTTCAAAGGATCAATCTAGCTTACTACTAGCTAGATCATGTATGAATTTTGATGAATTTATTCGTCCTAAGCCATCATTATTGCATACACCTACCTAGAGCTAAATACCTTGCCAGGGCATCTTAAAAATGTTTACTATGGCTGACTTGAAAGGAATTAGTCCCACAATTTGCATGCATAAGATTCTACTCGAGGAATTCCACGAAAACTCGATAGAACCATAAAAAAGACTCAACCCTGTTATGAAAAAAGTGGTAATGAAAAAAATTCTTAAGTGGCTTGATGCTGGAGTGATTTACCCTATATAAAAAAGCTCATAGGTGAACCCTGTACAATGTGTGCCAAAGAAAGGAGGCACAACTGTGGTTACCAATGAGGATAATGAACTATTACCCACTCGCACTGTTACTGGATGGAGGATATGCATGGGTTACCGTAAACTCAACAAAGCTACAAAAAAGACCATTTTCCTCTACCTTTCATCGACCAAATGTCGGATCGATTGGCAGGCAAAGCATTCTATTGCTTTTTTTATGGGCACTCAGGGTACAATCAAATTACCATCGCACTAGAGGACCAGGAAAAGACTATATTTACTTGTCCCTATGGCACTTTTGCCTTTAGGATGATGCCTTTTGGACTCTGTAATGCCCCTTTAACATTTCAGCATTGCATGCAAGCTATATTTTAAGACATGGTTGAGGATTTCCTTGAGATATTCATGGACAACTTTTCTGTTTCTGTAGATAGTTTTGAGCGATGCCTCGACAATTTGGCAAAAGTTCTCAAAAGATTTGAGGAATCTAATTTGGCCTTGAATTGGAAAAAATGTCACTTCACGGTGACTGAAGGCATTGTGTTAGGCCACAAAATATCTCACAAGGGCATTGAGGTAAATAAAGAGAAAATTGAAGTAATTGAAAAATTGCCACCATCAACATCGGTCAAGAGTATAAGGAGTTTTCTTGGAAATGCTAGATTTTATAGAAGATTTATCAAGGAATTCTCCAAGATTTCTAACCCTTGTGCACATTGCTTCAACAAAACCAGTCTTTTGTGTTTGATGAGTAATGCCTCGACACATTCACTGACCTGAAACAATGATCGATCTCGACACCTATTGTAATTCCTTCTGATTGGACATCACCATTCGAATTGATGTGTGATGCGAGCAATTATGTCGTAGGAAAACTCTTTCATGTTATATATTACTCTAGTTGTACATTGAATGAAGCAAAATTGAACTACACTACCACTGAGAAAGAATTACTTGTCATGGTATTTACTTTTGATAAATTTATACCATACTTAATAGGCACTAAAGTTATTGTTCACACTGATCACTCGGCTATAAAATACTTGGTGAATATAAAGGATGCAAAGCCTAGACTTATTAAGTGGATCTTACTTTTACAAGAATTTGACTTAGAGGTTGTAGATAGAAAAGGTACTAAAAACCAAGTTGATGATCATTTATCTAGGCTAGAACAATTTTGAATGCCATGACACAGTAGATATTCAAGAGGAATTTCCTGATGAGAAAATTTTATATACCACGACAATCCCATGGTACGCTGACCTTGCTAACTTTCTTGTTAGTGGAATATTTCCTTCTGATTTGAACAGCCAGGGTAAAAAGAACTTCAAGCACGATGTAAGGTATTATTTTTGGGACGAGTCATATTTGTTTAAGCATTGTGTTGATCAACTCATTAGATGATGTGTACCTAAAGATGAACAACGTGACATTCTATACCATTGTCATTCAGCCCGAAATGGAGGTCATTTTGGAGGAGTAAGGACTACTGCTAAGGTCTTGCAATCAGGCATTTACTGGCCAACTCTGTTCAGAGATGCTAAAAATTTTTACAAATCTTGTGATCGATGCCAACATACTTGAAATATATCTAGACATCACGAAAAGGCACTGCAAGGTATTTTGGAAATAGAGATGTTTGATGTTTAGGGCATCAATTTCATGGGATCATTTCCATCTTTCGAAAGAGATCTATATATCTTGCTTGTTGTGGATTATGAATCGAAGTGGGTAGAAGTAATAGCAACATCAAGGAATGACTCTAAAACCGTATTCAAGTTTTTGTACAAGCATATTTTTACTCGGTTTAGAGTACCTCGAGCTATCATTAGTGATGAAGGAACCCATTTCAATAACAAGTTTTGCCAAGGCATTAAAGAGATATGGAGTTCGTCATAAGATTGTCACGGCATATCATCCACAGAAAAATGGTCAAACAGATATATCCAATCGTGAGATCAAGCAGATTTTAGAAAAAGTGGTGAACCCAAGATGGAAGGATTGGTCACCAAAGTTAGATGAAGCACTTTGGACGTATTGAATAGTGTTCAAAACTCCTCTGGGCATGTCACATTCAAGCTGTTGTATGGGAAGGCCTTTCATCTCCCGGTTAAACTTGAACATAAGGCGTATCGGGCCATTAAGTAATTAAATTTTGATGCTCAGTTAGCCAGGGAGCAGATATTATTGTAACTTAATGAAATGGAAGAGTTTAGAGCACAAGCATATGAAAATGCACGAATATACAAGGAAAAATCCAAAAAAGTGACACGGCCAAAAACTGATGCCACGACATTTTCATGTTGGCCAACAAGTATTGCTTTACAATTCTATACTTAAACTTTTTTCCTGGGAAGTTTAAATCTCGATGTTCAGGACCATTTGAGGTGAATTATGTTTATCCTTATGTAGCCATTGACATCAAGAATATAGACGATGGGATGATTTTCAAAGTCAATGGTCGGCGTCTAAAATCTTATAATTGAATTCAACCTCTACACGACAAGGCAGTGTTGTACATACACGACGCTATAGTGTGCCCAACTGAAAACTAAATTTCAATGCCACTGCATTGAATTCCTTTGACGGTGCATAAATAATAAATTTATTATTTCATTTATTTTTATTTTTTATTCTTATCTTTTTTTGTATATAATTCTAGTTTTTTTAGGGGACCCACAACACTTCAGCCATGCATGGAGCGGTTATCAAGGGAGGAAAGGACAAAGAATTTAAAAGGGAAAAATATTCATTTTGATTTATTCCTTTCTTTTATTTTATCTCCTTGTTTTACTTTTCTCTCTCCATTGTCTTGTTACATCACATTTAATTTTACAGTTTACTTTTTCTTTTTCCCACCTACCAATTTACCCCATCTACTCATTTCTTTTCAACCGTCCACTCACTTCATTTTTTTCACTTTTTCCTTTAATTTCTACTCACATCTTCTTCTTCCCTCATTTTCCTCCATAGCTGAAACTCCTACAGTTTTCCAAGCACACAAAGTTCACTCCTTTTTCATTTTTCTTTCTTTAAAACATTAAAAAAAATGGTGCGTACAAGACCTACCGAGGTAGAAGCTCTTATTACTCAGCAGTTAAAAAACGATAAAGCAAAAGCAAGGTTTCAAAATTTCAAAATATGAAGCTTTTCTTTGAGTTAGGGTTCATATTTACAGATGAAGAGGATGGTGGTTTTGGACCAGACGTAATGGATATAGTCATTCCACACAAGTGGCACAAATTTGCAAGGCACCCTGGTTCAGTGAATGCATCATTGGTGAAATAATTTTATGAACCAGCATGCAATTTTTGTGCGAGGTAAGTACATTTGATTTACACCAACTGCCATTAATCGTTACTTTCATTTACAGGGTGTTGAAGACCAACATACAAAGTTTGAGAAAGAAATTGACAGTGCAACTTATGATGGAGTTTTGGAGGATTTATGTTTTACGAATACCTCTTGAAATGGCCGCCAAACAAGCCGCTACTCGGTTAACCGTGAACATCTCCAACCGCGTGTCAAACTATGGTACCATTTCCTGAAGTACAAGTTAATGCCAACAACCCACAATACGATGGTATCTCTTCCCCGATTAATTCTCTTACATTCTTTTATGGTAACCTGTTCTATTGATGTGGGTAGGATTTTTGTTCAACAAGTGCATGAATTCTTAGGTAAAAAGGCTAGTGCTTTACTTTTTCCAAATTTGATTATTGCTTTCTGTTGCAAGAAAATGTATACGAGAATTCTTTTGATGAAATTTTATCTAGAGTTTCGAGTATTACTAGGGCCCGATTACCATTATTGTTGGGTCTTGAAAACCCAAAATCTAAGGCCCCTGTTAACGAAAAGTCTGCAGATGATGCACAATCTAATGTCGAGACAAGAATGCTTGCTCTCAAAGAAGCTGTTATGCAAACTCAAAATCATTTACACAATTTACAGGGTGATATCAAAAATTTCTTTGGTTATGTGAAACAATAGATGCTTTGGTAGAAACTATGTTTCAAGAAATACTTCCCCATGTGCAATAGAATATCCCAGGTTTTCTGGATTAAATTATGTCAGTATTCAATACCGAGGCATCTCTAGAACTAGATGACGCCAATCCTCTTATTGATGAACCAACTATAGACCCTCAATGATCCCAGACCCTAGACTCATATGATGTTCTAGTTGACAAAACCCCCAAGCCAGTTTCTACGCCTGAACCCTCTCCTACATGATGCAGCAGCCTGTGTACAAAAACATCAGTTGAACGCATCAACATCTCGCATTACTATTTTACATTTTCATATTCAAGCCCTGCACCATTTCGCAAGTGTACAAGATGAGGAGCTTTCAGCACCTACACGACAACACCACCATAGAAAATATGAGGTACCTCTATTTGCATCCATTTGCATTCATTTTGCATTTCATTGAATGACATATAGTTTTATTTATTTTAGTTCTCTTTAAGCATTAAGAACAATGTTTCCCTTAAGTTTGGGGGAGGTAATGTTCTTTGTAGAACATGTGCATGAAGGTATTAGCATAATATTATGTCATGGCATCAGTAATTGGTAGGACAGTTAGATAAAATGTCTTAATGATACCCGATGATGATGAACTTGTTAGGCTAGAAATTGAATATAAATAACTATTGAGAATGATAGAACTAACTATAGGGCTTGATGCTTTGTGAATTATTCTTACACGATTTGTATATTCTCTATACTTAGGAAATTTAGAAAATTTTTATGAAGGAACTCTAGTTAGTCTTGGCATCGAAATTTAGTATTGTGCTTGAAAGATAAATAAAAAATAACTCTATTACATCTTAGATTGTGAATAAATGTTTCGGTATAGCTGTAGAGTGACACTCCTCTTTGCCGTGGCATTGGCTGGAACTCTCTTTAATAAATGGCAGCCACTCGCATATGAGTGAATAAAACTAGTCATAGGTTGACTCTACTTAACTAGCTTGGGGGTGAAAGGTATGCTCCCTTTCACCTAGAGTGTGGGAAGGTAGATGTGATGAGCTGACTCCCTTCATTGTAGCATTGTAAAAAAATGTAATAATTAAAAAGGGAGTATAAATGTGCTTAATGAAAGAGTAAATTTTGAGGCAAAACTAGGGGACTTGATTAGAAAATTGTTTAAATTTGTTAAGTATAGATTGGATTTAATCAAGCATACACAAAACCATAAAGAATCTTGACCTAGGGAAAATTACTTCAATTCTTGATATGTCTAGCATGTTGAAGCCAATTTTTCTGAGGGTTGAAATTCAATTTTTGTCTTGCTGTCCTATTATTGAAAATTGCCATGACATTTTGTTTATGTTAATTGCTATCCATTGCTTGAGGATAAGCAATAGCTTAAGTTTGGGGGTGTGATAACTACCTAAAAATGCTACTTTTAAGGCCTTTTTCACTTAAGTTATTGTTTGTTTAAAAGCTCATTTTAGTCATTTTAGGATCATATAGTTGCATTAGTGGTGGTATTGCTATTTATTCTTGTAAAGGTGTTGTGTGAGAGAAAGGTGCAGTTGTTTATGTTGTGCAGGAAATAGCGAGCAAAAGGTTTCACTAGGAAGGAATGACATGACATCACACGTTCCTCAAACATATGGAAATGCCTTGACATTTCTGGCACAAAAAATGACAAAAAGATGTTTTTTTGAAAGGATAACTGGCAAGGCACGACCACTGTCGCCTTGGAGGATAAGATTCACGCCTAAGGAGTGATTCTAGGGGTATGATGGGTAATGGGAAAGTTAAAACCCATTATTACTCTTAGATATTACATTATTATATACACCATGTATGAGAGAGAAAATGGAGGATAATCGATCACCTTCAGCTAGATTTTCTTACCTTCTTCTCTGTATCCTTCTTTTAATTCTATAGTGGTGTTCCTCTATTTACGAGCTCCAAGGAGTGGTGAGCTAGGTGTTCGAGAGGAGCTAGCGAGCTTAGGCGAGTCGTGGTAGTAGATGAGAGCTCCGGCTACGCGCATTGAAGGTTTCTTCTCCCTTCCCTTTTGCTACTATTTTCCATTTGATATTGGGTAGTTGGAATGGATAAATTTAATGTTTTGTTTCATGGATGATTCAAACCCCACCATGAACTAACCTTATTTGGTGAGGTTGATTTTATGGATGTTTAACATTATTTTAATGGTAGATTTATATTTATCTTTTGTATTTACTTGTTTTTCTTGTGAATGCTTAATCGTCTAAGTTTGTAGAAGGCATGAAACTTAGCTATTAATACTTGTAATATTCGAGAGAAATACAAGTAAGATCCACATACGCAAAGGGGTGTAGTATTTTCTTAAGCTTTGAACCGGCCTAGTAATATTGTATTCTAATCCCTTTGTGCTTGAGAGAGACTAAGATAGATTTCAACGACTAAAAGGGGAAGTTTTTATCAATAGTGTAGGCTGCCATAGTTGAGACTGAGAGGAGATGTCGTGGCATTCTATGCTATTAGGTTCCTTTAACTAGAGATAGCGGTAGCATTTTCACCAAAACATGTCGAGCAAGTGAAGTTTAGATGATTAAATATGCTTGAGAGATAAGTTTTATCTTCCTTAGATCAATCCTTACCATTCATTCTCATGGAAGCTTGTTGTGTGGGGATTATAAAACTATAATTTTTTTTCTTCTGTTTTTCATTTTCAACATTATAATCTGCTCTTGCCACTACATTTCCATTTGCTACCCCATAATACTATCAATCCATATCCACCAATATACATTTTCCATTGCCATGACATTCTCTATTAGTACTTATCAACACTAACTATACTTAGATAGAGTAGTGCTTTGCTTTTGTTAAACTTTGTAATTTCCACCAATCCCTGTGGAGACGATACTCACTCATCACTTTATTACTTCAGCGATTGTGTATACTTGCAGATTATTTGCATATACTTTGATAGTACTCACAACACTCAACGCTAAGTTTGATGCCTAGTATTCGAGAAAGCTAGGTGAGATCAACGTGAGCAATGGGACTTAGCTGCTAGCTAAGACTAATCCGCCTTAGAGATAATAATAGGATTTCAACGACAAAAAGGGGTAGTACTTTAACGATAAGATTTTTGTTATAGTTTCCGCTGAGAGATATTGTCGTAGCATTTTTCTCTTTCAGGTTTCTTACTAGAGATAGCCTAGGAGTACTTTCAGTAAACTCTATCGGGCAAATAGGTATAAGAGGTTTGAACCATTCTAGAAGACAAAGCTTAGATTCCTTAGTGACCCTGCCAATTATCCTCATTGTAACTTGTTTGTGCGAGGTTGTCAAATTATTCTATTAATTACCAAATTCTCAATTTAAGTTGATATAGCATTTATAAGTTGTTACATTTCATTTTGAAATAGAATTTTGCATTATTATCTTGCACATTGTCATTGCAAATCCATCTTCATACATTTTATTTTGCCACAGCATTCTCAATTGTTTATACCGTCACATAGTCATACATTAGGATATATAGTTTAGTGCTTCAACTTAACTTGTGAATTCCTCAAGTCCCTATGGAGATGATACTTACTCACTCTATATTACTTGTTCAATTGTTTATACTTGCTCATACTTTCGTGTAATTTATAGCACTCGTACAACGCAAACAAGCTTTTGACACTATTGTCGGGGATTTGCAGCTGGAAATTTAAAAGTTTTGTTATAGCATTATTTTACTTCTTTATTTTTTAATAATTTTACCTGTTATTTTCTTTCTTTCTTTATTTTTGTCTTTGATAGGTTTTGTTATTACATGATCTGAGTGAGACAAAAAGGACCAATATTACCAATTGAACCTAAAATTGAGTAATTTTTTCGTCAAAGGAGACGTGATCAACGAAACATGTATACCCTGTGAAACCAAGGAGGTGACCAAGTAGAGGATCCTGAAGATCCAAATGCTGAAGCAATTCTGAATGCGAGAAATGATGCTTGACCTCATGCTATTCGAGATTACTAGCTCCTATCTTGGATGATCTCAACCCTGATATTATAGCTCATGAAATCTAGACATCCCATCTTGAGCTCAAACCAGGCATGTTCAATATGTTGAATTCAATATGACAGTTTGGAGGCATGCCTCATGAACATGCAATGTAACATATTCATTCTTTCTTGGATGTTTGGAATTCTTTCAAGCAATAAGAAGTGCATGAAGATGTGCTAAAGCTAAAGTTATTTCCTTTTTCATTGTGTGACGTAGCAAGGGCTTGGTTGAGTGGAGTTTCATCCGACTCAAGGGAGTCATGGACGGATCTATGTAAAAGTTTTTTTATTGCAGTATAATCCACCCAACTTGGACACTCAACTCAAAATTGACATAGCATCTTTCCGTCAAGCTGATGAAAAATCAATGTATGAGTATTAGGACAGAGACAAATGATTTCTACGTAAGTATACCAACTATGGATTCCACGATTGGACATAAGTCGTAATGTTTTACAATGGAGTTAATGCTCCCATGAGGATGGTGTTGGGTGCTTCAGCAAATGGCATTTTGCTGGAAAAATCACCTGAAAAGGCTTTTGACATCCTTGACAGGATAGCGAAAAATGATGATCAATTTCCCTCTTCAAGGCTTAGAATAGGGAGGAAGGTACCATGGACATTGGAATTAGATGCTAAGGATTCAGTGTCTGCAACTTTATGCTATCACAAATATGTTGAAAATTTTACAACATTCTAGTGATTTTAAAGAAGTAAAGGTGGCTAGCTCGGCATGTGTTTTATGTTATGGCAATCACCATGAGAGTAAATGCCCGAAACATCAAGAATCCATCAACTATGTGGGAAATTTCAACTGAAGCAACAACCACCCCTACTCCAACACCTATAACCCAGGATGGCGTCAACGTCCTAATTTTAATAGGTAAAATTAAGGATCCACCAATGCTAGATGCTCTACTCAGCAGCAAAATATAAATGAACCCCTAAGTTTTCAAAAAAATATGTCGTAGTAAAATTCTAACAATGGGGCAACATCTTCATCAAATAACAATCCGTTGCAGACTACCATACAAGATTTTATAACAACTATAAGGGCTATGTTACAAGACCATTCCACATCTATAAAAAACCAAGGAGTTTTACTGAAAGTCAAGAAGCATTGTTGCAATGCCATAACTCATCTCTAAAAGCTTTAGAGGGTCAGGTTGGACAAACTGTCGCAACATTACAAGTACACCAACCATGTCCTCTACCTTTTGACACTAAAGTCACTAAAGCTCATGGAAATGCATAATATAGTGCACTCACTCTAAGGAGTGGCTCCCGAATCAACGAACATGCTAAGTTTGGGGGAAGGAAGACGGATGATTCCAAACTCAAGACCATGCAAATATAATTATAGTTATAAAAAAAGATACTTGTAGAGAATGACAAGGACGAGGGTTCAAAAAGATAAACTATTGAGGGAGCACATAAAAATGCTACAGAAAAAGTTGTTCCCACACCAACAGTAGAAGAAGTTAGACCTTCATTGCCTTTCCCTCAAAGACTGTAGAAGCATAATAAAGACCTTCAATTCAAGAAGTTTGTTGGTGTCCTTAACCAACTATATATCAATGTCTCACTCTTGAAAGCCATTGATCAGATACCTACGTATGCAATCTCAAGGATATAGTTACAAATAAGAGAAATATCGAGATGGGTTGAAAAAATTACCACAACAAAATAATTTTTTGTGTGTTGAGCAAGCTTTCGCCAAAGAAAAACGATCCAAGAAGATTTAATATCCCTTATTCTATTGGTGATAACTATATGGGTAAAGACCTGTGTGATCTTCGATCGATTGTTAACTTAATGCCCAAGTCAGTTTTCCTAATGCTTGGGGATGAGAAATGCACGCTCAACGAACGTTATGCTTTAACTAGCTGACCGATCTCATGTCTGACCTGAAGGGAGAATTGAGGATGTTGTGGTAAAAGTTGACAAGTTTGTGCTCCCATATTATTTCCTCACCATTGATTGTGAGGCCGATGACTATGCATCCATTAATTTGGGGCGTCCATTTTTAGTTACATGAATAATTTTGATCGATTGTGAAAAAAGTGAATTCACCATGAGAGTGGTTGATCAAAGTGTAACCATCAATGTGTTAAACATCCTTAAGTATATGGACGATTGTGAGGAGTGCGAGTGCATTATAGATATGGACTCGATGGTAAGAAAGCTTTAGGTTGGACTATGGCCGACCTGAAGGGTATAATCCAATGATATGTATGCAAAAGATCCTACTGGATGAATACCACAACAATTATATTGAACCAAAAAGATGACTCTACCTTGTTATGAAGAATGTGGTAATGAAAGAAATAATGAAGTGGCTTGACAATAGAGTTATCTACCCCATATCAAACATCTTGTGGGTTAGCCCAGTGTAATGTGTCCCTAAAAAAGTAGGCATGATCGCAGTGAGTAATAAGACAATGAGCTTCTACCCACACGAACTATGACCGGTATAGGATATGCATTGATTACCACAAGCTAAAAAAACCACCAAGAAGGATCACTTCCCTATCCCCTTCATCGATCAAATGCTAGATCGATTGGCAAACAAGGATTATTATTGCTTTCTCGTTGGATCTTCTGGGTACACTTCTCATAAATCTCAAAGTCTCTCTGCCTTTTTCTATAGCAAAATTAGTCTTTCGTGTTTGACAAAAATTGGTACATCACATTTAAGGAGACAAAGGAGAAGCTGATCTCGGCACTCATAGTTGTCCAACAGGATTAGATTGCCCTATTCACACTAATGTGTGACGCAAGAAATTATGTTGTAGCAAAGGTGAGGTAAGATTTTTCACGTCATTTATTATGTTTGTTGCACCTTGAATGGAGCACAAGTAAATTACACAACCATTGAGAAGGAATTACTTGTTGTAGTATTTGCATTTAATAAGTTTAAGGCATACTTTATAGGTACCAAAGTTATTGTTCATATTGATAACTCTACTATCAAATACTTAGTGAATAAGAATGATGCCAAACCTATACTTATTAGGTATATAGTGTTATTACAAGAATTTGACTTAGAGGTTAAGGATAGGAAAGGTATTGAGACCCAAGTTAATGATTATCTCTCTAGCTAGAAAATAATGAAAAATGCCATGATAATTTAGAGATTAGGGAGGACTTCACTAATGAGAAAATTTTATTTGTCACGGCAATATTGTGGTACATTGACAAGGTTAACTTTTTTGTTAGTGGTATTTTTCCTCCTGAATTGAACATCCAAGGCAAAAGAAAATTCAGGCATGACGCAAGATTTTATTATTGGGATGAGCCATATGTGTTTAAACAATATGATGATCAGATGATATGTCCTGAAAGAGGGGAAAAAAGAAATTTTATACCATTTTCACATGGCTTCCAGTGGATGTCATTTTAGAGGCACGAGGACTGCTGCAAAGGTCCTTCAATCAAGCTTCTATTGGCCCACCCTCTTCAAGGATGTCCATGAATTTTATAAATCTTGTGAAAAATGCCAACGCACGGGGTACATCTCCAGGTGACATGAAATGACATTGTAAAATATTCTGAAGATAGAGTTTTTTTATGTATGGGGCATAGACTTTTTAGAACCCTTCCCATATTAATTTGGAGATCTCTACCTTTTTCTAACAGTAGACTATGTATCTAAGTGGGTTGAGGTAATAGCAACACCAAGGAACGACTTAAAGACTATCATCGAATTCCTTCACAATAACATTTTCACAAGATTTGGAGTTCCTAGAGCTATCATCAGTAATGAAGGTACCCATTTTGACAGCAAGTTAATTGCTAAAGCATTACATAGATATGGAGTGCGACACAAAATTGCTACATCATACCACCCATAAACCAATGGTTAAGCTAAAGTCTCCAATTTTGAGATTAAGCAAATACTTTAGAATGTGGTCAACCCCAAAAAAAAGGACTAATCCCCAAAGATTGATAAGGCCGTATAGATATATCGAACAACATTCAAGACACCACTTGGAATGTCCCATTAAAGCTGGTGTATGGCAAGACTTGTCACCTCCCTGTTGAAACACAAGGTTTATTGGGCTATCAAGAATCTTAACATATATGCCCAATTATACGATGAAAAAAGATTGCTAGAGTTGAACGAAGTGGAGGAGTTTTGAGCCCAATCTTACGAAAATACAATACTATACAAAGAAAAAAACCAAAAAGTGGGATTACAAAAATCTTTTGCTATGACATTTTCATGAAGGTCAAAAAGTGCTCTTGTATAATCCAAGGCTCAAGCTTTTACCTAGTAAGCTCAAATCAAGATGGTATGGCCATTCCAAGTAAACCATAGACCCTCATGGAGCAGTGGACATCAAAAATATCAACGATGGAACCATCTTCAAGGTCAATGGCCAACAACTGAAAGCTTATACATGAGCTCCCATCTTGTGGGACAAGTCTGCACTTCTCCTTCAGGATGCCTCAGATTGCCCTTCTATCCATTTAAATTTGCTACAACATTTTCAATTGTTTTTGTTTTCATAAATAAAACGTGCATTTTATTTTATTTTATTTTATTACTTTAGTGTGTCGTTTAATTTTTTAGTTTTTTATTTTTTATATTTTTCACTTTTTCTTTTTTGGTATTATTTTAATTAACTCAGGGACATGTGGCATGTTTGGAAAAAAAGAATTGAAAGAAACCCTACATTTATGGGTTTTATGTTGCAAGAAGACAAAAAGGGGGAAGCTTTTTATTTTTTATTTTCAAACGCCCACCACTTTAATTTTTTATTCTTTTTCCACCTTTTCAGTACACGTTAATTACCCTTTACTTTTTATTTTTCCAACCCCACCTCACACGTTTAACCCCTACCATTTATCAGTTTTTTTCTTCTTCTTCAACCCATTCTATCTTGCAGTCGCAAACCACCAAGAAGCTTCAATTTTTCTTTCTTTCTTTTGTCATTGATTCTAGAATGGGAAGAAGACTTGCACCTAGGAGATCTGCATCAATCCAGCTAATGCAACAATTCCAATATGACAAAGCCAATGAGCATTTCCAACTTGTTAAAAGCAGGCGAGTGTTTTTTGAGCAAGGTTTCATTTTTCCTGTTAATGAGCAAAACTATTTTGGTTCCAACATCATGGATGTTGTCACATGGCATAAATGAAAGAGATTTGCATAACATCCTAGTGACACGAATGCCTCTCTCGTGAAGGAGTTTTATGTAAACATTGTTGACTCATCGCAACACTTTGTTTTTGTATGAGGGAAGACCATCCAATTCACTCCTTCCCCCGTCAACTGTTTCTTCAAGCTCAAAAACATTGTCGAATGGTATGTATCATTTTTATAAAAACCGATAATGAAACTTACTTAAGGATTTCGAAAAACTTGTGCTTTGAAAACACTAAATGAAGAGGAAAACAAGTAAGTAGATACATAATTGAAAGGCAAAACCTTAAATCAATGGCCAAGCTTTGGAATCACTTTTTGAAGACAAAGTTGATGCCCACGCTCCACTACACGATAATTTCACTACACCGAACAATGTTTCTTCACTCTATTATTATGGGACACCCCATCGACATAGGGCGCGTCTTTGTCGAAGAAATATATATATGCTTGAAAAGACAAACTAGCCCTTTGGTATTTCCCAATCTAATTATTGCCCTTTTCCAAAAGAAATTTATTTTTGAAGATGATTTTGATGAAATTCTATTTGGAAAGCAAGGCATCATAAAAGACAAGATCCCCGAGCTATTTGGATTTGATAAAGACAAACCAAATAAGACCTTGGAGGTCAGTGCAAAAATGTTTATTGCAACAAGACTTTTTGTTGTGGTTGAGTCTACCAGGCATACTAGGGTGCAGGTCAAGGCCTTAATGGGTAATCTAAGGATGTTCTTCACTTACGAGAAACAACGAGATGCAGTGGTCAAGTCTTACTTTAAGGACATGTTCCCCAAATAACCAATGACTTCCTCATCTTCCCCAATTCTATTATGGTAACAACTAAGAATGCTATGACATTCATTGAGGGAACTAATCATGATGCAACTGACAAAGCTGAGGACACTGCACCAACCCCAACCAAGTCACAAGATGGTAAGACATCCGCAATGATGGACAAGGGAAGTAAGCAAGGGCAAGAGCATGACCACCAACCTCGGACCCAGACAAAACAACCAAAAAATACCCAAACTATTATTAAAGAACCCACCAATAAAGTAAACCCCACAATCTGAGATGCCACAACACACTCCTCCGCGAATGACCAGACATCGCTTGGAAAGGTTTGCTGGTCATGTAGGGATTCTATCCACTGATGATTATGAGGATGTTATCACCCTACCTACTGAGCCAGAATCTGAATCAAAACAGTCGAGCCCCACCCCTCTGAAAAAATGCCCCAGACGTAAGGCGCCCACTACCGCACCACTACCATAGTTAGCCAAGGTACCTTGCATTGCATTTCATTGCATATTGTTTAGTTTTAACTTTGTTTTTTTATGCATTGAGGACACTGCATCCTTCAAGTTTAGGGGAGGTATGGTTCATGGTTAGACATTTGCATCAATAATGTTAGCAAAAATTTTTGCTATGGCATTAGTGATGATTAAGCTAGTTTTTTTAATAAGTTGATGATGCCCAATGATGATGAATTTTTTCTATGGCTAGAATTGAATGTATGTGACTATTGAGAATGATAGAACCAACTCTAGGACTTTATTGTTTGTGATTCATTGATACAAGATTTTATGTTTTATATGCTTAAGGAACTTAGAAATTTTTTATGAAAGAACTCTTGTATGCCTTATCATAAATAGATGTTAATGAACTTAAATGCTATGTGAATCTTTAAAGGTTAAATTAAACTCCATTGTGCTTGAAAATTATGGTGAATTGTGAATAAATGTTTCGACATAACTGTAGAGGGGCACTCTTCTTTTCTATGGCATTTCATGGGTGCATTCTTTAATAAATGGCAACTATAACATACGAGTGAATGAAAGTAGTCATGAGATAACTCTACCTACTAACTCGGGGATGGAATGTTTGCTCCAGTTCATCTAGAGTGTGGGATAGTAATTGTGATAGGTTGACTCCCCTAGTAGCAATAAAAAAATTATCTTAAGGAAATGGGAGTAGTTGTGTTCTTAAAGGGTACATAAATGCTACAAAAAAATAAGAGAGCTTGCCTAGAAATTTTCTAACTTTCTTAAGCATAGAATAGATACAATCACGTACACACACATGCAAAGAACCTTGCCCTAGGGAAAAGTACTTGATTTCTCAATTTGTCTAACATGTTGAAGCCAATTCTTTTTTAGGGCTGAAATTTTATCCAATATGACTATCTTGATTTAAACTTTTCCATAGCATATTTTTTATGTTAATCATTATCCATTGCTTGAGGACAAGCAATAAATTAAGTTTGGGGTGGGGTATTTAGGGTCTTTTCACTTAAGTTATTAGTTATCTTAAGGAAGATTTAGGTTCATATAGATGTATTTAGGATCATATAATTGCATGTGGTAGAGTAGTTTTGTTGCAGCATCTTATTTTGTAAACTAGTGTTGCTTAATGGGAAAGGTTGTGTTTGATTGGTGTTGTGCATATACTTGAAGCCAAATGAGAGTGAGGGGATTTTCTATAGAAATTTGGAGTGAGGAAGCATCAGAAGAATATTGCAACAACTTGGATGACATTTCTAGGTTCAAAAAATGACAAAACAACTTAAGATATTTTTACAAATGAGCCATTTGTGCAACCCACACGTATTCCCTCCTACCAGCTGCCCGTGTGAGAACCACTGCCAGCTTTGTACACCCCTTCATGTGAAGGTAAGGATACCTAGGGTGCAAAGAGATTTTTGGCACAAAACCCTAGGACATTCCCTTGGTATAAATAGATAAGTATGCCCTAAAATTATAGGAAAATCTTTTTGAAAATGGCGAGATAAGCAAGAGTGAAGGTGGCTACAAAGTTTTCATTTTTCT
Organism: Hibiscus syriacus; assembly: GCF_006381635.1. Taxonomy (NCBI): domain Eukaryota; kingdom Viridiplantae; phylum Streptophyta; class Magnoliopsida; order Malvales; family Malvaceae; genus Hibiscus; species Hibiscus syriacus. The sequence goes on along the minus strand of NW_024063059.1, from coordinate 10,843,479 downwards.
CCTCATCATATTCTTCATGGTGTCCTCCATAGCCAAGCTTCAAGGGGGTAGCAAACTAGGCCTTTGAGAGAAGTTAGCTCACTAAGGTGGTTCATAGTGACTCAAGGAAGCTCATGGTAGCTTACTTTGTTGGGAGTTTTCTCTTATTTTTGTGCTTTCATTTCATTTTATTTATGGGTTTGTAATGGAACAAATTGTTATTATGGATGATTTGTACCTCACCATGAATGATTTATGTTTTTATGTTAAATATTTGCTTTGCTCATTATAGTTATTTACTTAGGATTATAAGAGCTCATGAGAGTAGCCATTTCCTAAGTTTTATGCCCAGTGTTGGAGAAAGTTAGGTGAGATCAACGTGAGCAATGAGACTTATCTTCTAACTAAGATCTAATCCACCTTCAGAAAAGGATAGGATTTCAGCGACTAAAAGGAGTAGTATTTTAATGATAGGTTTTTTTATGTAATTCACGTTAAGAGGTATTGCCGTAGCATTTTTCTCTATCAGGTTCCTTACTAGAGATAGCCTAGGAGCACTTTCAGTAAACTATGTTGAGAAAATAAGCATAAGAGGTTTGAACCATTCTAGAAGACAAAGCTTAGGATTCCTTAGTGACCTTGCCAATTATCCCCACTATAGATTGTTTGTGCGAGGTTGTCAAGTTATTCTATTCATTCTCAGATTCTCAATTTAAGTTGCTTTAGCATTTTTATGTTGTTACATTTCAGTTTGCCATATCATTACCAATTGTTACCTTGCCACATTGTTATTGCAAATCCATCTTCATACATTTCATTTTGCCACAACATTCTCAAATGTTTATATAATCATATAGTCATACATTAGGATATATAGTTTAGTGCTTCAACTAAACTTGTGAATTCCTCCAATCCCTGTGGAGATGATACTCACTCACTTTATATTACTTGTTTGATTGTGTATACTTGCACATATTTTCGCATAATTTATAGCACTCACACATCGTGAACAATACCTAGTCAATTACCCTATATTTTAAAAATTAGAAATTTTAAGTTTGAGGTTTTATTTACTTAATAAATAAATATGTATGCAAATTTTGGAAAAGGATATTGGTTTACCAATACCAATAATGACCACCCTCGGGTATTTAATGTGAAAGCTTCGTTAAGTTTAAAAAACAATGATATAAGGTTTTGAAAAGGGTATTGATTTACTACGAGAATTACACGTAGTGAGCCACTGACATTTATGCAGAGGATATACAATTAGATCTCTATTAAATGAACATTATCTCATCTTTTCAAATCAGACTCCAATCAAACAACCATTTATGACCCTGGGTTAATTAAGGCTTCCCTCTATCTTAAAGTGACAAATTATGTAATTTAATGAACTTAGAGGGATAAACTTGAAATCATAGGCTTTAATATTAACCCTAATCAATTTTAACCAATTATTAAACTGAATAATCGAAATGGACCCTCAGACATTTTAATGTGAGGGTCAAATCGAACTATTCCCTAAATTAAAAAGTTCAAAGACTAAAGTTTAAGAAATATAAATCTAAGGACTAGATTTAAAATTTAAATTCTATTAAAATTCTAAAAACTAAAATTTAAATCTAAAGCTTGAATACTAAATAAATTAAAACGCGATAAATTAAAATCAACACAAGTTTAATTATTCATACATTGTAAAATTTAAATAAAATACAACGTAAAATGTAAAAAAATTAAAAAGAGCAACAAATTAAGAGTACAAATTTAAAGAATTAAAATATTAAAAGGGATAAATGTGAACCAACCAAGTATTAATTACAAACTAAAAACTAATAATTTACAAGTGAAAAATTAGCTAAATTAACAAATTAATACAATAATGATTCATATAATTTAGTATTTATTAAATAATTATATTAATTTAGTGACTAAATAAATTAAAATAAGAAATAACAAGGGACAAATCATAAATAAACAAACATGGCAAATAGTGTTCAAATTATAATAAAAATAAAAGCCAAATTGAAACAAATGAGACGCCAACGACTGAAATGTAAATACAAGCGCAATGTTCGAGGTCCTAAAAGTGTGTTTTTCACTTTGTTTAAACCTTAATAAAAAGAAAATAAAAAAAGAAAAATAATCTCAAGTGAGATAAAATTTGTTTTAAGAAAAACAATCTCAAGTGAGGTAAAATATCTTTTTTAAAAACAATATCAAGTGAGATAAAATCTATTTTAAGAAAAACATTTTTGAGTGAGATAAAAAATCGTTTTCATATTAAATGAGAAAGTTTGAAAATCGTTTTCTCATTTTGTTTTCAAAAAAAAATCATATGAAAACATCTTGCCCAAAGGACTTATAGATGGCCCAAAGGACTTATCATCCTGCTCGAAAGAATTACAAATGACCCGAATGATTTAATCATAATTCTTGAAATAATTACTGATGGCACGAAGTACTTACACTTTTTTGGAAATATATCACTAGGTAAGAAACTTTGGAAATCACTTTCTTACTTTTCATAAACTTCATTTTCGAGAAAGATTAAATGAGAAACTTTGAAAATCACTTTCTCATTTCACAAAAATATCACATGAAAACAACATGCTCAAAGATCTTATAAATGGCTCGAAGGACTTATCATCTTGCTCGAAAAAACATAAAGACGACCCAAAATATTTAATTATCATTCTCGAACGAATTTTTGATGGCTCAAACGACTTACTCAATCAGGAAATCTTTGAAAATATATTTTATCCTTTTCATTTGAAAACATTATATCGGTCGGGTAACATGTCCCACTTCAAAGTAATAATTCTTCTATAGATTGGGCTCTTCGATTTTTAAGGTTATGTGTAACATCCCAATCATCGGGTCAGTGATCAAAATGTATGAACTCAAAATTAGTGGTTTAATTAGAATAATTTGAGAATTCAAGGGTTAATGTTGGAAATTTTTGGTCATGACTTGATATTAAATTTGGAATAGTAGAAGGGTAATATGGTCTTTTCACCTGAAATATATTTATCTCCTCTCTTTTAAGGATTTAACATGTGGAATAGAAGGGAAAAGGCTGGAAACATTTCTCTCTTCTTTCCCCTTGCCTGTGGAAGCCATTGCAAAGGTAAGTTCTATGATTTTCTTTGGTTCCTTCAATTTTTGGTTTGGTATTAAAAGTTTGGATGTTATATAAGCTTAAGGAAAGCTTGGATAGGATTAAAACAATAAGAGGAGTGAATTATAAATGGATTTGAAAAATGGGTTTTGAAATGAAATGTTGATATGGTGTAGTTTCTGGAGTTTTTGCGATGAATTTGACTTGTCAATAAGCAAACTAAAGAGTTAGGAGTATTAGAAGTGATCAATAACATGATTGAAATCTTGGTATGATTTTGCAATTCAAGTGTTTAGACAAAATTTTTGCATAATTAAGAGTAGTAAATGAGGACAAGTTGGTTTGGATATATAAGGGTGAGTTTAAAGGCTTAATGAGAGACGATATATGAGAGTTATAAAGGTTTTTGGGAGATTTTCGAAGTAAAAATGGCAATTATGGGCTTTGAGTATCGGTACCGTTAAAACGATACCAATACTTCAATGGAAAATTTGGGAAATTATTAAGGGTAGTATCGATACCTATTGAAGAGGTATCAATACTGTAAGGGTAGTATCGATACTCGAAGAATGGTATCGATACCCGAAGAATGGTATTGATACCCTTTTTAACATGCAAACATCGAATGCTATATCGGTATCGGTATCAGTACCATGAGGAGGTATCGATACCCTTGAAGCGAAGTATCAGTATTGTTATGGTAGTACTGATACTTCTAAACAAGAAAGGGAAATGTAGGTTTCTTGCATCCCAAGTTATTCTGATTTGATATAATTGAGTTGAAGAACGATATTTATTTTCGATTGGTTTTGTGTAGTGGTTGAACGTAAGCAACTTTCGGTCAGCTCGATATTATAAGTTCTGATCCAAAAGTGTTAAGGAATTCACTTAGGACTTCAGTGAGGCAAATATGAGTGTTATTTACGTAAATTATTGATGTTGAAGGAAGGCTTGTGATGAGTCAACCTAAAATGTTTTGAATAAAATGAAAGGATATGATTATGTTTTATATTGGTAAAGGAATATATTGAATAATGATATGCAATATGAAATAATTACGTAAATCACTATGAAAATAAGATATATGTGATTAAATGGAAATAATGAGTAATGCTTCGTGAAGCAAGATACCATGAATAAATGTTTGAATGTGAATAAATAATAATATTTGATAACGCTAGGTGATAAAGATGTACGTGAAAGATTTTCTGAATATGTATTAAGTGGATATGTTCTACGGAACATAAATGATAAGTGAAAATGTGAACTTTGAACAAGTGAATGTGAAAAGACTCTATGTGAGAGGAACTATGTGAATAAGAAATACTTCGAATAATGATTGAAAATAATTATGTGAGTAATAGCCAAAGTATATGTATGAGGATTAGAGGTATATTGGGATGCCAAGAGTCGAGGATTTTATCTGGTCCTTCGGGATAATTATGTGGTCCTCCGGGATAATTATGTGGTCTTTCGGGACAATTATGTGGCACTTCGGTGCAAACCTATGTGGCATTTCGGTGTAAACCTATGTGGTCATTCGGGACAATTATGTGGCACTTCAGCTCAAATTACAAGTTGTGGTGACAACATTAGTGCACAACCTCAATGTACTCAAATACCTAGAGTTCTCAGTATTATATGTTTGGGCCAATTAGAAAAATGGTTATAAAATGAAAACTGTATCAATCATATGTAGTGTATGTGAAACTTAAATTTTATGTGAGTAATAACTTGAAGTTGTAATCAAGAATAAATAAGTATAAATTTTTCAGTGATTAATATGAGAGGTTATAAGTTATAATATTGGTGATTTTGAAAATTTAACCCTTCTTTTATATAAGTATATAAATGTTTTACTGTTTCATAGTACTCATAATGCCTTGCTAAGTCATCGACTTAGCGTGTGAGTGTTTTCACACGTAGGTTCAAAGTTAAGCAAGGAGTAATACATGTAAGCGAGGGGCAGGACAACATACCTTTGAATATCGTCAGATCATAGAGATTTAAATTGTATGTGATTGTATATGGAAATGTTGTTGGCATGTACTATAAATGTAAAGTTTAGATACTCTGATATGTATTTTAACTATGGTTTATAAAGTTTTGTGTTCATTATCAAATTTAAATCGTATTTTTTTTATAACCAAAGTGTTTTAAAAGTCAATGTGACACCTCGGATCCGTATCCGGATCATATATGAGTTAGGGGTGTTACATTTAATGTTATCAGAGCTTAGGTTGAGTCAAGTTTTTGAAATAGAACGGTCGGTCGACTGTCAAATTTGTTTGGTTTGTACATGCCAACGATATAACAAAAATATCTGATTTGATTGTGGATGGAGTATGGTGTCCTTGCTAATATAGTTAAATGATTATAGTTTAATAGATGTAAGACTAAGAAGTTCTCCAAAGTGAAATGGGAAATAGAGTTGATAAGAGAGGTAGTAACTCGACAAAGTGAATAGCAGAAGCCTCAGGGAGTATTTTTCGGACATGGGACGTTATTCTGAAATGTTTTCAATCATCTACTTCCACATATTATTAGAATAAATGTTGTTATACATTTAAAAAGGTTTAGAAGTACCCGAGTTTAAAGATTGAGTTAATGAATGGCATGTATCTGTGGATTTCTATTAAATGACGAGAAAATTTTGTTGGATGATCTCTATTGTTTTGAAATGGAAAAGTTGGAGGGAATAATTCCACAGTTAAGAGGTTCAGTATGTGTATAATGGATTAAGTGTGATATAAAGGGTAAACATGTTCCCATCAGGGATTTTTGGAAGTAGCTATTATCAAGATATTGATATAGGATTGATAAGATCATAGATTTATAGGAATAAGTATGTTACCTGGAAAGCAATAGGGTTATTGTGAAAAGAAAGAGTTCATGATGTGCTAAATTTCTTTATGTTGGAAAAAAATGTTCTGCTATTGGATAAAGAGTAAATTGAAACGATTCTATAGTTCAATCAATTGGAAAAACAAGAATAGCAAAGTAGAGTAATGGTTAAATGTTAAGAGCCACAAGGGCGATGATAAATACCATATAAGTCATTATCAAGGTTTTAAATTAAGTTTGATTGCATATTAGATACTATCGTTGTTAAGCTCGAATAGATTTCTTGAGATCAAGTAAGGACATGAAGTAGAATTTTATTACAGGTTTAAACTTTCTGAAATAAGTTAATGGTGAATGGTTGAAAGTATAATTGATGTAAGAGATATGATTGAGTGAAAGTTGAAAATTTTATTTTGAATTCAAAATCTATTGGACTTAGCTGATTATTAAAAAGATACATCAAGAAACTTTCTAAGACCTCTCCTTACTAAGAAAGTTATTAGTAACGAGACAATAGTTATTTATATTAGTAAGAAACAAGGAAATGTAAGGTATATTTTATCAATTGGAAATTGATAGTTGAGAAAAATGAGTTGGACAAATAAGTGCAGTGTAGTAAAATATATTTGGAAATGATTCTCAAGTAGTAAAGAAAATAAACAAGTGGGCTTCGTTGAAAGTAAAAGAAATTTATTTTAAAATTTGAATGAGGAATTTAGAATTTTTAGTTTATATGAAATCAAGATTTAGAATGACAAATTTGATCTAAGTATAAATGTGGTAACTTGGATTTGAAAATTAGTTAGAAATTATACAAGTTGAAGTGGAAGAAGTATTTTAAATGGTTAAGTCAGTATGTGAATCTAGTCCTTGATGAAACAAAATGAGAAAAAGTTCGAATAAGAAATGATAAAGAATAATGTTCTATGAAAGTATTGTTGAATATTAAAGTTATGAAGGTATGATGAGACTTCTTGTACCGATATGAGAGGAGTTATGGAGCTTGAAGAAAAGAGATGACATATGTTGCAAGGAGGATTCGATTTATGAAGGAATAAAGAACTAAGGAATTTAAGTGAATGAGTCTAAAGAATCAAGTATGATAAGGGTTATACTGAGGTGTAGATTATAGGTTTGTTATGGAAGTATACAATTTTCAGTTCTCAGTAGAATTGAGAAAAAGTTATGATGTATTCCGTAACTGGGTTACCTTTGAATATAGAATTGTGTAGTATTTAACCAAGATTGTGCTTTTCATCCCTATTCCAAATGATTTTTCAGTGGATAAGTATGTGGAAATATACATTAAAGAGATAGTTAGACTTTTGGAATGTCAGTTTTAATTGTATCTGATGGGATCTAAAGTTTACTTCAAGGTTTGGAATTATTTGAGTAAGGCCTTTGTAACTCGATTTATATTTAACACTATTTTTCATCTATAGTTAAAGGGTTGGTCCGATCATGTTATTCAGATTTTAAAAGTTATGTTAAGGCATGTGTGATTGAGTTTAAAGGATTAGAAGAAAATTTGTATGCTATATTGCCAAGCATAAGTTTGGATTTGCTAAAGTTGTATTCTTTTGCCCTGTAGACTCAGCTAATAGGATAAGAATATAATCAATAATTATATTTATGAGACCAAGTTGTTGAGGATAGACATAATACTTCTTTGGATTGTTAAGTGTCAAGAAAATATTAAGGTGTTGCAAAGAATATTGAAATAAGTTTCAAGGTTGTTATGATTATAATCTGGAAAGGAATATGTTTTCGTACAATAGGAAAAAGGTTCTAGTTACTGCAAAGTAATGAGAGAATTAAGTAAGAAACAACTGAATTTCGATCTTGAGTTAGTATTACTTGTAAATATAGATTGTGATAACACCCATAATTACATGATGAATGACATTATATTATATTGATTTTAAAGTCAAGAGTATTTGCGAAATCGAATGAGTGAAAAGAAGGGTAATAGATTAAGTTCTGTGAAGAATGAGGAAGTGTTTATCACTATAAAATGAGAGGTGAATGTGATAATTGGTAGGACAAAGCTAAGGTAATATTTATTTTGGAAAGTGTTGAATATGTAATCATCTTTAAAATAAAGATGAATTTTACTGTTGGTCAAATATGGAATAAGTAAGAAAATTGAGATTTAGTGCGGCCAGACTTGATCAAAGTAGATGAAAAAAAGTGAAGATTTTTTAAGATAGATGATGATCGACAAAAATCTTATATGGATTTGAAGAGAAATGAAATTGAATTTTAAGTAGGTGACAGAATGTTCTTTAAAAGTATCAACTTGGAAGAAAGTACTTTGTTTTGGACGTAAAGAAAAAATCAATCTTAGGTCCATTGGACTTTATGAAGTTCTGAAGAGAATTGGACAGTGGCATATCAGTTAGTGTTGCCACCAGAGACGGACAAGATTCATAATTTCTTCCTTGTGTTTATGCTTCGACGATATCGATCAGATCATGTACGCATCATAACTTCATTTGTGATAGAATTTCAATCTGACCTAACATATGAAGAAGAACTGGTGCAGATTCTAATGTATGAGAACAAACATTTAAGGAACAAGACATTTTTGTTAGTTAAGGTTCTTTGGAAAAACCATAAAGTGGAAGAAGCAGCTAGGGAATGTGAAAAAGATTTGAGGAAGCAATATCCCCACCTCTTTGTGTAAGGAAAATTCGAGGACAAAATTTCTTAAGCGGGAGATTTGTAACATCCTAATCATCAGGTCAGTGATCAAAATGTAAGAACTCAAAATTAGTGGTTTAATTAGAATAATTTGATAATTCAAGGATTAATATTGGAAATATTTGGTTAGGACTTGATATTAAATTTGGATTAGTAGAAGGACAATATGGTCTTTTCACCTGAAAGATTTTTATCTCATCTTTTTCAGGATTTAACACATGGAATAGAAGGGGAAAAGGCTGGAAACATTTCTCTCTTCTTTATCCTTGCCCGTAGAAGCCATTGTAAAGGTAAGTTATATGATTTTATTTGGTTCCTTCAATTTTTGGTTTGGTATTGAAAGTTTAGGTGTTATATAAGCTTAAAGAAAGATTGGGTATGATTAAAACAACAAGAGGAGTGAATTATAAATGGATTTGTAAAATAGGTTTTGAAATAAAATGTTGATATGGTGTAGTTTCTATAGTTTTTGTGATGAATTTGACTTGTCAATAAACAAACTAAAGAGTTAGGAGGATTAGAAGTGATCAATAACATGTTTGAAATCTTGGTATGATTTTGAGATTCAAGTGTTTAAACAAGATTTTTGGATAATTAAGAGTAATAAATGAGGACAAGCTGGTTTGGATATATAAGGGTGAGTTTAAAGGCTTAATGAGGGAAGATATATGAGAGTTAGGAAGGTTTTAGGGAGATTTTTGAAGTAAAAATGGTAATTATGGGCTTCGAGTATCGGTACCGTTAGAACAATATCGATACTTCAAGGGAAAAATCTGGGAAATTATTAAGGGTAGTATCGATACCAGTTGAAGAGGTATCGATACTGTAAGGGTAGTATTGATACCCGAAGAATGGTATCGACACTCTTTTTAAGATGCAAACATCGAATGTTATATCGATAGCGATACCATGAGGAGGCATCGATACCCTTGAAGGGAAGAATGGGTATTGTTATGGTAGTACCGATACTTCTAAACATGAAAGGGAAATGTAGGGTTTCTTACATCCAAAGTTATTCTGATTCGATATAATTGAGTTGAAGAGCGATATTGATTTTCGATTTGTTTTGTGTAGTGGTTGAACGTAAGGAACTTCTGGTCAGCTCGATATTATAAGTTTCGATCCAAAAGTGTTAAGGAATTCGCTTAGGACTTCAGTGAGGCAAAGGTGAGTGTTATTTACGTAAATTATTGATGTTGAAGGAATGATTGTGATGACCCAACCTAAAATGTTTTGAATAAAATGAAAGGATATGATTATGTTTTATATTAGTAAAGAAATATGTTGAATAATGATATGCAATATGAAATAATTATGTAAATCACTATGAAAATATAATATATGTGATTAAATGGAAATAATGAGTAATGCTTCGTAAAGCAAGATACCATGAATAAATGTTTGAATGTGAATAAATAATAATATTTGATAACGCAAGGTGATAAAGATGCACATGAAAGATTTTATGAATATGTGAGTAGTGGATATGTTCTACGGAACATAAATGATAAGTGAAAATGTGAAATTTGAACAAGTGAATGTGAAAAGACTCTATGTGAGAGGAACTATGTGAATAAAAAACACTTCGAATAATGATTGAAAATAATTATGTGATTAATAGCCAAAGTATATGTATGAGGATTAGAGGTATAGTTGGCATGCCAAAAGTCGAGGGTTTTATGTGGTCCTTAAGGACAATTATGTGGCACTTCGGTGCAAACCTATGTGGTCATTCGGGACAATTATGTGGCACTTCGGTGCAAATTACGAGCTATGGTGACAACATTAGTGCACAACCCTTCTTTTTATAAGTATATAAATGTTTTATTGTTTCATAGTACTCGTAATGCCTCACTAAGTCATCGACTTAGCGTGTGAGTGTTTTCACACATAGGTTCAAAGTTCTGCAAGGAGTAATACATGTAAGCGAGGGGCAGAACACCATACCTTTGAAGATTATCAAATCAGAGAGATTTAAATTGCATGTGATTGTATATGGAAATTTTGTTGGCGTGTACTATAAATGTAAAATTTAGATACTCTGATATGTATTTTAACTATGGTTTATTAAGTTTTGTTTTCATTATCAAATTTAAATCTTATTTTTTTAGAACCAAATATTTTAAAAGTCAATGTGACACCTCATATCCGTATCCGGGTCGGATACGGGTTATGAGTGTTACATTATGTCACTCTGAATGCAATTTCCTCCATTTAAGACTTGAATTTTGTTTTTCCATCTCTCTCTTCCATTATTAGAAGATCTCTAAGAACTATGAATATATTTATGAAAATAAATTAATGCAATTAAATGCATCTAAATGTAACGCATAAGGTTCTTATATGTAAAAATGTTGATTATTAATTTTTTCTGACTCTAAAGTGGAGAAATTGGTCTTTCTCCATTTGATCACTCTTGAATATATCTTGCCTCAATACCAGTGTGAAAACTCGATAGTTCATGTTTGCACCTTTTAGAGAATAGTTTGATCGTCTTGTGCAATCATGTCTTGTCTATCTCATGTCTTGAAGAAGTGTTTTCTCACTTGAGTTCTTGTTATGGTTACGTATATAGTCTTAATGCCCTTTTTGTCCCTAACTAAATTACTAAATTGCTAAATTAGAATTGTTTCCTTAAGACCATTTTTCCAATTGAAGCAGGAATGGTTTATTTCTCAAGGTCAGCTTTTCTTTCCTTCATCTTTTTCCCCGACACTCCAAATAGTGAGGCTAACTCTAAGTGTATTCTTGATCTGAATCTTTTTATCTCAACATGATTGGGGCTGTTGGAAATGCCCTAATGTGAATATTTCATGGCTCATCCTTAGTGCCAAAAATTTGACTTCGACTGGTTTCATTTTCGTGTCATTTATTAGCAATCCATACCCTCAAATTGCGTCAACAGGAATGTCTCTCAAATGTCTTCCTTCATTGCTATTCTAATATAATAGCTTGATGGCTTCTTTCAGTGAGGTCTCAAAACCATATGGACACTCAAAAAAATGATCAATGCTTCTGGTACAAATGCCTTTATATTTCTTACAAGCTGAGATACTAAAAAAATTAGAAATATATCATGGCTCATCTTCTTAAGCGACCTTCTTCTTCTTAATTGATTATTGATGTTCATGATGTCACGAAGAAATTTATTCTTAAGTCTTTTAATCTTTCAGATTTTATTGCTTGAAAATTGGAGAATGTCTACATTACTCATGCATGTCTTATTTTTCTTACTTCGGCTTTTATTTGATGTCTCATTTCTTCAATTAGGATGAAATAAGTGTCACCAACTTCAAAGGTCCTCCTTTATTCTCGAGAAAATGTCATGTTTGAAAAAAAAAATTCTCCTTTATATTTTTAGAGTTTATAAGAATGAAAGAATTATATAAAATGGTGCCCCTTACTTCAAGCTCCCTTGATCCATCATCCACCTAGACTTATCATAAGCCTCAGGTATAATTGCCTTTATTGGGCTACATACACTCATTTTACCTCAACCTTAGGCATTATCACCTTTATTGGATTACCCCAACCTTAGGCGTTATCGTCTTTATTAAACTCATCATCCTAACATTTACCTCATTTCTTTCCCTCCTTCGGGGAATTCATTACATCACAATTAATGTCACAGTTTGAATATAACTACATCATGAAGCTCAGACTTACCTCAATAGCATTTTAAAATTTTCTTCAATTTATCATCTTATTTATTTCAACTGAGTGGCCCCGTTTTATTACACTCAACTATTATTGTCTTTTTGAGTGCTCAGCTTCGATATTTCTTAAGCTCATCAAGAAGAACATGTTATAGTCTAGGTGTCTTTACAGGTCATAAAATCTCATCTTTAAAGTTCAATTCCCAAGCAATTGGCCAATACTAAATTTATCTACTCCACCATTCCATCTATGAAGATTACAATCATCATTGAATGTCGCCAATAGAAATGCAATCTAATCGGTCTTGCAATGTCACACACAATTGATTCCCTATTTCGTTCGCTCCTATGCATGCCTTAACACTAAGCCCTTTGATTATCTCTTTGTGAGAAGAGAAGGCTATATTGATCCCTACAAGAGAAAGGTATAGTGTTCTTGTGTATCTTCTGGAGTAGAATCAAGTGTTCTTGTTTTACAATGTTTCATTCTTGTCACTATGTCAAAGATTTACAACCTCGATCATTTAAAGAGTTTTTAATTCAGTTGATATCCAAAGAATTTCATGATTGAAATTTACTCATTGCTCATAACCTTAGAAGATAACACTTTATTTAGTATGTTCAAAACTCAAGCAACTTACACTTTTTAAAAGAAAAATAAAGAAAAAACAAAGAAAAACAAGAAAATAAACTTGCAAGTGCAATGAAGATTTCTAGTGGATGCAATGACTTCTTTTTTATTCGCATTATAATACCCATTACTCATCGAAGGTACATGCCCCTAAATCGATCAAATTCTGAACCTTAGGCTTTAATGCCCTACAACTCTCAGTAGTGTGCCTCGAGCTTCCTATGTGGTAACTACACACTGCGTTAACATCATAGGCTTTAGGAAATAGGAGTTCCTTTGGCTTGGACTACATTAGAGTCAGCATGTTCTTTCAACTAGTGTTGGGAGCAATTCGTCATACGTGATTGGAATTAGAATAATATGGGTATTTTTTTCTAATTACCTTATGAGGTCTCATCCCACTACTAGCTGATTAAGACTTCATTCTATTGACCTCAACTCTATTCTTGACCTCATTACTGTTAGTACCCCTTTTCTTATTGTTCTTGATAGCTCTTTCGATCATTTCTCAAAACATAATGATGTCAGAGAAACCCATAGCAACAACTCCTATCATGTGATATGTATAGGGAGATTTTAATGTGTCGATGAATAAAAAGGTGAACTCCTTTTCAGTTATAGGTAGACGTACTTGGGATGTAATGTCCCTCCATCGTTGTACGTACTATAGGAAGCTCTCATTACACTTCATCTTTATACTTTACAATGTTGTTCGATTAGGGACCATATCAATCATGTGATTGTATTGACTTAAGAAAGCCTGAGCTAAATCCTACCAAGAATAAATTTGAGTATGACTTAGCTAATTATACAATTTTGAAGTGGGTTTAATTAGACTATCTTGAAAATAGTATATCAGTAGCTTCTTATTCTCCAAGTGGCCAACCATTCTCCTACATAACCTAACAATATGAGACGAAGGACAGGTGGTCTCATCATACTTCTTGAACTCAATAGCTTGGAACTTCGATGAAAGGACAAAATCAGGGACTATACTTAGCTCTTTGACATCGAACCCATAAAATGACTAAGCCATCTCCCTAAACTTTATCATCTCCTCCAAACTCTTCACCTGCTAAATGAGCTCTTTATTCGTTTTTTCTTTCTCAAAGATATCGTTCAGATCGGGGACTTTGTTATCAGCATGAAAGTCCATTGCCTTCACCCCAGAGGCAGTGGGATGGTTAATATGGAAAAAAGTTCCAGCTTGATGATGTGATGGGTTCTCAGTATCAAAGAAAATCGACAGACACATTTCTTGGTGCATAGGGGTGTGCAGTAGGATATGGATAGGCGTGAACCCGGAGGATATAAAAGGTCTTCAACAACACTCTTAGCAGATGTTAGATACTTTCTAATCATAACCTCCATATTTTTTAGCAAATCATCATGAGCATTAGAAATATCAGACTCTATTTTTGTCAGCCTATTTTTTATTTCTTCATGCATCTCTCTGTACTCATTCTCAACTTTCTCCAATATGATTTCTATTTCCTTGGTCACTTTTCTTGTACCATATAGTTGTAGGGTGTTATTGCTTCTAATAGGACAATGATCACTACGGTCGAAAACCTTATCTTATTATTATGTGTTTAAATGAATGAATGATTTAGTACATGATTTTAAAATACGCTAATCAATATAAATGCAATGCAAAATGCAAGTATGCAAAAGATATTGATCCCAAAATAATTGTTCCTAGAATAATTCTTGAAGAACCGATAATGTCTCATTACTATGGGAAAGTGAAAAATCAAATATTATAGATAAAATATGGCTCTAACTTCTAGTTGATCAACTCTTGCGAGTAGCTAGATGATGCATCGTCTTTCATAAGATTCTAGAATCCAGCTTAACTCCTCAGTAGGTAGGCTGTCATGTTGCTTCTACTCTATCCAAGGAGAAATCTTTGAATTCTATCTAACCCAATGAAAGGCATAGTCTTTTCAAGAACCTTCTAAATGGCCATCTATTTCAAAGATCAATACCTTTGATGAGATGTCATGTTTATGCAGAAATGAAAACACAACAAAGCATGTAACATGACAAAAAGAAATCAAGTTAGTAAAAATAATAATTGAAGGAATGTGAGTTAGTAAAAATAAGAGAAAAATTGAATATAACTCATAGATGAGACTATAAATAAAACACGCAAAGGAAATTAAAGTTCCTAACAACATGTGTTCTAATTCTCCTAGGTTATCCTCATTACTCTAGTGGGGTAGGCTTACTAAATTCTCTATATTAAGTTTGGTTCTAAAAAGGTTCCCAAAATGTCCTCACAACCTTCTAAGGTTAATAAAGACTTCAATTCTGGCTCATTATAAACTTTGCGAATCTAATTCAGTTTAGGGATCACATCACTAAATGTATTTCACATAATACAGTATCTGGACATACACTTAGAATTATTTCTAGAGATACTTTGTCAAACCTATACGATAAAAACCAGTGTTCCTCGGAAGAGTGATGTTTTGCCATACTTAGGTGAAACGGGACAAAACTCGGGTACAGAACTATGATATGCAACAGTTCTAAATATATTCAATCAAGTGAAAGCATTAACCAGAGAGAAACTCTATTTTCATTCCAAATAGAGGGTACTCGACTTGTGGCTCGACACTCTATTTGTTTGGAAAAACAAAAGTCCCCAGCGGACTCGTCAAGTTATCGGAATTAGCATTTCATGGTAAAAGTTAACTAGTTACGGTGATGGAGTTTTTTGAAAAGATTTTAATGAAATGTTGAGAGTTGCCACCAATAATTTTTAAGGTGCGATTAGAACACATAAAATTAGGTAATTTTTAATAAAATATTTTATTTTATCAAAAATATCAATTTTTGGTAAGTGAAAATCAGAAATTAGGTTTAGGAGTTGGTTACGTGTGGGGAAGGATTAGCTAGGGGTGTTCATTCGGTTAAAACGGTGGCCAACCGAACTGAAATACCCTTAACCGAATTTACCAAACTTTTTTTCTTTAACTGTTAACCGAACCGAACTTATTTTTTGAAAGTATTAACCGAACCGATTAAATTTCGGTTAATTTTCAAATTAATCGGATTTTTTTAGAATTTTAGAATTTAATATTTTTAATTAAAAAACAATTTACAATTAATTTAAATAATATCTAATTATAAATAATATCTAATTAATTTGATTCAAACATTTTGCATTTAGTTTTGAGATTATTTTAATTAATTAATATTGATTTGGGTTTTAAATGAGTTTTAAATGGATTGGGTCGGCTAAGTCTCTTAATATAATTATATTTAAAGGTTAATTTGGTTAATTCGGTTAATTAAGTGATTTTGAATCGAATTAACCATTAACCGGATTTCAAAAAAATCCTTAACCGTTCCCCGACCGAAAAAATTCAATGGCCGACCAAATTAACGAAACTAATTCGGTTCGGTCGGTTAATTCGGTTAAAATCGAATTTTGAACACCCTTATGATTAGCACCCCATAGTGCCCAGAAATTGGTCCCTAGTCAATTACCCTATATTTTAAAAATTATAAATTTTGATTTCGAGGTTTTATTTAATTTAAAAATCATTATGTAACACTCATTTCACGTATATGTTTCCGAATATGAGTCAGAGATGCTGCATCACACATTTAAAACAATTCCTATTCGAAAGTCATCAAAAGTTTGTTTCTTTAAAAAAGTATTCAATTTATCCTTTTACACCAAGATTCCTTAATCACGTAAAATTAAACAATAATATTTAAAAATATTTTTTACATTCGAATTCAGGCAGCAACCTAGCAGTTCAATACTATTTCATATACATAGGGAAATTGCATAAAAATGCCTACTTTTAAAATTCATTCATATAATAATTAAATCATAATTTAATAAAATACTAATCATGCAAATATTATTTATACCTAGAGATATCCGTTATAAGTTAACATATTTAATTATACAAACCAGTTTAAAACCTATTTATACTAGAGCAAACATAACATATAAAATATGCATGCCAGCTAGAAATGACAAAAACATCGAAATATGTCATATTGATGTTGGAGAGATGATATGATCCTCAAAAGATGATGTTGAGTCTAACTCCTTACTTTGTAATCTTTCCTTTACCTATGCGTGAAACAATCACACGTTAAGTATCACTTAGTGAGGCATATATAAATTAAAGTAAGGCTTTTCAACACAAAAATATCATAATTAACCAAAGTATAGAAAATATCATATTCAAGTTATGAACATATAAAATTGATATTAAAGTCATTCTTTTATCATATAACTTATAAAATCGACGTTACATATATTAGACATATTATGCCAAATCAAGTCCTCATTAAAATATGTATTTTCATTCAAATCATATAATTTGTACTTTTTACATATTCAAATCATAACCAATGTATTATAAATGAGAATGCATGGTATGTGAGTCGATAATGAATATACACATGTATATTTATTGCCATATAACTAATTTGCACATATAATGCCATATAGAATATACAATTACTTTAAAGACAACAACACAGTATCAAAAATAGGGAATACATCGCATCATATACTATCTTGTGCAGGCACCATGTACTATTTCATTCCATATAATGTATCCTAAAAGTATGTTATGCACCATATACTATTTCATGCTACATACTAATACTCCACCTTATGGCATGCCAATTATATCAAGAATCTCAATATGCATACAAGTGGCTTTTTGTTGAGTTAATCGATTGACGAAATAGCCAAGAGGGGGTGAATTGGCAATAAATATTTTGGTGGAAGCTTTTGCAGAATATTGAAAATATTTGCACAACGATTTAGAGTGGTTCGACTTTCTCAACCAAAGTCTACGTCCAATACCTTAGCTATCCACACTAAGGATTTTCCACAAATTCACTAATTTGTCTTTCTTTTGAGGACAAAGAGTAACCTTACAAATCC
Source organism: Hibiscus syriacus (assembly GCF_006381635.1). NCBI lineage: Eukaryota > Viridiplantae > Streptophyta > Magnoliopsida > Malvales > Malvaceae > Hibiscus > Hibiscus syriacus. The sequence goes on along the minus strand of NW_024063059.1, from coordinate 10,825,618 downwards.
CTCTAGATTTATACCCCAAATTCTTGAGAAAACTCTCTCCCAAAGAGAATAATAAAAATTTCACAAACTTACAGAAAAAAATTCACAAGGCAATGTGTTTGCACAATTCTAGAACAAGAAAATAACACTCAAAGAAGATTACAAATGAGCACAAAATGTGTTCTTGAAAAAAAATGAATATTGAAGGAAAAATGGCTTGAAATGTACAAACTTGATGTTTAATGTTTTCTCTCTTGTTTCTTAATGAATTCTTGTTGATCAATGGCTTCAAAACTTGTTTAAATACACCTTGGATTGATTCTAGTCGTTATAAATCATTTCGGTGATGTTAGAGTCGTTGTAGTGTGAAAACGCTCTTGAAAAAGGATGTTGGGAGCGTGGGGTATCGGTACCTCTTCCATGAGTATCGATACCTGCAGTGTAAAATTCAAATATTTCGACCGTTAAAAGGTTAGGGGTATCGGTACCCATAAGGGGGTATCGGTACCCTAGGAGGGGTATCGGTACCCTCGGGACAATCTGTTTTTCTTGAAGCCCTTATATCTATAAAATTATTTTTGGCTCGATTAAGGTTCAAAATAATTTGTAAAAATTGTTTCAAAAATATTTTCAGTTTAAAACACAATTTTACACTTTATAAAGGTTTGAAATTGATCTTTGAAAAACTTGGAGTAATATTTTGATATTCGGATAATTGAATTGAATATGCTTTAAAAATGATTGTGAAATCTTAAAATTCAATAACCCCTTAATTTGTTATATCGAAACATCAAAATGTTTTCAACAATCTCCCTCTTTTTGATATAACAAAACATTTTAGTAATTTTAAGATTTTCTTTCAAAAATTATTTTTGAAATCAATTTTGAAATTTTGAAAAAATACCCCCCTTACTATAACACTTATCCCCTTTTTTGTTAAATCAAAAAGACTCTAGAAAACGATTTTAAACAAGAATTTAAAATTTAAGCCAATTGATATAGCGTAAGCTGCTAAGATCACAAGCAAGAGAAATGTTAACCATTAGTTCCATAATTCAATATTCATAAACAATGTGAAATGGTAAATTGGTCATATTGCAACTAATATGTAAATGATGTAAAAATGTAATAAACATTAAAAATTCAAATCAACCCAAATATATATAAGCATTTAAGTTCAAACATTCAAAACAAAGTTAAACATTCAAACATCCAAACATATCAATCCATAAACATCAAAATGTTTTAACACAAGTGATGAGCCCCCATAGCAGTTAGATGAGACTCTATGGATGCAAACCTTAGATCAAATGTCTCCATAAATGAACGAAAGTATGGAGGCACTTGATCCTCTTGCTGTGTCGGCTCATCGTCAGGAACTTCATCGTCAATATCTTGAATAAGTTGTTGAAGTTCTGGATCATCGTCCACTGTCGGTGCCGGAGGAGGTGGAGCTCGTGAAGAACTAGCTCCCGGAGTTTGCTCGGTGGTTCGAACCCATTGATCACCTTCCTTCTACCATCCCAATTTCTTTAAGGATGTCAAGTTGATTTAGTTTTTGAGAGGGGTGGCTACATCAAGTATTACTCTAAGCTCGGCTTTGATAAACAAATTACTCAGAAGATAACATTAAACTAGAGTTTTACAAACTTTCTTATTAGGGACAAGGTTTACGGTATCAACGAGTTCGGCAAAGATAATTTGATGTAGGTTTACTTTCTTATTATTTTGGATACAATGTATCCACCAAAGGTCTAAGGCTCTATAAGTGGAGTATTTTCCTCCGGATAGTCTAAACCACCAAAAGATCATCAGATGAAGAAAAAGATCTTGTTGATCTAACACACTCGCGCTAGACTTGACCTTGTAAGGACAACTTAATGTTTCCTTTTCATTATCTAAGCTGACATTATCTAATCCAAATGTGTTTGCAATGTAGGCTGAGTCAATATAAATGAATTGACCTAGAAGATATGATCGAATTCCTATTATTTCGGTTCTAGCTCAGTTTTGAATACAAACGGCATTTGAATAGAAAATTCGAACAAGTTGTTGGTAAACTACTGGTTCGAGATGAAAAAGTTTATCAAATTTCCAATCTTGAAGAGTAGAAAGATATCTAAAGTTCATTGCTTCCATAGCTCGAAGAAAAGGAATACATTTTTTCCGAATTTTGTAAGACTCGAAGAGATAGCCAAACCTATGGTAAAGATTATCCCTACGGCCAGGTTCATTAAAGCACGAGTTCCGAATTGTCATTTCGGGTTCATCGGGATTAGGATTTCGTTGGGTAGGAGGTGGAATTGGAGGTGGGTTTGGTGGTTGGTTTGAACGACTAGATGATGACCTATGATGTTTATGAGACATGGTTCAAGAAATCGGAATAGAATAGATACCTTGAAAGATGAAGATTGAGTGGATTTTGATGTTGTTTGCACAAAATTAATGATGCTAGTAGGATTAGGAGTTGAAAACTGAAGAGATTCCGACTTGAAACGTTGATTTTGAGCAAAGTAGAGATTAGGGGTTTGAGAGAGGGGTGCACGGTGAGTGTTTAGAGAGAGGAGAGTTTTTGCAGAAATGGGGGTTTTGATGAATTAAAAATCAAAACCCTAAGGGGGTATCGGTACTCTCATAGGGGTATCAGTACCCATTCAAAGGAGGTGTCGATACCTAGAGCACAGAAAAGATAAAAATATGTATTTAAACACTCAAAATGCTAAATTAATTTGGTCTTGTGGTATTGGAAACTCATATTACGAAAATTAACTATGTTCAATCAATCAAATCTATCCTTAAACATAATTTGAACATATAATTAATTTTCACTAAGAATCATAAACTCCCCCCCAACTAATAACAAATAATGCAATCAAAAATATTATTTTTATAAGCATTTTTCATTTATAATTAAAAATGCTAAACTTATTTTAAGCACTAAGTGAAGATAGGTCAGTTAAACCTAATTCTCTCCTAAGTGTCCAAAATCTTTCTTTATCTAAAGGTTTAGTAAAAATATCCGCTAATTGATGCAAAGTATCAATAAATTCTAGAACTACATCTTCTTTAGCGACATGATCTCTAATGAAATGATGTCTAATTTCAATGTGCTTAGTTCTAGAGTGTTGGATGGGATTTTTAGTGAGACAAATAGCACTAGTATTGTCACACTTGATAGGTATGGTACCTACTTCAATTCCATAATCTAAAAGTTGTTGTTTCATCCATAAAACTTGTACACAACAACTACCGGCTGAAATGTATTTCGCTTCAGTGGTAGATAATGCAACACAATTTTGTTTCTTTGAAAACCATGAAATCATCATATTTCCTAGGAATTAGCAAGTACCGAAGGCGCTTTTCCTATCTATTTTGTATCCTCCATAATCCGCATCAGAGAAGGCATGCAAACTAAATCTAGAGTCTGTAGGATACCAAAGTCCTAAAAATAGGAGTGTCCTTAAGGTATCTAAAGATTCTCTTAAGAGCTAATTAATGTGATTCCTTAGGGCATGATTGAAATCTAGCACATAAGAAAACACTAAACATAATGTCCGGTCTACTTGTGGTTAGATAAAGCAAGGAGCCAATCATTGACCTATACAATTTAACATCCACACATTCACCTCCTTCATCTTTGTCAAGCTTTGTAGAAGAACTCATTGGAGTGGCATAAGGTTTCCCATTTTCCAGTCCAAACTTCTTGACCATATCCTTGACGTACTTAGCTTGATTGATGAAGATGCCACCTTTTCTTTGCTTGATTTGGAGTCCCAAGAAATATGAGAGCTCCCCCATCATGCTCATCTCGAATTCACTCTGCATTAGCTTAGAAAATTCTTGGCAAAGAACATCATTAGTAGAACCAAATATTATATCATCAACATAAATTTGAACTACTAATAAATCTTTACCTTTATGCTTTAAAAACAATGTAGTGTTAACATTCCCTTTTGAAAAACTTTTTCAATTAAAAAGTTTGACAATCTTTCATACCAAGCTCTAGGAGTTTGTTTTAAACCATAAAGCGCTTTTTTCAATTTAAAAACATGATCTGGAAATTTTAAATCTTCAAAACCAAGAGGTTGTTCCACATACACTTCTTCTTTTATAAAACCATTTAAAAATGCACTTTTAACATCCATTTGATATAATTTAAATTCATTGAAACATGTAAATGCTAATAACATTCTAATTGCTTCCATCCTAGTTATGGGAACGTATGTTTCATCATAGTCTATGCCCTCTTCTTGAGTATAGCCTTGAGCAACAAGTATAGCCTTGAGCAAAAAGTCTAGCCTTGTTTCTCACTATATTACCACTTTCATCAAGCTTATTCATAAATACTCATCGAGTACCTACAATAGATTTATTATTAGGACTTTCAACTAATGTTCATACTTTACTTCTCTCAAATTGATTTAACTCTTCTAGCATAGCCATAATCCAATGTTCATCATTTAATGCTTCTTTAATATTCTTAGGCTCTATGCATGAGATAAATGCAACATAATTACATATATTTCTAAGAGAATATCGAGTTGTATTCTCCTAGGTAAGAGACTTCCCTTTCTTCAATGGTTGGATTCTCGAGAACATCATGAGTTTCTTCATCTTTCGTTTCTTCTTTTGATGATGGTTCTCCAGCATCATGTCTAACGTCATTTGTGTTTATAATACCTACATCATTATTTACACAAGAATCCTTCCTCGGAAAGGGATTATCATCGAAAACATGTATAAACTCTTCTAATACAAAAGTTATTTTATTAAATACTCGATAAGCTTTACAATTTAAGGAATAACCCAGAAAAATTCCTTCATCAATTTTAGCACCAAATTTGCCAAGATTTTCTTTACCGTTGTTTAAAACAAAACATTTACATCCAAAAGGATGAAAATAACTAATGTTAGGCTTTTTATTTTTGAAAAGTTCATATGGAGTTTTCTTTAAAATTGGCCTAATCAGCACTCGGTTTATAACATAACAAGCAGTATTTGTGGCTTCTGCCCAAAAATATTTTGGCAAATTGTTTTCACAAAGCATGGTTCTAACCATTTCTTCTAAAGTTTGATTTTTCCTCTCAACAACTCCATTTTGTTGAGGGGTTCTCTGAACTGAAAAATTATGGCTAATACCATTAGAATTACAAAAATCATTAAATCCAAGATTTTCAAATTCAGTACCATGATCACTCCTAACACTAGTTATGGAGTAACCTTTTTCATTTTGGATTACTTTTGAAAACGTGATGAATTTTTCTAATGCTTCATCTTTAGTACTTAAAAATAGAACCCAAGTATATCTAGAATAGTCATCTACCAATACAAAGCAATATTGTTTTCCACCCAAACTAACAGTCCTAATTGGTCCAAAAAGATCTATATGGATCAATTGTAATACTCTACTAGTTGATACATCATTAATGGACTTAAAGAAAGCTCTTTGACGTTTTCCTTTAGCACAAGCATCACAGATTTTATCTTTATCAAATTTTAGTTTTGTCAACCCTATTACTAAATCTCCTTGAATAAGTCTTTGTAAAACACTCATGCTAGTATGTCCTAGTCTCCTATGCCATAACCAACTATCATGCTCATCCTTAGCAACTAGGCATAAATTAGGCATATTAATAGAATCTAAATGTACCATGTAAATGTTTCCTATTCTATGACCAACAAGCATAATCTGATTATATGGAATGTTAATGACTTTACAACCATTTGTTTCAAATAAGACATTGTATCCTTTATCACAAAATTGACTAATACTCAATAGATTATGCTTTAACCCATTCACATATAAAACATCTTTAATTTGTATGGAAGAGATATTACCTATAGTACCTATACCTTCAATGTGAACTTTTGAATTATCACCAAAAGTCACTCTCCTCTATTTTTGTCGTTAAGCTCGATAAATCGGCTCTTGTCTCCGGTCATATGTCTTAAGCAACCACTATCAAGGTACCATAAGTTTAAACTTGTTTCTCGTGCCTTGTAGCAATGCTCCTTTCCCTGAGAGCTTTCCCTGATGTCCATCAAGCACAAGTTTGCTACTTCTTGTTCCTCTTCATCGGGACCTTCATCATCGATCCATGTAGCCACATGAGCCTTGTGTTTTTTCTTTGATTGACCCTTCTTCTTCAATTGTGGGCAATCGTATTTGACATAACCCGACTTTCTGCATTCGTAGGAAATAATTGGGTCTTTCTCCTTCGATTCAGTTTTGAAGCCTTCATTTCGTTTGAATTTTCTTCCTCGGTTGGATTTCATTAATTTTCTGAATCATTTGGAAAATAATGTCATTTCCTCGTCATCGTCATCTTCATCTAAATCACTCTCATCTTTTGTGGATTTGAGAGCAACTCCCACGTTCTTCTTTTTCTCCTTATCATTCTTTGTCTCGTCAATCTTCTCGAGGTCTACCTCATCTTGAAGCATTATTTCATGAGTGAGGAGAGAACCAATTAACTCTTCGAGAGTTAAAGACTTTAAGTTTTTAGCCTCGATGATTGTCGTCTTCTTTGATTGCCAAGATTTTGGAAGAGAGTAAACTAACTTCCTCACAAGATTTTCGTTTGGAATGATCTCTCCATATGATTTGAGACCATTGACAATCGTGGAAAATCTATCCATCACAGTTTTGATATCTTCATTCTGTTTCATCATGAAATTTTCATAGTTATGAATTAGAAGACTAATTTTAGATTCTTTTACCTCATATGTGCCTTTATGAGTAACTTGAAGTTTATCCCATATATCCTTGGTGGTTGTACAAAATAAAACTATCTCGTATTCATCTGGTCCAAGAGCACAAAAAATAATATGGATAGCCTTTGAGTTGAGCTGGAACATTCTTGTCTCTGCTTCACTCCACAATCTTAAATGAGTTGAAGGAATGAAGTATCCATCTTCTATGATATTCCATGCTCCCATATCACTTGCTTGAATGAAGTACCTCATTTTATTCTTCCAATAAGCATAATTGGCTCTATTGAAGAAAGGAGGCTTGTTGACGGGCATAGAATCAAGACCGAAGTCGAAGTTTGAAGTGGAGGCCATTGATAACTTGAATATCGATATAACTCTTCCCGAATCGACTCAAGAGGTGATTAAACCTTCAAATGAGTGAAGCTCTGATACCAATTGTTGAGTTAATCAATCGACGAAATAGCCAAGAGGGGGTGAATTGGCAATAAAAATTTTGGTGGAACCTTTTGCAGAAAATTTAAAATATTTGCACAACGATTTAGAGTGGTTCGACTTTCTCAACCAAAGTCTACGTCCACTACCTTAGCTATCCACACTAAGGATTTCCCACAAATTCACTAATTTTTCTTTCTTTTGAGGACAAAGAGTAACCTTACAAATTCCTCAAGAATTATACCCCAAATTCTTGAGAACACTCTATCCCAAATAGAACAATAAAAATTTCGCAAACTTACAGAGAAAACCTCACAAGGTAATATGTTTGCACAATTCTAGAACAAGAAAAGAACACTCAAAGATGATTACAAATGAGCACAAAATGTTGAAAGAAAAATGAATATTGACGGAAAATTGGCTTAAAATGCACAAACTTGATGTTTAATGTTTTCTCTCTTGTTTCTTAATGAATTATTGTTGATCAATGGCTTCAGAACTTGTTTAAATACACTTTGGATTGATTCTAGCCATTTTGAATCATTTGAGTGATGTTAGAGCCATTGTAGTGTGAAAACACTCTTGAAAAAGTCTGTTGGGAGCGTGGGGTATTAGTACCTCTTCCATGGGTATCGGTATATGCAGTGTAAAATTCAAATATTTCGACTGTTAAAAGCCTAGGGGTATCGGTACCCAAGGAGGGGTATCGGCACCCTAGGAGGGGAATCGGTACCCTCTGGGCAATCTGCTTTTCTTGAAGCCCTTATATCTAAAAAATTAGTTTTGGCTCGATTAAGGTTCGAAATACTTTGTAAAAATTGTTTCAAAAATATTTTAAGTTTAAAACACAATTTTACACTTTAGTAAGGTTTGAAATTGATCTTTGAAAAACTTGGAGTAGTATTTTGATATTTGAATAATTGAATCGAATATACTTTAAAAATGATTGTGAAATCTTAAAATTCAATAACCCCTTTGTTATATTGAAACGTAAAAATGTTTTCAACACTTTTCTTATCAAATCATTTATCAAAAGTATCGGTAAATACTAGTATATTAAAATACCATATGCAAGTGCATTACATAGTTTATACCCGATATCATTCATAAACCATTTCAAAATCATTGTAAAAATATATCAAATTGCGATTCAAATATTTTTCGTTTCAAATCATTCGAGGTTGACTTATCACAAGATATATATATATATATATATATATATATATATATATATATAACCGCACTGACCCGAAACCTCATTAACAAACCTTACCATCAATATAAGCTTTACTCTCGGACTTTTTTCCTTTGCTTTAAGTTTGCTTGTATCTCGATCTCAATCACTATCTACACAAGCATCATTTACCAACACATACAATTCAAAGCATATGTTAGTATCATTATAACATAAGCGAATAGTAGGATAAAATTCCTAAAAATTCTTTCAATACCAATTCAATACTAACTCCATTTCACGACATCAATATTGACCTTAATACTTCAAAATGACACTTCAAATCCCTTACTATTCGTATCCATCAATAATTCACATGACATTTTTTATTCTCACATTTCAACCATTAAAATGAATTCTTTTAGAATTCATCTTAATATTTCCAAATTATTCAAAATGGCCCCCTTTCCATTTAACTTTAAATTCAAGCATCTATCATCATATTCAAGAATTCCAACAATGCATTCAAGCTTAGTACATCAACTTTTGAACAATTTCCGTTTCAACTTAAAATTTCCATAATATGTGAATAGGTCCCCTAAAGTTGTACAAACTTCCAAATTGGGCCAAGCAACATTCTAAAGCTTGTAGAATCATTCATACATCATTTTCTAGCCTTAGGGAAATTTTTCCGTAATTTTCCCTAATTTCTCTGCTATGAAAGAATACCATAGGTATTCAATTCCATGATTTTTAACTTGATTCAAGCATGAATTCAACCTTTAAACGTCATTTCCAAGCTTCTACAATCATGCCCATATTAAAATCAATTCAAATTCAATTTTATACAAAAACCCTAGCTTTAATTGAACCTTATATACTCATTTTCAAGTGTTTTCAATCATCATACAAGCATGGAAATGATTCTACAACATCAACAACATCAAAATCTATCCATAAAACATGAAAATCAAACCTCAATTTCATCCACCCTATTTATGAAACTAAGATTCCAATCAAGGAAAGTATGAATAAATGGTAGCAAATGATATAGAATTTCATTTAGATTAATTTTCTATTTCATGTTTTCATCTAAAATCCAAGTAATTTGGCTTAAAATGAAGAAAACAATTCTTACCTTGCTTATGGAGGTTACGACTTAAGCTTGAAGATAAGAGAAATTATCATGAAACTTCTAAACAAATATCTTAATACACTTGGATTTTAACTAATTAAAATGAATTAAAAAATTCATGACTTCCAACTTTTCCCTTGAAGTTTTCCCAAAATTACAACCTTACCATTTTCATCCAACGATCCCGATTTAATATAGAAACTCAATCTCAAATCCAATGGTTCATGTTAAATTCAACCATTTTAAAAAATGGAAATGAAAGTATTAACCTTATCAAATCATCCTCAACATTTCTCAAAAATCTGATTCGATCCAATTAGCCGAATTTTTCTCAAACTTTTTTCGTTTTATAGTCTTTTATACAAACTCCGTACGAAAAATCTGAACAACATGAAAATGTCATTTTCAAGGTAAAATACTCATTTACTGGACTAAAATATATAAATTTTTAAAATTACAATTTAGTCCATGAACATTTCCTATGTTTATACTTTGGTCACTAAACTCTCAAAAATTATATTTTGGTCACTAGCCAAAATTTTGGGGTATTACACATTATGCATGCAAATTTTGGAAAAGGTTGTTGGTTTATCAAAACCAATAACGACCACCCTTGGGTATTTAATGTGAAGGTTTCGTTATTGATCCTAGTAAACAAACATTGCCTTGAAGTTTAAGAAATCATGATATGAGGTTTTGAAAAGGATGATGATTTACTTCAGGAATTTCCAATAGTCACTCCTGAGCATTTATGTGGTCTCCCTAATAAATGAAAATTGTCTCATCTTTTAAAATTAGAATGCAATCAAACAATCATTTATGACTCTCGGGCATTTTAATGCGAGGGTCAAATTGAATTATTCCCTAAATTAAAAAGTTCAAAGACTAAAGCTTAAGAAATCTAAATCTAAGGGCTAGATTTAAAATTTAAAATTATATTCAAAAATCTAATAACTAAAGTTTAAAACTAAAGCTTGAATACTAAATAGAGGCTAGATAAAAAATAATCTTAACATTATAAATTAAAACGCGATAAATTCATATCAACACGAAATTAAAATTATTCATACATTCTGAAATTTAAATAAAATAAAACGTAAAATGTTAAAAATAAAATTATAAAGAGCAACCAATTAAGAGTACAAACTTAAATAATTAAAATATTTAAAGGGATAAATGTGAACCAACCAAGTATTAATTAAAAACTAATAACTAATAATTTACAATTGAAAAATTAGCTGAATTAAAAAATTCATGCAATAATGATTAATATATTTTATTATTTATTAAATAATTATTTTAATTCAGTGACTAAATGAACTGAAATAAAAAATAACAAGGACCAAATCATAAATAAACAAACATGGCAAACGATGATCAAATTATAATAAATAAAAAAATAAAGCCAAATTGAAACAAATGAGACACTATTGACTGAAATATAAATACAAGGGAAATTTTAAGGACCCAAAATTATATTTTTCACTTTGTTTAAACCTTAATAAAAAAGAAAAGGAAAAATAGCAACATAGGGACAATAAAATTTGAAGTAAATTCAAAATAGCACCAAAATGGACCAAATAGAAAACTATGGCTAAAGTAAAATGGCCTAAATGTGAATAACCCAAACGCTAAAACACACAACTCCCTAGGGCCAAACGACGACATTTTTCCGAGGGTATATAACCCTCCTTAGGGTTCAAAAACCTAAAAATTTCATTTGTTTCTTCTGTTAAACAAAAAAAATCATATTCTCTCTTATCTCTCCCCTCTACTCTCCACAGTCGGCGCCGCTGCTCCTAGCTCCGACCACCGCAGCCACGGTCGAAGAAGCCCAATCGAAACTCCCAACGAACCTTAGTGCCTCTATTTCCTTATCCAAAACCCAAAACCAATCTTCAAGAGATCAAATAATTCCCCAAAAGGCCGAGACCTTCGACCCATTGCTTCCACGGTAATCGACAACCTATGGTTCTCAACGATGAACTCGAACGAAACAGGTAAACCGACTAAACCCTCATCTCTTCTATGTTTGGTTTGGACTATTCCACTAAAAAACCGTTGAAAATACATTTCTTCCTATCATCATGGACCTCCACATTACGTTCGTTCCAAATATTCCATAGCAACACTATGAAACCTGCAAGACTTTCTCTATCAAGTGAGTAGATAACATTCTCTAACCAATTTAGTGGACTGTCGAAATGATTAGAAAGGAAAGTGCCCTGAAAACCTATCAAAACAAAGGCTTCCTGAGCAAAAATAATAGTCTCACAACGTGTGGATAACAATCTCCTTCTCTAATTGGCACTTGAGGCAAATACCGTCACCTATGCCAGCTTTCCTAACGCAAGGTTCAACAGTTAGACCCTCTCTTGCGCCAACCTCCACACGAAGACACGAATCTTCGGAAGAACTTACAATTTAGATATAATTTTCTAAACTATAGAAGATGGACAACAGAATTCGAAGCCACTTGACTAGGTACAATAGAGGTGGCAAGAATTGTGTTTACATCATTACTTTGAAAGGTGGCATGGACTTTTGATTCGTCCCAACTCAGACGATTTGGAAGCTGAAACAAAGATGCCTTGAATTGCTGAATGGGGCGAGAGTCATAGGCACCTGTTAAATTTGCGATTTGAGGGCCTCCTCATTTGTCATTTAGTAAGTTGAGCTTGTTGTCCATACCTATCCACCATTAGAATGCACCGTTTAAAGCTTAAATCGTCTTATGGATACCTTTCCATACATATGAGATGTTATTTCTGATAGGCGCAGTGACAAGATCGCCAGAAAGATAATATTTCGCACGTAGCACTATTGATAATAAACAATCAAGGTTCATAATGAGTTGTTAGACCTGCTTTCTGAGCATAGCCAAGTTGAAAGAGTGAAGGTCCTATAAACCTAACCCCCTTGTCTCTTTGGTTTACAAATAGTCGACCAAGATATAAAGGGCCAACCACATTCTAAGATCTTGCCAGTCAACCAAAAACGTCACACAACTGAAGTCATCTTATTAAGCAACTGATCAGGGAGAAGATAGTAAGACAATGCATACCAAGGTAAAGCCTGAGCAACCGACTCAAGGAACACTTTTCGTCCACCATAAGATAGAAGCCTTTTAGTCTATCCTGTGACTCTGGTTGCGAACATGTCTCTCAAATATCCAAAAGTTTGTGTTTTATTCTTACCAATATATAAAGAAAGGACCAAATAGTGTCACATAGAATCAATCTCTTGAATAGCAAGCACATTAGTCAGTTGTTGTCGATGAGCAGTAATCGTTTTCAGACAAAAATAGATGGTAGATTTTTCCAGATTCACGCATTGTCCAAAAGAATTAGTATAGAAATTCAATATACGCTTTATTTCAATAGCTTCATACAACGAGTTTTTCATGAATACAAGACTATCATATGCAAAGAGAATAAGCAAAACACATGGGCCAAATCAACTTGCACGAACTCCTTTAATCATGCCCTCCCTTTGTGCTTTATGGAATAAGGTCGTTAATCCTTGTATCACAAAGAGAAAGAGAAAAGGCGACAAATTGTCCCTTTTCTGAATTCCCTAAGACAATGTAAATTCTCTAATAAGTGATCCATTAACACGAGCTGAAAACATTATTGATGTCACACATCGCATGATCGTATTCACAAAGTCATTTTCAAATCCAAGTTTCACCATAACTGCCCAAAGAAAATTCCATTCAATCTCATCATAAGCTTTCTCTATATCTAACTCAAGTGTTGCACCCTTATTTATCCCATTATTGAATTAATTCAAGTAGTGTAATAATTCATGAGTGAGAAGAATATTGACCGTAATTTGACGCCCAGGAAGAAAAGTGGTTTGATTATCACTTATACATAAGAACATGAACGCTTTGAGGCGGTTAACAAAGACTTTAGAGACAACTTTATAAAGCACATTACATGGACTAATGGGTCTAATTTGCTTCATATGTTCCATTTCCTCAACTTTTGGAATCAAGACCAAGATAGTTTTATTTACTGTAGCCATGTCCAGAGTACCCCGAAGGAGTTGTAAATATAACTCAATAACATATTGACCCACGACATCCCAATGTAAATAGTAAAAGCTTCTAGGTAATCACCGAAGTGCTATATAGAATATGCACCGAAGTGTCATATAGGTTTATCCCGAATGACCGCATAGAATTTGTCCCAAATGACCACATAGAATTATCACGGAATACTACGTAGAACCCTCGACTCTTAATATGCCAACTATACCCTTCTCATAAAATATACTTTGGGCTTATTCCATATAATTATTTTACATTTATTATTCAAGTATATTTTATTCACATAGACTAAGGTCACTTAGCACATATTCACATAGAACATTTTCACATAGCATTATCCAAAATTTATCATTTATTCACATAGAACTTATCATCATAATATTTCATTTCACATAACATATATTCACATATAACATATAATCATACATTGGCTTAATTCAACATCATTTATTGTTCTCTATAGAAATCATACATATAATCAATATAATTAAAATATTTCACATGTACTAAAACGAACTTATCATATAAAATAGATTGGGTAATTCATACCCAAAATTATTCAAAGATTGATTTAGCAAAACAATGTAAAATATATATAATATAGAACAATTTGAAAACAATTTCTTTTCAAATCATCCGTGGTTGAATCATCGCAAATCTTCCTCATTCCATATTTTAAATGCATAAATAAAATGCACTCACTTTTGCCTCACTTAAGCCTTAAACAACTCTCCTTCTCTCTTTCAATCTATGTTTATACGTCACTTCGTTCAGCACTTGTTTTCGATCGAATCTACACATTAACATGATCAATATGAATATCAGAGCTCAATTAACATCTACCCAATTAACCTTTACTTAAACGAAATGAAAAACGAATTTAAAATTTTCGACTGAATAGTATCGGTTCTATACCCACAGTACCGATACTTCTCTTCTATGGCACCGATACCATTTTGGCATTCTGGAAATCAAATTTCAATTATAGTATCGATACCTTACTCTTGGTATCGATACCTCGACATCAGAATCGATACTACTTCAATCAGTATCGATATTTTTCGTCTAATTCATATACTATCTTTCAATTTAATCTTATAGTATCGATATTGTTCTTCCAATACCTACACCCTTACCTAGATTTCACTTATTTTATTTCGAATTTTACCCAAATTTCACTTATTTTATTTCGAATTTTACCCAAATTTCACTTAAATCTCTTACCCTTAACTCTATTATCGCCTTCAAACTCATTTACACTTATTCCCACTAACTTATATCCATTAAAACCCCTTTAACATCTAAAATCTTCCATAGAACTCTTGAAACTAAAAATCATATCAATTCTTCAAACATGTTCTCAATCCTTTCTACCACTTCTAACATCTTATTCAAACCCTTGACAAGTCAAATATTCCTTTAGAATCCAAATATTAATCATTTTCAACATTTTCCTTAAAAACTCATTTTACTAATTCATCCTTAATTCAACAAACTCTTAGTTCTATTCATCGTTAAGCTTCTATACCACTCAAGGCTTCAAAATTAACCCAAAAATGAAAGAATTAACCAACTTCAATTTACTTACCTTAACCATAGTGTATATGGTAGGGAGAAGAGAAGATGGAGAGTATCCAGAATTCTCCTTTCCTTTTTCCTCATTTCTCACATGCTTAAAATGATTTTTAAAATGAATTTTTAATTCATTTCATGACAAAAGACTACTTTGCCCTTCCAACCTTCAATTTTTGATAATAGGTCCTAAACAAAAAAAATTCAAACCAATAATTAAATTTTTCAATTTATCAAAATTAAACCACTAACTTTTAATTCCTTAGACATTAGTCACTGACTCGATGTTTGGGGTATTACAAAAAAATATGTATATATAACTTCTAAATTTGTACTCCTTGTCGTTGGTGCTGATAATTATAGTATTTTTAGATTGATTTGTTTTTTTTTTTTGGTAACATAGATTGATTCGTTTTGAAATTAAATAATAATAATCATCTCGGAAAAAAATAACTTTCTTGAGATATGTATTACCCGTGAATCATATATTATAATAGTAAAATTGGAGGGAAAAAGTCAATTGCGTAACAATATTTGTAATTAATTAAGTGGTTTGAGAGTTATTAACAAATAAAAAAAAAGTCTTCTTTGTTCCTCATTATTTAAGTTATTGTTTTGAGAGAAGTAATTATTTAACTTTTGATGACAAGTGAAGCAGTTAAAGTTATGAACTTATGATATAATAATGGCCGAATTATCTACAGAAAAAAAAATATATAGGTCTACTTTCCACAATGCCGACTATATCTCATGGGATTATATAATTATTAACATTTTTAACTCAAAATTCGATTTGATGTTTTTGATCTACGTCATGAGATACAGCTTTGACTAAAACATGTTATAATTCCACCTGGTCAATGGGAATATGTCTTGGTGGTGAGGTTATTCTAGTTCTAGATGTAAATGATTTTAGAGTTGGATTTTAAATTTAAAAGATAATATAACTTTTCAATTGAATTCAATTCTAGTATATTTATAACATGATTTATAAGTAAAATTAAATTTCTCTGATAATATGAGGTAATGTTTGTTTAAAAAAAGTTAATCTATTAACAAGGTACATATATCTTGTAAATGTTGTTGCTCGAATCTATGAACTTTGAAGAGATTAACTTTCTCCTGAGATCATTCGATGAATTCTAAATAAAAATGAATGTTAATTGAGTAGCCTGAATCTGAATATTTATGACTAGTAAGGGGAATAAATTTGTAGAGGTTTTGACGATGGAAGTTGGTAGAGAAACGAAAAGTAGAATCGATTCTCAAAGTGGATGAAAATGGAATCCAAACTTTGTTTTGTTCTCCTTGTGGTTGACTTCGTTTTATGAGGGAAAAACAAATCAACGGTAGTCAACCCTTGTCGTGACGTAAGGAATAATGGCATAAAAACTTTCAAATTATTTAAGATAAATGGGATGTTACTTTCCTTTCGGCCTTTAGAGTCTTCACCATCACTCTCAATTCCATTATGTAAGTTGAGTCCAATGGAGGATGCTTGCTGCATTTACAATAGGTACGTGTTAATCTTAAAACTAAAATTTTGTATAATTAATATATGTAAGGATAAAATTAAGATTTTAATTCAAAGAGAGTAAAGTGTAATTAAATATAAAAAAACAAGGGACAAAATATAATTAATCATATAAAATAGAGAAAAAAATTCAAAATAAACTAAAATTAAGAAATCTAATTTAAAATTTACCTCATATATTTTTATACAATTGTCATAAGACGAAACATAACTTCATCTTTGAATATATATACGTCTAATCTAAAATGCATTTTTAAATCTATTATTAGTCGAGTTCTCTGTATCCGTATTTGTTTATTTAAATATCAATAGTTAAATTATGATTTAATGATATATATATGAAATTTAAAATGTGAGAAAGACTAAACATCAAATTCAACATGATTTAGATGCTAAATCCATAATTTAATTTAACTGATATGTCCTGCTTCTCCCATGATTCATGCATGTCAGCCGTCCAAGAAGGGCACTTCTTTGACTTTCTACAATACAATGAGAATTAATATATATGCATAACAACAAATCTCATTAATGTTTTGCTGTTTTCCTTCCCTAGGTTAGGCAATTTATATACATAATATGTTGATGGGTAGTGTGATACATCAATTGTCAATGTCTATACTTTGTTTAAAATTAATGAAATATTGTAAAACATACAATGGGTCCATAGTCATAGAATCAAATAAAACTAAATTACACTTTGATTTAAATTGGGTACTAGTTTGGTGTGCAGGGTACAATGAGCCACAATAGATTTTAAGTGATACTTTTGCTACATCCCCTTAACTTTTTGGTATTAAATTCATTCAACAATTTCACGAGTGAATATTATTATTTTTTTTAAAAAATTAAGTTCAAAATATTATACCTAAAAAAATAGGGTATATATTATCTTAGTTTAAGAAAATTATAAATATATATTATTTTATAATAAAATTTTTATTTTTATTGAGGATTTTGAATTTAAATGCAAGTCTAAAACCTTTTCTTAATGAAAAAAAAATGATTCACTTCCCTCTTCCTCCCTCCCTCCGCCTTAAGCTATACAAGTAACTGGTTAGATAAAACTAGAGAAAAGAAGAAGAAGAAAAGATTAATTAAACGAGGCAATAATGATCTAAATCGCCTAATAAAGAAAAGGAATCCTCCTTGTTTTGTGCTTTACGTGGCTTGATCTCATGCTCAGCCTGTTTGCTGTCATCAACAAGTAGTCCGGTCAACTCCTTGGCTCTTTGAGCCTCAAAATCCCAATCTGTTGTAATCAAAACCACCATCATGGTCACCATACACGACCCTTGGGCCGCCAGCATTCCCAGCCACAACCCCTTGAAATCAAATCCTGCGAAAAAACCCAACCACACAGCCACCGGCATACCAACTAGGTAAAAGCAGCCGAGGTTGATGTTTGCCCCCTGCTTCGGCCTGGCCGTACCCCTCAGCACACCGCACCCTGTAGTTTGTGGGCAGTTCCCAAGCTCACATAATCCGATTATAGGCAAAACAACAGACGTTAACGCTATGATATCTTTATCATCCGTAAACATGGTAGCCCATACGTTCCCAACCATCACAGCGAAAAAAAGTGCCGCAAACCCCATCATGATGCCGCAATAAAGGCCTACGAAGGCCGCCAGCTTCGCCTTCTTGGGCTGGTTTGCACCCAGTTCGTTCCCCACTCTAGTCGATACACTGAAGCTTAAAGAAGACGGGAATATGTAGATCAACGCTGTCGTTTGAATAAGAATACCCATGGAAGCCACCGTAGCTCTGGGGTTCAACAGCAATCCGCAAAGAAGAATCATGATCTCGTACCACCACCATTCGAGGCAGACCGAAATGCAGCTCGGAATGGCCAAATCTAACAGAGATTTCCATTCCTTAAAACACTCCATTGAAAACCCTCCCCATGTCTTTTTATGAACTCCAAAGTAGAGAATATAGATTATCAATGAGGCTACGAGGTTGAAGTTGGTCCATACCCCGCTGAGAGCAACACCCTTGATCCCAAACCTAAGGTGTGATACAAGCAGGTAATTGATCGGTACGTGAAGAAGAATGGATAAAATGACGCAACATGTTAAAGGCAAAGTTATGGATTGTGTTCTGAGATAAATTCTTAATGGGTGCAAAAGAGACTGAGCGAAGAGATCGGGAAGGGAGTGAATGAGAAACAATTGTGCTTCTTTGGCTATAGCTTCGTCCTGGCCACAAAGTATGAGTATTCTTCTCATGTTTATCCACAGAAGGGAAATGGGCAACGAAGAAACTAGTAGCAGAAGCACCGTTCTCTGCAACATGGTTCCGAGAAGGGTGAACTTCCGAGCGCCAAAGGCTTGTCCACAAATGGATTCCATTCCCATGGCAAGGCCTGAAAGAACAGAGTAACCGGTGATGTTAGCGAAGCCGATGGCGAGTGAACCACCTGCCAGGGCGAGCTCGCCGAGGCGGCCGAGAAAGAGCATGGAAATCAATGAGCGGGAGTATAACATAAGGCCTGTGAGTATCATGGGAAGAGCTATCTTCCCAATGGAGATGGCTTCCTTCACAACGAGAGGGATCGTAAAGTTGCATCTTTCTACAGGTTCTAGTGTTGGGGTTTTGAGGATCAAGGGTTCGTAAATGTCTGACCCTTCCCGAAGGTAGACAACGTTTGAATTACAGTTGCAGGAGTTATGACAACGAGAGGATGTAAGCTGACACATGCTTTTTTGTATAACTCAAATGCTCAGATAGAGAGAGAAAGAGGGTTTTGAGGGGAGGGGGAGTTTTAGAGTGGGGAGTAAAGGGTGTTTTATAGTGGGTTTCGGGACTATTTTGTAAGGTCGTAAATGTCGTATTCGACCGGCCATTAGGTGCACACTGAAGCAGCAGCCAGACAGAAAAAGGATTTTACCGTGTGAAGAGACTAATGGCTGTGTTTTTGTTTAGTAAAGTTGTTCAACTAAATATTTCTATCCAGTTAGGGAATATACATAAACCTGTAAAGGGTTAAATCTAAGGTTATGGTGGTACATAATTAAGAAGACAAAAGAGGAGATTTGGAGTTTAATAGATAACGCTGTTTGCAATGTACAACATTCGTATTGTCTGCAAGAGGAATGTAAAGGTTTTGCTGTCTGTCTCCCTTAAATTGTCAGCTGCGCTTATCGATTGCGTCACTTGTTTAAAACCACTATTTCTTCATCTGTCTCGATTAGCCTCATATCTATTTCCTACCAATTACCAAATATTTAAAGAATGTTTTCTTCTTGAATTTCAAGTTAAAGTTACCATCATGTATTTAAATCGTGGTTGTGGTAGTATTTTTTTATTTTGCCTTTATCACAATTGTAATAATTGCTATTCAAATAATGAACAGTTATTTAAATCTTTGATGCTATATATCCGATTTGAGATTTTTACGTGGAAGTAAACTGACATTGAACACTCAACCCTTCGAAATCTATAGTTCTTGGATCTATGTCCTCAAAGAATAACAACAATTCATTTATCATAGAGATCACTTGCCCCCCCTATTTGAGATTTGTATGGCTATTTTAAAGCAATAGAAAACGTAACTGAAAGGCATGAGATAGTAAACAGCATTGTTGATACCAACATTAGAGATGGTAGCCCAACTAAAGACCGTATAAGCGGTAAGCAAAGCCAAAACAATCAAAGGGTTTTCAATTTGAATCATCCACTTGAACTAAAGCCAAGCCTAGGCCCCCATGAGGAAATTTGTCTCGAAAGAGAGGGACCGAGTTCAATGTATAGTAAAGCCAAGTGCTGAATAAGAAAGTGATCTGTGCATTGATGAGATAGAACCAAACGCCAAAGAAAATGTCGGATTGTTGGAGGAGAAGGAAGAGAAAGAAGGGCGCTGATCGATGACCAGATTGGAGCTCATGCACCGTAATTTTCGTTGCAACTTTTGTCGGAAACTAAAGAAAAGATGATTAGAACAAATCAAAGAGTATTGGAGTTAAAACAACCAGACAACGACTAAACAATGTTACATCAGTCGATTTAAAGCGTCACATCAATATTCTATTACCCCCAATATCAACAATTTACAGCAAATGAGTAACCGGTTTATAATAAATAACAATGTTAGTGATCAAATCATTACTTTTAAAACATTATGAACCGTTTGTGTAGTTTACCCTGAATAAAATATAAATTCTGTTGATTAATTTACACATAATTAATATTTTCGGACCTAACTTGAATATCACCGATAAAATTAAAGATTCTCAAGAAGTATGGAAAACAAAGCAGAAGTCAAATAAAAGTGTTGTAAATTCACAGCTATAGCAAAGTAAAAGCTCTTGTTTCAACCGCTTAATTAACTAAATTACCTGATCTCAGTCTTATCCTTTATTTGTCCTAATCTAAAATACCACTTGAAAGGCTAAACTATGGACCAAAACAAAACAAAAGTGAGTTAATAACATGAGAGGCGACGATAAGCATAAGGAAAGTGCTAAAAAGATAACATTTGGATCCAAATTCAAGGACAATGAAGATTAAATTGGGATGTTTTCTAGAATTATAACTTTGAAGATAGATTTTCAGACTCATTGAAGAAACAAGGTTCCGACACTTAGCTGTCGATCAATTTTGTTTCTCTAACAAAGGGATTAAGTGTTCCGTTGATTTCCTTTTTCATGTCTTCTTCGTTAATCTTTGCTCTTGCTTTGTTAGCTACCTGTCTTCTACGATTAAAGCCACATTCTCATTTGGCCTCTACTGCCCAACTAAGACACGCCATTCGTCGTCAATCATCGGGATGGATTACGGGTAAATGCCTCCTCTTGGAAATTTTCAATTTTTTTATCTTATATTAAAATCTATTTTCACTCATAAAATTTAGTGTAAAATCTTACATCGTCATTGATTATAGTTAGTGATGCACAGAAAATAATAATGGAATAATTGCCTCCTTAAAATTTCAATTTATATATATTTTTTTATTCTTTTTATTAATAATTCATTTTCGTTCACTAAAATTTTATAAATTTATCCTTAAAAGGTTACAAGTTCCCTCCAAACCCAAAATTTTACTTTTGAACTCTAATTGCTTGATAAAATAATTACTTTAATTATTATTATTTTTTCTAAAAAGTTATTTTATACTAAACATTTTATTTTAATCAAAATATTTTTTTATAAACAGTTAGTTAAGGATTAAACTCATTGTTAATATTCATATATATTTAATTATTAAATTTATATTTTATATATATTTAATTGATGAGGTAATATATATATATATAATTTCATATGGCATGTGTCAGTAAAAATATATTTTTAAATTGCAAGTGTGACTACGTTAAGGCCTCTAAGATGAAAGTTTTAATGTTTAACCTCTACATCAAACTAAAATTTTATTTTATTGTTGGTACAAATCATATTTAAGTTAAATTAAAATTAATTACACATATATTTAAATTTTTATTATAATATAAATTATAAATATATTAATTAACATATCATAACATAATTTAATTAAAATAATGATTTTCAATTGTAAAAGATATCTCAACTATTATTTGGATATTATCGTAAACTAAATACATGATTTGGACATTTTTTTGTAACATTGAAACTAGCCCCTTTAGATCATACAAGGACATATAAGAAAAAAAGTTAAAAACTCAACCAAAAGACTCAGACGAAAAATAGATACACGAATAAATCTAAGTCCATCATAAAACGAACCACCAAAGGAAATTAAGCTATTGAACCAAAACATAACCAAGCATCATGAGAAACTATTCACGAATGCAAAATTGTGTATCTAAATTCAATCTAAGAGTCTGTCATGGAAGATCAACAAGATTTCAAATAAATATCATCTTGATCAGTCATGATGTCGTTAAATCTAACCCTGAAAAAAATATAAAAATAAAAAGAATGATCTAACGACTGGGAAAGAAAGATGAAATATGCGCCACAAAGCATAGAAAAACCTGCCACAAAAGCATAGAAAATGTGCAATAAATGCAAAATTATTCTTATTAAAAACTAACAAAGAAAAAAGAAAACCGACAATCGACAACCAACATCAAAAATGATGCCACCGCCTGTTAAATAAAATCAAAGAAAAAATTCATCTAATATATAAAAAACAACACAAAGTTTAAAGAAAAAAAAGAAAGAAAGAGAGTAGCTGTGGGGAAAAAAGTATAATATAATAATTAATACAATTATAAGAATATGTTTTTAAAATATTTTATAATTTATCTAATGATTAATATATTTTTATAATTATAAATATAATTAAAAAATTAATTTAGGCTATAATTGATGTTATAAATATATTTTTATAATACTTTTCTAATTTATCTTATAATTGATATTATAAATATATTTTTATAATTTATTATAATTAATGTATTAACATATAATTTCATCACGAGTTTTCTCAATAATGTAGCAATGTCTTATTTGGGCCTAGTGATTCGGAGATGACTAGTTTGAGTCCTCCCAATTGTAACTTATAATTTCTTCATTTTAAATAAAAAATGATTTTTTTTCATTACATAATAAATTAAACACAGAAATTTAAGAATTTCAATCCGAAAAAGGTTATTTTAACAAAAAAAATAATGTTAATAATTAAAAAAAATTAAAAAATTTACTTAAAATGATTATTTTATCCCACATTAAATTAAATTTTTACATTATGCTAAAATTTAATGAGATACTCTCTCGGTTTTGAATAGTCTAGAATGATTACAATATAATATATGTTCATAATTTTTATTATGTATTGACAACGCACCCAAAACTGTAGACTGCTTAAACTCAGAACCTTTAGAGAGAACAACATTTTCTTTAACTACTAAGGTCACTAGATGTATTTTCTGTCATTATTTTTTACGACATGGGTTTGGAGGTTGGATTAATCAAATATTCATTTCTTGATAAAATTACAAATAACCAGTGAAGTTTTATGTCACCACATCATACGATTCCTAAAGAGTAAAGAAAAAACATTACTTACCAGACTGCTGAGACAACCATATGTCGCTATTATGCAATACCGCCAAACAAGGCCTATCAAAATCCACACAAACCTTATCCCTGGAACCAAAAGAAGGTTTTGCCGTTATCAGCTAATAAGGGTCAGCAGCTAAACATAAACAAAGAACAGAAAGAAGCATTTTATTCCCGATTTCCGGGAAACAGGTTGTTATAAATGGAGCAGCAAAGGAAATAGGAAGGGCTGAAGTAATTGCAGTGACCAAAGCTAGAGGAATGGAGGTGGCTGGTGCAGTGGATTCCTATTTTGTGGGAGAAGATACAAGAAAGGTTTAAAGTTTATATTCATTCCTGTTTTCCATGCACTTCTAACCCCCTCAATGATCACTTGCCCATAAAATTAGACTTGAAAGGGTTTCGTTTTCTACACTAGGTGTGTGATATGAAAGAGCCTTTAGAGATTCCAATCATGAATGATCTCACTATGGTTTTAGGTTCGATATCTCATGTAACATTTCAGTTCCAATATCTTTCTAAGTTGACATTAACAGAACATTCACCATTGATGCCATACCATTTTGATATCAATGAATTCTATCAGTCAAAAGAAACTGGAGTCGTCATTGATTTTACCCAACCTTCAGCATTTTACGACAATGTAAAACAGGTTTAGTTTCTACACTGAAAATTATACTTGAATAACTGAAAGTTGACCATTCTAAATGTTAAACTTGAATAACTAATAACAGCTTTTCTTTTCCACTTCCCATAGACAACAGCATTTGGTCTGAAAAGTGTGGTTTATGTGCCTCGAATAAAGGCTGACACAATATCGGCATTATCTGCATTTTGCGAGAAAGCCAGCATGGTGAGGGCAGGGTGAGATATATTTCAGTGTGGACTTATTCCCAAAATGCCTTTATACTGCTTTAATTTGCAGAGTTATACCTGTTATTGAATGATCGTTGTATCTCCACCAAGTAACTTACTAAATTCTATTGAAATATTTTAAGGTTGCCTAGTTGCACCAACTCTATCCATAGGATCCATTCTCCTCCAGCAAGCTGCCATTTCAGCTTCCTTCCACTACAATAATGTAGAAATTGTCGAATCAAGAGCACATGCAACAGTAAGCTACAAGTTATATTTGGGTTTTTATATTATAAAATGTTTGAGATGCAGTTCACATGTCAGTATGTGAATGTGTGGTACAATGAAAGTATGTGTGAATGTAATTTTGCATGTATGCTTTGACAAATGACAACTAAGTCTACATAACTCCAAGATACATGTACCTTGTAGATGATCTGATGAGATGCTAAACTTGTCATTGACCACAGGATCTTCCTTCACCAGATGCCGTCCAGATCGCCAACAACCTCTCAAATCTCGGTCAGATCTACAACAGAGAAGACCTTTCAACCGATGTTTTGGTAAAGCATAGATACAGTAAATGATGGTAGAATTAGAATGTAAAAAAATTGAATTGGAGTTCTATTATCATCTTTCTTCTATCTAGTTGGTGGCAAGTCGAGAGTAGGGAAAGACATAAAACGGAGTGAAAGTTAAACAAATGAAGAAAAAGAAACCTTACACTTAAGTTTTTGGTACCTGATAAGGTAGCTCACTTTTGCTTTTTCCCTTTTGTAAGGCAAGGGGTCAAGTCCTAGGTGAAGACGGGGTGCGTGTTCATAGCATGGTCCTTCCCGGGCTTCCATCTAGCACAACAGTTTACTTCTCTGGGCCAGGAGAGGTATGCTCTCTAGAATTGCGCCCCCCCCCCCCCGCCACCCCTGTTGATTTTATTAAAAAGCAGTGGCTATGATAATTTATTTGTTACCTCTCCAATTCAAAAGAGCTTCTCTGCTGGACACAGGTCTACACCATCAAACATGATATCACAGATGTGTTGTCCGACTAAAGGTAACAGAGTGCATTGTAGAAAACATATTATATCTTCCTTCAAGCATTCTGTTCAGCACATCATGAAAGTAAACTTATGTAGTCTCTACCATTATGGCAGCATCTAGTGTATGGCCTGGAGAAATTTCTGTAGAGTTCCTTGGTGTATAACAAGACGCATGGCAAATCCAGCGAAGAATCATTTCCATCCAACATACAGACATTTTACAAAAGGAGTGGTGTATGACCAGGAGAAAGTTCTGTAGAATTCCATTTTTTTCAAGTTCCTTGTTGTATGAGTTAGATTTTTGGCAAATCCAGAGAGAATCATTTTAATCCAGCAAACAAATAATTTATGAAAGGAATGCATTTCCTTCTGAAAGTTACATCTAAAATACGTAAAAAGAGGAGGGAGAAAATGTTATGTATTTACATTACACAAAATTATTGTAATTGGATCAAAACTTCAAGAATTTGGGATGTTCACTTCAAAATTGAGGCATAAAAGCAGTTAAGCAAAGTACTATATATAGATGACACACCAATTTTCTCATATGCTCAGGTTTCTGACTTGAGGATTAAGGAAAAGAATAACATCTCAACTTGAGTTGGACCAAGTCATTTTAGTAACTAAACACCCAATTTAATACCATATTTTTGTTTCATCTGAAAACAACATAATTCGGAGAAAGGAATGTTCTAGAATAGAACTGTCTGTAAAATACTTCAATATATTGTCTCGTTATCAGTCTTGCATCGTCTGTTCCCCCGCCACATTTCCTGGAACACTACTGATATCATGGAACAAAACTCCAAGAGATATAGAGCTGATTCCCTCTTAAACTTTACTTTTTTCCAAACATCTTAAATTCATGAATAGTCTGTTTCTCTCTGCTCAGGAATAGACTATTATTTCACCATCGTACACCTTAGCTCATTCCTAAGTTTGGGATTGCATATAGAAAGTGAACTTCAATCAATGGAACCATCAATTATGAGGAAAAAAAAGGATATAAAATAATTAATTGTGTGAGTAAAACGAAGGATTTTAGGATTCAACTGAAAAAGATAATATTTATTTACAGTCTAGATTTTCTGTTGGACTACAATGTTAATACAAATTGCTCCTTAAAGAATAATGATAGAACTGGCATTTCAGTTTCTCGCAAATGAAGTTTAGATTATTCATCTCAGAGAGATCATTCAGAATAGACCTCATATTTTCTAAATACATGCAAAGGGTCAAAGGAAAGGTGCCACTACATGTTCAGACAATTTGGTAAGCTATACCCAAATTTCTGCAGCATCTGGATTCAATATGCAAGGGCTTCCATAATTTAAGAATACAGCTTAAAGAATGTCATAGAAGTGCAATGTTCTTCATTCACCTGGCATTTGGTATAGAATAGGATCCATTCAATCAGAATGCACAAACAAAAAGTCTTTGTATTATGAAAAATAATGTCATAGAAGTGCAATGTTCTTCATTCAACTGGCATTTGGTATAGAATAGGATCCATTCAATCAGAATGCACAAACAAAAAGTCTTTGTATTATGAAAAATTTTGATCCTACAACTACTCAACAGAGAATAGACTTCTACATTTAAGAGCCAGCAATCTATTGGTGACCAGAAGCAACAATAGTTGTTGTCTCCGTGAAGGCATCAAACTTATCATGAAGTCAAAAGTGAAAAAGAAATACTGACACAGTTTTCAAAATGAAAAAGAATGGCCCCCAAGAACAGAAAATGGCAAAAAAAAATGCAGAGAGAAGATTAAAACAGACTTCAGAAAGACAGTATAAAGCAAATTAACAGAATGAAGGCAAGGTATACCCACATTTTCAGTTCTTACTTCTAAGTTTGTTTGAAACTGCTCTTATCCAGGCTCTATCCTTTTCGCTATATGCATATCTCATGCTTGAAGCCAACAGGACAAAACCTTCAATGTTCTCCATGTCATTGGTGCTTAGATTTGGGTCTAATATTGGTTGTACCAAGACAGAACGGGTCCCCTGAGGAAGTATATTCTGGAATTCAGCATCTGAAATAATGATTAAATATAGGCATTAGACACAAGAGTGAGCAATTTAAAGACAACAACAACAACAACAACAACAACAAAACCCTATTCCCATATGCAATGGGGTAAGGGGGAGGTAGGATAGTAGGCTGTCCCCCAACGCCAGGTTGAGAGCAGCTTCCGTGGAAGACCTCCGAGCAATTTAAAGAACATAGCTGAAAAGGAAAACATTGCACTCATGTGCTCACTAATTCAAATTTCAAAACCCAAGCATACTACGTATAGTTAAAAGCTCTTACATTATTTCCTTCTTCACTTAACATATGTTCGCTGTCAAAAACATTATAGTTACCAGGATCACTGTAAGTTACCTTTTTCATTTTATTAGGCAAACACCCAAAGATTATTTAGGAGAAAGAGCCAAATCATGAATGAGAGTTACAGGATCAAGGTTAGCCCATGGATGTTGCACAATTAAATAGCATAACCATAAAGAATTTATCAGCAAGGATTACTGTCATCAAGATGCTTCTAGTCTTGATGGGTCCAATGAAACAAGAAACCAGGCATAGGCATAGATATCAGCAATTTATTTCATAGTCTTAAGATGTTCTTAGAAGCTAAATTATTCATCATTTGAAATATCACACATTGAACAAGATCATAACCCTTTAACGCACAAGCTAAAAAATATATATATACCTGCACTTTGAGGGAAGTAAAGGGTATCTGTCAACTCAGAGAGACCAGTTTCTTCTATATTACTTTTAACCCAATCAAGTACATTATCTTTAGATACACCATCAGGCAAATTCCAATATCCACGTATACATAATGCACCTTGCGCTAATATTAACTAAAAAATTTGAAATGATAAAACACAACAAACAAAATTGTCAGTAACTCAAAAGAAAAGCAGCTATAAATTCCAAAATTAAGTTCTCTCTTCTTTTTCACTTTTGGGGATTTTTACCACGGAGGTGGTGCTGGTATTTCGCAATAAAACATATGTCGCCCAGGCCAAACCCTCCTTCTGAGCAGCCGACACATTTTGTGACATGACAAAGATTTGCTCAGCACCTTCAGGCAGAGTCGTTTGATCCATTGGAGTTGCACCCTGCATCATGTACTACAAACATTAGATCTAAACTCGATTTCAAATTGAACAACAGATTTGAAAAAAACAATTTATTACCTTGAGAAATTTACCAAGGTAAGGAAGTGTAATGGAAAATGCAGCCAACGATATACCTAAAGCCTCCGTTCTCTACACCAAAAACATCAATGAAAAAAAAATTGATACCCGAGAAAAGCTTAAACTGAAATTCAGTTGTTGGTCGGAGTTGTTCAGACGAGCAGAGATTGATGCGAACTTGGGGCTAAATTTAAGAGGGGCAGGGGTTTTCAACTGAATTAACGGATTCAAAAGCAAGGTTTTAGTCGGTGGTAATATCATAGTCTTCCTTTTTCTTGTTTCCTTCAGACAAATCTAATTTGGGTACAAGTTTTTCTTTACTGGTTTGTTTTTAGAAATAAAAGGTAATTAATATTTGGGTAAATTACACTCTTGATCAATGAACTTTTAGTATGCTTCCATTTCGGTTATTTAATCTATTTTTTTTATTGAAATCACTATTGCTAAAAAAGTTATTTCGATTAGGCTTAAGTATACAAAAAGTGTCCAATCTATGCCTATTTTTCAAGTTTAGTACCTAACATTTATTTTGTTCCAGTTTGGTGCTTAATGTTTCATTTCATTACTCAAAATGGATCAAGTCGTGACGGACTGTTAAGTTTGGTCGTTAACCCATTAAAAATGTCACATGACACATTTTTTAATATTTAAAAATGATTTCTGAAATAAGAAATTATTTTGTTCAAGTTTGGTGCCAAACGTTTATTTTCTTCTTCTCCCCTTCTCCACCCTTTTGTCTAAAATTAAATTCAAGAACCCTAAATCAATCTTGCACATACATATATATCCACCCATGCTAGCTCTAGAATCAACGGCAACCATGACATATTCCTTGAAGACGAAGGCAAGTGTGGTGGTTCCTTTAGCAAGTTTCACCATTTGAATAGCTTCCTTTTGAAACTCATCAAACTGCAACATAAAAACCAAACAACCATCAAAATAAGTCGCGAATCTTTTCCTTTCCAATTATAAAAATGTCACTAATTAGCGCAACATATTAACTTATATCAGTAGTAATTGGGAGTTCAAATGACGGAGCAGTCGAAAATCCATCGAAAAGCTCACTAGGAGAACTCCAAACTGCCATCGTTGATTCTAGACCAATGGTGAAGAAGGTGAAGAGAGGGAAAGAAACGTTAGGCATCAAACTGAAACGAAATAAATATTAGGCACAAAACTGGAACAATAATTTCTTATTTTTAGAAATCATTTTTTAATATTAAAAATATGTCATGTGACATTTTTAATTGGTTAACAGTTAAACTTAACGGTCTGTCTCGACTTAACCCATTTTGAGTAACAGAATGAAACGTTAGGAATCAAACTGGAACGAAATAAATGTTAGGTACTAAACTGGAAAATTGGCAGAAATTAGACACCTTTGGGTTATTATACTTTAAACCATTAATAGCAACTAACGTGACGTACTTGCATGTCAACTAAAGCTGACTCCACATGACTATATATCAATTTCTTTAATAAAATAATTTTATCTGAACCTGAAATTCTGGTAAAAGAATTTCTGATTTAACCATGTTAAATATATTATTTATAAAATAATATTTGAAGAATGACTTTCAACCATTGAGCCCTCCATCATTTGGTTCATCCTTCTTACTATTGCATATTGACACACTCACGTCTCCTTTAGCTGCTGATTCATTTCCAAATATCAAGAGCTTGCGGCGCAATACACTTAACCACGTAATAGACGGAACAAGATTTTATATTAAAGATAATTTAAAAAAAATAAAAAATTACATTTATAAAATTCTAGAATTTAAAAAAAATAAAAAAATACATTTATAAAATTCTAGAGATGAAAATAAATTATTAATGTAATATATATATACACACACGTATAACCCTTACTCCCAACCATCAGTACATGGCTCAAATTACTGGCTATCTGAGTTGTATTTATTTTTAACTATGTCAGAACAACAAACTATCTATTGTACTACTATGTAAACTATCTCTTGTGTCACTATGTAACTATCTATTGTATCATTATGTAACTCCTAGTAGTGAATATTCTATCAATTCGAATAGAAAATTTTCAAATTAATTAAGTTGAGAAGTCTTATTTTTTAACTCAAACTTTATTTAAAAAAATTCAAATCATATAAAAAAATTCAATATTTTCGAATAAGATTGAGTTCTACTCCCACCTACCTTAAACTATCTCTTGAAACTCTTGTCCTACGAGAAATGCAATCCTTCAACTGTTTTGAGCACAACAAAACATTAAACATAGATGTGTTAAAAAATCAAGACAGGTAACTCATGCAGTGATACTCTGAGCACCCAAACTCCCACTATAAATACTCTTAAAATCCCAACGAACAGATCAAGAAACCTAGAAACAAAATTAACACAAGATTCACAAAGCTAAAACCAGCCATGGAAGTTATCAATTCAGTTTCATCTCTCAAGTCCCAAGCAGCAGCAGCAGCAGCAACAGCAATACTTGTGTTGCTGACTATAACAGCGGTGCACACCCAGACGGCTCAGGCACAAAGCTGCACCACTGAGCTGACTAACTTGAACGTGTGCTCACCGTTTGTGGTCCCTGGTGCAAGGCCAGACCAAACCTAGCCCCGACTGCTGTCCTGCACGCCAATCTGTTCAACTTGACTGCTTCTGCAGCACTCTCAGTATTGCCTCTCGGTCCTTTCTCAATGCAATTTGCCACCTCTTACTTGTGCTAACTGATCATGGTAACTCATCTGCTTTTCCTTTTTCTTTCTTCCATCTTGCTCATAATGAAGATAACATCTGAGTAATACCCTAATTTTGTCCAAATATTAAAGAGAGAACAAAATGTAGGGACCAAGCTTTTATTTTTACCATTTGTAATTTTGGGCTTTAAAACCAATCAGAAAGCAGAACCCTGGGTTTTCTGTATGAAAATTGGAAGGTAATAAAAAAAGTCAGAGAGAATAATGGGGGGGCTCTCTCTCTCTCCTTCACGTTTTTTTTTCGTACTTGCTTTTCCCCCCCCTATTTTAACATTAATGTGCATAATGTGGGAGGATGATGACCTTGGTCGGTGGTCGGTGGTCGGTCGCCGTGTGTCGGGGAGGAGCGTGAGTGGTTGTTGGTCGCCGGTTTAGGTTGGTTCGGACGGTTACCGTGCCCTTTTGGAGCTCTCGGTCTAGTGAATAGAAAAAGGGGTTCCTTATTATGGCTTAGGTATAAGGTCCGACCACCAATAGTGGTGGTCGGGGGTT
This sequence comes from Hibiscus syriacus, assembly GCF_006381635.1. Lineage (NCBI taxonomy): Eukaryota > Viridiplantae > Streptophyta > Magnoliopsida > Malvales > Malvaceae > Hibiscus > Hibiscus syriacus. Next base: position 10,793,701 of record NW_024063059.1, on the reverse strand, counting down.
GGTCCCCGCCGATTTACGGCGTCGGTGCGTTCGGGGTGTCTTTGGGTTGAAGTTTTGTTGAAGATAGGAGAAAGTTAAGAACTTGGTTTGGTTTGGTTTAGTTCCTTACCCGGCGGTCAGAGAGCCGAGTTACACCGAAATACGGTGGTTAAGCGGCGGTTGAGCGGGACCGGCAACGTTTGTGTTGGGTGCTTGGAGGAGTGCTGCACACTGAAGAAGAATAGAGGAGGCACGTGTTTTCTGGTTTAGAGGGCGTTGCTTTTAAAAGTTTTAGGTAAATTGAGTGTAAGCCCTCCCCATTTCCACTTGTTTTACACTCTGGTAACTTGTTTTAAGGGTTAATCATTCATATGTCCCTCTGTTTCTGCCATATTTTGCATTATGGTCACCATGCATCTTTTTTGTGCTGTTTATTGTGATTCTGACCTCCTACTTTGCTTTATTTTATTTTGGTCACTTTTTTTACTATTTCGAATATATATGCTGATTTTATTTTATTTTATTTTGGTCACCGATTCTTTAATAATTATTGCTTGTTATTAATACTCGAATATTTATACAACCTTGTGTAACCTGATCCGAGGTACGATCCACATTATTATGGTCCGGACTCTACTAACTCTTAAATGTTTTTTATTATTTTTATTAATTTGTTTGAATTATTTTTCAACCTTGTGGTGACCCGATCCAGGGTACGATCCATATTATTATGGTCCCGACTCTACTAACCCTTAACAATTTTTTATTATTTTTATTAATTTGTTTGAATTACTTTTCGATCTTGTGGTAACCCGATCCGGGGTACGATCCACATTATTATGGTCCGAATTCTGTTAATTATTAACAACTAACTTTTCTAACTTCTAACCACTAATTGCTAACACTAACCGCTAATTTTTATTTATTTATTTACTTATTTATTTATTTATTTTATGTTTGAAATATCGTATGACCTTACGACGATCCGCCAAGGGATACGACTCGCATTATTTACGGTCTGGGTTAAAAACTAAAATTAATACTAATTTTTATTTTTATTGCACTTTTTATTTCAGATTATTTAATTTTATGCTCCTTTAAATTTATCTCTTTTACTTTATTTATTTAATTTCAGTCCTTTCAATTTACTTGCTTTAATGTTCTAATATTTTATTTTTGTCTTTTTATTTTTCAGCACTTTAATTTTGTTCCTTTAATTATTGTGTTTCTGTTTATTTTTTTAGTCCCTATTAATTTAATTCTTGTATAGTTAGATTTTGTTTCCTCACATTTTTTATCATGTATGGGCATTGTATACTTGTTAGTATTATTTATGTATGTAGATATATGTATATATTCATCTAATTTTCTCAACCCTTGTATATAGGTGATAGTACTATATTTTATCTTATCTCATTTAATTAATTTATGAAATATCCACTAAACCATATATTTTTATATTTTATCCGAAGATTTTCGAGAACACTCGGCGTAGAATGAGAGTGGAAAGCACTGCTTGGTCGAAGTAGTGCGATCCAATACGACATTCGAACGAAATGTGAACTTGAAATAAATCAAGTTTATTTTTTTAAGTTCTAATTAATTTATTTTTATTTTAATTCAAATGATGCAATGCTTTTTTCTTTAAATAATAATTTATTTTGTGCAAACGTTGATATTCAATTTATATTCAATTTGCATTTTTTTATAAATCGAGGAGGGAATATTTGTCTTAGATAAGAAATAGAAGACATAGCCTTCCCATCGAAAGATGAGCAAATCTAGATATTTCTTTTCGAATTAAAGAATTTTCCCTAATAAGTAGTTCAAAGCAAATTAATTAAACTTTAACAAATGGATCGTAATTTAATTTTTATATTCAAATTTATAATTTCCACCATTTACGACAATATATAAGCTACTAAGTACCAATTTAGGCGCTGTGGGGGTGCTAATCCTTCTCCAAGCGTAATCGACTCCAAGACCGGTTAAATCGGATTTTTGGTAAACATAGACCAACTTTTGTCTTTTAAATGATTTTTCTGAATTGTTTAAAAGATGTTTTTAGGTATTCTACCTAACCTAAAGGTCGATGGCGACTCCAATTCAAAGTTTTCAAATTAATTCAAAATCCCTTTTTTTTCAAATAAAGTCATAATTGTTTTTAAATACTTTTGTTTAAAAAATGGTTATGACAGCTTGGCGACTCAACTAGGGACACTTTAGAGAGTTAGGCTGGTAGTCACTTATACATTGTTGTATTAGTGGAGATTATAAGTTCGAGTCTATAGTTAGCTTATGATCCATTTATTGATTTTTTTCTAAATTCTTTATTTTTATCATACTAACATTTTAATATATGTTTTCAGTTTTGTCAAGAGTTTTTTCTTCTTTTTTGGGTCAAAGGTTTGTAAGTTCCTCCTCACACACATCACATGCATTCACATGACATGGGATCTATACCTGAGCTTCGTCCCAATTAAGTAGGGGTGAATGCTTTGCTCTCTTAAGAATTTATTCTTCATATGAGCCTTAGCAAATAACCTCTGGGGTACACATGCCTTATACCTTCGTAGAGATTTATTCATCGTATGGGTATAGGGAAGTGAATCCCCTCAAATTGAACTCGTTCCGTTTGAAACATGTAATGGCTGGGGATCGAGGGTTTGACAACCTAAGGGGGCACCAACATCAAGGACAATTTGAGGACCCTTTCCCATAGAGCCAAAACCATGCATGTAGTGAACCGTAGAACTGGTACCCTAGGTATAGCCATACCGAACCTTTGTCCGTCAGTAGGTGCCAAAAATAGGTGTACACGAAGGAGGAACAACTCTAAACCTTTACATTTTGCTTTAATTCATAGAATAAATTTCTTTTTGAATGAAAGTTTCGATTTAGATACCATGTGGATAGGATTAATTTCTTGAAATAAATCATTTTAGGCAGAAAACATGTCCGGGTAGGATTTCTATTTAATGAAAGCATGCTCGGGTAGATACCATAATTGGGTAGGTATTATATTTAAATAGCATCTTTTAATTCTATTGATTATCTTGCCTGTACTAACTCATTTCTTCTCTTTTTGTGTCATTTTCACATTTTTCCATTTCATTTTATCGACATGACATAATGCGAAAGTGTTGATCCGCAAGGGGATATTTAAGTGAAAATTTTCACAAGAAGACCTAAAAGTTTTCAATCAAGTAGTCACGTACACAGACATGCACATAAGGATAAAAGAAGTTCAGAGAGTACAAGAAGGAAACTTGCTCAAAGATCGTGCAACATTCGAGACTGGAAAGATGATCTATATGTTCGAGAAGTAATCCAATAGTAGAGTCTTATCTATGATTTTTCCATCGTTAATAACCAAGGAGTGACGCGCGATTCTAGTACTACATGGGCATTAACCGAGATAGGTTATAGAGAGCTTGAGGGCATAATTTTCAAGGATGAAGCTACGATATGAAGCATCGACCCATTTTAGACCCAATTGTTAGGATTATTGAAGAGGCTCAAATTGACAACCAAAAAAGTGCAAAGGGGTTTAATTGATATAATTGAATTTAGAAAGTAAGGAGAACAAAAAGATAAGACAATGAACAAAATGATTTATAGTGGTTCGACTTCTCAACCAATCTACCTCCACTACCTTAGCTCCTTACCAAGGATTTTCTAACAGATTCACTAATTTGTTCTTTCTTTTTAAAGGATCAAGATATAACCTTTACAACTCCATATCTTTTCAATTGACTAAGATAGAACCAAAACCCTTTTACAAGGAAAAAGAATGCAAACAAGAAAACCTCTAAAAATCAAGGTGTTTACAAATTAAAAGCTCACAAGAACAAAATATTTACAAGAGAATTGAAATAAAGAGTGAAAAGCTCTTCTCTTGTTTTTGATTGCTTGGATAGGTGTTCTAACTATTCTTCAAGTGTCGTCAAGTTGTATTTATGTTTTGGAATGTTGTTGTGGCCGTTTCTAGCCATTAGAGGAGGTTTGGAGCTGTTGGGGATCAATTTTCGTGCAAAATAAAGATGCCCAAAACAGAGGGTATCGGTACTCCTAAAGGGAGTATCGGTACTACCTTTGTTATATTTAAATCAACTAGCCATCGGGGCTTGTTGGTATCGAAACTATGCCTATGGTATCGATACTATTATACAAAGTAGTATCAGTATCCCTTTGGGTATCGGTACCATTTTTACATTTTGGAATTTGAGCAAAGTTAGTAGTATCGGTACTACCTAGTGAGTATCGATAATTCCCTTACCTTTGGTATCGGTACCATATGAACATTATCAATACTTGTTCAATTGGTATCGATACTGTAAGAACAATATTACTACTTGTCCAGAAAATTATTTTGTGCTCAATTCCAAGTTTTAAGGACTTTGAATTATTTTTGAAAACTTTGAAAAACTTTGAATAAATTCAATTCGAGTCCAAAAACATTTTTGCCTTAATTTGTTATATCAAAATATAGTTCAACAATCTCCCCCTTTTTGATATAACAAAACATTTGAAAATTTGTTTTTGGCAAAACTTCCCCTTAATAAAATGTTTAATGAAAAAGGTACTAATTGTTGGAAAATATGTGAAAATGTTCAGCTCCCCCTTTTCATTAAGAAATTGAATTTTTCAAATCCTTACTTCTCCCCCTTTTTGTTAAATAAAAAAGAATCCAACTTTAAAGTTCAAAAATAACTTTGGAGAGTAAGTGGTAATTTTTACATTAAAAACCATTTGAAAAATCAAAGCTCCCCCTCAAAAAGTGCATTCCAAACAAAATTTAGCTTTAAAATCTTGACACTTAAACAAAATTGAATTTCAACAAATTGTAACAAAAATGTTAGTAGCTCATGAATTTAAATATATCCAAGTCTAAAATACTTTATGCAATACCAATAGTTGAAATTAAGTACATATGCATAAAGCTTTTCAAAAATGTTATGCATTTGAAGAATTTGATATCAATTGTTAGAGAGATATTTGTAATATTTTAAAACACATGCATAAACATTTAATTTTAGATCAAAAATTTTAAAATTTGTAAAATCAAAGCATTTGAAAAATTGATATCAATTGTTAGAGAGATATCATTTGCATTAAAATAAATTTTGGCCAAAATTCATTATGATGAACAAAAAATTATGAAAAAAATCATTAAAACTTTAAAATGTTCATCATAACATCTTTTTAACATACATGAGATGAAAACATCAAATCATTTAAAATCAAAACTCATGCATGCTTAAATCAAAATGAGCAACCAAATAATCAAAATAAAAAACATTAAGCTTAGAGGTTACCCAATCCTTTTTCAAGTGTGGCTAGAGCATCTCAATTTCTTCATTTTCATCATCATTGCTCCCACACACCTACAAGAGACATTTATTTGGATTTTGGTATCCAAATTGCTTTGGATCCTTGGACGTTAGTTTCATTGCCCCTTGTTCCCTTAGGAACACATACTTGTCTAATTTTAAAAGATTTTCTTTTCTTTATGTGACAAGTATGTTCCATATGACCATGGAAATGGCAATGCGAGCATTTTGCCATTTTTAAACATAATGAGTTATTTTGAGAAATTAATTCTTTTTCTTTTGTTAAGCTCTCAAGCTTAACTTTCAAATCAAAATTTTCTTTTTCTAAATCATTGATTTTGACTTTTAAAAACTCTAAATCAATTTTCAAAATTTCATTTTGATTTTCAAAATCAACTTTGACTTTCAAAATCAAATCATTTTCAACTTTAAATTTTGAAATTAATTTCTTATATTTATATTTCATGGTCTTAAATTCCAAATACAACTCATTATAAGCATCTTGTAATTCATTAAAATAATGTGAATTTAAATCATTTGAGTTAGAAGATACCTCAAAATCTTCTTCGATGGCCATGAGGCATAGGTTATCTACTTCATCTTCATCATTGGAGTTATCTTCATCACTCCAAGCTGCCACAAATGCCTTTTTCTTTGATGATCCATTTTTATTTAGGAGAGGGCATTCATACTTGACATGCCCCTTTCTTTGACATTGAAGCACACCGGGGGACCCTTCTTTTTGGTTGATTCATGCTTCACTTCCTTGGAATACATGAATCTTTTGAACTTTTTGAAGAGCTTGGTCATCTCTTCTTCTTCATCATCGTCTTCATCCACCTCTTCACTTGACTCTTGATAGCTCCCATTGGTGGACTTGAAGGCAATGTCTGCGTCTTTCTTCTTCTTGTTTTGCTTATCTTCATATTCTTCCTCTTCATTCACCATCAACTCATGGGTAAGTACAGAACCAATTAGCTCGTCGAGAGTGAGAGACTTTAGGTCTCTAGCTTCGATAATCGTCGTCTTCTTCGATTGTCAAGACTTTGGAAGAGAGTAGATCATCTTCCTCACTAACTTCTCATTGGAGATAACTTCTCCAAATCCTTTGAGACCGTTGACAATCACGGAAAATTTATCCGTCATAGTTTTGATGTCTTCATCGGGTTTCATCTTGAAATTCTCGTAGCTATGGTTGAGAAGACTTATCTTGGTTTCCCTTACTTCATCGGTTCCCTCATGAGTGGCTTGGAGCTTATTCTATATCTCATGTGCATTGAAACAAGAGGAGACTCTTCCGTATTCATCCGGGCCTAATGCACAAAAGATGATGAGCATAGCCTTGGCATTGAGTTGGAACTTCTTTTTCTCTCCATCACTCTAATCATCCATCTTACCGGTTGGAATAGTGTATCCTTTAAGGATTGAATTCCAAGCTCCTAGATTGTTGGCTTGAATGAAGAGCATCATATTATTCTTCCAATAGGCATAATTTGCTCTATTAAAGTAGGGTGACTTGTTGACCGGTTGTGAATCTTCAATGTAGTATGCACTAGAGGTTGAAGCCATTTCTTCTCGATTGTGTCAGGAATTGGTAGAGCTTCTTCTAGGAACGTCTCAAGGTGGTTAAATCTTCTAAATAAGTTAGGCTATAATATCAATTGTTAGGATTATTGAAGATGCTTAAATTGACAATCGAAAAAGTGCTAAGGGTTTTAATTGATAGAATTGAATTTAGGGAGTAAGGAGAACAAAAAGATAAGATAATGAACACAATGATTTATAGTGGTTCGACTTCTCAACCAAGTCTACCTCTACTACCTTAGCTCCTCACCAAGGATTTTATAACAAATTCACTAATTTGTTCTTTCTTTTTAAAGGATCAAGAGATAACCTTTACAACTCCCTATCTTTTCAATTGACTAAGATAAAACCAAAAATCCTTTTACAAGGAAAAATAATGTAAATAAAAAAACCTCTAAAAAGGAAGGTGTTTACATATTAAAAGCTCACAATAACAAAATATTTACAAGAGAATTGAAATAAAGAGTGAAAAGCTCTTCTCTTGTGTTTGATTGCTTGGATAGGTGTTCTAACCCTTATTTAGGTGTATTAAACTTTTATTTATGTGTTGGAATGTTGTTGTGGCTGTTTCTAGTTGTTGGAGGATGTTTGGAGCCGTTGGGGATCAATTTTCGTGTAAAATAAAGATGCCCAGAACAGAGGGTATCAGTACACATAAAGGGAGTATCAATACTACCTTTGTTATATTTAAATCAACTAGTCGTTACTAGCTATTGGGGCCTGATGGTATCGATACTATGCCTATGGTATCGATACTATGCCTATGGTATCGATACTACTATACAAAGTATTATCGGTACCCCTTTTGGTATCAGTACCATTTTTGTATTCTGGAATTTGAGCAAAACTGGTAGTTTCGGTACTACCTAGTGAGTATCGATACTTCCCTCACCTTTGGTATCGGTACTATATGAACAATATTGATACCTGTTCAATTGGTATCGATACTGTATGAACAATATTGGTACTACTTGTCCATAAAATTGTTTTGTGCTCAATTCCAAGTTTTAAGGACTTTGAATTATTTTTGAAAACTTTGAATAAATTCAATTCAAGTCCAAAAACATTTTTCCTTAATTTGTTATATCAAAATATAGTTCAACGCCAATGTCTAAGCGAAAACATATCTGTAAAATAGACTATCTTGTAACGTGAATACTTTTATCTCTGATGAAAATTATTCTATGATATTCATCGTTGGGATCAATACTTTTTTTGCATCTGCATCTTTACATTTCACACCTACATTTCATTTATTTGAACATTTTCACATGTATCATTCATGAAACATGGGGATTAATTCAAGGAGAATTCGATGTCAGTGGTCCTAATCATGTGATTAAGAATAGAATCAAGATTCGAACAATTAAATAAAGAAGTTAAAATCAGTATAGTGGGAACCTATTCAGCTGGTCGTAGGGTTGAGCCTCATAGGATGATCCGATAAAATAGTCAATTTGATCCAATTCCAATGACCTATGAGGAATTACTTCCAACGCTGATTGAGAAGAATCTTGTGACTCTCATTCAATCCAATCCAAAAGAGTCCCCATATCTTGAGGTTTATGATATTGATGCCGTATGTAGTTATCACGTATGAAGTTCCGGACATTCAATTGAGAACTGTGAGGCATTGAAGCAAGGTTGAGAATCTGATTGATTCATGGGCATGGACATTCAAAGAATGATGGAGCATTTTGATGTTAATCAATAAGTCATTGCATCAACCACTTTTATTAAGAGCATTGCTTTGTTTGAACTCGTTTTTGTTCTTTATTTAATATTTGCTTAAATATTTTTTAAATCTTTTGATAATTGAACTTTTTGTACTTTCTAAGGCTGTGAACAATTGAGCAAGTTTTAATCTTGTAGTTCTTTTAATATCATTTGAATTAAAAGTTCTCTTGAGAATTAAGGTTATGGCCTTTGGGAAAGTGACAAGATTTAATCTTTGTAAAACATGAACCCTTAATCCAGAAGGTATACTAGAATACATACCCTTCTCTTGCAGGGACTAAGCTAGCCTTCTCCTTGCATGAAGAGACAGTTAAGGGCTTGGCATTCAGGTATGTAAGGATATGAACAAAATGGAGCATCTTGCACATGAGATTGCAAAGTTGATTGGTTTCTACTTCCGTTGATGACGTTCAATGATGATCACGATCTTCACAGATGAAATAGTCAAGTAGATGAATCAAGTTTAGGTCAGTTGCTTGGAAATTGAACTCTAAGGATGAGATTTTATGACTTTTAACAGCACCTAGACTATAACATGTTCTTATTGAAAAGCTTAAGAAATTGAATCCGTATACCCATAATATAATTATATATGCATACAATAAAGCTTGAGCTATCCCTATAGAGCAATTAGTTAAATGCCCCGGCTTTATGGATACAATAAAGTTGGAGCCATAAATGACAAGTGTTTGGGCATTTTTGAAAACCCATGTAACATCCCAAACATTGAGTTAGTGACTAAATTGAAAAACTTCAGAATTAATCAGCTAAAGTAGATAAATAAAATAGTTCAAGGACTTATATGAAAATTTTATGTAGGATCAAATTGTAAAAAAGAATGAATACAAGGTCAAAATGGTTATTTAACCTAACGATGAATTAAAATCTAACATGGTAAGGACATATATATATACACACGTGGGAAGTGGAGGATAAAAGAAAGTCTTCCAGAGAACTCTTCTTCACTCTTCTTCTCCAGCCGTGAAGCACTATAAGCTAAGGTGAGTTGTCTTTTATTTGGTTAATTCTTGAGAATTAGGTATGGTTTTGATTGATGAAACCTTAGGAAATATTAGAGAGACAAAAATAGATATAGAAATTCAAAGAATGATGCGTTATGGATGATTGAAGGTATGAAGTTTTAAGTGAAAATTTGAATAAGAAGACTTAAACGAATTTAGAAGCTGGATTTGACTTGTCATAGGTGTGAATAAGAAGTAATAAGTGTTAGAACTAAGTTTGGATTATATAGAAAACTTAGTAAAATTCTTAGTTTCAAGAATTATAATAAGATGTTGAAGTTTATACGGTGTTAATATGATAGAATATAGTTAAAATGGTTGTGGTTGAGTTTGGTGGTATAAAGGAACTTTAAGGGTGGAAATTAAGTAAAGAGTTGATGATTTTCGAGTAAAAGAAGTATGTTCTGGGTAAGGGGTATCGGTATCAGATGAATGGGTACCGATACTACCCAACTATTATAGGTTATATTATTGTGTAGGTATCGATATTGCATGAACAATATCGATACCATAAGACCATTTTAGACAACATCTTCATAAGATATCGATACTGAAAGGGGTAGTATCGATACCATAGATATCGATACCAAAAAGCAGGTATTGATACCATTTTTGGAATGAAAACATCGAATCTAATTTGGGTACCGATACCCAAGTATGGTATCGATACCATTATAAAGAAAGTATCAGTACTATACATTGGGTACCGATACTACTTAATAGGGAAAATGTGAATTATGTTCATTAAATAGTTAAGTTATTAAGATCGAGCTATAATGTTTAGGATTCTGACGATTGTTTTGGAAATCATAATTATGTAGATACCGAGCCTAAACGAGTTCTGGAACAAATGACGAGTAAGATTGAACGAGGGAAAGACAAAGAACTATAGGTGAGTGCATATTTGTAGAATGATTATATTATGATATGGAAATTAGACTTGTGATAAGTCTAGTTCCAACATAAGTAATACATGATTGCATTACATGATATGATACATTACATGAACTCCTATGATATGCATTATATGACAATGATCTATGTGAATATGTATGAGAAGTTTACATAAGTGATGTGATAAAAGGTAAGAAATTATATATCTATGAGATATAAACTATGTGAGATGTAAAAACCCATGTTATGTAGATGAGATCTATAGGTATAATTGGCATGCCAAGAGTCGAGGGTCTACGTGGTCCTTCGGGAAATATATGTATCCTTTGGAATATTTATGGGGTCCTTTGAGACATATATTTGGTCCTTGGAATATGTATATGGTTCTTAAGGAGATTTATATGTGATCCTTATGGACATTTTATATGGCACTTCGGTGCATTGCTACACGGCACTTCGGTGCAATTATAAGTGGCACTTCGGTGCATTTATACGAGCTGTGGTGACAACATTTGTGTACAACCTTAATCCACTCACATACCTTAAGTTCTCAGTATTGTATCATGGGATAATGAAATAATTAATATGAATTCATAATTATTACCTTGATAAGTTTATGTGTGGAATGCATGATTAAGTAAGTTGCATTGCATAAATATATGAATGTATTGTACTTCATTTCATTATAGTATTATTACATATTATGCCTCACTAAGTCGATGACTTAGCGTGTGAGTGTTTCACACGTAGGATTCAAGAAGGTAGACGAGTAAGGATAAGCAGCTGTGACAACGTCACTCTTGTAACTATCAGATCAGAAGCAGCTTAAACAGTAGGTTATTTTGTTATAAAAATTAATATTGGAATGTAATCAAAAGTTTAAGTTGTATATGCTCTGATTATTTTTGTGAGTTTTTGTATTAAACTGATGTAAATTATTGGATTTTATAATATAAGTTTTAATTTAATATTATTTTGTACTAGTATATGGTTTTAAAAAGGTAATGTGACATCTCAGACCCGTATCCAGGTCGGGTACGTATTGGGGGTGTTACAACCCATATCATCCAGAAATGATAAATGTTGGGGCATTTTTTAAGGCTTGTATCTTCTAGAAAGACAAGATCATTGAATTGATCGGACATTTATGAGGCAGAAAGGCATGAATAATGAAAATGGTAAAGCAGAGACAGTGGAGCTTACTATATATTATCGTCTTATCCATCACATCATACAGTTGCATTATTCTGGTGATTTCCCAGGCATTAATGTTGGCAACCCAAAGCGTCCCACTTATATTCCCACCAAGCTTTGCTCTTTGGTGTCCTTGCAATTCTATACAAAAGCTTTGAACACCATGCAAAGAGCTTCACTGGTTGAAAAATCTAGGCAGAAGCCACAGGAAATGATGAATAAGTTGCCGAATATTTTACAAACCAGTAACTATGGAGCTGAACGAATGTTGCGATCATGTGGTGTTTCTATAAATTATAATTTCACCCATGATTAAGGTTGTCTTCTACAACCCCCAAGGTTATAAGTGAGGAATATTGAAGATTTCTTTCCACGGGATGGACGAAGGAATTTTAAAAGCAAGAAAAATAGTGAAACCCACTAAGATTGAACGATGGTCTGTCGTTAACTTCTCAACACGATGTGATATAAATAGCCTCATTCAACATTCAATTCATATAGGTCCTTTATTCAAGGTGAGTCAAGAGCCCAATCAGAGAAACGCTACTATCTTGTTGAAAGAATTTGAAGAAATGTTCAAGGAAACCCAATCTGAATTTCTTGAAGCTCCACAGTCTATCCTTTGTGTTTTACCTGATAAGACAAATTATGATCCTTATGAATTTTTCCGAGTTTGGCATAGTCACACAAGTGTATAGTTCCAACCAGGGTCAATGATCAGTACCTTATGATTTTGCTTCTAAAAATCAATGCAAAGCTTGGAGGACTGAATTCGATGTTAGCAATTGAGCAAACACCTTCAGTTCCACTCGTTTATAAGGTTACAACCATCATCCTTGGCATGGATGTGTCTTATGGCTTTCCTGGGCAGTCTAATATTCCATCGATTACTGTAGTGGCTAGCTCTAGACAATGGTTATTGATTCTCTATCATAAGATAACAGCACATACATAATCTCCAAATTTATCAGGGGCAAAAAATCTGTTGGAGCAAGAGAGAAAACTTAATGACACGAGCTGATCAGTTTGTGCTTCCAAAAAAGAGAACGATTGCTTAACTTGACAAGTTTCCACTCTAACGTTGGAGTATGCTCCATCCAAGATTGGATAAGTGAAGGAACACCAAGTTCTCCACTTTGAAGCTAAAAAGAATATAAAACAACATTTTTGCAAATAATTTGTATAGAAGCATGCATCAACATAGACATGCATGCCACATGAATTTGCACATTTGCATCATACATTCATCATACGCAATAAAAAACTTTGTTTCCCCTCTCATAAGGATACTTTTATAATTGCTTTTGAGAAACTAATTTCATATTTTTCAAGATTGTTCATATAAGAACAACAATATAATCTTTCTTAAAATTGTTTTCCCCTTAAATCCTTATTTCATTTTTCTTAAAAGACATTTTCTCCTCCCTTATGACATTTCATAATTTTCTTTTCTCAAGATCATTTTCTCCTCTCACGAGGACAAATTCCAAATAAAAATAAAATCAAATACATGAAATAAACTTCATCTTGACATCCATAAAAACATTAAGATAATCATTCATAAATGCATCATTTTTATTGATATTTTAGGAAATAAAAGTTTAGTAATGATTAAACGTCCTCAAAATGAAGGAATAATGTCATTCGCATATTTGACATCCTAAAGTGAACGATAAGTCTTCTAAAGGCAACATTCCTCAATATGCAGGAGCAGACAGTTTGTCACCTTTGAGATCGTTTCTCTCCAAACAAAATTGAGTCTCATTTGAGACAATTTCGCTTGAAACATAAGCCTTTGAGATTGTTTATCTTAAAATAAAGTTTCTTCTTGATTGAGATAGTTTTTCTTGAAACAAAATTGATCTCACTTGAGATTGTTTTCCTAAAAAAAAATTCATCTCGCTTGAGATAGTTTTCCCTTGAGATACAAATTTTGAATTTGGTTCACTTGAATCAAAATTATCTCACTTGAGATTGTTTTCCTAAAAACAAATTGTGTCTTACTTGAGACAGTTTCTCTTGAAACATAAGCCTTTGAGATTGTTTCTCTCAAAAACAAATTTCATCTTGCTTGAGAGAATTTTCCATAAATTTTGAAATTATTGCACCTAAAACAAAATTGATCTCAGTCGAGATTGATTTCCTAAGAACAAATTTTGTCTCGTTTGAGATAATTTCTCTTGAAATATAAATCTTTAAGATTGTTTCTCTACAAACAAAGTTTTGTCTCACTTGAGACAGTTTCTTTTGAAACTTAAGCCTTTGAGATTGTTTCTCTCAAAACAAATTTCGTCTTGCTTGAGACAATTTTCCCTCAAAACATAAATTTTGAAATTGTTTCACTTGAAACGAAATTGTTTCACTTGAAACGAAATTGTTTCACTTGAAACGAAATTGTTTCACTTGAGATTGTTTTCCTAAAAACAAATTTCGTCTTGCTTGAGATAATTTTCCACAAAATTTGAAAATTTTGCACTTGAAACAAAATTGGTCTCACTTGTGATTGTTTTCCTAAAAAAAATTTTCGTCTCGCTTGAGATAATTTTCTACAAATTTTGAAATTATTTCACTTGAAACAAAACTTATCTCACTTGAGATTGTTTATCTCAAAACAAATTTCGTCTCACTTGAGACAATCTTCCTTAAGACACTAATATTTGAGATTGTTTTTTTCTTAAAAACTAATTTTGTCTCGCTTGAGATAATTTTCCTTAAAACGTAAATTTTGAAATTGTTTTACTCGAAACAAAATTTTATCTCACCTGAGATAACTTATCTGGAAACAAATTTCTTTCCTCTAATTTATTTTTATTCAAATATTTGACAGGAATTCAATGTTAACAAAGACTTCATTCCACAATTCTATGTTGGAAAAGAAGATTTCATTTCAAGTTAATCATTGGAAACTATGACTAGCTCTCATCAACACGAAGGAACAACGTCGTCCATCGACCAGATATCCTCAACGCGAATGAGCAATATCATCTTTAGACAATTAGACTTCATCAACGCGAAGGAACCGTGTTGTCTCATAATTATCCTAAAATGGATAAACGTCCTCAACATGAAGAAAACATGTCATCCATCGACCAGATCTCCTCAACACGAAGGAGCAGTGTCATCCTTAGACAATCAAACTTCCTTAACGCGAAGTAACCATGTTGTCTTTAAATTATCTTAAAACGGCTATACGTCCTCAACACGAAGGATCAATGTCGTCCATCGACTAGACCTCCTCAACGTGAAGGAACAGTGTCATCCTCAGATAATCACACTTCCACAACGCGAAGGAACCGTATTGTCTCCAAATTATCCTAAAACGGCTAGACGTCCTCAACACGAAGGAACAATGTCATCCATTGACCAGATCTCCTCAACACGAAGGAGCAGTGTCATCCTTAGACAATCAGACTTCCTTTAAAGCGAATGAATCATGTTGTCTCCAAATTATCCTAAAACGGCTAGACGTCCTCAACACAAATGAACAATGTCGTCCATCGACCAGGCCCCCTCAACGTGAAAGAGCAGTGTCATCTTTAGACAATTAGACTTCCTCAAAGTGAAGGAATCGTGTTGTCTCCAAATCATCTCCAAATAAGGCTTGACGTCCTCAACACGAAGAAACAATGTTGCCCACCGACCAGATCTCCTCAACACGAAGGAGAAGTGTCATCCTTAGACAATCATACTTCCTCAATGCGAAGAAACTGTGTTGTCTATAAATTATCTCCAAATATGGCTATATGTCCTCAACACGAAGGAATAATGTCTTCCACCGATCCAGATCTCCTCAACACGAAGGATCAGTTTTATCTTCAGATAATCAGACTTCCTCAACGTGAAGGAACCGTGTTGTCTCCAAATCATCTCCAAATACGGCTTGATGTCCTCAACACGAAGGAATAATGTCACCCACCGACCAGATCTCCTCAACGCGAAAGAGCAGTTTCATCCTCAGACAATCAAAATTTCTTAATGTAAAGGAACCGTGTTATCTCCAAATATGTCTAGACGTCCTCAACACGAAAGAACAATGTCGTCAACTGACCATACATCTTCAATGCGAAGGAGCAGTGTCATCCTCAGACAATCAGACTTCCTCAACACGAATGAACCATGTTGTCTCCAAATCATCTCTAAATATGGCTAGATGTCCTCAACACAAAGGAACAATGTCGTCCACCGACCAGATCTCAACGTGAAGGAGTAGTGTCATCCTCAGATAACCAGACTTCCTCAACATGAATAAATTGTGTTGTCTCCAAATTACCCAAATACTTCTAGAACATTTTCAACACTAAATTATCTCCAAATTAACCTGACTTCTTCAACAAGAAGGAGTAGTGTCATCTTTAACAAACAATTTACCTGGAAGAGGCCAAAACTCTTCAACATGGATTAGCAGTGTCATCTTCAACACCAAATTATCTCCATATTGACCCGAAGTCCACAACATGAAGGAACAATGTCATCTTTAAATCCTCTATTTTCAGAAGAAAAAAATGGGAGCTCCAGACGTGGAGCGAACATCATAGCTAGACAAAATTAGTTTCTATGATCTTTGCCCTATTCTCGTCATATGACAACGGGCATAGAGGCAAATCATTCGGTTAAAAGATCGATGTGAAAATCAAATAAAAGATGGATGAGGAATATTGGCGCCCAAAGATTGATTTGCAACGAGTTAGACAAAATTAGACCATTATTTGTCTTTGCTCCGTCATTGTTTACAAAATAGACGAGCAAAGAGGGGCAACTGTAATACCCTAATTTTGTCCGAAAAATAAAAAGGAAACAAAATGTAGGGACCAAACTTTAATTTTTACTATTTGTAATTTTGGGGCTTTAAAAACCAATCAGAAAGTAGAAAACATACCCCCATTTTTTTGTATGAAAATTGGAAAGCTAATAAAAAATCAGAGAGAATATTGTGAGGGTTCTCTCTCTCCTTCACATTTTTTTTCATACGTGTTTTTTCTTTTTTAGCATTAATACGTATAATGTGGGAGGATGATGGCCTTGGTCGATGGCCGGTCGCCGTGTGTCGGGGAGGAGCGTGAGTGGTTGTTGGTCATCGATTTAGGGTGGTTCGGACGGTGACAGTGCCCTATTGGAGCTCTCGGTCTAGTGAATAGAAAAAGGGTTCTTTATTTTGGCTTAGGCATAAGGTTCGACCACCAATGATGGTGGTTGGGTGTTGGTCCCCACCGATTTACGGCTTCGGACCTCATCGATTTACGGCATTGGTACGTTCGGGGTGGCTTTGGGTTAAAGTTTTGTTCAAGATAGGAGAAAGTTAAGAATTTGTTTTGGTTTAGGTTCTTACCCAGCGGTCGGAAAGCCGAATTACACCGAAATACGATGGTTAAGCAGCGGTTGAGCAGGACCGACAACGTTTAGGTTGGGTGATTGGAGAAGTACTGCACACTGAAGAAGAATAGAGGAGGCATATAGTATTTCACGTGTTTTCTGGTTTGGGGGTTGTTTTTAAACTTTTTGGGTAAATTGCATGTAAGCCATCCTCATTTCCATTTGTTTACATTCTGGTAACTTATTTTAAGGGTTAATCATTCATATATCTCTCTATTTCTACCATGTTTTGCATTATGGTCACAATGCATCTTTTTTGTGTTGTTTATTGTGATTTTGACCTCCTGCTTTGCTTTATTTTAATTTGGTCACTTTTTTATTATTTCAAATATACATGCTGATTTTATTTCATTTTATTTTGGTCACTGATTATTTAATAATTATTGCTTGTTATTAATATTTGAATATTTATATGACCTAATGACCCAATCCGGGGTACGATCCACATTATTATGGTCCAGACTCTACTAACTCTTAACTTTTTTTTTATTATTTTTATTAATTTGTTTGAATTATTATTCGACCTTGTGGTGTCCCAATCCGAGGTACGATCCACATTATTATGGTCCGGACTCTACTAACTCTTAACTATTTTTATTATTTTTATTAATTTGTTTGAATTATTATTTGACCTTGTGGTGACCCGATCCGGGGTACGATCCAAATTATTATGGTTCGGACTCTGCTAACCATTAACAACTAACTTTTCTAACTTCTAACTACAAATTAACCGCTAACCACTAACTGTTAACACTAATTACTAATTATTATTTATTTATTTTATGTTTGAAATATCGTACGACCTTGATACGACCCGCCCCGGGTACGACTCGCATTATTTATGGTATGGGTTAAAAACTAAAATTAATACTAACTTTTATTTTTATTGCACTTTTTATTTAGAATTATTTAATTTTATGCACATTTAAATTTATACCTTTTACTTTATTTATTTAATTTCAGTCCTTACAATTTACTTGCTTTAATGTTTTAATCTTTTATTTATGTCTCTTTATTTTTTAGCACTTTAATTTTGTTCCTTTAGTTATTGTGTTTTATTTTCTGTTTATTTTATTTTTTAGTCCCTATAATTTAATTCTTGTATAGTTAGATTTTGTTTCCTCACATTGTTTTACCATGTATGGGCATTGTATACTTGTTAGTATTATTTATGTATGTAGATATATTTATATATTTATCTAATTTTCTCAACCCCTGTATATAGGTGATAGTACATTTTACCTTATCTCATTTAATTAATTTATGAAATATCCACTAGACCATATATTTTTATATTTTATCCGAAGATTTTCGAGAACACTCGGCGTAGAATGAGCGTGGAAAGCACTGCTTGGTCGAAGTAGTGCGATCCGATACGACATTCGAACGAAATGTGAACTCGAAATAAATCGGGTTTATTTTTTTAAGTTCTAATTAATTCGTTTTTATTTTAATTCAAATGATGCAATGCTTGTTTCTTTAAATAATACTTATTTTGTGCAAACGTTGATATTCAATTTATATTAAATTTGCGTTTTTTTATAAATCGAGGAGGGAATATTCGTCTTAGATAAGAAATAGAAGAGATATCCTTTCCGGCGGAGGATGAGCAAATCTAGATATTTCTTTTCGAATTAAAGGATTTTCCCTAATAAATAATTCAAAGAAAATTAATTAAACTTTAAAAATGGATCGTAATTTAATTTTTATATTCAAATTTATAATTTGCACCATTTGTGACAATATATAAGCGACTAAGTACTAATTTTGGGCATTGTGGGGTGTTAATCCTTCCCCACGCGTAATCAATTCTCGGATCGGTTAAATCAGATTTTTGGTAAACACTTACTAACTTTTGTCTTTTAAATGATTTTTCTGAGTTGTTTAAAAAATGTTTTTAGATATTCAGTCTACCTAACTTAAAGGTCGATAGCGACTCCAATTCAAAATTTTCAAATTAATTCAAAATCCTTTTTTCTTCAAATAAAATCATAATCGTTTTTAAATACTTTTGTTTAAAAAATGGTTATGGGAATCTCTTTATTAATTAGTGCCTCTTTATTAATTAGTGCATGATTGTTAGGGTTGCACAGAAGTCGGATTTCAATTCGATCCGGATCGGTTTTTATCCGATCCGGTTTTTTCCATAGAAAAAAAAATCGGTTTATAAAATAACCGGTTCGGTTTCTAACCGGTTTGGAGGGCCGGATATCCTAACCGGTGTAACCGGTTTCGGTTTTAAAAAAACCGGTTTTTTAAAAAAACCGGTTATAAAAAAACCGATTTTAATATTATTAAAATTACATCGTCATCAATTGCAACAAAGTTTACGATAATTGAAATACTTAAATACTTCCAAGTTTGATAAATTCAAATACTTAAAAACTTCCAAGTTCGATAAATTCAAATACTTAAAAACTTCAAGTTCGATAATTGAAACAAAGTTTACGATAATTGAAATAAAGTTTAAAAATAAACTACATTGCCATCTCTTCTTCATCATCTTCGCCTTATTCGTTTGGAGGGGATATTCCAAGTTCGACTTCTTCAATGTGTAAGTTTGCTTCCAAATCGGCATCAATTGCATCTTCTAGGGTGGTGATATGTTGCTTACGAGCCGCTCCATCCAAATAATCCTTTAAACAAATGAATACTTCCACCGACTCGGGACTTAGTCTTGATCTCCGTTGCGATATAACCCTGCCACTAATAGAAAAAGCGGATTCCGAAGCTACCGTAAAAGCTTGGACGGTTAGTAAATCACGGGCCATGGCGGCTAGAATCGGAAATTGTGCTTCCTTTTCTTTCCACCAAGCCAAAATATCCAAACTTTCAAACTCTTCAAATGTCATTTTTGATAGAAAATCGCATGACATGTAATTTCCCAAATCGCTACTTGGGGTGGTAGTACATGATCGTTTGGATTGGGAATTTACAAGAGTGTTAAAAAGATTCAAATTTATGTTACTTGGACGTCTACTAGATGATTCAGCATTCATTCTCATTTGATCGTGTATTACACTACTTGATCCGTATTTAGTTAAATAAATTGCAAACATGTCTCGAAAACATTTGTTAAAATAATTTATTTGGTTTTGGACAAAGTTGGGTTCATCATCGGTTAGATTAAAAGCAAACGCAATTTGTTCAATTTCTTGAAAAACTTCGGTTTCAAATTCAAAGTCATTTAGTCGGATAGCCAACAAAAATATTTGATTAAGAACCAACAGGCTAGTAGGGTAATAAACACCGGATAAAAAAGTTGTTGCATTTTTAAAAACCCCAAGCAAATCGGTTATTTTGGCTATAGTTTCCCAACTCGAATCCGGATAAATGTTTGGGACATGACCCCTCTCGAAAAGTTGATCGTGAAATGTTTGCAATGTTTCCCTTTGCCTTAAGGCAGTATGCATCATCATCCAAGTTGAGTTCCAACGAGTTGGACAATCCAAATTAGGACCCAAAACTTTTTTATTAACGGACTTACAAAATCGTTTATAATCATTTAGTCTTTTGTTGTTGTTACAAAGAACCGATTTTATCATTGTTTTAAATTCTAATCTAATCGGCTCAATAACCTCCAAACCGGCTTGCACGGATAAATTAATTATGTGTGCAACGCAACAGGTATGAAAAAACGCACCGTCTAAAATCGGTGAAAGTAATATTTTCAATCTTGGAACCGCGTTTGTATTATTCGATGCATTATCAAAGGATATAGAAAAAACTTTATTTTCTAATTTATAAAGACAAATTACCCTTTTTAAAAGTGTAAATAAATTAGCATCGGTATGCGGCTCACCGAATAATTCAAACGTGATTGTTCTTTTCATCATTTGCCAATTATCTTGATCTAACCAATGTGACGTAACGGCTAAAAAAGAATTTCCGATATTATGAGGGGAACTCCAAACGTCACATGTAAGCGACACACCATAACGGTGTTCTTGGAATCCTAAAATCATTTTTTCCCTCGCCGTACGCCACATTTTTATAACATCTCTTCTAAGGGTAGTACGACTTACTTGAGTATAACGTGGTTGCATTAGTTGTTGAATTGTTGTCGTGAAATCTTCATCATCAAAGTGGTCGAACGGCAATGCTTTTGTAATCATGAACTTTGTAAACGTTTCTCGTAATTTTTCGTTGTCGTAAACAAAAACACCACCTTGCGGTGTAAGATTCGATTGACTAGGATCCGATCTTGAGCGAAGTGCCTTGCATGATTTTGTCAAATGGTTCTTCAACGTTGTGTTTCCTTCCGATGCAAGCAACTTTAGACAAAGTTTACAACGCGCCCTCCTCGAGCCATTTGACATCTCACATAAATCGTAGTGATCCCAAATATCTTTGTTTCGAGTGTATTCGATCACTCTCACGACTTCAAGGTTTCCCCCGACGGAAGATTCAACCGTGTTACTCATGATGAACAAAAAATTACAAAAATATGATTTGAGAGATGTTTAGGTGTTGTGTAATAAGATTTGAGAAAGTTGTAATCAACCAAATACATCCCCAACCTATTTATACATATTTAGGGTGGTAAAATGGTATTTTTTTAAAGAAAAAAAGGGTCAAAAAGGTCACAAACCCCCCCCAACGGCTATATTAACGGCTAGTTTTTTAAACCTATACCGGTTTTTTTTCCAGATAAAAACTGGTTTTTTAACCGGTTTTTTTCAAACCAGTTTTTTATCCGGAAAAAAAACCTGGTAAAAAAACCGGTCTAGGTTTTTTTTTCCAAACCGGTTAAAATAACCGGTTTAAAAAAATCCAATCCGGTTAAAAAAAAACCGGTTTTTCCCAAATCCGGTTTCGGATTTTTTTTCGCAAAATCGTATATTCGGATTTTTTGTGCACCCCTAATGATTGTTATGCAAAAGTGGTACAAGCTAGAAAGAATAAGGCTGCAAATTTATTATCTTGTTTATTTCTATGTTTTTCTCCTTTGTTTTTTTCAGTGTGTCTTTCTATATGTGACCAAGCAATTCAAATAGAAGTTGATGAAGTATATCAAGAATAAACATATATGATTACCAGAAATAGCAAGTTCAGATTTATATAGATACATGCAATATATAAATATATGATTACCAAAATATAATTAAAAATTAATATAAAATAAGACACATGCAAGAGATAAAATTTTATGTGATTTAATTGTGTCTATCTCAACAAATGATAATAACAATAATCTACTATAAACACAAAAATCACTAAATATACAAACATATGATATTTTATCAATGTTGCACGTCGCCTTGTATGTATTTTCCTTTACACATCTTCCTTCATGACATTGTCACCATCCCTCAGTATTGTTATTTGTATCTGACTCGGAGAAACTTTCTCCTTAGCATCATCAATTGTTGTAAATTTCTAATTTAGACTCATCTGATCTATCAAAATCAAATCTATCGTCACCTGACTATATCCACATAGTTTGCTAACCTATAAATAGTTATCATATTCATACACCTACCACTAGCTTCAAGAGCTACTACAAAACTTCTCATCCAAGATCGAGAGAAAAGATAAAACCACTTCACATTTAATCCTCTTTATTTTACTCCTTACGGTGATGAAATATTTTGATATGGATCAATGATTGATCTACCATCGATTATGACTCATTATCCAAACTAGAAGAGATGAACAAATTACAAACATTTGATTCCATCAATAAATTTCTAGAATTGAGATAATAGTCGAGTGACTTATAGATGCAATTTATCTTCTACTTATCAAATTATTATGATTAACCAAATCTTAGCTTCTAAAGTAAAAATAAAAACTGTAAGTCTATGATCGATAAAAAATATTTTAATTTAAAGATTGATTTTATTTTAACTATCATGATTTTTTAAAAATATTTTCATTGTAGTTATCTCATGAGCTAAATGTATATTAAAATTTTACTCAAGGAGCTTTAGGTTTTTTACAAAAATATTCCTCCAAAAAGAATTATTTATCATTTTAACATTCTGAATATTTTTCAGTATAGCATCTTTTTATGTTGTGTAAGCGGAAGCCATTGCAGAAAACATTTTTGACAGAAACTTCTTCCGCTTACATGACACAAAAAATCAGAACTCTTTAAATTGTGTTGAAATGAAAGAAAAAAAAATAGAAGTCAAAAAATATAAAAGAAACCTATAAGAATTTTATCTAAAAGGAATAAATGTGTGCGGTGCGTGTCAAAGACATGTAATTGCACGAGCATAAGTACAAGCTGGGACGACGACGCAAGTGTATTAGTACAAATTACTTAGATATATGAGTTTTCAAGTATTTAAATATAACATTTTAAGTATTTATTTATTGAATAATTAAACATAAGATTCGTGCTGTCATCATCAAATTCGACTTATAGTCGTTCTTGTACTCGTGTAATTATGTGCCCTAAACACGTACCACACATGTTTGTTTTTTCTTAGACAAAATTCACATATTTTTTTACCACACTTTTTATTTTTCATTCATTTCAGTCCAACTAGATAGACATCAGCATAAAACATTTCTTGCAAAACCTTCTACTACATCAACATAAAACACTCACCGCAGAACGTGCATTTGTCTACGTGCCAAAAAAAGATACTAATTTAAAAATTAATCGTATATAGGTGCTAAATGGTAAATAACCATATATATATATATATATATATATATATAAGTAAAAAACCTTGAGGTTTAAATGACTAATTTTCTTTCTTGTTGTTCTCAATATTTTATTAAGTAAATTATATGTTTAGTATCTAAATTATCAGTTTTGATCCATTTTAATACTTAAATTTTTATTTTTATTTTTAAATCATACCTAACATTTAGTTTTTGTTTCATCTTAGTACCCACCGTTAAAAATTTAACACATTTAATACCTAAACTGTCAATTTTGATCTATTTTAGTACCTAATCTTTCAAATATTTTCAAAACTTGATGTTACTAAAATAAAAAAAAAATAAACGTTAGGTATGAATTTGAAATTTTTTGAATGTTTAGGAACTAAAATAGACTAAAACTAATAGTTTAGGTAGTAAATTCGCAGTTTACCCTATTTTATTAAATCTAGACTTTCTGGATATAACAAAACAGTCACATATTTGAGTTTGACCATCTATGCTCTTCTGTGTAAGTAGGCCGTGCTTGCTTGACTGACATGTGACCAGGGTTTCAAATTGCGGTCGCGGTCGCGTTTTTAGTTATTTCGGATTTACCGTGATTACGGCCGTCGCGGGTAATTCAGACGGCGGCGAAACTACTATATCACGGCCGAAATCGTGGTCGCGGACCATTTTTTAAAACCCTGCATGTGACCAATTGCCAATATCATTATTTTATATATATATTTTCTGTTTGTTCTTTAAATCTAAAAAGTTAAGAAGTTAATTGCTTATTACAGAGAAATTAACAAATTAATATTGCAATTGTCAAGATAACATGTAATATCGGATAAATAATGTATTCTTTTAGTCCAAATTAGTAAACATAATGCATTAAAAGTAAGAAAAATCTTAATTTAACAATATTTGTAGGATCTTATGTGTCAAATAAAAGAGTGTTTATAGACAAAAATAGGATGATTTATTTACTATTTTAAGAGAAATATTTACATCAAATATATTATTTTCATTGATTGATGTATTAATTGTACTTTTCTTTTATTTATCACCTCAATTCATGCATCTGCCAAAAATAAAAAATAATTAATATTTGTACGTATTTATGTATTTAATTTAGTAAAAGTAATATGTTACTTAACTGTAAAGTAATATATATGATACGATAAATATCTATAAATACATATCATACACGCCAACTTAGAAAACGCTTTACTCTATAGTCTCGTCCTTCTACTGTCTTCAAATCCCAACAGTTAAAGGAGAAAAACAAAGATCTGATAACCTCTGTCTGAAAAAGAAAAACAGAAGAAGAAAACTGAGCTTTGGCTGTGACTACTGTAAGAAATTTTCAAGGTATTAGTTTCTTTCTTTTTGAAATATCAGGGTTGTTCTTTTATTACAAACTGTTTCTTAATTGCACTGGAAGATGTCTACTGGGTGGATCTGTTCATGCATGAATTTTCATATATATATATATATATACATATAAGAGCGGTATATCTTCTCCGTTTTCTTGTTTCAGAAACCGACTTTATTATATTTTGTTGTGAAATCTGAACTCGGGTGTGCACTGCAGTAAAGAATGGATAGACATAGTGGGACTGGGATGATTGGAGTTGCAGAAACTTGATCCTGGTTTAATTGGGACCATGAACGGAGATGGATACGAGAGTAGTGATAGCTTTGAAGTTCCACCGCCTGATAATGGAGGACCGTCTGAGAAGATGAACAACAAGTTCCGTAGGCACTCTCCCCACCAAATACAAGTGCTTGAATCGTATGCTTTTTCTCCTGCTGCTGTGTCGTAACCGGTTTTCGCCCGGGCACGAAATTTTTTTACTTGGCGGGAAAAGTGATGTGAGTAAATGGTTTTTAAAATATTCAAGGAGTCGCCATCGGCCTTTTGGGTCAAGTAGGTCGAATACCTAAAATTTATCTTTTAAAAGAGTTATTAAGAAAACATCAGTTAAAAGATAAACTGGTCTGCGTTTTAACCAAAAATTCGTTCTTTTTAATAATAAAAAGGGATTCGTGGTCGATTATATTTGGGGAAGGATTAGCACCCTACAACGCCCAAAATTAGTACTCATTAATTATAAATTGTCTCTATTATTGGAAATTTTAAAAATTCAATAATATATTTAATTCATAATCCTATTATTTTAAATGAATTAAATATATTAATATAATTTCAAGAAAATATATTAATATATTTTTATTCAGATATTTATTTACTTAGAAATATCAGAAAATGACTTCTAGGTGTTTTAAGACAACTTATTTCTTAATATTAAAAAATAAATAAATATTAATAAAACATTTCTATAAAAAATGATTAAAATAAATTAGTATATATAATTTATAAAAATAGGATATTTATTTATTTAAGAATATCAGAAAATGACTTCTAGGTGTTTTAAGACAACCCTTTTCTTAAAATTAAAATATATAATTATTAAAATATGATTATTTTTCTAAGAAAATAATTTAATTAAAACAATATGTATTTTCTGATTTTTATAAGTAAGATATGTATTTATTTAAAATACTAGAATAGGACATCTAGTTGTTTTAAGATTGCTCTTTTCTTTGATATTAAAAATAAATAAATATTATTATTTAAACAAATATATATATATATATATTTATTAGATAAAAAATAATTATAAAATTAATAATTAATAATTAATGCAATAATCAAAATATAAAAGTAATAATAAAATAATATTGCAAATAAATAATGATTAAAATAAAAGAAATTAAAAATATAGTATTAAAATGTAGAATATTTAAACTTAGTGCTCTGCTTCAAAATATCATAAGATCTAAAGGCCTATAGTGCAATTTAGCCTTAATAATATTAACCGGTGATAAAAAATGTTAATTAAATTATGAGGGACTAAATAAGGTATTTAACCTAAAATATATATACATATATATAAACAGTGATTAAATTATAAAAATATAAAAATTAAGGGACATTATTTGAAATACCATAAAGCATAAATATTATCAGTGTAATTTAACCTATATAATTATACGGGATTAAAATTAAATTTGTTTAAAATTAAAAGGATTAATCATGGTATTTTACCTTAAGTATATATTAATTTAGTGACTAAAATATAAATGAAATATAATTTGAGGACAAAATTAATATACGTATAAATGTAATTCCAGTGACTAAAATGAAAGGGTTACAAACTATAAAGGGCTGCGGAAAGGGTTTATCTATTATGAAATTACGCATATACCCCTACCCAAAACGATGTCGTTTGGGAAGGGGTATAAATACCCTAAAACCGGCCTAAAATGGCCATATCTTCTCATTTTCATCTTTTTAATTCTCTCTCTAAGAGCTAAAACTCTCTCTGTTCTCTCTAGACTCTCTCCCCGGAGAGAGAGCCGGCCACCGGCCGACAGCCATGATCCGCTGTCAAGCACAACCGTCGGCCACCGTTGGCGATGGCCGAAAAATTGCAAGTACACTCAAAATAAAGCCCTTAACCTCCCCAGGCCGAATCCGGCCTTAGTTTTTCTTAAAATACTCCTAATCGGAGTAGATCTACAATAGTACCTTCGGTATTTTGAAGGTTTTGGAGGTGTGGGGAAGGTCCATCGGCTGTGTGGCCTCCTCGGTGGTAAGTCTTCTTCTCTTTTTCCTCTTTGCTTTTGATTTTGTTGCTGTGGGTATTGTTTGGTTGGATGTGGCTTCCTCCTCTCCGTCTGTTTTTCTCATTTTTTTCTCCTCCTCGTCGTTTTCTCTCTTCTCTGCAGGATCGGTGGCTTCTATAGCCACCACGAACGCCATTTGGACCGATCACAGAAGGGTTTCTCGGTGAGTCACCATAGCTATGGTGGTGACTCACCATAGAGCTCGACGTGGGGGGCAACTGGCTCTTCTGGAGGTTTCATCGAGGCGGCGGTGGCGTGGTTGCAGCGGATTGGGTCACCTGGCAGTGGGAACGTCGGCAGTGACATGGCAGAGGCGGCTGGGAGATCCTTTGGTCTAAGGCGGCGACTGGGAGCTAGGGTTTAGAAACCCTAGCTAAAACCCTAAATATTTAGGGTTTTTATCTAGTCTGGGTCAGTTCTTGTAAATGGGCCTCAGTTTTGGGCTTTGTAATATTTAATAAATAATATATATATAATAATAATAATAATAATATTTATAATAATAATAATAATAATAATAATTTTAATAATAATAAAAATGAACTGAAAAATTATTGTCTACAGCTGCCCCTCTTTGCTCATTCTTGTGTTAACAAGAATAGAGCAAAGACGAAAAAAGACAATAATTTTTCATTTGGCTTCTTTTGAGTAGGATGGAAATGTTGAAAACATTCTGCCTATAAGTCTTGTCACCTTGCACTGTAGGGCTTACAGATGACCCGAAGGTTTTGAAAATATCAAAAAAGCTCACGAAGGCTTTTTTGAAAACATCCTGCACTGCAGGTCTTATGGATGACCCGAAGGTTTTGAAAACATCATGCACTGAAGGGCTTACAGATGATCCGAAGGTTTTGAAAATATCAAAAAGCTCTCGAAGGCTTTTTTGAAAACATCCTGCACTACAGGTCTTATGGATGACCCGAAGGTTTTGAAAACATCATGCACTGAAGGGCTTACAGATGACCCGAAGGCTTTGAAAACATCAAAAAGCTCCCCGAATGCTTTTTAAAAACATCATGCACTGAAGGGCTTACAGATGACCCGAAGGCTTTGAAAACATCAAAAAGCTCCCGAAGGCTTTTTGAAAACATCATGCACTGAAGGGCTTACAGATATGGGAAATAGTTTACTAAGTAAGAAAGTATGGAAATCGTTTTCTTACGATTCAACAATTTCATTTTTAGAAAAGATTAAATGAGAAATTTTGAAAATTGTTTTCTCATTGTTCAAAATAACTTGTTGATTGGGTAACATGCCCCATTTCAAAATAATGTTTCTTTTGTAGATTGTGTCCATCTATTCTTCATATGTTTGCGTGATTCTTGCATTCGAAGTTTTGAATTCTACCTTCTTCTTGTAAGGTATTTTCCATCATGAATCTTCTTTTTCATACGAAAATCTGAAAAACCCCTATGTTTGAATACAATCAAATGTATCAATGTAATGAATTGTTTATTGTGCAAATGATGTTCTTATGAATGCATGAATGTTGATGCAATCTTCATTTGACTTCAAAGTGGTGAACTTGGTCTTCATTCACTTCATCATTTATTGCCAGGGTTACCTTTGGATATCAGTGTAGCAACCTATGCCATAAAGCTGAAGAACCATTTGATCAACTGGTATCTTTGTGTCTTCTTTGCTTCATTTAAGTCTCAGAAGAAATGTTTCATTTATGGAACTCTTGCCGTAATCAGAATTATGACATTGATGCCTTATCTTTGTCTTTGTTAACATCGGCTTTCTTTTCTTGGACTTGTGTAAAAATCCATTAAAGCTTTCATCTTTGAAAAGAGAATTTATCATCTTTGAAGAGTGTAGATGTAGATATGTTAAACTCAGCAGAGATTAATTAAGAGAGCAATATATGTTCTGATTTGACTCTTGAACACATCATAAGGAGGATTTACCTTAATTCTTTTCATGTCTCCACATCTAATTGGATATCGAACAAGGCCATTCAGACCCTATCATGTCAAGATGCTTAACAACAACTTGTCGTTCAACCTTAGTTGGCTTCACTAGTTTCTTGTTGCTAAAATTCCTTCTCCCCTCTGTGGAAAGAAATCTTCATCATGTCTCACTTCTAACCTTGGGGTTGAAGAAGACAGACTTTATCTTGAATCAAAAATTGAAACCATATTATCACAACATTAGTTCAACATCAGAATAATTGGTTCGTAAAACATTTGACAACACATTCATCATTTCTTGTGGCTTCTGTCCAGAGGTTCGTAAAACATTTGACAATTCATTCATCCTTTTATGTGGCTTCTGTCCAGAGGTTCGTAAAACTTTTGAAAATTCATTCATCTTTTTATATGGTTTTAGCCAAATGTTTGATCAATGAAGCTCTTTGCACAGTATTCAAAGCTTTTGTATGATGTCACAAGACCACTTGAGAAAAAAACTCAGTGGGAATAGAAGTGAGATGTTGGTATGTTTCATGACCAAAATGTTGGTCAAATTCACAAAATATGCTAGTGTTGAATTGAAAAAGAGATACCAACTAATCTTGATATCATCTCGGGCAAGGGCCAGTATGATACCGATCATATTTTCTTCCATAATGAGCATTGTAGGAAGTAGAAACACATCAACTATAGGATCTATATACAGAAGGAGGTTCATGGAATTCTTGTTACTGTAGATGAAACGCACATGATAAACCAAATAGATGAACACTCAGTTAACCCTGGCTGGCAATGATAACCCTATTAACAACGGGAATAAGGGTGTTGTACGTAAGATGAGCCTCTTTCTTCAATGTCATCAAGTAAGCGAAAACTGATGTGAAAAACGATTTCATAGCCTCAACAGCATGATTGAAGCTAACTGCCAGGAATCTCAAAGAAATATTTCTAATCATCACTGACACACAAAATACCAAACTCGAAGTCGAGATCTCGAGAAACTGAACCATGGATCGAATGGTCTGTATGGGGACCATCTTTATCCATGCAACCGTGATGTATCTTAACAAAGAACACGTTGTCATGTGACACATGGTTAAGAAGATTGGGTATTTGAAACCATACTTGCTGAGTAAATATTTGTTCAACAATAGGACTCTAGTGCAACTGCCTAATAAAAGAAGCAATTATGTATAATCAACTCGACTGTCAATGTTTCAACATTTTCATTCTTCATACCTTTCTGTCTCATTGGAAATATTTGCTCAAGTTAATAATCTTTTTGCATAAGATGTTATGGGTCTTCATCATGCCCCAACTTTGGCTAATACAAACGTTCAAAATACATCAATATTCATGATTCTGATTGAAAGGGGCTTTCAGCATGCCCCAACATTGGTTTCTGTTAATCTGAGCCTTCAAAATGCCCCACATGGATCTGTTTGAAGTAACCTTTAAAATGACCCAACATTTGCTGATACAAATGTTAAAAGTGTACTCAACATTAATTCTTGCTGAGATGAGCCTCCAAGAATGCCCAAATATTCATATTACTATGAGCCTTCAAAATGCCCTCAACTTTCAACCTTCTAAACTATAAGGCTTACTTTCAATGTTTGTTTGATTTCAATATCATCATCCCCACGAGGTCCAATTTTGATAATGTACTGTTGTGGGTACTCACGACTTTATCCGTGCCTCAAATTTGTTTATCTTGAATACTCTCATTTTGGTGTCACTAAACAGCAGTTTGTCAAGTAACTTGAGGAATTCTCTTCATGTTGTCACAAACTTAAGAATCAATCATTTTGATATGTGCCTCTTCTGAATGAGGTGACCATTTTTTTGGATCTGAAGGGATTTAGTCGGACAGAGTGGTATAAATCGCTTGGTAATTCATTCCAAGTCGACACAGTGAACCTTGTTTTTAGTGAAGGCTCTTGAAAAGTCCGCACCCATGCAACATATTGATTCTGATAACTACTCATCTGATTATGAAACGATCTTTCAGGATGATTTCATAGATATTGATAGTTCTTCTGATATCGAGGAAATCTTGAATTCTGATTCTGATGAGGAGAATAAATTGTTATACTTGACAAAAATAGGGTACTCAGAGGCTGAGGCTTCAACAACCATGGAGAGATGTGGTTCGGATTAATCAATTGCAGAGTTGACAGATTTTATATGTGCTGCTCAAATGGCCAAGGCTGCTGGCGTACTTCTTCCGGTAGAAGATAGGCCCTAATTACAAGAAAATACGAAACTCGGGCTATGATTTTTGGAAAAGGAAGAAGCAAAGAAAGCTTGAAAAAAAGCTTCTTAATGAAGATTATCATGCAGTTCATCTTCCAAATCTAATGATTGCTTTTGGGGTTTCTACCGAACCATATCAAATAGCTCAAATGACACTTCTAGAATATGCTATTGGGCCTCCTTATTTCTACTACAAGAACGTGGAACTTGCTCCAGTTGGTGTTTGGACTAAAATGTCATGGTACTTATATGATGTAGAGCCAGAATTTGTAGATTTGAAGTATTTTTGTGATGCTAGAAAAGGGGCTACATTTATAATCTGCCAATTGAGAACATATTTCCTCTTATTTTCCTTCCTCCACGCACCATACATGATTATTTTCCATTGACAATAAACTGGTGACCTTCCTGGGATCCAAGAACAAATTTGAACTGTTTAAAAACATGTACAAGAAGTGCCAAATTGACAGAAAGGGTCTGTAAGGCTCTTGAATATTATGACGATGAGTCACCTTCGAGTATCCAGAAGTATGTTGTTGATGAGTGCCAAAAATGGAATCTGGTATGGGTTAGAAGGAATAAAGTTGATCCACTTGAACCTGATGAGGAGGAAATGCTTCTAGGTTTCCCTAAAAACCATACACGAGGAGCTGCTAGAGACATGTTCCCCGGTGGTATCAATGTCTTGTCTCTTTTCTATAAGATCAGTAATGCAGAGGTTGCCTTCTACTGTCTTGGCATACTTTTAAAAATAGATGCGCAAGAAATGAATGATGATCGGTTGGAGCAATTGATGAGTAGATTTGGCGGATTCAACCTTCTTTTCAGTGGCATCTAGTGTAACAACTTTACCGGAAGAAATAAACATCATCGGGATGAACTAGAAGATTTTTGTTGGTGTCTTTTCTTGCAATGACTGCTAGAACAACTGTCTCTTATGCTGCTCCAAGATACACACTGCTATATCCCACTCTTCCTGAACCATAGAAAGGTTTAGTTGAAATGGGCTATAAGTGTAGAATTTGTTCCAATGTCTTATTTTGTGCCATAAGTTCTCAATTTCAAGTTCAGCAATCTTCTGAAGAATATAATGGATATAATCCCGAAAAGGAAAATGATCGACATGGAAGAAGTAGCAATGATGTACCAAGACTTGAGCCAGTATCATGGTATAACCAGAGTACAAGTGGTGACTTGTTCATTCCCAAAATACACTTAATGGGACTTATGACTCTGTGATTGGAGAATCTGCTAGAGACATGGATTGATGGCTGGGGAAAATAATTTTTCTAGTGATGCTTATCGCTCTCAGCATGAGATAAGTGATAATCTTTCTTGATGGATTGCTAATGATGTTATAGGAGAGCGTTACAAGTTCAATTTTCCAAAATTTCTGACTTTTTGGACCACTTGCTTTCAAGAAAGTGAAATGCTTCATCATTCTGGTCTCGTTTTTTCTACAATAGAGGTAGAATAGACAATAACTTGATTCAAGGACCTTCCTCATTTGAGACTGTCCTATTTGAAAATGTTTTTCCTCCTTTCTTTATCGAAGAATAAAAGAATTTTGTAAAATGTTTCCTATCACAGGTTCACAATAAAATCAAATCATAAGCATGAATTCAAAGAATATCAAAAGAATCAACAACTCTGTAATGTTTGAGAATTATAGCTCTTTGATAAATATCAAAATTTGGGTTCGTTTCAAGATGGCTTTCCTATTTTCTATGGTTACATCTATTTAAGATGTCACTCCTCTCTCGCTCTTTGTGAACTTTGTCACATGCTTCACTTTAAAAACTTGGTATTTTAACCGGATGCGTACAAAATGATGCAACTAGCATAACCATTTACTAGACTTTCTAGAATACCTCTATTTCAGTTCTCTGAAATATTCCATTTGTGAAAGCTTTGTAAAGTCTAAAAAAAGCAGTGCGAAAATATTGATCTAAAAATGAAATTTCTGAGTGCTCGTGTGAAGTTGACTATAACAGGTGTTTTTTAACATCCTTAGTCCATCTCTTAACACATTTGCCATTTTGGCTAGCTGAATTCATCTTTATTGTATATAATAATATAATCACCTTTATCAGGTTAATTGAAACTTATCCATAAAGCCAGGGTGATTAACTAATTGCTCTAGAGGGACAGTTTTATCGCATATAATAGTATAACAGGTTAGTTGAATATTATCCATAAAGCCGGGGTGATTAACCAATTTCTTTAGGGGGATAACTCAAGAATAACAAATTAGCTGAATATTATCCATAAAGCCGGGGTGATTAACCAATTGTTTTAGGGGGATAACTCAAGCATAACAGATTAGCTGAATATTATCCATAAAGTCGGGGCTATTAACCAATTGCTTTAAGGGGATAACTAAAGCTTTATTGTATATATAATAATATAACATAGGTATCCAAATCCAATTTCTTAAGCTTGTTAAGAAGAACCTCTTATAGTCTAGGTGTTTTGGTGGAATTCAGAAAATCTCTTTGTTAGAGTTCAATTCCCAAGCAACTGACTTAAACTAGATTTACCTATTTGTAAAAATTATGTTCATCATCGAACATCATCAATAAAAAAGTACTCTAGTTGGTTTTGCAATGTAATACACCCACGATGCCCCATGTTGTACGCTCCTATATATAAATACCAAGCCTTCTTGTAATTCCTTTCAATAGGTGAAGGCTATCTCATATTTGTGATAGGACAATGTTTGGGTATATTTCTTCTGAGGTAAGGTCAAGGGTCCTTGTTTTTCTGGTTTTCAATCCTGATATTTTGTATAAGATTATAACTCGAATCATTAAGAGCTTTTTAATCCAGTTGATATTCAAAGAACTGCAAGATTGCAAAATTGACTCAATGCTCATAACCTTACAAGCAACACAATTTATTTATTGCATAAAAGGCGGAAAAAGGAACAAAAAACAAGTTCAAACAAGATGTTGAAAATAGAAAGGTACTACAGTGGTAGATAACAACTTTCGCTTATTTTGTTTAGCTTGCTATATCATTCCTCTAATGTTGGGTATGTAATCAGCCCAGGATTTTCATATGTATTTGCCCCCCATTTCTTGATCATTTCTTGTGTCAAGACTCCCTTGTTAACAAGCGTCTCTATTTCTTTTAACAGTGGCCAACAACTCCCTGTTGAATGCCCTTTCACCCCCAAGTGAAAATTACAGAAGCTATTTTGATCATAATAATGGGCAGAAGGGTTTGGGGGTACTTTCGTTGGTCTTGGTGTGATGTATCGACCTTTAACCAAATGAGGGTATAAGTCTGAAATAGAAGTTTGGAACACTTCCAAAGTTTTTCTTGATCGTATGACTTTCTTTGGTCGATCCGAACAACTATTTTCTCTTTTTCTTCTGCAATTGTGAGGACTCTGGATGCGACACTCATCAGCTTTCGCTTTTCGATCCGTCGGGCTCTTAGATGCGACTTTTGAGTTTTCTTCGCCGATTACATTTTCAATTAATTCTCCACTTGTCATAAGATTCTCGAATTCGTTCGTCGGATTTGCATGCATTAATTCGAAGAAAGGAGCGGGAAGGGAATCACGAAACATACGTGATATCTCTTTTTCTAACATGAGAGGTTGAACTTGTGCTGCCACTCCTCTCCATCTTAAGGTATATTCTTGAAACCTTTCATTGGCTTTCTTCTTTACTCCTTGAAGATTCATACGTGTTGGAGCTAAGCCTTTAATATACCGATATTATCCCAAAAATACATCAGCTAGATCAACCCATCTCTTGATCTGTTCTTAGGTCAACTGATTGTATCAAACTATTGTTGGGCCAATGAGGCTATCATGGAAAGAGTGAACTAACAGATCATCAGAACTTAAATATCCTTCCATTTTTTGGAAAAACATTCTTAGGTGGATTAGAGGACAACTGGTGCCATCATATTTCTCAAAATTAGGCATTTTGAATTCATGGGGAATAATCAAATTTAAAACCAAGCTGAGCTCTCTTGCTTCTAGTTCTTTGTGGGAGGTATTAACACCTTTCATATTTCTGATTGCTTCATCCATCCTCTTACATCTTTCCTCATATTGTGAATAATTAATGAGGTTATTCTTTGGGTTTGAGTGGGATGCCCCAGGGTATGTTATCATTCTCGACTCTTCAATCTGACAACATGGTTGCTCTTTATCAGTTATATTTTTCTTTTTCAGATGTCATCCACTGAATAATTTGATTTGATCCATCTGGTACTAAATCCGATGCTTATTTCCTTGTATCCTTAGGTAACCCTGTCAATTGTTCTGGCCACTGATCTTATAGTCCTTCATAAGATTGCTCCATTATTTTCATAATGATGATACAGTAATATGAATGATTTTGGTTTTTACTTCTACAAAAACCTTTCATGAATTATTTACATGTTTTTATAATTAATGTATATAACAATATTTAAATAAAACTGTAATGTAAATGCGGAAATGCATAAAAAAATGTAAATACAAACGTAAAATGGCAAAGGTGCAAAAAGAAAATGTAAATGTAAATATGTAAATGTAACAATAAGAATGCAAATTGTGCAATACAAAAGCAAACATAAAAGCAGGAATACAAAATGAAAATGCAAAGATGTGAAATGCAAATGCATGTATGAAAAGGTGTTACTCAAGAGTGATCATCTTAGAACAGATTTCATTGAACACAAAAGTTTCCGTGCATCAAACAAAATTTTTATATGTAGGGGACAACTTTCATTCCTAACTTCAACAAAACTTTACATATAGGGGATAACTTTCCCATTTTCTTTTCTAAAGCCAAGTTAGTCTATCAGCTTATGTGCCATATTGCTTGTATGAACTGCAGCTTCTTTAATGGCATTCTGGTGTTCTTTCATCTCCTATGTCAATTCTTGGAGTTGTAGGCATTATTGCTCGTTCTTCCTTATGAGGGAATCTTCATGGTTACGGAGTTCTTGGACAAGATCTTCATGTATGTTGCAGCTCTTTTTCAATTTGCTGACCCCTGTTATCCACTCTTCTGGGTTGTTTCCTATGACAGCATTTCGAAAAACTTGACTGATCTTCTGGAAATCTTCCTGCATGGTTTCCATTTTGGTGCTCAATTTATTGTTTTCCATCTTTAAATGATGTATTTGAGCCTGATACCTCAGCAAATCTTCCTTTTTCTGGATACCCCTACTGATATTCTTACCTTTGAATACTTTTGGTATTAATCTAGCAGGACCTTCAGTTACCAATCTATGTCGATCATTTACCATAAATTGTAAGGTTCCATGATCCAAAAGACTTTGAACTCGACGTTTGAAGCCAAGACAATTCTCGATGGTATGTCCTTGAGCTCCAGCATGATATTCACAATAAACGTTGATATCATACCAATTCGGATACGGAGGTTGGAACGGTTTTATATAGTACGAAGCCACTTCTCGTGCTTCAAGTAGCTTCTCATATAACTCTTTATATGATATAGGGATAGCATCAGAATGAGAATTGCCTTTTGTATTGGATTGAACCTGAGTTTTAAACGTCGGGAACAGACTAAACTTTGACAATTTCATATTACATGATTTCTTCTCATCTCTGTGAGCTTTTACAGTTGTCACCATTTCTTTAGTATCTCCAGACAATTTGTGAATACAAATGATGACTGTCTGTAATTTCTCAAATTGGTTAAGATCAGAAGTTCCTTACATATATGAAATTGCAGGATTATCTTCATTGAGCTCTCTCTTCTTTTGTGCAGGAATCTCCTTTCCTTTGGCCAAAACAGATATTCTACCCATCATCTTGGGCATCTTCTCTCTTATTTCTCTTATTTCCTTTTGCTCTTCAATGGGCATACGATCTTTGGGTGCATAGTTCTCTTCTATCATCGGAGTTCCCACAGGATGCCATTCATTGGCTGCGTCATATTTTGTTCGATCATAAAACTTTTTGTCCATTTATGGTTTCTTTCCAATTTGATGAACAGTCTTTCAAGTCAACACCTTTTGGTTATGCCATGATCATGCACTGCAGACAAAAGAAATTAATATAAACAGGTTAGAGCAAAACAAAATGTATGAAAAATAAAAAGGGAAAAATAAATTGGTTAGTACCAATTAATGGAAGGAAAAATTTTATCTATCAAGGTATAAATCCTAACTTCATGTTTTCTAGTTCCATGCTTTGTTTGGAAAAATTAACCTAACCGCATGATTTCTAGTTCGCGGCATTTATATGAAATCAAATAAATTAAAAGCTAGAGTTTATTTCTCCTTTATGTACACCTACGGATAGAGGTTCAGTACAGTCTTAGATCAGGAGAACTTCTAGGGTTTATTATATGCAGGGTTTCAGTTCTAGAAGTAAAAGTACTCGAATTGTCCTTGTTAGTGCCTCCTTGGGCTGCTAACCCTCAATCCTAGTCCACTACAAACTTAAGCGGATTGAGTTCAATTTGAGGGGACACATTTCCTTACGCATGACACGGAGAATAAATTCTCACGAAGACATAGAGCATATGAACCCCGAAAGCTACTTGCTAGGTCTGACACAGAGAATAAATTCTCACAAAGACGTCGCTTTCACTCTTACTTAAAAGGGACAAGCTTAATTATAAAGCTTATGTTATGCAATGTACGTGTTGTGTGTGAGGAGAAATATTCAAATCTCTGACAAATAAATAAATAATAAAATTTAAATACTTGAAAATAAAATATAAACATTAATAAAATATAAAATAATACATATAAAAATAATAAGTATATATAAAAATTTTGAATGAAAAGAATTATAAATTAAATATATGAATTTTTAATTTCTAATTAATAGAGACAATTTATAATTGATTTTAAAGCTTGACTAGTCCCCAGCGGAGTCGCCAAGCTGTTGTAACCAGTTTTCGCCCGGGCACGAAATTTTTTTACTTGGTGGAAAAAGTGATGTGAGTAAATGGTTTTTAAAATGTTCAAGGAGTCGCCATCGGCCTTTTGGGTCAGGTAGGTCGAATACCTAAAATTTATCTTTTAAAAGAGTTTTTAAGAAAACATCAGTTAAAAGATAAACTGGTCTGCGTTTTAACCAAAAATTCGTTCTTTTTAATAATAAAAAAGGATTCGTGGTCGATTGTGTTTGGGGAATGATTAACACCCCACAACGCCTAAAATTGGTACTCATTAATTATAAATTGCCTCTATTATTGGCCTCTATTATTGGAAATTTTAAAAATTTAATAATATATTTAATTCATAATCCTATTGTTTTAAATATATTAATATAATTTCAAGAAAATATATTAATATATATTTATTCAGATATTTATTTACTTATAAATATCAGAAAAGGACTTCTAGGTGCTTTAAGACATCTCATTTCTTAATATTAAAAAATAAATAAATATTAATAAAACATTTCTATAAAAATGATTAAAATAAATTAGTATATATAATTTATAAAAATAGGATATTTATTTATTTAAGAATATCATAAAAGGACTTCTAGGTTCTTTAAGACAACTATTTTCTTAATATTAAAATATATAAATATTAAAATATGATTATTTTTCTAAGAAAATAATTTAATTAAAATAATATGTATTTTCTGATTTTTATAAGTAAGATATTTATTTATTTAAAATACCAGAATATGACATCTAGTTGCTTTAAGACTGCCCTTTTCTTTGATATTAAAAATAAATAAATATTATTATTTAAACAAATATATATTTATTTATTTATTAGATAAAAAAGTAATTATAAAATAATAATTAATGCAATAATCAAAATATAAAAGTAATAAAAAAAATAATATTGCAAATAAATAATGATTAAAATAAAAGAAATTAAAAATATAGTATTAAAATGTAGAATATTTAAACTTAGTGCTCTGCTTCAAAATATCATAAGATCTAGAGGCCTATAGTGCAATTTAGCCTTAATAATATTAACCGGTGATAAAAAATATTAATTAAATTATGAGGGACTAAATAAGGTATTTAACCTAATATATATATATATATATATATATATATATAGTGATTAAATTATAAAAATATAAAAATTAAGGGACATTATTCGAAATACCATAAAGCATAAATATTATCAGTGTAATTTAACCTATATAATTATACGGGATTAAAATTAATTTTTTTTAAAATTAAAAGGATTAATCATGGTATTTTACCTTAAGTATATATTAATTTAGTAACTAAAATATAAATGAAATATAATTCGAGGACAAAATTAATAAACGTATAAATGTAATTCCAATGACTAAAATGAAAGGGTTACAAACTATAAAGGGCTGCGGAAAGGGTTTACCTATTATGAAATTACGCATATACCCCTACCCAAAACAATGTCGTTTGGGAAGGGGTATAAATACCCTAAAACCGGCCTAAAATGGCCATATCTTCTCATTTTCATCTTTTTTAATTCTCTCTCTAAGAGCTAAAACTCTCTCTGTTCTCTCTAGACTCTCTCCCCGGAGAGAGAGCCGGCCACCGGCCGACAGCCATGATTCGTTGTCAAGCACCGTCGTCGACCACCGTCGACGGTGGCCGGAAAATTACAAGTACACTCAAAATAAAGCCCTTAACCTCCCCAGGTCGAATCCGGCCTTAGTTTTTCTTAAAATACTCCTAATCGGAGTAGATCTACAGTAGTACCTTCGATATTTCGAAGGTTTTGGAGGTGTGGGGAAGGTCCAGCGGCTGTGTGGCCTCCTCGGTGGTAAGTCTTCTTCTCTTTTTTCTCTTTGCTTTTGATTTTGCTTCTATGGGTATTGTTTGGTTGGTTGTGGTTTCCTCCTCTCTCTCTGTTTTTCTCATTTTTTCCTCCTCCTCGTCGTTTCTCTCTTCTCTGCAGGATCGGTGGCTTTTATAGCCACCACGAACGCTATTTGGACCGGTCACAGAAGGGTTTCTCGGTGAGTCACCATAGCTATGGTGGTGACTCACCATAGAGCTCGACGTGGGGGGCAGTTGGCTCTTCTGGAGGTTTCATCAAGATGGCAATGGCGTGGTTGCAGCAGATTGGGTCACTTTAGTGGGAACGTCGGCAGTAACGTGGCAGAGGCGGCTGGGAGATCCTTTGGTCCAAGGCGGCGACTGGGAGCTAGGGTTTAGAAACCCTAGCTGAAACCCCAAATGTTTAGGGTTTCCATCTGGTCTGGACTGGTTCTTGTAAATGGGTCTCAATTTTGGGCTTTGTAATATTTAATAAATAATATATATATAATATTATTAATAATAATATTTATAATTTTAATAATAATAAAAATGAATTGAAAAATTATTGTCTACATGCTGTTTGTAAAATTTTCTTCTTGGGTTTTGCATATCATTGTTTTTTGTTGTTCAGTTTCTTCAAGGATTGTCGTCACCCTGATGAAAGACAAACAAGGGAACTTAGCATGAGATTAGGCCTAGAGAAAAAGAAAATCAAATTTTGGTTTCAAAACAGGAGAACCCAAATGAAGGTAAGTTGATGATCTTTGTTTTGATTCTTAAGGTACTATTGAGTTTGGGGTTTGCTAATGCTTAAAATCTAAAACAGGCTCAGTTGGAACGCGATGAAAATGAATTTCTTAAACAAGAGAACGCTAAACTCCGAGTGGAGAATGATTTCTTCAAGCTGGTTTTAAATAGCCCCATATGCAACAACTGTGGCGGTCCAGAAGTGCCAGATCTGTCTTCCTCGCTCAATCCTACTCCTCCAAACCCCAATGCATTAGCAGCTATGGATGAATTAATCAAAATGGCGCAGATGGGTCATCCCCTTTGGATCAAAGGGCTGCATGATGGACTGGAAACCTTGAATTTGGCAGAGTATGAGAGGACTTTCCCCTCTTGCATTGGCATCAAACCCAGTGAATACACAGTTGAGGCTACAAGGGAAACAGCCTTTGTTCCCCTTCGCAGCTTCGCCCTCATCGAGACACTAATGGATGCGGTACGCCACCCCTTTCATCTCACTTGCTGCACATGGTGGATCTCTGATATTATTGGTTTAATCTCAATAATGATATCTTACCATTATGTCTAAAAAGTTCTTTTTTGTGTAACTGTATGAATAGAATCGTTGGGCGGATATGTTTCCCTGCCTGATTGCAGGATCAGCAACGGTTGATGTGCTATCTAGCGGTACGGGTGGAACCAGAGACAATGCATTGCAAGTGGTATCATTTTAAGCCCCCTCTGCTTTCCATCTTTGTTACTTTTCTTTTTCTTTCTGCTTAGCTTTGGCATTTTGATATACCATACTTGCGGATGGATGCTGAGTTTTAAGTTCTTTCACCTTTTGTTCCTGTTCATCGAGTTCGATTTGTCCGATTCTGCAAGCAGCTTTCGGATGGTGCGTGGGTGGTTGTGAATGTTTCTCTTGATCCTAGCAATGCTGCAAATCCGCATATATTCGCAAATTGCAGGAGGCTTCCTTCTGGATGCATTATCCAAGATATTGACAACAAATACACCAAGGTAATTGCCAACAGTTTGTGATGACCTCTAAAGTTTGGCTTCGATATTTGTTTGCAATAGAGCATGCTTACAAGTTCCTAAATGCCAGGTTACATTGGTCGAACACTCGAAATACGATGAGAGCACAGTCCACCATCTTTTGCATCCGTTACACGGTTCTGGTTTCAGCTTTGGAGCACAAATGTGGATCTCCACTATCCAAAGACAATGCCGCTGCTTCGCACTACTATTGTCCCCTTCTACCAATGGTGAAGGCAATGCAGGTTCTTTTGTCCCTTCTTCACTGCTATAATACATCATTCTTTGAACTTTGAAAAAACATAAAATGATCCTCTTCTGATTCATACTATTCTGGCCTAGGAATAACTGCAGTTGGCGGGAAAAACGTGTTAAAGCTTGAGCGACACATGACATATAACTTCCTTGACTGTATTTGTGCTTTGAGTGAGCGTAAGGGTGTCGATGTTGGTTATGTTTGTAATGCGGTTGAAGATGTAGGGTGATGGTTCGGAAGGATGCAAAGTATCCTGGTGACAGTCATGTTCTGAGCAGTTGCAACTTCAGTTTGGATGCCGATATCTCTGCAATGGCTGTTTGATTACTTGGTGGACGTAGGGATGCGGTGTTACTGGGAACTTTTTTCAATAGAACGATCAACACCGGCAATAATCAATGTTTCCAAAGGCCCGGGACAAGGCGACCGTGTCACTCTCTTTAGTAGCGGTCTCGCTACGAACGGCATGCTAACTTTACAGGAAACTTGGAGTGATGCATCTGATGCGCTGAGTGTGTATGCTCTTTTCGACAAACCCTCA
Organism: Hibiscus syriacus; assembly: GCF_006381635.1. Taxonomy (NCBI): domain Eukaryota; kingdom Viridiplantae; phylum Streptophyta; class Magnoliopsida; order Malvales; family Malvaceae; genus Hibiscus; species Hibiscus syriacus. The sequence continues at coordinate 10,750,851 of NW_024063059.1, read as the reverse complement.
GCTAGTGTCGTGATGAACGGCGGTGATATGTCGCAGTTGGTAATGTTTCCAACGGGATTTACAATTCTTCCGATGGGAGTACAAGTAGTAGTTGCTTACTTACAATTGGGTCTGAGCTTTTGGTGGGCGGTAAGATAACAGTGGAAAGAGTTGAAAGGAATTGCAGTGTTATCCCACCAAGTTCAGACAATCAAAGATGCCCTTTCAATACCATAGGTGGATCCGTTAAATAACTAAACTTGGTATGGTATTTAATATTGTTTGATTTTTATACATCACAATGCCAAATATGTGTGGTATTGCATAACAAAATCTCGTCCAAATTACTACTTTTCCTATAAATGGCTCCTTAGAGTCCAGCACTTGAGCTCCTCAACATTCCATACTTATCCATCTTTTGGATTCAACAACCCGAATAATCTAGTCTATCCAATCGCCTTCACCGACTAAATAATACACATTTTAAACCACCCTATCAGCACAACAATCCGTCAATTAGTTGAGTCATGTGATTAGGGAAAAACAGATATATATATATATATAAATAGTTAATTCACATTCCTTTAAAATAATAATGTAATAAAGCAATAAGAAAAGAAGAAGAGATACAAGAACAAAAGGAGAAATTTATATTATTATTTTAATATGAGTTATGTATAATATTTTTTCTAAATTCTATAAACTTAATATAAAAATAAGTGCCCACATTTTGTCTCGAAATACGTTTTAGTGCTTAAAGAATTTTTCGTTAAAAATAGGTGTCTAACATTTTCTCAGTTATACTTTTAGGTGTCTACCGTTTATTTTTTAATTTTTTAATTTTTTAATAATAGAAATTTTATTTTAAATTAAAAAAGGAAAAAAATAAAAAGGTTTATTTTATTTATAAAAAAACCCTAATTTTTCATGATATTATAGAAAAGAGCCTCAAAAGCTAAAATCTCTCATTTCAACCCCATTGTCATTCGTTGTCGGTCATCTCCGGCCACCATCGTCATCGCCAAACAGTCACCCACCCGTCGCCTCCCACCCATTGATCAATCACTGTCCTTACCGTCATCGAAAATCCCTAAATATAAAATCTCCAATATCCAAATCCCTAATTTCAATTTTCTAACCCAAACGATCGTCAACCATCTCCAACCATCGTCGTCGTCGTCGAACGGCTAGGTTTTGATCCAATAGCACAGTGGTTCGAATGGTGGCGGCGGGCTTATGGACGTCGAAATTGGCAGGAATCGACGAAGAACGACGACAAAGGCTTAAAATCCGATGAACCTTTAAACGCTCCTCCACGACAAATGGTGGCATATTACGATAAAAGACCAACAGGGGTTTGATCAGGGGTCGACAATGGTAATGAAGTTGGTAGCGATAACGATCACTGTCGGTTGACCAACGGCACGGGGGTCTATTTTGGGGTTTTTTTACAAAAAGTTGTTTTTTATTTTTAAATAAATTCTCAGAAATTTCATAATGTAACACGTGTCACTTAACGAAGATATTTAACGGTTGTTAATGTCCAGGCACCTAAAAGTATAACATTTGAAACTTTAGGCACTTATTTTTAGTGAAAAATTCTTTAGGAATACGTATTTCGAAGTAAAGTTTGGGCACTTATTTTTGTATTAAGCCAATTCTATATTTATAAGTATAAGAGTATATATCATATAGAACTCTAAATTTAATAGGTATTAAAGTCCAAATAATAAAGTATATTAAAATCATATCTTATAGATAAAGATAGGCATCCACGTAAATAATAATTCCTAACACCCCTTGGATGTCTATGAAGATAATGTGCCGCGTTAATACCTTAATAAGATAAAAAACATGTGAAAAAACACTTAATGAAAGAAAAATGGTACATACATAACATGTTGTCTCGTTATGAGCCTTTTTAGGAAAACTCAGTGGGACAAAATCTTGATTAAGGGAAAAAATATAACAAGACCTTATGATAATATCATAAAAGATCTTTCAAATCATCACTTGAACAAATTCGTTGAATATTTATATTACAATTTTTTGAAGTCATGTGGTAGGAAAATTTAGGGAAATATATTTACTTTGATGTATCCTCTTTTCAATTGAGGTATACATTTTTACATTATCTATGTACAACATAGTTGACATCTTATCATGTGGAACCAAATCACATATCTTTTGAATATGTTGGGTCAGTAGTTTTATCTAAATATTTTCAGCTTGTGATACATGCACCATACACCTCACAACAAAAAAAGATGGACTGACTCTTCCAATTGATCCACACGTCCAAGCCTTGAAAATGAATACCAAAACAATATTAGACCGAAGACTTTTTGAATGGGATTCAGATGTGTTTTGGTTGACATGTCTTCTAGAGATATAACTGTCTATCTCTTAGCTTTCCAACATTACTTGAAACACATCAAACCAATGTTAGGAACTAAAGATATGTCGATTTTAGCGAAGACATTGCATGTAGAAATTTCTATTCAGGCTAATGGATTTTAAAAATATTACAAATTTTTAATATTTTTATTGATTATTTATAATATAATTTCATATAGGAAGTTTCATTATATTTTTTATTTTTATTATGAATTAGAGTCAAACATTCTATCTAGTTTATTATTATTTTATTTGTTAGTTACTTAAAACTTTGGAACTCCTCACCCTATATAAAGAAGACTTAATTTACTATTGTAATCATCTTGTTTTAGAATAATAATACAATGTGAGTACGTTTTTGCAAGTTCTTCGTAAGGGAGATCTCAACACTCCGATTTACCTTTTCATTGCAGTTAAGAGGGTCAGTTAGAGCCTATTATAGTGTTTTCCTAGTTAACTATGATTAGAGGGGTATGTAACACCTCGAATCTCGAGTTAGTAGTTCCAGGCTAACTTGAGAGGGTTATGGATAAACTCGTTAGCATTATAGGAAGCCTTGGTCTAAATTTGAGTTGGATTAGGCTTAACTTGAGCCCAAGTAGAGATAAAAAAGGATATTTTTATTTGAGATCTGAAACACCCCATAACTGGTCTAGAAGATAAACTAAGATACCTGAGCGTACATTAGGTTTCGATCACGTCGAACAAATAAAATCCTATCATGCGCACTATGCAGAAGCACATAAATTTAAATCATGCATATTAAAAACACGTAACGACGAACCATCAAATCTATTACATGATCATTTAAGGCATTGAATCATTATAACAACATTATTAGTCAAACATGGGTAAAATAGACATTTCGCATCATCCCAATAATTCAACATACAAACACCAAATTAAGTTTATTATTAGTCTTAGTTAGTTACCAATTAGTGACATGTAAAATTTCATACCAATCGGACATCATTTAAGCCCCTAATCAAACATACATCCCTAAGGACCAAAACGTAAACATTTCAAAAGTCATGTACCAAAAGAATACATACAATTGACACTCCCATTATGAATTAGATATATTTAAGGGTGATAGCTCAAGTCTCAACAAAATATAATTTAAGGGTTATCCTTAATTAGCAAATCAATTTCTAGACCACTTTAAACTCACATAAAAATGCTGAGGTCAAAAGAAGACTTGGGGACACTTCATATCCTTAATGAATGTAATTTATCCAGTTTTGATCGGGCTACAAAGTACAGGGATTGATTATTTTTGAAAAGAGATCGATCCTTTTTCACGGGGGATAGATCCTAAGCAAAATAGTGAGTTTGGGATCGATCCTTCAGGCTAAGGGATCGATCTTTTTTGAAAAGGGATCGATCATTTTTCTAGAAAAGTATAGAATTCTCAAAAACATGTATAATTGATTTACCAAAATTCCACATATTTGTTCATAGGGACTAGATACATGCTTGGACATTATCATACCATTTTATACATATAAAAATATACTTGTAGCATGTTTCATAACACAAATCACATAAACATACAAGGATTTGGCATCAAAAGTCAAAGATTGCATAAAAGTTCACTTAGAGTAGAAGTCACCTAGTCCAATTATGCATTTTGGGTCATTTCATGCTTCCTATAAGTCTAAATTTAGTACACTTAATGTCTCTTATCTAAGCACACCAACCACTTACTTAAGGCATATTTCAACGTTTGGTAAATTTCCACATTCAAGTAAGCAACAACTTGCATTCGAACAATCCAATACCTCAAATCCAACCAAATGAAATCCAATACCACAAACCAATGTTCCACAACAAAATAATCTTATTACATCAAAAGTATATTAATATTGTCTATTTCCCAAGGACCCCACATTGCCATATTTAGGAAAATGGTCACATACATTTTATTCACTTTTGCCTTGCTCAATCACCATGAGTTCAAGCTCCTTGCCTCTAACACAACAACTAGTCCTCTAAAAAAGGTATTAAACAACGAGTGTGAGCTGAAAGCCCAGTGAATAACCAACATTCTAAGTAATGCACAATTCAAAGCTAAAAGCAAGCCCTATATGCATTCACTCCTCACATATTTTTACCTCAACGTTTATATACTCATGTCATGGCATTATGCATCATGATTAAACAAAATTTCCATATTACATGCATATCATTATTCATCATATATCCACCATCCAACACATACACATATGCGTTATTACCTTTTTGGCAAGTCACACACCATGCACACTTTATTTCATTTTAAGATCAATGGCCTTTGTTAAACATACAACTCACTTGTTGGGTAAACAGACTCCATACAACTCGCATTTTATTTGTGGACTCACATAAGTCCAAAACCCAAAACTTTTGAAGCAAAACTCAGCGAACCATCCTTATCCCGTGATATTCCCGGAACAAAGCTCAATGCATCAACTTTACCCCGTATAATTCCTATATCACTTACACTTGAACAAAACACTTAGAGTAGTATTTCCTAGGCATGCCTTTCATACCCAAAGGTCCCATTAAGAACAAATAGTCAATTAATCCAAGTTCATCAAGAGTCGTTGTAAATGATGCATAGTTTCACTTATACACTTTCAAACACATTTTGAAACACTATCACTTTTGGTTGTCATGATCAACCACACTTATATGGACAACGAGAAGGTCAAATCATCGTTGTTCACTTTCAATTAATATATACTCACTTTCAAATACACTTTTGAAATCCCTATGCATCATTGCAACACAATCACAATTCACATAACACATTCACAATTTATGTCACATCACATATTCAGTAAATGCATCAATAAATATTCATAATTATTTGAGTTCTAGATTAAGAGTCACTCTACACTATACCTCAATTCACCTTTGAACAAGTCCACATACAAATAATGAAAATCACTCACATTTGTTGTCCGCTAAGCTTCCAAATCAGAAACAACCAAAATCAATTCCTAGATTTCCGAAAAAACACCAAAATCACACTTGTTTTCAAGAAATCTATATTCAAATCATAATCAAATGAAAAACTGATTTAATATGATTTTAATCATTCAAAAAACACCTTAATTATGTCAAGAAAATGTCAAAAATTAACTCATGGAAAATATCTCTTTAATTAAATCCAAAAATCATCTTTAAATCCACAAATCCTCTTTAGAAAAGATTGATAAATCAAAGGCATCAACCACATAGATCATTAATCGTTGAAGCAATAAAAAGAACCAAGGGAGAACCATTACCTTGCTGAAAAATAGAAGGAAGGAAAGAAATGATCATCAATGGCATTCACCAAAAAGGATTAATGAAAAAGCAAGAGAAAAGGAAGATGAACAATCTTGTCTTTGAAAAGAGAATTAAAATGAAGGAGATAGAAAATCAAAAACAAAAGAATTGAAAAAGGTTTCAGCCATGAAAGAAATCTTGAGAGAATTTTGTGAGAAAAGATATACGATAGAAAATTTTAAAAATAAGAAAATGAACGGTTAATAAAAAAACCAAAATGAAAACTAGAAAATATTAGAAAATGAATCTAGATAGATTTTTGGTAAAAAGGAATAATAAAGATACGGTTAATTTAGAAGGGGAAACACTAATCATAAACCTTGGTAAAATAGGCTTCATAGATTTTTTTTATTTAGTGATCATTACATTTTAGTCACTAAAATCACAACTTTAAAATTATTCATTTTAGTCACCCATTAAAATTAAATTATTAAGTTCCAAAAATTGAAATTAATAATTCCAAACCATTTAAACCAATTAAACCACTTCCAATATTATTTAATACTTTGAAAATACCAAATTGTTATTTTTACCGAAAATCTGGAAACCAACCCGACTACCGACCCGAAACTACTAGACCCAATTTTTGGATGTTACAACTCTCTCTCCTAAAAAGAATTTCATCCTAAAAATTATCTCATCAACTCCTCGGACTCCCACGTTGCTTCCTCAGCATTGTGATTACACCACAACACCTTTACTAACGAAACAGACTTAATACGAAACACTTTCACATCACTAGCTAAAATCTTTATCGGTTCTTCCTCATAATAAAGATCAGTGTGAACCTCAACCTCAACCTTCAAAATGACATGAGAAGGATTCGACCAATACCTACGCAACATCGATATGTGGAAGACATCGTGAATACACTCAAGCTCATGCGGCAACCTAAGTTGATATGCAACCAGACCTACGCACTCTAACACCTCATACGACCCTATAAACCTCGGACTAAGCTTACCCTTACATCCAAAACGCAACATCTTCTTCCAAGATGAAACCTTCAAGAACACCAAATCACCAACGACATACTCAATCTCACGACGCTTCAAATTAGCATAAGACTTTTGCTGATCAAAAGCAGCATTTAACCACTCTAAAATCAACTTAAACTTATCTTCTGCCTCCCAAACTAGATCCGGTCCAACAACAATCATCTTACTTAACTCTGACCAACACAATTGAGTATGACACTTATGACCATACAACGCCTCAAAAGGTGCCATCTGAATATTTGCTTGATAATTATTATTATTATACGCAAACTCCACCAACGAAAAGTAATGCTCCCAAGAGCCAACAAAATCTATAACATAAGCCCGAAGCATATCCTCCAAAAATTAAATTACACGCTTCGGTTGATCATCCATCTGTAGATGATAAGCTTACTGAGACTAAGCCTTGAACCTAATACCTCACGCAAACTCTTCCAAAACCTTGACGAAAACTGTAGGTCCTGATATGAAATAATTGACAAAGGAACACCATGCAACTGCACTATCTTCACTATATACAACTCCGCAAAATGATTAAGCAAAAAAATCATATGCACGGGCAAAAATTACACACACTTCGAAAAACGATCGACAATTACCCAAACAGAATACTTCTTTGATGGTTTTAAAGGTAAACACGTCACAAAATCAATCATAATACGCTCCCACTTCCACTCTGAAATACTAATCTACTAAAGTAAACCCGAAGGACACTGATGTTTGGCTTTTATACACTGAAAAACAAAACATCAACCAACAAACTCAACAATCGTATGCTTCAATTCCATCCACCAATACAACTCTCACAAATCTTGATACATCATCGTACTACCTAGATGCATCATAAATGGCCCACTATGTGCCTCCGAAAGAATCTCACGCCTCAAACTCAAATCCTTAAGCACACACAACCTATATTGGAAAAACAAAACACCTTCAAAATTCAATGAGAAATCACCACATGAACCATCTCTCGCGAGCTTCAACCTTGATTCCAACTTACTATCACTAGATTACAAATCAAGAATACGTTGCGATCACGTAGACCTAATCTATAATTCAGTGATCAACACTCATCTTCGGACAAACTCAAAATCACAAACAAAGTCTGCAAATTGCCCATCAACTTATGACTCAACGCATCGACAACCACATTCGCTTTACCTGGATGATACTCAATCGAGCAATCATAATTCTTCAGCAGTTCAACCCAATGCCTTTGCCTAAAATTCAACTCCTTCTGACTAAGGAGGTACATGAGACTTTTGTGATCGGTGTAAATGACACACCTCTCACCATACAAGTAGGGACGCCAAATCTTTAGCGCAAACAATACCGCGACCAACTCCAAATCATGAGTTGGATAGTCACGCTCATGCAGTTTCAACTTCCTTGATGCATAAGCAAACACCCTACCATCTTCCATCAACATGCACCTAAGACCGGTAATAGACGCATCACTAAACACCACAAAATCTTTCCCCGACACTGGATGTACCAAAACGAAAGCCTCCATCAACACTAACTTATTTAATATGATTTTAATCACCTATTAAATCATCCAAATCAGAAACAACCAAAATCAATTCCTGGATTTCTGGAAAACACAAAAATCACACTTATTTTCAAGAAATAGATATCCAAGCCATAATCAAATGAAAAACTGATTTAATATAATTTTAATCACTCTAAAACACCTCAATTATGTTAAGAAAAATTCAAAATTAACTCATGAAAAATAAGTCTTTAATTAACTCCGAAAATCATATTTAAATCCATAAATCCTCTTTATAAAAGATTGATAAATCAAAAACATCAACCACATAGATCATTAATCATTGAAGCAATAAAAGGAACCAAGGGAGAACCATTACCTTGCTGGAAAATAGAAGGAAGGAAAGGAAAGGAATGATCATCAATGGAATTCACCAAAAAGGATTAAAGAAAAAGCAAGAGAAAAGAAAGATGATCAATTTTGTCTTTGAAAATAGAATTAAAATAGAGATAGAAAATCAATAACAAAAGAATTGAAAAAGGTTTCATCCATGAGAGAAAGCTTGAGATAATTTTGAGAGAAAAAAGATACGATAGAAAATTATGAAAAAATGAACGGTTAATCACAAAACCAAAATGAAAATTAGAAAAGATTAGAAAATAAATCTAGATGGAATTTTGGGAAAAATGAAGAATTAAGATAAGGTTAATTTAGAAGGGAAAACACTAATCATAAACCTTGTTAAAATAGGCTTCATAGATTTTTATTTAGTGATCCTTATATTTTAGACACTAAAATCACAACTTTAAAATTATTCAATTTATTCACCCATTAAAATTAAATTATTAAGTTCAAAAAATAGAAGTTAATAATTTCAAACCATTTAAACCAATTAAACCACTTACAAAATTATTTAATACTTTGAAAATACCAAATTATTATTTTTACTGAAAATTTGGAAATCGGCCCGACTATTGACCTGAAACAACCAGACTCGATTTTGGGATGTTACAAGATCAAAGTTGGAGGGGCCAAGGAGGTGAATTACCCTTTTTGTTTTTTATAGGTTGAATCCCATAAATTGGGAATGAGGTCACACTGGAACACACCTTTTTTTTCCTCAGACTCATTTATCTTCTATCTCTCTGCTCTCCATATTTTCTTTAAGTATGAATTATCATCAGTATTAACTTTTTGGCCTTGAAAGATTAGTCTAGAATTATCAAGGTAAGGGTTGTAATCATCTCTCCTAGAGTTTGTTTTTAAGTGCACAAAATCAAGGTTTGGTTGTGGAAACCACATGAAGGGTTTTAGAGAAGTTTAGAAACTCATGTATATCTAGCTCATTTTTTAGGGATTTGATCCTTAAGAAACCTTCTTAACATCTTTCAAAGCTTCCAAGAAAGTTAGTAAATCATGTATTTGATTCTTTTATAATGAAAGAAGTTAAAGAAAGCTCCAAAAGAAAGGAAAAGGAGAAGCTAGCACTTGGTTGAACCTTGAATGTTTCCAACAGTTTAAGATTTAAGGTAACACCTTTATAACTCATCTATACCACTTGTAGATCACTAGATGTGTTTAGCTAGCATGTATGAGTTCATAAAGCATGAAATGCATCCATGGTAGATTTTGTTTTTTAATGTTATAGAACATGAAAAATGAATCATTATGACCCATATCAGCTTGCATAATACTTAAATAACATTTAAGGGCCTTAGATAGACAAGTGGGTTAAGTTGGGTGTCATCATTCGAGCAAAAAAAAGAACATTTCTAGGCTCGAGTATCGTTACTAAATGAACAATATTGATATTGTTCTTTAGAAAGCAAAAAACAAGGGGTTGTGGTTGGATAGTATTGATACCCCGCTCATAAGGTATTGATATTGTTTGTTGGGTATCGATACTAGCGTTAAGTTACAAATTCTAGTAGGTAGCTTTTCTATCGGTACTCCTGGAGTATTGATACCACTCAAGATAAAAGTATTGATACCCTAAGTAACGATATCGATATTGAATTTTAACTTTATGAAACATGAAGTACATCGATAGTAAATTTTAGTTTATGATGTTATACAACATGAAAAATGACTCATTATGACCTTTATTAGCTTACATAAAATTTAAATAAAGTTTAAGGGTCTTAGATAGAAAAATGGGTTAAGTATGTGTCATCTTTCGAGCAAAACCATAGAATTTATGGGCTCAAGTATCGATACTGGATGAACATTACCGATACTATTCTTCATTTAGAAAAAAATAAGGGGTTATGGCTAGGTAATATCGTTAACATATTCATAGGATATTAACATTGTTCGATGGGTATCGATACTCAAGTGCGGGGTATCGACACCAACAATAAGTTACAAATTTTAGTAGCTAATTTTAGTACTAGTACTCTAGAGTATCGAAACCACTCAAGACAAAAGTACTGATATCCCAAGTAAAGGTATCAATATTGAATTTTAATTTCTCAAAACATAGAACCCAGTTTTAGTAACGATGCCCAATATGGTATTGATACCCTAGTAGAAAAGTATTAATACACCTAATAAGGGTATCGATCCTACAAGGCTTCCTCAGATTCCAGTAGATAATTTTGATATTGGTAGAGTTTGGGTGTCAATATTGAAGGGTGAATACCGATATTGAAAGGCTTAGTACCGGTACCACCATATTAATTTTGTCAAGAAATCCAATTTGATCCAAGGGTTGGGAAAGGGTCTACAATCACTAGTATTTTATTAAACGAGCTTACTATGAGAATAATTAATGAACACATCAAATGTTAAGAATGATATGAATAAGATGTCATAAAACTAGCAATTGTATGACACTTGAGAAATAGTGAGGAAACCCAAATTACTCTAACAATACGATGATTGTCTTCTATTAGTAGAAAATCTAGATATAACTCAACTAGTTCCAAGGCAGTTCATTTTTTAGCTAGGCACAGATGCCCCAAATACTTTCAAGGAGTAACCTGGTTGAGTGAACGTTTCCAATGCAGTTTTGGATTTCACCCCAAATACCCCTGGTTATTACAGGTAGGCTAGAGGGATGTGTGTCATGGGATATAGAACCCTTCGACAACACCATGATGCCTACCTCAACTTTTAGTGTATTCGTTCTTGTATGCTTATGTCTTTACTTGTTAGCATACTTATGTAGTGAATACACATAGTATAATACAACTATTAGTGTGACATTAAGCTTGTGAGCTCAATGTTTGAAATTTTTTTCTATACATAGGTTCTTAGGAGATCTCTTGAGAAACATTATCGTCATTAGTGGTTCCAAACTTGTCGAGGCATAAGAGTATGTCTTGTATCTTTCTAGAGGGCATGTGTTATTCATGGACCTTCATGTATTGAGTCGTAACTCTATTTTGTAATACTTGATATATGTATTTTAAGATGTTTGAGAGCTCCTCATTATTGTAAACTCGAGTACTTATGTTTTCATGTGTGTTTTAAACGATGATATTTTCAAATGAGTATTATGATGTCATTTAAAAAAGGGTTAGCCACTTTGGTGTCCCGTGTAATATTTTTTCTTTCGATCTTCGGGTCGAACCATATTAGGGTGTTATATTTAGTGGTATTAAATTTTTGGGTTCAATCATTCCTAGGATCCAAGGGTTAGATTCAGTAAGTGTCTATGTGTGTACATGCCTCTAAAGTGTGAGGAGTACATAAATATTTGGAATGGTGATAATAATCTATCTTCTTTTCTTAAATTTCATAAAACATATGGTCAATAATTTCTACCCAGACAAGATGGTAGGGATGAGAGTCGTACCTCCTTACCTGGAGACACTAGCAACGAGTTTGTTCTATATTCTAAACGGTATGAGATTTTAAAGGATGCAGGGGTCGATAAGGTGACCTTTAGGGAGCTAACTGCAACACTTAGGTAGATTATCCAAGCTATCACTAGGAAACCATTTGTGCCACCTACCCACCAACACCTCCAGTCTTGCCCATAATAGCACCTCAAGAGTCCTTACTAGAGTGAATTCATAGGATAAGACTATAAACTTGTTCAGATTAATGGAAGATGATCTCATCATCACAAACAAATGGCTTAGAGAGACCCTTAATATGCTTTGTCAATTATATCTTACTCTTAAGGGTAAGATTGAGTACGTCACCGCTCTGTTGAAAGGTAACACCATAGACTGGTGGCAGATGATAGAATTCGTGTTGGAGCCAGAGAGCCCATCGTTGGAGTATTTCTTATTCGATTTCTGCCAAAAATATATTGGGGAGGCTTACACCGATGACCTGAGGGATCATTTCCAATACTTAGTTAAAGGTAAATGGTTAGTATATAAGTATCAGTATGAGTTCTTTCACTTGATTAGCTATGCACTATAGTTGGTATCGATTGATGACCACGGTTGTTAAAGATTCAAAAAGGGTTTGCACATCTATATTATCACTCATCTACTAATCGACCCTTCTAGGGTTTTTATTGAGTTGACCTACCAAGCTAAGGCAATTAAGAGGGTCAAGAATTAAAGGCCAGATAGGTGAGTGGATTATTAGGACACATTCAGGATGCTTCTAAGATGGCAAGGTCTTCGCAGACATCAACAATGAGGGCTAGAGAGTCCCTAAGATCGTAGAGACGCCCATCAAGCTAGCCTAAAAGAGCGGGGTAGAATTCAGACTGTAGATATGGGTTCAAGCCCTGTAGAAAGCCCTTGACGTCAGTTGCAAGGTCGATGCTAGTGTTTCAGCAATAATCTTTACTTACTTGATATGTGTACACTATGAGAGGAGGCACCCTATAACATATTTGTAACATCATCAATACCGGGTTAGTAACTAAATTATAAAGTTTCAGAATTTGGTGATTTAAAGTGGGATAATTGAATAGTTTAATGACTTATTTGAAGATATTTTATGAATTATTGTTAGTAATTATTAGATGAAGTAAAGGGTAAAATGGTCATTTGACATGAAAGATTTTTTATTTTCCTTTATAAGATAAGGAAACCCACGTGGAAGAGTGAAGAAGGCAAAACAAGCTTTCAGAGTTCTCTTCTTCTTCAGCCGTGAGCCACCATAGAAAAGGTGAGTTTTATGGTTAGTTGATTGCTTATTGAATTAAAGGTTGGTTTATGATTATTAGATGATAACAAAACTTAAGGAAAGCTTAAGTTATCTTAAAATCAAAGGATGAAGGAGTTATGAGATATTAAAGATTAAGAGTTCTTGAATGAAATTTTAGAATAGAGTTCATTACTAAAATTAGAAGTTAAATTTGACTTGTCATCAACTTAATTAAGAGATACGAAGTGTTAAAATTAGAATTAGAGCATGTTGCAAAGTTGGTGTAATTCTTGAATTATATATGAATGATAGGATTTTGAGGTTTGAGAGGTGATAAATGAGTAATAATGGATTTAAGTATATGGATGTGAGTTAGGAATATGTAAGGGGGGAAAATATGAAGTTTTTGAGCTAAGTTGAGTAATTTTTGTGCATAAATTGGAATTCTGGGCTAGTGTGTATCGGTATACAATCAACATGTACCGATGCATCAAGGGTAAATTTTCAAAAATTATTCAGTGTGTATCGATTCACAGAAAGTGTATCGATGCACCCCTTAAAATGAAAACATCGAATGTAATTTGTGTATCGATACATAGTTGGTGAATCGATACACATGTTAAGGAATGTACCGATACACTACAGAGTGTATCGATGCCTACCTTAAATAAAAGATGAAAGTAGCCTTTCTTTTAGTTTAAGGAATAGAAGATTAGAATATGTCAATTAAAATATTGATATGGATCCATGTATTATTATGTAGATATAGAACATAATCCCATTCCGGAACAATCGAAGAATTAGGATTGAATCAAGCAAGCAAGGCTAAGGTGAGTGCAATTTAATTGTACTTATGTTATCGAACAAACATTGGCTTACGATGAGCCAGTAAAGGAGTTACTATGGTAAAAAGTACTCCTAAAATATTATTTAATTTGTGATTGATGTGATTCTTATATGTGCATGAGTACATGAAAATGGGTATATGTGTCATATGTTACTATATGTGACATGATCTACATGATTACATGTATATGCGACATGTGCTACTGAACTACATGAATATATGAAAATACAATACATACCATGTGGAATTGACATAAGTGACTATAGGATCACGATTTTTGTAAAATAGCAAGGACTTATGTGATAACAAGAGAAAGTGATATAAACTAGGTGGTATAGATATAAATGATAAGTTAAATGACATGGACATATGTGATTATATGAGAAAGAATATAAGCTATGTGATTATGAACTGGTGGATATAAGTCTAGTTGAAGATATAATAATAAGATATAAATTACATGAGTTAGATATATAGGAACTGGTATAACCAACTTATGAGATTAAATGAAAAGTGTGATAAGTTAAATAACATTGACCTATATGACAATATGAGAATAGTATATAAATTAGGAGCATTGACAGAAGTGATTATACGAACATGTAAGATAAGTTCTAAGGGGAAGAGTTATGGGCTTAAATGAACATATAATATATGAGTCATATGGTAAAGATCTATGAAGCTATAGGAAAATGTTATGGGAGTTATGTGATGATAAGTTATAAGAATATATATATATATATGTAACAAGCTATGTGAAATTGAATTAAGTAAATATATGAAACTAGAATATAATTAATGTGTTATAAGTGATTATGTAAAATTGTGAGATAAGTTATATGACATTGATATACGGAATATACGAAAAGTATGTACATGAATACATGTATAAGTTTATATGTTATTCTATGTGCTATGTGATGTATATATGAACAAGATATGTCATACGTGTTTACATGAACACATGAGAAATGATATGATCTATGTGATTTCATGATATATGTTACATGATATGGGTTATATGACAAGAATGATATACAAGCTACATGGAAACGAGTTATGAGATTTCATGTTTATATGATACAAGTGATGTGAATATGTTATAAATATGAAAGATAATGCCTATGTTATGTGTCATGAGATCTAGAGGTATAGTTTGCATGCCAAGAGTAGAGGGTCTACGCGGTCCTTCGGGACATATATGTATTATTTGGAACATTTTCGAGGTCATTTGAGACACATATTTGATCCTTAACATATGTATATGATTCTTAAGGAATTTCTATGTGGTACTTATGGACATCTTATATGGCACTTGGGTGCATTTCTACGCGACACTTCGGTGCAATTCTATATGGCACTTCAGTATATTTATACGAGTTATGGTGACAGCATATGTGCACAACTTCAATGTACTCGCATACCTTGAGTTCTCAGTAATGTACATGGGCTTATAAAAGATATCAAAAGTGTTTGAATTATTATATGATATCCTGTTATTATTGTTTACACTGTGTACATGAGCTAATAAAGAGATAATGACAAATACAATAAATGTGATGTATATGCTTTTGGTGATAGGAAATGTGTTACAGGAACTATATGATGTTATGTGTGCTTCTTTGTGAAATGATATATGTGTTATATGATATACAAAAATTATAAGTACAAGATCATATGATAAAAGGGGTTAATGATAATGATAGAGATCATGATAATGATGTTGATGTTGATGTTGATCATGATGGTATATGTGCATGTATGCATTCTGTTATGTGAAATGTTCTATGGTTTCTATTATATATTTTATATGCCTCACTAAGTCAACGACTTAGCGTGTGGTTGTTTCACACGTAGGTTTCAAGAAGAGAAAGAATGATAAAAGTTAAGCAAGACATGCCAGTTTCTCATTTCCAAAGATCATATCAGAAAAGAATTTAATGGTATATATTTTGTAATACTGATTGTGGGTGGCATATAAATAAAGATTTGAATCTGATATGCTCTAATCGATTTTGTAAAAACATATATGATTGTATTTTATGTAATTATTCAGTTGTATTTAGTAAAAGTTTTAAAATTATTCACTATTTTGTACAAGTAAATATTTTGAAAAGTCAATGTGACACATCGGATTCGTATCCGGGTCGGGTACGGGTTGGGGGTGTTACAATATCAGCTTGGGTTGAGAGGTTATTTTAGTTGTTGCTCCTTAGACCACTTCATTAAGGACTATCTAAGGGCTTAGAGTACAACTCTCACATCAACTTATAAATTTGCACTATCTATTTAGTGAGGTCGAGGGACCTCAATAGGTTGTGGTGGTATGTCTAGATAACATAGTAGGGGGAAACTATATTAGTAGTCGGTGTTGAGTAGGGATTAACTTCTAGGCAATACGCGGTGAGAGCCTAAGAGGAGTATGACACTGCAGACATGATTTCTGATATATTTACAGTATTTTCCATTCAGTTAATACCTTAATAGATTCAGATTCCACTCATTTATATATTTGTTATGATTTGGTTTGAGAGAGAAATATTCTAGTGAATGACTTAGAAATAGGAGTTCGCGTATCCAGTCCCTTAGAATTACACATCATAGTTGACAAGGTCCACCAAAGACGTCTAGTAGAAATCCAAAGCTAGATCTTCTTATTTGATTTAATGGAGTTATCGTTTTGAGAGTTTGACATTATCTTTTTATTTGACACGAAGTTACGTCTAGTGTTAGACATCCTAGTTGACAAACTCATAAGGGTTGATGACACCAAGTTAGTAATGACCTTTAAGAGGTTGGGATGTTTTGAAAAGGTTGTTTTAGCCATGAGGGCTTAAACAATGATCAATTGGGGTTGTGAAGATTTCTTGGCTCACATGGTCAATGCCAGAATTTCTGTTCCAACACTCGGGGATATTTACATGGATGAGATTTTTTTAAGTGTTTTTAGAGGAGTTTCTAGGGCTACCACCTAACTGAGAGTCAGAGTTCCTCATTAAAATATTATTGGGTTTAGCTCAAGTTTTAATTACTTCAAACTTCATGAAATCGATAGATTTAAAAAGGTAAAGAACCAAATTCAAGAACTACTAGAAAATGGTTTTATCCGTCCGAGCATATGTCCATAAGAAGTGCTAATTCTCTTCATCAAGAAGAACGATAGGTTGATGAGGTTATGTATCGACTACGGGAAGTTGAATAAGTTAACTATTAAGAACTGTTATCCTCTTCCTATGATAGGGAAACGGTGACGGGTTAATGAACGTTGCTCTTGTTGAAGAATCAAACCTAGAGAGCTCTAGACTCGATGAAGAACACTGGGGAATGAATAGGGGAAGGTGGCGACAGCAAGTAGGGTTCTTATGGTTTCTTTTAGGTGCTAGAAACAAGGTAAGAAATAAGATTAGAACAAGATAAACAAAAGATAAAGAAATTGAAAATAAAGTATGATAACCAAGAAATCAAAAGATCTCCCTTATGAAGGTGAACGGAAAAGATGATGATAGTGAGGATGGATTTGTGGAAAATAAATGGATAAGTGTCCTATCGATCCCTCCTAGTCACAATGAAAAGGCAAACACGATAATATGACTCTAACAAACCCTCCTAGTCGCGATGAAAAGGCAAATTGGAGTGTGAAGATTAATCTCCCTCACAAGAACTTGAAAGAACTCCAGGAGAAGAAGCTTCGAAGGCACAAGGCAATCAACGCTTGCAAAAATGAACTATCATTGTATTATAAATCAAAGAAATCTGATTTACAAAGTTGAATGAAGCCTCTTTTAGGCTGAGTTCTAAAGGTCCTAAATAACTAACGAATAAAATAATAATAAACTAAACATGTCTTGACTCTAATTCCTAATAAAATAATAATAACTAAAAATAATGTTTTAACTCAGTGTTAATTCCTAATAAAATAATAAATCTAATCCTAAAATATAATGCATCATCCTATATTAAATTATATTACAAATAATCAATATAAATATTGAAAATTCGTAATATTTACAAAATCACGTATTGATCTCGTATAAAAATTTCTGCATGCGCTATCTTCAGAAAAATGAATGTATTTTGAGTTACCGATATCGAATTGATGCAATTAAAAATCCATTAGAAAGATAAGAGAAATAATATTGTATCTCCAGAAGACATGTTGACCAAATAAGATCAGGATACCATTCAAAAAGTCATTGTAAGTCTGCTATTGTTCTGATCTTCTTTTCCAAGGCTTGGACTAGTGGATCATTTGGAAGAGTTATTACTTCTTCCTTTGATGTGAGCCTTGAAATGCATGTATCATCCTCCCTTTATTCAAAAATATTTTACCTTGAATCTGAAACATTAAAGGGAGAAACATTAGAATCGTTTAATGATTCACTCACAATATGCTTACCGAATAGATATGCTTTGAATCTTCGAGACATTGTTCTTCTAATATGTTCGAGTAGAAATATTAGTCCAAAGAATCATGTATTATGGACTCTGGTGCATGTATCATTCCCCCACTCCTCAAAAGGATTTGTCCTTGAATATGAAAATCCAAGAGAAAGAGAATTAGATGTGTTGAAAGGAAAACTTGTGAAACATTTACCAGGATCAATGTGATGTGTCTTTATGTGTTTTAGTCGAGGTTTCTTCTTTGTAGGAATTAATTTCTAGTAGTCTTGAAATACTTTTTTGCATGCAAGTCTTGTAATATGATGTTTAGGTTGAAATTCAACATGGTGTCGACCACTGTTGGCTTTCTGTATGATTGCTTCAGATAATTTCTCCATGGTTTTATTCGTGTGTGGCGAGAATGAGTGTTTAAAAACCATGTCAATTGGTTTGTTAAAGTAATCCCTTAAGTCTCCTAAGTGTGGTTCATGAATTAAGAATTCTCGAAATGAGATTTGTTGATTGTAGAACCTGTTTAGTTGGCAAGGAAACTCATATACAAGATAAAGCTCATTAAAAACACTTTTAAAAGTATGGGTAGAAATATTAGAAATATTTGAGTTATCGTGATATACATCTTTAATAAGTTCAATTCTTGGAATATTAATTTTCTTAGGAGTACACCTTTGTGGTAGTGCATTGTCTACTATGTTTTACTTACCTCGATCTGTTATGCACTTAAAAGAGTTGTGTTTAGCATGGATGACAACTTCAAGAGTCTTACTATGTAAAAAGGAGAAGAAGTACGTTACAATATCATTAAAATGAGTAATAAAATACTTGCCTTTAGACTCTCGTAAATCGTGACTCTTCATTGATATGACATACGTATTAGGGCTTTCAAGTGGTAACCCGTCAGGAGGGTCACCTAGCATTATTCGAGAACTCTTGGCGATGGAAGATGGTGTGGGCCAGTCTCGTGTTACTTTTACTTTCTTATCATTTACATGGATTCCTTATGCACGAAATATAAAGCCTGTGGAGCTGTTCAAGTCATGTTTCGTCATTAAGATGGCGTCACGACTAAGGCTTTCTTGGATGTAGCCTTTTTGTAACAGATCTAACTCTTTGGTTTCTTCGAGATTATATGTTTGATGAGATATGATGGAACCTTGAATTAGATTGGTTTGGTGTTGTTTTCCTCTTTTCGGTGGTAATTTCTTAGGTGGATCACGTAACACTTCTCAAAAATCATGTAACAAAGATGAAAACACACTAGGAAAATCCTTGTTAATGTTAGAAATTGAAACAATTGATTCACTAAAGCAAACAAGGATGAAAGGTTATTTGTAAAGAAGGTTCTCTCTCAGTTGTTTTGTGCTCACACATAGATTTTGAGTCACTCTTTTCTTCTCACAATTAGGTTCACTCACCTTCCATGTGTCATTATTCTTTTGACTTTTGTAACTAGTGACCTCTTTTTCTTTTGCCTCCTTCTCAGCTTTTTCTTTTTTTCTTTCCCTACCTATTCATAAATTATCATATGATCTTTAGGGGTTGGAAGTGTGTCATTCTTTGTTGGCCGTTCTTTCTCCTTGTCAGGTTTGCCATCTCTTGGCTTTTTCAGAGAAGATGGAATAGAAGATGAGGAAGGATTTGAAGGATTACCTTGGTAAGAGGATAAAGTACCTTGGTAATGTTATCTGAATCGGAATCTCCTTTGGATTTGTGCTTCGATTGTCACGGCTTTCTTTAGTGTATATTCAAGGTTTTCGTACCCATGGAGGTCAAGAAGATCAATGATATTTGAATTCAAGCCAACGAACAATCTTGATACAATGACCTCTTCTTTTTTTTTATGTTAGCCCTATTGAGTAAGGACTGCATCTCCTTGTAGTAGTCTTCAACTAAACTTCTACCTTGTCAAAGTCGGTGTAGTCGTAGTTTAACTTCTCTAGTATAATTTGTCGGTAAGAATCACTTCCTCATGGTTTGTTTGAGGTCAGTCCAAGAAGTGATTGCTTGAATTTGGAAGTTCTGGATATTTTTCCTTGTTTGCATCCACCAAGTTTGAGCATATCCTTCGAATTGCATAGTGATGAGGGGAACTTGTTTAGCTTGGGGCAGTCATGGTATGCGAACATGAGATCAACTTTTCCTTCCCAATCGATGTACCTTTCTGGATCGTTATCTCCTTTGAAAGACGAGATCATGAACTTTGGTTTTGCAAAGAGTTCGGGTGCTTGGAAACGTGGTTGTTCTCGCTTGGGTACCAAAAACTCAGCATTGTTTGGCCTTGGAATCTGGTTTGGTAGATCCAGTTGTGGTTATTTTCATTCTCTCATGGTTTCATCAAATCTTTCAATTTGAGTATTGAATCGGAGTTTGATTACTAGCAAAGGAGATAAGAAAAACCTTAAAGCTCTAAGAGACCAAACAAGGGTTAGACTCCAAGAGAATGAGAATGCAAAGAAGGAAGAAGTATTCAAACTGTTTATTCCTACTAACACAAGAAAGATAATGTGTTAGATAATGAAAAAGAACAATAAAAAGGAAAAACAAAAGAACCTAAAGCACTAAGGGTCAAAGGAAAAAAAAGAACCAAACCAGAAAACCTAGAAAAAACATGATCAACTTAAGAAACGTTTTTGAGAGGGTTACTTGTGACTAAAAATTTTGTAACAATTCTTGAATGTCTTTTGATACGTCTAGAAATCACCTGTAAAATTTCAGAACCGAATACCTTCATAGTATCCAGTAGACTCTGTTGAACGGTGAGTCCTCAAACAATCTGTTTTTTGTGATCGCTTTGTTCGAAGGTGTTCTTAATCTCCAAAAATTCTGATATTTTGTGTGAATGATCTTAAATATATTAAATTTCAATATGAAACTTTTCACCACGAAATTCATTTTTTATAATTTTCAAGAAATTCGACAAGATTCTAGACCGAATCTGCCGATGAAACTTGAATGATGTATTTGAAGGATCTAATAAACTCATATTGGGGTGAAATTTGTACTGGAGATTAATCTTAGGATGAATATAATATCTGGATAAAATCATCCCTAAATTCGTTCGTTTGTTATTTTTTTTTTAAATTTTGGCTTTTTCCCCCTTTTTTTGGATTTTTTGGCCTTTTTTGTTTTGTTTTTTGAAAAAAAATAAACTAACAAGAAGGATTTGAATATAAATTAAAACTAAATAAAAAGAACCTGAAATGATGAATCTTTTGCGAACTAGCTCCATTGGGGTACCTTGACGATTTTGTGTGCAAGAACAAGCAAGATTGCTTGTTTCTTTCCAAAAATCGGCCCAAATCTGATACCAATAGATAGAGAAGTGGAGGCGGGCTAATAAACGTTGCTCTTGTTGAAGAATCAAACCTAGAAAGCTCTAGACTCGATGAAGAACAATGGGGAATGAATAGGGGAAGGTGGGGATAACAAGTAGGGTTCTTAGGGTTTCTTTTAGGTGCTGGAAACAAGGTAAGAAATAAGATTAGAACAAGATAAACAAAAGATAAAGAAATTGAAAATAAAGTATGACAATCAAGAAATCAAAAGATCTCCTTATGAAGGTGAACGGTAAAGATGATGATGGTGAGGATGGAGTTTTGGAAAATAGATGGATAAGTTGCAATTAAAAGGCAAACACGATAATATGGCTCTAAACAACCCTCCTAATCGTGATGAAAAGGAAAATTGGAGTGTGAAGATTAATCTCCCTCACAAGAACTTGAAAGAACTCCAGGAGAAGAAGCTTCGAAGGCACAAGGCAATCAGCACTTGCAAAAATGAACTATCGTTGTATTATTAATCAAAGAAAGTTGATTTACAAAGTTGAATGAAGCCTCCTTTATATAGGGGCTGAGCTCTGAAGGTCCTAAATAACTAATGAATAAAATAATAACAAACTAAACATGTCTTGACTCTAATTCCTAATAAAATAATAATAACTAAAAATAATATTTTAACTCAACCTTAATTCCTAATAAAATAATAAATCTAATCCTAAAAGATAATGCATCATCCTATATTAAATTATATTACAAATAATCAATATAAATATTGAAAATTCGTAATATTTACAAAATCACGTATTGATCTCGTATAGGAATTTCTGCATGCGTTATCTTCAGTAAAATGAATGTATCTTGATTTCCCTATATCGGATTGATACGATTCAAGAACCATTGGAAATATAAGAGAAAGATAATTGTATCTCAAGAAGACATGTTGACCAAATAAGATCAGGATCCCATTCAAAATGTTGTTGCAAGTCTACTTCTGTTCTGATCTTCTTTTCCATGGCTTGGACTAGTGGATCATGGTATGGCCACATTAGATCAACTTTTCCTTCCCAATCGATGTACTTGTCAGGATCGTAGTCTCCTTTAAAAGACAGGATTGTGAACTTTGGTTTTGCAAAGAGTTCGGGTGCTTGAAAACGTGGTTGTGTTCGCCTGGGAGCCAAAAGTTCAGCATTTTTTGGCCTTGGATTCTGATTTGGTAGATCTAGTTGTGGTTCTTGTCGTTCTCTCACGGTTTCATCAAATCTTTCAATTTGAATCATTAGTCGGACAAGTACGGCTAAGATAGCCGTAATTGTCTTGTTGTTATTGTCGTCCATCCTGAAATTATAACACTTAAAAGAAAATATTAAAGTAAAATAAAAATAAAAGAAAGAAAATTCAATAAAGCAAGAAACCTCATAAGTCACTCCAAGAAAGTAACACAGCAAGAGGCAAGTAAGCTGATCTTGTACTCTTTAAAACTCACTTTACCAAGTACTCTTCCATAGTTCGTATCGGAGTTTGATTACTAGTAAAGGCGATAAGAAAAACCTAAAATCTCTAAGAGGGTAAACAAGGGTTAGACTCCAAGAGAACAATAATGCAAAGAAAGAAGAAGTATGCAAACTCTTTAGTCCTAGAAAATGCTGGATCAACTTGAGCAACGTTTTTTAGGGGGCTAACGGGACCAAAATTTTAGAGAAATTCTTGAATATCTTTCGATGCTTCGAGAAACCACCTATAAAATTTCAGAACCAAATACCTTCAGTAGTATCCAGTAGGCTCTGTTGAACGGTGAGTCCTCAAATAATCTGTTTTTTGTGATCGCTTTGTTCGAAGGTTTTATTGATCTCCAAAAATTCGGATTTTTTGTTTGATTGATTGTCAATATATAAAGTTTCAATATGGAAATTTTCACCGCGAAATTTCTCCTGTAGAATTTTCAATAAATTCAATAAGATTCTAGATCGAATCTGCCGATGAAACTTGAATGATGTATTTGAAGGCTCTAATGAACTCCGAATGGGTGAATTTTGGATTGGAGATTACTCTTAGGATTAGTATGAGATATGGAGAAAATAAGTCGTAAATTCCTTCGTTTACAATTTTTTTTGAAATTTTGACTTTTTTTGACTTTTTTTGTTTTTCTTTAAAAAACAGTAAACTAGCAATAAGGATTTGAATCTAAATGAAAATTAAATAAAATGAACCTGAAATGATGAATCTTTTGTGAACTAGCTCCGTTGGGGTACGTTGACGATTTTGTGTTCATGAACAAGCAAGATTGCTTGTTTCTTTCTAACAATTGACCCATCTTTGATACCAATTGATAGGGAAGCGGTGGTGGGTTAATGAACGTTGCTCTTGTTGAAGAATCAAACCTAGAAAGCTCTAGACTCGATGAAGAATAAAGGGGGATGAACAGGGGAATGTGGTGGCAGCAACTAGGGTCTTTTAAAGTTTTTTTAAGTGCTGGAAATAAGGTAAGAAATAAGATTATAATAAGATAAACAAAAGATAAAGAAATTGAAAATAAAGTAAGATAACCAAGAAATCAAAAGATCTCCCTTATAAAGGTGAACGGTAAAGATGATTGATAATGTGGATGGATATGTGGAAAATCGATGGATAATGTCCTATCGAGCCCTCCTAGTCGCAATGAAAAAACACGATAATATGGCTCTAACCAACCCTCCTAGTCGCGATGAAAAGGCAAATTGGAGTGTGAAGATTAATCTCCCTCACAAGAACTTGAAAGAACTCAAGGAGAAAAAGCTTCGAAGGCACAAGGCAATCAGCACTTGCAAAAAAGAACTCTCGTTGTATTATTAATTAAATAAATCTGATTTACAAAGGTAAAATGAAGCCTCCTTTATATAGGGGATGAGTTCTAAAAGTCCTAAATAACTAATGAATAAAATAATAACAAACTAAACATGTCTTAACTCTAATTCCTAATAAAATAATAATAATTAAAAATATTATTTTAACCCAACCTTAATTCCTAATAAAATAATAAATCTAATCCTAAAACATAATGCATCATTCTATATTAAATTATATTACAAATAATCAATATAAATATTGAAAAATTGTAATATTTACAAAATCACTTATTAATCTCGTATAGGAATTTTTGCATGCGTTGCTTCACTAAAATGAATGTATCTTGAGTTCCCGATATCGGATAGATACGATTCAAGAACCGTTGGAAAGACTACTGTTGTTCTTATCTTCTTTTCCAAAGCTTGGACGAGTGGATCATTTGGAAAATTTATTACTTCTTCCTTTGATGTGAGCCTTGTGATCCATGTATCATCCTCCCTGTCTTCAAAAAGATTCGACCTCGAATCGAAAACATTAAAGGGAGCAACATTTGAATCGTTTAATGATTCATTAATATTATGCTTACCGAATAGGTTGATGATCTCTTTGACCAACTAAAGGGAGCATGCATGTTTTCCAAGTTCGAATTGAGATTAGAATACTATAAGCTAAAATTCAAGGATTTTGATGTAGCAAAGATGACTTTTAGGACTCGATATGGCCACTTCAAATTCCTGGTAATGGCGTTTAGACTCACCAACGACATTTATGAATTTGATGAATATAGTTTTCCACCTCTACCTTGACTAGTTCATGGTCGTATTCATCGATGATATCCTCGTGTACTCACGATTAAAACAAGAGAACGACCAGTACCTCAACATCATTTTGTAAATGGGAATCGCTGAAGAGCATATCAGAGGTGAAGAGCATATCAGAGGTGCGTAGCATCTTGGGTCTTACTGAGTGCTATCGTTAGTTTGTTAAGGGTTTATCGATGATAGCTACCCCTATGACCAAACTACTCTAGAAGGGAGTTCCCTTCGTGTGGGATGAAAAGAGACAGAAGAGCTTTATTAGTTGAAGGATATCTTAAGTTAGGCCCTTATTTTAACTCAGTCATAATTGGGTAAGGAGTTCATTGTGTTTAGCGATGCATCGTTAATTGGGTTAGAATGTGTTCTGATACAAAAAGGGAAGTTAGTGGGGTATGTATCCCAACAAATCAAGCCTCATAAGCGTAACTACCCTACTCATGACCTAGAACTAAAAGTAGTAGTATTTTCTCTAAAGATTTAGATATACTATTTTTTTGAGAAAAGTGTCATATATTTACAAACCATAAGAGCCTAAAGTATCTACTCACACAGAAAGAGTTGAAACTGAGGCAACATAGGTGGGTAGAGTTGTTAGAGGACTATGATGTCATGATTGAATATCACCCATGAAAGGCAAATATAGTTGTAGATATCTTTAGCAGAAAATCAATAATAGAGTTACGAGCCTTATTGGTGCGTTTGAGTTTAACCATTGATGGTGGATTATTAGTTGAGCTGTGAGTGGAGCCCGAATTAGTAGTTGAGGTCAAGAGGTTACAGAGTTCGGATGATCGTTTAAGGGGTTAGGTTGAGCGAGTTCACCAAGAAGGGGCACCGGGTTTGAGTTGCGAGATAAGGATGTGTTGTTCTTCAGGGGTCATTTGTGCGTACCCGCAAACTAGCAGTTGCAAAATAAGATTCTCTACGAGGCATATTATAATTCATTCTCCATTTATCTGAGTAGTAACAAGATATACTAGGAGCTCCGATAGTTATTTTGGTGGCCTAGTATGAAAAAGTTAAATATATGAGTCTGTTTCTAGATGCTTAGTATGTCGACAAGTTAAGGCGAAACACCAGGTTCTTTCAGGGTTACTCCAGCCCATACAGATTTTATAGTGGAAATGAGATAGGTTAATTATGGACTTCATGATCAGGTTATCGATGACTAGACTAAGACATGACATTGTATGGGTTATGATAGACCATTTGACAAAGAAAACCCATTTCTTTCCAATTCGGATGGACTATACCTTAGACATATTAGCTCAACTATACATATAAGAGATAGTGAGATTACATTGATTATTAACTTCGATCATATCCGATAGAGACCCACGTTTAACTTCCTCGTTTTGGAAAATATTTCATGAATCCCTAGGCACCATATTCCATTTTAGCAACACTTTACATCCTTAGTGGGCAGTCTGAGCATGTGACTCAGATCCTAGATAACATGCTTAGGTATACCATTTTAGACCTCGAGGGTAGTTGAGAAGACTACTTACCATTAGTAGAGTTCACCTACAATAATAATTATCAGTCAAGCATTCAAATGGATCACTATGAAGCCTTGTATAGACATAAATGTAGGACTCCATTATGTTGGACAAAGCTTAATGAAGGAAAATTTGTTTTTCCCGATTTGATCAGAGAAACCAAAGTGAAGGTTCGATTAATCCAGGTTCGATTAAGAGAAGCCTTCAACAAACAAATATCGTATATAGACTTGAAACACAAGGATATCGAGTTTGTTGTGGGGACAAAGTGTTTCTCAATATATCTCCACGGAAGAAGGTTTTACGATTTGGACGCAAGCGAAAGTTGACCTCGTGTTTCATAGGGCCTTCAGAGAGTTGGACTTGTAGTTTACTAGTTAGCTTTACCCCCCAGAGTTAGAGTGCATTCACAATATGTTTCATGTATCCATGCTTAATAGAAATTGTTTCTATCCTTCACACGTCATACACTTAGAACAAATTGAGGTGAGCCAAGACATGTCTTATGAGGAAGAACTAATAAGGTTTTTGGCGAGAGATGTATGGGAATGAAGAAACAAGAGGATTCCATTAATGAAGGTTCTGTGGAGAAACCATGGAGCCGATGAGGAAACATAGGAGATCCATGAAGATATGTAACACTAGTATCCATGTCATTTTTATCCAGTTAACTTTCAAGGACGAAATTTCTTCTTAGGAGAGGAAAGTCGTAATGCCCCGAATCTTAGGCTAGTAGTTTTAGGCTAACTTAATAGGTATGGATAAAACCATTAGAATTGTAGGAAGCCTTCGTCTAAATTTGAGTTTGGATAAGACTTGGTTTAAGCCCAATTAGAAATAAAAATGATATTTTTTATTTGAGATCAAATTTTGAGGGACCAAGAAGGTGAATTGCCCTTTTTATTTTTGAAAGGATAAATCTCACTGATTAGGAATGAGGTCATAAAGGAACACGTCTCTTTTTCCTCACACTTCTTTGCCTCTTACTTCTTTTCTTTCCATCAAGTTGAATTAACAAAGGTGTTAACTTTGTGGCCTTATAAGGTTAGCTCAGAATCATCAAGGTGAAGGTTGTAATCACCTCTCTTAGAGTTTCTTTTTAAGCATGCAAAAGTAAGGTTTGGTTATAGAAACCATATGAAGGGTTTTAAAGGGGTTTAGAAACCCATGTATGTCTAGTTCATTTTTGGGGATTTTAGCCTTAGGAAACCTTCTTAACATCTTTCTAAATTTCTAAGCAAGTTAGTAACTCATGTATTTGATCCTTTTCTAATGAAAAAAATTTGAAGAAAGCTCCAAAAGAACGAAAAATGAGAAGCTAGCACTTGGTTGAACCTTGAGTGTTTCTAACAGTTTAAGATTCAAGGTAACACCTTTATAACTCATCTATACCACTTGTAGATCACTAGATGTGTTTAGTTGGCATGTATGAGTTAATAAAGCACGAAATACATCCATGGTATATTTCTATTTATGATGTTATACAACATGAAAAATGACTCATTATGACCCATATCAGCTTTCAAAATACTTAAATAACGTTTAAGGGCCCTAGATAGACAAGTGGATTAAGTTGGGTGGCATCTTTCGAGCAAAAAAAGATCATTTCAAGGCTCGAGTATTGTTACTAAATGAACAGTATCGATATTATTCGTTAGATATCAAAAACAATAAGGGGTTATGATTGGGTAGTATCGATACCCGCTCATAAGGTATCGATATTGTTCGTTGGGTATCGATACTAGCGTTAAGTTACAAATCCTAGTAGCTAGTTTTGCTATCGGTACTCTTGGAGTATCGATACCACTCAAGAAGAAAGTATTAATACCCTAAGTAACAATATCGATATTGAATTTTAATTTCTCAAAACATCAAATCCAATTTTGGTATTGATACCCAAGATGGTATTGGTGCCCTAGTAAAGAACTATTGATACTCTCAATAAGGGTATCGATACTACAAGGCTTCCTCAGATTCTAGTAGACAATTTTGGTATCAATATTGAGGTTGGGTATCGATACTAAAGGGTCAATACCAATACTAAAAGGCTTAGTATAGGTACCATCATCCTAATTCGATCAAGAAATCCAACATGATCCAAGGGCTTGAGAAGGGTTCTATAATCACCAAAACTTTTTAAATGAACTTACTATGAGAACAACTAATAAACACAAGAAACACTAAGAATGATATGAATAAAATATCATAAAACTAGTCATTGTGTGACACTCGAGAAACAACAAGGACATATGAGTTACTATAGCAGTACGATGATTGTCTTGTTTAAGTAGAACATCTGGATATAAATCAGCTAGTTTCAAGGAACTTCATTTTTGGCTAGGTGCAGATGCCCCAGATACTCTCAGGGAGTAACTTGGTCGGGTGTACATTTTTTATGTAGTTCTGGATCTCACCCCAGATACCTCTGGATATCACGGGTAGGCTAGAATGGTGTGTGTCCCGATATGTAGAACCCTCCGACATACCATAATGCCTACCTCAACTCTTCATGTATATGTTCTTGCATATTTATAACTCTCCAAAATAGTTATTATGTAGTATTTTTTACCTAGGTGAGATTGAACTTAGCATTGTTAGGATCATTTTTATATATTTTTTCATCATTTGCATCATGGGATTGAGCTGATGGAATTTGGGTTGATTTTAATGCTTTATGCTGAAAATTGGTAAGATGATGTTGTGGCATTATTTGAAGTTGCAGATTATGTTGCGCTGCGATGCTAGGCAGAATTAATGAATAGAACCTGCAGCAACTGGTAACTCAACAGGCAGTTATGGAACTTTCTAGATTCAGAAAGATTTCTAATACAGTTGTAAAATAACTGGAAAATATTAAAAAAATCATAATTTTCCTATTAGATGATGCTTTGACCTTTTGGGTTTATAAATAGGGCCTCTCTTCACACTTTTGGAGGATTCTTTCAACTTTCATTTTTTCTCCACCATATTCAATCCGTGAAGACAAACTAAGTCCCTCACCGGGGAGTGCATCAACAGTAGTGGGCAGCCGTGTAGTAGCGATGACTAATTGGAGTTCAATCTTGTCTTCGTGTTATTTTCTTGACAGAGGGATACACTTTGCTAAGTTGAATGAATACTTTATTATTTTTATTTGGTTATGAACATAAATTGTTCGGTAAAATGCTTGAATTATGGTTTTTCTTAAGTTACATATTTATGAGTTGAATTGTTATTGGATGTTTTTAGAGATGAATGCATTCTTTTGTGTGTTAATCTTGATTATTTTTAGAGATAAGAATTGATGAGATTTCATGCTACTTTAGTTCCAACATTAGTGTTTATGAAAGTAAACTAAATCAGATAGAGATGCATGATGTCGATTGTTATGCTTTGTTAACTGTTTAATCTACGGTTTTGATAAGAATGAACTCCATTAGATTAGTGTTTAATTCTTTAGAGAGGAATAATGTATTAATTGTTGCATAACTCATAACTGTATTCCCACGACATAACCATTCTATCAGCAACCAAGTAATCACAACATTCTTAGGTCCATCAGTCTAATTGCTTTACTATTTGCTGTAGCATTTCTCTTCTTCCATTATTCCGATTTCTCTATTTTGGTATTTGTTTATTATTTTACCACTTCAACCACATAGTTTTATAAATATTTGTCACAAAACTCTTGTGTAACAAATTGCTCTATGTGGTTTGATACTCGTAGCTTTTTGAGCTACCACTTTATTACATGAACGATAGTGTATGCTTGCACTTTTGTAGCATTATTCTAGCACTTCATAGTACAAGATTTTTCATCATTGGGCATCATCAAAATTTCCTAAAAGAAAATTAACTTCATTGATTTCCTAATATTAATCCTACATCATCACAAATGCAATTCCTAAATGCTATAACAAAATGTTGAATTCATGCAATTAATACTAAACAAAATGCATTCATAATCACGAACAAACAACAAAAAACTAATAAAAGAAACACAACATAAACTAGACAACACATATTTATGCCTCTGCTTATTATCATGATCATATAGTGAATATATGTAGTATAGTAAAGTTATTAGTGTGACACTGATCTTGTGAGCTCAACGTTTAGAATTTGTTTTCATACGCATGTTCTTAGGATATCTCTTGCGAAGCATTATCACCGTTAGTGGTTTTAGACTTGTTGAGGTATTAGAGTACGTCTTGATTCTTTCTAGAGGGCATGTGCTATTCATATACCTTCATGTATTGAGTCGTAACTTTATTATGTAGTACTTGATATATGTATTTTGAGATGTTTGGGAGCTCCCCTTATGGTAAACTCGAGTATTTATGTTTTCATGTATACTTTAAACGATGATATTTTCAAATGAGTATTATGATGTCGTTTTTTTAGGTTAGCCACTTTATGGTCCCGTTTAATATTCTAATCATTCAATCTTTGATTCGGGATCAGATTAAGGTGTTACAAAGTGCTTAGAATACTTATTAATCATTATCGTCATCACGCTAAGTTCATTATCATATACCCTTATTCATGCCAATTTCATACACACCATAAAGAAATTTAAATTTAGTTTCTTTCATTTTTTATTTATCTTTTATTTTTATTTATTATATTTGTAGACACTCATTTTTGTCCGGGTCTTTTTTATTATTATTTATATAAATATTATTATTATTATTTTATTAATATTACATTTACATATTTTGCAAGCCCACTGGAGCCCAGATTACAAGCCTACTCAACCTATCCCAAGACCCAAAGAGTAATCCAACAGTAGATTCTCATCTACAATTATTCCATCACTAACCATCAAGGAGTGGTGCACCGACTTTACCACCTCAGAGGCATTAACTAAGTTAGATTACATTGCAATGAGAGGCATCATTTTTTAGGACGAATATCCAAGACGAAGCAACGAACCATTTCAGACTCAGCATCTAAGCGAATGCATGTCTGTAAAGTGTACTGTCTTATAATGTGGAGGCTTTTATCTCAGGTGGAAATTTTATATGGTATTCATCGTTGGGATCAACATTTTTTGCATATGCATTTGCATCATTGCATTTTACACAACATTCATTTAAACATTTTACATGCATTAATCATACTTTGTGGGAAACTTTGAGGAAGCGTTTCTAACTGTGCAACTGTATTCACACAGTACTGAGAATAGAAGCAAGAAGTTGAAATCAGCGAGGGAAGCTTGTTCGGATGGTTGTAGGGTTGAGCCTTCCAGAATGATCTGAGAAAGGAGTCCACATATCCTGAGGTTTATGATATTGAAGCCGTGTGTAGTTACCACATAGGAAGCTCCAGACATTCCGTTGAAAACTGTAAGGCACTGAAACGCAAGATCCAGAACATGATTTACTCAGGTGCATGGGCAATCGAAGAATAATGGGGCATTGCATCTACCACTTGCACTGAGAGATTATTTTGTTTGAACTCATTTTTGTTCTACCTTTAATATTTTCTTAAATATTTTTAATCTTAATGTTTGAATTTATGCTACCTTCTAAGGTGGAATAATTGAACAAATTTTAATATTTAGTTCTTTGAATATCGAATGAATTACGTATTCTTTTAATTCTTCAAGAATTATAGATTTTTGAACTATGACAAGATTAGACCTTTATTATCCTGTCTAAAACCCAGAAATAAAATCTCGATTTTTACCCAGAATAATCCATGGTCACTACCAAAAGAACCAAATTTTGACATTCCCTATCTTCGAGACCTCGAAACATTTTTTTGACCTTTAAACTTTGCATTTATCCTTTCGATACACAAAATTCATACCATTACCTTTCTTTGAGCCAATAAAGACACCATTGTCTTCTTAGATGTAAAACCAACATTTTTCTACCAATAAGACCTACAGACATTGAGAACAAGATGTTCACTTGAACATGAAGCCTCTTACAAGAAGACACAGCATGGGGCATCTCAAAGCAATTTTCTGAGGACGAGCCTGAGCAACTGAGAAATGTTGGGAGCAAGAAGCAGAAAAACAAAATTAATTCAAAAATAATTCTATCATGCATTAATTACATTTTTTTCATGTGAATAAAAATTATTCCTGAAAATCTATCCCCTTGGTGATACCTCTTCTACAAAGACTTTCATGTATGAGATGATGAACGGCTTTCTTTCTTTATCCCTTCACAACAGGAGAAAATATATATCCCTTGCGTCCTTATTTGAGCCTAAATGATATTTTCTTCTGATTCAACCCTAACCAAGGATCACCCTCCACACTGGGGGGCAAGTTGGAGGAAATCTGCTTGCATGAGTGAAGACCATTGATCTAGATAAGATACCGAAATGTGAACCAGATGCAGAGTGCAAAGATCAAATAAAAGCGAAGAACAAAGAAAATCAAAGAGAAATAAAAAAGAGGAAAACAAGCAGAAAGAAAAAGAAAAAAGAAAAAAACAAAGAAAAAAGAGGACAAAGAGCACAGACAAAGAGTCTCTCGACTCAAATGACGCATCGAGCTTCAAACCGCGAGATTGATCAAGCACAATCACTTCAGAATCACTTCACTCGAAGATCATATAACATTAAGAGAAAGACATATACGAGCAGATCCAACTTGAGCAAAACCATATTGAAGGCATCAGATTGAATTGATCATTGTTTCAATTACCCTTAAACACTTATTTGGGCCTTTTATCCATTTCTTTTATAACCATGAACCCCAGTCTACATTATGTGCCTTAAAAGTCCATTCTAATCATACATGGATTTCTAAACAGAAGAGACTATCTTCAGATTTCATCCCGCCCATCAGGATTAATCTTTTATTTTCAAAAGGTTTTCTAAAATATTTAATGCATGATAGATAAAAAAAATAACAAAAGGGGGTTCAAGACGTAAATTCTGAGTAACGTCTTGAAACCAAAGGAGGATTCAAGTTGAAAACCTGAAAAGATGGCTCGAATATAAAGAATGTACAATTATTGCATAGGAGGCGATCACACAAATTCTTTGATGAGGCATCGCACAACCCGAATAAGATCACGAGAGCTGGGAGTCGGAGAACACTTCCAATAACTGAGTACAGAAGCTACTCCATCAGATCAGTGAACAACAATAAATGAGAATACCAAACCTTTGACCAAAAATAACCACTTGAAATTTTTTTTAACCTTCCTTAATTAACCATTTCTCAAAAATAGCAATAATCTTGACACTTGTCAAATAACTATAATTTATTGAATGATTAACAGTGTAATTAATTCTTTGATATCCGATGAACTCTTGTTTTATGATATGTCAATTATAAAACCTCGAAAGGGGCAATATTTTGATTAACTATTTTTTCAAAACTCTTTTAATTGATATTTTCATACTTTTGAAAAAAAAAAGAAGAAAAACGTTTTTCAAACAAGACAATCTCTTTGGAGTGGATCTTGATAGTTGACATGTGGCTCTCAGACCCAAAGTTCATGCTTAGAATCAGTGATGAAGCAAGAAACATTAAATGTTGGGGCATCTTTAGAGATTCAACATCGAAAATTGGAGGCATATCTTGGAATTCAAAGAAGATTTCTCTGAAGTTCCAGATTGAATCTGGGGCAAGAAAAGACAAATTTATGGGGTAAATTTTAATGGGGCAAGGAAAACAAATTGTATCAGGTTGAGGTTTGCAAGAGTACACCATAGTGGAAATGCAGACAAACTGAATCAATGATAGAGTGAAGACTTCTCTAGCAACCATTCTCCTTCCAGATCGAGAAAAGCATAGATCAATACATACATACATATATATATACTTACATCAATACATACATACATCAACACATACATACATGTTACATGAGTTTGCATCTTTGCATCAAACATTTATCATCAGATTCATTAAAGATATTTTTTCCCCTCTCATGAGGACAAATTCAAAAATTCATCAAATCAAACACATTAAATAAATTTCATCTTGGCATCCATCATAACATCCAAGATAGACAATCATAAATATACCATTTCGATCTTTCAGGAAATAAAAGCTCGGAAATAACCAGATGTTTTCAACCTGAAAGAACAATGCAATCCACAGATTTAGCTTCTTGAAGTCAACAATCAGATCTTCTGAAGACGTTTCCTCAACGTACAAGAATCAATAGAAAGACTTTGAGCTCTTGAGATTATTTTCTTAAAAAACAAAGTGTCGTCTCACTAGAGATAGATTTCTTAAAAGAAAATTTTGTCTCGCTTGAGACAACTTTCTCTTTAAAACAAATTATGTCTCGCTTGAGACATTTTTCCACAAAGTTTGAAAATTTTAAAACAAATTGCGTCTCGCTTGAGATATTTTTTTGTTGAGATACAAATTTTGAATTTGTTTCACTGGAAACAAAATTAATCTCACTTGAGATTGTTGTTTCTTTCAAAACAAACTTTGTCTCGTTTGAGATAATTTATCTAAAAACAATTTTTTGTCTCATTTGAGACAATTTCCCTAAAAACAAATGTTGTCTCATTTGAGAAAATTTTCCAAATTATGAATTTGTTTCATCGGAAACAAACATCATCTTTGAGTCGTTTCTTTTGAAACAAAGGATCTTTGAGTATGTTTCACTTGAAACAAAATAAAAAATCATTGAGTATGTTTCTTCGATAACAAAATTTTGTCTCTTTTGAGAAAGTCTCTTTTGAAAAATCTTTGAGTCTGTTTCTTTGGAAACAACATTAACCATCTTTGAGTCGTTTCCCTTGAAACGAATTTTGTCTCTCTAGAAACAGTTTCTCTTGAAACAAAAGTCTGTGAGTTGTTTCTTTTGAAATAAAAAACTTTTAGTTGTTTCTTTTGAAAAAATCTTTGAGTCTGTTTCTTTTGAACCAAAGTTTTGTTTCTCTTAAGACAATTTCGTGAAAAAATCTTTGAGTCATTTATTTTGAAACCAAAATCTTTGAGTTTGTTTCTTTTGAAACAAAGTTTTATCTCTCTTGAGACAGTTTTTCTTGAGAAAAATCTTTGAGTCTGTTTCTTTTGAAAAATCTTTGAGATTGTGTCTCTTAACAAAATCATCTGTGATTCTATTTCTTTAAAAACAAATTTTGTCTCTTGAGACAATTTTTAAATGAAAAAACCAACCTTTAAGATTGTTTCTTTTTAGAAAAATTCTTGAGTCTGTTTCTTTGGAAACAAAATTTACAATCTTTGAGTATGTTTCCTTTGAAACATCATCTTTGAGTCGGTTTCTTTTGAAATTATTATCCCTAAAGATGGCCAGAACTCTTCATCATGTATGAGCCGTGTCATCTCATGACCAGATCTCTTCATCACGTAGGAGCCGCGTCACCCCTAGATAACTAGACGTTCTCATCACGTAGGAACCGTGTTATCGCCCTTCCTAAAGATGGCCAGAACTCTTCATCACGTATGAGCCGTATCGTCCCCCGACCAGATCTTCTCATCGCGTAGGAGCCGTGTCACCCCTAGATAACCACCCGTCCTCATCGAGTAGGAACCGATTTATCACCTTTCCTAAAGATGGCCAAGAACTCTTCATCACGTATGAGCAGTGTCATCCCTCGACCATATTTCCTCATCACGTAGGAACCGTGTCACCCTTAGACGACCAGACCTCTTCATCGCGTATGAGCAGTGTCGTCCCCACCAACACACATATCCAATTTATAGGTAAAAAAAAGAGAACCAGACAAAAACGTGTTGTCTTGTAGTCTTTGCCCTATTCTTGTTAACACAAGAATGTGCAAAGAGGGGCAGCTGTAGACACCCGTTTTTGTCCGGGTCTTTTTTATTATTATTTATATAAATATTATTATTATTATTATTTTATTAATATTACATTTACATATTTTGCAGGCCCATTGGAGCCCAGATTACAAGCCTACTCAACCTATTCCAAGACCCAAACAAAACCCGGTTTAAGCCCATATATGTGCCCCAGGATCCGACCCACTTGACAACCCAGCTAAGGTTTCATCTCAACGTTCCAGCCACCCCAATCTCACAACCCTTGGATCTGGACCTATCCAACGGTCCAGATCACTTTAGGGATTAGGGTTTGAAACCCTAAAATTATCAACAGCCATCAAACCACTGTCGCCAGTGAGTTTCAGCTTCCTCAGTCACGCGTGCACTGCACCGTCCAATTTCCCAGTCGACGAGCCATCGCCGAAAGCTTCCCGAGCCGATCAGAGCCCATCCCTCAAGTAGTCAACAGTGACAACATACCAAATCAATTAGCAAATCAGAGAAAAACCCCAATAAAAAACAAAAATAAATCTAAATGAAATCCCGAGGGAGTCAAATCCGACTCTGTCAAGCAGAGATAGGGTACTTGAACCCTATTCTCTTAGAAAAAAGAATCATCATTCACATCCAGAAATCACAAAGAGGGGATCAAAGACACGGAGGGAGAGAGGAGAGGTATTCGGGGAGGGTGAAAAAAAACGAGAGAGAGAAAAAATGAGAGCATCGGTTTGAAAAAATAAAACCCATTCGAAACTACAACAAAAATCAAATAGAAATAGAGAGAGAGGTATCTCACCGTGGTTTGAGGCCGTGGAGGCCTGAAGGTCGCCGTGCTCTTTGTTTCCTTCGAAGGTAACTACCTAGATCTAGGCGTTTAGGGTTGGTTTTAGGTCGAGTGAGGTGTTTTTTGAGTATAGGGAGAGGAGATGAGCATTTTGGGGTCCCTTTGACTTCCTCTGGTCACCGGCGCCGTCGCTCGCCACTGCGAGCTCCGCCATTGTTCCCTTCCCCGGCGAGGAGAGGTTGAGAGATTTCTAAATCTCTCTTCCTTCTCTGCTTTGGCTGAATGGAGAGAAATGAGGGGATGAGAGGAAAATAAGCTCAGTTTTGGGCTTATATTACCCAGCTAAAACGACGCCGTTTAAAGGGGTAAGGGGTTGCGTGTTGTGTAAAAAGAGTTTAACTACACTGTTGGTCCCTTATGCTTTGTAATGATATATTTCAGCCAGTAAATGGATTGTTGTTTTATTCGATTTCGAGCTCTTATATTTCAATTTTTATATTTTAGTCATGTTCTTATATATTAAGTATTTATGTTAATATTTGAATTCTGTTATGAAATTTTTAGATCTTTTATTTTAGTCACTGTTTGAGCATTTCGTTTAATTATTGTATAGTCCTTTATATTTATGTTTAGTTCAGTTTAGTCGTAATCTTTATTTGTGGGTTATTTACATTTTCTGGTGCTTGTATTATTTAATACTTGCAATTTGAGGTTATGAGTTATTTATATTTGTTCATTAGTCCCTGATGTTTCTGTTTTTTATTTTAGCCCTAAATTTTCTATTTTTTATTTAGATCCTTTAATTTTTTGTTTTTGTCATTTTAGTCCTTTAAACTTCTGTTTTAGCTATGTCAACCCTTTTAGTTTGTTTAAATTGTTATTTTGGTCCTTTTATTATCTTATAAATATATTTGTTTTTATGCATGACATTTGCCCTCATATTTCATTTTGTTTATATTTAGGTAATGTATGTTTCCTTTATTTCATTTTAGTCATCATCACATAAAGCTTTGATACTTTGGGTTTATTGCTTGTTAGGTCCTTTATGATCTGTATTTTTATTTCCTAAAATTATTTTAATTAATTTCTTATTTTTTTCATGTATGTATATTCATATATTTTTATGTAAGTGTATATTATATTAGATTACATATGTGTACATCTATTTAATATTTTAGTCTTTTTATTAAATATGATTTGTCTTTATTTTAGTATATCTTATTTGTAGATGCACATTTTAATCTGAATTTGTAACTTTGTTTTATGGACAATTATATATGCATGTATACATGCATATATATAGATATATATAAATCATGTAATTATTATAAGTATTTTGTATAAAATTTTATGTCTTTGTTACGCATGTACATATTTTATATATGTATTTCAGTTTACATTTTCAGTTTGGATCCTTTACATAATTAAAAATGTTTTTTATTTCTAGCTATTGATTTTAAATTCCTTTATTTGCTATCACTTGAACGAAATTTCAAGTACACGTATTTGTGTAACGGGTGTGGAAAGTACTACTTGATCAAAGTGGTACAATCCAATACGACATTCGAACAAATACGAACTTAAAATAAATCCATTTTCTTTTACTAATTAATTTATTTTAATGATGCAATGTGTGTGTTATTTTTAATTCACTATTTATTTCCTTTTATTCAAATGCAAATGTCAATTTTATTTATATTTGATTCGCATATTTATCAATGAGGGAATATTCTTTTATTGACAAAAAATAGTCGAGTTAGCTTTTCCGATGGAGGATTGCTAATTTCGATATTTCTTTTCGAATTAAAGAATTTTCCCTAATATTAATTAATTCGAAGAAAATTAATTAAATTTCAATAAATGAATCACATTTTAACTGTATATTCAATTTATATTTTCCATCATGTACGACAACGTGTAAGCGACACAGTACCAGTTTTTGGGCGTTGTGGGGTGCTAATCCTTCCCCACACGTAACCGACTCCTGAATCCGTTTTAAATCGAATCTTTGGTTACGCAGACCAATTTTTGTCTTATAAAAATGATTTTCCTTAAAATTGTTTCTAAAAGACGCTTTTAGGTTATTCGACCTACCTAACCCAAAGGTCGATGGCGACTCCCTTTCAATTTAAATCAAATTAATTCCAAATCACCAATTTTTCCAAATTAAAGTCATAATCGTTTTTTAAAATAATATTTAATTATTTTACCTAAAAAAAATGGTTATGACAATATTCATAATTTATTATTCATTATCTTCCAGTTGAATCTAATCATGTTCAATTTTGTGTCAGGAACTTCTCGGCTATAACTTTAATCTTGGTTAAGTTTTTCTACCTTCGTTATTTGTTTTCTTTATTCGTTCTTTGTCCATCTTGTTTTCAGATCTATGGAGGATTACTTCAAAGAAATGGATTCTTTAATGCGACAAGAAAATATTAGTGAGAACAAATATAAAACTTTGAATTGATTCATAATAAGCCTCCATCCAAAAGTCCGTGATGAATTTGAAATACAAGACTACATAAACCTTTCGAATGTACTACAGAGAGTAATCACATCTGAAAATGAACAGCAAATGAGACATTTGCTCAGAATACAATACCAAGGTACAGCATTCCCTTCCATGTCTTCTAATCCTTTTGTCACGATAATGGAATCTAGGGATGAGAAATTTATTGAGGGGATAGCCTAGAATAACTACAAATGATATGACCGAAAATCGTAATAAGCCCCAAACAAGAGATACTCATTGTCTTACATGAAAAAGATATGACCATACTAGTCGTGAATGTCCTAATTTACTTATTCATGACGATGATGCTTATTCATCAAAAATCGAAATCAAATTGTCCCGACTCTAAGGAGAATGTTACTATGAATAATGAATCAGACACTTACAGTGATGAATATGATGTTGAAGGTATTATAATGGAAGATATCAATTCCCAAAAAAGAAATATCTTACTGTCCCTTAACCTTACACCATTGGAACAAAAAGATTCACTTGAAAGTCAAGCGATGACTATGACTATTTAACACGTTGATGAATATATATAACTGTCACTTGAAATCGAATGAAATGATAGACAACTCTGCTTGATTCTTAGAGAGTTTATTACGTTAATTAATATTTGGGTAAACTATAACTATGACCATTTAACTATGGGAGAATTTTATTTGATCATCAATCTTTTAATTTTATTAATCGAACTATTTAATTATTTAAATGGTATCAATCAAGTAATTTATAGTTAACATTTTATG
This sequence comes from Hibiscus syriacus, assembly GCF_006381635.1. NCBI lineage: Eukaryota > Viridiplantae > Streptophyta > Magnoliopsida > Malvales > Malvaceae > Hibiscus > Hibiscus syriacus. Next base: position 10,710,177 of record NW_024063059.1, on the reverse strand, counting down.
GAAGAGTTGACATGATTGTTAAAAACATTGGCAGTATGGTTTAATCTATATTACTTATAAATTCTATCAATTTGGTCTTAAAAGGAGACTAAATATATAATTATACCAATTTTATTAACGGACATATCATTTCATTCGTCAAAAGTTAACGATAAATTATTTAAATAATTAAGTGGCTTTATCGATAAAACTAAAAAAATTAAATCAAATTAAAATATGTAATAATTTAAGTGATTATGAGTATAATTTACTCTTAAAATTTTACAACTGCGGGAATGAAGTTAGGAGAAAGTATTATATATTTGGTGATGCTGAGTCAACATCTACCAAAATTTATTCAAATTGTAAAACATTTAAAGGGTATTAATTTATTTCAACTAACAATTTTCGTTTATTTCGCGTACGATAAAATGGCAAGTTGGCAAAACCCAAATTAACCAAACATATTAAATAAGGCTTAATATTAAAATAAATTATCAAATTATATATTTTTTCTTGAATAAATGTTTATCAATAAAAAAATAAACCAAACATTTTAAATAAGGTTTAATATTAAATAATTTTATGATTTTTTTTAAAAAAAATAAATATATTATCAATAAAAAATAGATAACTCTACGCAGGCATCAAAGATTCAAATATGGATGGCGCCGTATCCTTTATTATCACCGCCCCATCGTGTGATCTTTTCAACTATAATATCATTATAAAAAGAGAAAATAACCTTAGTGACCAAAAATCCCATATAATATACGATTTTAATCAATTTTTTTCGGATTTGCCAAAATGACCAACAAAATCACAATGCGATCGCTAATTCGCAACGCGATCTCCATTATCGCAAATCAGTTTCCAGATTCGCAACGCGATTATTACTATCGCAATGCGATTTTCCAATTTCGCATTGCGATTTATTTATTCGCAGCGATTTTCCCAATTCGCAATGCGAATAAGTAAATCGCAATGCGAATTTGGAAAATCACAATGCGAATTTGGAAAATCGCAATGCGATACTGACTATCGCAACGCGATAGTACAAAATCGCAACGCGATACTAACTTTCGCAACGCGATACTTACTTTCGCAACGCGATACTGACTTTCGCAACGAGATAATACATAATCGCAATGCGATTTTCAAAGCGCCATTAGTATCGCAAAGCGTATTTTATTTTCAAATTCCAAACACGAATATTAATATATTGGAACACTGAACCATCCACAGTATTTCCCGTAATCGCAACCCTAAACCCTAAAACCTAAAATCACAACTCAGTCCCATCTCCATCTCTCACTCTCTCACCCATCTCCGACGAAATCTGTCCACATCTCCGGCGAAATCCGTCTATCTCCATCTCTCAGTGCCACCCTTACAATCAGAAATGGAAAATCAACCAAATCAACCACCGAGGGTTAGTTTTTTTAATTATTTTCTTTTTGAAATTTTTGCATTATTATTAGGTTTTTCATATTGAAATTGATGATAAGTTTACTGGTAATTTCAATAATAGATTAACCATTTCACTTAGATTTCTTATTAAATCAACCGAGAATCGCAACGCGAAATGAAAATCGCAACGACAAAATCGCAACGCGATTTTATTCTCTCGTTGCGATAGTCAAATTCGCGTTGCGATTGTCATTTTCGTGTTGCGATTTTCATTTTCAGAAACTATTCTTCTTCTGCAAATTGAAACTTGAATGAATTGCATTACTTCAACCAAAAAACAAAGACAAATAAGAAATTCACAGTGTTGCAAATTTAAGTTTGAAGAATAAACTACTACTCTTTATGTTTATTATTGTTTTTGGTATATCTTCACAGTGTAGTTTTTGGTATATCTAACTTAGTATGTTTATTGTTTTTGTAGAACTTTTATTCGGCTCAATTGACCTTAAGAAATAAAGTCAGCCTGGCCAAAACAATTGTGTCGAAGCTTTCACCTGCACAAAGAAAAATGTTTAAGGATACTTGCTTCGGGCCATGGCTGAAAGTACAACATCCCGGTGGAGATGCGATGTTGACACACCTGTTTCTTCAAACCATGACTAGGGATCTACCAGATACTATACAACGTCGTGATGAAGAGATATGGTTTGATTTTCCACCGGCGTATACGTGTTTTGGGCGGGAGGAGTTTTGCTTAATCACCGGTCTACTCTTCGGACATGATGATGTAGGTCGGTACACTAGACACATTACCCGCCCATCATGGTTATCCCGGGTTTTTCCTGAGCTGGAGAGGTCGAATCTACACGTAGAAGACCTGACGAGATTATTGAATAGGAAAGATGGTTTTACTCAGATGGATGACGTCGATGTTGTCCGAGTATGCCTTCTAATACTTTTGCATGCCGGCTTTTTAGGCAGAGAGGCCAGACAACCTATTCCGAATGATCTAATCAAATTGGTAGAAGACCTAAATGCGTGGAACCTGTTTCCGTAGGGCTCGTATTTATGGAAAGCTACATGGAATAAGTTATCGTCTGCCTTGGATGATCGAAAAAGTTTGCATGGCGATGGTTCCAAATACACTTTGACAGGCTTTATTTGGGCCTTTAAGGTAAGAATTTTTATATAATGTTTCCAAAATTATAAGTAATTATTTAACAATTACTAATGTTTGTTATTATATTGTTTGTAGATTTGGATATTTGAGGCCTTTCTCGCCATGAAGACATATGCAATAAAAACTTCAAATGATATTCCCAGGGCTATTTCCTGGAAGAGGAAACGGACCTTGCAATGGGAAGATTTACTACGGTATACGACAATAAATAATGTAAGTTAACATAAATACTACCATATGTTTATAAACAAGTTATTACTAGTACACGTTTAACTTTGTTTGAGCTTTTATATTGTTAGGAGGCCAACACTCCATTACAGAGGCTGACACCCACGGAAGCTGAGCTTGCCACTGATGATGAGCAGCCTCCACTTCGGGAGCCATCACCTCACCCAGAGCTATCACCTCACCCAGAGCCATCACCTGATCGACCCGACTATACACCTCCACAACGACAGCCATCACCTATTCTGTCACATCATCGAGCCTCTTCTCCACCATCACCGCAAGATAGGTGACTGGCAAAGATGCCATGACGTTTATCTCCCTGTTCTCCACCTCCACGGGATGCGTTAGGGGAGTTACGTGATGAGGTCAATGCCTTGTGTGAGGAGGTCGGTACTTTACGCAAAGACGATGGTGCATGGCGTGTTGGGGTGTCTACTTTACGTGGTGAGGTAGCCGCTCTACGTGAGATGGTAGCATCGTTGCTGAATGAGGTTCATACTCTACGCAACGAGGTAAGTTTAAGATTTTTCATATTTAACTTGATGATAAATTTACTCGTAATTTCACTTAGATTAACCATTTCACTTAGATTGCTTAATAAATTCATTCGGTTGCTGCCAATACTGCTAAACTGTTTTTGTTAGTATCTGTTTTTGGTTTTGTTTTTGTCTTTTGGTTGAAGTAATGCAATCCATTCAAGTTTCAATTTGCAGAAGAAGAATAGTTTACTTTCGCAACACGAAAATGATTTGTGTTTCGCGTTGCGATTTTGTCGTTGCGATTTTGTCATTACGATTTTCATTTCGCATTGCGATAGCCATTTCCGCGTTGCGATAGCCATTTCCGCGTTGTGATAGTCATTTTCGCGTTGCGAAAGTAAGTTTCGTGTTGCGAAAGTAAACTATTCTTCTTCTGGAATGTTTATATATGTTGTCCTTTTAAATGTTTATATAAGTGCTTACTTCTGGAATGTTATCTGATGCATTTTGTGAACTATGATAGAATAATGACTTGGGTGAATACAATGCAAGTTTGAAACATATTTGCCTTTGTTTAATATCATGTCTGATTATTTACTGATTTATGTATTAATTTTTTTAGCGGCCCGATAAGGTGGATGTTTTACGTCGGGTTTTCCTTGCACGACGGAGTTCACACATCAGACGGCGTGCACGTGCTATTACATCTCCGTTCACCCCAATGGTGCGAAGACTCCGCAAGAAGAAGACCAACTCACCTTTCATCCCTCAAGAGTCCCCTCCAATCGTTCAAGAGGCCCCTATCATCCCTCAAGAGTCCCCCCCCCCACCGTTCAAGAGGCCACTGTCATCGTTGAAGAGGTCCCTCCCACCATTCCAGAGCCCGATTCACATGGGGTAATATATCGAATTATTGAGAAACCCCCACCGTTGTCGGACATGATGGATGAGAGTTGGCTCTCGTATGAGTTACCGGCTAGTACCCTTCCGGTATCTGAAGTGGAGAGGAGACAACTACCGGAAACAATTCTGGATAATACCCTTTGGGCTAAGACCGCAGTTGATTTTTATCTACATGAGCGGAGCCAAGGGTGTTACACTGACATAAGCAAACTCAACGATGAGATGTATTTGTTGCTTAATCGGTCTTGGTGGGGTGTGTTATTAGGGGTTGAAGACAGTGGCTATTTCGATGGGGAGGTAAGTCTTATATTTATCTTATATATGATTTTGATTAATTTTTTTAAAAAATTAATGTAATTCACTAATATATGTCTTTTTTTGTAAAACAACATATCGATGCGTGGGTGTCACGTCTTCTAATAATAAGGAAGCTTAGGAAAAATTAAAAAAATTCGCGATATACAATAATGTCGGCGGCTTTTCACGCAGTTCACTTGAAGAATCAACGAGATGAATCATTTTCGTTGGGCAATGGACAAGCTAAACTTTATCCTGCATGGTGGGAGGTCGATAAGGTTAGTGTTTATTTTTTAAATTTTTTAAAGGTGTTTATAAATAAGTGCGCAAATAAATGAATTATTACTTATGATTGCAGGTGTTTATCTCTGTTTTGGAACGTCGTCATTGGCTTCTCGTCCAACTTCAGCTTCCATCCCTGAAGATAATAGTATATGACAGCATGATAAATTACATATCACTGTCTGATTTGAGAGATATTATCAAGGGATGGAGCTCTCATTTGGCTAAATTCTTTGATGGGATTAATTATTGGACTCATTCTGGACACAAGAAGCCAAAGAAGTTCAATGTCACAGTTGTCAGAGACGAGATCGCGCCACAACAATCACCGGGAGCCAGAAGGGATTGTGGTCCTCTCGTATGCATGTGCTTGGCGCGTTTGACGACGGGAAGCACAGAGTTTCTACCTCCCACCGATAGAGATAGAGCTGCAATAGGCTTGTGGTTTCGGCATTATATGGCTAGAGCGATATATTCGAGACGCTGCCTACCTGCATCCGCGTTATGAAAGTATCCATTGTTAATTGGTAAGTCAAATGCAAGTTTTGTTAACATATATACTCCTTTTGGTTTGAAAATGTTTGGTTAAGTACCTAGAATTCAATAATTTGTTGTTTGTAGGTTTTAGATGTGTAGGAAGTCTTTTTTGAGCAAATGTTTGGTTTCTGCAGGTTAATCCTTAAGTGAGCTGCGTGAAATGGATGTATGGGTGCAAAAGTTGATTCATTGATTCAATAATTGATGAGGAAATAAGAATTATTATTATTTTTTGATTGTTTAATTGATTTGTAAATGTTGATTTGTTTAATTGATGTGTACATAATTCTTATTTGTGTTTGTTTAATTGATTGAAATATAATAGTTGATTTGTTGATTTTCAATATGCATTATGTTGAAGGCAAAACAGACTATCGCAACACGAAACTGACTATTGCAACGAGAGAATCGCAATGCGAAATGAAAATCGCAACGAGAAAATCGCAATGCGATTTTCATTTCGCATTGCGATTTTATCGTTGCGATAGCCATTTTCGCGTTGCGATAGTCATTTTCGCGTTGCGATTTCCCCGTTGCGATAGTCAAATGAATGTCTAATAAGTGATAACAACTGAACAGATCATAGCAATGTTCAAACTCAAGTTACTAATACATGCCTAACTGAAAATGTTAAAAGTGCACACATAAAATACACATAATACAACGTTTGCATTTAAAAATCACCTAAGTTAATAGTCCCAAAAGGTGAAGCCGGTTGTGATTGGGATTTTGAAGATGATTGCGATTTTAATTGCCTTTTGCTTGACACCATATGAGCTTTGGATTTTGATGAGGATCCATATTTTGGTAGAGGAAAATATGATTGTGATGGCACTGGTGAACCACATGTCAACCTTGTATGACCACTTTCCTTGCACCGACTACATGTCGATCTCTTCTTCTCTTCACCCTTAGACGGTATACGATCGTGACTTTTTGGTCGGCCAGGTAGCCTTCTGTCCATGGCTGGTGGCAAAACTGTTTGTAAGTCATCTGGTATGTCCCACTCAGAAGGATGTTGCGAAACTAAAACATGTTGCGAACTTTGAAAATCGCATTGCGATTCTGTATTATCTCGTTGCGATAGTCAGAATCTCGTTGCGAAAGTCAGAATCGCGTTGCGAAAGTCAGAATCGCATTGCGAAAGTCAGTATCTCGTTGCGAAAGTCAGTATCGCGTTGCGATTTTGTATTATCGCGTTGCGATAATCAGTATCGCATTGCAATTTTTCAAATTCACATTGCGATTTACTTATTCGCATTACGATTTACTTATTCGCATTGTGAATTGGGAAAATCGCAACGCGAAATTGAAAAATCGCATTGCGATAGTCATAATCGCGTTGCGAATCTGGGAACTGATTTGCGATAATGGAGATCGCGTTGCGAATTAGCGATCGCATTGCGATTTTGTTGGTCATTTTGACAAATCCGGAAAAAATTGGTTAAAATCGTATATTATATGAAATTTTTGGTCACTGAAATTATTTTCTCTTATAAAAGAATGGCATAAATGAATATTGTTAAAGGAAACTACATTTTGAATAAGAAGATGTTTGCTCAAGAATCAAGGCAGGGTGAAAAATATCTTCCAAAGCAAGTCAAGAATCGATAATCCTGGAAAGTGAAGTAAATGGTGTGGGGCTGAACAAGATGCAATTTAACCTTTTTCATCAGTACATATTCTACACGCTCACAAATCACTTTCAACCTATTCTACTTAGAAACCCCATGCAAAATTAAATGCATAAAGGGTCCCAGAAACATGTCAAACATTCATCAGTTTGGATGAAGCACCAAAATTGGGACACCCTATGGCTATTTCCCTCCTTTATCTTCTCTTCTGTTTTCAACCTGTGGAACAACCTAGAAAACACACATAATAACTACTGTTTAGCTTTACCCATGAATCTAAAATTGCTTTTTTGAACAAGGCTACATAAGTACTTTGATAGCGGTTTGTTTAGAACTATAGATTGTTATATAGCAGTAATAACACTAATAATATATATTATGTACAACTAAAAACGTGATCGTAAAGGTAGTTTAAATCCTGGGTGACTAACCTGATCTTGTGTTGAAGCAAGAGGCTGAGAGGATGATCTTCTTGATCTTTTACCAGGCCTGGCCTTCATTTTGCGTCGATTTGTTGCAGTAAAACCTAGTGCAGGGAAAATCCAGAATGATTAAATAAAAGCAGGCGGATTAGTAGAAGGTGAAGAAATAATACCGGAAGTAGTGTGGTTCCTTGTGGTGGGAGCATTGTGTTTGCAATTGCAATCAAGAGTGGAGTCAGAGGTGTCAGGCACGTGACGGTCCAGACGGAGATTAAAGCGATCTTTGTTGTCAAGCATAGTACGGACGAACCATGCTTCCATGGAGTTGAGGAACTTCACATGCTTCTCCTCCGTCCACGACTCTTCGTTTGGGTTGCTCGGCACTTGCGAGTACATCTCCGATACACAAACAGGCGCCGCCTTTGGTTTGGTTTGTTCAAATGCCAAAAGTCCAGATTTTAGTGGTGATGGAAATTTTGCACAGCTAATCTAGAAGTTGGGGTGAGAGAGAGTTTGGGGGGGGGGGGGGTTATAGAGTTGAGGCTCCTTTTTCACCTACTTCAAATAACAATACATTATTTATTTATTTGGATATCAAATAACATACATTAGACCCTCTAGTCTTTCTTTTAACTACAGTTTTCCAAAGGTCAAGCTGAGACGTGATCCTACCAATGCCTAACCGCCACCTGTTTTGGATAATTAATTTTGGTAACTGCATAAAATACTATTTTGTTTTTCAATAAATAAAGATAATTAACGAAAATTTTTAGGAATCAACAAAATTTTAAAATTTAGCGAAAATCAAGTACCTCAGTGATAAATAAATAGTTGAGAATTCGAATACTAAGAATGTTGAAGTGTAAATATTTAATATCAAATGATTAAGGGTTATATTTAAACAGATAATATTTTGTATTTATCTCAAATTAATAAAAAAAGTAATATTTAATATTTTTATACTATTTTAAAATTTTAAACATAAAAGCGTTAATATATCTCTAATAAAACCGCAAAATTCACAATTCAAACATAAAAAATATTAGAAATATGGTAATTGTTTTTTTTATGTGAGTGAAGCAGTATTAATCATGTTCAATAGTATAATTTAATAAAGATATTTTTATTTTCTAAAAAAATATCTACTTGTTTTTACATCATCGGACTGATTATTAGGTTAAAAAATGATGAGGTAGCTGATTCACATAATTTCTTATTTCTGTTGGTTGATGTTTTTAAATGATTTACAAACTTTTCACCAAAAGCATCTACTTGCTTTTTGGGATTTTTCTCATTATATAATTGAAGAAAGACCCTACTGAAAATATTATTAATTTTTTAATATTTTTGATAAAATGTTACTTAAAATATTATTTTTTATTGAAAATGTTAATATTGGACGCTACCTAAAATGTTATTTTTTTATCGGTTTTTCTATAGGAAATTAAGTAGCGAAATTAACGTTTCATGTAGAAAAAAATAATATTTTCAGTAACGTTTTATCGAAAATGTTAAAAAATTAATAATAATTTCAGTAGCGATTTTCTTTAACCGTATATTAGGTTGTCGTATGACATATACTGCATAACTCCTTTTACATCACTAAAAGTATTAGATTAAAAATTTTGTTGATAAATCATTACATCATTATTATTAGTATAATACTTTTAGATTTAGATATGAACATTGATTGTTAATACAAAAAATCTACTACATTATCACCAAAAACATAAAAGTATTATATATTCAGTTGCCAAATATCTAGATTTATACACTAAAAAAGCAAATTAAGTCGTCGATGTTGTTTTATGGGTAAATTACGTATTTAATATCTAAACTGTTAATTTTGATCCATTTTAGTATCTAAATTTTTAATTTTTTCAAAAAAATATCTAACTTTTAGTTTTTGTTTCAATTTAATACCTACCATTAAAAATTTAACGAGCTTAGTACCTAAACAATTAGTTTTGATCCATTTTAGTACTTAAATTTTAAGTTTTAAAAAAACTCAATGTTAAATTTTAAATAAGAGTACTATAATGAAATAAAAATTAAACTTTAAACATAGTTTTAAAAATTTAGATACTAAAACAGGTAAAAACTGATAATTTAAATATTAAACGCTCATTTTATAGACTTTGTTTTTTTTTTATTAAAATCATACCAAGAGCTTTCAACTTTATAGTGACAAGAAATTGTCACAGCAGGCAAGGCCTGATTATTTCATCTACTGATCATCAAAGATCTTTCATACTATCTTGTCATGTTTGAATAATGCTGGCTTGGTCTTTAATATCAAAGTAGTCAGATTTTTTTAATATCTCCTTGTAAATAGACAACTTAAACTCTTTTTTTGAAGGGCTTAAACTTTTTTAATAGACTTCTTCAATATAATAAAAATAAAAATTATTTCTTATGTGTATTTTTACTACAAAAACTTCATAACTTAACCTATCATTTAATGTCATATATACATTTATAACGGTAACATGCATTATATAATCATAAAAGTCATCAAATTAAATTAAATTTGAATTTTTTTTATAATTGAAGAAAATAGAGTATCAATATCACTTAATCAATGAAATAATAAATTTTATTTAGAATATTAAAAATAAAAAATTAACTCAATTTGAAATGAACTTATTTTTATTAGTAAATATTTTAATTTGAATGTTTTTTAATAAGATAAATCCATTGCAATACAGTGGGAAATGGGGAATGCTCACGTACGACAACCTTAATATACGGCTAAAAGAGACGTTTCCGATAAAAAATGACCGGAAACATTATTAGGCGTTAAAAATGATCGGTTTTATTATTATTGGACGTTTTAAACGGATTTTTAAAAAAAATGAACGGAAATATTATTAGGCATTAAAAAATGACCGAAAATATTATTAGGCGTTAAAAAATATCCAAAAATATTAAAAATGATGTTTAGGTAAAAAAATAATATTATCGGTAATTTTTTATCAATTTATTATTTAAATAATAACAAAATCAATAACATTTTATTTTAACCTTATATTAAAAGTAAAATTTTTCCCGTTAGAAATGGAAGTAGATATTTTTATTAGTATATATTTATTCATTGCAGGCGAGGATGGGTGGAGAAAATATCTGGGATGGGTTTTGGGGGCATAAAAGAAATAAAAATGAATATGGAAACTAAGATATTTTGGGGATCAACCAAAGAATCTGCTTTTTTTATTTATGAATCTGCTGGGTTTGTTTCCAAAACAGCTTCTTCCTTCTCTGCGGATTCCAAAGTTTTTCTTTTTATATTCTCCCAATTTGTTAGTTGCATAGGGCAGCAGCTAAACTCATAATTAACGGGTAAACTATATTATTGATTGCTTAACTATTTAACTCTTTTATTTTAATCAACAATTTTTCAATTTTATTAATTAAATCACCTAATTATTTAATTGCATCCAATTAAATCACTTGCCGTTAACATTTAACGGTACTGATAACTAGGGGTGTTTAAAAATACCTGATCCGATTGACTCGATCCGTACCTAAAAAAAAGGGTAATTTTCTAAAAAATTTACCCAACCAGGACAGGTACCTAACCCGTGATTTATCCCGGGTACTTGGGCTAGGTTTGGGCCAAAAACTTTTTTATAACCGAGCACTTGACCCGACCCAGTAATTTTAATATATATATATATTTATTTATTTAGTTTAAAATATATTTTAAGTTTAGGTTTCGTAATATTTTGACCTTAAAATTAAATTTAAATTCTTAAATTTTTCTTAGGTTTGTATTATGTTCTTTTAAATTTTAAATTTTTTAAAGAAGTTTTTATTAATTTGTCAAAATAAGATTCGAAAAAAATCACGATCGATATCAATATTTTTAATATTTTCTTTTGAATATAAACTTTAATTATATATCCAAATATTTCTATTAAAAACTAACTTCAAATCACTAATTTTTGTACGTGGATAATATATTATAATTTTTTAATTTTTTATGTATTTTTATTTAAATTTAAATTTAATATATATATATATATGAATCGGGTACCTGTGACCCAAAAATGTGAGTACCCGAATTTTATGGGTACCCGGACTTAACAGGCTGAGTCACAGGCCGATATATACACTACTCGAAAAATCGAGTACCCGAAAATTAGGGTACACAATTTTGAACACCCATAACTTAATTTTAAAATGCATCATTTAAAATATAACATATTGTAAAAATAGAAGAAAATAAGTAAATTAACATGGAAATTGAAGGATTAGATTCTGAAAAATCTAGATAGATTGGGTGCACCTTAGACACCTGTAGACGCTCATTTTGTCCGAAATTTCATTCGATCCCATTACATCCTTCAACCCATTTATAAGCCCCACGACCAGTCACATGTCGACGATGTTTCCATATACCGATCGATGAGCATCCTTTCAAGAGAATACGAGTTTTATGGCAAGAATAATAATTTTTTGAAAAGAATATTATTATTTCCTAAAGTACAGTAGATCCAAATTAATCTAAGAAGGAAAATAATCTCTCTTTTATGAGGAGAGATTTTCAGATCTCTTAATAAGGGAAAAAATATCCCATTTGAAAATGATAAATAGTCAAGTCTCAGCACCATCTGCACCTGGCTCACAAAGCGGTTCTTCTAGTGGAGATGAGGGTTCCTCCACGTTGTCCACATCTAGGTCGAACAATCTGGTACTTGCATGCCTTCCCCTTGAACTTGAAGGCATCTCGACATTGAGATCGAAGAAGCTCGCAGTAGAATGCCTCCCCCTGAAGCTTGAAGTCATCGTGTCAAATGGAAACTGCACAGATTGTTGCGTCGACGACATCTCTATATTCAGGTCAAAGAAATTTACAGATGAATGCCTTCCCCTTGAACTGGACTCGATTTTACTATACGGATTGTTTGTGAACCCACCTCGGTACACATTGTAAGGAGTGGATGATGAATGTATTTCCATTGAACTTGATGGGATGGCACCATGATGCGAATTTCTCATTATGGCGTTACAATCATTACACATTATTGTAGTTGGGTTGTCAACCTGATCAGCTTGTTGAGCTAGCCCATAATGAGAGCATAATGACATACCACGAATGGCACGTACTTCAACAAACATCATCATCGTTCGATAGTTCGAATGTTGTATAAGTTAACGAAAACATCGATGTTGGAAATATGTACTGAAGCAAGGACAGTCTTCTACTACTTCCAACATAAACCTTCCTTGAAATCTTCGTTATCAACTCCTCAAGAGTTATGTTTCTCTTGAAGGATATTTTAACAAAATAATTTGATGCGAACACAACGCCGATTTCATTTTCCCGAATTTCTCCATCATAGTAAACAATAGCTTAAAGTTTAAAAGATAGAGAGTCTTATATCCGCAAAAATAATAGCTGAAATACGCCTAATTAAATAAATAATATATGAATTAAAATATAACGTAATAAAATATTTATAATAATTTAAATTATATAATTTATATTATTATCGTATCGGCAAAAAAGTCTCGACGTATGATCCCGCTTTCCAATTTTACAACCACAAAAAATAATGAAAAATAATTAGTACAATAATTTTTTTTCTTCAAATAATCATATATATAAAAAATATTATATATTAAAAAATCACCTTACAAAGAAAGATCGAACAAACTAGTGAAGCAAATATAGGAGGAATTGATGGGGGTGATGTTTATGGTTGAGGGGGTCTTATTTATAATTGAAAGGAAAGTTTAAAGGCCGATAAATTTGGAACCAATAATGAAAGGCGTAGATTATGATCCGCGCCTTTCTGGCACGTGTCATAATTGCAGAAAGGCGTTGATGATGATCTGCGCCTTACTCCGCGCGGTGCAACATTATTCGTTTTTCTGCAAAGGATGTTAGATCGGTAAAATTTTTTAAAAGAGTGTCTGACAGTTAATTAAAAATTGTCAGGGTGATTTTTAGGTAAAAATGATTAAATAGGCAACTTAAACTCTCTTTTTGAAGGGATTAAACTTTTTTAATAGACTTCTTAAATATATTAAAAACGAAAATTATTTCTTATGTGTATTTTTACTACAAAGACTTCATAACTTAACCTATCATTTAAAGTCATATATACATTTATAACGGTAACATGTATAATATAATCATAAAAGTCATCAAATTAAATTAAATTTGAAATTTTTTTATAATTGAAGAAAATAGAGTATCAATACCACTTAATCACTGAAATAATTAAATTTTATTTAGAATATTAAAAATAAAAATTAACTCAATTTGAAATGAACTTATTTTTATTAGTAAATATTTTAATTTGAATGCTTTTTAATAAGATAAATCCATTGCAATAAAGTGGGAAATGGAAGTAGAACCTAAAACGTGGAAATAAAAAATATATATTTTTATTAGTATATATTTATTCATTGCAGGCGAGGATGGGTGGAGAAAATATCTGGGATGGGTTTTGGGGGCATAAACGTAATAAAAATGAATATGGAAACTAAGATATTTTGGGGATCAACCAAAGAATCTGCTTTTTTATTTATGAATCAGCTGGGTTTGTTTCCAAAACAGCTTCTTCCTTCTCTGCGGATTCCAAAGTTTTTCTTTTTTATATTCTCCCAATTTGTTCGTTGCATACGGCAGGTAGCTAAACTCATAATTAACAGGGTAAATTATATTATTGACGCTTAATTATTTAACTCTTTTATTTTAATCATCAATCTTTTAATTTTATCAATTAAATCACCTAATTATTTAATTGCATCTAATTAAATCACTTGCCGTTAACATTTAACGGTACTGACGACTAAGGGTGTTCAAAAATACATGATCCGATTGACCTAACCTGTACCTAAAACAAGGGTAATTTTCTATAAAAAAAAATTACCGACCGGGCCAGGTCTCAACTTTTAAAACTTACAATACAGTCTCTCAACATTTAGTTTTTTTGCAATATGGTCCCTCAACATTTAGTCCATTTGTAATATGGTCCCCGATGTAATTGTTGGGGGACCATATTGCAAACGGACTAAATGTTGGGGGACTTTATTGTAAGTTTTAAAAGTTGGGAGACTTAAATGAAATCTATAGAAAAGTTCAGTGATCTTTACTATACTTTACCCTAATTATAATTAACCCCCTTTTCAAACTCATTCCATAACAATAGGAAGCCACCGCGTGAACCTGAAGCTGATCTGTTCCACACCTGATCCACCCCCTTGCATATTTGATGAAGAATATGGCGATGAGATGATTTTGTATTTCATGGACTGCATTCGATGGCCATGTTTGGTGGAATCAAATGGCCAACTACTAATGGTCACTCAAATATGGGATATCATGAACTCTAGGGAAATATTAGTAGAATAAGGAGGAGGGGGAGAAGGAGGAGGAGGAGGAGGAGGAGGAGGAGGAGGGGGAGAAGAAGAGTACGGTGAATACATACTCATGTATTATCAAACTGCTACAATCGAGATTTTAAAGATCCAAACAACTGAAGATACAGTGGGTGTAACAAGGTTAACTGATCTGGGTAATCGATCCTTATTCCTGGACCCCGGGTGTTGACTTCCACTGCAAAATCCCAATCAGTTTGATAAGAATAGTATTTACTTCTTACAAGTGTATGATTATGGAGATCACCGCGGTTCTTCACGTCCATTAGTTTGTCGTGAAGCGGTGTTTATCACCTTGACGATGGTTGCATTCAACGATGCTTCCCGAGCAGTCAATCTGGAAGCATTTCCAGACATTGGTTTTCACCAAATATGAAATATGTTTAAATTTAATACGCATTATTTCAACACTTTTTTTTGTATTTGTTTTCCATCTTTCGTCCTATTTTAATGTCTATTTCTTATTTATTATTCATTTGACCATACAAATTCAAGTTTACTTCGCATTTTTTTTCACCTGGTATTTGGCTTGAACTAATTCCAAGTAATATATGTTTTTAATGGAAAGTCAGCCAGCGGTTTTGAGCCATGTAATTTGATTTCATATTTTTCTTTAACATTTTCGAATGCTGTCTTAGATTGTAATGTGTTCCTATCTGGAATTTGGATAACTTTGTGCAGTACAGTTTTAATTGGAGTTGAAGACACTCAAATTCGTACTCTAATGTTATATTATATTGAAGACACTCAAATTCGTCCTCAAACGTTATATTATATATATATATATATTATCATATTATATATATATATATATATATATATATATATATAATTTATTTATTTATTAGGGTACAAGTCCAATAAAGGACCAAACCATGGCCCAAATACAAGCAATTCCGGGGCCCAACCGAAAGACGGTTCCGACAGCTTGGCGACTCCGCTGGGGACACAGGTGAGTGAGTCAGGCTAAGGTAATTTCCAGTTGTCTTTTTAACGAAAATGATAAGTTTAAATTTTAAGGTAATATTTCGATCCTTATTACTTATTTTTGATTATATTTTTTCGAGTAAATAGTTGGACTGACCGTTTTCTAATGATTTCAGCTTTCCAAACATTTTTCATCTAAGGCTCTAAACCCGAGCTCCGAACCTGTTTTAAGTGGGGGTGAAAGCAACGCCTTCGTGTGAATTTATTCACCGTATGAGCCTAGCAAGTAACCTTCGGGATTCATATACCTTATGCCTTCGTGTGAATTTATTCTCCGTATGGGCATAAGGGAATGTGTCCTCTCGAGTTTAACTTAGTCCATACAAGCCTGTGATGGGTTTCGGACTAAGGGTCTGGTCGGCCCAAGGGGGCGCCAGCAAGGAGAACTCGAGTACCGTTTTTAGAACCTAAACCGGGAGACTTTGAATAAATAGAGCCTACCCCAAAACCACATTCCAAAACCTAGGACATTTCTTTCCTAACCTTTTTTTGTGTCCTTATTTTTTTTTCTTTACCATTTATTTATTTATTTTATTATTTTTTTCTTTTTTTTTATTTCTATTTTACTAACCTTTTTGCCTTTGTGTTTGTTTTTAGCATTTGCATCATAACAAGAGGCCATTAATCCCTAAAAAGGTGTTTATTAAAACTCAAATAATCTGAATTCATGGACAAAGGTGTTGTAATACAAGAGATTGAAAACGCTGAGGCACGACTATGGTCCGAGAAGACTCAGAGTGAAAAGGGAGACAGTTTCAAGGAAGCTATGTGTCAGAGTTGGTTCGCTACACCCCTATCAGCCTAAAACAGAACAATGTACAAGAGCTTCGAGATATCTGGGACAGTTGGAAGAATGATCGGAGACAGAAGTTCAGCCAACGGTACGGTGACATTGCACTCTTGCTTCATGTTAAGACTGATGAGCCCTTAATCAGAGCCATGGTTCAATTCTGGAACCCAGGATATAGTTGCTTCACTTTTAACCAAGAGGACATGATGCCCACCATCGAAGAATACACTACACTGCTGCATTGTGAAAGCATCAAGCTTGAGCGAGCCTACATTAAACACATCAAAAGCCAGCCCTTTAAGAATGCACTGGCCAAAGTTGCAGGAGTAGATGAGAAATGGGTAATCGATCGGACTCAGCGTAGAGGCAGTGGAGAAGGAATTGAATGGATTCACATAAAGCAACTAATGAAAAACCACCCTGATGAGTGGAAGACTATAGACCTTTTTGCACTGGGTCTGTACGGTTTGATCATCTTTCTGAAGGCTTTGGGGTGCATTGACGCTGCCGTGGTGGAACTATTTGAGCAACTTTCTAAACGAGTTAACCCAGCACCAGCCATCTTGGCCGAGACCTTTCGATCTCTCAACCATTGCCGAAGAACTGGCGGAGAAAGATTCACCGGGTGCATTCAGCTACTTCAGGTCTGGATTCACAGCCACTTCTGGAAGACTGACGGGGTTGCCTACCACCGTTTCAGCACCACCTATTCACCTCTAGGTGAATTTATCACCTTAAAATGGCATGAAGGCGCCTCGAAAGAAAAATGGATGAAGGTCTTTACACATCTTCAGGACCGGGATATTGTCTGGAGAGCCCCCTGGCTATTTCTCAGTGACGTTCTTTTCCGATGTGGTGACTCTGACACTGTGACCTTACTTGGACTTTGGGGAGCAGTCGGGTATGCTCCGCTATTAGCACTTAGACAGTATGGAGCACGTCAGTTTGTCCCAGCAACGTGCGGGTTGGCTAGGTCAGAGTTTGAGTATCACGGCGACAGCTATAAGAAGATGATCAAAGAAGCAGCCGATTCGTGGAGGAAAGTATTCCGGATGGATGTTGTAGCTGCCAGAAGCATGCTCACTCCGGATTATGTGGAGTGGCGAAGATTGAGAAAGAATGACAACATCCCTGTGCCAGACTGTGATGACACCCGAACCATGGAAGAACATCTCAGGCATGTCCCTTCTGAACTCGAGATAGCCAAGACCGAGTTTGAAGCCGTGAATAGTGAGCTGAAGCAAATGATAAAGGAACTTGAAGCCGAGCGCTATCAGTGGAAGCTAGATGCTGACTCTCAGAAAGACCGGGCAAATAAACTGGAAAGAGAACAGAAAAGAGTCTGTTTTGAGTTCGAAGACTTGAGAAAGGGGTATCAAGATAAGGTCAAGGATAACGCCAAATTGAAGGTAACCTCTGAATACTGGAAAGACGAAGCTCATAGCCTGAAAAGGAAGTTTAAGAGGCCTGATGAGAAAGCTTGGAAGGAACAGATGAAGACTGCCCAAAGACGCTTGGCAGATAGTCAATATCAGAACCAGCGCTTGAGAGTTCGGGTAGCTGACTTAGAAAAACAACATGAGAAAGATGGCAAGACAATAGTTGAGTTAGAAGCTATTGTAGATGGGTTCAAGAGGCAAGCAAACGAGCTTCAGATGGTGCCCTTCGACGGAGGATTACAATGGCGTTTCCGTTGGGAACAAGCACAACGAAGGGTGAGGGCCCGAGACGCAACCATCCGAGATTTCCTGGATCAAGTGCAAAAAGCAGCCCGTCATCTTCACGGCCTAGCAAGGGAAGCTGGTGTGGTTCGACAAGGCATTCAACCAGTGACAGATGAAGGCAGAAGACTTGTCAACCTACTGGAAGCTGTTCGGGGTCTAGAGGATTTAGTCCGAATGTACCTTTAATATGTTTTTATGTCTCTTAAAAGATAATACATTTTTGTCTGAACAAGGGTTATTTATAATAATGAACACTTTTCTGGATCAATGCCTCCAATTGCATACATCATGCATTGCATTTCTTGCATTTTATATTTCATGTCTGTTTATTTTATATTTTTTCCATGTTTTTACATTTGTATTAACTAACAGAACATGTCTCAGACACCGAGCTTACCACCACAAGCATCAGATACACATCACCCGCACAATACTCGAGCAAAAAAGAGACAAATGGAAGCCAGAATGGAGAAGATCGAAGAGCACATGACAAGACTTCAAAAGGAACTAGAAGATAAGATGGCTCAGAACAGTGAAAGTACTCTTGAGTGCATCAAGAAAAATCAGGAGTCCTTGGTTGACCAAATCGTAGCCAAGTTGTCGGGTCTACAACAAGCTAGTGCATCAGGGGGCATTTCTTCCGAGGGAGTGGCCATACCACCAACCCCGTAAGTGGTTATCTCACCCGGAATATTACCCGGGGACGCATCTGCTACTAAAGGGAAAGCAGCACTACCCGGGGACTCATTCGTTACCAAAGCGAAAGTTGCACCTGCTGTGAAGATACAAACTTCTACAATCATCCCTGATGATCATCCGGATGATTATCATGTCCCAGACTTTGATGAGGAAGATAAAGCCAAAAAGATGGAAGAAAAGATAAAAATATTAAAAGATCAAATAAAGATGGTCCAGGGAGACCATGATTATTATGGAGTGGACGCAATGGAGCTGAGCCTAGTTCCAGACTTGGTGCTTCCACCAAAGTTTAAAGTTCCCGAGTTTGAGAAGTTCGACGGGAACAGTTGCCCTTCAGCCCATATCACTATGTTCTGTCGAAAGATGACAGGATATGGCGGGAATGACCAACTCCTGATCCATTGTTTTCAGGAGAGCCTGTCCGGTTCAGCTATTCGGTGGTACAACCAGCTTAGCCGAACTCATATCAAGACGTGGAAAGACTTAGCCAAGTCTTTCTTGGAGCAGTATAAGCATATCAACGATATGAGACCAGACCGGGTCATGTTACAAAGCCTAGAGAAGAAACACAATGAGAGTTTCCGACAGTACGCACAGAGATGGAGGGATTTATCTGTGCAAGTTCATCCACCCTTGGATGAAAAGGAAACAAGAAAGCTGTTTGTACAGACCTTGAAGGCACCTTACTTCGGGCACTTGGTAGCAATCACATCGGGAAGTTTCTCAGATTTAGTCATGGCCGGTGAAATGATCGAGTTGGCCATTAAACAAGGAAAGATTGAGGGATGAGACTCCAGTAAAAAACCTCCCATGAAGAACAAAGAGCGAGAGATCAACAATGTCAGCAAGGGGGTTACGATCTCAAGCTCAAATTCCACAGCAGCTGTACCATCCGGTACTTCTAGACAGAACCAGAGAGAACCAAGAAGAGAAAGGGAAAGGGAGCAATTTGACCCCATTCCCATGACGTATAAAGAATTATACCAACAGCTCTTCGACACTCATGCAATGTCGCCTTATCCTATGAATCCAATAAATCCCCCTTACCCGAAATGGTATGACGAGAGCGCTCACTGCGAATACCATGGCGGTGTGCAGGGGCATTCGATTGAAAGTTGTCTCGCATTCAAGAGACTTGTGCAACAAATGAGAAACAAGAATTGGATCACTTTCAACTCCGGAGCACCAAACGTCGCCCAGAATCCCTTGCCCAATCATCAGGAGACATGAATCAATGCCATTACTACTGAAGGGGGAAGGATAATTAAATCAAGTGTTTCGGAAATTAAATCTCCTTTGGCTTGGGTATGGAGCCAAATGGTAAAGGCAATATTTCTTGCACCATATCCAGATACGACAGAAAATGAAGATGGTAACCATTGTTGTTACCACAACAAAGAAGGGCATAAAGTGCAAGATTGCCCAGAGTTCAGATTGTTAGTCCAACTCATGATGGATCGAAAGGAGCTGGAGTTTTATGAAGAAATTCAAGAGTCCTTGGAAGCAGATGTTTGTGCCACTGGAGAATCATCAGACAGGGGATTTGGTAGAGGTAGTCCTTTGATAATTACCCCTAAGGCAAGCATGACAGTAACAACACCAGCCAAGGTGGTAATCTCAGCACCTCGGCCTTTTCAATATAAGGACAATCGGTAAGTGCCATGGAAGTACGAGTGTCAGGTGAGTACTTCCGGAGGGGGTAATAGTAAAGTGAGGCAAAGACCACTTGAGCCGTTCAAAGAGGATGTGCTAGTTGTCAATGAACCTATAAAGGAGGAAGAAGCTAAAGAGTTTCTCAAGATCTTGAAGCACAGCGAGTACAACATTGTAGAATAACTCCACAACTTACCTACACGTACTTCAATGCTAGCACTATTTTTAAGCTCGGAAGCACACCGAGAAGCGCTATTGAATGTCCTTAATCAAACGTTCGTACCACAAGACATACCAGTCAGCAAGATGGATCGACTGGTGAACAATATTCAAGCTGATAATCTCATCTCATTTTCAGATGATGAGATTCCATCCGGAGTAAGAGGCCGAACAAAGGCGTTACACATTACTACTTACTGTAAGGGGCACGCTTTACCAAGTGTTTTAATCGATAATGATTCAGCCCTGAACGTGATGCCTTCAATTACATTGAAGAGGCTACCAATAGATACCTCTCATATGAGAGCTTGTCAGAATGTGGTCCGAGCATTTGATGGGACCAAAAGAGAGGTAATCGGAAAGATCGAGGTACCATTGACCATTGGACCAACCACCTATGATGTTGAGTTCCTTGTGATAGATATCATGGCAAGCGTGATAACGGAGGCTCCATACATCGAAGTAGACGAGGAAGCGGTAGAATGTTCGTTCCGCTCCTTGGAGTTTGTGAATGCCACATTCGTGGCGGAAGGAAAGAGAATCCCAAGACCTCGACTCTCCAAATGCACAAGGATGGAGATCAAGCAAACCCTAGGCCGAGGCGCCAGAACCGGGAGAGGTTTTGGGAAATATTTGCAAGGAATGATTAATCTTGTCTGTCCTATCCCAAAATTAGACCAATTTGGGCTCGGTTTTCAGCTCAATTATCATGAAAAGAGAAAGGAGATCCAAAAGAACCGGGAGAGAAGGTTGGCCAGATTGACTGGAAACGAACTCCAATGGAAGCCTATGACATTCTTGCCGCTCTTCAGAACATTCAAGTCAGGTGGTTATGTGTTTGAGACCACCATATCCGAGTTAGAAACGGCTCTGGAAGATCTGAACGTTAATGCCGTGAACACAGAAGATGTTGACAACGGAGATAGATCCAGGATATGCCCTCTGCCACATGGGTTCGTACCTAGCAGTTGGTCGGTGGAAGAACTACCTGTGGTTTACAAGAATCTTTCAGAGTAATATTCGAACTATCCCTATTTGCCTATACCCGGGGCAATAGGTGATCTTTTGTAAGGGTTAATAAACATTTGGTTTAAGTTTAATAAAAGATGCATTTTTCTTTTCCATGGCAAACAAACTTTTCTTTTATTTTTGAATTCATTCTCTATCTCCTTCATTCCAGTACTTCATTTCCAATTACTCTCAAAGTTAGTTCTTGACCATTCCGTGTGGGATATTATCTTCTCACACATGCATATCTTCCTCCTTTCAGGTTCCCAGATAACGATAATGTGGGCACTGATGATCCTGATCCAGAGGTGGATTTTGAATCAACCATTTGTCTTGGGGAATTTGATGAATGCGATAATCAAGAGGAGTACAACTTGCCTACCGAATTGTTGAGAATGATAGAAAAAGAAGAAAAGCAAATACTGCCACATAAGGAGGCGATCGAAATCTTAAATTTGGGCACTGAGGAAGATCGAAAGGAGGTTAAAATCGACACAACTCTTTTGACTGAAGCAAGAAAAAACATGATAGTCTTACTTCAGGAGTACGGAGATGTGTTCGCTTGGTCGTATCAAGACATGCCGGGACTAGACACAGATATGGTAGTTCACAAACTGCCAATCAAACCAGAATTCAAACCTGTGCAGCAAAAACTGAGAAGAATGCGGCCAGAAATGCTCCTTAAGATCAAGTAAGAAGTCAAGAAGCAATTTGATGCCGGTTTTCTCCAAGTAGCCAAATACCAGGAGTGGGTGGCCAACATAGTGCCTGTGCCGAAGAAGAACGGGAAGGTACGCATGTGTGTTGATTACCGGGACCTTAACAAGGCAAGTCCCAAAGACAACTTTCCTCTGCCACACATAGACACTCTGGTGGACAATACAGCCGGGAACGCCTACTTTTCATTCATGGATGGATTTTCGGGGTACAATCAGATCAAGATGCATCCTGAAGATATGGAGAAGACCACTTTCGTCACAATGTGAGGAACTTTCTGTTACAAAGTGATGCCTTTCGGATTAAAGAATGCTGGGGCAACATATCAGAGAGCTATGGTGACCCTGTTCCACGATATGATGCACAAAGAAATCGAGGTTTATGTCGACGACATGATTGTCAAGGCACAGACTGAGAATGAACATGTCGAGAATTTGAGAAAGCTCTTCCAGAGATTGAGAAAATTTCAGTTACGGCTGAACCCTAGCAAGTGCACCTTCGGGGTGACATCCGGGAAGCTATTAGGCTTTGTAGTCAGCAGAAAAGGCATTGAGGTTGATCCTGATAAAGTCAAGGCTATCCAGAGTCTACCTCCACCACAAACACAAAAGGAGGTCCGAGGTTTTTT
The DNA here is from genome assembly GCF_006381635.1 of Hibiscus syriacus. Lineage (NCBI taxonomy): Eukaryota > Viridiplantae > Streptophyta > Magnoliopsida > Malvales > Malvaceae > Hibiscus > Hibiscus syriacus. The sequence goes on along the minus strand of NW_024063059.1, from coordinate 10,687,009 downwards.
AGGAAGATTAAATTACATAGCTCGGTTTATATCTCAGTTAACCGACAAGTGTGATCCAATCTTTCGCCTTCTTCGAAAAAATAGCCCTGGGGCATGGGATGAAAACAGTCAGATTGCATTCGAGAAGGTAAAAGAGTACTTATCTCACACTCCTATCCTGATGTCCCCTATCCCAGGCAAACCTCTGTTCCTGTATCTCTCCATATTCGAGAACTCCATGGGGTGTGTCCTGGGCCAACATGACGAGTCCGGGAAGAAGGAAAGAGCCATCTATTATCTAAGCAAGAAATTCACCGATGGCTAGATCCGATATCCTCCTATTGAGAAGGTTTGTTGTGCTCTGGTCTGGGCTACAAAAAGACTCCGGCAATACATGTTGTATCACACTACTTGGCTGATTTCCAAGTTAGATCCATTAAAATACATGATTGGTATACCTGCTCTATCTGGAAGGTTAGCCCGATGGCAGATGCTATTGTCTGAATTCGACATCGAATATGTGAGCCAAAAAGCGGTAAAAGGCAGTGCCATATCTGATTTTTTGGCAAGAAGAACTGATGGGAGCTATGAGCCGCTGGAATTTGATTTCCCAGACGAAGACTTAATGGCCATATCTTTAGAAGAAGCAGATACTTCAACAGACAGCTCCTGGAGAATGCATTTCGATGGAGCATCAAATGCATTAGGACATGGCATCGGGGCAATCCTGATCTCTCCGGAAGGGAGTCATTACCCATTTACCAGCAGACTAAACTTTGATTGCACCAATAACATGGCTGAATATGAAGCATGCGTCTTGGGAATTCGGGCTGCATTGGGGCAAAATATAAAGACTTTGCGGGTGTATGGTGACTCAGCTTTAGTAATCTATCAGCTCCGAGGAGAATGGGAAACTAAGGATATAAAACTGTTAGAATACCAGAGACTAGTGATGGATCTACTCGAAGAGCTCGACGAAGTCACCTTCCACTACGTACCTAGAGAAGAAAATCAGATGGCTGACGCTTTAGCTACATTGGCAGCCGCATTCAGGGCTGGTGGGGAGTCTGAAATGATGTCAATTAACATGCAGTCGTATGAGTACCCAGCTCATTGTTACCAAATTGAAGAAGTGAAAGACACTAAGCCTTGGTACGACGACATTCTGTAGTATATCAAGCATCGGAGTTATCCAGAAAAAGCCACCGAAACCGATAAAAGAACCCTTAGAAGGTTGGCAGCTGGATACGTCCTTGACGGAGAGGTTTTATACAAGAAAAACCATAACCAAGTTCTGTTAAGGTGCGTCGATGCTGAAGAGGCAAAAATGATAGTGGAAGAAGTACATGATGGAGTTTGTGGAGCACATGCAAATGGGCATATGATGTCAAGACAGATAATGAGATGCGGATATTTTTGGTCCTCGCTAGAAAGCGATTGCATCAACTATGCTAGGAGATGTCATAAATGTCAGATTTATGGAGACAAGATAAATGTTCCACCCCATCCGCTTCATGTAATGACGTCACCATGGCCTTTCTCTGTGTGGGGCATGGACGTTATTGGACAAATCCATCCGAAGGCTTCGAATGGTCACCGTTTCATTCTCGTAGCAATTGACTATTTCACGAAATGGGTAGAGGCTGCGTCATATGCCAGTGTCACTCAATCCACTATTTGCAAGTTTCTGAAGAAAGAAATTATATGTCGGTATGGTCTACCTGAAAGGATTATCACCGATAACGCAACAAACTTGAACAACATGATGATGAGTGCTGCTTGCGAACAGTTCAACATAAAATATCACAATTCCACTGCTTACAGACCAAAGATGAACGGAGCAGTAGAAGCAACAAACAAAAACATTAAGAAGATAGTGGAGAAAACGGCTGAAACTTACAAAGACTGGCATGAGAAGTTGCCTTTTGCTTTGTTCGCTTATCGAACCTCGGTACGAACTTCGACTGGGGCAACTCCATTTTCATTAGCCTATGGAATGGAAGCAGTGCTACCCATTAAAGTCGAGATTCCGTCTCTCAGGGTCTTGTCAGAAGTTAAACTGGATGATGCAGAGTGGGCACAATCCAGATATGATCAGCTTAATCTGATAGAGGAAAAAAGACTGAAAGCCATTCATCATGGTCAAATCTATCAGAAACGAATGATTCGGGCACATGACAAAAAGGTGCGCCCGAGAATATTCCGCGAAGGGGATCTAGTGTTAAAAAGAATTTGGCCAGTCCAGAAGGGTTTCCGAGGAAAATGGACGCCAAATTGGGAAGGACCTTATGTCGTGAAAAAGGCTTTCTCCGGAGGAGCCCTCGTCCTGGCTGAAATGGACGGACCTGAACTGCCACATCCCATCAACTCGGACGCAGTTAATAAATACTTCGCTTAGGATGAAAACCCGAGAGGGCGTCCTAAGTTGAAAAAAAAAGAATGAAAGAAGAGAAAATAAGGGGGGTTCAAGATGAAAACCCGCAAAGGGCGTCTTGCAACCAAAGATGGGTCCAAGTTGAAAACCCGGAAAGGGCGATTTGGATATTAACAGTGGAAACATCCCGGCACATGAATCTTCTACGAACTCAACAAATTGGAGAAATGTTGCACTCTCCCAAACGTTATCGCATTTTCAAGGATCCTTTGGCAAGGGCTGCGTTCAAGGTCATCAAACGGCTTTTCAGCTCAGAAGTGCCCACATTATCGAGATATAAGACATTCATTTACACATCACCATGTATTAGTTTTCTAGAATGTTTGCCATGTATTGTTTGTTCTTTTCCTCCCTTATGAATAAAGACCATCGTTCCTCTAATTCCTTTGGAGCATCTTGAATTAGATTTAAATCTAATGATTTATTTATTTTTATGAAAGATAATCGCATATTACTGTACAAAGATTCATTGAAAAGTACAGGTACCCAAAAACCGATCAAGGCTCGTGCACATACTTGAGTTAGTTGAGGAGTATCTCCCAAATCAAGAAAAAACAGAATGTGCACATCAGATTTAAACATTTGAAGAATTTAAGATCAGAGATCGGAACCTCAAGCTTTCAAAATCAAGAGTCAACAACGACAGGCCACCGGAGATCAAGATTTCTCTCCAGAGCCCAGAATAACATATGTTGCCTATACATTTTAGGTATACCTAAGAGCATGACATCCATACCATCGCATACATGCATATCTTTGCAAGTTTTACCCAGAGCCAATTTCAACTTCACAACAGAGGATATTGGACTCCAGACAACGCAAGTTCAACTTCATGACGAAGGGACCGCTGGTTGTCAACAAACATTTCTCAATTTCAGAGCCAATTTCGACTTCACAACGAAGGATATTGGACTCCAGACAACGCAAGTTCAACTTCACGACGAAGGGACCGCTGGTTATCAACAAACATTTCTCAATTTCAGAGCCAATTTCAACTTCACAACGAAGGATATTGGATTCCAGACAACGCAAGTTCAACTTCACGACGAAGGGACCGCTGGTTGTCAACAAACATTTCTCAATTTCAGAGCCAATTCCAACTTCACAACGAAGGATATTGGACTCCAGACAACGCAAGTTCAACTTCACGACGAAGGGATCGCTGGTTGTCAACAAACATCTCTCAATTTCAGAGCCAATTTCAACTTCACAACGAAGGATATTGGACTCCAGACGACGCAAGTTCAACTTCACGACAAAGGGACCGCTGGTTGTCAACAAACATCTCTCAATTTCAGAGCCAATTTCAACTTCACAACGAAGGATATTGGGTTCCAGACAACGCAAGTTCAACTTCATGACGAAGGGACCGCTGGTTGTCAACAAACATTTCCCAATTTTAGAGCCAATTTCAACTTCAAAACGAAGGATATTGGATTCCAGACAACGCAAGTTCAACTTCATGACGAAGGGACCGCTGGTTGTCAGTAAAGAATTTCCCAGTTCCAGAACCAGTTTTAACTTCACAGCGGAGGATATTGGACTCAGAACAGTACTTGGATTTCAACTTCACGACGAAGGATATCCAATTCTCAGGTTCAACTTCACGACGAAGGGGCCATACACAATTCCAACTTCACAAATAGATGAACCCAACTTCACGACGACGGAGTCGTCTGTAACACCACAACACCAAAGTCTTCAAGTCGAGTTTCAGCTTCACAACGAAGTATCTTTGGCTAGAAGACAATCCATGAGCTACTTCCAGTACTCTGAGTTCGATTTCGACTTCACGACGAAGGATTCAGGCTCAGAATTTTCTAGTTTTGACTCGACCTCACGACAATAGAGTCATTCCATATTTCAGTACAATTGACAAACCAGTCCTAATATTGGATTTCAACTCCACAACGGAAGACATTCGATACGACTGAAATTCGTGTCTTTTAGTCTTTGCTCTATTGTCGTTACACGATAATGAGCAAAGAGGGGCAGCTGAAGACACTCAAATTCGTCCTCTAATGTTATATTATATTGAAAACACTCAAATTCGTCCTCAAACGTTATATTATATATATATATTATCATATTATAATATATATATATATATATAATTTATTTATTTATTAGGGTACAAGTCCAATAAAGGACCAAACCATGGCCCAAATACAAGCAATTCTGGGGCCCAACCAAAAGACGGTTCCGACAGGAGTCAAATAAATCATATGGCTCAAACACTCGATAATAAATTTGACGGTCAAATGTGATATGATAAATTAAATTAAATTTTGAGTAATGCAATTATCCTAGAGTTTTGATTCATATTTATACCATTTTTGTGTGGGTGTATTTTGTGGCAAAATAAATTATTATTAATTTAGCTTATATTTATATATATTAATTTCAAAATTATTTTATTTTGATTTTTCTTTTTGTTTTAATTAGATTACACTATCGATATAACTTGAGTATTTTAAACGCTTTTACATCACAAAACAATTTTATCATTTCATTACTCAAGAATTTACTACATATTTAATTTAGGGTAAAGTATAGTAATGGTCACTGAACTTTTCTAAAGTCCCCCAACATTTAGTCCGTTTGCAATATGGTCCCCAACAGTTACGTCGAGGACCATATTACAAACGAACTAAATGTTGAGGGACCATATTGCAAACAGACTAAATGTTCAGTGATTCAAACACAATTATATATTTCAAAAGACCCAGATTCATGTCCTATCTTTCTCGCCTTCTTAATGATTCTATAACACTTATCTTGAATGTTAAAAGAATCGACACTTATGTTAAATTTTAACGGCAAGTGACTTGATTATATATAATTAAATAATTAGGTGATCTGATGGATAAAATTAAAAAAAATCAATGATTAAAGTAAAAGAATTAAATAATTAAATGATCAATGTTAAAGAATCAACACTTATGTTAAATGTTAATGGTAAGTGACTTGATTAGATATAATTAAATAATTAGGTGATCTGATGAATAAAATTGAAAAATCAATTATTAAAATAAAATAATTAAATGATTAAATGATCAATGTTACAATTTACCCTAATTAATAATTCAACTCCAATTGCTATTTTATTAATTTATTTTTAAAATAATTATCCAGATGCGTACTATTTATGTTTATCATTATGATAATAAGCACTTATAACTTTAAGAGAAAAAATACAAATGTCTAATTATATTGACATGATATGTTAAAATTTATCTATTGAGTGATTTTAATGACTAAAATTATTGTTATTCTTTTGAGATTTTGAACTCGAGCAACTGCAATGTTGTTCTTTTGAGATTTTGAGTTCGAGTAACTGCGTTTGCAAGATATGTGTGCCTTGTTAATGATTAAGAAATATTATGAATCAATACTACTTTGTCAAAAGTTCGGGATTACAAGTAGTATATGTTTTGAATTTTTTAGTCAATTAACAACTGACCTATCTTGTGACCACAACTATTTAACTCAAACCCTCTAAGAAGAACAATGTTTCTTTTTATCATTGAGACTAGTCAATAATATCTTTAAACACATTGGTTTTAATTAAGAAAATAAAGAAATAAAAACATTGGCCTATAACTTTAGAAAGTATGATTAAAGAAAAAATATATTTTCACTTGTATATTGTTAGAGGGATTGTCTCACCTTTATCAGCATGGCTTGTGAATACATTCTGTATTTACCTGGTTTTTCCTCTTATATGTAAACAACAAAATACCATATGAGATCTTTGTTTATAAAGTTTCTTTTGAAAGAGTGTCACAAAAAATATCAATGAAATTGAAAAGAAAAAGGGTCCGGATGCGTTTGGTGAAGGTGGCAAAGTGGGTTTGCAGTATGACAATCACATGGCCTTTGCCTAGGGTAGTATACGTGTGTCTACGGATCAAGAAGAGATATTATAAGCATATATTATTTTATAATCATCCATACTATTAAAAAATAAATGCACGGTAAACTATCAAAATGGTTGTTTTCATTTTATAAATGTTTACTTTTATTTATATAATTCTATAAAATAAAATCTTGATTATTTATATTATCTATTTATAATATTGTAGTCATTCGAACATTATATATAATTAGTTTGATGATGTATCATTTTAGTAAAAGAGATTAATTATTTAATTTAAAAAATATTAATTTAATTTCAAATTCTAGATAAAATACTAATCTTGTCCTTAAAATTTAGATAAAATATTAAGGTTTAATAAAAATTTTAGTTCTTGAACTATACCTCAAAATATGATTTGGTACCTAAAGATTTTTTTTTTGCTAACAATAGGTGTTTAACGTTTTCACCGTTACACTTTTAGGTATTTACCGTTATATTTTTAATTTTAAAATTTTTAACAATAAAAATATTAATTTTAAAAAGAAAAAAGAAAAATAAAAAATCCCTCCCCTCATCGTCCCTCTCCCTCCCATCCCCTACCGCCAACGATAAAGGATCACCATCAGTCGAGTTTTGTTTGAAGCAGAACGAGGAACTCAACAACGACAGTCGTGTAACGTACGAATGACTGTTGCCGTCAACATTGTCGGAAAACAAAAACGAAAAACCTAGAAATCTGGCGACATTCACAACATTTTACACGATGAATGATGTAGTTTCATGGTGGGTGGGATTGAGTTTTAATCGCGGCAACGAGACGGTTCTGATGGTGTTAACAGTGACGGTCACGGACCGACAACGACCAATTGACGTGCGGAAGATATAAAATTGGAGTTTTTTAAAATTATAATATTAAGTTTTTTAAATAAAAATAAATTTTAAAATTTTGTATACATGACATGTGTTAGGTAACAATAAAATTTAACGACGTTATGATATAAACACATAAAAATGTAACGTTTAAAACATTAGACATTTATTATTAACAAAAAAGGTTTTTAGACACCAAATCGTGTATTGAAATATAATTTAGAAACTAAAAAAAAATGTATTAAGCTTTCTTATTTAAATCTATCAACCACTAAGTGTTTATTAAAGTGTCTCAATCACTATGTTCTGCATTAATAACGTGGATCGATATAATTCATTTATGGTACATGAAATTTATACATCTAATTGCATCAAATGTTATCCAAATTAGCAAATGTAGGCAAATAATTTGTTGCCGCGAACAAAGCGAGGGGATTCACCCCCGTAAATATCTATTTCATAGGACATGCGCCGGCAATTTTTTTTTTTACACTTTAAAGTATATGAGAAATTATTTTTTGAAGTAAAGTATTTATTACAATGTTTATTAAAAGTCGTCTAGAATATACAACGGCTTCTGAAAGTCATTTAAAATATAATTTTTTTATATTCACACACACATATATATATATAATAGGGATAATCAAGTGATACTGTAACAATCGTCTGATGAGTTAAACATTTTCTAGAATACATATAATCCAAGTGACTTTCAATGAATACTTTAATAAAAATCCTAATTGAAAAGAATAATTTTTACCCTATATGATCAAAAAAAAATTCTAGCACATTATTAGAACAATTTTGCCTAATTTGCCATCAACGTTTTAAAGGACTGAAGTGTACACCAATGGTAGGAGGCTAAAACCGCTGGGCCGAATGCAAACATGTCTGGGTATTTAAGCTTTGCTGACCGCTGTTTTCTGAACTGGTTTAAGTTGTCGATCAAATCCTTGAGACATATCATAAATAAGTATATTAAGTATATTATTCTTTTAATAGTCTAAAGTATTTACAAGATAATGTTTGTTTAAAAATTTTATTAGTTATTAATAATGGACATACCGTATATACACAACTATTCGAACCCATGTATTCTAGAGAAAATATTTTTTTTTGCCATTGAAACTACTTGATGAATTTAAGGATGCAAATTCAAGTGTACTAAAAAAACATACATTATCCTCGGATTGATTACTCATTACACAAAAAATATAATCAATAAAATATTAATATTTGATTTGGTAACATTCCAACTGAATTTGTAACGTTAATTTGGTTAAAAATAGCAAAAGAAAACGTGTTTAGATCTTCAGTACCACTCATCAGTTTTAAGCCCAGATGATATTATCAACCATGCGATTTGTCAATAAACACAAATATTAATCAGGGTGACATTGTTTCAAAAACCTTGCCCCTATCTTATTCGTTATAGACCCAAAAAATAGAAATGCTGTAAGAGTTAATACAAACATGCCAAATTAGGGAAAGTTATATACAGGTCTAAGTCAAAAACTGGAAAAATACATGGCCAATATTTTCCTTGGCACCAAAATAGCATCAACCCGCCACAAGGATGGTCAACAGAGTCAGCTTACAGGTCCCGACAATGATCGGATGACTTCACAATCCATTAGTTGGACCTGCAGAAGATTTTTGAGGCACAGTTGCAGTGCTTACTTCCATTTCCATGTCTTTGACACTAGAGCTTAATGAATACGATGGATCACCTTCCGCATCATCATCTTCGTCCTCAAGGAAAGAACCTTTGCTTCGCAATTCCTTTATCTTCAAAAACTCATCATAGTGGGCTTTTCTAAGTTCCTGAAAACTCATACCACTCCGATCTGTTTCGGCAGAAGAAGCTTAAAACAACCAACCATAGATTGAGCACAAGACAGCAAATCAAAAACAAAGTAATCAACCAAAAGACGTAACGTGGATTGGGAATTTGGACGTGAATGAGCAATGTTGAACCTTCTCTGAGTGGAACCGAGTAAATGTATGATTTGAGACATCTTATTTGTTTCTGTTTAATTGCTAAATAATTGAAATAGCAGTAGAGAAAACCAAGGGGAAATGGCACGACAAGATGACAATTCCTAGCTATAAGGAAAACCAAGCTGTAAGCCTTTTATTGACGTTCAAGGTTGTGAATCTTTCAACCAGGTACAACAGTGGGTAAATCCTGAGTGTCAACTATTTTTTTAGAAACAATTAAATATTATTTTAAAAAATAATTATAACTTTTATTTGGAAAAATTTGTGATTTTGAATTGATTTGGATTAAATCGAAAGGGAGTCGCCATCAATATTTGAGTTAGGTAGGTCGAATACCTAAAAACGTCTTTTAAAAACAATTTTAAGAAATATCGTTTTAAGACAAAAATTTGGTATGCTTTTACCAAAGACTCAATTTTACGAGTTAGAGAGTTGATTACGCGTGGGGAATTATAAACACCCCCACAATGCCCAAAAATTGGTACTAAATCGTTTACATGTTGTCGTAATGGCGGAAATTATGAATTCACATCGATAATTAAAATTATGATTCATTTACTAAAGTTAATTAATTTGCTTCGAATTATTATTATTAGGGAAAATTCTTTAACTTGAAAAGAAATCTTGAGATTAGCAATCCTCCATTGGGAAAGTTATATCGTCTATTTCTTATCTATAAAGAATATTCCCTCCTCGATAAAAAATGTGTATCGAATATAAACTAAAAATTGATATTTGCGTAAAATTACATAAATTGTTATTTAAAGAAAAATGCATTACATTATTTGAATTAAAACAAATTAATCAGCGCTAAAAATAACTTCAATTTGTTTCAAACTCTCATTTCGTTCGAACGTCGTATCGGATTGCAACACTTCGATCAAGTGATACTTTCCACGCCCATTTTACAAATATAGCTCTTGAAATATTTGAGCAAGTGACATTTAACAAACTATTAAATAAAATAGCATTTAATAATAAGTTAAAAAATATGTACTTTACTTTACTACATAAAACACATAAATATCCATACACATAAACATATAAATCTAAATATTTAAAATAGCATAACATGCATAATAATGTATATAACAAAAATACACCGATCTTAAAGTGTGTAATGTGCAATAAATAAATAAAATAGATATCAAACCAACAAATCAACAGGGGCTAGACAGGTAATAATCCATTTATATTTTTAAGCTGGAACAATGATTAATTTACAAATACTGAAATACAAAAGGGACTGATAACCTAAATAAACCAAAATCAAACGAATAATAAACACAAATGACTAATATGAAATAAAAACAACCTACTGGATCAATCGAAATATTTAACCAAAACATTAAAACATATACATGATGACTAAAACATAAAAATGGAAACATAAAAGGCTCGAATAAAAAATATCCCATTTCAATTCAGATCAAAATACCATATTACAAACTCAGGGGGCTAAACTCACAATTTTCCCCTAATATAAGAAAAACACAAGATTAATGGGTGAAAAATGACACCGTTTTGTGCGTAGTACATAAGGCCAAATAAGGCCAAATTCGGCCATAAATCTCATTTATTTCATTTCTTCAAAAATAGAAAGAGAGAGAGAGAGAGAGAGAGAGAGACTCTCATCGGAGAAGGGAGAGTTGACCACCGCCAACGACGTACGATGATTGGAGAGAGAAAACCACCAAAAGCTTATTCCCTTCACCCCTAATCCGATTCCCAACACCTTATACCCTAAAAACAACCCTAGAAACCCATATCTAAGCCCTTTACCTCTCGAAGACTTTGTAAACTGATGGTTTTTGGACTTCCCCACTGGCTACGAACCAAGGTATGAACCTTCTCACTCTCTACTTTCTTCAGTTTTTCCTCTGTTTCATCTTTGTTGTTTTTTTTTTAATTTCGAATATGATTTTTGTTGGTTTTTTTTTTGTTTTCTTGCTCTATTTTTTTCCTCTGATTTTTCTCTCTCAAACCCTGAATGGTTTCCTTAATCTCTCTCTATTTTTCTCTTTCTTTTTAATTTATATCCATGCATGTGTGATATTTGTGATGGATTTTTTGTCCTTTAATCTGATGCTGCTACATGACTAAATCTCATCGGGAAACTGTTTTTTTGTTTTGTTCTTAATTTTTTAGCTTTTCTGACTTTGGTGTGACTTTCTATCACTGTTGATGAGGGTGGCGGCTCTGAGATGGTCGAAGGTGGCATCAACAGCGTTTAGGCGGCGACAATTTATAAGGGTTAGGGTTTTAGACCCTAAATGGCCATTGATCTAGACCATTGGATAAGTCTATATCAGACAGCCCCTGATGGTGCAGTGCTGGGGCAGAGATGGGAAACCCTAGCGGGTATGGGTCTGGAGCTAGGTCGTTTCGGGTCGGCCGGTTTCATATTGGGCTGCTGGATTGGGATGTAATCTGGCTTGGGGATTGGGCTTACAACAAAATATGTAAAATGTAAATAATAATAATAATAATAATAATTTTTAGACCCGGATAAAAATGGGTGTCTACGGCTGTCCCTCATTGCACATTCTTGTGTTAACAAGAATAGGGCAAAGACGAAAAATACAACCAGTTTTTGTCTGGTTCTCTTTTTTGCTTTGAAAATTTGATATGTTTGTTGTTGGGGACAACATTGCACATACGTGATGAAGAGTTCTGGTCGTCTAAGGATGACACGGCTCCTACGTGATGAAAAGATCTGGTTGATGGATGACATAGTTCCTACGTAATGAGGACGGTTGACCATCTTTAGGAAGGGTAGTAACATGGTTCCTACACGATGAAGATGGCTGGTTATCTAGGGGTAACACCACTCCTACGTGATGAGGAGGTCTGGTCGGTAGATGACACGGTTCCTACGTGATGAGGACGATATGCCATCTTTAGGGATGATAACATGGTTCCTACGTGATGAGGATGATTGATTATTTAAGGGTGACATGACTCCTACGTGATGAGGAGATCTGGTTGATGGATGACACGGTTTCTACGCGATGAGGACGGTAAGCCATCTTTAGGGATGATGTTTTAAGAGAAACTGTCTCAGGAGAGACAAAACTTGTTTCAAGGGAAACAGACTCAAAGATTTTTTTTTTTATTTCAAGAGAAATTGTCTCAAGAGAGATAAAACTTTGTTTCAAGAGAAACAGACTCAAAGTTTTTTATTTCAAAAGAAATTGTCTCAAGAGAGATAAAACTTTGTTTCGAGGGAAACAAACTCAAAAACTTTTGTTTCAAGAGAAACTCTCTCAAGAGAGACAAAACTTTGTTTTAAGAGAAACAGACTCAAAGATTTTATTTCAAAAGAAACTGTCTCAAGAGAGACAAAACTTTGTTTCATGGGAAACAAACTCAAAGATTGTTTTTGTTTAAAGAGAAACTGTCTCAAGAGAGACAAAACTTTGTTTCACGGGAAACAATCTCGAAGGTTGATGTTTCACAAGAAACTGTCTCAAGGGAGACAAAATTTGTTTCAAGAGAAACATACTCAAAGATTATAAATTTTGTTTCCAGTGAAACAACTTTAGAAGAAAATATGTCTTTAGCGAGACAATGCTTTGTTTCGAGAGAAACAATCTCAAAGGCGATAAATAATCTACTTGTTCCTGCATGTGGAGGAAAGGCCTTCAGAAGATCTGATCGTTCACTTCAGGATGTTGAATCTCCAAAGATGCCCCAATATTCATCATTTCTTTCTTCAACACTGATTCTAAGCACGACCTTTGTGTTTGAGAGCCACATCTCAACTACCAAGATCCACTCAAGAGAGATTGTCTTGTTTGAAAAACGTTTTTCTTTTTCTTTTATTTTCAAAAGTTTGAAAATTCAATTAAAAGGATGTTGAAAAATGTTTAATCAAAGATTTTGAAAATATTGCCCATTTCATGGTTTTACAATTGAGGTAAATCATAAAACAAGAGTTCATTGGATATTAAAGAATTAATTACACATTTAATCCTTCAATAAATTATAGCCAATTTTACAAGTGTCAAGATTAATGCTATTTTTGAGGTATGGTTAAGTAAGGAAAGGATAAAAAAGTCTCAGGTTATTGTCTTTGGTCAAAGGTTTTGAATTCTTGTTTCTCTGACATTCACTGATCTGATAGGGTAGCTTGTATGCTCCTCTACTGGAAGTGTTCTCTGACTCCCAGCTCTCATGATCATATTCGGGTGTGCGATGCCTTATCAAGGGATTTGTGAGATCACCTTCTATGCAACAGTTGCACAGTTTTTTATATTCAAGTTGTCTTTTCAGGTTTTCAACTCGAATCCTCCTTTGGTTTCAAGACATTATTCAGAATTTATGTCTTGAACCCCCATTTGTTATTATTTTTTCATCTATCATGCATTAAAGATTTTACAAAACCTTTTGTAAATAAAAGATTAATCCTGATGGGAAGGATGAAATCTGAAGATAGTCTCTTCTGTTTAGAAATCCATGTATAATTAGAAGGGACTTTTTAGGCACATAATGTAGGATGTGGTTCACGGTTATGAAAGAAAGGAATAAAAGGCACAAAAAAGTGTTTAAAGGTTATTGAACCAAGCATCAATTCATTCTAATGCCTTTAATCTTGTCTTGCTCGTTTTGAATCTGCTCGTATGTGTCTTATATTTTCTCTTGATGTTTTATGATATTCCGATGAATTGATTCTGGAATGATTGTGCTTGATCAATCTTATGGTTTGAAGCTTGATGCGTCATTTGACTCGAGGGACTCTTTGCATGTTCTTCTTGTTTTGTTTTTGCTCTTTGCTCTTTGCTTTTTCTTTTGCTCTTTTTTCTTTACTTTTTTCTTTGCTTTTTTTTTCTTTTTGTTTTTTTTCTCTTTGCTTTTTTTCTCTTTGCTTTGATTTGATCTTCACACTTTGCATTCGGTTCACCTTTCGGTATCTTATCATGATTGATGGTCTTCAATCATGCGAGAAAATTTTCTTCACCTTACCCTCTAATGTGGAGGGTGATCCTTGGTTAGGGTTGAACCAGAAGAAAACATAATTTAGGCTCAAAGGGGACACAAGGGATATATTTTCTCCTTTTGTGAAGGGATAATGAAATAAAATCGTTCATCATTTCATACAAAGAAATCCTTGCAAAAGAGGTATCCCTAGGGGGATAGATTTTCAAGATTAATTTTTATTCACTTGAAAACAATGTAATTAATGCATGATAAAATTATTTTGAATTAATTTTTTTATTTTTTCTTCTTGCTTCTAACATGTCTCAATTGTTCAGGCTTATCTTCCGGATATTCGAGATACACCACATTGTGTCTTCTTGTAGGAAGGTTTACGTTCAAGTGAACATCTTGTACTCAATGTCTTCAGGTTTTATTGGTAGAAAAATACCAGTTTTGCGTCTAAGAAGATGATAGTGACTTTATTGGCTCAACGAAAGATATGAGTATGACTTTTTGTGTCTTGAAAAGATAAAGGCAATGTTTTAAGGTCTCAAAGAGAGGAAATGTCAAAATTTGGTTCTTTGGTAGTGACCATGAATTATTTCGGGTAAAGAATCGAGAGATTTTATTTCTGGTTTAAGAAGGGATATGAAAGGTCTAATCTTGCCATATGTCAAAAACATAATTCTTGAAGAATTAAGAGAATTCATAATTCATTTGATATTCGAAGAACTAAAGATTAAAACTCATTCAATTATTCAACCTTAGAAGGTAATATAAATTCAATCATTAGAAGATTAAAAATATTTAAGAAAATATTAAGGACAAAACAAAAACAAGTTCAAACAAAACAATGCTCTTAATGCAAGTGATAGATGCAACACCCCGTCATTCTTTGATTATCCATGCCCCCGAATCAATCAGATTCTGGATCTTGCGCTTCAGTACCTTACAATTCTTAGCAGAATGTCATGAGCTTCTTATGTGATAACTGCATGTGGTATCAACATCGTAGCCCTCAGGATATGGGGACTCTATTCTCAGATCATCCTGGAAAGCTCAGCCATATGACCGGCTGAATAGGCTCCCACCGTACTGTTTTCAGCTTCTTCCTCTAATTGTTCAAATCTTGTTCCTATTCTCAATGTGGTATCACGTGATCAGGACAACTATCATCTAATTCTCCATGAATTAATTTCATGTTTTCATGAATGATACATGTGAAAATGCTTAAAAAAATGAAATGCAGATGCAAAATGCAAAGATGCAAAAAGATTGATCCCAACGATGAATATCATAGAACAATTTTCACCAGAAATAAAAGCCTTCACATTACAAGACAATCCACTTTACAGAAATGCCTTCGCTTAGATGTTCAGTCTGAAGTGGATCACTACTTCGTCTCGGATCTTCTTCCTTGAAAATAATACCACTCAAATACTCTGTAACCTAACTCCGTTAATGCCCCGACGGTGCTGAAGTCAGTGCGTCGCTCCTTGATGGTTAGTGATGGAATAATCGTAGATAATACTCTACTACTGGATTACTCCTAGGATCATTGGATCATCATTTCAGTCTCGAATATTGCACTATCTTCGAGCAAGTCTCATTCTTGTATTCTGAACTTCTTTTAGCCCTCAGTGCATGTCTGTGTATACGACTGCTTGATTGAAAACTTTTACCTCTTCTTGTGAAAAAAATTTCTCGAATATCCCCTTACAGATCAACACTTTCACATTATGTTATGCTAATGAAATGCGATGAAAAAATGATGAAAAATGATACAAACAAAAGAAAAGAAATAAATTAGTACAAGTAAGATAATTGATACAATGAAAATATATTATCTACAGATAAATATAACACTTACCCAATCATGATATATACCCGAGCATGCTTTCAATAGATAACAATCCTACCCGGACATGTTTTCTACCAACAGTGATTTATTTTCAAGAAATTGATCCTAATCGCATGGTATCTAGTTCGCATGTTGTTATTCAACAGAATTTAAAGCAAAATGAAAGGTTCAGAAACGCTCCTCCTTTGTGTACACTTATTTTGGGTACCTACTGACGGACATAAGTTCGGTATGGCTATATCTAGGGTGACTATTCTACTGTTCACTATATGCATAGTTTCGGCTCTATGAGAACAGGGTACTCAAATCGTCCTTGATGTCGGTGCCTCATTGGGCTGCCAAACCCTCGATCCTCGCCCATTATAGGTTTCGAACTGAACGAGTTCAGTTTGAGGGAATTTACTGCCTTATACTCATACGGGGAATAAATCCCTACGAAGGTATAAGGTATGTATCCCATGGGTTATTTGCCAAAACTCATACGAAGAATAAATTCTTACGAGAGTAAAACATTCACCCTGACTTATTTGGATCGAAGCTCGGGTCTAGAGCTTATGTTATGAAAATGCACGTGATGTGTGAGAGGAGGAACATACAAACCTTTGCCTCTAAAGAAAAAGAAAACTCTCAAGAGAGAGACTTGAACACTGCTGAAAATAAAGATTTTAAAAAAATTAGTATCAGAATTAAAAATGAAGAAATTAAAAAACCTCAATAAATGGATCATAAGTTAGCCATAGACTCGAACTTATAATTTTCACCACTACGACAATGTGTAAGCGACTTACAGCCTGACTCTCTAAAAAAAGTTCCCAGTGGAGTCGCCAAGCTATCATAACTATTTTTTAGAAACAATTAAATATTATTTTAAAAAATTATGACTTTTATTTGGAAATATTGGAGATTTTGAATTGATTTGGATTAAATCGAAAGGGATTCGCCATCGACCTTTGAGTTAGGTAGGTTGAATACCTAAAAACGTCTTTTAAAAACAATTTTAAGAAAAATCGTTTTTAAGACAAAATTTGGTATGCGTTTACCAAAAACTCAATTTTACGAGTCCGGGAGTCGATTACTCGTGGGGAAGGATAAGTACCCCCACAACGCCAAAAAATTGGTACTGAATCGCTTACACGTTGTTGTAATGGCGGAAATTATGAATTCACATAAATAATTAAAATTATGATCCATTTACTAAAGTTAATTAATTTGCTTTGAATTATTATTAATAGGAAAAATTCTTTAACTTGAAAAGAAATCTCGAGATTAGCAATCCTCCATCGGGAAATCTATCTCGCCCATTTCTTATCTATAAAGAATATTCCTACCTCGATAAAAAAATGTGAATCGAATATAAACTAAAAATTGACATTTACGAAAAATTACATAAATTGCTATTTAAAGAAAATTGCATTGCATTATTTGAATTAAAAGAAATTAATTAGCGTTAAAAATAACTTCAATTTGTTTCAAGATCTCATTTCGTTCGAACGACATATCAGATAGCAACACTTCGATCAAGTGATATTTTTCACGCCCGTTCTACAAATACAACTCTTGAAATATTTGAGCAAGTGACATTTAACAAACTATTAAATAAAATAGGATTTAATAATAAGTTAAAAAATATGTACTTAACTTTACTACATAAAACACATAAATATCCATACACATAAAAATATACATCTAAATATTTAAAATAACATAACATGCATAATAATGTATATAACAAAAATACATACACCGATCTTAAAGTGTGTAATGTGCAAAACTAACAAAGCAACAGAGGCTAGACATGTAATAATCTATTTATATTTTTAAGCTGAAACAATGATTAATTTACAAATACTGAAATACAAAAGGGACTGATAGCCTAAATAAACTAAAATCAAACGAATATTAAACACAAAAGACTAATATGAAATAAAAACAACCTACTGTATCAATTGAAATATTTAACCAAAACATTAAAGCATATACATGATGACTAAAACATAAAAATGGAAACATAAAAGGCTCAAATACAAAATATCCCATTTTAATTCAGATCAAAATACCATATTACAAATTTAGGGGGCTAAACTCACAATTTTCCCCTAATATAAGAAAAACACAGGATTAATGGGTGAAAAACGACATTGTTTCGTGCGCAGTACATAAGGATAAAATCAGGCCAAATTCGGCTATAAATTACATTTCTCTACTTTCTTTAGAAAAGTGAGAGAGAGCTCTCTCTCAACTCTCTCATCGGGGAAGGGAGAGTTGGCAACCGCCAGCGACCATCACGACGGCGGACGGTGGCCGGAGAGAGAGAAAGCCACCAAAAGCTTTCTCCCTTCGCCCCTAACTCGATTCCTAACACATTATACTCTAAAAACATCCTTAGGAACCCAGATCTAAGCCCTTCACCTCTCGAAGACTTTGTAAACTAGTGGCTTTTGGGCTTCCCCACTGGCTGCGAACTAAGGTATGAACCTTCTCACTCTCTACTTTCTTCTGTTTTTCCTTTGTTTCCTCTTTGTTGTTTTTTTATTTCGAATATGATTTTTGTTATTTTTTTTGTTTTCTTGCTCTATTTTTTCCCTCTGATTTTTCTCTATCAAACCCCGAATGGTTTCCCTGATCTCTCTCTATTTTTCTCTTTCTTTTTGATTTATATCCATGCATGTGTAATCTTTGTGATTGATTTTTTGTCCTTTAATATGATGCTCCTACATGGCTAAATCTTCTCGAGAAACTGTTTTTTTGATTTGTTCTTAATTTTTTTTTGCTTTTCTGATATTAGTGTGACTTTCTGTCACTGTTGATGAGGGTGGCGGCTCTGAGACGGTCGGAGGTGGCAGCAGCAGCATTCAGGTGGTGACAGTCTACAAAGGTTAGGGTTTTACCCTAACCGTTGGATGGGTCCAGATCAGACGGTCCCCTGATGGTACGGTGCTGGGGCAGAGAAGGGAAACCCTACCGGGTCTAGGTCTATAACTGGGTCGGTTCGGGTCGATCGGTTTCATATTAGGCAGCTTAGGGATTGGGCCTACAACAAAATATGTAAAATGTAAAATGTAAATTAAAATAATAATAATAATAATATAATTAATAATATTTTTTAGACCCGGACAAAAACGGGTTTAAACAATCAACTTCCGACCAAATAAAAAAAAAGAATTACTTTCTTGAAATGATACTTTTACAAGGTAAAACAACAAAGGGTACGACTAGGCAAGTGAGCTAGCACAAATTAATTTGGTTTCCCCTCAAATTCCAAAGAATTCCACCATAGCCTGGATGGCCATCCTCAATAGTTTGCTTACTTAAGATGTGTTAGTCTGTAGGGGAAAGAGCATAAATGGTTCTTGTGTGTTCTGCCAGGAGCTAGAGACTAGAAATAATCTCTTGTTTGAATGTGCCTTTGCAAGGGAGATATGAGGAGAGATCCTCAGACTAAGTAAGTTGGAAAGGAGTTGGAAACTGGAATCTGGAGCTGGCTAGGATAGTCTCTAAGCTGAAACAAAAAAGGCCTTATTTCGATTGTCCTTAGGCTAGCATAGAGTGCTCACATTTACCTAGTGTGACAGGAAAAAATGACAGTTCACTCGGCAAACAAATTCAGATCAGGAGGCCCTTGCAAAAGTGAAGGAGCTGGTTAAACTTAGATTATCAGGTTCAGGAAAAGTGGTCCAAAAGGCTATTTGATGCATGTGGTATAGTTAGTGCTTAGTAAGAATTTATCAGTGAACTGAAAGTACATTTTGATCTGAAGTGCATATAGTTGGTTCCTTGTCTGATTACAGTTCAATTGCAGAAATATTTCCTTTGCTTTGTTTGTAGATAGTATCTTGCTAGCAGATTGTTTACTTTGTAGCAGCTCTGCTGCTTTTCTGGATAAATGCATATAATTTATTCAAAAGAAGAAAAAAGGAAGAAGATAAACTGATAAACCAGTCATTAGAAATGCTAACCCTCGTAAAGGAAAGTAAAACATTTTTAAATATGCCAAGGGAAAAGGAAAACATAATAACAATGATTAACAAACCTTCTTCGTCAGCCTCATCCTCAGAAGATGTCCAGCCACTAGATTGCCCAGTTGTTTTTCTACTCGAGGAAGCTACATCCTTCAAAACAGAGCGTAATTCCTCAGCATCCATAGTATGACCGATACAATCATTGAAACCATGCCCTACGGGAGACAAAGACCCTACTACCAAGATCCAGTTTACAAGGTGAGAAATGTAATTGGATTTTTAGAATAAAACTCTAACCAAAAGCAGAAAAATATTTAAAACAAAAAAGAACAACACCATTTTTGAATATATACACATTCTATGCATGATATAATAGGCTTATGAAGGTAAACACTACGCATACCATCATCATCATCAATCATGGGGTGGTACGGCGTCTCGGGTTCTGTTATTTTCTGCCTTAACAGGTTTATTTGCTTCGATTTCCACCAGATTGTCCTCATTCCATCTTACACGTCTACTGTTACCCCAACAAAGAATTATTTATTACTTACTAGATCCAAAACACAGCATAGAAAAATGCGACTCTTAAAAAAGAAAGCAAGAAAAATTCTTTCTTCAGTAGTAAATTAAAATAAAAAAGGGAGCATAAAAATGAATAAATATAATGAAAAATGGGAATCTACTACAAAAGCAGCTAATAATAAGACCACTTGACTCAAGAAACTGGATTTGGACTCTAGCCATAGCCTAGAGGTAGTAATACAAGGCTTAATTTTAGATGTGTTTACTAATCGTTCCTTATGACTGCTATATCTACAAAATGCATGTTCACTCATCACATCATATAAATAAATAAAATGGACACATTTATCCCATTTCCACTGGAGAAATAGAGCCATTCACTGATACGTTTTAAGAGCCTTTCTTAACTGAAGAAATACCTCACGAATCCTAATTAATTTGAACAATTTGTATGGTGAAATGTTAGAAAAAACCACCTGGAACTACTTAGCTGAAACCTAAATAGGGAGAATAAAGGCAAAGAACTGAAGCGGAAGAACTTGAAATTGTTGAGAAAAGCAAGAAAATGATTCAAACATGCATCAACTTCATATTAAATGTTATGGCGAAAAATGGTAAAACAATTTTTTTTTTATATAAAATGTTAACATTAACCACCAATCATCCCATTCCATCCCCTTCTAAAATGCAAATGGAAAGGATAAACGAAAAACATGGAAAATTCTGATTTACGTCATCTGGAAAACTCTTTGGGTATAAGCAGCAAGCTTCAAATAGTCCTGATCCACTGAAACATTATAATAATCACTTTATCTACACCAGTACATGGAAAATGAAGCATCCAAAGTCTAGACTATTTGCAAATAAGACAGAGTGATATGATGATTCATACTATAATCAGGCTGTTATTTTATGTAAAGCCCAAGATAACAAGGTAAGAACCAAACCTGAATGAGCTGAAAGGAAAACAATGTTTTGAGTGGATAAAAAATGTGAATTGAGAAATTAGGTACTACCATACTAGAAAACACCAGAGGTCAAGACTCAGATACCGATTTGTGTATGAAGGCTAGCTATTCAAACTCCAGAGAAAAACTATCCAAAACATCATAATAAAAAATGCTAACAGTGCCATGTGTGGGAAAATTACACAGAAGTATTGATGCAGCATCCAAAATTTGTTTAATTTAATTTAGTTATGTGAAAAGGATATTATAGAACTCTTAGTAAGAGTTTTAGTAGAGAGTAAATATGACTTTAGTGATTGTTTTATTATAAATACCGATCGAAGTAATTAAAAAGCACATATAGAATTAATCTATATGCAAAATGGACAATGTCTAAAAGTAGGAATCATCAGAGAATGAAACCGAACTCATGCACATAAATTAGACAACTGAGAAACTGAAAAATCCTAATTAAATGAATGAAATACAACTAATTAAACCTAGAATGAGAAGAACAATGAAGCAAAAGTGTGAAATTGCATAATAAAAAGGAAATCATAATCCATTGAACGAAGTGTAAAGAAAAAAGTAATGCAATCCATTTGATTCATCCAAGGATCCGCCATTCAACTACGTTTGGTTGTTGAGAAAATGAAGGGAAAAGATACAATAAAAGTCTAAAACGGCCACATTAATTCCAACAATCATACACAAATCCAATAAAGAGTTCTCCATTTTTTCCATTTTCACGAAACCGATTTCAAATGGAAAGAAGAAAAACAGAAAGAAATTCGCACCTTTTGATCGCCCTCTTAACAACCAAAGTTGCGCGAAAATGTTGTGTTTGAGCAGGGCCTTCTATTTCTCCCGGCCGTAGATTAGATTTTGTAGATGTTTCCCATTTCTGCCTTCTCGTTTATGTTTTATCCATAAATATCGTTTAGAAATAGAAATCATTTGAACTTTTTTTTTCTTCATTTTTTATTATTTAAATTTAAGTTTAAAAATTGTGTGCAATACCTAATTTAACTAATATTAATATTAAGGAGAAGCATTTATTGAATAATGATTTAAAGGTCAAACCAACTTAGATCTTGCCAGGTAAGAGAGATGGGATCCATTGATAGGGTTGTAAATGAGAGGAGACAGATCGCGAGTTATTCGAGATCGACTCGGTCAAGGCTCGATAAATACTCGGATCGAATGGACTCGACTCGAGCTCGAACTCGACTCGAATTCTTAACGAGCCGAAACGAGCTACTTGATACTCGACTCGAAAAGCTCGTGAGCAGCTTAAAAATATAATATATTAAGATTTTATTTTTTTAAAATAAATTATTAATAATATTAACATTTATGTGTTGTTTTTTAAAAAAAATACAGTAAGATTTTCATGTATTTAAGGTTCAGTTTCGAGTTTGAGGCTTCAATCTAGTTAAGTTTAAGATTTTTTTTTTCATTTTGAGCCTTTTCGAGCTGCTCACGAGCTTCAATTCAGGATTTCGAGTTCGAGTCGAGCTTAAAAATTTTAAGCTCGCGAGATTTCGAGTCGAGTCGAGCTGCATTTCAGAGTTTTCGAGTCGAGTCGAGTTCAGCGATACTCGAGCTCAACTCGGCTCGTTTACACCCCTATCCATTGACGTGGTTCAGGGGCGATACTGCAATACGAAAGCTGAGGTACGGAAGAGGCTGTAGAGACTCGTTTTATCCGAGTTTTTTAAAAAAAATTAATCGAACGTTTCAGCACCGTCAAACCTTCTGGAAGCCGTCATTGTCATCACTTACATCATCAACAACAAAATATCAAGCGAAAGTAAAAAAATACACAATATTTTCAAGCATGTTGAAAAAAAAAATAAAAAATATACAAATCCGTTTATATAACCCGAAAGAAAAAAATGTAATGAGAGATTGGATTCGGATTCAAAAATCAATAAAGCAAAAAAAAAGTTCAAAGATTTTTCTGGTATTTACGTTTATTTTATTTTTTTATTAGCTTTTGAAATAAAAAAAATAATAACAAAAAGAAGGGAAAATGGCATTTTATCGTTCTGTCAGAGCCTCGCCGGCGTTCGGAGTGTCGGTTCGTTGATCCAAACGGTGAGAAGAAGCGTCTCGAGGAGGGGAGCAGCCTATTGAAATTTGGACCCGATCCAACGACGGACAGTGGAGATCAGAGCCTGGAAAAGCTGAGTCATCTTTGGTCATTTCACGACGTTCGGAGCGCCACTGACGAAAAAGAGCTCAGATCAGTGACCACTGCGTCGAGACGAGTCTCTCGGCAAATTTTGGTGGCCAACGGCCATTGAAGACGGAACCGGGGTGCAACAGTCAAGAGAGTTTGTTGTTTGCATATTTCTGGGATGATTCACGTAAAACAGGGGATATATTATGTTGGTGTAGAAAAAGGGTAAATCATGCATCAGGTCCCTGGTTTTTAGGATATTTCTGCTTTGTTCGCCTAATTTAGGCTCAAATCGCATTTAAAGTCCTCCCAGTTTCAGCGTGTTTTATGCTTTGGTCACAGTCAGGGTAAAATCACTTTTAAGCTCCCCGTATTTTAGTTTCTTTTGCATTCTGGTTATTTACTTTGTTATTTGTTTCGAATATGCATATTGGTTTTATTAAATTTCGATTTGGTCATTATTTTTGCTATTTTATTTGTTATAATTTAGTAGTTGTTTTATTATTTGTTACAGTTTGATCAATTGACCTTTAGTTTCTAATTTATTGCAATTTTGTCATTCTGTTTTATTTTATTTTAATTTAGTCACTATTAGTTTATGATTTAGCTAATGTTATTTTAATTTTTATATTTTAGTCACTAATTTATATTTTTATTCGAATCTGACCTAGAAATTTATGCATATTTTATTTTGGTCACTAATATAAATTATGTTCTTTTATTTTGGTCTTTTAATTTTATAATAATTTTATTTTAATCACGAATTTTGTGTATTTGGTTTTTTTTAATTACTAGGAGATACTTTAACATTTTTTCATTTTTAGAATAAAAATTATTATTATTATTATTTCCTAATTTTTATATATATTTTTTATTTTTAATTTAATCTTCTAAAATATTTTCTTTTTGTTTAGCATTCAATATTTTATTTTACCATCTAATATTTTGTTTGATTTTTCAGTAGTAATTTCAATCGATAAAAGGTAAGTAATTCGAATTGAATTTTTTAATTTCAATTTAAATTTTAATTTTCGCAATTAAGACAACCGACAAATTAAATGGTATCGAAAGGACAGTTCAAGGGTGTTAATCCTTCCTTGACTGTAACAGACTCCTGAACCCGTTTTAATCGAATCTTTGTAAACACATACTGGTTTTTTGTCTTAAAAATGATTTTTCTTAAAATTGTTTTTAAAAGACGTTTTTAGGTATTCGACTTACCTAACCCAAAGGTCGATGGTGACTCTTTTTCAAATTATATTCAATTTAATTCCAAATCACCGAATAATTCAAATTAAAAGTCGAGACCATTTTTAAAATAATATTTAATTGTTCCACCCGAAAAATGGTTATGACAGCTTGGCGACCCCGTTGGGTACATGTAAGTGAGTCAGGCCGAAATTAATTTTCGGTTGTCTTTTTAAGTGAAAATTACAAATTTAAGTTTTAATTTATTTATTCGATTCTAATTATTTATCTTTGATTATTTTCTCAAGTAAATAGTTGTACTGACGTTTTTTTCAATGATTTCAGATTTTCAAATTTTTTATCTCAGGCTCTATACCCGAGCAAACCTTTTTTAAGTGGGGATGAAAGTGATGCATTCGTGAGAATTTATTCTCCGTGCGGGCCTAGCAAGTAACCTTCGGGATTCATATACCTTATGTCTTCGTGTGAATTTATTCACCGTGCGAGCATAAGGGAATGTATCCTCTCGAGTTTAACTTAGTCCACATGAGCTTGTAATGGGCTTAGGACTAAGGGTCTGGCAAGCCCAAGGGGGCACCAGCAAGGAGAACTCAGGTACCTTCTTTAGAACCTAAACCAGGAGACTGCAGGGAATTACAGCCTACCTCAAAATCTCATTTCAAACCCTAAGCTGCTTTGAGACTATTTCCTACTTTATTTTCTGTTCCAAGCATGTGAACTAGAAATTTACGCGGTTAGGACTAATTCAAAATTAAGATGTGGGATAAAGATCATGTCCGGGTAGGAATAATAAGCATGTGGGGTAGAACTTTTTCTCATTATCATTTTGATTATTATCTTATCTCACTAACTTTTCCCCCTTTCATTTTTGTCTTCTTTCATTTCATTTTATTTATTTTTTATCATATACATCATTCAAAATAGGTGTTGATCCACCAAAAACGTGTTCGTTAAACATAAAAAATTTGCATTAATGGACAAAGGGGTTATAATACAAGAGATGAAAAGCTCAGACGTATGGCTATGGTCAAAAAAGACTCAGAATGAGTCGGGTTTACACCAAGCACATCAAAAGTCAACTTTTCCAAAACAGGTTGACAAAAGTTGCATGGGCAAGACGACAAAAAGGTTACTGACCTGGGGAGTCCCTTCAAAGACAACGAGAATAAGATGACAAAGTGATAGCTGAAACTGGAGGCCATTGTTGACGAATTCAAGAAACAAGCAGATAAACTTAGGATAATTTCTATCGATAGAGGTTTCCAATGGTGTTTTCGTTAGGAACAGACTTAGTAAGGATGAAAGCCAGAGATGCAGTCATTCGATACTTCTGGGAACAAGTACAAAAAGTAGCTCGTCACTTGCACGGTTTAGCAAGAGAAACCGAAACGGTTCGACAGGGTATTCAACTGGTGACAGAAGAAGATGGAAGATGAATCAACCTGTCAGAAGCTGTTCGGGGTCTGAAGGAATATACATTTAAAATGTTTTTTGTCTCTTAAGAAATAACACTTTTGTCCCCCAATAAGGATTATTTATAATAATAGACACATTTTTGGATCAATGCCTTGAATATTTTATGCATTTTTACATTCTGCATCTGCATTTCATTTTTAAGCATTTTCATGAACATGAAATTTCTTCTTAGAGGATTCGATGAAGTGGTCTTAACCACTGACACTACATGAAAGCAAGATTTTAATAATTAAAGAAAAACTAAAATCAATACAGTGGGAGCTTGATCAGCTGGTTGTAGGACTGAGCCTGCCAGGATGATCTGAGATAAGAGTCCCCATATCCTAAGGGGTACGATATTGAAGTTGTGTGCAGTTACCACATAGGAAACTCTAGACATTCCTCTGAGAACTGTAAGGCACTGAAGTGCAAGATCCAAAACCTGATGGATTCAAGGGCATGAATAATCGAAGAAGGGGGCATTGCATCTATCATTTGTACTTAGAGCATTGTTTTGTTTGAACACGTCTTTGATCTTTCATATTTACTTAATTTTTTAAACGATTGAACTTATGCTACCTTCTAAGGTTGAATAATTGAATGAGTTTTAATCTTTAGTTCTTCGAATATCGAATGAATTAAGGATTCTTTTAATTCTTCAAGAATTATAGATATTTGACATATGACAAGATTAGACCATTTTTATCCTGTCTAAAACCACAAAATAAAATACCTTGATAACTCATGGTTACTACCAAAAGACCAGATTTTGACATTACCACCCTTTGAAACTTTTGAACATTGTCTTTATCTTTTAGATACACAAAGAGTCATACTCATTCCTTTCTTTGAGTCAATTATGTCACATCGTTGTCTTTTTAAACTCAAAATTGACATTTTTATACCATTAAAACCTACGACATTGAGTTGTTCATTTGAACATGAATATTATTCTAAGACACAACTTGGGGCATCTCGTAGGGAACTTGAACATTGAGACATGTTGGGAGAAAGAAGTAGAAAGAAGAATTCATTCGAAATAATTCTATCATACATTAATTACACTATTTTTGTATGGATAAAATTAATCCTGAAAATCTATCCCCCCTGGGGGTACCTCTTCTGTAAGGACTTTTGTGTATGAGATGATGAACGACTTTGTTTAATTTATCCATAAATGTATATATATATCCATTGTTGTCCCCTTTTTGAGCCTATAATATTTTTTCCTCTGATTCAACCTTAACCATGGATCAACCTCCACACTGGGGGCAATGTGGAAGAAATCTGCTCATATGAGTGAAGACATCAATCCAGATGAGATACCAAAAGGTAAACCAAATGCCAAGTGTGAAGATCCAATCAGAACAAAAAGAGAAAAACAAAAGGAAAAGTGAAGAAAAAATAAGACAATACACATATACAAAGATTCTCTCGATTCAAATGACGCATCGGGATTCAAATTATGAGATTGATCACGCATAATCATTCCAGAATCACTTTACTCAAAGATCATGGACCATCTAGAGAAAATCAAGAGAAACACATACGAGCATATTCAAATTGAGCAAGACATGATTGAAGGTATCAGAATGAATTGATCCTTGGTTCAATACCCTAAAACACTAGTTTGGGACTATTTACCCTTTTCTTTCATAACCATGAACCATGTCCTACATTACGTGCCTTAAAAGTCCATTCTAATCATACATGGATTTCTAAACAGAAGAGACTATCTTCAGATTTCATCCCGCCCATCAGGATTAATCTTTATTTGCAAAACGTTTTCTAAAATCTTTAATGCATGATAGAGAAAAATAACAAAGGGGGTTCAAGACGTAAATTCTGAATGACGCCTTGAAACCAAAGGAGGATTCGAGTTGAAAAACTGAAAAGGCAGCTCAAATAAAAAAATTGTGCAGCTGAGACGATCGCACAAGTTCCTTGATAAGGCATTGCACAATCCGAGTGTGGCCATGAAAGCTGGGAGTCGGAGAACACTTCCAGTAGGGGAGCAAGCAAGATACCTCATCAAAACAATGAGCATCAAAGAAACAAGAATGTCAAACCTTTGACCAAATACAATAACCAGGGACTTTTTTATCCTTTCCTTACTCAACCATTTCCCAAAGATAGCTTTGATATTGACACTTCTCAAATAACTATAATTTATTAAAGGATTATCAATGTAATTAATTCTTTGATATCCAATGAACTCTAGTTTTATGATTCGTTTCAATTGTAAAACCAAGAAATGGGCAATATTTTCAAAACTTTTGATTAAACATTTTTCGAAACTCTTTTAATTGATATTTTCAGAACTTTGAAAATAAAAAAGAAAGAAAAACATTTTTCGAACAAGAAAATCTCTCTAGAGTGGATCTTTTTAAATGACATGTGGCTCTCAGACACAAAACTCATGCATAGAATCAATGTTGAAGCAAGAAATGAGGAATAATGGGGCATCTTTGGGAATTCAATATCCTGATACGAATTATCATATTTTCTGAAGGTCTTTCCTCTACATGCAGGAACAAGCAGACAAAAATGAGACTCCATCCATGATTAGTTCATATTGCATGCATCTTAGGCATACTTAAGAGCATCATATTTGCTATTTTTTTCACATACATAATGTTTGTAGCTTTTAGAGTCAAGTTTTGACTCCAAAATGGAAGATACCCGATTTAAGAGCACCTTCAACAAAAGACCTTCGAGTTCAATTACACTTAGCTCAAATGCACATCATTTGCAGCATAGCTCAAGGAAAAAAGGGTTATCTGCCAACAAAAGACTTCGAGTTCGATTACACTCAGCTCAAAGGCACATCATTTGCAGCATAGCTCAAGGCAAGAATGACTATCTGCCAACAAAAGACCTTCGAGTTTGATTACACTCAGCTCAAAGGCACATCATTTGTAGCATAGCTCAAGGTGAGAAGGGCTATCTACCAATAAAAGATATTCGAGTTCGATTACACTCAGCTCAAAGGCACATCATTTGCACCATAACTCAAGGCGAGAAGGGTTATCTATCATAAAAAGATCTTCGCGTTCGATTACACTCAGCTCAAAGGCAGATCATTTGCAGCATAACTCAAGGCAAGAAGGGTTATTTGCCAACAAAAGACCTTCGAGTTCGATTACACTCAGCTCAAAGGCACATCATTTGCAGCATAGCTCAAGGCAAGAACGGCTATCTGCCAACAAAACACCTTTGAGTTCGATTACTGTAACATCCTCCATACCGGGTTAGTGATTAAAGTGTAAGATTTTAAAATGTCAGTGATCAAATTCAATTAATCGAAAAGTGAAGGAATTAATTAAAGATGTTAGGTAGGATGAATTATTAAGTGAATGAGAACTAAAAGGGTAAAAGGGTCATTGAGAAAAGGTAATAATTAAATAATAGATAATGGGTATTATAATATCCAAGTGAAAGAAACAAGAGTTTCCAGATAACTCTTGATTCTTCTTTCTTCTTCAACGTAAAGAGCCCAAGCTAAGGTAAGTTTAATTTCTCTTGATTAATCCTTCAAATTCAAGCATGGTTTTAATTATGGAAGCCTTAAGAAAGATTATAGAAGGAAAAAGAGTTGTAGAAACTCAAAGAATTGCAAGTTAAGGGAGATTAAAGGTTAAAAGCCATTGAATGAAATATTGGATTAGAGGTCATAATAAGAATTTGAAGTTGGATTTGACTTGTTATCAAGCTAATTAAGAAGTATAAGGTGATAGAATTAAAGTTAGAACATGTTGGTATTTGAGTATGATTCTTGAATATCATGTAAAAGATAGGATTTTGAGTTTAAGGAAGTGATTATGTATTAGAAACGAGTTTAATTATGTGTATGAAAGTTAGGAATATTAAGAGAAGTGAAGTATGAGGTATGGAGCTAAAAATAAAGGGATTTTTGAGTTCAAAAATGTAATTTTGGGCTAGGGGAATCGGTACCCATTCAAGGGGAACCGATACCCCTTCAAGCGAATAAAATTTCCAGAATGTCATGGGGGAACCGATACCCCCACAGGAGGGAACCGATTCCCCCTAAAGGAAAATTGTGAATATGGGTTTAATAAGTTCGTTTAAGTTGCTAGTATCAAATTACAAGGTGTAGGTATCTAATAATTGTCTTAAAATGTATAATTATGTAGATTCAGAGCCTAAACGAGTTCCAAAATCATTGGCAAGTAAGATCGATAAAAGGGAAGATAAGAGATTGGAATGGACTAGTGAGGCCAGGTGAGTGCATACAAGTTAGTTTATGATGTTTAATGGAAATAAGACTTGCGACGAGTCTATTTCCTATATTATAATGCATTAATTTATGATCATAGGCATATGTTTGATTTGGATATATGTGATATATATTACAATATGTGTTAAATGATTGTGTTAATACATGTATTGTGATAAGTATATGAATTAATATGAATGGTCTATATGATTGCATGGGAATGTGAAATAGGTTATATGATAAGTGGCCATACATGTTAATAGTATAAGTGATCAATTATAAGAATTTATATAATAGATTTATATGACTACATGAGAAAGGTGATGAGTTAAATAAGATTAGACTATAGAGTAATATGAGAATAATATATTAGTGAAGGGAATTGAGTATAAATGATGATTCCAAACCATAAGATAAGTATTTACTTATAGGATAATATGATATTATATGAATATAACATATAACTTTATGAGGAAGAATTGAGTGTTATATGATTTAGGTATGAAAATGATCTATGCGTAAGTAAATTACGTGATTATGTGACTATGTGTGAAATAGAGTAAACTAGGTAAGTATAAGGTATGTAAATATATGGCTATGGAACAAAGTATGTAATAACACAATGTTATTTGATTTATGATTTTGATATGGGCATGGATACATGAAATGGATATAGGTTATTATATATGTTACATGATTATACGCATGTGTGATATGTGCTATGAGATATGCCCAATGTGAAATGAAATAAGCCAAGTGACTATATGAAATATGTGATTGTAAGATCAATGATTACACGTACATGTGGTACGTGACAGAAAGGAAATGATATGAATAAGTAATGTGAACTGTTAAATGACAATGCCCATGTTATGTGTCATGAGAGCTAGGGGTATAGTTGGCATGCCAAGAGTCGAGGGTCTATGTGGTCCTTCGGGACATTGTGGTCCTTCGAGACATATATGTATTCTTTGGAACATGTGTGAAGTCTGGTAAGACACATACTTGATCCTTGGCATATGTATATGATTCTTAAGGAATGATATGTGGTCCTTCGGGACATTGTGGTCCTTCGGGACATATATGTATTCTTTGGAACATGTGTGAAGTCTGGTGAGACACATACTTGATCCTTGGCATATGTATATGATTCTTAAGGAATGATATGTGGTCCTTCGGGATATTGTGGTCCTTCGGGACATATATGTATTCTTTGGAACATGTGTGAAGTCTGGTGAGACGCATACTTGATCCCTAGTATATGTATATGATTCTTAAGGAATGATATGTGGTCCTTATGGACATTATTATATGGCACTACGGTGCAATTCTACGCGGCACTACGGTGCAATTCTATGTGGCACTTCGGTGCATTTATATGAGCTGTGGTGACAGCATTAGTGCACAACCTCCATAAACTCACATATCTATAGTTCTCACATATGTATATGGGCTAATCAAGAGATATAAACAAATATATGTTAGTGATATGATAAATGTTATAGAAATGATATGATGTTGTGTGTGTATAGTGTTTGATTGAAAAGGCTAAGCATAAAAGTATGTGATTACATGATGAACTGTTAATGATGAGTTATGTGTATGTATGTATTTACTGTAATTAATCTGATATGATTTTATATGATACGAAGAAAGCATGTAATTTGGTATAACATGATAGAACAGAACATGCGTGTATTGATATATGTTATAAAGTGCATTATAAGTTTTTATGCCTCACTAAGTCTTCGACTTAGCGTGTGATTATTTCACACGTAGGTTTCGAGAAGAGTAAAGAGTAATGCGGAGCAAGACAGGTCAGTTCTCCTTACCAAATGTCAAATCAGAAAATATATGTACTGTTTATAGAGTGTAGTTGGCATGTAGTCTAAAGATATAAATTGTATGAACTCTGATATATTTTGTAAACATTTTGAATAAGTTAAATGTTATCAAAGTTTTTAAATTACTCACTATTTTATACGAATAAATGTTTGAAAAGTCAATGTGACACTTCGGACTCGTATCCGGGTCGGATACGGGTTGGGGGTGTTACATTTAATGGTATCAGAGCTAAGGTTTAGCCGATTCGCGGCATAAACCGAAGTCCAAAGTGTCATAAAAGGTGTACATGCCAACATAGATTGAAAAATTTCTGATCTGATAGTGTAAGTAATATGTTGTCTTGCTAATAGAATAAGAATAGTTTAATACAGTAGAAATCTGATCGTGATAATTTCGAAGTAAGTGAAAGGTGATATTCCTGATTGTGATAGCTATTCACCTGCCCTGGCCAGGCAGGATGAAGAGCGGACACCTCAGGAAATGCCTAGTAAGATCAAAAGTTGATTTCAGAAAGCTGAAATCATATCTGAATAATGATAGAATGTTTTCATTGTTTTGAATCGGAAACACGATATAGAGTAGTTTTGTTATTATGTGGATAAGATAGAATATGGCGAACAGGTGTCACCATAAGAATGTTAAAAAAATCTAATGACGTGGTGAGTACGTATAGAAGAACTCAAGGATAAATGCATCAGTGAAAAGTGTATAAGATGTATAAAGTCAGAGCTTATGAGTTTGAAACGAAGTGATAGTATTGCGCATAAACAAGAGTATGTTTATGATAAGGGTTTCCAGTTAAGATGGAAAGAGTTAGCATTAGCTAACTAGAGTATGTGATAAAAATGTACTGGAATTATAAGATTATAAGATATTGTCAGGATATGATAACCAAATCTGCAATGGATCTGGATACAGTTGCATATTTGGATCATAGTAATGTGGTATAGTAAAGGAAAAGGAAGTAAGAATTTGTATATTTAAGTAAAGCTGAGGATTGATAAGAAGAGTCTGAGAATGTGTATATCGATGATCAGATTATAGGACACAGGAAGTCAGAATGTTGAGTTTGAGCAAAAGAAATTTCAGGATGTATGAGAATAGAGGTGAAATTGATAAGTTGAGTAAGCGAATTTTGAGATAATTTAGATTGGAAAGGATGTATATGATTGGTATAATAGGGCTTGTGCCCTAGATTGAACAAAAGTTATTATTTAGCTCTCAGAGTAAAGGTGCTAGAGTTATAAGATTGGAGGAAAGATAAAGTGGAGTTAATCAAATATGATATGAATCTGGATGTGGTTATGTATCTTGATCATACCGATATGATGTAGGCAAAGAGATAAACATTGGTATATTTTAAAAAGTGGCTTTAAAGAAGAAAATACAAATACAAGAGATGATAAAGAATAAAGATCGGTAGAAGAAATAGGGATATCAAAGTTATGAGGATGCAATGAAGATGGTTACACAGAGATAAAAATAAGTGATAAGACAAGAGTATGTGAACATGGAAGGAAAGATATGATTTGTATATAAGAAGATTTTGATAATAAAAGGATAAATGGATAAAGAAATGAAAAGATGGTGTTTAAATGAGTAAATATGATAAAGGGTTATAAGGAAGTGCAAATTATAAGTTTGATTAGAAGTAAGAAAAGTATGTAAGGTTATATGAAGAGATTATGTGTATCGTAATACAGACAAGGATGAAAGAATGAGTAAAAGTTTGGATTATGGTGAATTAATTAGAAAATGAGGAAAGAAATGAATTGATTGATTTTTTTTGATTTTTAGTGATAAGAATTGATGTTACTGACTACAGGATAAGTAACATTATATAAATGGAATCAGAGTTATGAATTTGAAACAAAGAGATAGTATTGCGTATAAGAAAGAGTGTGGAGATGATAAGGATTTGTACTTTAGAATGAAAGAGTTAGCGTTGACTAACAAGATTTTGTGATGAAATTGTATTAGATATAGTTGTATATTTTGATTACATAAACGTGATATAGTGAATGAAGTGAGGATTTGTATAGAAGTGTAAATGATAAGTTCGATATAGAAATATGAAAAGTGTGCAAGGTGATGTGAAAATATTGTTTGACTCCTTAAAGTATATGTTTAATCACAATTGAAGAAGATTTAAAGTTGTGTTTTGGTCAAATGATGACGAAATACAAGTTGGTATGGTTATAAGGTAATTAGAGAGTTATGAAGAAATAGATGGATTTATGATATAGAGTGATGAGATGGATGTTACTGTCAACGTGATGAGTGACATTATATGGAATTTTAGAAAGGTCAAAGGAAAAATGCATAATCGAATGAGAGAAAAGACAACAATGGATTGGTATTACTGGTTATTGTTTATATGATAAGCAACAGAAGATGAATGTATAAACGAAAAAGATAGTTGGAAAACTAAAGGATTGAAAAGTAAGTTTCTGATGATGACAAGAAAGAATAAGTCAGAGAAGCAATATAAGAACATTAGAAGATATGTTCTTATTAAGATGTGCAGTGAAAATTCGAGGACGAATTTTCTTATAAGGAGGGGAGATTTGTAACATCCTCTATACCGGGTTAGTGATTAAAGTGTAAGATTTTAAAATGTCAGTGATCAAATTCAATTAATCGAAAAGTGAAGGAATTAATTAAAGATGTTGGGTAGGATGAATTATTAAGTGAATAAGAACTAAAAGGGTAAAAGGGTCATTGAGCAAAGGTAATAATTAAATAATAGATAATGGGTGTTATAATATCCAAGTGAAAGAAACAAGAGTTTCCAGATAACTCTTGATTCTTTTTTCTTCTTCAACGTGAAGAGCCCAAGCTAAGGTGAGTTTAATTTCTCTTGATTAATCCTTCAAATTCAAGCATGGTTTTAATTATGGAAGCCTTAAGAAAGATTATAGAAGGAAAAAGAGTTGTAGAAACTCAAAGAATTGTAAGTTAAGGGAGATTAAAGGTTAGAAGCCATTGAATGAAATATTGGATTAGAGGTCATAATAAGAATTTGAAGTTGGATTTGACTTGTTATCAAGCTAATTAAGAAGTATAAGGTGATAGAATTAAAGTTAGAACATGTTGGTATTTGAGTATGATTCTTGAATATCATGTAAAAGATAGGATTTTGAGTTTAAGGAAGTGATTATGGATTAGAAACGAGTTTAATTATGTGTATGAAAAATAGGAATATTAAGGGAAGTGAAGTATGAGGTATGAAGCTGAAAATGAAGGGATTTTTGAGTTCAAAAATGTAATTCTGGGCTAGGGGAATCGGTACCCATTCAAGGGGAACCGATACCCCTTCAAGCGAATAAAATTTCCAGAATGTCATGGGGGAACCGATACCCCCACAGGAGGGAACCGATTCCCCCTAACGGAAAATTGTGAATATGGGTTTAATAAGTTCGTTTAAGTTGCTAGTATCAAATTACAAGGTGTAGGTATCTAATAATTGTCTTAAAATGTATAATTATGTAGATTCAGAGCCTAAACGAGTTCCGGAATCATTGGCAAGTAACATCGATAAAAGGGAAGATAAGAGATTGGAATGGACTAGTGAGGCCAGGTGAGTGCATACAAGTTAGTTTATGATGTTTAATGGAAATAAGACTTGCGATGAGTCTATTTCCTATATTATAATGCATTAATTTATTATCATAGGCATATGTTTGATTTGGATATATGTGATATATATTACAACATGTGTTAAATGATTGTGTGAATACATGTATTGTGATAAGTATAGGAATTAATATGAATGTTCTATATGATTGCATGGGAATGTGAAATAGGTTATATGATAAGTGGCCATACATGTTAATAGTATAAGTGATCAATTATAAGAATTTATATAATAGATTTATATGACTACATGAGAAAGGTGATGAGTTAAATAAGATTAGACTATAGAGTAATATGAGAATAATATATTAGTGAAGGGAATTGAGTATAAATGATGATTCCAAACCATAAGATAAGTATTTACTTATAGGATAATATGATATTATATGAATATAACATATAACTTTATGAGAAAGAATTGGGTGTTATATGATTTAGGTATGAAAATGATCTATGCGTAAGTAAATTACGTGATTATGTGACTATGTGTGAAATAGATTAAACTAGGTAAGTATAAGGTATGTAAATATATGGCTATGGAACAAAGTATGTAATAACACAATGTTATTTGATTTATGATTTTGATATGGGCATGGATACATGAAATGGATATAGGTTATTATATATGTTACATGATTATACGCATGTGTGATATGTGCTATGAGATATGCCCAATGTGAAATGAAATAAGCCAAGTGACTATATGAAATATGTGATTGTAAGATCAATGATTACACGTACATGTGGTACGTGACAGAAAGGAAATGATATGAATAAGTAATGTGAACTGTTAAATGACAATGCCCATGTTATGTGTCATGAGAGCTAGGGGTATAGTTGGCATGCCAAGAGTCGAGGGTCTATGTGGTCCTTCGGGACATTGTGGTCCTTCGGGACATATATGTATTCTTTGGAACATGTGTGAAGTCTGGTGAGACACATACTTGATCCTTGGCATATGTATATGATTCTTAAGGAATGATATGTGGTCCTTCGGGACATTGTGGTCCTTCGGGACATATATGTATTCTTTGGAACATGTGTGAAGTCTGGTGAGACACATACTTGATCATTGGCATATGATTCTTAAGGAATGATATGTGGTCCTTCGGGACATTGTGGTCCTTCGGGACATATATGTATTCTTTGGAACATGTGTGAAGTCTGGTGAGACGCATACTTGATCCCTAGTATATGTATATGATTCTTAATGAATGATATGTGGTCCTTATGGACATTATTATATGGCACTACGGTGCAATTCTACGCGGCACTATGGTGCAATTCTATGTGGCACTTCGGTGCATTTATATGAGCTGTGGTGACAGCATTAGTGCACAACCTCCATAAACTCACATATCTATAGTTCTCACATATGTACATGGGCTAATCAAGAGATATAAACAAATATATGTTAGTGATATGATAAATGTTATAGAAATGATATGATGTTGTGTGTGTATAGTGTTTGATTGAAAAGGCTAAGCATAAAAGTATGTGATTACATGATGAACTGTTAATGATGAGTTATGTGTATGTATGTATTTACTGTAATTAATCTGATATAATTTTATATGATACGAAGAAAGCATGTAATTTGGTATAACATGATAGAACAGAACATTCATGTATTGATATATGTTATAAAGTGCATTATAAGTTTTTATGCCTCACTAAGTCTTCGACTTAGCGTGTGATTATTTCATACGTATGTTTCGAGAAGGGTAAAGAGTAATGCGGAGCAAGACAGGTCAGTTCTCCTTACCAAATGTCAGATCATAAAATATATGTACTGTTTATAGAGTGTAGTTGGCATGTAGTCTAAAGATATAAATTGTATGAACTCTGATATATTTTGTAAACGTTTTGAATAAGTTAAATGTTATCAAAGTTTTTAAATTACTCACTATTTTATACGAATAAATGTTTGAAAAGTCAATGTGACACTTCGGACTCGTATCCAGGTCGGACGGGTTGGGGGTGTTACAATTACACTCAGCTCAAAGACACATCATTTGTAGCATAGCTCAAGGCGAGAAGGGTTATCTGCAAACAAAAGACCTTCGAGTTCCATTACACTCAGCTCAAAGACACATCATTTGCAGCATAACTCAAGGCGAGAAGGGTTATCTGTCATCAAAAGAGCTTCGAGTTCGATTACATTCAGCTTAAAGACACATCATTTGCAGCATAACTCAAGGCAAGAAGGGCTATATGCCAACAAAAGACCTTCTAGTTCGATTACACTCAGCTCAAAGGCACATCATTTGCAGCATAGCTCAAGGTAAGAAGGGTTATCTGCCAATAAAAAACCTTCTAATTCGATTATACTCAGCTCAAAGGTAAATCATTTACAGCATAGCTCAATGCGAGAAGAGCTATCTGCCAACAAAAGACCTTTGAGTTCGATTACACTCAACTCAAAGGCACATCATTTGTAGCATAACTCAATGTGAGAAGGGTTATCTGTCATCAAAAGACCTTCGAGTTCGATTACACTCAACTCAAACGCACATCATTTGCAGCATAGCTTAAGGCAATAAGGGTTATCTACGAACAAAAGACCTTTGAGTTCGATTACACTCAGCTCAAAGGCACATCATTTGCAGCATAACTCAAGGCAAGAAGGGTTATCTGCCAATAAAAGACCTTCGAGTTCTATTACACTCAGCTCAAAGGCACATCATTTGCAGCATAGATCAAGGCGAGAAAGGTTATCTGCCAACAAAAGACCTTCGAGTTCGATTACACTCAGATCAAAGGCACATCATTTGCATCATAGCTCAAGGCGAGAAGGGTTATCTGTCATCAAAAGACCTTCGAGTTTGATTACACTCAGCTCAAAGGCACATCATTTGTAGCATAACTCAAGGCGAGAAGGGTTATCTGTCATCAAAATACCTTTGAGTTCGATTACACTCAGCTCAAAGGCACATCATTTGCAGCATAGCTCAAGGCGAGAATAGCTATCTGCCAACAAAAGACCTTCGAGTTCGATTACACTCAGCTCAAATGCACATAATTTATAGCATAACTCAAGGCGAGAAGGGTTATCTGTCATCAAAAGACCTTCGAGTTCGATTACACTCAGCTCAAAGGCACATCATTTGCAGCATAGCTCAAGGCGAAAAGGGCTATCTGCCAACAAAATACCTTCGAGTTCGATTACCCTCAGCTCAAAGGCATATCATTTGTAGCATAACTCAAGGCGAGAATGATTATCTGTAATCAAAGACCTTCGAGTTCGATTACATTCAACTCAGAGGCATATCAAATTTACAGCATATCTCAAGACGAGAAGGGCTATCTGTCAGCAAAAACTAACGAGTTCGATTTCATTAAGCTCTATGACACATCAACCACATGGTAGCATCGAGAAACTACTTTCTGGTTGAAGTCGAGGTCTTTAAATCGAGAAGAAGACCAAAGCCCAATTTCAGGCTCAACCTGATGCCCAATTACAGTTGTTCTCCAAAAAAAAGATAATCGGACAAAAACTAGTTATCTTTTTCATCTTTGCCCTATTCTTGTTGACACAAGAATGTGTAAAGAGGGGCAGCTGTAGACACCCGTTTTGTCCGGGTTTTTTTTTAAAAATCAGTCAAACGTTCCAGCGCCGTCAAGCCTTCTGGAAGTCGCCATCGTCATCGCCTACATCACCAACAACCAAAAATCAAGCCAAAGTCAAAAAAATACACAATATATTCCAAGCATGTTGAAAAAAAACAAGAAAAAATGTACAAATCGAGCTATATAACCCCGAAAGAAAAAATGTAATGGGAGGTTGGATTCAGATTCAAAAATAATAAAACCAAAAAATGTTCAAAGAATTTTCTGGTATTTACGTTTATTTTCTTTTTATTAGCTTTTGAAATAAAAAAATAATAACAAAAAGAAGGGAAAAAATGGTATTTTATCGTTTACCAGAGCATTGCCGGCATTCCGAGGGTCGGTTCACCGATCCAAACGGTGAGAAGAAACATCTCGAGGAGGGGAGCAGAATACTGAAATTTGGGCCCGATCCAACGGCAGACGACGGAGATCAAAGCCTGGAAAAACTGTGCGGTCTTTGGCCATTTTACGACGTTCGGAGTGCCCCCTGACGAAACGGAGCCCAGATCAGTGACCACCGCGTCGAGACGAGTCTCTCGGTAAATTTTGGTGGCCAACGACCACCGGAGACGGAACCGGGGTGCAACAATCAAGAGAGTTTGTTGTTTGCAGGTTTCAGGGTTGATTCACGTAAAACAGGGGATATATTATGTTGATGTAGAAAAAGGGTAAATCATGTATCAGATCCCTGGTTTTTAGGATATTTATACTTTGTTCGCCTAATTTAGAGTCAAATCGCATTCAAAGTCCTCCCAGTTTCAGCGTATTTTATGCTTTGTTCACTGTCAGGGTAAAATCACTTTTAAGCTCCCCGTATTTTAGTTTCTTTTGTATTCTGATTATTTACTTTGTTATTTGTTTCGAATATGCATATTGGTTTTATTAAATTTCGATTTGGTCATTATTTTTGCTATTTTATTTGTTATAATTTAGTAGTTATTTTATTATTTGTTGCATTTTGATCACTGGACCTTTAGTTTCTAATTTATTGCAATTTTGTCATTCTGTTTTATTTTATTTTAATTTAAATACTATTAGTTTCTGATTATCTAATGTTATTTTATTTTTTACATTTTAGTCACTAATTTATATTTTTATTT
Organism: Hibiscus syriacus; assembly: GCF_006381635.1. Taxonomy (NCBI): domain Eukaryota; kingdom Viridiplantae; phylum Streptophyta; class Magnoliopsida; order Malvales; family Malvaceae; genus Hibiscus; species Hibiscus syriacus. The sequence continues at coordinate 10,646,375 of NW_024063059.1, read as the reverse complement.
GAATATGTCCTAAAAATTTATGTATGTTTTATTTTGGTCACTAATGTAAATTATGTTATTTTATTTTGTTCTTTTAATTTTATAATAATTTTATTTTAATCACTAATTTTGTGTGTTTGATATTTTTTTAATTACTAAGAGATCCTTTAACATGTTATTCATTTTAGAATAAAAATTATTATTATTATTATTTTCTAATTTTTATATTTTTTATATTTTTTATTTAATCTTATAAAATATTTTTTTTGTTTAGCATTCAATATTTTATTTTACTATATAATATTTTGTTTGATTTTTCAGTAGTAATTTCAATCGATAAAATATAAGTAATTCAAATTGAATTTAAATTTCATCCCAAAGAAGAAAAGATAAATTTAGCCCTTACCGAGTACATGACCTCTGATAGGAAAGTATGGAGACTTAAGTTCAGGGTAGTCGAGTAGTGCATGTCACATCCATAGGGTGTATCATCTCTGTCTTCTTTTAATGACTTTGTAGTAATTTCCATGACTTCTATTTTTTTATCGTCTCTGTCATTGGAATTTATGAAGGTTTAGAACTAGTGTAGCGGAGTAGTGTTGACTTAGTTTAGGTTTTAACTCATTTTGACTTTATTCCTTCTCGTTGCTTGTTATCGTTGACTATTGTGTATCATTCTCGTCATGGTTTCATCTTTTTAAATTTTGTCGGATCTAACGTTTCTGTCTATATACATAGATTTTTACGTAGGGATTCATTTGCAGGGATTACTTCCTATTACAGACGCGCATATGAAGACTGCATATGAAGACTGTTAATCTATGTATTTATATATTTATTTATACATGCACTACATTTTATCTTTATTTTTAAATTTTATAACTGTCGGAAGTCTTCCACGGAAATTGTTCTCAACCTGACATTGGGGACAGCCAACTACTCTACCCCTTACCCCAATTACATTTGGAAATATGATTTTGTTGTTGTTGTTGACAAACATCATAAATCTGTCCTTTGATGGCCATGAGGAGTGGCTTCTTGGGATCCGACCCATCATATTGCTTAAGTTCCTCCTCGGATACCTCGCCCAGCTGAACCGGAGGTGGGAGCGGCTCCATCTGCTCCTCCAAAGCCCTGGAGCGTTGATGGTGATCACCGGAGGACCCGAATAGACCCGTTATTACATAGTAAATGGCCCACAACACAGCAAGAACAGTGAAGAAAGTGGCCGGAGATAGACCCGTATACGCCGTTATCGCCTCCTTCGAAGTCTCCCACAATTGCAAAGCCATGGCTTAGATATTTCTCTTTGGTTCGGCGATTTTTTGTCTCAACTCAGAGTCAGATATTGAATCTTTCGGAGTTTGGTCTTAAAATAGTTTTAAATACTCTATTCAATGGATTATCATAAGATTCTTTTATTTTTATATACTTTTAAATAAAAAATATTAAATATTAAAATAATTATTTATAAATAAATTTTTAGTATTATAATCTCATTTCAATAATATAAAAATATGTTTTCACAAATTTAGTATTATGGAATGAGTGTAAATTAAATACTGGGTTGCAAGAATCAATTTACCTTAGTAGTTAAAGGAATCGTTGTTATTTTTCGAGGTCATTAGTTTGAGCACCAGCGGCTGCAGCAGGATGATTGAGCATAAATTGTCAGATGATTAAAAATATTTAAAACATATACTACTTTGTAATCACCTTAGCTTAATGAAAAAACTATTGAGTTTAAAGGAGGAAATAAGATATTCATTAGAAAAATAAATAAGAAATTAATCTCAATACTTTATTTTTATTTATCTAACAATCTTAAATTTATATAAAATTTAAAATATATTATATTATATAAGTAGATCACAACTCTCTCTCTCTCTCACACACATATATATATATATATATATATTAGAAATTATTCTCTAGATTTTGATGTCTAAAAACTATATCTTTAAAATGTGTGTATGTTTTAAATTAATTAAAAAATTTGAATAGATATTATTTTATAATCACTTGAAACTATATATATATATATATATATATATATATATATATATATATATATATATATATATATGAAAAATATAATATTCATATTCTAAAGAGAAAAATCTTTTCACGATGATAGGATTAAAAGAATGAAGAATTTATCTTCTTTAAATTAATTAAATTACCTAATCGTCCTTAGAATGGTAGGTTATATAATGTTTTTATTCTCTTTGTTTTATGAATTTTATAATTATATATAAGTAATATTTAATCAATAGTGCAATTACATTTTGGTAATATATCGGCCTCTTACATTTTAGTAGGTGTAATAATTCGTTTTATTATATATATTTTCTAATTTTTTCCGATTAAATAATTCAATTACTGAAAAACCTAAAAAAAAATCAATCATAGAAATGAGGGTAAAATAGTCATTTGACATATAAAGTCTGGTTGGTGACGAACTGACGGTCGAATCAAAATTATCCAATGTTACTTTACGCAGGTATAAACTTTTTGAGTAAACTAATATAAGGTCATTAAACTATTGTCTCGATTCTTTTTTGACCAATAAATTAAAGCTATTGTCAATTAGGTTAATGAACTTTTAATTTGATTTTAATTAAGCCATCAAATATTAACTATTGATAGAATTATAAACGTGATATTTAAAAAAATATGTAATAAATATTTGGTCATTATTATTTATATTATCTATTAATTTATTCTAATTTTAATTAAAAACAATTTAATAAATTTAATCTTTTAGTACAATGGAAAAAAAGTTATTTGGATGTGCTTAATCATTGAGTTAAGCTCAATATTTAAATCATAATTGATAATATATAGATTAAATTGTATTTCAGTAGAATTTAAAGGGATTTGATCTTAGAACCTAGGTGTAAGATAGAGACTTAACCACTAATCGAAGTTAAAATTTTATTTTTTATTTTTTCATATATATATTTATATTAAATTTTGTTTAATGTAAAATATATATATTTTTAACTAAACACTATATTTTTATTTTTATAAGAATATATATAATTTAAATATACTTTTAGTTATTAACAATATATACATACTCTACAAATGTAATTGTTTAAATTTATGACCTCAAGATAAATTACAGTTCATTTTATCACTAAAGTCATTTGATGAATTTCTTATATACAATTATTAAAATATAAAAATAGATAGAAACAAAAAAATGTTAATATATTCAATTGTTATATTTTTTGGGATTGTTGTTGTATTTTTTTTAAAATCATTTATTTAAATTATATGTATTTTTAAAAATATATTATTTTTTAAAAACTTCAATAAACTTTTCTGCATAATATTTGTTTAGAAAGACAAAAATTTTTTTGTATTGTTTGGATTTTTAAAAAAAACTAGTTATACATTTTGCAGTATGAATAAATTATAAAAGGAAAAATACCTTATTTAAAAAAATTATAAAATCTAAGATCTGTATGGATTTTTCTATTTTTAATTTTTTTTATTATAAAAAGGAAAAAATTAACATTTTTTGAATGAGGTTAAACAATGTGCATCCGGGATGAAAAATATAGAGATTTAGTTTGACAATAGAAAAATTCTTTAAATACAAAAATGATAAAAAATACAACTTTAATAATCAAAATATCATTTAACACTTTTCTAAATAAAATTATTAAATTAATCATAAATCTAATCATATTTATAACAACAAGGGTAAGTAATAATTTGAATATTTGTATTACGTAGACTCAACTATTATCATTTTATTGTTGTCTAAAGTATAGAAAATCACAAAGGTCCCTTCCATCTATCCATATCAACACATCATACAAAAAAAAAAAAATAAAGAGAAAGATGTCAACTAAGGACTTTTACACACTCTGAAATTATTGAGAGCCACAAAAGTTTCGAAATGCAAAAATTCAATTTGCTACCATGAATAAGATTTAGAGTTTTGAACCATATGCTTTGACATCCTAGTCCCTAATCCAAGCATTTAACATTTATTTACAAGACAACTTAGTAAGCTTCATTAATTTTTACAAATATTATTATTATGTGAGGTAAACTGTCGCATTAGTCATTGGGCTTTAATTTATATATCAATTAGATCATTAACTTTAAAACATTTCAACTTTAGCATTTAATTTCCAACATTATCTTTTTTGGTTATTAAATTGTTAAGTCATTAAAGCTCAGATGGTGTGGTGGTTTGGTGTTGATGTGTTGAGAATGAAGCTAACAAAATAATTTTTTATTCTACCTCATCATCTTTTTCATGGATATTAGGGGTTTCAAACCATTTTCAACCATCATAAAAATCATTATTCTTTGACGTCTTTTGCGATCATCCTAGATAGCGATGAATTTGTCTTGTCGTCCTCCATCACTTTATCGTTTAGATTTTCCCTAATACTCTTTAGAACTCATGAAATTACACAGAAAAATCTATCATTTATAAGATCTATAGACTTTCTCTATTTGAGGGCTTTGGACGTTTGCTTGAAAATTAAAATGGTGAGAAGCATTCTTTCAAGAAGGTGAACAATATTTCTTAAAACTAAGCTTATCAAATACTATCAAAGGAGATCAAAGCTTTTGAATGTCAAATCATTAAATAGATTTTTACGATTTTGATTGTGTTCCATGAAAAATCAATCAAATGAGAACAAAGAGAGGTAAAATCTCAATATTTTGTTACTAATATTGTCGCAAATTGCAATCGATGATAGACAACGATTGGACAACAACAATGATAGGAGTTGACAATATTTTGTAGAAAAAGGAGAAAGAAATCATGTTGTTAAAGATTTAACAATCCAGTAACAAAAAAGACAATATAAAAAAATTAGTGCTAAAATTGAAGGGTTTTCAAGTTTAGTGATTTAGCACACAAACTAAATTTCAATAGCTAACAAGATAATTTACCCTTTTATTTATTTAGGTAAATAATTTATCCCTTTTATATTTCAAAATTTAATGATAAAAAATGTATCCATTAATGATAAAAAACAAATCTCTCTTTAGCATCGAAAATTTTTATGAATGTTAGGAAAAATCTATAATGCTCTCAATTAGCAACTCTAATGTCCAATCAAAAATTTCCGAGGAAGCCAGAGCGGGACAAATGGATCCTCTAGATCCAGGAGACAACCATGATTTTGTGATGGTCGTGGATGACATAGCCGAACATTTGAAACCACCAGATCCTGGAGACGCTTAGGATGCTGAGATGGCCGTAGAGCCCGTGGATACAACAATGGAAACTCTTCCCTCCTACGCTTCAATTATGGATGGTATTTCCAATGATAAGGATCAATCCAACGCTAGCCAAGTTGTGGAGGGTAAAAACCTTGATTTAACGAATGAGGATCTTATAAATTAATGGAAGCAATTATATCTAAAACGGTGATCTTGAAGCTTTTGGATCATAACATCTGTAACATCCCAATCATCGGGCCAATGACCAAAATGTAAGAACTTCTAAACTTAGTGGTTGAACTAGAATAATGTGATAATTCAATGATTTATGGAGGAATTTTGTGTTGGGTATTATAGCAAGTATGGATGGTTAACAAGGGTAAAATGGTAAATTGTAGGGAAGGATATTTAACTGCTTTTTTATTGGATAAGTTTGTTGGAAAAGAGAGAAGTGTCTAGAAATACTTCCTTGCTTTTGTTCTTCTACGTGAGCTCCCCCTTTAAAGGTAAGAATTTTGGATTTTGTAGTTTTATTTTAATCTTTGGTTTGATAATGGAAATTTTGGTATTATATGAGCTTAAGAAAAGCTTATATAATATTAAAACAACCAGATGAGTGTTTTAGAGATGAATTTATAAAATGGGTTTTGAAATAAAATTTTGATTTGGAGTAGTTTTTGAAGTTTTAATTAGATAATTGACTTGTCAAGGATTACACTTAAGAGTTAAGTGTTAGATATGTCTAAGAACATGTTCGAAAATTTGGTTTGACTTTGAGATTCAAGTGTTCAAACTGGAATTGGGATAATGCGAAGTAGAAAATGAAGACTAATTGGTGTGGAAGTATAAGAGTGAGTTTTAAGGCTTATGGAGGGTTTATATATGAGAGTTAGGAAGGTTTTTGGGTGAATTTCGAAGTAAGAATGGCAAATCTGGGCTTGGAGTATCGATATCATTAGAATAATACTGATACTTCAAGGGCAAAATCTATGAAATTGTTAAGGGTAGTATCGATACATGTTGAAGAGGTATTGTTACTGTAAGGGGTAGTATCGATACCTGAAGGATGACATCGATACCTTGAAACATTGAATTCCAGATTGGTATCGGTACCTTGAGGAGGTATCGATACCCTTGATCATCGAATGCTACTTTGGTATCGGTATCATAAGGAGGTATTGATACCCTTGTAAGGAGGTATCGATACCCTTGTAGGGTAGTACTGATACTTCTAAACATAAAAGGGAATTGTTGGGTGTCTTACTTTCCAAGTTATTTTGATTCGATATAATTGAGTTAAAGAACGATATTGATTTTAGATTGTTTTGTGTAGTGATTGTACACAATTAACTTCCCGTCAGCTTGGTATTTTGAGTATCATTTTGAAAGGATTTAGATTAGACTTTAGTGAGACAAAAGTGAGTGCAACTTATCTTTCTTATAATAGAATTGAGGAAGGCTTGCGATATGCCAACCTCCGTGTTTTCGATCGAAAACTTTATATTTATTTTATGTTATATTTCAATGTTTTATTCAATTTACATTATACAAACTATGTTTTATGATTATATGTTATGGAAATGTGAGTTTTGAACCAGTAAATGTGAACAAACTTTATGAGAAAGAAACTATGTGAATAAGAAACACTTTGAATAATGATTGAACAATATTATATGATTAATAACCCAAAGTATATGTATGAGGATTAGAGGTATAGTTGACATGCCAAGAGTCGAGGGTCTTATGTGGTCCTTTGGGAGAAATATGTGGTCCTTTGGGACAAATATGTGGCACTTCGGTGCAAAATTATGTAGCACTTCGGTGTAAATTATGAGCTGTGGTGACAACATTAATGCACAACCTTATAGTACTCAAATACGTAGAGTTCTTGTAACATCCTCAATACCGGGTTAGTGACCAAAGTGTGAATTTAAAAAAAAAATTAGTGACCAGATTGGATAAATTGAAAAGATGAAGGAATTAATTGAAATATTTTATATAGGATAGTTTAGTAAATGAAGAAAGCGTCAAAGGGCAAATGGGTCATTGAACAAGGAAATAATTAAATAATTATAGTGGGTATTCTATAAACCCACGTGAATCATAATTTGGGAAATCAAGTTTCCAGATTACTCTTCTCTATTCTTTCTTCATCTTCATCTTCTTCTCCAACGTGAAGCACCCAAGCCAAGGTAAGTTGGATTTCTTTTGGTTAATCCTTAAAATTTAAGTATGGTTTTGGTTAAGGAAAACTTAGAAAACATGATGGAGATGAAAAAGGTTATAGAAACTCAAAGATTTGTAAGTTATGAAGGATTAAAGCTAAGAAGTGGATAAGTGAAATTTTGAATAAAGATGTATGAATGGATTTAGAAGCTGAAATCAAAGTTTGTATAACATGGAAAATTGGGTATGATTCTTAACTTTAAGAATTTGGATGAAATATGGGAGATTCTAAACTGCTGTAATGATAGAAATTAGTTAAAGTTTCTATAGATGGGTTTAATAGCATAATAAGAGTTGTATACATGAAAATTTGGGTGAAGTATAGATGATTTTTCGGATGAAACCAGTTTATTATTGACAGGTGCATCGGTATACTATGAATGGGTACCGATGTACTAAGACCAATTTTTAAGGTGTATTGATACACACTGGCAAACATCGATACATGAAAATTTCGAAGCTATTTTGGGTACCGATGCACCTATAGTGCATCGATATACCACTAAAGGAAAAATGAATTTTTGGTTCATTGAATTAGCTTAAGTTATTAATACCAAGTTATAAGGTTTAGGCTTCTGAAAATCGTCTCGGAATTTATGTTTATGTAGATATCGAGCCTAAACGAGTTCCGGAACAAGTGACAAGTAAGATTGATCGAGGGAAAGGTAAAGAGATATAGGTGAGTGCATATGCATAGCATGAATATAATAATATATTCAATTCTAGACTTGTGATAAGTCTAGATTTAATATCTTGATACATGATTACATTCCATATTATGATACATGACATGAATTCATATCATATGCATTATGTGACATGAATATGCAGTAAAAGTTATATGAGCTACGTGATAAAGGTATGGAAATGATATGTCTATGTGAATTATGAAAGCCCATGTTATGTAGATGAATAGTTGGTATGCCAAGAGTAGAGGGTCTACGTGGTCCTTCGGGACATATATGTATTCTTTGGAATATGTATGAGGTCTTTTGAGACACCTACTTGATCTTTTGTATATGTATATGATTCTTAAGGAATTTCTATGTGGTCCTTATGGACAAATCTTATATGGCACTATGGTGCATTTCTACGCGATCCTTCGAGACAAATTCTACGTAGCACTTCGGTGCAAATTTATATGAGCTGTGGTGACAGTATAGTGAACAACCTCACAGTACTCATATACCTCAGGTTCTCAGTATTGTATCATGGGCTATTGAACTTATTGATATGAATTCATGATGGATAATTTAATAAGATCATGGGTAAGATACATAGTTATGTGACTTACATGGATTGAATATATGATTTCATGATATTGCATTTCATTATGACATTTTCATTCTATTTTATTGTCATTATTATTATGTCTCACTAAGTCTATGACTTAGCGTGTAAGCGTTTTACACGTAGGTACCGAAAATCAGAAAGATCCATTATAAGGTCAGCAGAACAACATATCTCCACTTAAAGATCAGATCAGAAGTAAATTATACAATATGTATTGTTATGTGATAAATAGGTTGGCATGTAAACAAAGTCTTAAAATTAAGTATGTGTGCTCTGATCAAGTTTTGGAATATTTTAAAAGTATTTATGTAAATGGTAAATGTATAGTGATGAAAGTTTAATTTTTATGAGTTTTATATAATTTGATGTGAAGTTATTGTAGCAGTACTGTAGCAGTGCATCAATACACAATTTATATTCGATGTTTTTATGCAGCAGTACACTGTAGCACTGCATCGGTACACTGTAGAACTATTCATGATATTGTTCATTACTGGTTACAATACTGTTCATACCATATATTACTGTTCATAAAAACGTTTTTGCCTTAAATATCTATAATGAAACATAATTTAATAGTATATTATCGTATTTTGTAAGAATATTGTTTTAAAAAGTCAATGTGACATCTCAGACTCGTATCCGGGTCGGGTACGGTTGGGGGTGTTACATTTAATAGTATCAGAGTTACGGTTTAGTCGATTCTCGGTATAAACCGAAGTCTAGAGTGTCTTATAATGTATACATGCCAACAAAATAGTGAATTTTTTTATCTGATATAATAGTGAGTATGTTGTTTTGCTAATAGAATGATATGGTTGTGTCTTAATAGATGTCCAGACATGATAGTTCTAGAAGTGAAGCGGGAGATGATAGGCCCGCTGAAAGCAGTAATTCACCTGCCCTAGCCAGGCAGAGTAAAGAACATACACCTTCTGGAGTGCTTGTATCTGATCAAGATGTGTTATTTAGAACGTTAGATGCAGTATTGACGCGTTTCAAACCTCTTGCTCCATTAACTCGCAGAGTAAATGTAGCAAAGGAGTTGAGAGGATTAGGAGCTCTCGAATTTAAGGGAGAAACCGAGGAAGGTCCGATTGCAACGGATCTTTAGTTAAATAATTTAAAAATCATGTTAGATGGTCTCCACTATTCTGAAGTGGAGAAGCTGGATGGAGATGTGTCTTTACTTAGAGGAAAAGGTAGAATATGGTGGATGAATGCCACCATAAGGATGTCAAGTGATCAAGTAACTTGGACTCTGTTCTTAGAAGAGTTTAAGCACAAATACATTGGAGATTAATTCATCAGGCCAATGAAGCAAGAGTTAATGAATTTGAAACAGATGAATCACTCCGTATATGAATATGAATGTGAGTTTAATAAGGTGAGTCGATTTGCAGCTGAGCTTGTTACTAAAGAGAAAGACGCTTTTGAATTGTTTTTGGAGGGCTTGCATCATAGATTGAAAGAGATGTTAATAGTACTGAACTTGTCCTCGTTCTAGGAGGTGATTAATCGTGCTAAAGCTCTTGAGAGAGCTCAAAATGAGAGATTTGGGAACTCAAGAGTTCAGGCATCTAAGAGGATTAACGCTTCTTCAAGCACATCACTACCAAAAAGAGGAAGAGATTCGAGGTTTTAACCTCAAGCTAGATCTAAATCTATTGCAACCTCTGCTAGAGGAGCAAGTCAGGTGAGAGCGAGACAGACACAATTATTAGGATCTGGTGCTGGGAGAGCCACTCAAATTCAAGCGAGACAATGTGAGCATTGTGGGAAGAATCATTTTGGGACATATCGAATGGCTTCCGGAGTCTGTTTCTGATGCGGTGATGCCATACATTTAACCCAGATTGTCCATTAATGGTGGGTGAGTCTACATCATCTGAAATAAATGTTTCTGCCTCACAACGAGGACGAGGAAGAGGTAGAGGGAGGAACCAGTCTGAATCCTATGCATAACCTGAAATTCGCTCTATTGCACGGGTATACAATTTAAAGACAAGTGAAGACCATGATGATCCTGATGTTATAGCAGGTACTTTCTAATTGTATGATAAATTAGTATTGGTGTTGATTGATTCGGGTTCCAATTATTATTATAATAGCAGTAAATTAGTAAAAGAATTGAGAATTCCATTAGAAGCTACGAGTAATGAGGTGATAGTAACTAACCCTTTAGGGTACAGTCCTCGGGTAAATAAGATCTGTAAGGGATGTCTCATAAGGATTCAGGGAATTGAATTTCCTACTAATCTGATGAAACTACCCTTTGATGAGTTTGAAGTAATTCTGGGAATAGATTGGTTGTTTCGTTATTATGGGAATACTGATTGTAGATTGAAAAAGGTAACCCTGAAGAGTTTAGAACTGATAGAAGTAAGTGTGATTAGTGAAAGGTCTAATACTTTAACAAATGTAATATCAACGATGTCCACAAAGAAGTTGATGCTACAATGATGTCAGGGTTTTCTTGCAAATGTAGTAGATACAAGAGTTAAAGAAAAAGGGTTGAATGAGATTCCAATAGTAAGAGAATTCCTTGATGTTTTCCCTGTGGAGTTGCTAGGATTACCTCCAGATATAGAGGTAGAATTTCAAATTGAACTAATACCGGGAACTACTCCTATTGCAATGACACCCTATCGTATGGCTCCGAAAGAGTTGCAAGAATTAAAGAAGCAATTGAAAGAGTTGCTAGAGAAGGGATTTATTTGACCAAGTGTGTCGTCTTGGGGAGCTCCAGTGTTATTTGTTAAGAAGAAAGATGGTTCAATGCTTCTTTGCATTGATTACCGACAACTCAATAAGGTGACAATCAAGAACAAGTATCCCCTTCCTCGAATTGATGACTTGTTCGATCAATTAAAAGGAGCTTCGCTATTTTCAAAGATTGATTTACGTTTTGGTTACCATCAATTGAAGATTCAAGAAAAAGATATTCCTAAGATAGCTTTTCGAACGAGATATGGAATTATGAATTCATCGTGATGCCATTTGGAGTAACAAATGCACCTGCTGCTTTCATGTATCTCATGAACATGATTTTTCAACCATATTTGGACCAGTTTGTTGTTGTCTTTATTGATGACATACTGGTGTACTCGAAATCACATGAAGAGCATAGCACACATCTGAGGATAGTATTGCAAAATCTCAGGGATAAAAAGTTTTACGCTAAACTGTCCAAATGTGAATTTTGGGTAAATGAAGTAATTTTCTTGGGGCATGTGATCTCTGCAGATGGGATTAGGGTGGACCCTCAAAAGATTAAAGCTATAATGGACTGAAAAGTTCCAAAGAATGTATCGATAGTTCGAAGTTTTCTTGGACTTGTTGGTTATTATCGAAGATTCGTTAAGAATTTTTCGATGATAGTGTTGCCTTTAAAAAAGATGATGAGAAATAACGTATCATTTGTCTGGACTTCGGAGTGTCAACAAAGTTTTGAAGCTTTAAATAAAATTTTGACAGAAGCTCTTGTATTGGTTCAACCTGAATCTGGTAAGAATTTTGTGGTGTATAATGATGCGTCCCATAATGGCTTGGGATGCGTACTAATACAAGAAGGCAAGGTGGTGGCCTATGCTTCGAGGTGATTAAAGCCGCATGAAAAGAATTATCCAACTCATGATTTGAAAATGGTTGTTGTAGTGTTTGCTCTCAAGATTTGGCGTCACTACCTCTATGGAGAACGTTGTTACTTGTATACAGATAATAAGAGCTTGAACTATTTGATGACTAAAAAAGAACTTAATTTGAGGCAAAGGAGATGGGTTGAGTTCTTAAAAGATTATGATGACATAATTGACTACCATCTCGGAAAGGCTAACGTGGTAGCAGATGCTTTGAGCAGGAAAACGTTTCCAGCTTTACGAGCTATGGACGCAAGATTATCTTTAATTGGAGACAGTGGTCTATGTGCAGAGTTAAAGCTTAAACCAACGTGGTTAGATCGAATTGGAGAATTACAAAGTAAAGATGAAATGTGTTTGAAAAGAATAGAGAAAGTAAAGACTAAAGAGATCAAGGATTTTGAGGTTAAATCGGATGTGAATTTGTATTATAAAGGAAGAATTGTAACCGATAATGAGGATTTGAAGAAAGATTTATTGACAGATGCTCATTGTAGTCCGTTGATGATGCATCCGAGTAGAACCAAGATGTACATGGATTTAAAGGATCGATATTGGTGGTCAAGAATGAAAAGAAGTATCACCGAATTTGTGTCTAAGTGTTTGGTATGTCAACCAGTTAAAGCTGAGCATCAAGTTCCGTTAGGATTATTGCAACTGCTTTATATTCCATTATGGAAGTGGGAAAATGTGATGATGGATTTTATTTTAGGGTTACCCTTGACTCCGAATAAAAGAGATTCAATTTGGGTAATTGTTGATCGATTGACTAAGTCATCGTATTTTCTTCCGATTAGAACAGATATCTCTATGGAAAAGTACACAGAGCTGTACATTAGAGAAATTATTAGATTGCATGGAGTGCCTGTTTCCATAGTTTCTGATCAAGACCCTCGATTTACTTCGAGATTCTGGAAATCCCTACATGGAGCGTTGGGAACTCGCCTAAACTTTAGTACGGCCTTTCACCCTCAGACTGGTGGACAATCGGAGAGGACTATTAAGATCTTGGAAGATATGTTGAGAGTATGAGTAATTGAGTTCAAAGGGTCGTGGGAGAAATATTTACCACTGGCAGAGTTCGCTTATAATAATAGATACCAGTCCAGTATTAAGATGGCACCTTATAAGGCTTTATATGGAAGAAAATGTTATACGAGATTATACTGGTATGAGCTCAAAGACCGAAGTGTTCTTGGTCCGGATTTGATTCAAGATGTGGAAGAAAAAGTTTGAGAAATTCAAAATAATATCGAAGTGGCATTCGATTGACAAAAGTCATATTCTGACCTTAAAAGAAAAGAAATTGAATTTGAAGTTGAAGATAAAATTTTCTTGAAAGTATCTCCTTGGAAGAAAGTATTACGATATGGTGGGAAAGGAAAGTTGAGTCCTAGATTTATTGGACCTTATGAAGAAGAACCACTGTAAATATTAACTCATGAAATGAAACAACTAAGGAATAACATTATTCTATTGGTCAAAGTATTGTGGAGAAATCACAAGATAGAAGAAGCAACGTGGGAACGTGAAGAGGATATGCGGCATCAGTACCCCCATTTGTTCGTGCAATGAAAATTCAAGGACACATTTTCTTAAGGGGGAGATTTGTAACATCCTCAATACCGGGTTAGTGACCAAAGTGTGATTTTAAAAAAAATTAGTGACCAGATTGGATAAATTGAAAAGATGAAGGAATTAATTGAAATATTTTATATATGATAGTTTAGTAAATGAAGAAAGAGTCAAAGGGAAAATGGGTCATTGAACAAGAAAATAATTAAATAATTATAGTGGGTATTCTATAAACCCACATGAATCATAATTTGGGAAATCAAGTTTCCAGATTACTCTTCTCTATTCTTTCTTCATCTTCTTCTTCTCCAACGTGAAGCATTCAAGCCAAGGTAAGTTGGATTTCTTCTGGTTAATCCTTAAAATTTAACTCTGGTTTTGGTTAAGGAAGACATAGAAAACATGATGGAGATGAAAAAGGTTATAGAAACTCAAAGATTTGTAAGTTATGAAGGATTAAAGCTAAGAAGTGGATAAGTGAAATTTTGAATAAAGATGTATAAATGGATTTAGAAGCTGAAATTGACTTGTCCTAGATGTGAATAAGAAGTTATAAGTGTTAAATCAAAGTTTGGATAACATGGAAAATTGGGTATGATTCTTAACTTTAAGAATTTGGATGAAATATGGGAGATTCTAAAGTGCTGTAATGATAGAAATTAGTTAAAGTTTCTATAGATGAGTTTAGTAGCATAATAAGGGTTGTATACATGAAAATTTGGGTGAAGTATAGATGATTTTTCGGGTGAAACCAGTTTATTATTGACAGGTGCATCGGTACACTATGAATGGGTACCGATGCACTAAGACCAATTTTGAAGGTGTATCGATACACACTGGCAGACATCGATACATGAAAATTTCGAAGCTATTTTGGGTACCGATGCATTGAATTAGCTTAAGTTATTAATACCAAGTTATAAGGTTTAGGCTTATGAAAATCGTCTCGGATCTTATGTTTATGTAGATATCGAGCCTAAACGAGTTCCGGAACAAGTGACAAGTAAGATTGATCGAGGGAAAGGCAAAGAGATATAGGTAAGTGCATATGCATAACATGAATATAGTAGTATATTCAGTTCTAGACTTGTGATAAGTCTATATTTAATATCTTGATACATGATTACATTCCATATTATGATACATGACATGAATTCATATCATATGCATTATGTGACATGAATATGCAGGAAAAGTTATATGAGCTAAGTGATAAAGGTATGGAAATGATATTTCTATGTGAATTATGAAAGCCCCTATTTTGTAGATAAGAACTATAGGTATAGTTGGCATGCCAAGAGTAGAGGGTCTATGCGATCCTTCGAGACAATTCTACGTGGTCTTTCGGGACATATATGTATTCTTTGGAACATGTATGAGGTCTTTTGAGACACCTACTTGATCTTTTGTATATGTATATGATTCTTAAGGAATTTCTATGTTGTCTTTATGGACAAATCTTATATGGAACTATGGTGCATTTCTATGCGGTCCTTCTGGACAAATTCTATGTGGCACTTCGGTGCAAATTTATACGAGTTGTGGTGACAACATAATGCACAACCTCATAGTACTCACATACCTCAGGTTCTTAGTATTGTATCATGGACTATTGAACTTATTGATATGAATTCATGATGGATAATTTAATAAGATCATGGGTAAGATACATGGTTATGTGACTTACATGGATTGAATATATGATTTCATGATATTGCATTTTATTATGACATTATCATTATATTTTATTGTCATTATTATTATGCATCACTAAGTCTATGACTTAGCGTGTAAGCGTTTTACACGTAGGTATCGAAAAACAGAAATATCCATTATAAGCTCAACAGAACAACATATCTTCACTTGAAGATCAGATCAGAAGTAAATTATACAATATGTATTGTTATGTGATAAATAGATTGCCATGTAAACAAAGTCTTAAAATTAAGTATGTGTGCTCTGATCAAGTTTTGGAATGTTTTAAACGTATTTATGTAAATGGTAAATGTATAGTGATGAAAGTTTAATTTTTATGAGTTTTTTATAATTTGAGCTGAAGTTATTGTAGCAGTGCATCGGTACACTATAACAGTGCATCGATACATAATTTATATTCGATGTTTTTGTGCATCGGTACACTGTAGCAGTGCATCAGTACACTGTAGCAGTGCATCGATACACTGTAGCACTGTTCATGATATTGTTCATTACTGTTTATGGTACTGTTCATTAATGTTCATACCGTATATTATTGTTCATAAAAACGTTTTTGCCTTAAAGTTTTATAATGAAACATAATTTAATAGTATATTATTGTATTTTCTTAATATAAGTCAAAATGTTATATTATTTTGTAAGAATATTGTTTTAAAAAGTTAATGTGACATCTCGGACTCGTATCCGGGTCGGGTACGAGTTGGGGGTGGTACAGTTCTCAATAGTATACCTTGGGCAATTGGATCAAAGACCTATAAAGTGAAAATATTAATAAGTATACTTTTTGATATAAGAAATAAAGAAAGTTCTTTGTAAGACATTTTGAATAAAACCAATAAGATTTTGTTTACTAAGTTAGCATTGTCTCACTAAGTCATCGACTTAGCGTGTGATTTTCTCATGCGTAGGTTTGAAGAAACTTGAAGACTGAGTTGTGGAGGATAGCATATCACCAGAAGATCAGATCAGAACAAATTAAATATAGGTTTTTGGGTTAATTTTATAAACTATTGGCATTTACTATACTTTTAATTTGAAATGCTCTGATCGATTTTGTAAACTAATACTTTTGGATATCTATGTAAATTATTAAGATTTTATGTAAAATTATTATCTTATTATA
Organism: Hibiscus syriacus; assembly: GCF_006381635.1. NCBI lineage: Eukaryota > Viridiplantae > Streptophyta > Magnoliopsida > Malvales > Malvaceae > Hibiscus > Hibiscus syriacus. The sequence goes on along the minus strand of NW_024063059.1, from coordinate 10,629,623 downwards.
ATGATTTATATTTTCTTTATTTTGATTTGGACAACAATTTTTAATTTGTTCATATTTGGAAATTTTGTATGTTTTGAAAAGTCAAATGTGACACCTCGAATTCATATCTGGGTCCGATACGGGTCAGAGGTGTTACATTTAATGGTATCAGAGCCATAATTTAAGTGGCTTTAAGTTTGAAATAAAGTCATTTTGGTTTTAAAAAGAGTACATGCCAACTTTTAATAAAGTCTTACTGATCTGATAAGGAATCAATATGTTATCCTTGCTAATATTTTTAGTAATTGATCTTAATAGATGTCGAACTTTGAAGGCTCCCGAACTGATGCGGGAGATATGATTAAGGAGAGTAATAACTCACCTGCCCCGAGCAGGTAGGGTGAGGAGCAGGCACAACTTGGAGTGTCTATTAAAGATCAGGGGACTTTCTTTTAAACGTTGGACGCGATCCTGATGCGTTTCTAACTGTCTGTCTCCTCATCCCCTAAGATGAATGTCCCTAAAAAGTTGAGAAGTTTTGGAGCGCCTGCGTTTAGGGGATAAATTAAAGAAGGTCCGATTGTCCCCGATATGTGGCTCAATGATCTGAAAGTTATGCTAGAGAATCTTCATTGTTCCGAATTGGTGAAAATGGACGGTGCAATTTTGTTATTAAGAGGTCCAACCAGAATTTGGTGGTCGAATGTGACGATGAGAGCTTCAAGAGATCAGGTGAATTGGCCATTTTTCCTGGAGGAGTTTAAGAATAAATATATAGGAGATTAGTTCATTCGACAGATAAAGCAGGAGTTTATGAATTTAAAGCAAAGGAATCACACGGTATATGAGTTTGAGTGTGAATTCAACAAGTTGAGTTGATTTGATGCCGAGTTAGTTCCTACAGAGAATGAATCTTGTGACTGGTTTGTAGAGGGTTTACGGCCCCGATTAAAAGAGTTATTGTTGGCACTTAACCTCTCTTCCTTTCAAGAGGTTGTGAACCGAGCTAAAGCTTTGGAGCGAGCTCAGAATGAAAGATTTGCGGAGCAAAGGAATAAGAGATTGGGTGCTTCGTCTGGTTCTTCACAATTAAAGAATAGTAGAGGTTTGAGTTATCGACCTCATACTAGAGAAGAATCTGCAGCATCCTCGGGTAGGGGATCAAATACGGGAAGAGCAAGATAACCTTATTTAGTGGAATCCAGAGTGGACAAGCCGAAACAATGTCAGCACTGTGGGAAGAACCATAGTGGAGTTTGTAGAAAGGTCTCTGGAGGTTGCTTTAAATGTAGAGAGGCAGGGAATTTTATTCGAGACTATCCGATGATGACGGGAGAGCCTGCCCAAACAGAGAGATCCACGGCTACACCAATGAGAGGTAGAGGTCAGGGAAGAGGAATGAATCAATCTGAACCGACTGCTCAACCTGAAGTATGCTTTACCGCTCGGGTGTACAATCTGAAGACCAGAGAAGATTGTGATGATCCGAAAATCATTGCATGTACTTTTCAGATAGCTGGTAAATTTGTTTTAGTCTTGATTGATTCGGGATCAAATTATTCCTATGTCAGTAGTAAATTGGTTAAAGAGTTGAAACTTTCGTTAGAGCCTATTCGTAACGAGATGATTGTGACAAATTTATTAGGAAATAGTGCTCGGGTGAGACAGGTCTGTAAAGGGTGTTCCATAAGGATTTAGGGAATTGAATTCCCTGCTAATCTAATATAATTACCCTTTGATGAATTTGAGGTTATTCTTAGGATGGATTGGCTTTATCATTATTATGTCAACTTGGATTGCCGACTTAAGCGAGTTTATTTAACAAGTATGAAGGGATTGGAAATTAGTGTGGTTAGCGAAAGAATCCATCCTTTAGCTAATGTGATATCGGTGATATCGGCTTGAAAGTTAATGTTGCAAGGATGTCAAGCGTACATTGCTAATGTATTCGATACATGAGTTATAGAAAGGAAGCTGGAAGATATTCTGATAGTCAAAGAATTTCCAGAAGTATTTCCGGATGATTTGCCTATGTTACCTCCATATAGGGAGGTTGAGTTTCAGATTGAGGTGATGTCTGGATCAACACCAATTTCAATGGCTCCTTATAGGATGACTCCGAAGGAGTTGAAAGAGTTAAAGGCTCAGTTGTAGGAACTTTTAGATAAAGGATTCATTAGACCTAGTGTGTCACCATGGGGTGCTCCAGTATTACTTGTAAAGAATAAAGATGGTTCAATGCGCCTATATATAGACTATTGTCAGCTTAAAAAGGTGACCATAAAAAACAAGTATCCTCTTCCAAGGATAGACGATTTATTTGATAAACTCAAGGGAGTGACAGTGTTTTTAAAGATCGATTTACATTCAAGATATCATCAGCTGAAGAATCAAGAAAAATATGTTCCAAAAACGGCGTTTAGGACTCGTTATGGTCATTATGAATTTGTAGTAATGCCATTCGGGTTAACTAACGCACCTAGAACGTTTATGGACCTGATGAATAGAGTTTTTCAACCATACTTTGATCAGTTCGTGGTCGTCTTTATTGATAACATCTTGGTGTATTCTAAGTCGAGAGAGGAGCATGACACCCATCTTCGTGTGGTTCTCCAAGCATTGCGAGACAAGAAACTCTATGCAAAGTTCTCAAAATGTGAGTTTTGGTTGTCTGAAGTGACATTTTTAGGTCATGTGGTTTCTATTGAGGGGATTTGGGTAGATTATCATAAAGTTAAAGTTGTGTTAGAATGGGAGATTCTGAAGAATATATCGGAAGTTCGAAGTTTCTTGGGTCTAGCAGGTTATTATTGGAGGTTTGTCAAAAACTTTTTGATGATATCTCTACCTTTAACCAAATTTTTAAGAAAGGATGTACATTTTGAATGGACTTTTAATTGCCATAAGAGCTTTGAAACATTAAGGAAAGTTCTAACTAAAGCTCGATGTTGGTGCAACCGGAATCAAACAAAGATTTCACTATTTTCAGCGACGCTTCCCATAATGGTTTGGGATGTGTTTTAATGAAAGATGGAAAAGAAGTTGCTTATGCTTCAAGACAAATTAAGCCTCATGAAAAGAATTATCCGACGCATGACTTGGAGTTAGGAGCTGTGGTCTTTGCATTAAAAATTTGGAGGCATTATTTGTGTGGTGAACGTTGTTACATCTTCACCGATCATAAGAGTTTGGAGTACTTGTTGACGCAAAAAGATTTAAATTTGAGGAAAAGAAGGTGGTTGGAATTGCTGAAAGATTATGATGCAATCATTGATTACTATTACAGGAAAGCCAACGTAGTAGCAGATGCTCTTAGTCGAAAGACTTTTGCCGCTCTGAGTAGTATGGACGCTCGAATGATGTTAAAGGAAAATGGTGCAGTGATGGCTGAGTTAAGGTTGAAACCATTATTGTTAGAGCAGATCAAGGAGTTGAAAAAGAAAGACGATATGTGTTTAGTTTAGTTTGATCGAGTAAAGAAATGTGGACTTAAGGACTTTGAGGTTAAGTCAAATGGGTGTTTATATTTTAAAAATCGAGTGTGTGTCCCTAATGATTGTGAGTTAAGACGAGATATTTTGTATGAAGCACATTGTAGTCCCTTAACGATGCACCCAGGAGGAAACAAGATGTTTCAAGATTTGAAAGAGCGGTTTTGGTGGCCTGGCATAAAGAAAGATATTACGGAAATTGTAGCAAAGTGCTTAAATTGCCAACAAGTAAAATCTGAGCATCAGGTGCCTTCAGGTTTATTTCAACCCATCTCAATTCCTCAGTGGAAATGGGAAAACATTACGATGGATTTTGTAACGGGCTTACCTTTATTGTCGTTTAAAAAGGATTCAATTTGGGTTATTGTGGATCGCTTGACAAAGACTGCACATTTCATTCTGGTGCGAACATATTTCTCTATGGAGAAATATGCAGAATTGTATATCAAGGAAATAGTGTGACTGCATGGTGTTCCAATCTCGATACTTCAAGGGAAAAATCTATGAAATTGTTAAGGGTAGTATCGATACACGTTGAAGAGGTATCGATACTGTAAGGGGTAGTATCGATACCTGAAGGATGGTATCGATACCTTGAAACATCGAATGCCAGATTGGTATCGGTACCTTGAGGAGGTATCGATACCCTTGATCATCGAATGCTATTTTTGTATCGGTACCATAAGGAGGTATTGATACCCTTCTAGGGAGGTATCGATACCCTTGTAGGGTAGTACCGATACTTCTAAACATAAAAAGGAATTGTAGGGTGTCTTGCATTCCAAGTTATTCTGATTCGATATAATTGAGTTAAAGAACGATATTGATTTTAGATTGTTTTGTGTAGTGATTGTACACAATTGACTTCTCGTCAGCTTGGCATTTTGAGTATCGATTTGAAAGGATTTGGATTAAACTTTAGTGAGGCAAAGGTGAGTGCAACTTCTCTTTCTTATAATAGAATTGAGGAAGGCTTGCGATAAGCCAACCTCTGTGTTTTCGATCGAAAATTTTATATTTATTTTATGTTATATTTCAATGTTTTATTCAATTTACATTATACAAACTATGTTTTATGATTATATGTTATGGAAATGTGAGCTTTGAACCAGTAAATGTGAACAAACTTTATGAGAAAGACCTTGGGCAATTGGAACAAAGACCTATAAAGTGAAAATATTAATAAGTATACTTTTTCATCTGAGAAATAAAAAAAGTTCTTTGTAAAACATTTTGAATAAAACCAATAAGATTTTTTTTACTAAGTTAGCATTGTTAGCATTGTCTCACTAAATCATCAACTTAGCGTGTGATTTTCTCACGCGTAGGTTTGAAGAGACTTGAAGACTGAGTTGTGGAGGATAGCATACCACCGGAAGATCATATCAGAACAAATTAATTGTAAGTTTTTGGGTTAATTTTATAAACTATTGGCATGTACTATACTTTAATTTGAAATGCTCTGATCGATTTTGTAAACCTATACTTTTGGATATCTATGTAAATTATTAAGATTTTATGTGAAATGATTATCTTATTATAATGATTTATATTTTCTTTATTTTGATTGGGACAACAAATTTTAATTCGTTCAATTTGGAAATTTTGTATGTTTTGAAGAGTCAAATGTGACACATCGAATTTGTATCTGGGTCGAGTACGGGTGAGGGGTGTTACAACATCGGCATCCATGCCCTCACGAATAAAACATTTGTTCTGTGGCGACCCTCAACCTTTCACGCTCATAGACCTAGAAAATGGTTATTTTCTTGCTCGTTTCCAAAACGACTTCGATTACGCGAAAGTCCTGGCCGAGGGACCTTGGATTATATAAGACCAATACCTGATGGTTCAATTGTGGACTAGGAACTTCAATACTTCTCAGGCGTATCCTACCACGGTCATGGCATGGATCCGGTTTCCAAGTTTGCCGAAATATTTATTTAATAAAAAAATTCTCACTAAGATTGGCATGCTTGTTGGTAGGGTTGCTAAACTGGACTTCAGGAAAGACACATACAATAGGAGAAGATTTACACGCGTTGCCGTCTACATCGACCTCCAACAACCTCTTATCTCACAGGTGATCGTCGATGATAAAGTCCAAACAGTGGAATACGAGAACCTCCCTCAAATTTTCTTCTCATGCGGGAGATTTGGCCACTTTAAAGAAGCTTGCACCTTCACCAACCTTTCCCAAGCTACCGGATAAAAAAGAAGAAGCTATTCCTTTGGAAACATTCTCACCTACTCCCGAAACACCTAACCCGAACCTAAAAAATAGTGAGAACCACCCTACGCCCAACTGTGATGACCAACCAGGTGTTGCACCGTACGATCCTTGGATGGTCGTTGAGAGGCGACGACATCGATCTCCCGAAAACTACAAGAAATAAAACATCGTTAAGGAAACAAATCCTTCTGGATCTCGGTTTGTCGTTATTACTTATTCTTCAAATGAAAAAGGAAAGCAACCATTTACTCATGGAGAAATTAGTGGCGTCTCTACTGTTGTGAATTATATGGATTTTGTTCCCAAAAATATTATTGATTCTCTTAATAAAAATAGAATCCCGTCCACCCAATCCCCAACTGTTCCTTTACCCATTAATCACGCCTCAAAATATGTAAAAAAAAATCTTAGCCAATGGTCCACTGTTTCCAATGGAAACTACCCTCCAAAAGTCTCGCCTAAAACTCAGCGCACAGCCCCTATGGACCCCAGCAAGCTTTCACCCAAACCCAGCAAACTTCGCCTAAATTTCATTACGCCCTTTCAACTGGCCCGAGAGATAGTTCCACGGTACCTCCCTTTAATTTTAACTCCTTGCAAGTTGTCCCCAATTCTCTCTCCAGTAACCCAATGCCTCCTATGCACGTTAATTCTTCGCCCAACATCACCAAGACCATGCATGATAGTCACGTCAAAGACCCTATGCATTTGAGCCCAAATACTGTAGATATTTCTATCAACCTTGTTCCTAACACAACCTCTTTTTGCGGCAACCCGAGTAACTCCAACATACTTTCGATCGTAAGTCTTAATGGTACTCACTTCATTTCTAATAATAACCCTATTTTTAAGACTTCCTTAGGTGACGTTGATTAAGCAATTGACTCCTCTCTAGACCCTAATTCTCACATGATAGTCATATTTAAAGAAGACCTTCGTGCCTTGTCCCTCCCACCCCACGAACAAGACTATGCTAAGATAGCTACCCCGTTTAGAAACCGTGCTGCTCCTTATGTGATCCGTAAGAAAGGCTCGAAGCCCAAAACGCTCAAGCCTCCACGTGTTTCCATTAAAGGCGTAATGGATAATGTTTTGGATTCATTACAAACTCCTCAGGCCGTTACCGACCCTGTTGATGTTATTCCTGGCTCTAGCCAATAAAGGTATCCCGTTTTTCTCCGTTGTTATGGATTTTAGCTTCTTTATTTGGAATTGTCAAGGGAGTGGTGGAATCAAGTTCCCGAAAGTTTTATCTGAATATATACGAGACCATAAACCTTACATGATTTCCCTCTTGGAACCGCGTATTAGTGGTAAAAAAAGCAGATAATGTCATTGGTAAACTTGGTTTTGGCAAATCCTTTAGAGTGGGGGCGACGAGCTTCTTTGGAACTCCACTGTCTTTGTTGAGGTAATGACTGTTCATCCCCAATTCATTCACGGTAGGGTCTCCGAAAACCTCTTCCCGATCCCTATCTCCATTACTACGGTCTACGGTAGTCCTAATAGTGCCAAACGCAAGTCCCTTTAGCAGAACTTTAACAAGTTGTCTACAAATCGAACCCCTTGAATCCTTACGGGTGATTTTAACGCTCTCCTCTCCAGCGTCGATAAGAGAGGGGGAGCTAGAAGTGGCTCAGGATGTAAATTCTTCCAGAATTTCCTGGTTAATTATTGGGCCAACATAGATTTTATTTTGAAAATTACTGTATTCTCTACAGTGAGCACCAAACTCGTCACCTTAAGATATTATTTCAGGCGACGAGTTCCTGAAGATATTATTTTTAAATTTTCCCCGTGAAGTGGATTCCACATGGGTCATTATTTTTTTATCATTAAAATGATTTGTCATCTCAACGTGACAATCCCATTTTAAAAATATTTTTTAAATTACAAAATTAAAATAAAATAAAAAGTATAAATAATTTTTTTAAGTGAAACTCATTACGTCGAAGTGATGAGTTCCTTCAAATTCAAAAAAGTAGCTGTTGGTCAATGACTATATGGGCAACAGTCATCACCAACGATCACTTGGGACTTGTCACTGGAGGTGACGAGTTCGGCTGAATAAAATTAAAAAAAATTAAAATCAAAAGAAAAATGAATTTATTTGTATTTTAAAAAGTATATAAAGTAATTAAATAATTGAAAAAAATAAATATTTACAAAGAAAATTTATTTATATTTCCTAAGTTCTTAACGATGTTGCGGAGTGGTCGAATGACAATACTGTGGGGCTTGTCGAGTACGCTGGGGTCGTAGGCATTGATCACCATCGTCATCGTCGTCATCGTATTGTCGAGGTGTATTTAACACACTCTACAATCCACCTTCGAAATGTGGTGATGGATTTATGACTTTTGAAGCCATCATTGCCGTAACTACTTCAACTTGACTTCTACTTTGTTGATCATATAGGATATGGTCTCACATACTCGCAACCGCATATTCTGTCGAAGATGCTTGAGTGTATTACGATGCATCCTATGAACCAATAAATCAATTCGGTCGAATCTCGGCTGAAGTGTGAAATGGAGGATAGAAACTGAAACTAGCATGAGATGCATAATAGTACTCTTGAACTACATATGCTGAAGCGGAGGAAGACGACAATGATGCTTTCTTCTTGGGCTTGGACTTGGCGCATGTGGCTTGATGTTGTTCCCTTTCTCCTCTCTCTTCTGGTGTCGCGAGACATGGTTTCTCATTTGCTTCGTAATTTCAGAGATATGAAGAATAGTCAAAATATAGGTCCAGCAGTGTAATGTCGAGACGCGGGGGAGCGATTGTTCACACTGATTCCACGTGTCCGACCATTTTTTGGTATGTTTCCCACGCGCATCAATTCTATGGAGTGTGTCCATATCAACCATCTGCGTAGGAATCGGTTGATGCGACACAAATTTTCGCATCACTCTATCAATAGTGTGTCACTCAACAATCGTATAATGCAATAACGGCGTCACGGTACACCATAAGTGAGACCCCTAAAAAATCCCCTTTACAATAACTGGTTGATCTCCTCGTTAACCTATAGAAGCCAAAAGAAGTGAAAATATTAAATATCAAAATTAGTATATATAAAGTTAAAAAAATCCAAAAATAAAAATAAAAAAATAAAAAAAAATCGTGTGTCATATCGCACATCAACCGGCAATGTTGATCCTCATCCGTATATCTCGTGTAGTGGTACCCTCCAACTTCATCTCGGATATTTTATTACGCCATCTAAAATTTTTAAAAATAAAAAAATATTATAAACCTTACAGCTAGATGAAACTCGATAGGGACTGTTGTAATTGACATCATAAATGGGAATCAATACCAAACCCATGACTATAGCTGTATCAGACAGCCTGCGACATCGACTTTTTGACCCGGCTTGAAAATTACATCCTTGCAAAGCTCCCGGTACAGAAAGGTCAAAATCGCTAAGCCCCAACTGGTATTACATCACACATTGAAGTCTTCCAAATATCGCAAATACTGAGTGTGCACCAAATTATCAGATTTATCTTGTAATAATACCCCTCCGATCAATTGGAGAAGATATGTTTGAGAAGCGAAAATAACCTCCTCTTCGGTAAACTCGCATGTCACTTATAATTTTGATTTCAACCATGTTATTCGTACCCGAAAACCGTCAATGACGTCGGATGGTGGCCATTTTCCCAAAACTTGGTAGACCAACGATGCGGGGTCGTACATGTTCTAACTCACCACGGGAGTTCCATTCACAGGAACATCGAGTTGGTAAGTGACTTATTCTAAAGGAATTATCGCTTCACCACTTGGGAAGTGGAACGTGTGCGTCTCAGGCCGCCAACGTTTGATTAGAGCCTCAATTAACGTCGGGTACAACTTGAAGCCACAAACAAATACGGCCGAAAATAGAATGGATTGCTACAGATATATCATGATCTGTTGATGCGGCTCTCCGTATGTCATCTCGCGCTTACGAATATTCCATTCATCATATGACTGGTGTACGATCGACGAAACATTGACATATCCAGGCGCAACATATATTCTCGAGTTGTCATTTTTTGAGATTTTGACAAAAGATGTTTTTTTTGTAATTTATTGAATTTAGGGTTTTATGAGAAACCAAAACCCTAAATTCCTATTTATAACCTTACTAAACCCTATTTATAGCCTTACATCTAACAACTATAAACGACTAATTAGAAAAAAATATATGATCGAACAAGTCATATCGAGGTGACGAGTTCCAAGTGACTGTTGGCCATGACCGTTGCTCATATAGCCGTTGACCAACAACTACTTTTTTGAATTTGAAGGAAATCGCCACGTCGAGGTGACGAGTTCCATTTAAATTTTTCAATTTATACTTTATTTTATTTTTGTAATTAAAAAATATTTTTTTAACGGGCTCGTCACGTCGAGATGACGAATCATTTTAATGATAATAAAATAATAACCAACATAGGGCCCACTTCACGGGGATAATTTAAAAATAATATCTTTAGAAACTCGTCACCTAAGTATTCACTGTAGCAAATGCGTAGTTTCAAAAAATAAAGTATGTGTTGGCCCAATACCCTAAATAATTAACCCGCATGGGGTATTGGGCCAAAAAAAAACCCATAAACTTTAGCCAGTTCCTTTTGGCATGAAGCATGTCATTCCTCGAGTGATAAAAAAACGCTCGAATATTGTTTTGACATATCCAAAGTATAATTCAAAAATATTCTGACATATCCAAAGTATAATTCAAATACCAAATATAGGTAAACTGACCTTATGCCTAAGATGTCGAATTAATTCATCGAAATTAGAATACCGTAGAACTACTTGTTCATCTGTAGCCCCATATTCTCTGACTCCAATGTATAATTGAAACGAAGAAGAAGAAGAATATCTGAGAATAAAAGCTTGAACGCAATTGTGTTGAATCTAAAAGTGAAGAAGTGAGCTCTGTGAACCGTACTGTGGCTTGGAGAGTTAACGATCCATTTTGGAGGAGGCACTAAAACTTTCATTGAAAAACAAAAGCAACAGAATTGAACTTCATCTATTTGAATGCTGAAGAGAGAGTTTTTGGATTTTCCTTTTTACGGCAACGAGATCGCCCAAGTGACTGATGATTAGAGGAGCGTATTAGGGTTTAATAATAACTTAAAATAATTATCTTGAAGCTTTTTTCGTAAGGGGTCCATAGCTCAGTGGTAGAGCATTTGACTGCAGATCAAGAGGTCACCGGTTGGGCCCTCTTATTGTTTTATGGAATTTGAATTCATTTACAGTTTATAGTTTCGGCTACGAACTTGGGGTTGCAGCTGCAGGCCATAATCTTTGTGGACTAAAAAAAAAAAGTGTTCAAATTGCCATATTTTTTAAGATTAAAAGGACCCTTGAATTTAGTAACTTTTAATAAACTGGCTTCTAAACCTTAAATTTTTAACTAATTAGAACGATTTGTTTAATCCATTTCATTTAATTGAAAAATCTAAATAGTAAAATGTTTTAAAAATTAAAAAATAATACATTTTTACGAAATTAATTAGTGGTCCATGTCGAGAAGCTTTTAATTAAAAGAAATTACGGTTTCGTTTCTTAGATTCCACATCGACTATTAAGGTTGTGGCCTGTGCCTCACTAATTGACTGCCCTCTCGATCTCTGGGTGAAATATCTCTCACAAAACATTTATCTGACATGGAACCCGACTATTAATTTGGTCTGGTTGAGAATGTTAAATTTTAGAGTAAAGTATAGTAATGGTCACTGAACTTTTCTAAAGCTTTCATTTAGGTTCTCAACTTTTAAAACTTGTAATACAATCCCCCAATATTTAGTCCGTTTGTAATATGGTCCCCGACGTAATTGTTGGGGGACCATATTATAAACGGAATAAATGTTGGGAGACTATATTAAAAGTTTTAAAAGTTTTGGGATCTAAATGAAATATTTAAAAACGTTCAGTGATCATTACTATACTTTACCCTTATTTTATTTACAAATTATAAAATATAAAATAATTAAATTCGGGTATTTTCACTTCTAATTTCCGAGCGAAAATTTCTTTGAAAGTTATATATAAAAACAATCTTCAACTCCCACTCTAAATTGGCTTAGAGTTGGAATAAACAACACGGAAATTTTCGAGTACCATCGAATCTTCCCGAAAGTAATTAACACCAATTTAAGAAACTTGGCCCTTGACTCTATCAATCAATTCTTTGGATTCTCAGGTTAGTTTCTTTTACCCAATTCTTAGATCTGTCTCGTTTTTCTTTTAATTTATAATTTTGTTAGATTATACTTTGTGATGAATGCAGATGCGGTCGTATTTCTATATTTTTTCTGGGAGTTTTTAAAATTTGATTTATATTCTGATTTTAGATTAGGGTTTTCGTTTTTTTTGCCTAAATCTAATAAATTGTTGAGATTGGCTAATGATTAGTATCGTTTATGGGAATAATTTGATGAATTCGAAAGATTTAATTTTTAGAGTTCTATAAGGTTTGTGGTGGATTTTTTTGAAAAATGAGAACTGGGTTTGGAGTGATTGACTGAAAGTGGTGATGTTTTCTTTTAATTCCATAACTTGAATTTCTGGATTTTTTTATTTAAGTTTTGCCCTTTCAATTCGTGCATTTTCCTCATGATATTTTGATCTTTTGGTTTAGGTATATAAGCAATGGTGAGGGGTCTTGGGGAATCAACAAGCATGCCTCCCCCAAGTCAATCTTGCTCTAGTAGTAGTAATGCTAATGATGCTGGTGATTTCGAATGCAATATCTTCTTTGAATTGGCTCAAGATCCAATCGTCACACTTTGTGGTCATCTATTCTGCTGGCCATGTCTATACTGGTGGTTGCACCATCACTCTAATTGTCAAGAATGCCTGGTTTGCAAGGCCCTCGTACAAGAGGAAAAACTTGTTCCCCTTTATGGCAGAGGCAAAAACCAGACTGATCTGCGCTCTAAATCGTATCCGGGTATGAAAATCCCTAACCGGCCAGCAGGACAAAGACCAGCAACTGCTCCTCCTCCACCCCGGGAAACAAACCAGTTTGTGAATTACGGGATTGGACTAATGGGCGGTTTTGTTCCAATGGCAACTGCAAGAATCAGCAACTTCATAATGGGTTTTGGAGACTTATTGCCATCCTTGTTCAATATTCGGTTTCATGGATATCCAGATCCTGCTGTGTATAGAACACCTTCAGGATTTCCTTGTGGATTCCATACGTTTCATAGTGGTCATGCTCATGGGTTTCCCCCACCGACGACTCGGTGGCAGCAGGCAGATAATGTATTGAAGAATATTCTTTTGTTGATTGGTTTCTTTGTCGTGTTTGCTCTGCTTTATTGGTGAAAATAGTTTCAAGCCTTCGGCCAGTGGTGGTTATTTAGTGTCTGTAAATACACCAACAGTACTGTAGATTACATTTTTGGCTTCAAGAACAACTCACACCAGTGTCAAATCATATTTTTCAAAAAAAAAAAAATAGTTTAAGTTTTCGGCCAGTGATGATCGTATGTTCGGCTGTACCATTGCCCTCTCAACTAGCAGTGGAGACTGGAGCTTGAAAATCTTGTTCTTGTTCTTCATCTTCAGGAGGATGTTCCGGTTGGAATACTAACGTGTTTCCAGTATCTTGTCCGGTAACAGTGGAAAACTGTTTTGATGTTGGTACTCTTCAAGGTTTACAATGCGTTTGCAATTACCATATTTTCATTTGGATTCTCACAAGGTTTCGTTAGATATCAACCTTGTTAGATTCATTCAAAGTTACAGTTGGTTTCTTATTCAAACTTGTATCTGACTTCAGATTTATATCTTGGAAAACAAGTGTATTCAAGACGGTTTAAAACAGATATTGGTTGTCTGTATGAGCAGAGGTGTTTCTAGTAATGTCCCGTCTGTTTTGCTTTTTTTTTTCCTCCTAAAATTAAATTGATTAAAATCTTAAACATTTATATATATAATTTCAATGTTTAAATAAAATAAAGGGTAAAGTATAGTAAGGGTCACTGAACTTTTCTAAAACTTTTATTTAGGTCTTTCAACTTTTAAAACTTACAATATAGTCCCTCAATATTTATTCCGTTTGCAATATGGTTCCCCAACAGTTACGTCAGGGGACCATATTGCAAATGGACTAAATGTTGGGGGATCATATTGCAAACAGACTAAATATTGGGGGATTGTATTGCAAGTTTTAAAAGTTGAGGAACCAAAATGAATGCTTTAGAAAAGTTCAGTGACCATTACTATACTTTACCCTAAATTTTAATGTTTAGTTGAAAAATATAATATTATTTAAATTTATATTTTATTAAATTATTATTTTGATATATTTTTAGAAAATAAACTTTAATATTAAAATATAAATATCAGAATGAAAAATCATAAATTTTTTTAATCATTATATTATCTAATTTTTGAGTAAAATACATTTAATATATAATTAGTATATTAAACTTATGTTTTTAAATAATTTTCATAAGTATCATATTTATTTATATAAAATATAAATAATATGAAAAAAATAATATTTTGGTTTTGAGTGGACAAAGATATTATCTTTTAATTTATAAGATCTATTTTTCAATAACTTAAAGTTATATATTATTTTATAATTATATTTTTACAATAATATTATTTTTCACCTCATAAAATTTTAAATAATTAATATTTTAAAATATTCAAATTTATTAATATTTTACTAAATCAAATTGTTTGCATATTATTATTATTTTAAATACATTTAATTCCGAAAATTAAAATTAAAATCAAAATTAAATAAAAAAAACTCGATTCGAATTGCTTACCTTTGTTCGATTGAGATTACTACTAAAAAAAAGTCAAAAGAATAATGTTAGATAAAAATATCAAAGGAAAAAGAAATTAAAAGAAAAACTAAAATAAATAAATAAATAAATATTATATTATATTATATACTTTGATCGTTCTACACTTATTGAAGTTGTAACTTTCATTCCGGGAGTTATTGCTTTGATATTGATTCCGTCAAACACATGTAATGCAGCTTCTATATTTCCTCTATCTCCAATGGTTCCTCCACCAAATACTTCATCAGAACCCCACTATTAGCAAGTGAAGTAAACAATAACCCAAATAATGCACAGCCAACATATGAAGCCCAGAAAAATCCCCAGCAGAAATGAAACACGAGGTTCCATATTGATTTATGATAGGTTATGCAATCATTCATCATAGGACTAAAATAATCACAAATCGAATCCCGTGAATTTAACAACTTTGCCATTATATAAGCCCTACCATGGCTGTGAGTTTGAAAAGGATCAATAATAAACATGTAACCGTAACTTAAAACTGATATAGGCAATGTAACGGAACTAATCATCAAATTTATCTGGAAACCGATTGCCTTGATCACAAAACCAACTATAAACAATAGCAAACTGGAATTAGAATTTAGTGACTCACTGGGTTCAGCGCTCGAGTTGGCGGAGATTCCTACCTTGTCGCTTTGACTGTTCTTTCTGTTGATTCTTGTGTACAATGGCTTGATTACATTCAAGTATCTGCGCACCAGATCTTTGGAAGATCTCTTCGAGGAATCATCGGTTCTGCCATTTGTTTTCCGCAACTGTTTTCTCTGGTGAAACGTTCTTCGTGCTTCGTGGTCTCTGGTTTCAGTTTCTTGGGAGTAAATACCCGAAATTTAACCCCATGCAAAGAGAACTGCAAGTCGATGAAACCGTCGTCTCCTTCATCCAAATCATGATCGGAAACCTCGGTGGTTGTGGTAGTGGTGGCGCCGCCGCCGTTTCCATTACAATGACGGGTTTGGCTCACTTTATGAACACCTTAACCATTTTTCCAAAACCTCAGAAAATTCAGAGCTTCCATAGATAAGAAACAAAGGAGAAATGATCCAAAGGAAAAGTAGAGTGATCTTTTATGATCCACAGGAACCGTGGCAACTCTCCTCAAATGCAAACTCCTTTGCTTCGATGGGAGCAAGACAAGGTTAACCAGGAACCGGTTCTGGTTCCTTCACTTTTTCCTCCCCCCTAAGACGAAGACCCCCCAACATTATTTAAAATTGATAAATAACTAGCCCCAGATTCCCACTTTCCTTCAAACATGCGTGAGTTTAGACGTGCGAGGTGGTGGGTGGGGGTTGGTCATGTAGGTGAGTAGTGGTTTAGTGGGTAGTTTGTAGGAAATGGGGGTTAGAACAAAAAACCTGTAAAAATAATAATAAAAATATTAATAATAAAAAATAAAAAATAATATTTTTTTTAAACTCGAAAAAAAAAGGGTGTCTACAGCTGCCCCTCTTTACACATTTTTATATGAACAAGAATATGACAAAGACAAAAAGACAATCAGTTTTTATCCGATCCACTCAAATGTGATTGGACTTCCTGGAATTGGGCCTTTATCTTCTCCTCGGTTTAAAGATTTCAGCTTAAAAATTCTTCCAGAAAGTAGTTCATCGCTGTCATTGAGCTGAATGAAATCGAACTCGTCAGGTTTTTGGTTGGCAGATAGCCCTTTCTCGACTTAAGCTATGCTGTCGGAAAACAATTTCTTGTCACTAAGGCACGACTAACCCATGTCTTCTTCTTGACTTGAAAACCTCGACTGCAACCGGACAATAGTGTAATTGATGTGTCATCGAGCTAAATGAAATCAAACTCGATAATTTTGTTGACAGATAGCCCTTCTTGCCTTGAGTTACGCTGTGAATGATGTGTCCTCGAAGCTGAGTGTAATCAAACTCGAGGGTCTTTGGGTTTCAAGAGAAACATTTTCAAAGGCTTTTTTGTGTGTGTGTTTCAAGAGAAACAATTTCGAGGGTTTTTTGTGTTTCAAGAGAAACTGTCTCAAGAGAGACAAGATTTTGTTTCAAGGGAAACTGTCTCAAGAGAGACAAAATTTGTTTCAAGGGAAACTGTCACAAGAGAGACAAGATTTTGTTTCAAGGGAAACTGTCTCAAGAGAGACAAAACTTGGAAACTGTCTCAAGAGAGATAATGGTGAGCACAATTCCCTTCGCCGTGAAGTTGAAACCGTGGATGGCCCCTTCGTTGTGAAGTTGAGCCTTAGAATTGGATATCCTTCGTCGTGAAGTTAAAATCCAGTATGTTGTTTCGAGGCCAATATCCTTCGCTGTGAAGTTGAAATTGACTTCGAAACTGAAAAGTTTGTTGACAGACACTCCTTCTCTGAGTTAGATATCCTCCGCCGTGAAGTTGAAATTCAATATGGAGATGGATGCTGCTTGTGTGTACGATTCCCTTCGTCGTGAAGTTGAAACCGTGGGTGGCCCCTTCGCCGTGAAGTTGAGCCAGGAATTGGATATCCTTCGTCGTGAAGTTAAAATCCAAGTAAGTTGTATTGTTTCGAGTCTAATATCCTCCGTCGTGAAGTTGAAATTGGTTCTGAAACTGGGAAGTTTATTGACAGACACTCATTCTTTGAGTTGGATATCCTCCGCCGTGAAGTTGAAATTCAATCTGGAGATGGATGCTGCTTGTGTGCACGATTCCCTTCGTTGTGAAGTTGAAACCGTGGGTGGCCCCTTTGTCGTGAAGTTGAGCCTGGAATTGGATATCCTTCATCGTGAAGTTGAAATCCAAGTAAGTTGTATTGCTCCGAGTCCAATATCATCCGCCGTGAAGTTGAAATTGGCTCTGGAACTAGGAAATTGTTTGTTGACAATCAGCCGCCCCTTCGTCGTGAAGTTGAGCTTGTGTTGTCTTGAGTCCAATATCCTTCGTTGTGAAGTTGAAATTGACTCTGAATGAAATTGAAAAGTTATTTGTTGACAATCAGCCGCCCCTTCATCGTGAAGTTGAGCTTGTGTTGTCTTGGGTCCAATATCTTTCGCTGTGAAGTTGAAATTGGCTCTGAAATTGGGAAGCCCCTTCGTCGTGAAGTTGAGCCCCGAATGGCATGATATCCTCCATCGTGGAGTTGAAATCGTGGATGTGTGGGTATGATATCCTCTGTCGTGGAGTTGAAATCGTTGATGGCCCCTTCGTTGTGAAGTTGAGCATTGACTTGAATATCCTTCGTCGTGAAGTTGAAATCCAAGTATTGTATGTTGCAGGTGGACACGATTCCCTTCGCCGTGAAGTTGAAACCGTGAATGACCCCTTTATTGTGAAGTTTAGCTTCGAGCTAGATATCATTCGTCGTGAAGTTGAAATCTACTCTCGAACAAATTGTGTTGTTTCGAGTCCAATTTCTTTCGCTGCGAAGTTGAAATTGACTCTAAAAGCTATAAAAATTATGTGTGCTAAAAATGATAAATGTGATGCTCCTAAGTATATCCAAGATGCATGCAACATGAATGAGTTATCTTGGATTGGAGTCCCGTTTTTTGTCTGCCAATCTGATCTATGGAATCGATCGTGCCCCATTTGCTTCTCGAGCTTTGGCTTTACCGACCTTTCATATTTGAGGTTGTCCTGTTTGAAAATGTTTTTCTCATTTTTCCTGTTTTAGGTGGGAAAAGGATAAAAATTATGTAAAATATTGTTCTCAATTGAATCAAATTGTAAACATGAGTTCAAAGTATATTAAAGGAATCAATAGCTCTTTTTAATGCCTTCAGAGTTATAGATCTTTGACAAATGTTCAAATGGATGAGTTGACTTCAGGTTGACTTCCTTTCTAAGGTTTCGGTAACCCAAAATGTCATTTTTTGAAATATCGCAACATGCTTTTTCTTTGGTTTGGCATTTTAATTGGGTGCGGACAAAATGACGCAACTAGCATGATCAATTACTAGACTTTTTATTTCAGTCCTCTGAAATCTTCCATTTGTTCAAGTTTTGTAAGCTTCTCTAACAAAGGTAGTGCAGAAATATCGGTCTAAAAATGAAATTATTGAGTGCTCGTGTGTATTTGACTATAACAGGTGTTCCTTAACTCCCTTAGTCCATCATTACCGAAAATTTCTTGTTTAGATAAATTTGATTTAATTTGCCATTATCTGACTAGACAAATCCATAAAGCCAGGGCGTTTAACCAATTGCTTTAGAGGGAAAGCTTAATATTATAATCACTTTTATTAGGTTAACTGAAGGGTTCATCTCATCACAAAGTCTTCAGCCTGATAATAGCAGTGGAGCAAACACCGAGTTGCCAAGTGTCTGAGTAATGTCATGGTTTGAACGCAATCTATTCATAAAGCCAGGGCCTTCGAGTTTCCTCTATAACCAATTGCCTTAGCGGAATAGCTCAGTTTTTACGGATTTAATTTCTTAAGATTGTCAAAAAGAACCTGTTATAGCCTAAGTGTTGTTAAAAGTCAAGGAATCTCATCTTTAGAGTTCAATTTCCAAGCAACTGGCCTAAACTAGATTTGCTTACTCGACTATTCCATCCGTGAAGATTATTATCATCACTGAACGCCTTAAATAAAAAGTATAGTAATGTCATATGCAAAAGGATGCCCCATGTTGTCCGCACCTTATGAAAGGAAAAGGTCACATTGGTTAATTGCAAGAGCAGGGTACGGTGTTTGAGTGTATATTCTAGGTAATGTCAAAGTCCTTGTTTTAAATCATGTTACTTTGTCAAGGATTCTTAACTTTGAACCATTTACAGAGCTTCTTAATTCAGTTGATATTCAAAGAATTGTAAGTTTTCAAATGTGATTCATTGCTCGTCATCATTAAAGTAACATAAATTTATTCAAATGTTCTTACAAAAACTTGAGAAAAAATGAAAAAACAAACTCAAACAGAATGCCTCAAATGATGAAATGATCTGTCTCACTTGGATTCCCCCGAGTTGTTGAAGTCGATCCAGTTCTTGTTATGTATTTTCTGTACGATTCTCTTGAATGTGGAGTAGTTCTCGATAGTGCGCCCTAGGACATCGCTATGATATTCGCAATGAGCGTTCTCATCATACTACCTGGGGTATGGGGCTTCATGGATTTCTCTGGATATGGTGACACAACATATACGTCAACAACTGTTGGTAAAACTCCTTATATGTGATAGGATCGAAATGTTCTCATTTTTTATTAGACATGTGAATGTAATAAAAAAGAGAAAAGTAATGCGAAATATGCAGGAATGCGTGATGCATGCAATGTTCGAGGCATTGATCCAAAAAATGTGTTTGTTATTAGGAATAATCCTTATTGGGGACAAAAGTGTTTTATCTTTTAAGAGACAAAAATATCCTGACAGCTTCTGATATGTTGACTAGTCTTCTATCTTTCTCTGTCACCGGTTGAATAACCTGTCGACCCACTCTGGCTTCTCTGGATGAACCATGCAAATATTGAGTTGCTTTTTGTACCGGCCCAAGAAGTCTCGAATGATTGCATCTCTGGCATTTATCTTTTGTTGAACATGTTCCCAACGAATACGTCATTGGAGTCCTCAATTGATAGGAATTATGTGAAGTTCATTTGTCTGTTTCTTGAATTCGTCAGCAATGGTCTCCAATTTCAGATATTGTTTTGCCATTGTTGTCTTTGAAGGGACTTCCAAGATCAGTAACCTTCATCTTGCCCTTGCAAGCTCTACCAGTCAGTTCTTCAAAGATAAACTTTAATTGTGCTTGACATAGACCCGGTTCATTCTGAGTCCTTTATGATATAGTAGAGTGATATACTTTTCAATTGTTGGCACCACATCATCTGGATTGAAGGTGACACATAGTCGCCTTGTAGACTGTCCTCTGTATTTTTCTCTTGTATTACAACCCCTTTGTCCATTAATGCATATTATTCATGTTTAACAAACACATTTTTTGTGGATCAATATCTCTTTTAAATGATGCGAATGATGATAACAAAAAAAAAGAGTTAGTGAGGTAAATCAAAACAATAATAAAAATGAAAAATCCTACTCTACATGATATCTACCCCACATGCTTATTATTTCTACCCGGACATGATCTCTATCTTGCATGCTAATTTCAAACAAATCATAACCGCATATTTATCTAGTTCGCATGCTTTGAACAGAAAGTAAAGCATGAAATAACTTAGGCATCCTAGGGTTTGAAATGAGGTTTTTGGGTGGGCTCTAATTCTCCATAGTCTCCCGGTTTAGGTTATAAAAAACGATACTCGAGTTCTCATTACCGGTGCCCCCTTGGGCTTGCCAGACCCTTAGTCCTAAACCTATCACAGGCTTGTGTGGACTAAGTTAAACTCGAGAGGACACATTCCCTTATGTCCGCACGGTGAATAAATTCACACGAAGACATAAGGTATAAGAATCCCGAAGGTTACTTGCTAGGCCCGCACGGTGAATAAATTCACACGAAGGCGTCGCTTTCACCCCCACTTAAATAGGGTTTGAAGCTCGGGTATAGAGCCTGAGATGAAACTTTTTCTTTTTAAAAAAAATCTGAAATCATTGAAAAAAAATGTCAGTACAACTATTTACTTGAAAAATAATCAAAGGTAAATAATTTGAATCGAATAAATAAATTAAATTTTAAATTCATTATTTCCGCATAAAAAGACAACCAGAAATTAATTTCGGCCTGACTCACTTACCTGTCCCCAGCGGAGTCGCCAAGCTGTCGGAATCATCTTTCGGGTGGGCCCGGAATTGGGCTTCGACTTAGATTAAATGGATTGAGAGTCGCCATCGATCATTTATTTAAAAGTAAATAGGTTGACTGAGTACCTTATTTCTTACCTGATATGCGTCTTACCAATGATGTGTCGGGTTCGGGAGCCAGTTACGGTCAAGGAAGGATTAGCACCCTTGAACCGCCCTTTCGGTACCAATTAATTTGTCGGTTGTCTTTAATTGCGAAAATTAAAATTAAAATCAAAATCAAAATTAAATAAAAAAAACTCGATTCGAATTGCTGACCTTTGTTCGATTGAGATTACTACTAAAAAAAGTCAAAAGAATAATGTTAGATAAAAAATCAAAGGAAAAAGAAATTAAAAGAAAAACTAAAATAAATAAATAAATATTATATTATATTATATAATTTGATCGTTCTACACTTATTGAAATTGTAAGTTTCATTCTGGGAGTTATTGCTTTGATATTGATTCCGTCAAACACGTGTAATGCAGCTTCTATATTTCCTCTATCTCCAATGGTTCCTCCACCAAATACTTCATCAGAACCCCACTATTAGCAAGTGAAGTAAACAATAACCCAAATAATGCACAGCCAACATATGAAGCCCAGAAAAATCCCCAGCAGAAACGAAACACGAGGTTCCATATTGATTTATGATAGGTTATGCAATTATTCATCATAGGACTAAAATAATCACAAATCGAATCCCGTGAATTTAACAACTTTGCCATTATATAAGCCCTACCATGGCTGAGTTTGAAAAGGATCAATAATAAACATGTAACCGTAACTTAAAACTGATATAGGCAATGTAACGGAGCTAATCATCAAATTTATCTGGAACCCGATTGCCTTGATCACAAAACCAGCTATAAACAGTAGCAAACTGGAATTAGAATTTAGTGACTCACTGGGTTCAGCGCTCGAGTTGGCGGAGATTCCTACCTTGTCGCTTTGACTGTTCTTTCTGTTGATTCTTGTGTACAATGGCTTGATTACATTCAAGTATCTGCGCACCAGATCTTTGGAAGATCTCTTCGAGGAATCATCGGTTCTGCCATTTGTTTTCCGCAACTATTTTCTCTGGTGAAACGTTCTTCGTGCTTTGTGATCTCCGGTTTCAGTTTCTTGGGAGTAAATACCCGAAATTTAACCCCATGCAAAGAGAACTGCAGGTCGATGAAACCGTCGTCTCCTTCATCCAAATCATGATCGGAAACCACGGTGGTTGTGGTAGTGGTGGCGCCACCGCCGTTTCCATTACAATGACGGGTTTGGCTCACTTTATGAACACCTTAACCATTTTTCCAAAACCTCAGAAAATTCAGAGCTTCCATAGATAAGAAACAAAGGAGAAATGATCCAAAGGAAAAGTAGAGTGATCTTTTAGGGTTTCCTGGTTGTTGTTGACGACAACCACAACAGGAACCGTGGCCACTCTCCTCAAATGCAAACTACTTTGCTTCGATGGGAGCAAGACAGGGTTAACCAGGAACCGGTTCTGGTTCCTTCACTTTTTCCTCCCCCGGAGCAGAAGTCCCCCCAACATTATTTAAAGTTGATAAATAACTAGCCCCAGATTCCCACTTTCCTTCAAACATGCGTGAGTTTAGACGTGCGAGGTGGTGGGTGGGGGTTGGTCATGTAGGTGAGTAGTGGTTTAGTGGGTAGTTTGTAGGAAATGGGGGTTAGAACAAAAAACCTGCAATAATAATAATAAAAATATTAATAATAAAATAATAATAATAATATTTTTTTAAACTCGGACAAAAACGGGTGTCTACAATTTATTAATATTTTACAATAATATTATTTTGAGTAAATTGTTAAAATAAGAATTGAAAAGGATTATTATAAAAAGAATTTATTAGTCTAAGGATATTTTTATCCAAAGTGATAATAATTATCTAATACCTAAAAACTTAGAGATAATGACATTCCTAGCATTTTAACCAAAAATATTACTACCAAACGTGGAAATACAATTCCAGGAAAAATTATTTCTCTTGCTAAAATTTTTTTTCGTGAACCAAAAGTCCCTATAGGTATTTGGATGCCAATGTTTTTTTCACCTTCATCAATTTAACAATCACAAGATGGGTGTGAAATCCAAACCTTACATTATTCTTGGATATTCACCAAACCATCGATGATATGGATAAACCTGACCGAATCTTTATTTCTCATAATTTTATTTTTAAAGAATCTATATTTCTTTTTGTTATCAAATCTACATCTGATCCTTCTACATTTGAAGTATTTCACTCTTTTTCTATACCTGCTTTACCAAGTTTTTAGCTGAGAATTCATTGATACTTTCGGTCATGTTATAAAAGTTTTCACAGTTAACACTATTCTTTCTTTAGCTATCACTGGATAATGACACGTACATCAGGTGGACACGAACAATGCCTTACTGAAGGAAGATCTCAATAAAGACGTCTACATGTAACAAGTTAGAAAAAAAAATTATTAGAGAATGAGGTTGTTTATAAATTAAAGAAAGTTTTGTACGAACTTCGTCAAGCTCGTTGAAACTTCGTCTACATGAGAGAATTTTCCTTGTTAACCTTAAATATTTTGTTGGTATTGAGGTTAAACGTACTACTCAAGGGATGTTCTTATATCAACAAAAGTATTTTTTTGAATTAACTTATCGCACTAGTATGATGCATGTTAAACCAATAGTCACTCCACTTGCGATCTCTCCCAAGCTCTCTCAATCTTTAACACTCGTCCAGATATGCTGTTAATTTGTAATAAAAAAGGTTGCACAATCCATGCAAGAGCCTACCAACTTCCATTAATGGTGTGCAATTATATTCAATGGTACTTAACCTTGGGCTTTGGTTTTCTACTCAGTCCCGTCACTCACTACCTTGAATCTGTTTTCTTATGCGGACTGGTGCAGCAAGTATTGGCCAAAAATAAAATTAAAAAAAGCGATAAAAATAGACAACCAAAATACTTGGGCATGCAGACCAACAACGTGGTTTATTGATAATGTGCAAGAACTGTTATTGTGGAGATTATTAAAGGCTTTGGAAAGTTGTCTGCCCATCAAATTTCTCTTCACCCACCGTATTCGTCTCGTTTCTCCCCTCAATTAAGGATCCCCCTTCTACATTTTCTTTCTTATTGCTCTTCATTCCCCCCACAAGGCTTCTGTTTCCCCCTTGGTCGACAAAATGGTAAGTTCCCTCTTCCTCCAATATCTTAAATATTCCTTGTTCCTTTATTTTTTATTTTTGTTCATTAGGAACGCATCTTTGTCTCTCTCTCAGCTTCTCAGAAGCTGGATTCTATATTAGAGGTATAAATTATAAATTTAAGGAGCGTAAAATGATAAATTTTCAAACGATACAAAATTCAATTGTCGATAAAAATATAAAATATTGTCCTATGTAAGATTTAAAATTTTTAGGGGTACAACACACTCATTTGATTCCTCGATCCATCATGTCACTGATGTATTGTGTTATGGTGAATGAGAAGCCATTAATCCCTACATCGATTGTGCTCGAATCAAGGACGAATGCATGTTATATGTGGGAGGGACAATGAACCCAACTTTGATGGATTAATTACATTTTAGATCATTGATAATTTCAAAACCTTTATAAACTAAGCTCTTGTCCCTCTCAATTTTTTGGTATAATTATTTTTTAGGACATTATCAATTTTAAAATTAATGTATTTAAGCTTTGACCTCAAATTTATCTGATTTAATTAGTTTTTAAGACCTATAAATTTTAAATATAATGAAATTAAATCCTTCCTCTCTTAACTTTTATGGTTTACTTATTTTTTTAAGATCTTATTTATTTTAAAGTTAAGCAATTTGTCTCTTCATGGTTCACTCCTTATTCTGCCACTAACTAGAATCAATAACAGATCCAGAAATATTGTTGAAGTTGAAGACATATATGTAATAATAACATAAATAATTCATATGAAGTGGATATAAAAAAAATTCAAGATAAACTCCGTAAATAAAACCGCGTACAATTGATATTAAGATATAAATAAATATTTATTGTTTGATTTTGATGTATAAATTGGGGGTTGGGGAATATAAACTTAAAAAACAGGCGAACGCGGCATCTGGAATGGCAGTGGATGATGAATGTAAGCTGAAGTTCTTAGAGTTAAAGGCGAAGAGGAACTACAGGTTCATCGTCTTTAAGATCAACAACCAGCAGGTGGTGGTCGACAAACTCGGCGGCCCCGACGAAACCTATGAAGATTTCACCGCCGCTCTACCTGTGGACGAGTGCCGCTACGCCGTCTTCGATTTCGATTTCACCACTTCCGAGAACTGCCAGAAAAGCAAAATCTTCTTCATTGCCTGGTGCCAACAGCCAACCCTTTTTTGATTCAACACTCCACAGTTTTTTGTTACATATGAATCACCAAAGGTGGTGAAATGCATGCAGGGCACCTGGTACGTCGAGGGTGAGGAGTAAGATGGTGTATGCGAGCTCAAAAGACAGATTCAAGAGGGAGTTGGATGGGATTCAAGTGGAGTTGCAGGCTACGGATCCTAGTGAAATGAGCTTCGACATTATTAAATCTCGGGCTATTTAAAAGCCTCTTCTTCCTGCATTAATCTCACCTTATCAACATTTTCTTATTTGTATTTTTTTTAATTTGTCAATCTTTTTTGTCTTTCTTTTTACTCTTGTGTCTGTGTTTTTCTTTTTACATTTTCACCAATGTAGTAATATTATCCATTCCTTCATGCTTTACGTCTCTTCAATCATTACTGTTTGAGTGGTTGATTCTTATTTATTTTTTCAATTAATCGGATTTAACATGTTGAACTTATCTGAAATTATTTAATTTGTTTTTGTTGAATATCAACACTTGAAAACCAAAGTAAGTTTTTTTTTGAAAGATGGGCACTTTGTATTGAAAATATACAAGGTACACTATCCTATGGACCTCATTAAAACCAACCATAATGAACCACATGTGGGAGGACAGCGAAAACGCTAGCCACAAAAACTCCTATGTCAAGGACCTAAGCAGAACACAACAACTACAACATAAAAGAAAAACCTCGGACTTCATCCTAAATCCTGGATACAAGGGAGCTTCACTGGCCATACAAAGATCAAACAGAACTCCAGTCTGCAAATCAAGCAACTCCAGAACGAACAACCAAAGTAAAATATAACATATTAAAATGGGGAAATGAACAATCTTTGGATTTTAAGTGACGAGACAATATTATGGTGAAAAAATTGATTGAATAAAATACCTAAGAAATCATTTTATGATCTTGGGTGATTGCTATAGTATTTTGAAGGGTATATTATGAGAATAATTCATTTTGTTTACAGTTTGACCGACTTTAGTTATCGGTTCAAAAATTAAGTGTGTTTGATCTCTTACATTATTAGTCCATCCGATTTAACTCTCTCGCCTATTAATGTCCGCTTACCAGAAAATGAGTTCGGGAGTCGGTTACGTATGGGGAAGGATTAACATCCCCACAACGTCCAAAATTTGTACCTTTGTTTATTAATTAATGTCTTTGCAATAAACTTTACAAATTTGAATTTAATTTAATTTACAATCACATAAAAACATTTGTGTACTAATTTATACCAACAAATCATTTAAAATATTTTTCTAATTAATTAAGGAAATATTTTATGATTTATTATATAAAATAAAATAACTCGAATACATGTAATAAATTTAATGATTAAAACATGAAAATACTAAACTTTTAGGTTACTATTACAAAATATTTAATATGTGAAGTACTATAATAGTAAATAATCCTAAAATAATATTTAAAAATAAAATATTAAATCTAAGGGATTAAATTGCATAATAATAAAACTAGTGGGCCTAATTCAAAATATTACAAAAGCTATGTACTATTAGTGTAATTTAACCATATATAATAATACATGATTAAAATATAAATTATAAAAATAATAGGGACTAAATATGCAATTTTACCCTAAATATATATAAACATAAGCAAGGACTAAAATATAAATAAAATAAAATTCTAAGACAAAATTTAAATGCGTAAAAACCTGTTTTCGTGACCAAAATTGAAGTTTACAAAACTCAAAGAGACTGCGGGCGAGATTTGCCCATCTTCGAATTACACAAAAACCCCTCCCCAAAACGACATAGTTTTGGAAGGGGTATAAAAAGGCCCTAACCGGCCCTAAAGAGCCAAGTTCTCTCATTTTCTCTATTTGGCTAAAAACCCTCCATCAGAGGGATGCCAGTCATCGACCAACAACTGTCTGTCGCCGTACTCCGACATCGATAGCCATCACCGACCACCATTCACTGTGGCTGGAAATCGAAAAAAATACACCGAAACGAATCCCAAACTCTCCTAAACCCGATTCCAAGCTCCTTTTGTCATAAAAAGCTCTCAATAGGCCTAGATCTAAAGTTATACCTTCGACGTTTCAACTCTCCAAAAACGCGTGAAGGCTCCGGCGGTTGGGTAGGTTCTCTCAATCTTTTCTTTCTGCTTTCGGTTCGTTAATGGCTGTTATGGATCGTTGCTCGTATATAGCTCTCGTTTGTTTCTGTTTTCTTTCGTTGCTCTCTCTTGCCCTCTGTCTTTTTTTTTCGTTCGTTACAGGTTCGACCTTTTATAGGCCTCGATGATACCTCCTTTGGACTGGTTATAAAGGGGAACCTCGGTGAGTCACCGGAGCTATAGTGGTGACTCACCCTAGGGTCGATGAGATGTTCAGCCATTATTCATCTTCTGGAGTTTTCTGGTGAAGCGGTGATGGCGTGGCAGTGGCTAGTTGGACCATCTAGAGGCGGCGGCTGGAATAGCCCTAGGGTGGTAATAATACCCTAGGGTTTCTGGAATCATCTGGATTAATCTGGGGCATTGATCTTCATCTGGACCGGACGGCTGAGAAGAGGCAACGACTGAAGATGTGTTGGAAACCCTAGCAAAAACCCTAATGAGTCTTGGGCCTGTTAGGTTTTTTGGGCCTTTGGGTCAGATAGATTGTCTGGGCCACCAAAATTGTATTTATTTGTAATAATAATATAATAGTAATAGTAATATAATAATAATAATAATAATAATAATAATAATAATAATAATAATAATAATAATATATAGGAACAGACAAAAACTAGTGTCGACATTGTGTATTGGAAGACAATAAGTAATCCTGCAAGTAAGATAGACTCAAAAAGAATGATTAAGGTAGGATGATGTAACGATGATAAGGTGGGCTAGAATTCAAAAAAGAAAGAAGAATAAGAATGAAGTTAAGAGGACTATTTGGTGATGATATGAGCGTGGTGATTGGTTAAGAAAGAAATGAGAGATGGTGATGTTTAAGGTATGAATAAGAAAAAGGTAGAACCTATGCTATAAAGAGCATAACCCCACACCTTATAAGTTCATGTTCGGGTGGTAAAAGCACTTAGTCCCTTTGGTTATAAAACAACAAAGAACCACAAGTATCAAGATGAATAGACAGGGGTTGATGCCACAAGCACAATGGCTTGATAAGTTGATATAGTTCAATATTGAAGAACTTGAAGAGATAAAATTCTCACAAAGATAATTTAAATGATAGGAATGAGATGCCTTACAAATCCAAGGCATTCATTCTTTACAAAATTCAAGGGTGTGGCCAATTAACAATGTAATGGTTTGACTAAGGGTGATGTCCCTTTGAAAGTACATGATTAATGAATGAATGCATAAGACCCTTCACAGTCGAATAGTTATGGTGTTGGTTCGGCAAAGCCTCCTTGAATGCTCATGACTTCTCATGATCGAGTGAAGATAATGGTTCGATTTGAAATGCTCCTTGAATGCTTGTGACTCTCCATGGCTGAATGGTGATGATAGTTCGGCTAGAAGACTTGATGAATTCTTGTGTTGGTTCAACTAGGATTCTTTTTAAATAATTAGCTTGGACAAGGTAGGACCTTAGCTAGGTGCCTAGTTTCCTTCCAGCTCCTCAGCTCACACTCCAATTCACTTGTACCTAGCTTCACTCCACTGGTCAACAACTTGATCCTCAGCTCCCTTCCAGCTAGATTCAGCTCCTTGCTTAGCCTTGAGCTACCTTGCAGTTGAGTTCAACTACCTTAGCTTGTGTTTGAGCTCCTTGAAGCTAGATGAGCTCTCATCCTTAATCAATGAGCTTCCATAGCTTCCCTTGCACCTAAGAAAGTAAGCAAACAATCAAATTAGCTAAAAATAAGCTAATAACATAAAGAATGCATGATGCATGCCTAGTTAAAGTATGCAAATACAATGCAAACATATGCAAATGATGTGCAACATAGAACATGCATACCATATCCAAGTATAAGTATAATATAAAGATGTGGAATATATAATGCATTACATATCAAATATATTCATGTAATATGCAAAGTATGAAGGTATATTAATGGAAACATATACCCTAACATAAGATTTATAGTAGAAGTATACTAATGACATGAATATGTACGATATACAAAACATGATGGTCATGACATAGTAGGATTTGAATGAAACATGTGGCATAGTTATACAAAACATAAAATAAGTAGAAATGTGACAAAAAAGTAAAATTTCCTTCCACTTTCATCGTTGAGAATAAAGATGAAAGAATGATGAATAAAAGTAGATGCTTGATTAGGATCACATCAGTAACCTAACGAAGATGTTGGGAATGCTATTTGTGAATTAAGCGGTATTGTAATCATTGAATTCCCATATATATATATATATATATATATAAAACAACAAGGGAAGAAATATTGTTTTCAGATTGCACTCTAAGTGGGAAATTTTTTGACATTTTACTACAAGTCATAGGTGGAGGTGGGATATCTGGGGGAACATGATATACATATGGGGGATATTGCAAGCCATAAGGTGGAATAGGCTGACTTGCAATAGGAGGATACATGGTTGATGCATGAGAAGGTGGAGGGAGCGCATAGGGAGGAAGAACTAGTGGTTCCCATGGAACTGAATTCCCGGCAGAAGAAGAAGAACAAGAGGCTAATGGATGTACAATAATTTTTTTTTAAAAATAATTACCACGCAATACTTCTATTAATATATTAACAAACATTAACAATAGAGGGACTAAAATGAATATATAAATAACATAGGTGTAACGCCTCGATTCCTGGGTCAATAACTTCAGGATAACTCGAAAATATAAAGGTAAACCAAAAAGTCTTGTAGGGGACATTGGTCTAAGCATGTGATGGATTGGGCTTAGGTTGGGCCCAACTAAAGATAAAATAGACATTTTTAAGTTAAGGAAAAAAGATCAAGGACTAGAGTGGTAATTATCCGCCAAACTATTTAAAAGCTGAAAATCAATTAAAAAAAGGGAAAATACCCAAAAAATCTCACAACAGGGAATACTTCATTATCCCGAAAGAGGATGCTCTTAAATAAAATATGAGAATGTGGCAATGGAAAAGATCATTCACTCTAATAATGATCTTTTTTGGAAACCATTTCATCATTCAAGATTCATTTCTCTTTTTTCTTTTCTTCGTTTTTCTTTACCGATCATTATATTTGACTTAATAGGAAAGTTCTACAGTGCATGTCGTACAACACAACACACTACTAAAGCGACATACTGAAATACTATTAGCTAAATTTTCCTTATTAAGAAAATTTTAAAAGGGTAAATTACAAGTTTTGTACCTAAATTATCTTTTTTGTTTCATTTTAGCATGTAAAATTTATTTTTTTTAAATCATTAATGACAATACTTATGTCACATGACATGTCAATTTTTTTTAATTACAACATCACCTTTTTTTCCTTTATTTGTGTCATTTTTAATTAGTTTTATTTAATCAATTAGGTGGTGACATCACCACCTATGAGGATAAAAAGATTGAAATCATTCT
The DNA here is from genome assembly GCF_006381635.1 of Hibiscus syriacus. Lineage (NCBI taxonomy): Eukaryota > Viridiplantae > Streptophyta > Magnoliopsida > Malvales > Malvaceae > Hibiscus > Hibiscus syriacus. The sequence goes on along the minus strand of NW_024063059.1, from coordinate 10,598,472 downwards.
TGCTCCTAGTATGAGAATAGAACTTGTTTCTATTACATGAGGAATAAATCACTCAACCATTAAGATAAGCTAGTCATTTAGATAAATTTCACCACATTCTATACTTAACTTATATAATAGTATCACCACGAAATCAATATTTTTTTGATAATTATAAGATTCAAATATGCGACACTTTAAATTAATCACCAAAAACTTAGTCACTCAACTATATTGTGAATTTTTTTATTATACTGAACTTAATATTTATTTATATCATTATTAAATTAAAAGACTAAATTTTCACTTTATTTAGAAAAAAAAAATAATCTATTTAAAATTTAGTGTAAATTATATGTTTAGTATTCAACTATTATTTTGGTTCGTATAATTTATTAAAAAATAAATAATTTAAAAATATTATTATTTCAAATAAATAATTAATATTATTTCAAATATATAAATAATATGATTTTAAAAATTAATTAAGTATTTTCATAATATTATAAATATACTTTTTAGAATACTTTGATATAAATTTTTATAAATATATATAAATAATTATTTAATTATTTTTATTTCCAAATAAATTAAATATTATTCTTTAATTTAATAATGATATAAGTACGTATTAAGTTTGATATAATAAAAACAAATTCACATTATAGTTGAATGACTAAACTTTAGATTATTAATTTAAAGTGTCACATATTCAAATTTTATAGTCATCGAAAAATATTTATTTTGTGTTGATATTATTATATAAGTTAAATACAAAATATGGTGATATTATATAAGTTAAATACGAAATATGGTGAAATTAGCTTAAATGATTTTATTAACTCAATGGTTGAGTGCTTTGTTGTCACACCGCAAATTAGGGGTCAAATGTTAAGTGTTTTAAAGTTTTGTGTTGTTTGTTTAGTTTCCTAAAAGTTTAGGGACTTGTCCTGTTTTTAACCCTAAACCCAGAATATTCAAAATATACATTTGTTTATTTTTCAGTTTTGATTTTCCCCCCATTTTGGAAAATTTGAAACACATTTTTTATCTCTCTTCCCCCTCTTTTAGCTTCGGTTTTTGTTTGATTCGTTGGCGGTTTGGTTGTCGTGGAGTGCACCAACGACACCAATCTGTTTGAATCGTTAATTCAATTCTGTTTGGGTCTTGCGTGCATTCACCGTTGCCATCATTTGAAAGTTTGAGTGGAAGAAGTGTTTACGTTTCTTAAAGACATCTTCACCGCTGCTCACCCTCGTGAATTGACACTGGTAATGTACTTTCAGACCCTTAAAATTAAATTCTGAAATTTTCGGTATGAAACTGATCACCGGAGGGTGGCCCATACGCCCACGTGCCGCCATTGCACGTGTGGTATAGTTTTCTACAAATCAGTTGGACCGATTAAACCGAACAAGATTTAGACCGATTGAACTAAACCATTGACCGAACTGACACGATAACCCGAATCAACCTATTGATTTTGACTTTAATTGTTAACTTTCTCGATGACCGTTGATTTTTTTCAGAGACCTCACTCCTACTGTTTTTCGACGTCCAAAATCAGTTTTCGCAATTCGTTTTACCAAAGTCTAAATTGAAAGCCCTGTTTTTGCATATTTTAGTGCTTTACAATATGGTTATGTTAAGTAAATTTGGAATATATTATCTTACTCTTTATTATTATTTTCTGAAGATGCTCATGTATCTCGGCCAGATTTCCAATATATTTTGACTTTTTTCACTTAGTTAAGTTCGATTCCGCTCGTCCGTCTCGACATACGCCTAAGTGTTATTTAGTGGTTTAATAGTCTATTTCTACCTGGATAAATGATTCCCGTACTTATACAATAGTGTGTCATCTCAACTGCAGAGATATATTATGTTGTTATTCTCGATGAATACTTTGGAAAACTTGGTGGTGGTAGTAAAGCTTGTGTAATGAGTGTCGACACCGTTTTTCGTCCGGGCGGGGAAAAAACTTAGTACGACTTGAGGTTTTCTTTGAAAAGGTTTTGAAAAGATTTTGAAATGTTTTGGAGTCACCATCAACCTTTTGAGTTAGGTAAGTCGAATACCTAAATATTTTCTTTTACAAGAGTTTTTTTTTAAGAAAAACGTCATTTTAAAAGATAGATTGATCCACTTGTAACCAGAAATTCATTTTTAAGCAATAATAAGGGTTCGGGGGTCGATTACGTGTGGTGAAGGATAAGCACCCCCACAACGCCCATAATTGGTACCCATCGATTATAAATTGTCTCTAATAGTGGAAATCTAAGAATTTGAATATAAATTTTAGTTACGATCCTATTATTCCAGATTCAACCATACAAATTTTATTTAATGAAAAATTCTAAGGAGAAATAAAAAATATTCTAATACTTCCAATTGAAGAGAAAATAATCCCTAAAATACTGTAGGACGAATATTTATCTTTCCAACTGAAATAAAAAGAATATAATAATTTCTCCCAAGAACTCAATATTAAAATAATGTGATTCAACCAAAATGAATAAAACTAAAATAGGCATATTCAAAAGTTTTAGGTTTTTCTAAATAGAGTATTTATTTATTTTAAAATATCAGAATATGACATCTAGTTACTTTAAGACCGCCCCTTCTTAATATTTTAAAATAAATAAATACTACCCTTAATCTAATTATGAAATCGATTAAGTTATGCTTATGAAGCTTTCATACATATTCCAAATATCTAGATCTATATGCAAAAACAAATTTTCATGGAAAAAGTTATAAATTAAAAATACTAATTAAGAACAAATAAATGAAAATTAAAGCAAAGATAAAAATTAAATGCTATTCAATGATGGAAATAAAATTGGACTAAATTAACAAGTGCATACTTTAAAGCATAAATATTACGTTAAATAAGCAAACAAAATATAATTACTAAAATGAACATTACAAAATTAAAGTTCTAAATAATAAAGATTAAATAATAAATACAAAAATGAACATTACAAATGTAAATAAAGAAATTAAAGTACTTAAGTTTAAAAAACATAAAATTGTACATTCACCTAAATTATAAATAATAAAATATAAAACATATGCATCACTTAAAATACATACTACAAATTTTACATGCCAAATATAATGTATAATACATTACACCACAACTCGGGACTAAAATAGAATATTACAAATTATATGCCAAATGAGAAATAAAAAAAAGTGACTAAAATAAATAAATTACAAATATCACATCCAAATCATAATATAATAAGAAGCAGAATCAAAACAGTGACTAAAATGAATAAACATAAAAAAAGTGACTAAATTCGAAAGCTAATAAAATTAATATACATATTCGAAATAAATAACAAAGTACATAATCAGAATGCAAAAGAATCTAAAATAAAGGGAGCTTAAAGATGATTTTACCCTGATAGTGACCAAATTGCAAGACACTGAAAATAGGAGGTCTTGAAATGCGATTTGACCCTAAAATAGATGAACAAAGCAAAAAGCACCTAAAAGCCAGGGACCTGCTACGTGGTTTACCCATTTTCATACAACAACCATATTCTCCCCCTCCATTTACGTAAACTGCAGAGAAGTTTATTAAAGCTTCAAACGATCCATTCGACCGTTGCTAATCGGCCCCCACACGCCTTCCACCGGCCAGGGACCGACTTACACCCACCGTCGACCTCAAGCACGACGGAGGAGGACCGACCGACCCCTTGAACGATAAAAAATCTCACCGTTCTTCCTATCGCACTCTCTCGTTCTTTCACTCACCCCATGTCGATGAGACTTAAAACCGACCCTAAACGAAGACCAAAATACCTTGATGACCACCCCATGCTCTGAACGGCGACCGAGCCCGCCGAGGGATGATAAAACGAAGGTCAAAGTGACCTTCTCCTCTTTCTTTGCTTTCAACCAAGGCCCTAACAAAGACCCTCCCTACGCTCACCTCCGACCACCAACAACCGACACTCTCACTCATCGGCCACAACTCAACGGTGGCCACTCTCCTATAACTCATCAACCCCGAAAAACTAAAGAAAAAGCAAAGCAAGAAAGGAAAAAAAAGAAAGCCAAAATTGAGAGCCAAGACCAAGTCAAAAATGAAATCTGCTTTTCTTCCCAAAATCAGGGAAAATAAGTCCGATCTTACAAGTGTTGGTTGGGGTATTAATAACGCAACCACTACAATATATATTGTTTTTTTACATAATAAAATAAAATAGAAATGGGAAAAAATGGTGTTTACAACTGCCCCTCTTTGCTCATTGTTGTGGAACAGGAATAGAGCAAAGATAATAAGCACCATTTTTTATCTAGCCTAAATTGCTAAAACCTTGAACTCCAATTTCTTCTGATCGGGCGAGTTCTTCTCATTATGAACTCTTTATTAGGGATGTCAATCCACTTTCTTCTGTGATGGAATCACCAAGGTTGAACAAGTTCTTCTTATTATGAACTTCTTCTCCCTTATCGGATGAGTTCTTCTCATTATGAACTCTCCACTGGAAATGTTGATCTACCTTCTTCTGTGATGACATCAAACAAAGTTGAACAAGTTCTTCTTATTATGAACTTGTTCTCGCTCATCGGATTGGTTATTCTCATTATGAACCCTTTCATTGAAATGTTGGTCCACTTCCTTCTATGATGGAAAAAAACTAAGGTTGAACAAGTTATTCTCATTATGAACTTCTTCTCCTTTATCAGATGAGTTCTTCTCATTACGAACTCTCTACTGAAAATGTTAATCCCTCAAGCGAGGTGTTGCTGACTCGAAGTGTTGTGAACTGAGCAATAGGTCAAACAAGCTCTTCTCATTATAAACTTCTTCTCCCTCTATTAGATGAGTTCTTCTCATTATGAACTCTCCATCTGAAATGTCATTCCCTCAAGTGAGGCGTCACTGATTCAAAATGTCATGAATCAAGTGATAGGTCGAACAAACTCTTCTCATTATGAACTTCTTCTCCCTTTGTCAGATGAGTTCTTCTCATTATGAACTCTCCACTGGAAATGTTGAACCCTCGTGTGAGGTATTGTTGATTCAACTCCATATACGATGAAACGAGCTAAGGTTGAACAAGTTCTTCTCATTATGAACTTCTTCTCCCTCATCGGATGAGTTATTCTCATTATGAACTCTCCACTGGAAATGTCATTCCCTTAAGCGAGGCATCACTGATTCGAAATGCCGTGAATCAAGTGATAAGTCGAACAAGTTCTTCTCATTATGAACTTCTTCTCCCTTTGTCGGATGAGTTCTTCTCATTATGAACTTTCCACTGGAAATGTTGATCCCTCGAGTGAGGTGTTTCTGATTCAACTCCATATGTGATGAATCGAGCTAAAGTTGAATAAGTTCTTCTCATTATGAACTTCTTCTCCCTCATCGGATGAGTTCTTCTCATTATGAACTCTCCATTGGAAATGTTGATTGGTTTACCCTTCCTTTGAAGAGTTTTAAACCTGCAAAAGATTATCATGTATCAGTAATAATTATGTTTGAAGTACCCGAAGCTATATACCCAAAGGTCCTTGAATTTTATTGAGATCCATGTCTTTCAATGGTGAAAAATATGGATTAATTCTTTGCTGAAATCGTGAAATGAAATCTTTATTGGCTCTTCGAATTCCTTAATGTAGCAAATTGCTGAGTTTTTGTCTTTGTTGGGCCCATCTTGGAAACGACACTGTTCATTCGCATTGAAGTGACCTAGAAAAGTCAAGTCGGAAGAAATACATAATTGAAAATGCTTCTAAGGAAAATTCTTAAGAACGACTCATGCGATATCCCATAAAAACGGTCCTAAGGACTCAAACAATTCTCTAGAAAAATGATCTTAAGAAGGACAAAATAGTTTTTCAAAAATAGATTTTACAGGCCTCCTCATGAGAGGGAAATCAAAATTTACCATGTGTATGAAATGATGAAATATATGATGCAAAGATGAAAATTCATATATAAATGTAGGTTTTCTTGATCTGTTGGAAATGGTTGCGAGAGCAGTCTTCATTGCTAGATCAGTCTTCATTCTTTTCCTGGTTTGATTTTCTTCTTTATCTGCCGCACCTGAGTGTATTCTTTCGAATCTTGACTTGTGAATGGGCGCATCTTTCTCTAGTAAATTTTTTTTCTTTTGATAAATTTAACTTCTTCAAAAATATTCATTTACAGTTATCAAGAAACCCCTAAAATTAGGCTTAGCTTCTTTCAAAAATTCAAAAAAAAATCAAGAAACCCCTGAAAACCAGGCTTAATTTCTTTAAAAATTCATTTGAAAACATCAAGAAACCCCTAAAAATTAAGCTTAATTTCTTTGAACGTTCATTTGAGAAAAATCAAGAAACTTCCGAAAATCAGACTTTGTTTCTTTAAAACACATTTGAAAAGCGTCAAGAAACTTCTAAAAATCAGACTTAGTTTCTTTAAAAACTCATTTGAAATCATCATGAAACTTCTGAAAATCAGACTTAGTTTCGTTGAAAACTTATTTGAAATCATCAAGAAACTTCTGAAAACCAGACTTAGTTTCTTTAAAAACTCACTTGAAAATCATCATGAAACTTCTGAAAATCAGACTTAGTTTCATTGAAAACTTATTTGAAATCATCAAGAAACTTTTGAAAACCAGACTTAGTTTCTTTAAAAACTCACTTGAAAATCGTCAAGAAACTTCAGAAAATAAGACTTAGTTTCTTTAAAAACTCATTTAAAATGATCAAGAAACTTCCAAAAATCAGAATTAGTTTCAAAAAAACTCATTTGAAAATCGTCAAGAAACTTTTGAAAATCAGACTTAGTTTCTTTAAAAACTAATAAAAAAAATACCATGTCAAGAAACCTCTGAAAATCAGACGTAGTTCCTAAAAACACATTAACTGGGTAACATGCCCCACTTCAAAAATGATGGTTGTTCTGTGTATTGGTTTCCTCTATTCTTAAGGTTCTGCTACTATTAATGTAATTCCCTCCATTTGAGGCTTGAATTCTGACTTTTCTTTTATTTCTTTCTTGGAAAATCTGTAAGAATTATGTATGTATATATGAATGCACTTAAATGAATCTAAATGTAATGTATGACTTTCTTGTATGCAAAAATGTTAATTATTCTTCTTCTCGCTCCAAAGTGGAGATCTCAGTCTTCCCTTACTTTGATCACCTTGAATAAATTTTGCCTCAATCGTAATTTATCAGCTTAAGCTTGCATCTTCTGAGGAGTAATTTGACTACCTTATGCAATCGTGTCATTCTGTCTTCTATCTTTGGTTTATTTGTTACAGTCTTAGAAGAAGTGATCTCCTGTAGTTAGGCATACGATCTTGATACCTTTTTCTGGCTCTAATTCAATGGTTTTATCAGAAACAGTGAGGTAAGCTCTTCTTGTCCTTATATTCTGCCCTTGGCACTCCCAAACAGCGAAGCTCATTCACCATGTATTTTTTATTTGAATCGTGTATCTTAGCGAGATTTGGTTTTGGTAATGCCCTAATGTGGGTACTTGTGGCTTTCTTTGTACCAAAATCCTAATCTCGAATGATCTTGCTCTTGTATCGTCAAACAGTAATGTTATCGAATAACTTGAGGGATGATGCCACAATTATATGGACATTTAAGAAATGGTCAATTCTTCTAATAGAAATGTCTTGAATCTTTACCATTAGCTAAGATATGTGCCCATTTCGATTAAGGCGATCTTCTTCTTCTTGATGGATTATCGACAATGTCACAAAGAAGTGTTAGAAGTTCTATCCTTCAGTCTTTTCAATCTCTCGGACTATGTAAAATGTCTTCATTACTTTGACATTGGTTGTTCTTTTCTTTGATTGAGGCATAATGAGCCTCACCAGCTTCAAGGACCTTTTTCACTTGAGATTGTCTTGTTTGAAAATGTTTTTCTCCTTTATTTTATTTTAGAAATATGAAAAACAAATGTTGAATAAATTTAAAAAATGTTTTCATTTTCTTTAGGTTCACAATCAAAAAATTGTAACACAAGAGTTCATTAAATATTAAATAAATCAAATACTCTTTTAATCCTTCAAAAATTATACACATTTGAAAAGTGTAAAGATTAATGTTGATATAAGGCTTAGGATTCCTTGGGAAGGTAATGTGTTTCAGGTTAATTAAGGGAAGTAATGTGTTTCCAGTTAATTTGAGGAAACAATGTATTCCAGGTTGGCTGCTCGCGTCCTTGATTCTGGTATATTCATTGATCTGATGAAGCAACCGTCATGCTTCTCTTCTGGAAATGTTTACTGATTCTCAGCCCTCGTGAGCGCCTTTTGAATGTGCAGTCAAGAGATGTATAAGATCGTATTTTGTGCAGTGGTTGACCGTATTCGAGCCGCCTTTTCAGGTTTTTAACTCGAAATCTCCTTTGGTTTCAAGACGTCATCTAAAATTTTACGTCTTAAACCCTCATTTTATTTTTTTCCTTATAATGCATTAAAAGTTTTAGAAAACTAATTTTTTTGGCAAATAAAATTAACCCTGAGGGGCTGAATGAAATCTGAAGATAGTCTCTCTACTCAGAAATCTATGTATGATTAGAAGGGACTTTTCAGGCACATAACGTAGGCTAAGGCTCACGGTTATGAAAGAAAAGGATAACTAGGCCCAAACAAGTGTTTAAGGGTTATCAAACCAAGGATTAATTCGTTATGCCATCTTTAATATTGCCCTGCCTAATTTGAATTTGCTCATCCGTCTTTTATTCTACTTTTTTTGGTGTTTTCTGATCTTCTGGCGAATTAATTCTAAATCTTTGAACCACCCATTTTGAAGTGTTGGATCTGTCTATTTTTTTTCTTTTTCTACTGTTTTTTCTCATTTTTTTTTATTTTTTTTCTTTTTTTTCCTATTTTCTTTTTTTTGTTTTTGCTTTCTTTTTTATGTGTTTTTTTTCTATATCTTTTATTTTTCTCTCTATGTTGTCAACTCGATTTGATCTTCGAGTGCTTCGTATTTGGTATTCCTTACGGTATCTTGTTATTTCTCATTTTAGTTTATCATGACTCGCTTCTGTAGCGAAATCTGGATTGATGATCTTCACTCATACGAGCAGATATCCTTCACATTTGCCCCCCAGTGTGGAGGGTGATCCTTGGTTAAGGTTGAATCAGAAGAAACAATATTACAGGCTCAAAAGGGGACAACAAGGGATATATATATATACATATATTTGAAAGGATAAATGAAAAAAAGTCGTTCATTATCTCATACATGGAAGTCTTTATAAAAGAGGTATCCCAGGGGGACGAGTATTCAAGATTAATCTTATTTACATGAAAAAAATGTAATTAATGCATGATAGAATTATTTCAATGATTCCCTTTATTTTTCTTCTTCTTCCATTTGCCCCTGGTATGCCCCAATTATTTGATTTCTCTTGCAAAAACTTGATCTGTAACACTCCATCTTGTATTTCTTGTTGCAGAAATGGTTCTCGTATATGCAGACATCTTGTACTTTATGCTTCCCGAGTTTATTGAAGTTTGGGAAAAAAATTCTAGTTCTGTGTTTATGAAGGGAAATGTGTGACTTTAAAATCATGATTCTGAAGAAAAAAAAGTAATGTTATGGAAAGGTTAGTTCTATCTGGGAAGGTAAAAATATCAGTTTTGGTGCATCGGGGAGGATAAAGGCATGGCTTTATAGTTTCAAAGGGAAGTGATGTCAAATTTTGGTCTTTTGGGAGTAAATGTGTTTTATTTTGGGTATGGAACCCAACAATGGTTCTTTCGGCTTTGGATGGGGTATGGAAGGTCTAATCTTGCCACTTGTCAAAAGCATATAATTAATGAAGTGGTAAAAGAACCTTTAATCCATTCGATATTCAAAGAATTACAAGATTAACACTTGATTTATTACTCATAACCTTAGAAAACGACGTAAGTTTAATTATCAAAAATATATATTAAGGAAAGAACAAAAACACGTTCAAACAGGACAAGGCCAGTGCAACAAGGTTTCATGATGGGTGGAAGAATTTCCTGGTAACTGGCCCCAGAATGTCTCATTATGAGTTAAAGGTTAATACCCCTGGGTCAAACAAAATATGGGCCTTGCTTCTCCATGCCCCACAAATCTCAATGATGTGCCTCAAACTTCAGACAACTCTAACATCATGTCTTTAGCTCTCAATTCTTTTCTAAGTACAAAGGGGTGACTTCAATTTACCTAAAAAGATTCTGAGGGTTACTCCCAAGATCCGTGATTAATGTACGTTGAGATGCAATGTATATCATGTAATGTACGATGTATAGATGCTAATGCAAAGATGAAAATATGCTTATGCAAATGCAAAATGAAAAATGTGAATACAAAATGCAAAATGTAAATGCAACAAAAGAATTGATCCCAAAGTAATTTTCATAAAACAACTTCCAAAGAACACACAATGTCTCAATCCACCGAGGCAAATGGAAACTACAAATCACGTCATAGTACTCGACTTCTTCAATTTTGATCGAACATGCAATGAAACAATCTTATTTTATCCTTGGCTTGATGGAAAACTCCAACGCTTCGACTTATTTTCCATAAATGTATTTGTTGAGTGACCATATGCGACTGACATCATCCACTGTCTCATGTTGATTGTTGTTGCTTGATGACTTCAAACATATTATTTCTTTTCAGCTAGTTGTATCAACATCGTTGTAGCACCCTTGAAAAGCTTGTTTTACTACATCATTTGAACTTCATGTGTTTCATCTTGATGTATCTCTTCAACTGATTCCTGTAGTACCCTTCTGAATCATTGATGCGTTTTTGCATTTCTATTCTACCTCATTGAGTGACATTGTCGTATTGAAAGCCTTCTAATACAACTATTAATTCGAGAATCAATACCTTCTATGACATGGCATGTATGAACATGTGTTAATTCCAAGGTAATTATCCTAGACAACTTTCAAAGAACACACAACGTCTCAATATGTCAAAGTAGATAAAAATATCTACCCCTTCGTGTGACGTTGTTGTTTTAAAAGCCTTCTAATTTTGATAAATAACTCGGGTATTAACAGTATGTTTATGCACAAAATAAAGCAACGTGGCGAGGAAAAGATGTTAGAAAAAATAGTAATCAAAGAGAAGAAATGTATGTTAGTGAAATATGAAAAGATTAAATATAACTGATAAATGAACCATAAAATACAGTAAATAAAACACAGAGAGGAAAATAAAACCCTAACCGCATAATTTCTAGTTCACATACATTTATTAAAAAAATACTCTATTAAAAGATGAAGATTAAAGTTCATTTCTCCTTTGTGTACACTTATTTGGGTACCTATAGACAGAGTTTCAGCATGGTCTTAGATCGGGTGGGTTTTTACAGTTGACTATATATAGAGTTTCGGTCCTAGGAGTAAAGGTATTCAAATTGTCCTTGTCGGTGTCCCATTGGACGAGCCAGACCCTCAATCCTCACCCATTATAGGCTTAAGCGGACCGAGTTCAATTCGAGAGGGCACATTTCCCTTCTCCTGACACGGAGAATAAATCCTCATGAAGACATAGGGCATATGAACCCCGGAAGCTACTTGCTAGGTCTGACATGGAGAATAAATTCTCACGAAGACACCGCTTTCACTCCCACTTAAAGGGAAAGAGCTCGAGTATAGATTTTATGTTATACAATGCAAGTGTCGTGTGTGAGGAGAAATTCTCAAACCTTTGACAAACAACCACACTAAAATCGAGCTGAAACGAATCCAAAATTTCAATATGAAAATCAATCAAATACAAACATTAATATACAAGGATATGAAATAAAATAAAAATTTAAAGAAATCAAAAGAATTGTAAATTAAAGAAAACTGAATTCTCAATTTCCAACTATAGAGATAATATATAATCGATTTAGGGCTTGATCCACAAAGTTCCCAGTGGAGTCGCCAAGCTGTCGACACCGTTTTTCGCCCGGGCGGGGAAAAAACTTAGTACGACTTGAGGTTTTCTTTGAAAAGGTTTTGAAAAGATTTTGAAATGTTTTGGAGTCACCATTAACCTTTTGAGTTAGGTAGGTCGAATACCTAAAAATTTTCTTTTAAAAGAGTTTTTTAAGAAAAACGTCATTTTAAAAGATACATTGATCCACTTGTAACCAAAAATTCATTTTTAAGCAATAATAAGGGTTCGGGGGTCGATTACGTGTGGGGAAGGATATGCACCCCCACAACGCCCATAATTGGTACCCCATCGATTATAAATTGTCTCTAATAATGAAAATCTAAGAATTTGAATATAAATTTAAGTTTCGATCCTATTATTACAGATTCAACCATACAACTTTTATTTAATGAAAAATTCTAAGGAGAAATAGCAAATATTCTAATATTTCCAATTGAAGAGAAAATAATCCCTAAAATATTGTAGGACGAATATTTCTCTTTCCAACTGAAATAAAAAGAATATAATAATTTCTCCCAAGAACTCAATATTAAAATAATGTGATTCAACCAAAATGAATAAAACTAAAAGAGGCATATTCAAAAGTTTTAGGTTTTTCTAAATAGAGTATTTATTTATTTTAAAATATCAGAATATGACATCTAGTTATTTTAAGACCGTCCCTTCTTAATATTTTAAAATAAATAAATATTACCCTTAATCTAATTATGAAATCGATTAAGTTATGCTTATGAAGCTTTCATACATATTCCAAATATCTAGATCTATATGCAAAAACAAATTTTCATGGCAAAAGTTATAAATTAAAAAATACTAATTAAGAACAAATAAATGAAAATTAAAGCAAAAATAAAAATTAAATGCTATTCAATGATGGAAATAAAATTGGACTAAACTAACAAGTGCATACTTTAAAGCATAAATATTACGTTAAATAAGCAAACAAAATATAATTACTAAAATGAACATTACAAAAATTAAAGTTCTAAATAATAAAGATTAAATAATAAATACAAAAATGAACATTACAAATGTAAATAAAGAAATTAAAGTACTTAAGTTAAAAAAACATAAAATTGTACATTCACCTAAATTATAAATAATAAAATATAAAACATATGCATCACTTAAAATACATACTACAAATTTTACATGCCAAATATAATGTATAATACATTACACCACAACTCGGGACTAAAATAGAATATTACAAATTATATGCCAAATGAGAAATAAAAAAAGTGACTAAAATAAATAAATTACATATATCACATCCAAATCATAATATAATAAGAAGCATAATCAAAATAGTGACTAAAATGAATAAACATAAAAATAGTGACTAAATTCGAAAACTAATAAAATTAATATACATATTCGAAATAAATAACAAAGTACATAACCATAATGCAAAAGAACCTAAAAATACAGGGAGCTTAAAGATGATTTTACCCTGATAGTGACCAAAATGCAAGATGCTGAAACTAGGAGGTCCTATAATGGATTTGACCCTAAAAATGATAAACAAAGAAAAAAGCACCTAGAAGTCAGGGACCTGCTACGTGGTTTACCCTTTTTTCATACAACAACCATATTCTCCCCCTCCATTTACGTAAACTGCAGAGAAGTTTATCAAAGCTTCAAACGATTCATTCGGCCGTCGCTCACCGGCCCCCACACGCCTTACACCGGCCAGGGACCGACCTACACCCACCTTCAACCTCAAGCACGACGGAGGAGGACCGACCGACCCCTTGAACGATAAAAAATCTCACCGTTCTTCCTATCGCACTCTCTCGTTCTTTCACTCACCCCATGTCGATGAGACTTAAAACCGACCCTAAACGACGACCAAAATACCTTGGTGACCACCCCATGCTCTGAACGGCGACCGAGCCCGCCGAGGGATGCTAAAACGAAGGTCAAAGTGACCTTCTCCTCTCTCTTTGCTTTCAACCAAGGCCCTAACAAAGACCCTCCCTACGCTCACCTCCGACCACCAACAGTCGACACTCTCACTCGTCGGCCACAACTCAATGGTGGCCACTCTCCTGAAACTCATCAACCCCGAAAAACCAAAGAAAAAGCAAAGTAAGAAAGGAAAAAAAAGAAAGCCAAAATTGAGAGCCAAGACCAAGTCAAAAATGAAATATGCTTTTCTTCCCAAAATCGGGGAAAGGGAGTCCGATCTTACAAGGGTTAGTTGGGGTATTAATAACCCCAACCACTACAATATTATATTGTTTTTTACATAATAAAATAAAATAAAAATGGGAAAAAATGGGGTTTACAATGAGTATGCTGTATAAGCAGAAATGACATATTTACTCTGCATCTGCAGAATCCGTTCCCACCAATAGCCCACTTTATACTTTGCAGATGTGTTTGACTGGCTTAGAAAGGGAAAGGACATTGATACATTATGGATCCTCCAAATCCAAGTTCTTCGATCATCGTTCCCCGCAACACTACCTTTTAACATCAGTTAGAGAGTTGAGATCAAGTGACTGACTCGCATCAACATGAAGGGTCATAGTGAAATCGCTCGGATTGAAACAAGCCAATACTCTTTCGACCAACTTCTTCGGATTCAGTTCGACCGGGTCATATCCAACTGACTCACAACTCCCAAAGCTAAAATAATCTTTAGGTGTAATGTGCATTAAGGAAATAACAACCCCTACAATCCCATTCATTGAATAACCACAAGGGTCAAACAAAAAATCGCATAACTTACACAGTGGAAGGATATCCTTAATGGTGAAGTTAATGGTCATCTCAGCTGCAGAGGTTTGTTCTTTGTAGAAAATCAATGCCTTTTTTCCTTTCGAAGCTAGTCAAACACATCTAAGCAATGTGGCTATTGGTAGGAACTGATTCTGCAGATGCAAAGTAAACACGTATGGTCGAACATCTTCAATGATGTAACCAAGGGGAGCTTCATAGAACAAAGATTTACTACTACAAGACTTTTTTTTCCACCATCTGACTCCATTAGATGATTCAGTCACCTACATGACAATTACGTAAACAATGAGAGATCATTTCACGTCGCATGCAAAACCATATAACAATGAAAACGATAATCATAAATAGAATAATCGATTAAAAATGAAAACAAATGGAAGAATCGGTACTTACAATTTGAAAATTAAAAAAATTCTGAATCAATCGACTGTCAAACTCCGTTTAGATCCTAAACGAAGACGACAACAAATATGTCAGAACATGAATAAGCAAAATAAGCAACCAAATCCAATCAAATACTACAACCATAGAGAAAAGATCATGATACATAAAGATCCACAAATATAGTGAAAAAAAATAACATTATAAGAAGATATTATTCATATCCTCCACGAATACATCTTTTATTTCCAAAAAAGAAATAATCAATCTCCATTTCATGTCGCATACAAAACCATAGAACAATAGTAATAAAAAATCAAACAAAAAAGAAAATAAATGAAAGAATAGGTACTTACAAATAAAAAATTATAAAAAGATCTTGGATCAATCTATTCTTCAAGTCTAAAAAATCTTTAGATCAAGATGAAGACGAAAGAATACGAATCCAAAACAGAAATAGCTTTTCAGAGAGGGAGATAATTATGAGAATCTACTGCTCACTCAAATTCTGACTATGATTTGGGAAGGCGAGGGGTTATTTATACAAGGGGTAGGTTAGATGTGAGTGATGTATTTGATTAAATAATATTAGTATTATTATAATTATTGTTATTATTTTACTGAAAATATATCGGTTTTAAAACTAGGAATTGGTGAGAAGCTTATTAAAAATTTAAAAACTTACAACAAATATTGTTTTTTATTATGTTCGTCTATGACGAGAAGTAAGGTTGTGATAAACTTTGTATGCTGTAATAAATATCTGCTTATATTATTATTTGATTATTTGATTATTTTTATATTATTCCTAAAATATTTGAATATTATTTGTATTTAGAGGACACAATGAGTTTTATAACTCACTCTGTTTCTGTTTCTATTTTCAGATTATTCATATGTATAATTGGTTTGGCTATTGGATGATTAGTCTCGATTTTATACTATGTGAGATTAAATTTTTACTTTCAACATCTTTAAATTGTGGCTTGGGTTTATTTTCTGATTTTATTACTGTTAAATTTTTTTAAATGATTTATTAAAATAATTTTCATCTTTAAATTATTTTTGAGTTTAGTGCGATTACCCTGATTCAGTTGTAACTCCTAGGCTAGGCTTAGGGGGTCACGTTTAGTGGTATAAAGATCGTGTTTAAAATTCTCGAACTATGTAACCGACTACAATTATAAAAATTTGTTTAAAATAACTTTACAAAATGATTTTCAAAAAATTAATTAATTTTTTTTAAAAAAAATCATGACACAAGTTTTTCAGTATTTTATAGAATTATCGATACTCCGAGCAATTATGTGTAGTTACTACTTTTTGTAATCATAGCTCAATACTTGATATATAACCATAAGTAGTATTTTTCATTTTGTTCGTCTATGACGATAGGTAAGATTGTGAGAAACCTTGTATGATTTTCGAGTAATAAATATATGTTTATATTATTACTTGATTAATTTATTGTTTTTATATCATACCTAAAATATCTGAATTATTATTTGTATTTAGAGGGCACACTGAGTTTTGTAATTCACTCTGATTCTGTTTCTATTTTCAGATAATCCATATATATTATTAGTTTGGCTATCGGAGTAGTTTCGATTTCGTACTGTATGAGATTATTTTTTTTCTTTCAACCATTTTAAATTGTGGCTTGGATTTATTTTCTGATTTTATTACTGTTAAATCTTTTTTAATAATTTATTAAATAAATTTTCATCCATAAGCTATTTCTAAGATTAGTGTGGTTACTTTAATTAGTTGTAGCTACTAGGCAGGGCCTAGGGGTTAAATTTAGTGGTATCAAAGTTCATGTTTAAAATTCTTGGACTGTGTAGCGCCCTATAATTCTGAAAATTTGTTTAAAATAAATATACAAAAAGATTTTCAAAAAATTAATTAAAAAATTATTTAAAAAATCATATCACAAGACTTTCAAGTATTTTTTGGAATTATTGAGACTCATAGCCATTATGGATAGTTACTACTTTTCTGTAATATAGTTCAATACTTGATATATATAACCATAAGTTTGGTAGTGTTGGAACCGTCTTTCGGGTGGGCCCGAAATTGGGATTCGACATGAACAAATGGGTTGAGTCGCCACCGATCATTTATTTTTAAAAAAATAGGTTGATCGAATACCTTGATTTCTTACCTGATTTGCATCTTACCAAAGATTTGTCGGATTCGACAGTCGGTTACAGTCAAGGAAGGATTAGCACCCTTGAACTGCCCTTTCGGTACTAATTATTTTTTAGTTATATTTAATTAAGAAAATTGCAAGTTAAATTAAAAAGGTAAAAATTGATCCGAATTACTTACCTCTGATTAATTGAACGAAGACCCTTAAAAAGACATAAATGTCAGATTTGTAATGAAAAGCCGAATCGGATTAAGATAGAAAATTCTAAATATAAAAATAATAAACAAAACAAGAAAAAAGATACAAAAAGAAAAATAATAAAATAAATAACATAAGGATAATAAATAAATAAATAAAATGGTAAAAATAAATAAACAAAAAATAAAACAAAAAACAATAAAAAATAAGAATAAAAAATAAAACAAAAAAATAAAAATAAAATAAAAATAAGAATAAGAATAATATATATATATATATATATATATATATATATATATATATATATATATATATATATATAATGAGATGTATGGAAAACAACTAAAAAGACAAACCGAAAATAGAAAGAAAAAAAAATATAAAAATGAGTAAAATAAAAAAGGGAAAATAATAGTAATAATATATATATATATATATATAAATGTTGGAAAAACAATAATAATAAAAAAAGAATAAAGAATAAATAAAATAAAATAACTAAAAAAATTATATATATAAATAAAATGTCAAATTGAATAAATAGAATAAAGCAAAAATTAATTAAAAGGCCCAAATTAAAATAAAAATAGAAATTGAGGGTCAATTTAAGAAGAATTCGATGTAAAAGTCAAATTTGGGGGGTCAAAATAAGTATATAGAAAACACAGGGGGGCTAAAACTGTGATTTACATTCTTTGATTTAAAAACACGTGGGTTGCGTGTGTTATGGGTCGGTCAGCGGGTATCATGGGCTTAGTATATAAGCAAAAAAAAAATTAAAAACTTTCATTTTTCATTTCTCAACACCGAGACCTCCCCCCATTTTCCATTTTCTCTCAAAGTATTTATGTGTTCTTCATGAACATGAAGAACAAACACCGTGGTTTCCAGAAACAGGTGGCCCGCCGCCTCCCTGGTCGATGTTCATCGACGGCAAAAAAAGATTCTTTTTTTTTCGAAACCTTTTACACATACTCTTTTTAAAAATCATGTTATTTTTTTGTAAAAAGGCCTCGAGGGAAAGTAGATCTAGAAAAAGAATTTCGAAAATCCTCTCCCTCTGATCATCTGTCGAACACTCCTTTTTGGGTTTTTCAAGTCAAAAGACAAATAAGAATCAACATGCATGTGACTAGAACAACCGAATAAGGTAAAAAATAATACATTTCTTTTATTTCCCTTTAGAAGACTTTACAAATGCTAGTATTTCTCTTTCTTATCTCATATTTTTTGAATCTCTTGTGTAATATTGTGTATTTTTGTGTGTGTTGTTTACACTTATTTATAATGCTAAAATAGTCCTAATCAAACTGAATTTGTTGCACATTTGTTGGTGGCTTGGAGTCCCACAACACCACATTGTGTTTGTTGTCGAGAAGAGCGACGGTTGACCGAGCGACTGGGGCGAGAGCTCTTCGAAAGTGGGATTGTGGCGCTGTGGATAAAAGAAGAGATTAGGGTTGGGAACCCTAATATACCGGTTCAAGTTACAGCTCCACTGGATCTGGTTTGGGCTCCAGTCGGGTCGCATGTCTGTTTGGATCTGGGTGCTCTGTTGGGTAGCTGATGGGCTATGGGTATATTATTGGGCCTATACATAAAACATAATAAAATGTATATATATATATATATATATATTATAACATAATTGATAACAACATAAATATGTTATGTAACATAATAATATTGGACGAAATTAGGTGTCTTCAGCTGCCCCTCTTTGCTCATTATCGTGTAACAAAAATAGTGCAAAGATTAAAAGACACAAATTTCGTCCATATCGAATGTCCTCTGTCGTAGAGTTGAAATCCGATGTTAAGACTGGTTTGTCAGTTTGAATTGAATCACGAAATGACTCCCTATTCGCGAGGTCGAGCTAAACTGGAAAATTCTGAGCACGATATCATTCGTTGCGAAGTTGAAACCGAACTCAAAACTTTGGCAAGTAGCCCCTGAACCGTCTTCTAGCTCTAGATACTTCGTCATGAAGCTGAAACTTGACTTGAATACTTCGGTGTTGCTGTTACAGATGACTTATTCGTCGTGAAGTTGGGTCAGCCTTTTGGGTACGATATCCTTCGTTGTGAAGTTAAAATAATAGGAAAAATCGGAAAGTTACTTATTGTTTCTGTTCTTGACCTTGGTCTTCTTCTCGATTTAAAGACCTTGGCATGAAAATCTTGACCGGAAACTAGTTCCTTGTTGCTACCTTGCGGTGAATATATCTTCGAGTTGAATGATATCGAGCTCGACAGTGTTTGTTGACAGATAACTCTTCTCGCCTTTGAGTTATGATGTCCTTGGCTGGGGAATAAACCCCTGTTATTACAGATGACTCATTTGCTGTGAAATTAAGTCGATCCATTGGGCACGATATCCTTCGTCGTGAAGTTGAAATCGTGGATGACTCATTCGTCGTGAAGTTAAGCTTTGAGTTGGATATCCTTCGTTGTAAAGTTAAAATCCAAGGATTGTTTCACCAAATTTGTTTTGAGTTGGATAACATTTATCGTGAAGTTGAAATCAAATCTTGAGTAAGTTTCACCAAATTGGCTTTGAGTTGGATATCCTTCGTTGTGAAGTTGAAACTCAATCTTGAGTAAGTTTCACCAAATTGGCTTTGAGTTGGATATCCTTCGTTGTGAAGTTGAAATCCAATCTTGAGTAAATGGTGTCTCTTCGAGTCCAATATCCTTTGCTGCAAAGTTGAAATTGACTCTAGCTAGAACCTGCAAAGTTATGCATATATGCGATGTTATGGATGCAATGCTCGTAGGTGTGCCTAAATGCATATACGAAATATGTTATTTTAGGCTCGAAAGAGAAATCTCGATCTCCGGTTGTCTGTCTTGGTAACTCTTGATTCTGAAATCTTGAATCTCTGATTCTCGATCTTGAATTCTTCAAATGTTTAAATTTGATGTGCAGATCTTATTTTTAATCCTTGATTTGGGAAATGCTTCTAAACCAACTCAAGTATAGTGCATGAGCCTTGATCAGCTTCCAAGTACCTGTACTTCTCAAAAACTTTTGTACAGTAATATGCAATTATACTTTCAGAAGTGAATAAATCATAAGGTTTAAATTCAACCCAAGATGCTTAAAAAGAATTGATTTAGAGAAATGGTCGTCTTTATTCATATAGGGAAAAAACAAATAATACATGACAAACATTTTGGAAAACGAATACATAAATGAAGTATGAATGGATGTCTTAGATCTCAATAATGCCTGCTCTTCTGAGCTGATAAGCCGTTAGGTGACCTTGAACGTAGCCTTTACCAAGGGATCTTTGAAAATGCGACAACGTTCGGGAGAATGCAATCTTTATCCGACTCATTAAGTCTGTAGAAAATTCAGATGTTGTGATGCTTCACTGCTTGAATTCCTTGAATCAATATCCAAAACGCCCTTTCAGGTTTTCAATTTAGACCCATCATTGATTTCAAGACGCCCTTAGCGGGTTTTCATCTTGAACATACCTTATTTTTTTTCTTTTTCTTTCTTTATTTTTCAACTTAGGGCGCCCTTTCGGGCTTTCCCCCTAAACATTTTTCTTTTTCCTTTTTTATTTTCTTTTCTTTTTCTTTTTTGACTTAGGACGCCCTCTCGGGTTTTCATCCTAAGCGAAGTATTTCTTCACTGCATCCGAATTGATGAGATTCAATAATTTTGGCCCGTCTATTCAGCCAGGACAAGTGCTCCTCCGGAGAAAGCCTTTTTCACGACATAAGGTCTTTCCCAATTTGGTATCCATTTTCCTATGAAGTCTTTTTGAATTGGCCAAAATCTTTTAAGCACAAGATCTCCTTCACGGAATACTCTTGGATGCACCTTCTTGTTATGTGCTCGAATCATTCGTCTCTAATAGATTTGACCATGATGAATGGCTTTCAATCTCTTTTCATCTATTAGGTTTAGCTGATCATATCGGGATTGTACTCATTCTGCATCATCCAGTTTGACTTCTGATAAGACCCGGAGTGACAGAATTTTTACCTCAATGGGCAGCACTGCTTTAATCCCATATGCTAATGAAAATGGAGTTTCCCTAGTCGAAGTTCGCATCGAAGTTCGCATCGAAGTTCGGTAAGCAAACAAAGCGAAAGGCAATTTTTCGTACCAATCCTTGTAAGCCTCATTCGTTTTCTCCACTATCTTCTTGATGTTTTTATTTGTTGCTTCTACTACTCTGTTCATCTTTGGTCTATAAGCAGTAGAGTTGTGATGCTTTATGTTGAATTGCTCACAAGCAATATCCATCATCTTATTGTTCAAGTTTGTAGCATTATCGGTAATGATCCTTTCAGGTAGACCATATCGACATATGATATATTTCTTCAAAAACTTGCAAATAGTGGACTGAGTGACACTGGTATATGATGTAGCCTCTACCCATTTCGTGAAATAGTCAATAGCCACAAGGATGAACAGTAACCATTTGAAGCCTTCGGATGGATTTGCCCGATAACGTCCATGCCCCACATAGAGAAAGGCCATGGTGATGTCATCGCATGAAGTGGATGAGGTGGAATATTTATTTTATCTCCGTAAATTTGACATTTATGACATCTTCTAGCATAGTTGATGCATTCACTTTCCAGTGTGGACCAAAAAATTTATACATCTCATTATTTGTCTTGACATCATATGTCCATTTGCATGTGTTCCACAAACTTTGTTATGTACTTCTTCCACTATCATCTTTACTTCTTCTGCATCTACGCACCTTAATAGAACTTGATCATGGCTTTTCTTGTATAAGACCTCGTCAAGGACATATCCAGCTACCATCCTTCTAATGGCTCTTTTATCAGTTTCGGTGACTTTCTCTGGATAGCTTCGATGCTTGATGTATTGTAGAATGTCGTGGTACCAAGGCTTAATGTCTTTCGCTTCCCTGATTTGGTAATAATGAGCTGGGTACTCATACAATTGCATGTCAATTGGCATCATTTCAGAATCCCTACCAGTCTTGAATGCGGCTACCATGGTAGCTAAAGTATTAGCCATTTGATTTTCTTCTCTTGGCACATAATAGAAGGTAACTTCATCGAATTCTTCGAGCAGATCCTGTATTAGCCTCCAGTACTCCACCAGCTTCACATATTTGGTTTCTCATTCTCCACGGAGCTGATAGATTACTAAGGCTGAATCTCCATATATCCATAAGGTCTTTATATTTTACCTTATTGCATCTCAAATCCCTTAAAACACAAGCTTTATATTCTGCCATGTTGTTTGTGCAATCGAAATTCAACCTGCTAGTGAATGGGTAATGATTCCCTTATGGGATATAAATATATCCCCGATGCCATGTCCTAATGCATTTGATACACCATCGAAATGCATTCTCTAGGAACTGTTAGTAGAAGCACTTGCTTCTTCAAAGGATATGTCCATCAAGTCTTCGTCTGGGAAATTAATGGACTCGTAATTCTCATCGGTTCTGCTTGCCAAGAAATCCAATATGACACTTCCCTTTATTGCTTTCTAGCTCACGTATTCGATGTCAAATTCAGACAACAGCATCTGCCATCGGGCTAACCTTTCAGAGAGAGTGGGTACACCCATAATGTATTTTAGTGGATCTAACGTGGAAATCATTCAAGTGCTGTGATATAACATATATTGTCTGAGTCTTTTTGTAGCCCAGACTAAACCACAACAAACCTTTTCAATGGGAGGATATCTAACTTCACAATCGGTGAACTTTTTGCTCAAATAGTAGATGGATCTTTCATTCCTTCCGGACTCATCATGTTGACCCATGACACACCCCATTGAATTCTCGAATATGGATAGATACAATAACAGAGGTTTACCCGGGATAGGGGACATCAGGATAGGAGTGTGAGACAAATACTCCTTTACTTTCTCAAATACAGTATGGCAGTTTTATCCCAAGCTCCAGGGTTGTTCTTTCGGAGAAGATGGAAGATTGGGTCACATTTGTCCGTTAACTAAGATATGAATCGTGCTATGTAATTCAATCTTCCCAGAAAACCTAGGACCTCTTTTTGTGTACGCGGGGAGATAGATTTTGGATAGCCTTAACCTTATCAGGATCGACTTCAATGCATTTCCTGCTAACCACGAAGCCTAAAAGTTTCCCGGATGTTACTCCGAATGTGCACTTACTAGGGTTTAGTCTCAGCTGGAACTTTCTTAATCTCTGGAAGAGCTTTCTTAGATTCTCGATATTTTCATTCTCGGTTTATGTCTTGACAATCATGTCATCGACATAAACCAATATTTCTTTGTGCATCATGTCATGGAACAAGGTCTTCATAGCTCTCTGATATGTTGCCCCAACATTATTCAATCTGAAGGGTATCACTTTGTAGTAGAAAGTTCCCCATATTGTGATGAACGTGGTCTTTTCCATGCCTTTAGGATGCATATTAATCTAGTTATATCCTGAGAATCCACCCATGAATAAGAAGAAAGCGTTCCCGGTTGTAATGTCTACCAATGTGTCAATGTGTGGCAGAGAAAAGTTATCTTTGGGACTTGCCTTGTTAAGGTCCCAGTAATCAACACACATGCGCACCTTCCCATCTTTCTTCGTAACTGGCACTATGTTGGCCACCCACTCCGGATCTTGGCCACTTGAAGGAAACTGACATTGAGTTGCTTCTTGACTTATTCTTTGATCTTAAGGAGAATTTCGGGTCGCATTCTCCTTAGTTTTTGCTGCACGGGTTTGCATTCAGGTTTAATTGGCAGTTTATGGACTACCATATTTGTGTCTTGTCCTGGCATGTCTTGATACGACCATACGAACACATCTCTATATTCTTGAAGTAAGACTATCAAGTTTTGTCTTGCCTCAACTAAAAGAGTTGTGCCGATTTTGACCCCCTTTCTCTCTTCTTCAGTGCCCAGATTCAAGATTTCGATTTCCTCCTTATGTGGCAGTATTTGTTTGTATTCTCTTTCTACCATTCTCAACAATTCGATAGGTAAGTTGCACTCCTCTTTATTGTTGCATTCATCAAATTTCCTGAGACAAATGGCCGATTCAAAATCCACATCCGGATCAGGATCATCAGCGCTTGCATTATCGTTATCTGGAAACCTAGAGGAAAAAGAAAATATGTATGTGTAAGAGGACAATATCCCACACGGAACAATAAAAAATTAAGTTCGAAAGAGAATGAAATGGAGTACTATAATAAAGAAAATAAAAAATGAATTCAAAAGAAATAAAGTAAGAAAACTTGTTGGCCATGGAAGAAATTGCATCTTTTATTAAATTTAACCAACACGTTTGTTCACCCTTACAAAAGATCACCTATTTCCCCGGTTATAGGCCAATAGGGATAGTTTAAATATTACTCTGAAAGACATTTGTAAATCACAGGTAGTTCTTCCGTCGATCAGTTGCTAAGCACCGACCTAGGTGGCGGTGGGAGGATTCCAGATCTGTCCACATCTTCAGCGTTTCCTGTGGCTACGACATTGATACTAATATATTTCAGAGCCGCTTCCAAATCTGATGAGGTGGTCTCAAAAACATAACCACCTGACTTTAACGTGTCGTACAGAGGTGGGAATACCATAGGTTCCCATTGAAATTCAGCTCTACTCAATCTGACCAATCGTCTTTCTCAATTTTTCTGAATTTCTTTCCTCTTTTATTGGTGACTGGGATGGAAACCAAGCCCAAACTAATCTAATTTTGAAATAAGAAGGATTGGATTAATTCTTCCTTGCAGTTGCTTCCTAAACCCTCTTCTTATCTTAGGACCTCATCCCCAGGTTTGCTTGATCTCCATCTTGGTGCACTCGGAGAGCCGGGGTTTGGAAATCTTCATTCCTTCAGCCACAAATATGGCATTCACAAACTATAATGAGCGGAATGAACACTCTACCACCTCCTCAACTACCTCGATGTATGGAGCATTCGTGGTCACACTTGCCATGATATCTTTTTCAGCGTTTATAATCACTAGGGCTACATCGATAACGAACTTGACTTTTTGATGTAACGTGGATGGTATTGCACCAGCTTGATGAATCTAAGGCCTTCCCAAAAGACAGTTGTAAGAAGGCATGATATCCATCACTAAGAACTCAACATTATACGTGACAAATCCGATAGTTAACGGCACCTCGATCTTGCCAATTACCTCTCTCTTGGTCCCATCAAAGGCTTAGACGACAGGTTCTCATATGTTAGGTATCTATTTACAGTCTTTTCAACATAACTAAAGGCATCACGTTCAGGGCTTAACTGTTGTCGATTAATACACTCGGTAAAGAGTGCCGCTTACAATGGGTGGTGATATATAATGCCTTTGTTCGGCCTCTCCCTCCAGATGAAATCTCATCGTCTGAAAATGAGATGATCTACTTGAATGTTGTTTACCAGTCAATCCATCTTGCTGACTAGTATGTTTTGTGGCACAAATGTTTGATTCAGGACCTTCAACAATGCCTTCTGGTGTGCATCCGAGTTCAACAATAGTGTCAAGATTAAAGTGCGTATCGGTAGGCTGTGGAGCTATTCTACAACGCTGTACTCACTGTGCTTCAAGAACTTGAGGAACTCTTTAGCTTTCTCCTCCTTTATGGGTTCGTTGATAGCCAACACATCTTCTTTGAAGGGCTCAAGTGGTCTCTGCCCCATTTTGCTATCGTCTTCTCTTGAAGTACTCACCTGACATTCATACTTCCTTGGCACTTATCGATCATCCTTGTATTGAAAAGGCCGAGGTGCTGTGATCACCACCTTTTCTTGTATCGTTGCTATTGTCTTTGCTTTAGGGGTAATTATCAAAAGACTACCCCTACCGTACTTCCTCTCAGATAACTCTCCAGTAGCGTAAACATCTTCTTCTAGAGAATCTCAAACTTCTTCATAAAACTCCAGCTCCTTCCTGTCCATCATGAGCTGGACTAATGCTTTGAATTCTGGGTAATCCTGCACCTCATGCCCCTCTTCATTGTGGTAACAATAGTGGTTACCATCTTCATTCCTTGTTGTATCTGACTTTGGTGCAAGAAGCCCTGACTTTACCATTTGGCTCCATACCCAAGCCAAAGGAGATTTTACTTCCAAAACATCGTTTTTGATTCTCCTACCCTGCTCGGTAGTGATTGCGTTAATCCTAGTCTACTTATGATTAGGCAAGGGATTTTGTGCAACGTTTGGTGCTCTAGAGTTAAAATGGATCCAATTCTTGTTGCGCATTCGTTGTACAAGCCTCTTGAACATGAGGAAATTTTCGATTGTGTGTCCCGTCACACCACCATGGTATTCACATTGAGCATTCTCGTCATACCATCTGGGGTAAGGGGGCTTTATTGGCTCTATAGGGTAAGGTGACACCATGTGAGTGTCAAAAAAACTGTTGGTATAATTATTTGTACATCATGGGAATATGATTGAATTGTTCCGTTTCCCTTTCCTTCCTCAGTTCCCTCTGATTTTGTTTAGAAGTACCTGACGGTACAGTTGTAGTTGTTTTCTTGCTTGAGATCGTAACACCTTTGTTGGCATTGTAGGTGTTGACGTTGTTGATCTCTCTGTCTTTTTTCTTCATGGGAGGTTTCTTGCTTGATTCCCCTCCCTCTATTTTGCCTTGCTTTATGACCAACTCAATAATCTCTCCGGCCATAACCAAGTCCGAAAAGCTTCATGATGTGATTGCGATCAGGTGCCCGAAGTAAGGAGCCTTCAGGGTCTGTACAAAGAGCTTCCTAGTTTTCTTTTCATCCAAGGGTGGATGAACTTGCACAGCCAAATCCCTCAATCTCTGTGCATATTATTGGAAACTCTCGTTATGCTTCTTCTCCAGGCTTTGCAGTATAACTCGGTCTGGTATCATATCATTAATGTGCTTGTACTGCTCCAAGAAAGACTTGGCCAAGTCTTTCCATGTTTTGATGTGAGTTCGGTTCAACTGATTGTACCATCGAATAGGTGAACCAAATAGACTCTCTTTGAAACAATAAATTAGGAGTTGATCATTTCCCATATATCATGCCATCTTTCGACAGAACATAGTGATGTGGGCTGATGGGCAATTATTAAGGTTGAATTTCTCGAACTTAGGGACTTTGAATTTTGGTTGAAGTACCAAATATGGGACTAAGGTTAGCTCCGATGCATTCACCCCGTAATAGTCATGGTCCCCTTTGACCATTTTTATTTGGTCTTCCAGCATCTTAATTTTCTCTTCCATCTTCTTCGTCTTATCCTCCTCATCAAAATATGGTATGTGGTAATCATTCGGATTACTGTCAGGATTGGTTGCAGAAGTATGTATCTTAACAGCAGATGTAACTTTCCCTTTGGTAGCTGATGAGTCCACGGGTAAGATTCCGGGTGAGATAACCACCTGTGGGGTTGGTGGTATAGTTACCCCATCAGACGAACCACCCCCGGGTGCACTGGTTTAATGTAAGCCAGATAACTTGGCCACAATCTGATCAACCAAGGACTCTTGGCTCTTTGTGATTGTATCCAAAGTACTATGACTTTTATGGGCTATCTTATCTTCCAGTTCTCTCTGTAGTTTCAACATGTTATCCTCAATTTGAGTGATTCTGGCCTCTATTTATCTTTTCTTTGTTCGAGTATTGTGCGGATGATTCGTGTTTAGAGCTTGTGGAGGTAAACTTAGTATTTGTTCTGTCTTCTGATAAGACATGTTATGTTAGTTAATATGAATGTAAAAACATGGAAAATATAAAAATAAACATGGAAAATAAAATGAAAAGTATGAAATGCATGATGTATGTAATTTAGAGGCATTGATCCAGAAGAGTGTCTGTTATTATAAATAATTCTTATTTAAATAAAACTGTTTTATCTTTTAAGAGACATAAAAACAATCTAAAGGTACATCCGTACTAAATCATCTAGACCCCGAACAGCTTTTAGTAGGTTGACAAGTCTTCTTCCTTCATCTGTAACCGGTTGGATGCCTTATCGAACCACTCTAGCTTCCCTTGCTAAACCATATAAATGAAGAATCATCTTCTGTACTTGCTCCAGGAAGTCACAAATGACTGCATCTTTAGCCTTCACCCTTTGCCGAGCTTGTTCTCAACGGAATACCAATGTAACCCTCTATCAAATGGCACTATATCAAGCTCGCTTTCTTGCTTCTTGAATCAATCCACAATGGCTTCTAACTCAGCTATGGTTTTGCCATCCCACTCTTGCTATTTCTGTTAGGATTTTCAGAAGCTCGAATCGATAACCGAAACGGTTTGCAAAGAGGGGTCGGAACAGTTTTGTGTTTAGGGAGTAAGTAGATTGAAAGATAGAGAATTGCACAACGATTTATAGTGGTTCGACTTTCTCAATCAAAGTCTACGTCCAATACCTTAGCTCCTCACCAAGGATTTTCCAATAAATTCACTAATTTGTTCTTTCTTTTAAGGACAAAGAGATAACCTTACAACTCCCTAGTTTTTCTGGGCTAAACTAGAACCTTTCCCTAGCTTTTACACGGGATAAGCTAGAACCTTTCCCCTTTACAAAAGGGTAAACAAGAAAACCTCTCTAAGGTAGGTGTTTACAAGATTGAGCTCACAAGAACAAAATATTTACAAGAGAAAGATGAAATAAGATTGAAAAACTCTTCTCTTGTGTTTGATTGCTTGGATAGTTGTTCTCTTACTTCTTCAAGTGTCCTTAGCTTGTATTTATAGCTTGGAATGTGTTTGAAGTCATATCTAGCCGTTGGGGATGTTTTGGAGCCGTTTGGGAATGATTTTTCTACAAAAATAGGCTGCCCAGAAT
Source organism: Hibiscus syriacus (assembly GCF_006381635.1). Taxonomy (NCBI): domain Eukaryota; kingdom Viridiplantae; phylum Streptophyta; class Magnoliopsida; order Malvales; family Malvaceae; genus Hibiscus; species Hibiscus syriacus. The sequence continues at coordinate 10,569,330 of NW_024063059.1, read as the reverse complement.
GGGGGGAATCGATACCCCTTCATAGGGAATCGATACCCCTTCATAATATTCAAATATTATGACCGTTGGGTTGATGAACAGTGAGGGAATTGGTACCCTCAAGGGGGGAATCGGTTCCCTCCGAGTAATCTGTTATTTCTCGGAGCCAAACCATGCTGGGGGAATCTGTACCCCCTGGGGGGGAATCTGTTCCCTTTAGGCAATCTGGTTTTTCTTGCTCAAATCCAATTTTAATGAACTTTGAATTATTTTTGAAAACTTTGAATAAATTCAATTCAAGTCCAAAAACATTTTGCCTTTAAATTTGTTATATCGAAACATATTTTAACAATCTCCCCCTTTTTGATATAACAAAACATTTGAAAAATTATTTTTGGCAAAACTCCTCCTTAATAAAATGTTTAATGAAAAAGATACCAGTTGTTACCAATTGTTGAAAAATATATGAAAATGTTAAGCTCCCCCTTTTTCATTAAGAAATTGAATTTTTTAAACCAAACTTCTTCCCCTTTTTGTTATATAAAAAATAATTCAATCTTTTATGCATAGATTTTTGTTTAAATATTATAAAGTTTTAATGCATAACATTTTCAAAAACATTATGCATGTGCTCTTAATCTCTATAATCAACATTGCATAATGTTTTATATGTGAATGGGTTAAAAACATAATCTTTTGAAAAATAAAATTGATAAAAGATACAATGTTTTATTTCAAATGATTGCAAAATTGATTGACATTGCATCTATCTTCGATTATGCTTGTTGGTCATAAAATAGGGATATATACATGATGCATTTAGATTTTATTGATATGACTATTTTGTTCCTAGTTGTTAGGGATGAGCATGATAATTTGTTATGGCATAGGAAACTAGGACATACTAGTATGAGTGTTTTGTAACGGTTAGTTCAAGGAGAATTGGTTCGAGGGCTGCCTAAACTAAAATTTGATAATGATAAAATCTGTGATGCTTGTGCTAAAGGAAAACAAAAGCGAGTTTCTTTTAAATCTATTAATGACGTATCAACTAGTAGAGTATTACAATTGATCCATATAGATCTTTTTGGGCCAACTAGAACTACTAGCTTGGGTGGAAAAAAATATGCATTTGTCTTGGTAGATGACTATTCTAGATATACTCGAGTTCTATTTTTAAGTACTAAAGATGAAGCATTAGAACATTTTATCACATTTTCAAAAATAATCCAAAATGAAAAAGGTTACTCTATAACTAGTGTTAGGAATGATCATGGCACTGAATTTGAAAATCTTGGATTTATTGAGTTTTGTAATTCTAATGGTATTAGCCATAATTTTTCAGCACATAGAACCCCTCAACAAAATGGAGTTGTTGAGAGGAAAAATCGAACTTTAGAAGAAATGGCTAGAACCATGCTTTGTGAAAATAATTTGCCAAAATATTTTTGTGCGGAAGCCACAAATACCGCTTGTTATGTTATAAATCGAGTAATGATTAGGCCAATTTTAAAGAAAACTCCATATGAAATTTTCAAAAATAAAAAGCCTAACATTAGCTATTTTCATCCTTTTGGATGTAAATGTTTTGTTTTGAACAACGGTAAAGAAAACCTTGGCAAATTTGATGCTAAAAGTGATGAAGGAATTTTTCTGGGTTATTCCTTAAATTCTAAAGCTTATCGAGTATTTAATAAAAGAAATTTAGTTGTAGAAGAGTCTATACATGTTGTTTTCGATGATAATCCCCTTCCGAGGAAGGATTCTTGTGTGAATGATGATGTAGGTATTGTAAATACAAATGACGTTAAACACGACGTTGGAGATTCATCATCAAAGGAAGATAAAGATGAGGAAACTCATGATCCTCTTGAGAATCCAACCATTGAAGAAAGGGAAATATCTTATCCAAGAGAGTACAACTATGTTAAGGATGGTGAGATTATAGGTGATCCATCCAAAGGGGTAACAACTCGATCTTCTCTTAGAAATATTTGTAATTTTGTTGCATTTATTTCATGCATAGAGCCTAAGAATATTAAAGAAGCATTAAATGATGAATATTGGATTATGGTTATGCAAGAAGAATTAAATCAATTTGAGAGAAGTAAAGTATGAACATTAGTTGAAAGGCCTAGTAATAAATCTACTGTAGGTACTAGATGGATATTTAGGAATAAGCTTGATGAGAGTGGTAATATAGTGAGAAACAAGGCTAGACTTATTGCTCAAGGGTATACTCAAGAAGATGGCATAGACTATGATGAAACATACGTTCCCGTAACTAGGATGGAAGCAATTAGAATGTTATTAGCATTTGAATGTTTTCATGAATTTAAACTATATCAAATGGATGTTAAAAGTGCATTTTTAAATGGTTTTATAAAAAGAAGAAGTGTATGTGGAACAACCTCCAGGTTTTGAAGATTCAAAATTTTCGGATCATGTTCTTATATTGACAAAAGCACTTTATGGTTTAAAACAAGCTCTTAGAGCTTGGTATGAAAGATTGTCAAATTTTTTAATTGAAAAGGGTTTTTCAAAAGGGAAGGTTGACACTACATTGTTTTTAAAGCATAAAGATAAAAATTTATTAGTAGTTCAAATCTATGTTGATGATATAATATTTGGTTATACTAATGATGTTCTTTGCCAAGAATTTTCTAAGCTAATGCAAAGCGAATTCGAAATGAGCATGAAGGGGGAGCTCTCATTTTTCTTGGGGCTCCAAATCAAGCAAAGAAAAGATGGAATCTTCATCAATCAAGCTAAGTACGTCAAATATATGCTCAAGAAGTTTGGATTGGAAAATGGCAAACCTCATGACACTCCAATGAGCTCTTCAACAAAGCTTGACTTAGATGAAGGAGGTAAATGTATAGATGTTGAATTATATAGGTCAATGATTGGATCTCTATTTTATCTAACTGTAAGTAGACCGGACATTATGTTTAGTGTTTGCTTATGTGCTAGATTTCAATCATGCCCTAATGAATGACATTTACTAGCTGTTAAGAGAATCTTTAGATACCTTAAATACACTCCTAGTTTAGGACTTTGGTATCCTAGAGACTCTAGCTTTAGCTTGCATGCCTTTTCTGATGCGGATTATGGAGGATTCAAATTAGATAGGAAAAGCACCTTCGGTACTTGGTAATTCATTGAAAATATGCTGATTTCTTGGTTTTCAAAGAAACAAAATTGTATTGCATTATCTACCACTGAAGCCAAATACATTTCAGCTAGTAGTTGTTGTGCACAGGTTTTATGGATGAAACAACAACTTTTTAATTATGTAATTGAAGTAGGTACCATTCCTATCAAGTGTGACAATACTAGTGCTATTTGTCTCACTAAAAATACCATCCAACACTCTAGAACTAAGCACATTGAAATAAGACATCACTTCATTAGAGACCATGTCACTAAGGAAGATGTAGTTCTAGAATTTGTTGATACTTTGCATCAATTAGCGGATATCCTTACAAAACCTTTAGATAAGGAACGTTTTTGGACACTTAGGAGAGAATTAGGTTTAACTGACCTATCTTCACTTAGTGTTTAAAATAATTTTAGCACTTTTAAGACTAAATGAAAAATGCTTATAATAGTAATTTCTGATTACATTCATTGTTATTAGTTAGGGGGAGTTTATGATTCTTGATGAAAAATTAACTTTATGTTCAAATGTAGTTTAAGGATTAATTTGATTAATTGAACATAATTAATTTTTGATATATGAGTTGCCAATACCACTAGAGAAGATATATTTAGCTTTTTGAGTGTTTAAAATACATATTTTTTTAATTATAGGGCAGAGGGAATCGATACCCCCATAAGGGAATCGATTCCCCCTTTGAATGGGAACCGATTCCCTCCTTGAGGGAATCGATACCCCCCACGGGTTCTGAATATATCACGACCAGAAAACCCATTCTCTCAAAACCTCTCTTCTTTCTTAAACATTGTTCATCCTCTCTTTTTCTCTAAATTTCCTTTTTTTGCCAAAATCATCAAATACAAGTCGGAATTAGATCTTTCTTCAACTTATAATCCTTGCAAACAACATCACATTCTCATAAAATCCAAAATTTAAAGGTAATATTTCAAAATCCTCTATTTCATTGATTTTTGAACTTAGGACTAGTTTTGATTAGTTCTAAGATGAACATTACATCAGGCATTGGTTATATGATGATTTTATAACCAATTTCGTCAAAAACACTCAATTTTTCAAAACTATCTTTAAATTTCGAAATAAAAAAAAATCGAAAATTGTTGTTTTAATTGATGTTTTTGATTCAATTATGTTTTCATAAAAACTATACGTATTATGATTTTCAAACATTATTTTCCAAATAGTTTTTCAAAACATTGCCCTTTAGGATTCGGTTTAGAGAACCTTGAAATATTGAGGACTCATTTGAGTTTTGGGTTTGATTATATTGCATACATGTGTTTAAATTTGCAGGTTACATATTCTATTCTGATTCTTAAAACATGTCAAATCCTAAACGACCTAGGACATTGTCTAGTTGTTCAAGTCAAAACTGACCTCTTATTCCTCCACCCAATCCAAATAACCCAGATATGACCATTCTGAACTCTTGTTTCACGTACCTGATTGTAGACAAGATCTATATCATAGGTACCATACCTATTTTGAGTCATACCTATAGAAGATATGGACTTCCAATATCTTCCTACTCTTAAATCCTAGAAGTTTGATAAACTCTTTAAACTCAAACCTTTGGTTTATCATCAATTAGTCCACATTTTTCTATTCCAATGTGATATGTGTCCAAAACGAGCGCTGATATGAAATTATAGGAATTCGATCCTATCTTTTAGGACAATTCATTTTTATTGACTCCGGCACAATCACTACCCATTTTGGACTAGATAACTCAGGTTTAATGAAAAAGAGACTGTGGATTCACCCAATAGGTCTAAGGATAGTGAGAGTACCCTAAGAAGTCATCGTGATAAATTCCTTCATTATTTGATCTCTTGGTGGTTTAGACCATCCAGAGGTAGGTACTCCTCCCTTAGGAACATAGATATATGGTGGATATACTGTATCCAACATAAAAAGAAGATTAATCTGCCACAAATCATCTTTAGTGAGTTTCCATAAATACTATTCCTTTCAAGAATATAGAAACCTTGGTTTATGGTTGTCTCCTTAGTAATTTCTTTATCAAAATCGGTCTTAGGGTCTCTTCTGATATTCCTATCCCTCTTCAAAACCAAATCAATCTTACTTTCTTGAAGAAAGCAAGATGGAAAAAGGATAAGGAAATGGGCCAATGGATTTATCATCCCGAACTCAGAATTTTGAATTGTGAAATATTTTGATGTTCATGGTTGTTTTATTTTGGATGTTTGAATTTGTTGGATAATTGGATATTTGAACTTACATGCTTATATATTTGGTTTGGTTTTAACTTTCATTTTGAGCTTAATGTTTATTTTTGCATCATTTATATATTAGTTGCATTATGACCAATTTTTGTCATTTCACATTGTTTATGAATATTGGATTATGGAACTAATGGCTAATCTTTCTCTTGATTATGATCTTAGCAGCTTACGCTATATTTAGTTATCAATTGGCTTATTGTTTTTCAAAAACTTGTTTAAAATATTTTAAAGGTCTTTTTGATTTAACAAAAAGGGGGAGAAATGTTTGTGTTTTTAAAGGGGAGAAGTGTTAAAGTAAGGGGGAGTAATTTCAAAACTTGATTTCAAAATCTTAAAATTACTAAAATGTTTTGTTATATCAAAAAGGGGGAGATTGTTGAAAACATTTTGATGTTTCGATATAACAATTTAAGTTAAATGAATTTTAAGATTTTCCAAAAAGATTTTCTAAGTATATTCGATATAATTATTCGAATATTAAAATATTACTCCAAATCTTTCAAAAGTCATTTGTAATCCTTACTAAAGTGTAAAATTAAGTTTTAATCTTAAAATTATTTCAAAATAATTTTACAAAGTATTTCAAACCTTTTCAAAGCCAAAAATTACAGTTTTTCCAGAGGGAATCGATTCCCCCCAAAGGGGTACCGATTCCCCCTGAATGGTTTTGCTTCGAGAAAAACAGAATGCTCGGAGGGAACCGATTCCCCCCAGGGGGTATCGATTCCCCCTTGTTTAACGGTCAAAATATTTTAATTTTACACTTAGGGAACCGATTCCCCATGAGGGGTACCGATTCCCCCCACGCTCCAAGCTGTTGTATTAATGGTTTTCACACTTAAACGGCTCCATTGACTCCACTAATCATCCCCAGCATTCAGAATCAATTGAGGGAGTATTTAAACAAGTTCTGAAGCCTTTGATCAACAAGAAATCATAGAGAAACAAGAGAGAAAGCATCAAACACCAAGTTTGTGCAAATCAAGCCAATTTTCCTTTCAATATTCATTTTGCTTTCAAGAACACCATTTGTGCTCATTTGTAATTATTTTTTAGTGTTCTTTTCTTGTTCTAGAATTGTGCAAACATCTTACCTTGTGAGGTTTTCCTTGTAAGTTTGCAAATTTGTGTATTTCTATTTGAAAAAGAGTGTGCTCAAGAATTTGGGGTATAATTCTTGAGGGAGTTGTAAGGTATTGTTAAAATATGTTTCGATATAACAAATTTAAAGGAAAAATGTTTTTGGACTTGAATTGAATTTATTCAAAGTTTTCAAAAGGTTTCAAAAATAATTCAAAGTTCATTAAAATCGGATTTGAGCAAGAAAAACCAGATTGCCCAGAGGGAACAGATTCCCCCTAGGGGGAATCGATTCTCTGGGAACAGATTCCCCTCCAGGGGGTACAGATTCCCCCTGCATGGTTTGGCTCCAAGAAATAACAGATTACTCAGAGGGAACCGATTCCCCATTGAGGGTATCGATTCCCTCACTGTTCATCAGCCCAACGGTCATAATATTTGAATATTATGAAGGGGTATCGATTCCCTATGAAGGGGTATCGATTCCCCCCATTCTGGGCAGCCAATTATTGTAGAAAAATCATTCCCAAATGGCTCCAAAATATCCCCAACGGCTAGATATGACTTCAAACACATTCCAAGCTATAAATACAAGCTAAAGACACTTGAAGAAGTAAGAGAACAACTGGCCAAGCAATCAAACACAAGAGAAGAGTTTTTCAATCTTATTTCATCTTTCTCTTGTAAATATTTTGTTCTTGTGAGCTCAATCTTGTAAACACCTACTTTAGAGAGGTTTTCTTGTTTACTTATTTTATCCTTTTGTAAAGGGGAAAGGTTCTAGCTTATCCCGTGTAAAAGCTAGGGAAAGGTTCTAGTTTAGCCCGGAAAAACTAGGGAGTTGTAAGGTTATCTCTTTGTCCACAAAAGAAAGAACAAATTAGTGAATTTGTTGGAAAATCCTTGGTGAGGAGCTAAGGTAATGGACGTAGATTTTGATTGAGAAAGTCGAACCACTATAAATCGTTGTGCAATTCTCTATCTTTCAATCTCCTTACTCCTTAAACACAAAACTGTTCCGACCCCTCTTTGCAAACCGTTACGGTTGTCGATTTGAGCTTCCGAAAATCCTAACAATTGGTATCAGAGCCTAACTCGTTAAAAAGGTTTAACCACCTTGAGACGATCCTAGAAGAAACTCTACCAATTCCCAACGCAACCGACAAAGAAATGACTTTTTCCTTCGGTGCTTATTATCTTGAAGAATATCCTATTATGGATTCACAACCGGTCAACAAGCCACCCTTTTTTAATGGAGCAAATTATGCACATTAGAAGAATAAGATGATGTAATTCATTCAATTATACAATCTAGGAGCTTGGTACTCAATCATGGACGGTTACTCCTCTCCACCCGGCAAGTACAACGATTGGAGTAGAGAATAGCAGAAAAATTTTCAGCTTAATTCTAAGGCTATACATATTCTATTTTGTGCTTTAGGCCCAAATGAATATGGAAGAGTCTCATCTTGTTCCAGTGCCAAAGAGATTTGGGATAAGCTCCAAGTCACTCATGAAGGAACCGACGAAGTGAAAGAATCAAAGAAAAGTCTTCTCAACCATAGCTACGAGAACTTCAAGATGAAACCCGATGAAGACATCAAAGCTATGACAGATAGATTTTCTGTGATTGTCAACAGTCTCAAGGGATATGGAGAAGTAATACCTAATGATAAGCTTGTGAGGAAGATGATCTACTCTCTTCCAAAGGAGTGTCAATCAAAGAAGACGACCATTATCGAAGCAAGAAACTTAAAGTCTCTCACTCTCGACGAGCTAATTGGTTCCCTTCTCACTCATGAGATGATGGTGAAGGAAAAACAAGAAAGGGAAGAGAAGAAAAAAAAGTAAAAGAATAATGAGGAGGTAGGCATTGCCTTCAAATCCACCATTGAAAGCTATCAAGATTCAAGTGATGAGGTGGATGAAGACGATGATAAATAATAAGAAGAGATAGTCAAGATCTTGAAGGAACTCAAGAGATTCATGATTTCCAAGGAAGTGAAACATAAATCAACCAAAAAGAAAAGTCCCCCGATATGTTTCAATTGTCAAAGAAAGGGGCATGTCAAGTATGAATGTCCTCTTCTAAAGAAAAAGGGGAAAAAGGCATTTGTTGCATCTTGGAGTGATGAAGATGATTCCAATGATGAAGATGAAGTAGTCAACCTATGCCTCATGGCCACTCAAGAAGAATTCAAGGTATCTTCTAACTCAAATGAATTTAATTCATTTACTTTTAATGAGTTACAAGATGCTTATAATATGTTGTATTTGGGATTTGAGACCATGAATTCCAAATATACAAAATTAATTTCAAAACTCAAAAATAAAGATAATTTGATTTTGAAAGCAAACTTTGATTTTGAAAATCAAAATGAAATTTTGAAAAATGATTTAGAGCTTTCAAAAATCAAAATAAATGATTTAGAAAAGAAACATTTTGAGTTAGAAGTTAAGCTTGTAGGCTTAACAAAAGAAAAAAAAATTAATTTCTAAAAATAACCTATTATGTTTAAAAATGGCAAAATGCTCACATTGTCATTTTTATGGTCATTTGGAACATACTTGTCCTTTAAAGAAAGGAAAACATTTTAAAATTAGACAAGTATGGGTTCCTAAGGGAACAAGGGGCATTGAAACTAACGTCCAAGGATCCAAAACAATTTGGATACCAAAATCGAAATGAATGTCTCTTATAGGTGTATGGGAGCAATGGTGATGAAGATGATGATATTCAAGATGCTCTAGCCACACATGAAAAAGGAATGGGTAACCTCTAAGCTTAATGCTTTTAATTTTGGTTATTTGGTTGCTCATTTAATTTTAAGCATGCATGAGTTTTGATTTTAAATAATTATAATCTCATGTATGTTAAAAGGAAATTATGATGAAAATTTTAATGTCTTAATAATGTTTCATAATTTTTAGTTCATCATAATGAATTTTGGTCAAAATTGGTTTTAAATGAAAATGATATCTCTCTAACAATTGATATTAACTTTTCAAATGTTTTGAATTTACAAATTTTAAATTTTTGACCTAAATTTAAATGATTATGCATATGGTTTAAATGAAAATGATATCTCTCTAACAATTGATATCAAAATTTTCAAAATGCATAACATTTTTGGGAACTTTATGCAAATGCACTTAATTTTAAACAATTGGTATTAATATCAAATTTCAACAATTGGTATTGCATAAAGTATTTTAGACTTGGATATATTGAATTTCATGTACTACTAACATGTTTGTCATTCTTTGTTGAAATTCAATTTTGTTTAAGTGTCAAGTTCTTAAAGCTAAATTTTATTTGGAATGCATTTATTGAGGGGGAGTTTTTGATTTTTCAAATAAATTTTTAAATGTCAAATTTACCACTTACTCTCCAATGTTATTTTAGAACTTTAAAAGATTGAATTATTTTTGATATAACAAAAAGGGGGAGAAGTTTGGTTTAAAAAATTCAATTCAAGTCCAAAAACATTTTGCCTTTAAATTTGTTATATCGAAACATATTTTAACAGTTTCTGAAGAGACTTATCTAAGTCAGCTAACTGGATTCTCAAGTGCTTGTTCTAATACTGACTGTCTATCAAACGCCTCTGAGCAGTCTTTAGCTATTCTTTCAGAGTCTCTCTTTCATCATGCCCTTCAAACTTTCTTTTCAGACTGCTAGATTCTCCTTTCCAGTACTCAGAAGTCCTCTTCATATTGAAGTTATTCTGGACTTGCTCTTGGTACCCCTTTCCAAGTCTTCGAACTCAAAACGAACTTTCTTCTGTTCCTTCTCCAGCTTGTCTGCCCGATCCTTCTGAGTATCGGCATCTAACTTTCACTGGTATCATTCGGCTTCAAGTTCTCTTACCCTCTGTTTTAGTTCATTCTTCACAACTTCAAATTCGTCCCTTGCTATCTCTAGCTCGGAAGGAACATGCTTAAGATGCTCTTCAATAGTCCGAGTGTCCTTATGATCTGGCACAAGGATGTTGTCATTTTTTCTTAACCTTTGCCACTCCATATGGTCCAGAGTGAGCATGTTCTTGGCAGCCACGACATCTATTCAGAACACTTTCTTCCATGACTCAGCTACTTCCTTGATCATTTTCTTATAGTTATCGTCGTGGTACGTAAATTCTGATCCAGAAAGTCCGTATGTTACTAGGACAAGCAGACATGCCCTATACTGTCGGACTGCCAGAAGAGGAGAATACCCAACTCCTCCCCATGGTCCAAGTAGGGTCATAGTGTCTGAATCCCCTCAACGGAAGAGAATGCCATTGTTGGCTAACCAAAGGGCTCTCTAGGTAATATCCCAGTCTTAAAGATGTGTGAAGACTTTCATCCATTTTTCTTTTGAGGTGCCTTCGTGCCACTTCAGATTGTTGAATTCCCCCAAAAGGTGAATAAGTGGTGCAAAATTGGCGGTAGGAAATCCCGTTAATCTTCCAGAAATGACTGTGAATCCAGACATAGAGAAGCTACGAACACCCTATAAACCTTCCTCTGTCAGTCTTTCTGCAGTAGTTGAGAAAGCGAAAGGTCTCAGCTAAGATTGTCGGTGCTGGATATAATCACCTCGTGAGTTGTTCAAACAGTTCCACCACAGCCGCGTCAATATATCCCAAAGTCTTTGGGAATATAATCAAACCATGTAGACCCAGTGCGAAAAGATCTATTGTCTTCCATTCATCAAGATAGTTCTTCATCAGTTGCTTGATACGAAGCCAATCAATTCCTTTCAAACTGCCTTTATGTTGAGCCTGGTCAGTTACCAATTTTTTTTCAACCCCTGCAACCTTGGCTAATCTATTCTCGAAAGGATGACTTTTGATGTGTTTGATGTAGGTCATCTTCAGTCTGATGCTTTCATAGTGCAGCAGTGAGTATACTCTTCGATTGTGGGCACCATGTCTTCCTGGTTAAAGGTGAAACAACTGTACCTCGGGTTCCAGAATTGAACCAAGGCTTTGATTAAGGGCTCATCAGTCTTGACATAAAGCAAAAGTGCAATATCACCGTACCGCTGGCTGAATTTCTATTTCCGGTCACTCTTCCAACTGTCCTAGATGTCCCGAAGCTCTTGTACATCATTCTGCTTTAGGCTAATAGAGGCGTAGCTAACAATTCTGACACATACCTTCCTTGAAGACTATCTCCCTTTTCTTTCTGGTCTTTTCGAACCATAGTCGGACCTCGGCGTTTTTTATCTCTTATATTACAACCCCTTTGTCCATTTATGTAGATTATTTATGTATAACTAACACCTTTTTATGGATTAATAGCCTCTTTTATGATGCAAATGCTAGAAAGACAAACACGAAAGCACAAAGTTAGTAAGATAAAATAAATAAATAAACAAATGATGAAAGTAAAAATAAATGAAAATACTGCATGATTAGGGTAAAAACATCCTACGTTTTGAAATGGGGTTTCGGGGTAGGCTCTAATTCTCTGTAGTCTCCTGGTTTATGTTCTAAAAAGGTACCCGAGTTCTCCTTGATGGTTCCCCCTTGGGCTTGCCAAACATTTAGTCCTAAGCCCATTACAAGCTTGTGTGACTAAGTTAAACTCGAGAGGATACATTCCCTTATGTCTGTGCGGTGAATAAATTCACACAAAGACATAAGGTGTATGAATCCCGAAGGCTACATGCTAGGCCTATGCGGAGAATAAATTCTCACGAAGGCGTCGCTTTCACCCCCCACTTAAAAATGAGTTTGGAGCTCGAGTTTAGAGCCTTAGGTGGAAAAAAAGTTTGATAAACTGAAACCATTGAAAGAAATCGTCAGTACAACTATTTATTTGAAAAAAATAATATTTGAAAAAAATAATCAAAAGTAAGTAAAAAAAGATCAAAAAGTTACCTTACAATTTAAATTTACCCTTTTCATTAAAAAGACAACTGGAAATTACCTTAGCTTGACTCACTTACCTGTCCAGTGGAGTCGCCAAGATGTCGGAATCGTCTTTCGGGTGGGCCTGGAATTGGACTTCGACGTGAACAAATGGGTTGAGTCGCTACCGATCATTTATTTTAAAAACAAATAGGTTGATCAGATACTTTGATTTCTTACCTAATCTGCATCTTACCAAAGATGTGTCGGATTCGGGAGTCGGTTACAGTCAAGGAAGGATTAACACCCTTGAACTGCCCTTTCGGCACTAATTAGTTTCTAATTGTCTTTAATTAAGAAAATTGCAAGTTAAATTAAAAAGGTAAAAATTGATCCGAATTACTTACCTCTGATTGATTAAACGAAGACCCTTAAAAAGACATAAATGTCAGATTTATAATGAAAAGCTGAATTGAATTAAGATAGAAAATGCTAAATATATAAATAATAAACAAAACAAGAAAAAAAGATACAAAGAGAAAAATAATAAAATAAATAACATAAGGATAAAAATAATAAAATAAAATAAAAAAAATAAAATAAAATGGTAAAATAAATAAACATTAAATATAATAAAAAATGAATAAAAATAAGAATAAAAATAAAACAAAAAGAGAACAAACAAATAAAAATAAAATAAAATAAGAATAATATATATATATATATATATATACACACACATATAATGAGATGTATGGAAAACAACTAAAAAGACAAACCGAAAATAGATAGGAAAATAAAATAAAATGGTAAAATAAATAAACATTAAATAGAATAAAAAATGAATAAAAATAAGAATAAAAATAAAACAAAAAGAGAACAAACAAATAAAAATAAAATAAAATAAGAATAATATATATATATATACACACACACATATAATGAGATGTATGGAAAACAACTAAAAAGACAAACCGAAAATAGATAGGAAAAATATAAAAATGAGTAAAATAAAAAGGGAATAATAATAATAATAATAAATATATATATATATATAAATGTTGGAAAAACAATAATAAAATAAAAAAAAAACAAAAAGAATAAAGAATAAAGAAAACAAAACAACTAAAAAAATTATATATATATATAAATAAAATGTCAAATTGAATAAATAGAATAAAGCGAAAATTAATTAAAAGGCCTAAATTGAAATAAAAATCGAAATTGAGGGTCAATTTAAGAAGAATTCGATGTAAAAGTCGAATTTGGGGGTCAAAATAAGTATATAAAAAACACAGGGAGGCTAAAACTATGATTTACCCTCTCTGATTTAAAAACACGCGGGTTGCGTGTGTTATGGGTCGGGTAAGCGGGTATCATGGGCTTAGTATATAAGCCAATATTTTTTTTAAAACTTTCATTTTTCACTTCTCAACACCGAAACCCCCCATTTTCCATTTTCTCTCAAAGTGTTCATGTGTTTTTCATGAACACGAAGAACAACCACCGTGGCGTGTGTTATGGGTCGGGTCAGCGGGTATCATGGGCTTAGTATATAAGCCAATATTTTTTTTAAAACTTTCATTTTTCACTTCTCAACACCAAAACCCCCCATTTTCCATTTTCTCTCAAAGTGTTCATGTGTTTTTCATGAACACGAAGAACAACCACCGTGGGTTCCAGAAACCGGTGGCCCACCACCTCGCCGACGGTCGTTCATCGACAGTAAAAAAAAATTTCTTTTTTTTTTTTGATTTTTCGAAACCTTTTTCGCATACTCTTTTTAAAAATCATGTTATTTTTTGTAAAAAGGCCTCGAGGGAGAGTAAATCTAGAAAAAGAATTTTGAAACTCCTCTCCTTCTTGTCATCTGCCAAACACCCCTTTTCGGGGTTTTCAAGTCAAAGGACAAATAAGAATCAACATGCATGTGACAAAAACAACCGAATAAGGTAAAAAATAATACCTTTCTTTTATTACCCTTTCAAAGACTTTACAAACACTAATATTTCTCTTTCATATCTCGTATTTTTTTTGTATCTCTTGTGTAATATTGTTTATTTTTGTGTGTGTTGTTTACACTTATTGATAATGCTAAAAGAGTCCTAATCAAACAGAATTTGTTGCACGGTTGTTGGTGGCTTGGAGTCCCACAACACCACGTTGTGTTTACTGTCGAGAAGAGCGACGGATGACTGAGCGACTAGGGCGAGAGCTCTTCGAAAGTGGGATTGCGATGTTGTGGAGAAAAGAAGATATTAGGGTTGGAAACCCTAATATGCTAGTTCAGGTTACAACTCCACTGGATCCGGTTCGGGATCCAATCAGGTCGCGTGTCTGTTTGGGTCTGGGTGCTCTGTTGGGTAGCTGATGGGCTATGGGGCATGTACATAAAAACATAATAAAATGTAAATATATATATATATATATTATATAACATAATTTATAATAACGTAAATATGTTATGTAACATAATAATATTGGACGAAATTAGGTGTCTTCAAGTAAGGATATCTGAAGTCGTTTAGACACTTTTATTTAGTATTTCAGTTATAAGATCTTTACTATAGCGAATAATCGTTAGTTAATTAGTGATTTTCATTCAATGTTATTGAATTTTTTTTGAAGTCGATTTAGGTGCAATAAAATATTAATTAATTCAGTTCTAACTGATCTAATATGATGATGTCTTAGGTCAATTATCATGCTTAGGAAGTAATTTCTCGTTTTCAAAGAAGAAAATTTGTTCATGTATGATCTTCGGTATTATATTCAGTTTCACCTTTTTTTTATAAAGAATTATAACTGAAATCTTTAGATCTGTTATGACTTTTTTCCTAAGAAGTAACTCTTACTATAATAAAATGTTCTTCCAAGTTAGTCTGTAATTGCAAGTTCTGATAAAATTTTAGTTTTGTACGACAATCTGAGTATATAAATGAACTCCTATAATAGCATTAGGTTCGGTTTTGTTTGAATTCTCACTCAAACACATCATGATTCACTTTGAAAAAAATGATTTTGGCCAACATTATCTCTGTAATCCCAAGACTACTAAAGATTCAAGTAATGTTTTATATTCTGGATTGAGATAATATTTTGGTCTGAATTATTTGATTTCTTTCAAACTCTACATAAATCAATTTTGATATTTGCTTACGGCTTCTTCATTTGATTTAACGGATCTATTTTGAAAATCAAAAGAATATAACATCTGTATCACTCTGATTCAGACTATCTTAATGGGAAAAAGTCAATTTCGACTATATTCTGGAAATAATACATATTTTAGAGTAAGAATAGAAGTGAGTAACTGCATACTTTTTTATTGGAGTAACTGCATACTTTTTTATTGGATTACCTTTGGTTATTTCCACGTAAGATTCATTTTGTGTTTTATTGATAATCTTTACAAGTCATTTTATCTTATTCAGGTTCAAACTAATTATATTCTTGATAACTAACTTGATTGTTTACTTCTAAGATTGTTAATCATTGTAAGGCTCCCTTATCCATAAATTCTGAC
The DNA here is from genome assembly GCF_006381635.1 of Hibiscus syriacus. NCBI lineage: Eukaryota > Viridiplantae > Streptophyta > Magnoliopsida > Malvales > Malvaceae > Hibiscus > Hibiscus syriacus. Next base: position 10,553,481 of record NW_024063059.1, on the reverse strand, counting down.
TGAGATCTGAAATTTATCTCGCGATTTTAAAATACTTTTCTTGAGGCTTTGTATACGCGATTAAAACTTCACTACAACTTATTATTCGTAGTTTGATGGTCTGTTTAAGCAGGTTATTTAGATTCTCGAAGTTAATTTGAAAGGTTGCATTACAGGGTTCTAAGATAGTTGGGTGGTTTGTTTATTGTCGGTTGAATGTGCCTATAATACTAGTTACTAGACCAATATTCATATGACATTGTATGAGGCCTTGTATGGTCATTGATGTTGTATTCTACTATGTTAACCGAGTTATCTGAGAAGGCGATTTTGGGATCCGACCTTACACAAGCTTTGTTTGACAAATATCTTTTACCGATCGGAAGAGAAGTGATATTGAGTTCTTTATGGATGGACGATTATTTCATAGGATAACTCCTTTGATGAGTGTACTCAATTTTGTCCATAAGGGATGAATAAGCCGAGATTTCTTAGACTTACCATATTCTGCATTCAGTATGACCATTTGCATAGCAACTTGAGTTATCACCTAAGCTTGAGCTCATTGATGATATCTTCCATTTCTCTATGTTGAGGCGTTACTGTTCCAACTAGTACCATGTCATTTACGTTAAAAATATTGAGGTGAGACCTGATTTAAATTATGATGAGGAGCCTATTTAGATTTTTGCCTATGTGGATCGAGTTATGAGAAATCAGCGTATACATATGGTTAAGTTACTGTAGAGTAACCATAGTTTTCTTAAGGTTGTTTCAGAGGTTCAAAGATCAGTGATATATTAAATAACATTATAACGTGAAAAGAATATATATATATATATATATATATATATTGTATGGTTAGAGAAAGTAAAAAAAATTGGAGTAAATAATTGTCATAATACTATAAATAATTATAATAAAATTAGTATAAAAACTTGAATAACTCGACTCGAATTTCATAAATTCGATTCGACTTCAAAAAGTTTTAAGTTAAGTTTGAGTTGTGAAATATGACTCTTAAACTCGAATAACTCGATATTTTTTGACACGACTCGGCTCGATTGAATGCTCACCCTTTCTTCTTATTATATGTGTGGTGTTTGTTTTACTGAAATCTAGCGAGGTTTCATCAAGTAGTTTCTTTGATTTTAGTGGTTTAGGTACATACCATGAAAATATTTATCTCTTTTCAACGAATATAATTGTTTTTTATGTCATTTTTGTGAAGCTTTCTCTCAAATAGACTTAGGAACATGTTCATTCGGTTGAGGTTTATTTGTGTAATAATGAGATTTCATATTTATATAAACTTTGATATGATCGGATAATTAGTATTGTCGCAACCGTCTTTCGGTTTGGCCCCGGAATTGGGCTTCGACTGGAATTGATTGGGTTAGGAGTCGCCACCGACCACTTTAAAACGAATTTAGGTGGGTCGGGTACCATCTTACCTGATCTGCGCTGTACCAGAAACGTGTCGAGTTCGGGAGTCGGTTACGGTCAAGGAAGGATTAGCACCCTTGAACCGCCCTTTCGGTACCAATTAATTTTTCGGTTGTCTTTAATTAAAATTTAAATTTAAATTTAAATTTTAAAACATTTGATTCGTATTATTTACCTTTGGTCAGTTGGAATTTTTCTACAAAGTCAAAAATGTTAGTGAAAATAGAATAATAATTAAATAAAAATATTAAATCAAATCATAAAAATAAATTAGGGGTTAGATTGGCAATAATCAAATTTAAACATCAAAATTAGATTACAAAGAAATGCATCAAAGATAGAGTGACCATGAGAAGAATTATACCATAATATTTGAAGTGACTATAGACGAAATTTGCCCCAAAGTCCAACTTCACGTGGGCTTTCTTTGATTCAAGCATACAAGTATACTTATATATATTGAATATCCATGGTAAATACTAGAACAGGGTTTTGACAGTATTGAAGTAAAGTATTACCCCTTTGTAGTCTCAGTGGAGAAAATAACAGTTCATTACTGTTTGTAAGGCATGCAAGAAAGTGGTTATTCGTAGTATGCAACAGTACACAAAACATAAGCATAAACACATTGAGTTGTAAGTAAATTGTTTTTGTTTTAAACAAACAAGTCAAGAACAAAAGCCATTTTTCATTTCACTCTACAGACCATACCCGTTATACCACATGTTGCCTGTGATCGTCGCCGGTCAGTCTTCGTCGCTGTCGATGGACATAATACACGAGCAGCTTCGCCTTGATGAGAGAAGCCCGGATCTGAAGTCCAAATCGCCTGGGTATGATCCGATCGACATGAAACGGCGAAAAATCGTTTGGCTATCTTTTCTCCGATCCGCCAACATCCACCGTTAGATCGTTTTAATTTTGAGATATGTTACTCCTGATGATCTCTTCTCTGCTCTCACCGTTCGAATTCGTTATCTCCAATCTCCTCAAATATGCTATTGGGTCTTTCATGGTCTTTCGGATATGCTGCTCTTGGTTTTCTTGAATGAGTTTTCATCACTACCGCTGCTCTCGGCATTGGCAGTGAAACCAATCATGGTGGTACCGTAATCTTCACACTCGGCTTTCTTCTTCTTTGAAGATTCAGTTTCAATGTTCTTACTCACCAGTTCCTTGTATTGTTTTTGCAAAATCGTGTAGTGCTCGCAGACAACCGTTAGCACCTCGGTTAGCTTCTTGTTCTCGGCGTTGGAATTGTCAAATCTCAATCGGCAGAGGATGAGGAATTTGGAGAGGTTGATGAAGCCATCTTTGTCGATGTCGATTTCCTCCATGACGCGTTTGAGTTCCTGCTCGAGGGAGGAGCACCCTAGCGCTATCAAGACATCGTTGAGCGCCGCCCTATCGACATGTATAGCAGTGCTCGGTTGCCGCAAATGTGCCATGGAAGCAGGCTGTGCTTTGTCACCCCGTCAACATTGTAGAGACTATTGGCAACTCCATCTCTCGAATATTGATTTCCCTTCCTCGGTTTCGGCTTCCATAGCAGTGATCTCACTCCCCTTTTTCTGTGAAAAACCGAACCCCCCTTTTGGATATATAACTCTGTTTAAAATATTAAAAGCAGAGAGGCTCTACAATCAAAGAGAGAAGAAAAGTCCCTATTCACCTGACCCCCCCTTTTCCAATCTAAAATCCCTTTAAATAAATAGGCAGGTCCTGATAAAGATTCCCACCTTCATTTTGAGAGAAAAAGAAGGAAACATGCGTGGTTTTAATTGAGACGTGGGGTGGAGTTGGTAACTAATTGGATGGTGGTTTAGTGGATTGTTTATTGGTTGAGATAATGGTGGGGTAGTAGGGTTGTACATGGGGCCTACAAAATTAAAAAAAATATTACTAACAATAATGATAATAAATAAATTAAATAAATAAGTAAATAATTATATGATAAAAAAAAAATTAAAACCCGATCAAAAACGAGTGTCTACAGCTGCCCCTCTTTGCATATTTTTGTGTTAACAAGAATAGGGCAAAGATGAAAAAAGACAACAAGTTTTTGTCCGGTTCATTTTGATTTGAGACTTGATAGTGTTTGTTGTGACACCAAGTCAATCCATTGGGCACGATATCATTCGTCGTGAAGTTGGAATCGGCTCTGGAACTGGGAATTTTTGTTGACAACCAGCGGTCCCTTCGTCGTGAAGTTGAACTTGCGTTGTCTGGAGTCCAATATCTTTCGCTGTGAAGTTGAAATTGACACTGAAATTGGGAAGTTCTTTGTTGACAACCAGCGGTCCCTTCATCGTGAAGTTGAACTTGCGTTGTCTCGAGTCCAATATCCTTCGCTGTGAAGTTGAAATTGGGAAGTTGTTTGTTGACAGTCAGCCGCCCATTCGCCATGAAGTTGAGCTCGTGCTGTCTTGAGTCCAATATCCTTCGTTGTGAAGTTGAAATTGGCTCTGAAATTGGGAAATTGTTTATTGACAACCAGCGGTCCCTCCGTCGTGAAGTTGAACTTGTGTTGCCTGGAGTCCAATATCCTTCGTTGTGAAGTTGAAATTGGCTCCGAAATTGGGAAATTGTTTATTGACAACCAGCGGTCCCTTCGTCGTGAAGTTGAACTTGTGTTGTCTTGAGTCCAATATCCTTCGCTGTGAAGTTGAAATTGGCTCTGAAATTGAGAAGTTGTTTATTGACAACCAGCGGTCCCTTCGTCGTGAAGTTGAACTTGTGTTGTCTGGAGTCCAATATCCTTCGTTGTGAAGTTGAAATTGGCTCTGAAATTGAGAAATTGTTTATTGACAACCAACGGTCCCTTCGTCGTGAAGTTGAACTTGTGTTGTCTTGAGTTCAATATCCTTCGCTGTGAAGTTGAAATTGGGAAATTGTTTATTGACAACCAGCGGTCCCTTCGTTGTGAAGTTGAACTTGCGTTGCCTGGAGTCCAATATCCTTCGTTGTGAAGTTGAAATTGGCTCTGAATTTGAGAAGTTGTTTGTTGACAGTCAGCGGTCCCTTCGTCGTGAAGTTGAACTTGTACTGTCTTGAGTCCAATATCCTTCGTTGTGAAGTTGAAATTGGCTCTGAAATTGGGAAATGTTTGTTGACAACCAGCGGTCCCTTCGTCGTGAAGTTGAACTTGCGTTGTCTGGAGTCCAATATCCTTCGTTGTGAAGTTGAAATTGACTCTGAAATCGAGAAATTGTTTATTGACAACCAGCGGTCCCTTCGTCGTGAAGTTGAACTTGTGTTGTCTTGGATTCAAGATCCTTCGTTGAGAAGTTGAAATTTACTCTCGAGCAAATTGTGAGTTCGAGAGAAAATTTTCAATCTGTCGAGTTGGTCGAAGTGTAGCTTCTTGCTGCCGATCTAAGCAACCACCATCGTTCTTTAAAGGCGCTTACGAATCAAGTATCCTTGACTCTAAAAGCTGCAAAAAATCATGTATGCTAAAATGAGGAATGTGATGCACCTAATTATGTCTAAGATGCATGCAACATGAATGAATTATGTGTTATCTCTTCGTGCTTTGTCTGCCAATCTGGTCCATGGAATCGATCGTGCCCCATTTGCTTCTCGAGCTTGGGCTTTACAGACATTTCATATCTGAGGTTGTTCTGTTTGAAAATATTTTTCTTGTTTCAGGAGAGAAAACGATAAAAATGTTGTAAAATATTATTCGCAATTGAATCAAATTATAAACGTGAGTTTAAAGAATATCAAAGGAATCAATAGCTCTTTTAACGTTTTCAGAGTTATAGCTCTTTGACCAGTGTCAAATGGATGGGTTGGCTTTAGCTTGGCCTCCTTTCTAAGGTTTTGGTAACCCAAAATGTCATTTTTTTTAAATATCGAAATATGCTTAGGCATTTCATTTGGGTGCGGACATAATGACGCAACTAGAATGACCAATTACTAGACATTTTATTTCGGTCCTCTGAAATCTTCCATTTGTTCAAGCTTTGTAGGCTCCTCCAACAAATGTAGCGCAAAAAATATCGGTCTAAAAATGAAATTCTTGAGTGCTCGTGTGTAGTCGACTATAACAGGTGTTCCTTAACTCCCTTAGTCCAACATTATCGAAAATTTCTTGCTCAGATAAATTTGATTTAATTTGTCGTTATCTGGCAAGCTGGATCCATAAAGCCGGGGTGTTTAACCAATTGCTTTAGAGGGACCACTTAACATTATAATCAGTTTTATCAAGTTCACTGAAGGATTCATCTCATCACAGAGTCTTCAGCCTGACAAGAGCAGTGGAGCAAACACCGAATTGCCAAGTGTCTGAGCAATGTCATGGTTTGAACGCAATCTATTCATAAAGCCAGGGCTGTCGAGTTTCCTCTATAACCAATTGCCTTAGCGGAATAGCTCAGTTTTTACGGATTTAATTTCTTAAGATTGTCAAGAAGAACCTATTATAGCCTAGGTGTTTTTGAAAGTCAAAGAATCTCATCTTTAGAGTTCAATTTCCAAGCAACTGACCTAAACTGGATTCACCTACTCGACTCTTTCATTTGTAAAGATCATCATCGTCATTGAACATCTTAAATAAAAAGTATAATAATGTCATATGCAAAAGGATGCCCCATGTTGTCCGCACCTTATGAAAGGAAAATGTTATATTGGTTAATTACAAGAGCATGGTATGGTGTTTGAGTGTATATTCTGGGTAAAGTCAAATTCCTTGTTTTAAATCATGTTACTTCGTCAAAGATCCGTAACTTTGAACCATTAACAGAGTTTCTTAATTCAAATGATATTCAAAGAATTGCAAGTTTGCAAATGTGATTTATTGCTCGCCATTATTAAAGCAACATAAATTTATTTAAAAGTCCTTGCAAAAACTTGAGAAAAGAATGAAAAAAACAAATCCAAACAGAATGGCTCAAATGACGAAATGATATGCCTCACTTGGATGCCCCCAAGTTGTTGAAGTCGATCCGATTCTTGTTACGTATTTTCTGTATGATTCTCTTGATGGTGGAGTAATTCTCGATAGTGCACCCTGGGACTCCGCTATGATTTTCGCAATGAGCGTTCTCATCATACTACCTGGGGTACGGGGCTTCATGGATTTCTCTGGATATGGTGACACCACATGTGCGTCGAACAAATGTTGGTAAAGCTCCTTATATGTCATAGGGTCGAAGTGTTCTCATTTTTTGATGAATCATGTGAAGATAGTTAATGTGAATGTAAAGAAATGAACAAAATGCAAAATGTTTAAATGCATGAAGCATGAAATGTCCGAGGCATTGATCCGAAAAATGTGCCTATTATTCTAAATAATCCTTATTGGGGACAAAAATGTTACGTCTGAAGAGACAAAAAACTTTTTGATGGTATAGATCCCGCACAGCCTCTGGCAAGTTGATTCGTCTTCCGTTTCTTCACCGGTTGAATATCATGTCGAACCGTTCCAGCTCCTTTGGCTAAACCTGTGCGGGTGACGAGTTGCTTGCCCCAAAAAAGATCTCGAATGACTGCATCTCCGGCCTTCACTCTATGCCGAGCTCGTTCCAAACGAAAGTGTATTTGGAGCCTTCCATCCGAAGTTTGTCGACTTGTTTTTGGAATTCATCAATTAATGGTCTGCAGCTTAGCTGGGGTTCCGCCACTTGTTATCGTAGTTTTCAAAATGAGTTTATGGGCCAGCAACATTTTCCTCGTCTTGCCCCTGCAACCTTTGCCTCCGAGTATTCTTTGACCACGGCTGGACTTCTGAGCTTTTTATCTCTTTGTATTATAACCCCTTTGTCCATTAATACAAATTATTCATGTTTAACAAACACATTTTTTGTGGATCAATACCTCGTTTTAATGATGCGAATGATAAAAAAAATGCCAAAGAATAAAAATGAAAGGAGGAAGAGAAAAAAAGAGTTAGTGAGATAATGATGATAATAATAAAAATGATGAAAATGAAAAGTCTTACCCCACATGATAATCTACCCGAACATTCTTAATATTCCTACACAGACATGATTTCTATCCCGCATGCTAATTTCAAACAAATCCTAGCCGCATGTTTGTCTAGTTCGCATGCTTTGAACAGAAAATAAAGCAGGAAATAAAACAGCCTACGGTTTGGAATGAGGTTTCGGGGTGGGCTCTAATTCCCTGTACTCTCCCGGTTTAGGTTCTAAAAAGGTACTCGAGTTCTCCTTGCCGGTGCCCCCTTGGGCTTACCAGACCCTTAGTCCCAAACCCATCACAGGCTTGTGTGGACTAAGTTAAACTCGAGGGGACACATTCCCTTATGCCCGCACGGTGAATAAATTCACACGAAGACATAAGGTATATGAATCCCGAAGGCTACTTGCTAGGCATATGCGGTGAATAAATTCACACGAATGCGTCGCTTTCACCCCCACTTAAAAGGGTTCGGAGCTCGGGTATAGAGCCTGAGATGAAACTTTTCGAAAATCTGAGATAATTGAAAAAATGTTAGTACAACTATTTACTTGGAAAAATAATCAAAGGGCAAATAATTGGAATCGAATAAATAAATTAAAATTTAAATTTACAATTTTCGCATAAAAAGACAACCGAAAATTAATTCTGGCCTGACTCACTTACCTGTCCCCAGCGGAGTCGCCAAGCTGTCGCAACCGTCTTTCGGTTTGGCCCCGGAATTGGGCTTCGACTGGAATTGATTGGGTTAGGAGTCGCCACCGACCACTTTAAAACGAATTTAGGTGGGTCGGGTACCATCTTACCTGATCTGCGCTGTACCAGAAACGTGTCGAGTTCGGGAGTCGGTTACGGTCAAGGAAGGATTAGCACCCTTGAACCGCCCTTTCGGTACCAATTAATTTTTCGGTTGTCTTTAATTAAAATTAAAATTAAAATTTAAATTTTAAAACATTTGATTCGTATTATTTACCTTTGGTCAGTTGGAATTTTTCTACAAAGTCAAAAATGTTAGTGAAAATAGAATAATAATTAAATAAAAATATTAAATCAAATCATAAAAATAAATTAGGGGTTAGATTGGCAATAATCAAATTTAAACATCAAAATTAGATTACAAAGAAATGCATCAAAGATAGAGTGACCATGAGAAGAATTATACCATAATATTTGAAGTGACTATAGACGAAATTTGCCCCAAAGTCCAACTTCACGTGGGCTTTCTTTGATTCAAGCATACAAGTATACTTATATATATTGAATATCCATGGTAAATACTAGAACAGGGTTTTGACAGTATTGAAGTAAAGTATTACCCCTTTCTAGTCTCAGTGGAGAAAATAACAGTTCATTACTGTTTGTAAGGCATGCAAGAAAGTGGTTATTCGTAGTATGCAACAGTACACAAAACATAAGCATAAACACATTGAGTTGTAAGTAAATTGTTTCTGTTTTAAACAAACAAGTCAAGAACAAAAGCCATTTTTCATTTCACTCTACAGACCATACCCGTTATACCACATGTTGCCTGTGATCGTCGCCGGTCAGTCTTCGTCGCTGTCGATGGACATAATACACGAGCAGCTTCGCCTTGATGAGAGAAGCCCGGATCTGAAGTCCAAATCGCCTGGGTATGATCCGATCGACATGAAACGACGAAAAATCGTTTGGCTATCTTTTCTCCGATCCGCCAACATCCACCGTTAGATCATTTTAATTTTGAGATATGTTACTCCTGATGATCTCTTCTCTGCTCTCACCGTTCGAATTCGTTATCTCCAATCTCCTCAAATACGCTATTGGGTCTTTCATGGTCTTTCGGATATGCTGCTCTTGGTTTTCTTGAATGAGTTTTCATCACTACCGCTGCTCTCGGCATTGGCAGTGAAACCAATCATGGTGGTACCGTAATCTTCACACTCGGCTTTCTTCTTCTTTGAAGATTCAGTTTCAAGGTTCTTACTCACCAGTTCCTTGTATTGTTTTTGCAAAATCGTGTAGTGCTCGCAGACAACCGTTAGCACCTCGGTTAGTTTCTTGTTCTCGGCATTGGAATTGTCAAATCTCAATCGGCAGAGGATGAGGAATTCGGAGAGGTTGATGAAGCCATCTTTGTCGATGTCGATTTCCTCCATGACGCGTTTGAGTTCCTGCTCGAGGGAGGAGCACCCTAGCGCTATCAAGACATCGTTGAGCGCCGCCCTATCGACATGTATAGCAGTGCTCGGTTGCTGCAAATGTGCCATGGAAGCAGGTTGTGCTTTGTCACCCCGTCAACATTGTAGAGACTATTGGCAACTCCATCTCTCGAATATTGATTTCCCTTCCTCGGTTTCGGCTTCCATAGCAGTGATCTCACTCCCCTTTTTTTGTGAAAAACCGAACCCCCCTTTTGGATATATAACTCTGTTTAAAATATTAAAAGCAGAGAGGCTCTACAATCAAAGAGAGAAGAAAAGTCCCTATTCACCTGACCCCCCCTTTTCCAATCTAAAATCCCTTTAAATAAATAGGCAGGTCCTGATAAAGATTCCCACCTTCATTTTGAGAGAAAAAGAAGGAAACATGCGTGGTTTTAATTGAGACGTGGGGTGGAGTTGGTAACTAATTGGATGGTGGTTTAGTGGATTGTTTATTGGTTGAGATAATGGTGGGGTAGTAGGGTTGTACATGGGGCCTACAAAATTAAAAAAAATATTACTAACAATAATGATAATAAATAAATTAAATAAATAAGTAAATAATTATATGATAAAAAAAATTAAAACCCGATCAAAAATGAGTGTCTACAGCTGCCCCTCTTTGCATATTTTTGTGTTAACAAGAATAGGGCAAAGATGAAAAAAGACAATAAGTTTTTGTCCGGTTCTTTTTGATTTGAGACTTGATAGTGTTTGTTGTGACACCAAGTCAATCCATTGGGCACGATATCATTCGTCGTGAAGTTGGAATCGGCTCTGGAACTGGGAATTTTTGTTGACAACCAGCGGTCCCTTCGTCGTGAAGTTGAACTTGCGTTGTCTGGAGTCCAATATCTTTCGCTGTGAAGTTGAAATTGACACTGAAATTGGGAAGTTCTTTGTTGACAACCAGCGGTCCCTTCGTCGTGAAGTTGAACTTGCGTTGTCTCGAGTCCAATATCCTTCGCTGTGAAGTTGAAATTGGGAAGTTGTTTGTTGACAGTCAGCCGCCCCTTCGCCATGAAGTTGAGCTCGTGCTGTCTTGAGTCCAATATCCTTCGCTGTGAAGTTGAAATTGGCTCTGAAATTGGGAAATTGTTTATTGACAACCAGCGGTCCCTCCGTCGTGAAGTTGAACTTGTGTTGCCTGGAGTCCAATATCCTTCGTTGTGAAGTTGAAATTGGCTCCGAAATTGGGAAATTGTTTATTGACAACCAGCGGTCCCTTCGTCGTGAAGTTGAACTTGTGTTGTCTTGAGTCCAATATCCTTCGCTGTGAAGTTGAAATTGGCTCTGAAATTGAGAAGTTGTTTATTGACAACCAACGGTCCCTTCGTCGTGAAGTTGAACTTGTGTTGTCTGGAGTCCAATATCCTTCGTTGTGAAGTTGAAATTGGCTCTGAAATTGGGAAATTGTTTATTGACAACCAACGGTCCCTTCGTCGTGAAGTTGAACTTGTGTTGTCTTGAGTTCAATATCCTTCGCTGTGAAGTTGAAATTGGGAAATTGTTTATTGACAACCAGCGGTCCCTTTGTTGTGAAGTTGAACTTGCGTTGCCTGGAGTCCAATATCCTTCGTTGTGAAGTTGAAATTGGCTCTGAATTTGAGAAGTTGTTTGTTGACAGTCAGCGGTCCCTTCGTCGTGAAGTTGAACTTGTACTGTCTTGAGTCCAATATCCTTCGTTGTGAAGTTGAAATTGGCTCTGAAATTGGGAAATGTTTGTTGACAACCAGCGGTCCCTTCGTCGTGAAGTTGAACTTGCGTTGTCTGGAGTCCAATATCCTTCGTTGTGAAGTTGAAATTGACTCTGAAATCGAGAAATTGTTTATTGACAACCAGCGGTCCCTTCGTCGTGAAGTTGAACTTGTGTTGTCTTGGATTCAAGATCCTTCGTTGAGAAGTTGAAATTTACTCTCGAGCAAATTGTGAGTTCGAGAGAAAATTTTCAATCTGTCGAGTTGGTCGAAGTGTAGCTTCTTGCTGCCGATCTAAGCAACCACCATCGTTCTTTAAAGGCGCTTACGAATCAAGTATCCTTGACTCTAAAAGCTGCAAAAAATCATGTATGCTAAAATGAGGAATGTGATGGACCTAATTATGTCTAAGATGCATGCAACATGAATGAATTATGTGTTATCTCTTCGTGCTTTGTCTGCCAATCTGGTCCATGGAATCGATCGTGCCCCATTTGCTTCTCGAGCTTGGGCTTTACAGACATTTCATATCTGAGGTTGTTCTGTTTGAAAATATTTTTCTCATTTTTCTTGTTTCAGGAGAGAAAACGATAAAAATGTTGTAAAATATTATTCGCAATTGAATCAAATTATAAACGTGAGTTTAAAGAATATCAAAGGAATCAATAGCTCTTTTAACGTTTTCAGAGTTACAGCTCTTTGACCAGTGTCAAATGGATGGGTTGGCTTTAGCTTGGCCTCCTTTCTAAGGTTTTGGTAACCCAAAATGTCATTTTTTTTAAATATCGAAATATGCTTTGGCATTTCATTTGGGTGCGGACATAATGACGCAACTAGAATGACCAATTACTAGACATTTTATTTCGGTCCTCTGAAATCTTCCATTTGTTCAAGCTTTGTAGGCTCCTCCAACAAATGTAGCGCAAAAAATATCGGTCTAAAAATGAAATTCTTGAGTGCTCGTGTGTAGTTGACTATAACAGGTGTTCCTTAACTCCCTTAGTCCAACATTATCGAAAAATTCTTGCTCAGATAAATTTGATTTAATTTGTCGTTATCTGGCAAGCTGGATCCATAAAGCCGGGGTGTTTAACCAATTGCTTTAGAGGGACCACTTAACATTATAATCAGTTTTATCAAGTTCACTGAAGGATTCATCTCATCACAGAGTCTTCAGCCTGACAAGAGCAGTGGAGCAAACACCGAATTGCCAAGTGTCCGAGCAATGTCATGGTTTGAACGCAATCTATTCATAAAGCCAGGGCTGTCGAGTTTCCTCTATAACCAATTGCCTTAGCGGAATAGCTCAGTTTTTACGGATTTAATTTCTTAAGATTGTCAAGAAGAACCTATTATAGCCTAGGTGTTTTTGAAAGTCAATGAATCTCATCTTTAGAGTTCAATTTTCAAGCAACTGACCTAAACTGGATTCACCTACTCGACTCTTTCATTTGTAAAGATCATCATCGTCATTGAACATCTTAAATAAAAAGTATAATAATGTCATATGCAAAAGGATGCCCCATGTTGTCCGCACCTTATGAAAGGAAAATGTTATATTGGTTAATTACAAGAGCAGGGTATGGTGTTTGAGTGTATATTCTGGGTAAAGTCAAATTCCTTGTTTTAAATCATGTTACTTCGTCAAAGATCCGTAACTTTGAACCATTAACAGAGTTTCTTAATTCAAATGATATTCAAAGAATTGCAAGTTTGCAAATGTGATTTATTGCTCGCCATTATTAAAGCAACATAAATTTATTTAAAAGTCCTTGTAAAAACTTGAGAAAAGAATGAAAAAAACAAATCCAAACAGAATGGCTCAAATGACGAAATGATATGCCTCACTTGGATGCCCCCAAGTTGTTGAAGTCGATCCGATTCTTGTTACGTATTTTCTGTATGATTCTCTTGATGGTGGAGTAATTCTCGATAGTGCACCCTGGGACTCCGCTATGATTTTCGCAATGAGCGTTCTCATCATACTACCTGGGGTACGGGGCTTCATGGATTTCTCTGGATATGGTGACACCACATGTGCGTCGAACAAATGTTGGTAAAGCTCCTTATATGTCATAGGGTCGAAGTGTTCTCATTTTTTGATGAATCATGTGAAGATAGTTAATGTGAATGTAAAGAAATGAACAAAATGCAAAATGTTTAAATGCATGAAGCATGAAATGTCTGAGGCATTGATCCGAAAAATGTGCCTATTATTCTAAATAATCCTTATTGGGGACAAAAATGTTACGTCTGAAGAGACAAAAAACTTTTTGATGGTATAGATCCCGCACAGCCTCTGGCAAGTTGATTCATCTTTCGTTTCTTCACTGGTTGAATATCCTGTCGAACCGTTCCAGCTCCTTTGGCTAAACCTGTGCGGGTGACGAGTTGCTTGCCCCAAAAAAGATCTCGAATGACTGCATCTCCGGCCTTCACTCTATGCCGAGCTCGTTCCAAACGAAAGTGTCTTTGGAGCCTTCCATCCGAAGTTTGTCGACTTGTTTTTGGAATTCATCAATTAATGGTCTGCAGCTTAGCTGGGGTTCCGCCACTTGTTATCGTAGTTTTCAAAAGGAGTTTATGGGCCATCAACATTTTCCTCGTCTTGCCCCTGCAACCTTTGCCTCCGAGTATTATTTGACCACGGCTGGACTTCTGAGCTTTTTATCTCTTTGTATTATAACCCCTTTGTCCATTAATACAAATTATTCATGTTTAACAAACACATTTTTTGTGGATCAATACCTCGTTTTAATGATGCGAATCATAAAAAAAAATGCCAAAGAATAAAAATGAAAGGAGGAAGAGAAAAAAGAGTTAGTGAGATAATGATGATAATAATAAAAATGATGAAAATGAAAAGTCTTACCCCACATGATAATCTACCCGAACATGCTTAATATTCCTACACAGACATGATTTCTATCCCGCATGCTAATTTCAAACAAATCCTAGCCGCATGTTTGTCTAGTTCGCATGCTTTGAACAGGAAATAAAGCAGGAAATAAAACAGCCTACGGTTTGGAATGAGGTTTCGGGGTGGGCTCTAATTCCCTGTACTCTCCCGGTTTAGGTTCTAAAAAGGTACTCGAGTTCTCCTTGCCGGTGCCCCCTTGGGCTTACCAGACCCTTAGTCCCAAACCCATCACAGGCTTGTGTGGACTAAGTTAAACTCGAGGGGACACATTCCCTTATGCCCGCACGGTGAATAAATTCACACGAAGACATAAGGTATATGAATCCCGAAGGCTACTTGCTAGGCATATGCGGTGAATAAATTCACACGAATGCGTCGCTTTCACCCCCACTTAAAAGGGTTCGGAGCTCGGGTATAGAGCCTGAGATGAAACTTTTCGAAAATCTGAGATAATTGAAAAAATGTTAGTACAACTATTTACTTGGAAAAATAATCAAAGGGCAAATAATTGGAATCGAATAAATAAATTAAAATTTAAATTTACAATTTTCGCATAAAAAGACAACCGAAAATTAATTCTGGCCTGACTCACTTACCTGTCCCCAGCGGAGTCGCCAAGCTGTCGCAACCGTCTTTCGGTTTGGCCCCGGAATTGGGCTTCGACTGGAATTGATTGGGTTAGGAGTCGCCACCGACCACTTTAAAACGAATTTAGGTGGGTCGGGTACCATCTTACATGATCTGCGCTGTACCAGAAACGTGTCGAGTTCGGGAGTCGGTTACGGTCAATGAAGGATTAGCACCCTTGAACCGCCCTTTCGGTACCAATTAATTTTTCGGTTGTCTTTAATTAAAATTAAAATTAAAATTTAAATTTTAAAACATTTGATTCGTATTATTTACCTTTGGTCAGTTGGAATTTTTCTACAAAGTCAAAAATGTTAGTGAAAATAGAATAATAATTAAATAAAAATATTAAATCAAATCATAAAAATAAATTAGGGGTTAGATTGGCAATAATCAAATTTAAACATCAAAATTAGATTACAAAGAAATGCATCAAAGATAGAGTGACCATGAGAAGAATTATACCATAATATTTGAAGTGACTATAGACGAAATTTGCCCCAAAGTCCAACTTCACGTGGGCTTTCTTTGATTCAAGCATACAAGTATACTTATATATATTGAATATCCATGGTAAATACTAGAACAGGGTTTTGACAGTATTGAAGTAAAGTATTACCCCTTTCTAGTCTCAGTGGAGAAAATAACAGTTCATTACTGTTTGTAAGGCATGCAAGAAAGTGGTTATTCGTAGTATGCAACAGTACACAAAACATAAGCATAAACACATTGAGTTGTAAGTAAATTGTTTCTGTTTTAAACAAACAAGTCAAGAACAAAAGCCATTTTTCATTTCACTCTACAGACCATACCCGTTATACCACATGTTGCCTGTGATCGTCGCCGGTCAGTCTTCGTCGCTGTCGATGGACATAATACACGAGCAGCTTCGCCTTGATGAGAGAAGCCCGGATCTGAAGTCCAAATCGCCTGGGTATGATCCGATCGACATGAAACGGCGAAAAATCGTTTGGCTATCTTTTCTCCGATCCGCCAACATCCACCGTTAGATCGTTTTAATTTTGAGATATGTTACTCCTGATGATCTCTTCTCTGCTCTCACCGTTCGAATTCGTTATCTCCAATCTCCTCAAATACGCTATTGGGTCTTTCATGGTCTTTCGGATATGCTGCTCTTGGTTTTCTTGAATGAGTTTTCATCACTACCGCTGCTCTCGGCATTGGCAGTGAAACCAATCATGGTGGTACCGTAATCTTCACACTCGGCTTTCTTCTTCTTTGAAGATTCAGTTTCAATGTTCTTACTCACCAGTTCCTTGTATTGTTTTTGTAAAATCGTGTAGTGCTCGCAGACAACCGTTAGCACCTCGGTTAGCTTCTTGTTCTCGGCGTTGGAATTGTCAAATCTCAATCGGCAGAGGATGAGGAATTCGGAGAGGTTGATGAAGCCATCTTTGTCGATGTCGATTTCCTCCATGACGCGTTTGAGTTCCTGCTCGAGGGAGGAGCACCCTAGCGCTATCAAGACATCGTTGAGCGCCGCCCTATCGACATGTATAGCAGTGCTCGGTTGCCGCAAATGTGCCATGGAAGCAGGCTGTGCTTTGTCACCCCGTCAACATTGTAGAGACTATTGGCAACTCCATCTCTCGAATATTGATTTCCCTTCCTCGGTTTCGGCTTCCATAGCAGTGATCTCACTCCCCTTTTTCTGTGAAAAACCGAACCCCCTTTTGGATATATAACTCTGTTTAAAATATTAAAAGCAGAGAGGCTCTACAATCAAAGAGAGAAGAAAAGTCCCTATTCACCTGACCCCCCCTTTTCCAATCTAAAATCCCTTTAAATAAATAGGCAGGTCCTGATAAAGATTCCCACCTTCATTTTGAGAGAAAAAGAAGGAAACATGCGTGGTTTTAATTGAGACGTGGGGTGGAGTTGGTAACTAATTGGATGGTGGTTTAGTGGATTGTTTATTGGTTGAGATAATGGTGGGGTAGTAGGGTTGTACATGGGGCCTACAAAATTAAAAAAAATATTACTAACAATAATGATAATAAATAAATTAAATAAATAAGTAAATAATTATATGATAAAAAAAATTAAAACCCGATCAAAAACGAGTGTCTACAAGTATTATGCAGATTTCAATTATAACGATGCCATGAAAGCTTCAAACAAAATCTAAAATTCTAAGCATATAACAATATATATGTATGTATAAACTATTTAATAATTAATTACATATTATAATTATAATCACATTCTAACCCATCACAAAAGATTAATTTTTGAAGTAGTGAAGTTGACGGGAAGAGATTAGTGTAGCTAAAAGTATTCAAATTGTATGTAGTCAGATGAATTGGATTTTTGAGCTTAACAAACTTGTTATGAAGATGATAATGACCACATGGTTCTTCTTCTTCTCTTCCTTCGTGATACAAGATATAAAAAAATTTTGATGTAGAAAAATTTGATGTAATTTCACTGAAGAGAGATATGACTAATGAGGTCTTTCAGATAAATTGGCTTACAAGTCATGGTGATTTTGTTTCGGGCATCAAGCCAAGGCTTTTATATTATTTACTATCTTGCCCCTTGCACGTAACGAGTGGATTCATTAAATGCCTTTTTAATATCATTGTAATGGGGAATTTAGTGATGGGGTTTCATTTAGGAAAGAATCCATTTTAAAGTCGGTACATTAACGGCAAATTTATAACGTTTGAACTATATTTAATGAGATGTCAACGTATTATTTGAGGGACATATAGACACAAAATGAGCAAGAAGACTTTTGAAAAAAATACCTCAGGTTTTATTTCTTATGTACGACATTTTTAATAAAACCGGCAACATAATATTCCTCTTCCTTTTAACAACTCATTTTTAACAAGAAAGAGTTGATCTAGGGGATCCACAATCCCCACTACTGCTAAACATCTGATACATTATGGATCTTCCAAATCCAAGTTCTTCCATTATTGTTTCCCCGCTGCAATACCATTTAACATCAGTCACCCGGTTGAGATCAAATGATTGACCCGTATCAACATGAAGGGCCACAGTGAAGCCCCTCGGATTGAAACAATCCAATACTCTTTCGACCAATTTCTTCAGATTCAATTTTACCAAGTGATATCTGACTAACTCAAAACTCGGGAAGCTAAAAAAATCTTCGAGTGTAATGTGTATTATGAAAATAACAGCTCATGCAAACCCATTCATTAAATAACCACAAGGGTCAAACTCAAAATCGCTTATCTCAAACGCTGGAAGGATATCCCTAATGTCGAAGTTAATGGTCATCTCAACTGCAGAGGAATATTATGTTGTTATTCTCAATGAATACGTTCAAAAGCTTGGTGGTGGTAGTAAAGCTTGTGTAATGAGTGTGTTGGATAAACATAAATTACATGTTTACTCTGCATCTGCAAAATCAGTTCCCACCAATAGCCCACTTTATACTTTGGAGATGTGTTTGACTCCCTTAGAAAGGGGAAGGACATCGATACATTATGGATCCTCCAAATCCAAGTTCTTCAATCATCGTCTCCCCGCAACGATACCTTTTAACAATCAGTTAGAGAGTTCGGATCAAGTGACTGACCCGCATCAACATGAAGGGCCACAATGAAGTCCCTCGGATTGAAACAAGCCAATAGTCTTTCGATCAACTTCTTCAGATTTGGTTCGACCAGGTCATATCCGACTGACTCCAACCTCGCAAAGCTAAAATAATCTTCAGGTTGATGCAGGGGGATCCGAGACAGATGATGTTGAACTGTCAGATTGCACGTTGATGGCGCTGAAATACCATGAGTTGGCAGATCAGCGCAAAGGCGGGAATTGATTGTGACATGTTCCTCATTGGTGTCGTTTTGAGTATGTTTCAGTCTTTTGGCCATAACTTTGGCTACAGGTGTCAGAATCGCGCATAAGACCCTAATCCGGAAAGCTCTTTTCGACGCGCATGCTCTCCACATCGAGCTATGCTCCATGTGACCTTTTTTTCAACCTCAAATTCTGCCGTTTTCCCCTCCGGATCACTAGATTTAGTTATATTTTACTATTTATGGTAATATTTCGATTGTTAATTAGGAAGTCAATTTAAATCCGATTTAGGTCGGATTTTTGGGAGATTGCTTATTTTATTTCGAATTTCAATTTAGAGTGATTTTCGAGATTTTGCTATTTTTGGAAAAATTCAAATAAAGACGATTTTTGGCTATAACAGTCCGGCTTGTGGACTGCTTTTTGGCATTGTTTGATTTTATAATATTTTATTAAACCCTAGAGACTTTTTTCTCTGGTTTTTAGGCGAATTTTCTCTTGTGAATCGTCTGTCGGAGCTAGCCTACAGGATAATCACTATTCTGTCTGGCGTCACAGGTGTAATGTGTATTGTGGAAATAACAGCCTCTGCGATCCCATTCATTGAATAACCACAAGGGTCAAACTCAAAATCGCATATCTTATACCATGGAAGGATATCCCTAATGCCGAAATTAATGGTCATCTTAGCTGCATAGGTTCATTCTTTGTAGAAAATCAATGCCCTTTTACCTTTTGAAGCTAGTCAAACACATCTAAGCTAAAGTGGGCTATTGGTAGGAACTGATTCTGCAGATGCAAAGTAAACACGTATGGTCGGACGTCTTCAATGCTGTAACCAATGGGAGCTTCGTAGAACAAATATTTACTACTATATGACTTCTTTTTCCACCATCAGACTCTATTAGATGATTCAGTCACCTACATGACAATTACATAAACAATGAGAAATCATTTCACGTCGCATGCAAAACCATATAACAATGAAAACGATAATTATAAATAGAATAATCGATTAAAAAAGAAATCAAATGGAAGAATCGGTACTTATAATTTGAAAATTAAAAAATTATAAATCAATCAACTGTCAAACTCTGTTCAGATCCTAAACGAAGACGGCGAAAAATATGTCAAAACTTGAACAAGCAAAATAAGCAACCAAATTCAATCAAGATACATAAAGATCCACAAATATAGTGAAACAAATAACATTATAAGAAGATATTATTCATATCCTCCACGAAAACATCTTTTTTTTTTCCAAGAAAGAAATAATCGATCTCCATTTCACATTGCATGCAAAACCATATAACAACACTAACCATATAAAATCAAACAATCAAATAAAAAAGAAAATAAATGAAAGAATAGGAACTTACAATTCGATAATTAAAAAAGATCTTGGATCAATTTATTCTTCATATCTGAAAAATATTTAGATCAAG
This sequence comes from Hibiscus syriacus, assembly GCF_006381635.1. NCBI lineage: Eukaryota > Viridiplantae > Streptophyta > Magnoliopsida > Malvales > Malvaceae > Hibiscus > Hibiscus syriacus. The sequence goes on along the minus strand of NW_024063059.1, from coordinate 10,533,470 downwards.
ATGAAGACGAAAGAATGCGAAGCCAAAAGAGAAATAGGTTTTCAGAGAGGGAGATAACTATGAGAATCTGCTGCTCACCCAAATTCTGGGTAAGAACAAAATTCAGCTATTTGACATAACTGACACCAATTTTCTCTAATATCCCCTTTCTGACACCGTTTGACCAATATTTCCCGAAGTAGCACCCTTTCTGCTGAGCTAGCGAAAGGAGCGTCCCCGGGGGACGCGCTTTACCCGTGTTTTCGCTGAGTTGGATGCCACGTGTGGAAGGCGCATCCCCGGGGACGCGCCTTTTGCCAGCTCGACTGCCACGTATTTTGTTTAATAATAAATATTTTATTTTTATTATTATTATAAATTAATAATATATTATGTAAAGTGTTTCGATTATAATGTAAGAATTATCAAATGTATTTTGTTAATGTGTGTTAAAGGTGGAGTGAATTATCTACATTAATATAATATAACAATATATGAAAACCAGTTTTGACTTTATTGTAGTTATAGGAAAAATGTATGAAATTATAATATTACACATATGGTTATATTATTATTTTTGATTTTGATTATCGATCTATTAATTTTATCAGTTAATTATTTAAATGTTATCAATCTAGTCATCTCTTATCAATATTTAACGAAAATATTGATGCATAAGTTAATAAATTAGTATAATTACATATTTAATCTTCAAGACTTACATATTTTATGAAATTAGTCTCATTGAAAATTTAATTTAATAAATTTAATCCTCCAATCAGAACATGAAATGTGTCATCGTATACATAAATTTTTTAATAACTTTTAATTTGTTTAATTTAATATTTTTTCTCTACTTAGAAGGTGGAATTATTATTATATTTTAAAAAAAATTATAACTAATAATATTAATTATTATATTAAATAAATATATTTAAAATATTTATGTATTTAAAAGTTAAAAAATATTATTTAGGTGTACATACATTGAAAAATTATATAAATGCAATAACATTAAATTATTAGAAACAAAAACATTCATTTAAATACAATATTAATTACATAAGAGTTAACGGTTATATGATGATAACAGAGCTGGACATTTTTTTTCTATTGTGCCCGATCTTTCTACAATGCCCACATCGTTTTTGTTCTGTTGACTTCTCCCGAATATCCATATCACAATGTATTCTAGTAGATTTTGGACGACCTGAGTCCCTCAATAGAAATGGATCTGGTACAATTGTAAGCCAAGTTTGAATCTCATTTGGGTCTCTTTCGTTTCCTATGGGCGGAAACTCAAATTCATATACCTTGAATACTTGTGAAAGTTGGTATACGGGATCAACATAATTTTTGTAGTCCAAATGCGAATGTGAGCAAGCAGCAATGACATGATAGCATGGATATTTGAGTGCTTGAAAGAAACCATAATCGCACCACCTCTCTTGCAGATTAACTATGAAAGAGTTAGCTCCAATCCCTTGCAGCGGACGTGGCATTTCGGTTACACGAAACAATTCACGGGTGCGAGAAAAATTTGTAACTAACATCCCATTTGATGCAACCACTTTTTTCTGTAAATCAACTACTAGTCTTGGGTGGTAAATATATCCGTTTTGCATCCAAGTAAGAGCTTTTCCACCTAGCTTTGCAAAGAGTTGACCCAAATAAAAATAAGTCATTTTAACCAACGTCGTGACTGGTAAATGATGTGCCCCCTTTAAGGTTGAATTTATTGCTTCAGCCAAGTTTGTTGTCATATGACCATAGAGATACCCCTCGTCATATGCATTTGTCCACATTTCTTTGCTGATGTCCATAATGTACTCGCACCCCTTCTTATTTTTGCCAAATAGCTCTTGTAGCATCGACTCAAACCTAAGCCATTAGGAATATGTAATAGTTAATATGAAGTATAAATAAGTAATAAGAAATTGATAGAAAAATTGGGAAAAAGTAACATACCCATCCGCACGACTAACTGACGTTCATCGTTCTTCTTGTATTTTCCGTAATAGTTTGCAGCAATATAACGGACACAATAACGATGTTGAACATGTGGAGGTCTATACATTGTACCCAAAGAGTCCATTGCTTCTTTTATCCCGGCTCCTCGGTCTGAAATAATGCATACTCGTTCCTTGGTGACAACATGTAAACGTAAATTTTTAAGGAAAAAAGCCCAAGACTCAGTGTATTCTCCTTGAACGAGGGCAAACGCAACAGGAAGAATATTGCGGTTTCCATCTTGGACCACAGCCAATAATAAAACTTGCTTGTATTTCCCATACAAGAAAGTACCATCAATTTGGACAACTGGTTTACAGTACTTGACTGCATTAATACACTGAGGGTAAGTCCAAAAGACACGGTAAAATTGGCAGCGATCGCGAACCATTCGATCATTCACGTAATGATGTTGAGTTTCGAACTCAACAATTATCCCGGGATTAAGTCTTTGCACAACATGAAACCAACTGGGCAGCTCGTTGTAAGAGGAATCCCATTCGCCATGAAGTTTGCAAATGGCATTCTGGTTTGCCAACCACGCTTTTTTATATGAGACAGTGTACCCATATTGTGACTGTATAGCAGAAATCAACACTGCAACAGCTTGCGTGTCCTCCCCTTGAACTTGAGGCCATTGTATCATGTGGGATGTGAATAGACTGTCGTCTCGTTGGCATTTCCATATGTAAGTCGAAAACATTAGCAGATGAATGTCTGCCCCTTGAAGTAGAAGAGATGTTGCCATATGGATTATTGGTGAAGCCACGTGGGTTGAGATCATAAGCAGTTGCAGATGAATGCCTTCCTATTGAACTTGATGGCATGGTATCTGGCGTTGGATCCGCCATTAATGATGTGAAATCATTACAGATCAGTTGTGTCGGGCTATCAACTTGATCAGTTTGATATGCAATGCCAAAGTGAGAGGAATATGAGAGACCACGAGTTACACGAACCTCAATAAAAGTGGCATACATTTCAATAAGAGATTGTGAACTCCCCATATGAGCATCAACCATCATAGAAACATCATCATCGTTTGAAAGCTGAAATGATGTATACGTGAGCGGAAAAAGTTCAGTAGGAAATCTGTACTGAAGTGAAGATAGTTTTCTCTGGCCTGCTACACGAATCTTTAACGAAATTTTTGTGATTAACTCCTCAATTGTGATGTTTCTCTTCAAGGTTAAGGGGATATAATGATCTGACTCAAAAACAACCCCCTCTTCAGCTTCCTTAATTTCTCCATCATACAAAACAACAGCAGAAAGACGACTCATTTTCAGAGAATTTGAGAATTTAGAGTTTGGGAATTTGAGAATTTGAAAGCTTGTGAACTGAAGTTTGTTTTGAAAGTTTATAATATGTTGCATATAATAATGTCTATAATCGGAGTACTATTCACATGAAGGAGCGTTCCCGGGGGCGCGCCTTCCATTATTTTGTCAAGAATATGTTATCATTGCCCTATTATGTCACTCATGTCCCTCGGGGGCACTAGATATATCCGTACCTATTATTTCACTATTCACATGAAGGCGCGTTCCCGGGGGCGCGCCTTCCATTATTTTGTCAGAGAATATGTTATCATTGCCCTATTATGTCACTCATGTCCCTCGGGGACACTAGATATATCAGTACCTATTATTTCTCAGGGGACTTGAAGGCGCATTCCCGGGGGGGGGGGGCGCCTTCCATTATTTTGTTAGAGAATATGTTATCATTGCCCTATTATGTCACTCATGTCCCTCGGGGACACTAGATATATCAGTAAATCAGGTAAATTATAACCAAAATTTAACTTCTTTTGAAAGTTTAGCAAGTTAAGAATAACTTAAATTAAAACGTTATGTGAAGTTTGAATAAATTAGATAAAATGTTATGGATAAATTGAATAAATGTGAAGTGATAAGTTGATTGTGACATTGAAATTGTATGAAGTCATAAGTTGTTGAAAACATTTTGATATTTCGATATAACAAATTAAGTTAAATGAATTTTAAGATTTTCCAAATGATTTTCTAAGTATATTCGATATAATTATTCGAATATCAAAACATTACTCCAAATATTTCAAAAATCATTTTTAATCCTTACTTAAGTGTAAAATTAAGTTTTAATCTTAAAACAATTTCAAAATAATCTTTCAAAGTATTTTGAACCATTTCAAAGCCAAAAATTCCAGATTGCTCAAAGGGAACCGATTCCCCCCAATGGGGTACCGATTCCCCCCTGAATGGTTTGGCTCCGAGATTTCCAGAATGCTCGGAGGGAACCGATTCCCCCATAGGGGGTACCGATTCCCCCTATTCAACGGTCGAAATATTTGAATTTTACACTTAGGGAACTGATTCCCTATGAGAGGGTACTGATTCCCCCCACGCTCCAAGCATTTTTATTAAATGTTTGCACACTTAAACGGTTATATTATCTTCATTAATCATCCCTAACGTTCACAAGTGATTCAAGGTGTATTTAAGCAAGCTTAGAAGCCATTGATAAAAAACAAGAAACATCAAGCAACTAGAATCAAGAGAGAATCAAAGAGAAAGCATCAAACCTCAAGTTTGAGCATTTCAAGCCTATTTTCATTCAATATTAATTTTGTTTTCAAGAACACATATTGTGCTCAATTGTATTCATCTTTGAGTGTTCTTTTCTTTGTTCTAGAATTGTGCAAACAATCTACCTTGTGAGGATTTCCTTGTAAGTTTGCAAATTTGTATTGTTCTCTTTGGGAGAGAGTTTTTCTCAAGAATTTGGGGTATAATTCTTGAGGGTTTGTAAGGTTACTCTTTGCCCTCAAAAGAAAGACAAATTAGTGAATTTATGGAAAATCCTTAGTGTGGATAGCTAAGGTAGTGGACGTAGACTTTGATTGAGAAAGTCGAACCACTCTAAATCGCTGTGCAAATCTTTTCAATTTTCTGCAAAAGCTTCCACCGAAATTTTAATTGCCAATTCACCCCCCTCTTGGCCGATTCCGTCGATCGATTAACTCAACATAAGTTGATTTTAATGTATACGTTTTAATATATATGTTAATGATAAAATCATATGTATGGATAAATTTAATTTCAATTTAAGTATTGTGAACTATAATTGGAATATAACTTTTAATTTCGAATACAATTGGAATATTAAGTTGAAATTTAATGTTAAATTTCGAATACTATAATTTATATTTTAAATTTAAATTTCGAATAATATTATTTTTATTTTAAATTTTGAATAATATAATTTGTATTTTAAAAACATTTATCAAACATTTAATGTTAAATGTGAATAAAAAATAACATTAAAAATATGTATGTAACAACCATGAAACATTTAAATAACATAACCAAATTACATAAAATTCTGAAATATAACTATTTAAATAACATTAAATACAACTGGATCACCGATGTCGTCTTCTCGAATAAGTTCCACATGGCGGTGGTTGTCTATTTCTTGGAGGATTTCTTCGTGGAACTTGTTCTTCAGTCTCCTCATCTTCACTATCATCATCAGTAGCATTTTCTTCATTTGGTGTAGATGACGCTGAAGGAGCTGAAGGGCCTGTATAAAATAACGACCCTGGAGGAGTGCTAGTAACAATCCCACTGCTCCCCGGGAATTGTGAAAACTGTGGAAACATTGGCATCGATGTCTGTGATCCAGATGGAGATTGAGGCGTCTGCGGAGAAGCACCACCAGCCAAATAAGATGCATATGAACCATATGCTGGATCATTAAACATAGTCGTATATGTACCTCCATACGGTATAAAACCCTGCGGGCTAGGCATGTAACCTGGCGGGCTAGGAATGTAACCCTGCGGGCTCGGAATGTAACCCTGCGAGCTCAGAATGTAACCCTGCGGGCTCAGAATGTAAACTGGTGGGCTTGGCATATGAAGTGGAGGGCTGGGTATGTACCCCTGCGGCATCGACGGATAAGGATGTTGTGGTGGGACTGATGCAGAACCGGTAGCGCCTTCTCTCCGTCCACGCGTCGGGGGATGATGATATTGAGACGGTTGACGTCTTTCTCGGCGCCTAGGAATGTTAACCCCTCGTGCTTCCGCCGAAAGTAGAAACGGCTTCCCATTTTCATTAAACTAGTCCATATAGTTATCCGTAACCATATGACCAGTTTCAGCGTAATATTGTCGAGGGGCCAACAGTGTATATCGGTTCTCCCAAAGCGCAATCCAATCTCTGTGTCTCACCACCCAGTTAACATCTTTCTTTCCTCGTCTATCTATGTTATGCACATCGTCTAAATTCCTAGGTGCTCCAGGAATATATTGCGTACAACCATACTGACGGAGCACGCGATCAACTGGATGCCACTCAATAATAGCATAACATATAAGAGGTATAACCGATATCCATACCTCTAATGACCCACTAAGGTGGGGTGGGATGCAAGCTTTCACTTCATCGCTCAAATAAGGTATCCACTGAAACTGAAATATAAATATACAATTCAAATAAATAAAATATTCTAATTATATCTAGCATTTTAAATTAAAATATTAATAATTAAACAAATTTAAAAACATACCTCAGACCCAGCTTTCGTATCAATAAGTAAACGAATTTCCTCTAACCCAGTAGGTATACTTTTATGGTCCTTTCTTTTCATCGACCACCTATGAAATATAATATAAACTAAATATAACCCTATTTAATTGAAAATATTTAAATCAAAATTTAGTTCGAAAATTACCTCAACAATAAGGGGAATATGTATGGTTCATTCACGATCGGGCATAAAAAAGGCATGCGGAACCACGCCCATGATTGTAGAAGCAGAAGACATCTACCGATAGCAGTTTTCTTATAATTCATCACCCGACACATTTCTCTAAAGAGAAATGCCAAAACTGCAGCGCCCCAACTTTATCTTCCAGCTTCATCAAAATCGATCAGATGCCGCAACCACATACAATGCACTTAGTTGCGAGATTTGTCGGGCATCAATATTCCTCCAATTATTTGTAGAATATATGCCCGAGCACATGCCTTTGCTTGATCCTCTGAAGCATTTTCATTTAAAACCTCAAAATTAGCTTTCAACCAAGATAAAGCTATTCTACCTTCATTAAACTCTGGGGGAGCAGCTCCAAGATAATCAATGCACATTGATTGCCAATCACCATCCTCCATACCACACATCATATTTCCGTCGACGGGAAGCCTCAGATGCATAGAGACATCCTCCAATGTAATTGTGGCCTCTCCACATGGAAGGTGAAAAGTGTGTGTCTCGGGCCTCCACCTCTCAATCAGTGCAGAAATTAGGACAGGTTCGAGTTTGCAACCGCCTATAATTGTTGCAATATACCCGAACCCGGCAGAAGCCAAATATGACAAAATACGTTTCAGTGTCGGTATACGTAGATTTTTAATAAAAGTCTCTAAAATACGATCAGTATCCTAAATAATATACATTATAAAAAATAAAAATTAATATAAATTCATAATAACTTTAAAATAAAAATAAATTTAAATATTAACATTAATTATAAAAAATATTACCATATCGCTAAAATGTCTGGAGATATGATCAATATCCAATCGCAACAGCATTTCGTTTTCCATTATAACTGTAGACAAAACAATATAATTAGCAAAAAAAAATTAATAATTCTAAATAAATAATAATTATTTAAATATTATTTTAATAAAAAAATAATATTTACATAAATATATTAATATAAAATATAATAACTATTTAAAAAAATACTAACATAAAAATAAATTTCTTACCACTAATAACAAATTTAAAACTCAAATAGTTGGAGAATTTGAGTTATATAAGAGAGGAGAATATGATTTTGGTGTGAAGAATGAGGGAGGATTGAGGGGGTTTATATAGGGGAGGAGGGGGTAGTTAGGGAAAACGGATGGGGGCATTTATGGCATTTAATGGAAGGCGCGTCCCCGGGGATGCGTTTTCCACACGTGGCAGTCGAGCTGGCGAAAGGCGCATCCCCGGGGATGCGCCTTCCACACGTGGCATCCAACTCAGCGAAAACACGGGTAAAGCGCGTCTCCGGGGACGCGCCTTTCGCCAGCTCAGCAGAAAGGGTGCTACTTTGAGAAATATTGGTCAAACGGTGTCAGAAAGGGGATATTAGAGAAAATTGGTGTCAGTTATGTCAAATAGCCACCAAATTCTGGGTAAGATTTGGGAGGGATGTGCGTGATGTGAATGATGGATTTGATGGAATAATTTTAATATTATTATAATTATTGTTATTATTTTACTGAAAATATCTCGGTTTTAAAACTAGGAATTGGGGTTGTCTCAGAAAAGACAGACTAATATACGGTTAATATATGGCGTTACCGAATATATTAAAAGATATTTGATAAATTTGGTTTAGCGCTACCGAAAATATCGAGTAATAATAATGTAACAGGTGGAAATCATGAAGAAATATTAAAAAATTTAGCAACCGACAAACTTACCTTGTCGGTTTGTGTCGATACTTTATAAAAATATATTGATCGATAACAATATAACAGGTAAAAAATGACAAAACCGGTCTATAAATGACAAAACAGGTAAAGCGCTACCGGATATATTGAAAGTGTCGATACTTTATAAAAATGTATCAATCCATAACAATATAACAGGAAAAAAAAATGTCAAAACCGGTCTATAAATGACAAAACAGGTAAAGCGCTATCGGATATATTGAAAGTGTCGATACTTTATAAAAATGTATCGATCCATAACAATCTAACAGGTAAAAAAAATGACAAAATCGGTCTATAAATGACAAAACAGGTAAAGAGTTACTGGATATGTTGATAGTGTCGATACTTTATTATAAGTATCGACACTTTTGGAATTTAAAAGAGAAGAAGTTATAATACTAATAAAGTGTCGATACTTTATAAAAATGTATCGATCCATAACAATATAACAAGTAAAAATATGACAAAACCGATCTCGAAATGACAAAACCGGTAAAGAGCTACCATATATGTTGATAGTGTCGATACTTTATTATAAGTATCGACACTTTTGAAATTTAATAGAGAAGAAGTTATAGCACTAATAAAGTGTCGATACTTTATAAAAATGTATCGATCCATAACAATATAACAGGTAAAAGTATGACAAAACCGGTCTCGAAATGACAAAACCGGTAAAGAGCTACCAGATATGTTGAAAGTGTCAATACTTTATTATAAGTATCGACACTTTTAGAATTTAAAAGAAAAGAAGTTATAACGTCAATAAAGTGTCGATACTTTATAAAAATGTATCGATCCATAACAATATAACAGGTAAAATATGACAAAATCAGTCTCGAAATGACAAAATCGGTAGTAAAAAAGTGTGCTTGTGTGGTCATTTTTATTTCAGAATTTTTATTTTTTAATACAAAAAATTAGATATTTTAAGCAAAACCAGTAGAAAAGAATAAAAACTTTACAGTAATAAAAGAATAACATTGAGAAACCCACTATGTTATCAGTTTCTCAAAGAATAAAAACTCAGAAACAGACATCTCTCAACGCAAACTTATGATATACTCTTATTATCTCCATAGGATAAAGTTAGGTCAATTTTAGTTTTATTTTTTTTTGTTTGGATTTTGTGTCATTGAAACTGTTGATTGAAGAACTCAAACTGGTGCACGTATAAGTGTCGATGCATTTATGAAAAGTATCGATCCAAAAAATATCGAAATCGATAATTATTATGTAACAGGTAAATTTACAATGTAATCGGTAAAAATATACTGGTTAATTAGCAAATAGGTTTACATTATGTATCGACACTCTTTAAATATGTGTCGACACTTTTTTCCCAAAATGAAAGCACAACGAGGTACACGCATAAAGTGTCGATACATTTAAAATTGTATCTATCCCAAAAACATCAAAACTGATAATTATAATGTAATAGATAAATTTGCAATGTTACCGGTTTAAATATACCTGTTTAGTTAGAAAATATGTCAATATAAGCGCTACCTATTACATTATATAAGCGCTACCTAATATATTATTGTACTTGATAATATTTCTAGTTAAATGATATAACATAACCGATCTAAATTTTAACCGGTCACTTGTTTAACAGGTCACGCCATTTTTTAGCCCTTTTTTAGGCGCCGCACAGCAGAAGTTCCCGGGAATTGGTGAGAAGCTTATTAAAAACTTTTAGTAAGCATTTTTTTTCGTTCTGTTTCGTGTATGACGAGAAGTAAGGTTGTAATAAACTCTATTTGATTTTTTGTTAAAAAATATATGTTTTTATTATTATTTTATTATTTTATTATTTTTATATCATTTATAAAATATCTGAATTGTTATTTATATTTAGAGGGTATAGCGAGCTTTATAACTCATTATGTTTCTATTTCTATTTTCATATTATTTATATGTATAACCAGTTTGGTTATCGGAGGAGTAGTTTCTATTTCATATTGTGTGTGATTCAATTTTTTCTTTCAACCTCTTTAAATTATGGATTGGGTTTATTTTTCTAATCTTATTACTGTAAAATCTTTTTTTAAATGATTTATTAAACAAATTTTCATATTTAAACTATTTCTTAGGTTAGTGTGGTTATCTTGATTTAATTGTAACTCCTAGGGTGGGCCCATATGTTTACATTTAGTGGTATCAAAACTCATGTTTAAAATTCTTGGACTGTGTAGTCCACTATAATTTTGAAAATTTGTTTAAAATAAATCCATAAAAGGATTTTCAAAAAATATAATTAAAAAATAATTTTAAAAAATCATGTCACAAGATTTTCAAGTATTTTCTGGAATTATCGTAACTCCGAGCAATTATAGATAGTTACCACTTTTTCTGTAATCATAGTTCTATACTTGATATATAACCATAAGTAATGTTTTTCATTCTGTTCGTCTATGACGAGAGGTAAGGTTGTGAGAAACTTTATAATTTTCTAGTAATAAATATATGTTTATATTGTTACTTGATTATTTTATTTTTTATATCATACCTAAAAAATCAGAATCGATATTTGTATTTAGAGGGAAAACTAAGCTTTATAGCTCACTATGTTTCTATTTCTATTTTCAGATTATCCATATGTATAAACAATTTAGCTATCGGAAGAGTAGTCTCGATTTCATATTGTTTGAGATTAAATTTGTTCATGTATGACTTTTAGTATTATATTCAGTTTTAACCTTTATTAAAAAAGAATTCTGACTGAAATCTCTAGGTCTGTTATAAATTTTTTTCTAAAAAGTAACTCGTAGGATCATATATGCACTATAATTAAATGTTCTTCCAAGTTCATATGTATTGCGAGTTTTGATAAAATTTTAGTTTCGTACGACAATCTGAGTATATAAATGAACTCCTATAATAGCGTTATATTCATCTTTGTTTGAATTTTCACTCAAACACATCATGATTCACTCTGAAAAGAATAATTTTGGCCAACATTATCTCTTGAATTCCAGGACATCTAAAGATTCAAGTAATATTTTACACTCTAGAGTGAGATATTATTTTGGACTGAATTATTTGGTTTCCTTCAAACTCTACGTAAATCAATTATGATATTTGTTTATGGCTTACTCATTCTATTCAATGGATCTATTTTGAGAATTGAAAGAATATAACATCTTTATCACTCTGATTCACACTATCTTAAAGGGAAAGAGTCAATTTCGACTATTATTCTAGAAATCATACAGATTTTAGAGTAAGAATAGAAGTCAGTAACTGTACACTTTTTTAGTGGATTAACTTTAACTATGTCCACATAAGATTCATTATATGTTTTATCGATTATCTCGACAAGTCAGTTTATTTTATTTCGATTCGAACTAATTATATTCATGATAACTAACTTGATTTGTTTACTTCTAAGATTATTCATCTTTGTAAATTTCCCTTATCCATAAATTCTAACCAAGATTTGAGATTTATCTCGTGATTTTAAAATACTTTTATTAAGGCTCTATATACGTGATTAAAACTTCAGTACAACTTATTATCCGTAGTTTGATGGTCTATTGAAGTGGGTTTTTCAGATTCTGAAAGATAAGTTGAAAGGTTGTATTATAGGGTTCTGAGATAGTTGGGGGTTTGTTTACTTTTGGTTGAGTGTGCCTATAATAGTAGTTACTAGACCAGTATTCATATAACATTGTATGAGGCCTTGTATGGTCATAGATGTTGTATTATGCTATGTTAACCGAGTTATATGAGAAGATGATTGTGGGATCCAACCTTACACAAGCTTTGTTTGACAAAGATTTTTAATGATTGGAAGATAAGTGATATTAAGTTTTGTATAGATGGTCGATTATTTCATAGGATAATTCCTTTGATGAGTGTACTCAAATTTGGCCATAAGTGATGAATAAGTTGAGGTTTCTTAGACATTTCCATATTCTGCATTCAGTATGACAATTTTCATATCAACTTGAGTTATCGCCTGAGCTTCATTGATGATGTCTTTCGTGTCTCTATGTTGAGGCGTTACCATTCTAACCCTACCATGTCATTTTTATTGAGAGCTAAGACTTGATTTGAGTTATTAAGAGGAACCTATTCAGATTTTAACCTATGAGGATCGAGTTATGAGAAGTCATCGTATACCAATGGTTAAGGTATTGTGGAGTAACTGTAGTTTTTTAAGGTTGTTTTAGAGATTTGGGGTCAATAAGGATGATGTTTTTTTATCTTATTATGTTAGGTCAAATTTCAAGGTCGAAAGTTCGTTAAGGGGGAGAGTTACCACACCACAAATTAAGGGTCAAATGTTAAGTGTTTTAAAGCTTTATGTCATTTGTTGATTTTCCTAAAAGTTCATGGACTTATCTTGTATATAATCCTAAACCTAAAATATTCAAAATATATATTTGTTTATTTTTCATTTTTGGTTTTTCCTCCCTCCATTTAGGTAAATTTGAAACTCATTTTTATCTCTTTTCTCCCTCTTTAGACATGTTTGATTTTTGTTTGATTCATCAACAGTCCATTCATCGTGGAGTGCACCACCGTACCAATCTGTCTGGCTCGCTGTTTCAGTTCTTTTGGTGGTCTTGCGTGCTTCACCGTCGCAGTTGTTTGAAACTTTGAGTGTAAGAAGTTTTAGGGTTTCTTAAAAATGTCTCCATCTTCATGAACTGAAACTAGTAATGGACTCTCATACCCTTAAAATTAAATTTTGTAATTTTTGGTATAAAACCAGTCACCAGGGGGTGGCTGACATACCCACACGTGTCATCATTACGCGTGTGAGATAATTTTTTATAAATCGATTGGACCGGTTGAAACAGTTTGATCGAACCAAATTTAGATCAGTTGAATTGACCCGTTGACTCAAACCTATCGGTTGACTTGAACTGACCCGTTGACCCAAACTGACTCGTTAACTTTGAACATTGATTTTTGACTTTTTCATTGACCATTAACTTTTATCAAAGACTGACTAGAGTTTATTTTTTGCTACTTTTCATGCTTAAATGTTATTTGTTTGTCCATGTTTACTACTGAGTTGGATGTTTTTACATGATTTTTGTACAGTACAATCATTGCTAGAAAATGTGCTAAAAAGGCCTAAAAATGCACTTTTTGTTCTAGAATCAAGTATGGAACAGTTGGCATGAAATTGGTCATGAAACGATGACTCATTACCACATCAGCAGCTTCTAGAAGCACTCAGTCAGCATCCAGTTAACTTCCAGTCAACAAGCTTGTAGAAGATGAGTGGACAACTAAACATTTTAAGTACATTCAAATTCAAGATTTAGGATTTATCTTTTAGAATTAAATTTAAATTATCTTTTGTAATTTAATTTGGATTAGTTTAACATTTCTAGGGTTTTAGAAGGCTATAAATACCCTCTAAGGGTAAGCCTTTTTTATCATTCATTCAATAATAAAAGATTTCTTTCTTTGTTATTTTCTTTTAAGATTTGTTTTAAAAATTCTAAGTATGACTTTGGTCATGCTTAGCTAATTTTCTTCTAAGCCGAGGGCTAAGTGATTACTCAATTCTTATGAAAATTGAAAAGCACCAAAGTAATTTCAGATACATTTCTCAATTTCTTTTGTGTTTATTTCAAATCAAAATAATTTTCCAAAACCAAAGATAGTCGATGGTTGGAATGTTGTTGCAATTAAACATGTGGGGGGAAGGATTGACTAATTGATAGCAAATGAACTTCCTGGGAACACAACTAGCAAATTGTTGCTAAGGTGAAGATTGAGATCGAAAATGGTTTATATGGAAACAACTATCCGAGTTGGTTTTTATATGCTTAAGTGGTTCTTGATCTACAACAATTAATGTTGATTAGATCAATTTGCAAATCCAACATCTAAGAGTTTCGCTTGGGTATTCGGTATACAAGTTAGTCGCAAGGATCTGTCATTGTAGACAAAGTAACCGATGTGAATCCCGAAGGGTAAATCTATTTAGATGATATGAAGAATATGAGTCAAAGCGAATGCCTAAGGCTAATTTTTTTTACGTGCAAAATAACACCCGTCAAATTAGCGTCATTATCGGGTACTAATGGAAGTTGCTGATTATTTTTATTTACTTTTTGATTTATGACTAGAAATAAACTGGGAGAATTACTAGATTTTGACCCGAAGATCGAAGCAAGAGCCCGAAGACTCTACGCACAAATGCTTCGAGAAAAAAGAAAAAGACAATAAGAACAAGAGCAGAGTTTGGAAACCGATCCAGATCTAGAAATATGATCAATAATTGTTTAAGTTCGTTAAGACCGACTCAGATTATTGTTTCAATAACTACTAATTCCGATCTCAAATCCCTCTTGGCAAGGCTATCTCGCCAAGTGGGTTCCCAGGAAGTCGAATATGCTTTCAATAAGTCAATCCTTCCTACCACGCATTTAATCGCAGCAACATCTTGACCAAAGTCAATCTTTGATTTTGAAAAATAAGCACAGAGCTTGAGAGAGATATTATGAAGTTATTAAGGTGCTTTTCAATCTTTCCTCTTTTTGACGTAATCTGACATGTCCCGCGTTACGATCAATTTTTTAAGGAACTATGCACTACAAAGCGAAAATTGCACGGCCACGAAAAGATAAATTTGGGATAACATGTTTCAGCGGTTTTGACCCAAAAACTGCCACAAAAAAATGAAGGATCAAGGTATGTTCATCTTACCTTGTAAAATAGGTAATTTTTCAATTAAACGTGCAATGTGTGATTTAGGAGATTCGATTAGCGTAATACCGCTTTTTATTTATAAGATGATTACTAACGAGCCTTTGAAGGAAACACAAGTGACTATATAATTGATGGATTGCTCAGTTATTCACCCAATGGGAGTGCTCGAAAACACACAAGAGAACGTGCAAGTCTTCATGAAGAGGGCCAATCCTCCATCAGCACCGGCAACAAACACACAAGAGAACGTGCAAGAAGAATGTAAGGCGTCCAAGTTCGCATCGCCTCCATGGAATCTAATCTCGCCGATATTCTCTCCTACATATGACTGAGATCGTCTCTACGAAGTTGCGGCCACAGTCATCATTAAATCGGGGAGTATTCATTTTCCCTCTCCTTTGCATCTTTATTTTGAATTATGTTTTGGGATAAAACGACTTAAGTGAAGAGTGAGGATAGCACATTAGATTTTTGCTCGCTTGTTGTATACTTGAAATTGAATATTTTGATATTGATATGCTTGATCGATTTGTTGCCCATTCTCTTGATTTTTTGAGTAATTTGATTGTTTTCCTATGAATTATCTAATTTCTCTTTGAATTGATGTTGAATGCATGATGGTTCGTTGGTTTAGCTAGTTAATTTCTCGAAATTGTGATGTTCCATGTATTATTGGTTAATTGACGCATTTACTTAGTGCATTGAACCTATTTTTGCCAGACTTGAGCCTAATGAGCATATATTTTTCATTCTTGCACTTTGTTTTTATTTTTTTCATTCTAGAACTTGTGGTTTGATTCTTTTTTAGGCTACTTGCATAATGAATTTGATGCTTTTGAATGATAGAGGCACTAGGATTAACCATTTTCTCTACCCCAATTAAAAAGCCTAATCTTTAATTTATCCCTTACTGAACCAAGTTTGAGTTGACTTTCCCTTTTTCTTTGATTTTCACCCAATCAAAATTAACCCTTAGACTTTTCTTTTCTTTTCTTTTCCTCTCTTTTTCCACCCTTGCTAAGACTTTGAAAATTTGTTTTTCCATAAAAATTACCATTTTTGTTCAAAAACAGTAATTGAAATAGTGAGAAATACTACTGAAAATTTTATTTGATCCGAAAAAAAGTTTCAAAAAAATAGTGTGTTGTTCATTGTTCAAACAACACAACCAAAACAGCAGTTCTTCTTTATTCGAACAACGAAAAAAAGAAAAAATAACCCTTCATTTGAATAAATTATCCTTTGGTTATTTTATTTTCTTCCTTGTGCTTCATTTTAATTTATGGCTTAATTGAATTTTTTGATGTTATTTCGACATGATTAACCCTTTCTTTCGGCTTATTTCCCTACCCAAACCTTAGTCAAGTTACAACCCGAATAATGGACCTCTTGACTTTTAAATTGAATTTATCTTTAAGTAGGATTAAGATTAATTACAAGCTTATGGTTGTGCTTTAACTTTGCTTTGGCTTGAGCGTTTATTGTCCTTAAACACTTAGAGCAAATGAGCGAATCCTTTGTGAGGAAATCATGTTATGCATCGTGAGATTAGTAGCTATTAGAATGTCTAATTTCGATTGTTTCTTAGCTTAGTCACTTGCTTGAAATGCTTTCTAAGTTTCAAATCTTTTCTTAATTGTAGTTTATTGGAACAATTGAATTATGAGACGAGATAAGAATGGAAACCTATGTTCTTAGCATGTTGATTGAGAAATGCTTGAGGACAAGCATTAGATAAGTGAGGGAAAATTTGACTAGTGTTTATTTTGTGTTAATTTTCATGCTTAAATGCTATTTGTTTGTCCATGTTTACTAATAAGTTGGATGTTTTTACATGCATTTTGTGTAGTACGATCATTGTTGGATAATGTGCTAAAAAGGTCTGAAAACTACACTTTTTGTTCTTGAATCAAGTTTGGAACAGTGGGCATGAAACACTGACTCGCTTCCATGTCAGCAACTTCCAAAAGTGACCAGTCAGCGTCCAGTCAGCAGGTTTCTAGAAGATGAGCGTACGGCTGAGCATTTCAAGTACATTCAAATTCAAGATTTAGGACTTATCTTTTAGAATTAAATTCAAATTATTTTTTAGAATTATATTTTGTAATTTAATTTGGATTATGTTTAGCATTTCTAGAGTTTTAGAAGGCTATAAATACTATCTAAGGGTAAAGCCTTTTTTATCATTCATTTAATAATTTTTTTTGTTATTTTATTTTAATTTTTGTTTTTAAAATGCTAAGTAACTTTAGTTATATTTCTCAATTTCTTTTGCTCTTATTTCAAATCAAAACAATTTTTCAAAACAAAGATAATCGATGGTCAGAATGTTGCTGGGATTAAACGTGTGGGAGGAATGATTGGATAATTGATAGCAAATAAACTTCTTGGAACACAACTAGAAAATTGTTTCTAAAGTGAGAATTGAGATCGGAAATGATTTGTATAGAAACAATTATCTGAGTCGATTTTTATGCGCTTAAGCGATTCTTGATCTACAATAATTAGTGTAGATTAAATCAATTTCTAAATCCGATATCTAAGAGTTGTACTTGGGTATTCAGTATACAAGTTAGTCGCAAGGATCTGTCCTTTTAGACAAAGTAACCGACGTGAATCCCGAAGGGTAAATCTATTTTGATGATCCGAAGAATGTGAGTCAAAAAGAATGCCTAAGACTGATTTAATCCATTGAATTCTCAAGATTCTACCTTTCTCTATTTCTTTAAATCAAATTTTCTTATAATTTCTCTTCACCCAAACCCCCCATTTTATTTATTTTACTTAATTTCACGCCAAATGTCAAAATCAAAAGCCAGAAATTTCATCGTCTTCCTTAGTCTATGTGGGATCGACTCTTACTTCTCCTCTACTATATTTAATTTCCTTTATTTTATTTGAGAAGAATGAATTTATTTTGATGTGCAAAACGACACCCGTCAAAAACCTTAATCTTGATGTTTTTTGACGTCCTCAGTCCGTTTTCATAGTCTGTTTTGCCAAATTTTAACCCGAAAGCCTTATTTTTGCATATATTAGAGCTTTACAATATAGTTATGTTAAGTAAATTCTGGAATATATTATCTCACTCTTTGTTATTATTTTTTAAAGGTGGTCTTGTATCTTGGCCCCACTTCCCGATATATTCTAACCTTTACTGTTCAATTCAATTCAATTTTGCTTGTTCGTGTCAAGATACATGTAAGTGTTATTTAGTGGTTTAATAGTTAGTTTCTACTTGGATAAATAATTCTCGTAATTATACAATAGTGTTTCATTATTAGGTCCCCAGGCCGCAGGACCTATTACTTCTAACCGTAAGAAGCGTAGAGCAAGCCGATATCGATTAGCTACTATAAGTATGTCCCCTTAACTTGTTAGGTGCATTTAATGTGTTATATTATTATGTTTTGTGTTGATATATGTAAGCATGCTCGTAAACTATATATATATATATATATATATATATATTTACGATATGTTAAATTTCTTAATAATATTGCATCACATCTAATGTGTATATTGAAGCATTTCTGATTTTGCATGAGATTATATCCCCATCCTAATTCTCCATTAGATTATATCCCTGTCCTATTTCTATTTAGTTCCTCCTTGGAGGTTAACTCGGGCTCTTCTTCGGAGGGTAACGTCTCCATATTGATTTTTATTTTCTGCTCTGGATCAACTTTGGAGATCTCAGGTTCCTCTCAGTAGATAGTGTTTTCCATTATGTTCTCTATGACGAGAGGTAAGGTTGTGAAAATCTCTGTATAATTTTCTGGTAATAAATACATGGTTATATTGTTACTTGATTATTTTATTGTTTTTATATCATGCATGAAATATCTGAATTGTTATTTCTATTTAAAGGGAACACTGAACTTTGTAGATCACTCTGTTTCTGTTTCTATTTTTAGATTATCCAGATGTATAACCAGTTTGGCTATCAGAGTATTCTCAATTTCATACTGTGTGAGGTTAAATTTTCACAATTGATCTCTTTAAATTGTGGTATTAGTTTATTTTATGATTTTGTTACTAGTAAATGGTTTTTTAAAATGATTTACTAAATAAATTTTCATCCGTAAACTTTTTTGAGGTTAGCGTTATTACTCTGATTCAGTTGTAACTCCTAGGTCAGGTCTAAAGGGTTACATTTTTATATTATGTAAGAGTCCTTGCCTAGGTTCAATTCATGCTTAGAGCAAGAATACTTTATTTATTTTTTATCCCCATAGTTGGTGACACGTGTCACCATTTAATTGGTTAAATAAAATTAATTAAAAAATACTAACAGACAAATAGAAAGGTGATTTGGGAATAAAAAAAATTGTCATGTCATGCCACATCAAAATTATCGTTAATGATTTTGAGAAAAATAAAGTCTATGTACTAAAACAAAATAAAAATGATAGTGTAAGTACTAAACTTATAATTTACCCTTTTATTATTTATTTAATTAAGACAATTTAGTTAGTGGTGTGTTTCGATGCGTCGTTTTAGTGGTGTGTTATGGTGTGCGATATACGCTGTAGACTCGTCCTTACTTAATATAATATCAGGGTTTTTTGATTTGATCATTGTTAATGTTGTTATTATATATATTTTTATCTAATTTGTTGAGTCGTTGGTTACTCTTATGAAATGGAGTTCACAACTGTCACGTTAAAGGTTATCGTTGACGAGTTTATAGTTATTCTGTTTGTCAATGATAACTAGATGTACGTAGAACTTAGAGTGGACACGTGTCTATCTTAAAATTTGATTTTTTATATTAGTTATTTATTTTATTGAATGTGTACACTTTAAATTTTAATTTGTGTCCCACTGCATACAAAATGTTTTTTTGTTATTAATACATATACATCCACTTTCAAAATTATTTCTAGATGCACCACGTATTACAACAGTGGTCAAACATTTTTGAATAATCATGTCAGTGTCTGATTAGGCGAAGACAACTACCTTCTCTAGAAGGAATAGCTGATGTCGATTATTTACGGGCAAGGTTTAAAGCAATATCTTCACAAGTCGACATCAATTCTGTCGACAAGATATTCACTCGATGAAAATAAGTATCATTATTTTCTAAATCTTGTTTTAAAAAAATAATTATTTTTCTTTTGACATAAGATAAAACACAATTTTGAGGAGTTTCCACCAATTATTTATCGAGGTGCGATTGGTCACAAAAAATGCTATGTTATTTTAATAAAATTTATATAAATATTATTAAAATAACACAAAAATGGTCTGCTTATCAGAAAATGAGTTCGGAAATCGGTTACGTGTGGAGAAGGATTATCACCCCATAATGCCCAAAATCAATACCTTTGTTTATTAATTAAATGTCTTTGCAATAAAATTTATAAGTTTGAATTAAATTTAATTTATGATCCCATAAAAAATACATTAGGGATATTATTTTATACCAATAATCATTTAAAATACATTCCTAATAAGTTAAAAGAAATATTTTTATGATTCATTGTGTAAAATAATATAACCCGATTAATTTAATGATTGAATCAAGAAAATATATAAAATTAAAATCACTATTGCAAATACTTCATATTACAAATTATAAATAATCCTACAATCTTATTTAAAATATTAAAATTATGGGATTATTTCATAAAATATCAACATTAGAGGTTTAATATTAATATATACATAATATATGAAATATTATAATAGTCTAAATATTATTTAAAATTAAAATATTAAAGCTTAGGGATTAAATTATAAAATATAAAAATTAATCGTCATAATTCAAAATATCATTAAATTTAGGTATTAAAAGTGTAATTTAATCTAATTATTATTTGGGATCAAAATATAATTCAATAAAAATAACAAGGACTAAATATGGTATTAATCCTAAATATATATAAATATAAGGCAATGATTAAAATATAAATAAAACAAAATTAAAATCCAAATTAAAATGCAGAGAAAATTATTTCAGTGACTAATATATAACTTTATAATCTCAGGGATTGCAGAAATAGTTTACTCGTGACTTAAATTACGCAGATACCACTCCCCCAAAACAACGTCGTATGGGGTAGAGTATTTAAACCCAAATTCAACCCTAAAGGCTCATTTTCTTTATTTTGCTTTTCTCTCTAAGAGAGAGAAGCTCTCCCTTCTCTCTAAAACTCAATCACCGGAGGGAGAGCCAACCACCGACCTACCACCACCGGCTTCCGTATATCGACAGTTTTTCCACGGTGGCTGGAAAATATAAAAATACACCAAATCGAAGGCCGGAATCTCCTAAACCCAAATTCGACCTTCTTTCCTCGTAAAAAGCCCTAGTATTTCCTAGATCTAAGTTTATTCCTTCAGTATTTTGGGTGCTCCGACGATGCTTGGAATCTCCGATGATCAAGGGTAAGTTTCGCTCTTTTTTCTTTTTTCGGTGTGATGTTTGGTGTCTTGCTTGCTCCTGTGACTTCGTTGTGTTTCTTTTTCTGTTCGATTTTTCTTATTGTGTGTCTTCTTTCTTTGCAGGATTTCAAGGATTTTTATAGGCCTTGACGAGCCACTCTACGGATGAAACCTTCGGTGAGTCACCGAAGTTATGATGGAGACTCACCATAGGGAATATGTGTAGTGCGGTTATCTCGTTGGGTGCATTAAATGCACCCAGATCTTCTGGGTCTATTTTGTGCAGTGATAATGGTGTGGAAACCACTGGTTTGGGTATTTTGGGGAGCAGTTGGAGGTGGCGGATCAGTTAGAGGTGGCGGATCAGTTAGGGGCGGCGGTCGAAATCGCTCTTGGGTTGGTGAACCCTAGGGTTTCTACTGGATTGGATATGGACCGTTGGATCTCTCCAGATCCAACTGTTGAGGATGTTGGCGGCTGGAGCTGTGTGGAAACCCTAGCAGAAAACTCTAAATATATCTTGGGCCTGCTGGGTCGTCTGGGCCAGATCGGGTCTGGATCGGGTTTTGAGCCTGACTCGGGTTGATATTGTAAACGAGCCTCTAGGTCTTGATTTGTAAATTATAATAATAATAAAATTTAATTATTTATTAATAATAATTATAATAGTAATATAAATAATAATATAAAAAGGATGAGACAAAAATGACTATCGACAACTGCCCCTCTTTGCTAATTTTTATGTTAACAAGAATAGAGCAAAGACAAAATACAAAGAATTTTCATCCAGTTAACTTTACGCTTTGATGAGAGATTCGTTTTATTCAAGGGAAATCAAAATGGTGTATGACATTGTTCCTTCTTGATGAGGACATTTGGTCATGTTTAGAGATAAATAGTGATAACACAGTTCCTTCGTGATGAAGACATCTTGTTATCTAAGGATGATGTTGCTCCTTCATGATGAGGAGTTCTAATTGGTGGATGAAATTGTTCCTTCTTGATGAGGACATCTGGCCATCTTTAAAGATATTTGAGATAACATGGTTCATTCGTGATGAGGACATTTGGTTATCTGAGGATGATGCTACTCTTTCGTGATGAGGAGTTCTGATTGGCAGATGACATTGTTCCTTCGTGATGAGGACATCTGACCATCATTAAAGATATTTTAGATAACACGGTTCCTTCGTGATGAGGACATCTGATTATCTAAGGATGATACGGCTCCTTCGTGATGAGGAGTTCTGATTGGTAGATGGCATTGTTCCTTCATGATGAGGACATCTGGCCATCTTTAAAGATATTTGTGATAACACAATCCCTTTTTTGTTAATTTTAAGTTTTGAAAATGAATGTAAAAAATAAAATACTAAATAAATAAATATAATAATGCTAATATAACACAAATAAAATGCAAATGCATGTATGCATGTATGCAGAATGGTGTTGATACTAAACTAATTCCTTAGAATAACTTTTATACCAGAAACGAAGTTTTATTACAAAGCTTTTACATATACAACATACTATAGATACATCTGAGCAAATTCCCCTAACTGTTTTATATACTTAAGTAACTCGAAAATCTTATGAGCTTCTTCAGTTTCATGCTCTAATTCGTCACCTAAAGTAATAGCTTCGTAAGCCAAGTCAACCAAATATTGAGCCACTCCTTGAGCATGCTCCAAATATTTTGCAATAAGATCATCCCTCTGTTTAACTCTTCGTTGAGCCTGTTCTCAACGATAACGCCACTGCAAAATTCCCTCATTAGGGACAATAGAGAGTTCATTTGCCCTCCTCTGAAAATCTTGAACCCTAGTCTCAAGTTCATTTACTTGTTTTCTTAGGCTTTTAACTTCCCTTTGACTTGAATTACTTTCCTGACTTTGCAATGTTGTCTCCAGCCTTAGGATTTTACCTTTTCATTTCTAATTTTGGGCATGATTTTCTAGAAACCGTTGCTCTAATGCATCTTTTTCTTTGGAAAGTATCTTGATGTGATGTCTACTCTATTTGAGTTATTCTTTGTTTTCTTCATCTTTCTTTTTAAACTTGTTGTTTCTTATTTCCATTCATTAGGTGATTTGCTTGAACTACCAATCATCTGAGCCTTTACCATTTGTTATTAGGTTAACTTAAGATCATTAAAGTCCGCTCTGAGTTGTCTTTCAATCTTTTCAACTTGATATGCTCGTCCTTTATGAATATCTATTTCTACTCCTTTGTGATATACCTCATCTTCTAGTTTTTATAGAATTCCTATTCATTGTTTTCTTTCCACCTCAAAGTCTTTTCTTGCAAATTCTAATGGAGATGGTATAACTCTCAAATGTTCTTTAATAGGTTCAACATTCTCAAGATTAACCATTGCGAGGTTGTCATTGACTTGGCTATTTCTCCATTGTTCATATTCTTATGAAAGCTTCTGACTGAAAGTGAATAAATTTACTTGATGAGTTTGTTTCCAAGCATCAAAGACTGTTGAATTATGTTTCGATATAACAAATTTAAGGCAAAATGTTTTTGGACTTGAATTGAATTTATTCAAAGTTTTAAAAAGGTTTCAAAAATAATTCAAAGTCCATTAAATTCGGATTTGAGCAAAATTGCTAAAGGGTGTCAAAGGGTATCCATACACCCTGTAGTGTATCGATATACCCTGTAGTGTACCTATACATTGGTGTATCAATACATCCTACAGGTGTATCCATACACCTGTGACTGCTTAAACACCGAACTCTAATAGTGTACCGATACACCTATGAGTGTATCCATACACTAGTGTATTGATACACCCTGCAGTGTATCCATACACCATGGCTGTGACGGCTAGTAACGACTAGTTTATTTGAATTTAATGAAGGGATACCGATACACCTTGATAGTGTACCAATACACCCTATTATGGGCAGCCTATTTTTGTAGAAAAATCATCCCCAAATGGCTCCAAAACATCCCCAACGGCTAGATATGACTTCAAACACATTCCAAGCTATAAATACAAGCTAAGGACACTTGAAAAAGTAAGATAACAACTATCCAAGCAATCAAACACAAGAGAAGAACTTTTCCATTCTTATTTTCATTATCTCTTGTAAATATTATTCTTGTGAGCTTAATTATTGTAAACACCTACCTTTAAGAGGTTTATTTGTTTACTTCTTTTATCCTTTTGTAAATGGGAAAGGTTCTAACTAATCCCGTGAAAAAGATAGGGAAAGGTTCTAGTTTAGCCATTGAAAAAACTAGGGAGTTGAAAAGGTTATCTCTTTGTCCTTGAAAAAAGAAATAACAAATTAGTGAATTTGTTGGAAAATCCTTGGTGAGGAGCTAAGGTAGTGGATGTAGACTTGGTTGAGAAGTCGAACCACTATAAATTGCTGTGCAAATTTTCTATCTTTCAATCTCCTTACTCCCTAAACACAAAAATTGTTCTGACACCTCTTTGTAAACCATTCCAGTTATCGATTCGAGCTTTCGTAAATCCCAACAATTGGCATCAGAGCCTAACTCATTAGAAGTCTTAACATCCTTTAGATGATCCTTGAAGAAGCTCTACCGATTCCCGATGCAACCGACAAAGAAATGGCTTCAACCTTCGGTGCTTATTACCTTGAAGATATACCTATTATGGATTCGCGACCGGTCAACAAGCCACCCTTCTTCTATGGAGAAAATTATGCTCATTGGAAGAATAAGATGATGTATTTTATTCAAGCCTATGATCTAGGAGCTTTGAACTCAATCATGAATGGTTACTTCTCTCCACCCAACAAGTACGACGATTGGAGCAAAGAAGAGCAGAAAAAGTTTCAGATTAATTCTAAGGCTATACATATTCTCTTGTGTGCTTTAGGCCCAAATGAATATGGAAGAATCTCATCTTGTTCTAGTGCCAAAGAGATTTGGGATAAGCTCCAAGTCACTCATGAAGGAACTGATGAAGTGAGGGAATCAAAGAAAAGTCTTCTCAACTATAGCTACGAGAACTTCAAGATGAAACACGATGAAGACATCAAAGCTATTATGAATAGATTTTCCGTGATTGTCAACGGTCTCAGAGGATTTGGAGAAATAATCCCTAATGAGAAGCTTGTAAGGAAGATGATTTACTCTCGTCCAAGTTCGTGGCAATCGAAGAAGACCGCCATTATTGAAGTTAGAGACCTAAAGTCTCTCACTCTTGATAAATTGATTGGTTCTCTTCTTACTCATGAGATGATGTTGAAGGAAGAGGAAGAAAATGAAGAGAATAAAAACAAAAAAAATGAAGAATGAGGTAGGCATTGCCTTCAAATCTACCAATGAAAGCTATCAAAATTCAAGTGATGAGGTGGATGAAGATGATGAAGAAGAAGAAGATGAGATGGTCAAGCTCTTAAAAGAGTTAAAGAGATTCATGACTTCCAAGGTAGTAAAACATGAATCAACAAAGAAGAAAAGTCCCCCGGTGTGCTTTAATTGTCAAAGAATGGGGCATGTCAAGTATGATTGACCCCTTCTAAAAAAGAAGTGATCTTCCAAGAAGAAGGCATATGTGGCAGCTTGGAGTGATGAAGATGACTCCAATAATGAAGATGAAGTAGTCAACCTATGCCTCATGGCCACTCATGAAGAATTGGATGTATCTTCTAACTCAAATGATTTAAATTCATATTCTTTTGATGAGTTACAAGATGCTTATAATAGGCTGTATTTGGGATTTGAGACCATGAATTCCAAATATACAAAATTAATTTCAAACACAAAATTGAAAATAAATCGATTTTAAAAGCTAGAGTTGATTTTAAAAATCAAAATGAAATTTTGAAAATGATTTAGAGCTTTCAAAAATCAAAATAAATGATTTAGAAAAGAAAAATTTTGAGTTAGAAGTTAAGCTTGAAAGCTTAACAAAAGAAAAGGAATTAATTTCTAAAAAGAACTTATTATATTTAGAAATGACAAAATGCTGACATTGTCATTTTCATGGTCATAAGGAACATACTTGTTCTTTGAAGAAAGGAAAACGTTTTAAAATTAGACAAGTATAGGTTTTGAAAGGAACAAGGGGCATTGAAACTAATGTTCAAGGATCCAAAGCAATTTGGATACCAAAATCTACTTAAATGTATCTTGTAGGTGTGTGGGAGAAATGGTGATGAAAGTGATGATATTCAAGATGCTCCAGCCACACATGAAAAATGAATGGGTAACCTCTAAGCTTAAAACTTTTGATTTTAATTATTCGGTTACTCATTTTAGTTTAAGCATGCATGAGTTTTGGTTTTAAATAATTATGTATTTTTTTAATCTCATGTACGTTGAAAACAATTGGTTTGATGAACATTTTAAACTTTTAATGATTTTTCATAATTTTTGTTCATCATAATAAATTTTTGTCAAAATTGGTTTTAAATGCAAATGATATCTCTCTAACAATTGATATCAACTTTTCAAATACTTTGATTTTATAAATTTTAAATTTTTTACCTAAATTTAAATGTTTATGCATTTGGTTTAAATGAAAATGATATATCTCTAATAATTGATATCAAAAAATTTCAAATGCATAACATTTTTAAAAAGCTTTATGCATATGCACTTAATTTCAACAATTGATATTGCATAAAGTATTTTAGACTTGGACACATTGAATTTCATGTACTACTAACATGTTTGTTATTCTTTGTTGAAATTCAATTTTGTTTAAGTGTCAAGTTTTTAAAGCTAAATTTTGTTTGGACTGCATTTATTAAGGGGAGCTTTGATTTTTCAAATGATTTTTAAATGTCAAATTTACTACTTACTCTCCAAAGTTATTTTGAACTTCAAAGATTGAATTATTTTTATATAACAAAAAGGGGGAGAAGTTTGGTTTGAAAAATTCAATTTCTTAATGAAAAAATGGGAGCTTAACATTTTCATATATTTTCCAACAATTGGTATCTTTTTAACAATTTATATCCTTTTGTTAACAATTGGTATCTTTTTTATTAAACATTTTATTAAGGGGGAATTTTGTCAAAAACAATTTTTCAAATGTTTTGTTATATCAAAAAGGGGGAGATTGTTGAATTATGTTTCGATATAACAAATTTAAGGCAAAAAGTTTTTGGACTTGAATTGAATTTATTCAAAGTTTTAAAAAGGTTTCAAAAATAATTAAAAGTCCATTAAATTCAGATTTGAGCAAAAATGCTAAAGGGTGTCAAAGGGTATCGATACACCCTGCAGTGTATCCATATACTAGTGTATCGATACACCCTGCAGTGTATCCATACACTGGTGTATCTATACACCCTGCAGGTGTATCCATGCACCTGTGACTGCTCAAACACCGAATACAAATAGTATACCGATACACCTATGACTGTATCCATACACTAGTGTATCGATACACCCTGCAGTGTATCCATACACCCTGGCTACAACGGCTAGTTTATTTGAATTTAATGAAGCGGTACCGATACACCTTGATAGTGTACCGATACACCCTGTTATGGGCAACCTATTTTATCCAAAACATCCCCAATGGCTAGATATGACTTCAAACACATTCCAAACTATAAATACAAGCTAAGGACACTTGAAGAAGTAAGAGAACAACTATCAAAGCAATCAAACACAAGAGAATAAGTTTTTCATTCTTATTTTCATTCTCTCTTGCAAATATTGTTCTTGTGAGCAGAATTCTTGTAAACACCTACCTTTGAGAGGTTTATTTGTTTATTTTTTTTATCCTTTTGTAAAGGGGAAAGGTTCTAGCTAAGCCCGTGAAAAAAATAGGGAAAGGTTCTAGTTTAGCCATTGAAAAAACTATGGAGTTGTAAAGGTTATCTCTTTGTCCTTGAAAAAAGAAAGAACAAATTAGTGAATTTGTTGGAAAATACTTGGTGAGGAGCTAAGTTAGTGAATGTAGACTTGGTTGAGAAGTCGAACCACTATAAATCGTTGTTCAAATTTTCTATCTTTCAATCTCCTTACTCCCTAAACACAAAAACCGTTCCGACCCCTCTTTGTAAACCATTCCGGTTATCGATTCGAGCTTATGCAAATCCCAACAACGACCCTTCTAACTTTATTCTTGTATTGATCACCTTTAAATGCAAATTCTGATTTAGATAAACGCGATGTTGTAGGAATAAATTGCCTCGATCCATATTGTCTAGAAACCAACAAAGGTATATATCCCACAGAACCCCAAATGCCTGGCAAAGGAACCCAATCATGCTCTCCACATCTATACAATATATTTGAAGAAGTATTCCATGTTGTATGCCATAATACGTCATTATCTTTAAAATTTTTGAAGATATTCATCCATTTTTCTTCAGTGTAACCCCCGAGCCATTTTCTGGAAAAGAAGTCTTGTAAGGGTGAAAACTCTTCCAGAAATACTCGACCATGTGTGTTTTCCTCATGTTTGAGATGATTAAGAATCCATACTAACAACAAAGGTGCACAGGCTATAAAGCATCCATCTCCTTCACGTCTGCAGGAATTCAAAGAACGAAATGTTTCAGCTAAAATAGCTGGAACAAGGTCTATGTTCTTATCCAATCTTTCAATCAAATCCACGACTGATATGTCCACATGCCCCATAATTTTTGGAAAATGATCAACCCATAAATACCTAAAGCAAACATATCAATCTTCCATCTTTTGTTTGGATGAAGGTAAATCACTTCTTTCAGGGCAGCCCAAGTGATACATTCACTATCACCCTTCTTTTTGATATTTTTGGTGACCCACTCTTCACTCATTCCAGTCATTAGGAGTACTTTCGTCTAAAAGAAGCAGTATTAGGTGGTTTGGTATATATCATGTCTTCCTGAGATCTTGGATAACTAATAAGATCTCGATATTCCTCCATGGTAGGCGTTAGATCCACTCTACCAAAGGTGAAGCAACTATAGGCAGGATTCCAAAATTGTGATAGAGCTCTAAACAAATGTCGATCAATTGGGATGTCTAAAAGATATGTAATATCACCATATAATTGGTAGCACAACTGCTTTTCAATTGTTTCCCATTTTTCCCATATTTTTTCAGCTCACTCAAATTGTTTTGACAGACATTGATATGAGTATAACCAATCAGATCTTACATGTATCCCGGTAATAGGCTATCTCCATTGATAAGTTGAGATTGCTCAGACCATCTTAGAACAACTGCATTATCGTCTACTTCATGAACTCTCCATTCCATATTTCTAGCTTTCTATATGGACATCAATCATGAATCAACACCATGGTATGAAAAATGTAATGCAAAATGAAAATTAATAGAAAATTCAACTAAGAGTAATTAGTTAATAATCATAAAAAATCCTAGCTTAATGCAATCTAGTTCCATACATTTCTTGGAAAATAAAGTAATACTATGTAAATTAAAAAAAAAACTCAACAAACTTTCCTTTTTGTAATGACCTTACAAGACTCTTTCGGGTTAGGCTCTCTTAAACTCAAGTTCTATGTTTATTATATATTGGGTTTGGTTCTGTGGTAAAAAAAGGTCATCGAATTGTCCTTTGTTGGTGTCCCCTTGGGCTGCCAAACGCTCAATCCTGGTCCATCACTGACTTTCGGATCGAGTTCAATCCGAAGGAACATACTTCCTTATGTCCATAAGGAGGTGAAAACCACGCGAGGAACATAAGGTGTGAGCTCAAGGAATGGTCCCCTATCCCATACAGAGGTGAAAACCACACGAGGGAGTAGTTTCTCATTCAAGCTAAATAGGATAAGAGTGGGGTTTTAGCTCATGTCATGATAATGCAATGCACAGTGTGTGAGGAAAAGCAGAAAAAATGTACAACATACAAATTTATTCCTGAAATCTAAAGACACATAATTAAATCTGAAAACGTTAACAAACAAGTTAGTACAACTATTTAATTGTTAATTAATTCAAAAAAATGGTTATTCAATGGATCAAAAATTAAATTAATAAACTTATAATTTATTGCAAAGATAATTAATTACTAAACTGGTGGCTTGACTCTCTAACAAAAAATTTGTCCCCAGTGGAGTCACCAAGCTGTCGAAACAGTATTCGCCCGGCGAAAACAAGTGTCGTTATTTTCTAAATCTCATTTCGAAAAAATAAGTATTTTTCTTCTGACATAAGATAAAACACAATTTTGAGGAGTCGCCACCAATCATTTGTCGAGGTGTGATTGGTCACCAAAAATGCTATGTTATTTTAATACAATTTATAAAAATATTATTAAAATAACACAAAAAGGGTATGCTTACTAGAAAATGAGTTCGGGAGTCAATTACGTGTGGGGAAGGATTATCACCCCACAATGCCCAAAATCGGTACCTTTGTTTATTAATTAAATGTCTTTGTAATAAAATTTATAAGTTTGAATTGAATTTAATTTATGATCTCATAAGAAAAAACATTAAGGATATTATTTTATACCAATACTCATTTAAAATACATTCCTAATAAGTTAAGGAAATATTTTTTTTATTCATTGTGTAAAATAATATAACCCGATTAATTTAATGATTGAATCAAGAAAATATATAAAAATTAAAATCACTATTGCAAATACTTCATATTACAATTTATAAATAATCCTACAATCTTATTTAAAATATTAAAATTATGGGATTATTTCATAAAATATCAACATTAGAGGTTTAATATTAATATATACATAATATATGAAATATTATAATAGTCCAAATATTATTTAAAATTAAATTATTAAAGCTTAGGGATTAAATTATAAAAATATAAAAATTAATCGCCATAATTTGAAATATCATTAAATTTAGGTATTAAAAATGTAATTTAATCTAATTATTATTCGGGATCAAAATATAACTTAATAAAAATAATAAGGACTAAATATGATATTAATATTAAATATATATAAATATAAGACAATGATTAAAATTTAAATAAAACAAAATAAAAATCCAAATTAAAATTAAAATGCACAGAAAATTATTTCAGTGACTAATATAGAAATTTATAAAATCTTAGGGATTGCGAACATAGTATACATGTGACTTAAATTACATATATACCCCTTCCCCAAAACGTCACCGTATGGGGAGGGTATTTAACCCTAAATTCAACCCTAAATGACCTTAACTCTCTCATTTTCTTTATTTTGCTTCTCTCTCTAAGAGAGAGAAGCTCTCCCTTCTCTCTAAAACTCTCTCACCGGAGGGAGAGCCGGCCACCTGCCGTCGTATATCGATGGTTTCCGCCACTGAACGGTGGCCGAAAAATATAAAAATACACCAAATCGACGGTCGGAATATCCTAAACCCAAATCCAGCCTTCTTTCCTCCTAAAAAGCCCTAGTATTTCCTAGATCTAAGTTTATACCTTCGGTATTTTGGGTGCTCTGACGACGCTTGGAATCTCCGATGATTGAGGGTAAGTTTCACTCTTCTTCCTTCTTTCGGTTTGCTGTTTGGTGTCTTGCTTGCTCCCGTGTCTTCGTTGTGTTTCTTTTTCTGTTCGATTTTTCTTATTGTGTGTCTTCTTTCTTTGCAGGATTTCAAGGATTTTTATAGGCCTCGACGAGCCACTCTTCGGATGAAACCTTCGGTGAGTCACCGAAGCTATGATGTTGACTCACCGTAGGGACTATGTGTTGTGCGGTAATCTCGTTGGGTGCATTAAATGCACCCAGATCTTTGGGGTCCATTTGGTGCGGCGATAATGGTATGGCAATCACTGGTTTGAGCATTTGGGGAGCAGTTGGAGGCAGCGGAGCAGTTGGAGGCAGTGGAGCAGTTGGAGGTGGCGGTCGAAATCGTCCTAGGGTTCAACCCTAGGGTTTCTGCTGGAATGGATCTAGACCGTTGGATCTCTCTAGATCCAACGGTTGAGGATGTTGGCGGCTGGAGCTGTGTGGAAACCCTAGCAGAAAACTCTAAACGTGTCTTGGGCCTACTGGGTCGTCTAGGCCGAATAGGGTCTAGACCGGGTTTTGGGCTTAACTCGGGTTGAACTTGTAAACGGGCCTCCGGGTCCTGATTTGTAAATTATAATAATAATAAAATTTATTATTTATTAATAATAATTATAATGATAATATAATATAAATAATAATATAAAAAGGACGGGACGAAAATGTATGTCGACAAATTCCATCCAAATTTGTTGTTAATGATGTTAGAGAACATGTTGCAAGTCGTACTTATCTTTGATATGTGAAGTAAGAGAATGATCATTTGCTTCCGGGCTTTTGTCCATTGTCAATTTGAATGTTCTTTCTCAATTAGTTGGAGCAAAATTGTCGGTATCAAATTGCAGTGCCGTCTTAAAATAGAACGGAGAGAAGCATTATATTTTCAATTCAAGTAGAATGAAAGGAAGCATCGCACTTTCAATTTAAGTGTTCATCTTTACATTAAAAAGGTCGAAGAAGTCGGGTGAATGTTAAATGAAATAAATAATTGTTAGATTGTTAAGAATTAGTCAACTAATACGGTTATCTTGTTGTTGGGCAATTAAGAGCCATTGTATTCACGTGATTTGTTGTATATAAATCCTTGTATACATTACTGAATAAGATAGATCTTCATTCCTCAAGTTTCTATTCCTTTGTTATAATATTCCATCACGTCTCAAAATTTATCCAAAACTCTCTACCGCAAAGTTGATGCATCTACATTGTCGGTTTCGTTCTCTGAATAAAGGATTACTTTTGAAGCGACAGCACACAATGTATATAAAAGAAGGATTTGTGATCTCTTTGTCACATGTAGAAACTCAGTAACTAAAACTGAACATTTTACTACGATCTTGAACACTCTTCCCTCAGAATATAAATTGTTCATAGAAATGCTATTCTTGTCATGAGTCATACTCCTTGGATGCAGTTATATTAGTTATTATGGATGTTGAATCATGCATCACTGACGTGCACCCGTGACATTTACTTTAAGTACAATTATATCGCTCCGACGTTAATGATTTAACGAGACGATGACATAATAGTTGCACACTTTGATATTGTTGACTTAATTGACTTATTAAAATAATGTCGTTTTGATAGACTGTTTTAATGTTCAAAAAGTTCAATACGACATCATTTTGTTAGTCACTTGAAAAAGAAAAAAACTTAGATTCAAACCAAAAACCTTTAAAGTTTAATGTTAAACACCCAACCACCAAGCTTTTGTTATATTCTTAACAAAATTAATATATAATTTAAATACCATGTTTATATTCATTACCTCCTACAAACTTGAACGATAGGGTGTCCATCGATCTAGCATCTCTAAGTGCGAACTGGTTTATATTCTTAACATTTCACTTGAAAAATAATATAATTATAAAAATTATATTAATAAATTATATTAATTCAAGCTGTTCTTTAACTATTTTTGTTAAGAATACAAGAAGTTCTTAACACAACTTGGTGGTTTGTCTTTAGCATTAAATCTTAAAAAGGCCTTTGGCTTAAATCCTATGGATATCATTTTTTTCATAATGACAATAATAAAATATTATCGTTTTGAACTTTTCGTGTACTAAAATAATCGTGTCAAAATGCTCAAAACGATAATATTTTAAAAAGGCAACCATGTTAATAATGTCATGACGCGCAACTGTTATGTTATCGTTTCGTTAATGGTGAAATGATATAATCATACTTAAAAATAAATACTAATGATAAAATTGATAAAATTAAAAATTTGATGGTGTAAACAAATTAATATTTAAAATTTAAATTTGGTGATATGTGAAGTATTTTCCCTTTTCGTAATAGATAGGAAATGAAATAGGCCATGTGGCTAGACAGAAACGGTACGTAATAGCCATCAATTTGAAGCTGAAGCCTGACTAATCGTACATCGAAAAGGCTACCATTTTCAGTTACCTCAAATTTCACCATTTATAAACTCTTCACCCCACTTACAATAACTCGTTTCATTCTTCTCCCAATTAACTTATTTCTCAGTCCACAATGGCTCAGGTAAATTTCTCTTTCTCTACTTTCATGTTTATCATCTTTTATTCTTCTAAGTTTCATGTTTACTGTTGTAGCAAAAGGTGGTTCTCAAAGTTCTAACCATAGCCGATGAGAAGACCAAGAAAAAAGCCATCGAAGCTGCTGCAGATATCTACGGTATGCAAGCACAATAACCAGAACAATTAGAAATGCTTTATCAAATTTCTACTTTTGATGTAAAAAAAAATGGTGTGTGGGTGGTGGCAGGGGTTGATTCAATAGCGGCGGATCTAAAGGAACAGAAGCTGACGGTGATAGGGCAGATGGATGCAGTGGCGGTGGTGAAGAGGTTGAAGAAGGTGGGAAAAGTGGACATTGTGTCAGTTGGACCCGCAGTGGAAGAGAAGAAAGAAGAACCCAAGGAGGACAAACAATAATACTAATTAATAGTGGAAAATTACTGAAATTCTCTTCATGTGCGTGGTATATAGAAACAAGCTTTTATGCCTCCGTTGTAACGAAGCAGTAGAATTAATGTTCATTATGGCGATGGGCTTCCTTTTCTTGTTTGAAAGCTAAAACAATTGATTAAAACTCAAGGAGTAGACTGATGGTGTACCAAGCCTAGGATACGAGGCATCGTAAGGAACAATGCATACATTGTGTATTTCCAGTTGAAATTAAAGGTTTGATCATTTATTGATTTGAGTTCATACTCTAAAGTACTAGTAGACGCGGACACAGGCATTGTGTGTATAACTTTTGATGACTCTATGGACTATGATGGCTAAATATGATACGTAAGCTTCATACTGATATACATACTCTAAGTTGTAGTTTTTAATTTCTTTGTGATTTTAAAAACGCTTGTTTATATTTCTTCCCACTGTACTTATGTCTCTGTCCTTTGTAGTTATATCCTCAACGTTTTGTGATGAATTTTATGTATTATTGTGTTATTATCTTCTCTCTTAAAATCTATTTTGATGTTCCAACTAAGTATAATAATTTCCCCAAACATAATAAAAAATAATCCCAACCCCAACCCTAAAAATTCATACAAGTTAAACGAACATTTTCTTCGATTAGTCCTCAACTACGATCTTTTAACTGCATGATGTACATTTCATCTGAAGCGTTCAAACAAGATATTTTTTGGGTAAACTATCAGATTTTTTAATGGATAAATTATATCATTCATCCCTTAATTATCCTCTCACTCCTTTTTCAATTTGACTATCCAACTTTCTAATTGCTTATATTTTAATCACTCTAATTTATTTTATTAATAATATTTTTGTGACATGATATTTTCTTAATATACAATTAAAATAAAAAATTATTATTATTAATTTAGTTTATTAATAATAATTTTGTGACATGAGCATCTTATACTATGTTTAAAAAAAATCAATATATAAATATTAATATTATTAATAATTTATTTTTTTTAAAAAAAATTTATTATATTATATTTTCGAGTATTGTTTATGTGTTATGATACTAAGATGTACATTTCATGTCCAAATCGTTGTTGGGCCGTTGAGCTCTGATATCTATTAATCCAACTGATGAGCGGTGCATATTGTATTTTTTACTCACATTATGATTGTATTTTTTTTTTACTGTATGTTAATTTCGTTTTTTATGTGTTTTCTAATTTCCACGCAACATTATAAATCGTTCGTTTCTGTTGTAAATACCTAAACCTTCCTCATAAATAATCATGATCTTGTTATTTTTTCATATTCATAAAAAACCTAAAATATTAAATCTTAAAATTATAAAATAACAACTATAGTTTTAACTCTTTGACCAACGAAAACTTTTGTTAACCATTATAATGATGATGTGACCATTAATATTGCTCACATGAAGATTCATGTTACTGACGTAGTAGTTTATGTCCATGATGGCATGAAAGGTGAATTTAATCGATTGTTTTAGATAAGTCAATAGTTTAATTGACTTTTTATAAAATTTAAAAGCTTATTTAATTTTAAAAAATAATTTTTTTAATTTTTAATATATAAAACTCTACCTTTCTTTTGTTAAAAAATTTAAATTTAAAATATAAAAAATAACTGTTAAAAATTTTGAACACTTTTATCAAAAAAAATCTTCAACTTTTTATTAGCCTAAGTCAATTGTTATTTTTTTAGTATAACCACAAATATTTGATGTATTGATTAACTAATTCGGATCAAGTACTACAGAATCAATGGCGACCCTCCCAACCGTTTACTCCATTTGCAAACACCAGGATTCGAACTCCTAATCTTACTTAAAAGATTTAGTATCTCATCACACTAAACTAATTGGTTGTTGGTATAAATCGGTTGTTATTTATTGAACATATTTTCAGTCGAAAATATAACAATATTTACTATATTTTTTATTTTTATATATTTTATGCATATATTTAGACATAATGTAATTTATCGTTCATCCACAATTATACCATTTAAGACGTAAGAAAAAAATAAGTATATTCAATGGTTCTTCATTTTAAATCACTCTAAAATCCTAGCTAGCTTCTACATAAACTATATTATTATTATTCAAAAGGTCTATTTGACGAGAAGTTTAAGATAGAAGGCCCAGTTGATATCATGAATATTCAAAAGGCCTATCTGGTGCGAATTTTGAGCAATTGGCTTTTGAACCCTTAAACCCTTTCTTTCTCCTATTTAATTTCTTGTCGTCAATGCCTGTTAGGATCCAATCCATCTCCACACACAATTCACTAGAGATGGCTCAAAGTCGTGCGGAATCCCACTCCTTGATATGAATACTTTTAGTAACTTCAAAGGATCGTAAGATAGAAATACATTTATTCATTTTACTTTAGTTGTAACGTAGGTACAATGAATCATGTTGAGCACTAGAGCAGTAAGGAAGAATTACAATTGAAGTCAAGCACGGGTGAGGGAGGCATGCAATAGGGTTGGCTGGCTGGATTGAGATTTGCGAGCTTGACTGCATGACCCGCTGCTCAGCAATCCAGTTATTTCTTCATGGCAAAACTCGGAATTCTCGTTTGATTTCTTCAATATTTGTACATCTGTATCAAGCTTGACTAAATGATATTGTTCCGAAAGCTAATGGTTGGCTAACCTAGTTCTTCCACCTGAATTATGATCAGAAGCCTGCTTGTGAACTTTTCACCAACGCATTTCGGTGAAGCATCAGTTGATTTAAACACTTAACTCTGTTCAGTTCATGCCACTTTCCTCGTGTTATATAATCATTGATATGGCAGCAGTATTCTTAGTTTCACCTGAATAAAATGGTCTATTGAACAACTAACTCGAACCAATTTCTCCATAGCTTTATCAATCACAAAGCATGTAGATTAAACCTTGATCCTTGGCAAATGACCTACAAGTCACCAGACACCTCACTTGCACTTCAAAGTTCTGGTGAATACAATGTGATCCCGTAAGACCCAAGAGAGGTTCTGATCTGAGTCTTCAAAGTTGCATTTAGATGATAACACTCCGGTTAGGTAATGGAGAGCTAGGACTTAGATCCAAGGATGGGCTCATCGCTACATGGTCCTTCAGAAGTTGTCGAGAAACACGATCAGCTAATACAGACTGTCCATCATAAGATTCCCCATGAACCATTCTTCCATTTCCTAAAACATCATTTTCTGATGGCATCAGTTCAGAAAAGATGTGTGAACCTGCTTGCAGTCCACGAAAAATTTCGGGATTGTTATCATAATGGGAGGAGCCACTAACAAAAAGACCATTTGAGGGCTTCGGCATGCTTCCAAAACCCTCTTGAAAGTAAGCTGATTGTTTCAGATAACCAAAAGGCATAGCACCACTGCCACCTGTCAAGGGTGTAGATGAACCTGAGGTGGTCCGGGGGGTAGAAATGGGAGGAGGAGACGTTCTTCCATTTAGATGTTGTGGTGACCTTGAAAGTAGAAGAGGGCTTCCTATGGGTGAAACAGGGCAAGATACATTCCTAGGAATATTGATATCACTGCATAACAGGGAATTGAAATGAGAATCAGAATCATGCAGTATTGAAAAATTATCATTTTTATCTACTTACGCATTTGTGCATGTACGAGAGAGAGAGAGAGAGAGAGAGAGAGAGAGAGAGAGAGAGAGAGAGAGAGAGAGAGAGAGAGAGAGAGAGACCATATGTGCAGTTTTGAAACTCTGAACGAATGAACAGCAAGTTGATCCGACTTCAGGGAGGAATAAATCCTAGCCTGTCCAATGCCCTGATAAGCAGCAAGCCAGAGCAACAGTAAAGTTTGGTCAAATGTGAGAACATTCATGACGTAAACATGCAAAACATACTCAAGCCAAAAAGATGAACGGCATAACAAGCCACTTTTAAATCTGAACCAAGGAAAAGATGACATAAAAATTAAATGAGAACGTAATCAATAAGTATATCGGTCCCTGCCAATGGTCAAGTATTGCAGGAAGAGGCACAAAGCAACTAAGATTCGGAGCAGAAAGAGCAGCATTGCTTGCACAAGTAAAATTTAGAACACTTTCTATTTACTTAATAAGCATGCTTGCATCACCCTATTGCCATTGTAGTTCTTTACATTACCACAACTTATTCAGAATTTTTGGGTACTCCTAGATGGCTTGCATATAGGACTCCTTTTTCCCTTTTACCCTTGCAACTTGTCGATAAGAGTTTTAAAATTTTTTTCACTCCTATCCTTAACAAATTCACTTGTGAAATGCTGGTTGTGAGAAGCTTGTAAATAACTTGACTATGTTATCCAACACTTTCCTCCGTTTTGAGTAAAAAATCCAATGAGATTTAAGGACTCAAATGCCAGAACTCCATTGGGGTATTTTGGAGCCCACTTGGGCATATTTACACTTCTCTCTGTTTTTTCTTTTTTTTTTTTGATAAGATTTGAAGGCCTCATTACTGCCCCACCATGTTAACACTTCTCTATGTTAGCATGGTGTTCTATTTACTGCCACAGGTTGGTTTATTAATGGTCCATATTACACCCATGTAATCTAGGCATGGCATGACCGGCATGGCATGACCTTGATTTATATCTTGTAACACAATACACACCAAACCCCCAAAGAACATCTCCACCAACTACAATAAGAAACCAAGAAATAAGTGCACTACGAATGTCGATATCATATCATACCTTCAGTTCACATCCAGCTAATTATGGAGCATTTGCATATGAAGTGATGAAAACTTGAACAATTATTGAGCATTCAGAAAAAAATTATTCAAGTTGAAATACTTGAAAACATGACGGGCTATTGTTCGATGTACTACAGCAGCACCATTTTAAAGGAATTACACCCATGTAATCTAGGCATGGCATGACCTTGATTTATATCTTGTAACACAATACACACCAAACCCCCAAAGAACATCTCCACCAACTACAATAAGAAACCAAGAAATAAGTGCACTACGAATGTCGATATCATATCATACCTTCAGTTCACATCCAGCTAATCATGGAGCATTTGCATATGAAGTGATGAAAACTTGAACAATTATTGAGCATTCAGAAAAAAATTATTCAAGTTGAAATACTTGAAAACATGACGGGCTATTGTTCGATGTACTACAGCAGCACCATTTTAAAGAAATTACACCAAGTTTTGAAATTTATTTCAATTATAAATAGATATATATCCCCTAAATTAATTGTTGAAGGTAATGAACGCAGCAATATAATGCAGGCTGTAAACCTAAATAAAGCAATATAAAAAAGAAAAATACCGGAGTTTTCACCAGATTTGTCACACCAGGGGTAGGATCTGAAAGCTCAGCATCTAGAATAGGTCTTTCCAAAGGTGCAGCTGCAGCATATTTTACAAATGGGTGGCCTAAAAGCTGAATTGCAGTAGGACGATTTAGTGGGTTGCGTTGCAAACACTGACGCACAAAATCTTTTCCTTCATCTGAGAGGTAATCTGGAATGGGTGGAAGTTCCTTGCTATTTCCAATCTTGAACATAGCCGCAACCTGACATACACGTTTCACAAAATAAGTAGAAATAAAATAACTGCTATTGTTAAAGGCGCATTAAACAGCTTTGAAATTTAAAATATCCCATCTTTCTATTCTTGTAAGTTATAACAGACCCCTTCATATTGACTCCAAGGAGGTTTTGTTGTAGCCATTTCCAAAACAGTGCATCCAAGACTCCATATATCCACAGCAAGGTTGCAACCGCTAGGGTTTCTTATAATCTGGGGAAATAATAGGGAAAAAATGAGATACATTTTAAAGAAAACTTCATGACTGAAGAAAGCTCAACCATAAAAACCACGTCATTTCCCCTTTGTGATGGATTAGTACGAACTTGAAATAAACACAATGAGAAAAATAAGTCTAACCTCAGGTGCCAGCCAGTAAGGGCTTCCTTTAAACGAAAGTGGACAGGACTGACATGCAATCTGCAAAGCATACATTATATGTTGGAAATAACCTTACAGTAGAAGTCTAATAAATGAATAATAATATAGCATTAAATAAGTCATATATGATCTTCAAGCTTGGGCTAGCTATCATTGCTTTTTTAGCTAAAGGGCTAGGTACAACTTATTCTGATTAAGATCATTTATAACAAAAAGTAATTACACCCACACTTACATGCTTTGCCATCCCAAAGTCTGCCAACTTAACACGACCATTAGGGTCTACCAATATGTTTGCTCCTTTAATATCTCTGTACAAGAAATATAAGATGAATAATATTTTCCTTGATGCAAATATTAGTAGACAGATGCCATGAAGTTGTATTTCTAACATATCAAATAAGGAATAGATAACCTGACTCACCTATGGACAGTAGACTTGGAATGTAGGTAGGCAAGCCCAGACAAGATCTGTTGGGTGTAACTGCGAATTGCTAATTCACCAAGCTGCCCATAGTCCTGGAGAATTTTATAAATAGACCCACCAGATACATACTCAAGGTATATGTAAAGCTTGTCATCAACCTGTTCAGGAATTTATCCGAAAGCTCTGTAAGAGAAGCATGAAATTAATTTGCCCCTATCCATTTATTTTTGTAAGAATTTGCTTAACGAGTAACAGTGTTTTGTGGTTAGTAAGTGACCATAAAAATAATTCCCAAAAGTTTCTTAACATTTTATGGTTCACTATTTCTTAATATATAACGAACAACTCTTTTAGAAAGAACTCATTAGTCAATGCAACTTCCTAATACCTCAATAACAATTTTCAATAACCATACATGATGTAAAGGCCAATAAAACAGATTGTTGGACATAGGACACACCTTTTCAGACCCATAGTATTGCACTATATTTGGATGCTGTAAGCGGCTCAATAAAGCAATTTCCTGTTAGAGAAATAAGAAAATGAGTTTCTTTCAAAGTTAAAACCAAGTTAGAGAATAGCAAGGAAAGCATTATTTCATTTTGCATTATCTGGAGTTCTGGACAATTGAAAACTTCTTGAGCTAATCGAAAATTGGTCTACCTGCATCAACTGCTTAGCACTTTCTTTTGACTTGGCATCATCAGAAAATAAGGTAACCTCTTTCATTGCGCACATCTCACCACTCTCACTGTTTGATGTTGAAAATAAAATTAGATATAGACATAGTAACAAAAGGCAATCACCAACAAATATTTCAAAAGGGCAGACATGCTGAAATCGTCAGATCCCAGCTGGTTTAATATATGAAGTCAGATATTGCAAGAATCACATTTTATTGATAAAATAGTATAAACACTGAAACATCACTTTCAATCACTAATCTCAAATCTGGAATAGCAAAAGGCATAAACCACTGGGGAACAGATGTCATTTTTAAGAAAGGAAATTAGACAACTATTCCTTTGAACAATTATACCTGTTAAAACCAACATAAACATGACCAAATGTGCCTCTACCCAGAAGCTTTCCTTTTTTCCACCGTGACACCTGGTTTACAAGATTCTCTGCCCTTCCTGGACTCCGGGGTATGGAGGGAGATGTCGCTGCTGAATTTGAATGCGAGAAAGGAGAAGAGATGGAAGTAGTTGCAGGAGGAAGGGGCAACCTGTGGCTTTGTTGTTTTCCATCATCATGCCAACCAGTATGTGACTCGGTAGCTGTACATGCAGATCTAGGATGACTAGGAGTGACAGCCCCACTATGAATTCTAGAACTGGGACCAGCACTGGTCATCCTAGGACTTGGTATTGGAGAATACTCGGGGCTGCCCCTACTTGGTTGCCAAAATAGCTGTCCTGACATATCCCCACCCATTGAATTATGCCCAGAATTCTGACCAGATCCAGGACTGGAGCAAGGGCCGGATCCAAGCAAAGTGACATCAGTATAAGTCTTTCCTGCCCAGAAAGGAGAGTTCATTACTTGCTCTGTGCCAAAAGCACTCATTGGGCTTCTAGAAGGACTTGACATGGAGCTGTCAGGAACGCTGCTGAAAGCACCATGATGTGGGATTTGAATATTTCCCATATGATTGCTTAAAGGTCTTCTTTTAGGAGTTTTCGGAGAGATACTATTACCAAATGAAATGTTAGCCTGTTTACTAGCCTCTCTTGAGTTATTTTGGCTGACCATAGAGGATTGATCTTTGAGCATAACGCTTCAAACAGAAAATAAGTAAAACTTTGTTAAGAGTGAGCTTTTTTACCAAACAGAAGAGAGAAGAAAACCAGAAGTAAAACATAAAATACCAACTTGTTTTGGCAAGAACACATCTTCATTCTAGCACTAACAAGAAACAGATAGGCTCACCTGGAAGAGCTGCTTGCATCAGTTCTAGTCCCATTGTCATGATCATTTGCTCGCAGACTACGATTATGTGAATTGGTGGGATTGTCACTTTCAGTGGAGCTCTCACTGCTAACTGAAGCAGTAACGTAGTCTCCATCTATGTCATTAGGATTTAGTCTATGACGT
Organism: Hibiscus syriacus; assembly: GCF_006381635.1. Taxonomy (NCBI): domain Eukaryota; kingdom Viridiplantae; phylum Streptophyta; class Magnoliopsida; order Malvales; family Malvaceae; genus Hibiscus; species Hibiscus syriacus. The sequence continues at coordinate 10,490,093 of NW_024063059.1, read as the reverse complement.
ATGCATCCAGGTCGTGGAAGAGGCAGAAATAATGATGACTTGGAGCCTTTTCCTGGCCTTGATTTTGATGATATGCTGATTCCAGAGCCTGTACGACCCACTATTGCAGGATGCTGATCAGGAAGTGGCAGTGGTTGAGCATTTGGCCTTTCAACAAAACTTTGACACCTAAAAACCTGTTTAGAGGGCGAAGGAGACCTAGATTGTGCGCAGGATTGAGATCCTTTTTCTGATGCTCTGTCATTGCCATGTCTATGTGATGCTCCTGACCTACAGTTTGGTTTACCTTCTGAAAGAATCTTAAATTTTCGGTGTATGGTATCAATGAGACTTTCCTTATTTGTTTTTTTCTTCACTTCTTTGGAAGATGACTTTCCCCACCATGAAAGCATGTTTCAAACTTTTATGGTCTGAGGTGACTACTTCGCAAGTTTTTCTAAAGCAAATTCATTTCTAAATATTGAAACTCTAGAGTTTGGCAACAATAAAATGTTTCAGTTCTTCAATACAGCAATCAATTCACAATAGAGAAGCTTTGAAGAAGTATCGAATTTGAGCTGGAATCCTATGAGCTTCACAACCAGCAGCATTTGCTACAATCTGAAGAAGAAAAACAACTAAAAAGTTCAGAGGAAAGGCTAAATACTTAGTGTTTCTCAAACCATTTGCACAACATGCTCAACATCTATCAGAATAGAGTACTGGTCCAAGCCACACGTCGAGTACCTGCTTTGAGTATTTATACAGGCAAACATAACATTCTTTTTTTCCTTTTCATGGCAATCTGTTTTTGTTAATACATGTTTGTCTATCCTCTATAACAAAAATTACATTGGATAGATTGAAACAATATAAATCATGCCACAAAAAAACCATGGCATCTCAAATTTATTAATTACTACACGAGATGCATGCCACTAAAAGATTTAGAACAGATATTATTATAAATCTGAAACCAGATCTCTTAAACATTAGAACACCGAAGCAGAACAACATTTTTTACTTCACCAATATAAACAAAAGAAACTATAATAAAAGGAAAATCACCAATGTAGGAAGTTTTCATTTTGCTAACTTTTTTGATTCTTTAGGTTTATAGGTTTTGTATTGATCGGGGTGTCGGCTGATTTTTTATTTCCTATGTTGGTCGTCCTTGTAATCCACTGTTCAGTGGATTTGCATCTTATTAACAAAATAACTATATTGCTGAGAAAAAAAACTGAAATTTAATACCAATCTGCAACAAACATTTCAAAAAATCCGTATATTATAACCCAAAAACACCAGTGTGAATTTCAAACTTTTTGATTGTTGACAACGTGATTTAATACTTTTAAATTTTTTCTTATTTTTCCTCTCCTATTGTCTCAGAAACCAAACAAGTAATTTCGATCTGAGAAGTGCTCAAACAGTAAGTTCCAACCAACAGATCTACATACAAACTCCAACGAGCCCCGTAATTAATTGAGATATAATGGCTACAGAATATTGCAAAACATAAAATAAAACAAAACAAAGAGAAAGAGAAAGAGAAAGGAACTTACATCACATATGCGAATCCGAGCTCCAATCAATTAATATATTAGGGTAAAATAGAGAGAAAATTTTGGGTTAGATCATCCAATAAACCGCCAGTTAAGAAGAAAAAACCATAACGGACTATTTAAAATAAACCCTAGAAATCTAAACTGGGAGAGATGGATTTGTCAAAGAAGAAATATTTTTTTTTTCATTTCAGCTTTAGAGAAACTGCGTAGATATGTGAGTTCAGAGATGGAGTTGTCCGAACGTTGATTTAGAATATTAAAAATAAATTTTACTAATCATAAGATAAAAATATTTTTAGCAGACTCAATGCAGACTGTAGCTACTGCAGTAAGTTTCCAGTCTAGTCAATTTTTTTATTTATTAATATAAAAGTAAGTGTTCAAATTATATCGATATTTTTATATAAATATCTAAATTATTTTTTGATCAATCTAAATATTTAACGGTACAAATGTTATCATTTTAAATATCTCGATTATAACGGTAGATAAATCTTTTGTTAATTGACACATATTGTATTTTAATAATTTTAAAGATTTTTTAAAATAAATTATTATATTTAAAACGATGAAAAAAAGGTGATCGGCATAAATATAAGATTTTCAAAGTTTTGTTAATTTTAAAAAAAATGAGTTTTTTAAAAGAAATTATATTTTTAAGTTTTTTATTTTAAATAAAATTTTATAAATTATCATAACGTGACAAATGTCACTCAACGAAATTTTTAATGCCGTTATGATCGAGACACTTAAAATAATAATATTGGTAATGTTAGACATCTGAATTGATCAAAAAATAGTTTGAACACTTAAACAAGAAAAATTGTATAATTTATGTACTTATTTTTATATTAACCCTTATTTTTTTATCCAACAATCTTTTATATTTATAGGTAAATTATAAACTTAGTAAATGAACTATCTTATCACTCCTATTTTATCCATTATACTTTTAATTTTTTTTAATTCAATAATTAAACTTTATATATTAGTTTTTAATCACAATGATATATATTATTTATTGTTATTTTAATATGAGATGTCATAATTTATTAATATTTTAATATCATATGGGATCATAATAAAAAATAAATTTTAAAATTTTAAATTATACATTTGAATCTTAAATTTTCAAATTATATTATAAATCTTAAACCTTAAGATTACGACTTTCATCTCACCCTCACTCTTGACTGACTACCACTAATGGACTATGGCTCATTGTGCTTTGATTTAAAAGGATTCACAAAATTTTAGCATATTTGGATTTTTCTAGATTCATGTATTCAACATATTTTTTAAAGGTTTGAATTTAGATTTTCTCATGAATTAAAATATCTTATGAATAATAATATTGAATTTATATTTGAATAGAAATACTTAAATAATTTGAAAATAAAAATATAATTTTAAAAAAATATATTTGTAATTTATAGATTCAAATTCAGGTAATCAAAATAATAGATATATATAATCAGTTATTCCTATATATTACATTATATGTTGTGCCAAGATTTAATGATATAAAAATAATCGTCAAATAACTTCAGTGATAAAAAATAAAATTAATTTTCTTTAATCACTAAAATTATTTAGTTCATGAATTTAATACAATTTAAATCTTAATTTATTACATTTTGTAAAAGTTTAATCACTGGGGATGTCTAAGGAAAGACATACTACTATAAGGTTTAAAATGGTAGATTAGGCACAACCGAAAATGTTGATTTAATCATAATATTTTAGGTTGAAATCATAAAAAAAAAATTGTTAACAAACAAACTTTTATTATCGGTAAGTGTTAGGTTTTGTGAAGAGGCTCAATTGACAACCGAAAGAGTGTAAAGGTGTTTAAAAGATAAAATTGAATTTAAGGAGTAAGGAGAGAAAAATATAAAACAATGAACAAAAGGATTTAAAGTGGTTCGACTTCTCAACCAAGTCTGCATCCACTACCTTAGCTCCAAACTAAGGATTTTCTAACAAATTCACTAATTTGTTCTTTCTTTTTAAAGGATCAAGAGATAACCTTTATAACTCCCTATCTTTTCAAGTGGCTAAGATAGAACCAAAAACCCTTTACAAAAGGAAAAAGAATGTAAACAAGAAAAACTCTAAACAAGGAAGGTGTTTACAAAATTTAGCTCACAAGAACAAAATATTTACAAGAGAATTGAAATAAAGAGTGAAAAGCTCTTCTCTTGTGTTTGATTGCTTGGATATGTGTTCTAACCCTTCTTCAAGTGTCTTGAACTTGTATTTATGTGTTGGAATGTTGTTGTGGTTGTTTCTAGCCGTTGAAGGTTGTTTGGAGCCGTCAGGGATCAATTTTCGTGCAAAATAAAATTACTCAGATCAATTCCACTTTTAAGGACTTTGAATTGTTTTTGAAAACTTTTGAATAAATTCAATTCAAGTCCAAAAATATTTTTGCCTTAAATTGTTATATCAAAATATAGTTCAATAGTAAGTATCGATACTTTTGAATTTTAAAATACCTGAAAATGAAAAGACTCAAAAGTATCAATATTATATATAAATATTGATACATAAGGAAAAGTATCGATTTAATATAGATAACATAACTGGTTAATGAAAGTTTTAATAAAATTTGAAGAAGAAAAAATGTTGTTCTTGTTTGAAATCAATTTTCCCTCTGAGTAATAGAAGCGAAATTGTAGTGAAACGGTTCCCACAAAACTCAAAATCGTAATTCGATATCGTTGAGAGGTATGTTCTTAAAACCCTAGCTTGTAGTCTTGTGAATTAAGAAATTAGGATCTAGAGTTTGGGGTTTATGAAGAAAAATAAAATTGGGATCGATTATGATAAGAGTTTATATAGAATGTTAACATTATAACTTGTAATTCATAAAACAAGTGTAAGTTAACATAAATATCGATACGTTTATATAATAGGTGTATAAAACATTATAGGTTGGAGTTAATAAACCAAATGTAGTGTAACATTATAGGTTAAAACGAAATTGTTATGTTATATATAACATAATAGGCTGTAATTGAAATTGTATTGGAATGGAGAAATTATTCCTTTGAAAATAATCGGTTACTATTGTAATACCCCAAATTTTGGTTAGTGACCAAAATGTAACTTTTGAAAGTTTGATGGCCAAAGTATAAAACTTGGAAGAATTTTAGGGAATTAAGTGATAAAGTACCTAAAAAAAATTTATTCCATTAATAGATAGTTTACTCTTGGGAGTAGGGTTTTATCGAAATTATATTTTGGATTTGGAATTTTAGTAAAGAAAAATTAGAAAAGGTTAAAGCAGTAAATAATCGGTAAATTCAGATTGAATTGCAATTTTACAAAAATTTGAAGGATGTTATAAAATGGTTGGAAATATTATTTTAATATTTTGGATCAGAGAAATTTAGTCTGGAAATGTGCAATTTTTCAGATTTAACTAAAACAGTGGAATTTAGTGACTAAAACGCAATTTTTGAAAATTCATGGGAATTTTCATAAATCAAAGTCTAAATAATTCATCTTTGACTTTGAAAGATGATAAGGATGAGTTGTCATGGTTTTGTGGTAAATAAGAAGATTCATTAAGGATGATTTGGTCTTATCTCAATTAAATGAATATTATATTCATTTAAGTGGAATATAATGTAAAATACTATGAAATGCACCCAACATATCATTTCATTTGCTCATATTCTCCAAATCAGCCGTGGGTTTTCTCCTAAGGTGAGAGAAAAACTTCAACTCAATTTTCAAGCAATTTACTCAGGATTTTGAGTAAGTTGTAAATAGGAAATTGTTATATATGAAAAACGCTATCTTTTGGTACTAATATTGCATGATAATCTTGTTGGTGTGCAAAGATCCCAAATTTTATAGGTTGTGTTCATAAAAAGGGATAATGAAATTGATGATGGATCTTGATGTTTGTGAGGTAGTTGATTCATATTCAAGCATGTATGATGATTAGAACATGTTTAATATTTCTAGAACTTGTTCTTTAAGTTTTGGTCATGGATTGTTTGAGTGAGAAAAATTATGGAAAAATTATATATGGGTTGGAAATAATGAAGAAAGTATTTTACAAGTCTTAGAAAAATTTGAGGACCATTTCGTAAATTTTGAAAAGTTGGAGATCAATTCATAAATTCTAGAAAATTGAGGGATTATTATATAAGTGTTGTATAATTGATGTATTATGCTGGAAATTGTTGACTGGGAATTTAAATGAGTGTTATATGTGAAAAATGATTATTTTGGAAGTTTGAAAAGATTTGTGATTTAAGTACAACATTTGTATAGTTGGGGTACTTAAATGTAATTATGCTTTTGTAAAAGCATTTGAATGGAAATAAATTCAATGCTGGAATTATTGGTATTAAAAATGTATGTGATAAAATGGTGAAGGACCATTTTGTGTAAATAGGAAAAGTTGGTTCCAATGTTAAAAGGAATTATTAAGAGATAAGTATTTTGATAGATAATGAGTTTCAAAAATATTATGGAGCTATTTTGGGATATGTTTATGTTAGTACAAAACTAACATATGTATTGTGATGAATTTGTGAATTATATAGATCATGATTGATTTTTGATCGAAGCAAGTCAAATAGAAAAGGGTTATTTTGGGCAATAGCGAGGAACAAATTTGGAAAATTTTAAAGTGTCAAGGTGAGTGCAATACATGCATGAAATTATACATGGATGTTTTATACATCATCAGGAAGACTTGCGAGAAGTCGACCTTATTTATATCAGTATGATATTGTTAACTTCCTAAAAAGGCTATTTTTAAGGCCTTTTCCACTTAAGTTATTGTTTGTTTAAAAGTTCATTTTAGGCATTTTAAGATCATGTAGTTGCATATAGTTGCATTTGTGGTGGTAGTGCTATTTTATTTCTTAATGATGCTGCTTGAGGGAAAGGTGTAGTTTGTCTATGATGTGCAGGAATAGCAAGCAAAAAGGATTTGTTTGGAAGTAATTCCGCGGCATCACACGTTGCTAAAGCAGATTGAAATGCCTTGGCATTTCTGGTGCAGAAAACGACAAAAAGATACAGTTGTATGAGGACAGCTGGCACTACATGTGGAATGATTGTTGTAGCCACCTTCTAGGGGACTAAGGCCACCTGGAGAATTAAGTTCATGCTTATGGTGTGATTCTAGGGGTATGAGGGGTATTTCTCACCTAACAACCTAATCATTACCCCTAGATCCTTTTATTATAATGACACCTAAAGGGAGAGAGAAAAAAGAGGTGAAGAGGCACACACATAGAGCATAAAAAATCAAATTTTTATTTCCTTTTCTTTTTCCTTGGGTTTTCCTCCATTGATTAATCTCCACGGAGTGGCGAACTAGGTGCCGAGAGGAGCTAGCAAGCTAAGGTGATTCGTGGTGGCCGAGTAGACCTCCGGTGACGTGTCGAAGGCTTCTTCTCACTTTCCTTTTTGCTACTATTTTTTGATTTATTTGTGGGCTGTAGGAACGAATATTTTCATGACTTTGTGTTTGGATATTTCAAACCCCACCATGAACTAACTTATTTGGTGGTGGTTGGTTTAATGGATGTTTAGACTGTATTTTGATGATATATTTGAGTTTATTTTGGTTCTTTATTTGCTTTGCTTATGAATGCTTCACCATCTAGGCTTGTAAGAGGCATGGAAATGTCCATTTCTTAGATGAAGTTTAGGAATTCGGGAGAAACCTAAGCTAGAAATACTTGTAAGTATTCGCGAGAACCGCAAGTTAAGATCCTCATAAACAATGGGTTATAGTATTTCCAAGGGGCTTTAAACCGGCCTAGGGATATTACAACCTAATCCCTTAGATCTCGGGAGAGACTAGGATAGAATTTCAACGACTAAAAAGGGTGTTTTTATCAATAGGGTAGGCTGGCCAACATTGTTGAGTGAGAGCGGATGCCTTGGCATCTTATTCTGTTAGGTTCCTTTGAGAACATTTTAGGAAAGACCAGTCAAGCAAGTAAAGACTAGATAGCTTAGATATACCTAATAAATATGTTTATCATCCTTAGATCAATCCCTACTATTCATTCCATTGGAAGCTTATCACGTGAGTATTATCTTCTTTTCATTTTATTTACTGTTATTTACCATCTTTCATTGCCTCAACATTACATTATTTTCAACACTAAACATCTTATCTTGCCATTACATTTCTATCTGTTACACCATCAGACCATTCATCTACATCCACCTTCATACACATTTTTGTTTTGCAGTGACATTTGTATATATAAAGACTAACTATACATAGATAGATTAGTGCTTAGCTTTGGTTAGACTTTCGTAATTTCACCCAATCCCTGTGGAGACGATACTCACTCATCACTGTATTACTTGAACGATTGTGTATACTTGCACATTATTTGCGTATATTTTATAGTACTCACAACACGCAACAAGTTTTTGGCGCCGTTGTCGGGGATTGGCAGCCTGAAGTTATTTAGTTTTGCCAGAGCATTTTATTTTGTTTTGCATTTTTATTTGTGTATAGTTTACTTGATATTTTTGTTTAATTTTTCAGGTTTATCTAGTGTATGCCTAGAAGAAATTCTGAAGAGCCTTTAGAACCAATAGAACCTGAGATTGAAAGACTCTTTAGACAAAGGAGACGAGCACAACGCGCTAGAGGAAATATGTATCAGATTGGAAACCAAGGCATTGGTCAGGATGATGAAAATCAGAATGCCGCGGCATTAGACAATGCTAATCCTGCTGTTAGGCCGCGAGTTATTTGTGATCACTTAAATCCGATGTTGGATGATCTGAATCCTGGGATTGTGGCACCCGACATTCAAGCTGCACATTTCGAGTTGAAACCAGTCATGTTCAACATGTTGAATTCCATTGGGCAGTTTTGGGGGTATGCCAAAAGAAGATGTCAGGCAGAACATTCGCAATTTTCTAGAAGTTTGTGAGTCTTTTCGCCAAGAGGGAGTACATGAGGATTTTCTGAAGTTAAAGTTGTTCCCGTATTCATTGCGTGACCGAGCAAGGGCTTGGTTGAGTGGTGTACCAGCTTGTTCGATAGAATCGTGGGCTGATCTTTGCAAGAGTTTCTTATTGAGGTACAACCCACCGAACATGAATACGCAGCTAAAGAATGACATATCATCTTTTTGCCAGGGCGACGACAAATCCATGTATGAGTGTTGGGATCGTTACAATAGTTTACTTCGAAAGTGTTCAAATCATGGTTTTCACGATTGGACTCAAGTAGTCATGTTCTATAATGGAGTCAATGCACCCACGAGGATATTATTGGATGCCTCGACAAATGGGACATTACTGGATAAATCACCTAATGAGGCGTTTGCTATCTTGGACAGAATTGCTAATAACGATTATCAGTTTCCTTCCTCAAGACTTGGGAGTGGGAGGAGAGCACCTGGAGCATTTGAGTTTGATACCAAGGATTCGGTGTCCGCTCAACTCTCAACTATCACCAATATGATGAAAAACTTACAACGTTCTACTAAGGTAAAGGAAGTGAAAGCAACTAGCTTGGCATGTCTGTTATGCCAAGGCAATCATCATGAGAGTGAATGCCCAAGCAATCATGAGTCCATCAACTTTGTAGGCAATTACAATCGAGGAAACAACAATCCTTACTCTAACACTTATAATGCTAGATGGCGTCAGCACCCCAATTTCTCATGGGGAAATCAATGAGCCCACAATACTAGTCAACCTACTCGGTAACAGACTCACAATGAGCCTCAAGGTTACCAGAATGCTATGCCATGGTATAATGTTAACAAAGGAGCTTCAACTTCAGCAAACATGAGTTCCTTGGAAGTTACAATTCAAGAGTTCATATCTACTACAAAGACAATGTTGCAAGACCATTCTACTTCAATTAAAAATCAAGGAGCTTTACTTCATAGTCAAGGCGTCTTACTTCAAAGCCATAGCTCGTCTTTGAGAGCTTTGGAAGGTCAAGTTGGTCAGATTGCTACGGCATTGCAAGAATGACAGCAAGGGTGATTGCCAAGTGATACTGAAGTCACTAAAGGGCATGGAAAAGAGCATTGCAATGTGTTAACTCTTAGAAGTGGAACACAAATCAATCAACAAGTCAAGGCTAGTGCGCCACAACATGATGACTCTACTCCCACTATTGAAAGTGGTGAAGCTGAATTGCATGACGATACCATTACTGAGAAGGACAAGGAGGAGGGTTATATTGATGATTCAACTAAGGCACCAGATTTTGATGCCAAGATAAAAGCAATTCCTACTACTGCAGTTAAGGAAGCGAGACCTCCACCACCCTTCCCGCAAAGATTGAAGAAGCATAGTGATGAAGTTCAGTTCAAGAAGTTCGTGGACATTGTTGATCAGCTCTATATCAATGTACCTCTCTTGGAAGCTATTGAATAAATGCCGATGTATGCCAAATTTCTAAAGGAAATCTTTACCAAGAAGAGAAAAGTAGAGACTGTTGCCACAGCAACAGAATTTTGTTCTTCATTGAGTAAGTTGCCACCAAAACGAAATGATCTAGGCATCTTCATAATTCCTTGTTCTATTGGAGCTAATTTTGCTGGAAAGGCACTATGTGATCTTGGCTCAAGTGTTAACTTAATGTCGAAATCGATATTCTTGAAGCTTGGCATAGGAGATGCAAGACCCATTTCGGTTATTTTACAATTGGCCGACATATCCCATGTTAAACCTCAAGGGAGAGTCGAGGATGATATAATACGGGTGGATAAGTTTGTGTTTTCAGTCGACTTCTGAATTTTGGACTGCGAAGTTGATGCCAAGGCACCGATTATTCTGGGAAGACCTTTCCTAGCCACTGGACGTATATTGATAGACTGTGAAAGAGGTGAACTCACCATGAGAGTGGCCGATCAGTGTGTGACTGTCAATGTGTTTTGAACGCTCAAATATATCGTTGACATTGAAGAATGCCAAGGTATTTATGAATCAAACTCAGTGATTGAAGAAGAGACTGAATATCTTTGCCAGAACAATTTCATTCAGCTAGTAGAAAATGATTATTTGGTGGATGATGAAAGCTTAGTGGAGTCCTACAACTTTTCAATTTTGGAGGAGCAATCTAGCTTACTACAAGCTAGATCAGGTATGAATTTTGAACCTCTGAATTTTGATGAATTCATTCCTCATAAGCCTTCATTATTGTATACACATACTCTAGAGCTTAAGACTTTGCCAGGGCATCTTAAATATGTTTTTTAGGTAGCGATGAGACTTTACCGGTGATTATTTCCGCTAACCTTACTACTAATCAAGAGCAAAGTTTGTTAAGTGTGTTGATACAGCATAAGGAAGCAATTGGTTGGACTATGGACGACTTGAAGGGCATTAGTCCCACAATCTGCATGTACAAGATTCTGTTGGAAGATTGCCACGACAATTCAATTGAACCACAAAGAAGACTCAACCATATTATAAAGCAAGTGGTGATGAAAGAAATTCTGAAATAGCTTGATGCTGGAGTGATTTACCCTATCTCCAATAGCTCATGGGTGAGCCCCGTCCAATGTGTTCCGAAGAAAGGAGGCACGACAGTGGTTACTAATGAGGAGAATGAGCTATTACCCACTCGTACTGTTACCGGATGGAGGATTTGCATGGACTATAGAAAACTCAACAAAGCTACAAAGAAGGACCATTTTCCTCTACCTTTCATCAACCAAATATTGGATCGATTGGCCAGCAAAGCATTCTATTGCTTTTTGGATGGATACTCGGGGTACAATCAAATTGTCTTCGCACCAGAGGACCAAGAGAAGACTACATTCACTTGTCCCTATGGCACTTTTTCCTTTAGGAGGATGCCTTTTGGACTCTGTAATGCCCCGACAACGTTTCAGCGCTGTATGCAAGATATATTTTCAGACATGGTTGAGGATTTTCTGGAGATCTTAATGGACGACTTTTCTTTTTGTGGGGACAATTTTGAACAATGCCTCAACAATTTAGCAAAAGTTCTCAAAAGATGCGAAGAGGCTGAGTTGGTCTTAAATTGGGAAAATGTCACTTCATGGTGACTGAAGGCATTATATTAGGCCACAAAATTTCACACAAGGGTATTGAGGTGGATAAGGCGAAGATTGAAGTGATTGAAAAGTTGCCACCACCAACTTCGGTCAAGGGGATAAGAAGTTTTCTTGGACATGCTGGATTCTATAGAAGGTTTATCAAAGACTTCTCCAAGATTTCTAAACCCTTGTGCACATTGCTTCAACAAAACCAACCCTTTATGTTTGACGAGTTATGCCTCGACGTATTTATTGAGTTGAAACGACAACTGATCTCAGCACCCATTGTAGTTCCTCCCGATTGGACATCACCATTTGAGATGATGTGTGATGCAAGCGATTATGCCGTAGGAGCTGTTTTGGGGCAACGCTGAGGTAAAATATTTCATGTTATTTATTACTCTAGCCGCACTTTAAATGAAGCAAAATTGAACTACACCACCACTGAGAAAGAATTACTTGCCGTGGTATTTGCTTTTGATAAATTTAGACCTTACCTAATAGGCACAAGAGTTATTGTTCACACTAATCATTCGGCCATAAAATACTTAGTGAACAAAAAGGATGCCAATCCTAGACTTATTAGGTTGATCTTACTTTTGTAAGAATTTGACTTAGAGGTGGTAGATAGAAAAGGAACTGAAAATCAAGTTGCTTATCACTTATCTAGGCTAGAGAACAATTCTGAATGCCATGACACTGTAGATATTAAAGAGGAATTTCCTGTTGAGAAACTTTTATATGCCACGACAATTCCAAGGTACGCTGACCTTGTTAATTTTCTTGTTAGTGGAATTCTGCCTTTTGATTTAGATAATCAGGCTAAAAAGAAATTCAAGCACGATGCAAGGCACTAATTTTGGGATGAGCTATATTTGTTCAAGCATTGTGTCGATCAGCTCATTAGACGATATGTACCCGAAGAGGAGCAACATGATATTTTGTACCATTGTCATTCGACCCCATGTGGACGTCATTTTGGTGGAGCAAGGACTACTGTTAAGGTCCTGCAATCAGACTTTTACTGGCCAACTCTATTTAAAGATGCCCAAGCATTTTACAAAACTTGTGATTGATGCCAACGGATTAGAAACATCTCCAGACGACATGAGATGCCACTGCAAAATATCTTGGAGATAGAGTTGTTTGATGTGTGGGGCATTGATTTCATGAGACCATTCCCATCTTCTTAAGGAAAATTATATATATTGCTTACTGTGGATTATGTGTCAAAATGGGTGGAAGCAATATGACAACAAGGAATTACTCCAAGACCGTGCTCAAGTTTCTGCACAAGTACATTTTCACTCGGTTTGGAGTACCCCAAGCTATTATAAGTGATGAGGGAACCTATTTTGATAACAAATTGATTGCCAAAGCACTGAAGAAATATGGAGTTCGACACAAGATTGCCACGGCATATCATCCGCAGACAAATGGCCAAGCAGAAATTTTCAATCGCGAGATCAAGCAGATTTTAGAGAAAGTGGTGAACCCAAGGCGTAAGGATTGGTCGCCAAAGTTGGATGAAGCACTTTGGGCGTACAGAACAACATTCAAGACTCCTTTGGGGATGTCACCCTTCAAGCTAGTATATGGGAAAGCTTGTCATCTCCCGGTCGAACTTGAACATAAGGCGTATTGGGCTATCAGGCAATTGAATTTTGATGCTCAACTAGCTGGGGAGCATAGATTACTAGAACTTAATGAAATGGAAGAGTTTAGAGCACAAGCATATGAGAATGCTCGGATATACAAGGAGAAAACCAAGAAGTTGCATGACCAGACTTAAACTCTTTTCTGGGAAGCTTAAATCTCGATGGTCAAGACCATTTGAGGTGAATTATGTCTACCCCCATAGAGCTGTTGACATCAAGAGAATAGACAATGGGATGATCTTCAAGGTCAATGGCCAGCGTCTGAAAGCCTATAATGGAGTTCCACCACCGCACAACAAGGATGTGTTACGTTTGCACGATGCTGAAGCGTGCTAAGAGGAGAACCAAAATTTGATGCCATGGCATTGAATTTGTGTTTGAGCATAAATAAAATTTAAAATTTAAGCTTTTGTTTCATTTTATTTTTAATTAATTTTTGATATGATTTGTAGGGACCACAATACTGCAAAACCATACAGGAGCGGTTGTCCAATTGGAGGAAAGGACAGCGCATTAATGGGAGAGATGTTTCTTTGATTTTATTTTTTTTAATTTTCTTTAATTCTGACATTACTTTTCTCTCTCCACAGTTTTATGCCATCATCATCATTTATGTTGACAGTTTTTTTCCTTCCCCTTACACGTATAGCCCTCACCCACTAATTTATCTCTTAACCGTCCTATCAACCCTTTTCCCTCCTAAATATTTAAATTTTTCTTTTCTCTTTCATCCTTAACTTTTACTTTTTATCTCTCATATTCTTCATCTTCTTTCCTTTTTTCTCCATAGCCAAAACTCTACAAAGCTTTTGAAAGCTATTTCCTTTTCCATTTTTTCTTACTTAACAACTGTTCAAAATGATGCACACAAGACCGACTGTACCCAAAGGTTCCAAGTTCCAACAGTTTGAGAACGAAGAGGCTAAGGCTCAGTTTCAAAACTTCAAGAACCGCAAACTCTTCTTCGAGTTACGTTTCATTTTTACCGAGGAGACTGATGGTGGTTTTGGACCCGATGTAATGGATATAATTACGCCGTTCAAGTGGAAGAAATTCGCACGCCATCCGGGTTCAGTGAATGCCTCGTTGGTTAAGGAATTTTACGCAAATATTTCAAAGCCAAGCCAACATGCCATTTTCGTGCGAGGTAAGCAGATTCGTTTTACATCCACTGCGATTAATCATTATTTCCACTTGCAGGATGTAGTGGATGGGCATGTCGCGTTCGAAAATGAAGCTGATAGCCACACGTATGATAACATTCTTGAGGATTTATGCTTTGCAAACACTGAGTGGAATGGGCGTCAAACAAGTAGATACTCGGTCAACAGAGAGCGCCTTCAACCGCGTGCTAAATTATGGAATCACTTCCTTAAGAATAAACTCTTGCCCACTTCTCACAATACAACGATATCACTTTCACGCTTACTGCTTTTACATTCGATAATGGTGTCCCGTCCTATTGATGTTGGGCGTATTATTGTTCAACAAGTTCATGATTGCTTAAGTAAAAAGGCAAGTGCTTTAGTGTTTCTTAACTTATTTACTGCCTTGTGTCGTAAGAAAAAGGTTGAGGAAAATGCTTTTGATGAAACTTTTCTTGGATTATCGGGCATTAATAGGGTTAGACTTCCACTGTTATTGGGAATTGAAAGTCTTAAGTCTAAAGACTCTGTTCATGAGAAACCTACAGGTACTACACAATCCGATGTCGAGGCAAGATTGCTTGCCCTCGAGGAAGAAGTGATGCAGATTCAGACTCACCTGTATGCTTTGCACGGTGACATCCGTAACTTCTTTGGATATGTGAAGCATAGAGATGCTATGGTGGAATCAATGTTTCAAGAAATTATTCCCCACGATCAACGAAATTTCCCTGGCTTCCCAGATGAAATTCTACCGGCATTCAATGCCGAGGCATCTCCAAAGCCCGAACAAGGTGAAGACGATCCTCCAGTTGATGACCCAACACCTGATCCGCACCGATCTGACACCCCTGAATATCCGCCCACTGTCTCTGTAGAAGAAACACCTAGTCATGTCCCTGCACCTGATCCTTTGACTGCATCCCGTAGTGGTCGACGCACCAAGACCACGACTGGACGTAAAAAGATTACGCATCACTACTCTTCTTCTTCCGAGTCCAGCCCAGCACCCCTTCAAAAGCGCACTAGGCGAGGAACTACTAGCACCTCTAAGGCCACGCCACCACGCAATCATTGAGGTACTTTTCTTGCATTCATTTTCATTCAGTTGCATTTCATTGCATGGAATTTAGTTTATATTTAGTTTAGTTCTCTTTAATCATTGAGGACAATGCTTCCCTTAAGTTTGGGGGAGGTAGTGTTCTTAGTAGGACATATGCATGATAGTATTAGCATAGTATTATGTCATGGCATCAGTAAATAGTAGGACAATTAGATAGAATGTTTTGAGGATACCCGATGATGATGATTTTATTAGGCTATAATCTGAATGTAAATGACTGTTGAGAATGATAGAACTCACTCTAGGGCTTGATGCTTTATGAAATATTTTACACAATTTGTATGTTCTCTATACTTAGAAAATTTGGAAATTTTTTATGAAGGAACTCTAGTTAGTTTTGGCATTGAAATATGGTATTGTGCTTAAAAAAAAAACAACTACCTTATAAATGAAACTGTGAATAAATACTTAGGCATAGCTGTAGAGGGACACTCCTCTTTGCCGTGGCATTGCCTAGAATTTTCTTTAATAAATGGCAGCCTTGTGCATATGAGTGAATGAAATAAGTCACGGGATGACTCTACTTAACAATCTTGGGGGTGGAAGGTATGCTCCCTTTCACCTAGAGTGTGGGAGAGTAGCTGTGATGAGCTGACTACCTTCGTAACAACAAGTTAAAAAAATCAGAAAAGAAAAAGAGAGTAAAGAAAATGTGCTTAATGAATAAGTAAATGACTTGACAAAAACTAGGGGACTTGATTAGAAATTGTCTAAGTTTGCTAAGTATAGTTTGGATACAATCATGCACACACTCGACCACAAAGAATCTTGACCTAGGGAAAAGTACTTGATTTCTTGATATGTCTAGCATGTTGAAGCCTATTGTTCTGAGGGTTGAAATTCAATTTTGTCCTACTGTCTTATTGATTAAAAATTACCATGACATTCTGCTTGTGTAACTGCTATCCATTGCTTGAGGACAAGCAATAACTTAAGTTTGGGGTGTGTTAACTTCCTAAAAAGGCTATTTTTAAGGCATTTTTCACTTAAGTTATTGTTTGTTTAAAAGTTCATTTTATGCATTTTAAGATCATGTAGTTGCATATAGTTGCATTTGTGGTGGTAATGCTATTTTATTTCTTAATGATGTTGCTTGAGGGAAAGGTACAGTTTATCTATGATGTGCAGGAATAGCAAGCAAAAAGGATTCATTGGGAAGTAATGCCGCGGCATCACACGTTGCTGAAGCATATTAAAATCCCTTGGCATTTCTGGCGCAAAAAACGACAAAAAGATACAGTTGTATGAGGAAAGCTGGCACTGCACGTGGAATGAATATTGTAGCCACCTTCTAGAGGACTAAGGCCACCTGGAGAATTAAGTTCATGCTTATGGTGTGATTCTAGGGGTATGAAGGGTATTTCGCACCTAACAACCTAATCATTACCCCTAGATCCTTTTATTATAATGACACTTAAAGAGAGAGAGAGAAAAAAGAGGTTAAGAGGCACACACACAAAGTAAAAAAAATCAGATTTTTATTTCATTTTCCTTTTCTTTTTCCTTGGGTTTTCCTCCATTGATTAAGCTCCACGGAGTGGCGAGCTAGGTGCCGAGAGGAGCTAGAAAGCTAAGGTTATTCGTGGTGGTCGAGTAGACCTCTAGTGGCGCGTCGAAGGCTTCTTCTCACTTCCCTTTTTGCTACTATTTTTCGATTTATTTGTGGGTTGTAGGAACGAATATTTTCATCACTTTGTGTTTGGATATTTCAAACCCCACCATGAACTAACTTATTTGGTGGTGGTTGGTTTAATGGATGTTTAGACTTTATTTTGATGATATATTTGAGTTTATTTTGGTTCTTTATTTGCTTTGCTTATGAATGCTTCACCATCTAGGCTTGTAAGAGGCATGGAAATGTCCATTTTTAGATGAAGTTTAGGTATTCAGGAGAAAACTAAGCTAGAAATACTTGTAAGTATTTGAGAGAACCGCAAGTTAAGATCCTCATAAGCAATGGGTTATAGTATTTCCAAGGGGCTTTGAACCGGCCTAGGGATATTACAACCTAATCCCTTAGATCTCGGGAGAGACTAGGATATGATTTCAATGACTAAAAAGGGTGTTTTTATCAATAGGGTAGGTTGGCCAACATCGTTGAGTGAGAGCAGATGCCTTAGCATCTTATTCTGTTAGGTTCCTTTGAGAACATTTTAGGAAAGCCCTGTCGAGCAAGTAAAGACTAGATAACTTAGATATACCTAATAAATAAGTTTAGAATCCTTAGATCAATCCCTATCATTCATTCCATTAGAAGCTTGTCATGTGAGGATTATCTTCTTTTCATTTTATTTACTGTTATTTACCATCTTTCATTGCCTCGACATTACATCATTTTCAACACTAAACATCTTATCTTGCCATTACATTTCCATCTGTTACACCATCAGACTATTCATCTACATTCACCTTTATATACATTTTTATTTTGCCGTGACATTTGTATATATAAAGACTAACTATACATAGATAGATTAATGCTTAGCTTTAGTTAGACTTTCGTAATTTCACCCAATCCATGTGGAGACGATACTCACTCATCACTGTATTACTTGAGCGATTGTGTATACTTGCACATTATTTGCTTATATTTTATAGTACTCACAACACGCAACAAGGAAGGTATGATATATGTTATACATCATCAGGAAGACTTGCGAGAAGTCGACCTTATTTATATCAGTATGATATATGTTATTTCTATAACTTTGACATGACATTGAAATGCCACGGTATGAAATTAAAATGCATTGATCATGAAAAATGTGATATTTTACCTTGAATGTTTTAGGGTATGAACTGCCCAATGTTAAATTTGATAATATACTTTGCCATGGATTGATCAAATAAAATAGACTATATGCCCAAGTAAGTCATTGAGGTACAGGGTATAGTTGGCATGCCATAGAGTATAGCAGCTGCAGGTTTATATTAGCTCTATAGTGTGCAAGGACACTAAGTGTAGGTTTATGTCCGGATTAGCACTATAGCGTAAGCTTAGTGTAGGTGGTGGCACGACCTTATGTGTAATGTCTGAATTAGCACTATGACGTAAGCTTAGTGCATGTTTAGCACTACGGTGCAGGTATATGACTCGAATACCCAGGGTCCTCAGGGTTTTATAATGGGCTATTGTTTATGGTTTTATAGATTATTGGTTAATAAATGGTAAATATGAAATTAAGCTTACGAGCTTATGGAATAAATGGCAAGTATATTGGTAAGAAATTTTATACTCAGTTATATTATTTTGATCATGGTAAAATATTGGATATGCTGGTAAAATGATTTTAAGGTATTTGGTTTTTATAATGAAATTCATGCATGAGTTGTATTGCACTGTTATTGTTTTAATTGCCTCACTAAGTATATACTTAGCGTGTGATGATTTTCACGCGTAGGTAAAAAGCCAGTAGAGGAATAAAGAGTTCAAGGTGATATCAAGTATCAAGAAGTATATTTCTATATCAGTAAGACATCCTAAGATGTAATGTAGACTTAATTAGTGGCATGTAATTATTATGTTTTATTTGATTTGTTGAACAAAATTAGAAACAAAATGGAATTTTATGAATTTATATGTATTTTTGGAATATACTATAGCTTACTGTAGCAGTTACTGTAGCAATGAATAGTAACCACGTTTAAGAAAATTTCTAGAATGATTTTAGGGTACCGATACCCCCTACAGGGAACCGATCCCCCTACTGTTCACGGGTATTGTTCACTGTTCACTATTCCACTAAATTTTATAATATGCTATTTTTATAATATCATTTACCATTTTAAGAAATAAGTTTTAAATCGCGTTTGAATTGAAGAATGGTTTTAGAAATTTGGATAACATCTATAATCTGTATAGGTATAATTATACGGGTTATGGGTGTTACATTTATTGGCATCAGAGCTACAGGTTTAGCCGATTCTAGGACTAAACCGAGTTTGTTTTGAATTAAAAAGTGTATACATGCTACTAGGATGTCAAAAGTTACTGATAATTGTATATATACTATGATGATGCTTATTAGGAGTAAAATTACTCTTTACTAAAGTACAATGATTTTGACTGTGTTCAGATGTCAGATCATCAAGAATCGAGTAGGGCAAGCGAGCATGTTACTCATGTACAGAGTGGGAGTAATGAGGTGAATCATAATCCACCCAATGCTCAGTCGAATGTAGAACCGTCTAATCCGATGATAATCATTTGTTGAAAACATTTTGATGTTTCGATATAACAAATTAAAGTAAAAGAAATTTAATTTTGAAAATGATCTTTCTAAAGCATATTCGATATATTAAATCGAATATCAAAATATTACTCAAAGTATTTCAAAGTTCATTTTAAATCCTTACTCAAGTGTAAAATTAAGTTTTAATCTTAAAATAATTTCAAAACGATTTTACAAAATATTTCGAACCATTTCAAAGCCAAAAATTCCAGATTGCTCAGAGGGAACCAATTCCCCCCCCCCCAAGGGGGTACCGATTCCCCCTGAATGGTTTGGCTCCGAGAATTCCAGTATGCTCGGAGGGAACCGATTCCCCCCCAGGGGGTACCGATTCCCCCCACTGTTCAACGGTCGAAATATTTGAATTTTACACTTAGGGAACCGATTCCCCATGAGGGGTACCGATTCCCCGCATGCTCCAAGTAGATATATTAATTGTTTTCACACTTAAACGGCTCCAATAACTTCATTAATGATCCCCAGCGTTCAGAAGTGATTCAAGGTGTATTTAAACAAGCTTAGAAGCCAAACCATTCAAGGGGGGATCGGTACCCCCTTGGGGGAATTGGTTCCCTCCGAGCATACTGGAATTCTCGGAGCCAAACCATTCAAGGGGGAATCGGTACCCCCTTGGGGGGGAAATCGGTTTCCTCTGAGCAATCTGGAATTTTTGGCTTTGAAATGGTTCGAAATATTTTGTAAAATCGTTTTGAAATTATTTTAAGATTAAAACTTAATTTTACACTTGAGTAAGGATTTAAAATGAACTTTGAAATACTTTGAGTAATATTTTGATATGCTTTAGATACTTTAATTTGTTATATCGAAATATCAAAATGTTTTCAACAATCTCCCCCTTTTTGATATAACAAAACATTTTAAGATTATCTAATTTCAAAATGAATTTTGATTTTGAAAAATACTACTCCCCCTTACTTTAACACTACTCCTCTTCAAAAACGCTTTTAATTGTCCCCCTTTTTGATAAATCAAAAAGACTCGTAAAAGATATTAAACAAGGTTTTGAAATCATTTAGCTAATTGATTATATATATATATAGCTTAAACTGCTAAGAACACAATCAAAAAAGAGAGGTTAGCCATTAGTTTCATAATCAGTATTCATAAACAATGTGAAATGACAAAAATTGGTCATAATGCAACTAATATGTAAATGATGCAAAAATAAACATTAAGCTCAAAATGAAAGTGAAAATCAAACCAAATATATAAGCGTGTAAGTTCAAATAGCCAATTATCCAACAAATTCAAACACCCAAAATAAAACAATCCATGAACATCAAAATGTTTCACAATTAAAAGTTCTGAGTTCGGGACGATAAACCTATTGACCCAAAGACCGAGTTTGATAAACAAATTACTAAGGAGACAACCATAAACCAAGGTTTCTATATTCTTGGAAGGAACAATGTTTATGGAAACTCACTAAAGATGATCTGTGGTAGATTAATCTTCTTTTCATGTTGGATACAATATATCCACCATATATCTATATTCCTAAGGGAGGAGTACCTACCTCCGGATGGTCTAAACCACCAAGAGATCAAATAATGAAGGAATCTATCACGATGAGTTCTTAGGGTACTCTCACTATCCTTAGACTTATAGGGTGAATCCACAGTCTCTTTTTCATTAAACCTGAGTTATTTAGTCCAAAATGGGTAGCGATTGTGCCGGAGTCAATAAAAATGAATTGTCCTAAAAGATAGGATCGAATTCCTATAGTTTCAGATCGACGCTCGTTTTGGGCACATACCACATTGGAATAGAAAAATGTGGATTAATTGATGATAAATCAAAGGTTTGAGATTAAAGAGTTTATCAAACTTCTAGGATTTAAGAGTAGGAAGATATTGGAAGTCCATATCTTCTATAGATTTAAGAGTTTAAAAAGGTCGGCTTTGACTTGAGCGACTAGACAATGTCCTAGGTCGTTTAGGATTTGACATGGTTTAAGAATCGGAATAGAATATGTAACCTGCAAATTTAAACACATGTATGCAATATAATCAAACCCAAAACTCAAATGAGTCCTCAATATTTCAAGTTTCTCTAAACCGAATTCTAAAGGGCAATGTTTTGAAAAACTATTTGGAAAATAATGTTTGAAAATCATAAATGTAACACCCATAACCCGTATAATTATACCTATACAGATTATAGTTGTTATCCGAATTTCTAAAACCATTTTACGATTCAAAAGCGATTTAAAATTTATTTTCTTAAAATAGTAAATGATATTATAAAAATATCATTACATATAAAATTTCGTTTCGTTATAACAATTTAATTCAAAATATTTTTATTTATGAATAGTGAATCGTGAACAGTGAACAGTGGGGGAATCGATTCCCTGTAGTAGAGAAATCGGTACCCCTTTAACAATCTGGAATTTTTGCTTAAAAACCGTGGTTACTGTTCATGCTATAGTAACTTCCGAAAATTTACATATAAATTCATAAAAATTAACCTTTCATCATTATAAAAATTTCCAAAATTAATTCAACAAATAAAGTGAACATTTTCAAATTACATGCCACTATCTAAAATCAAATTTCACAATAGGATGTCTTACTGATATTGAAATATACCTCTCGATGCTTGATGTCGTTCTGAACTCTTTATTCTTATTCTTTGCTTTTTACCTACGCGTGAAAATCATCACACGCTAAGTATAAACTTAGTGAGGCAATTAAAACATTTAACAGTGCAATACAATTCATGCATGATTTTCAATATCAAAAATCAAATTTCCATAAAATCATTTTACTAACATATACAATATTTTACCATGATCAAAATAATATAAAATCTCTTACCATTTATCCCATAAGCTCGTAAGCTTATTTTACCAAAATACTTACCATTTAAAATTCCATAAGCTCGTAAGCTTATTTTACCAAAATACTTACCATTTAAAATTCCATAAGCTCGTAAGCTTATTTTTCCAATATACTTGCCATTATTCCGTAAGCTCATAAGCTTATTTGCACGGTTACCATTTATTAACCAATAAAACATAATCCATAGCCAATAGCCCAATATTAAACCTTGAGGACCCTGGGTATTCGAGTAATATTTGCACCGTAGTGCTACACATAAGGTCGTGCCCACCATATACACCGAAGTGTATTACACATAAGGTCGTGCCCACCATATACACCGAAGTGTATTATAAACCTGCAGGTGCTATACTCTATGGCATGCCAACTATACCCTGTCCCTCAATGACTTACTTTGGGCATATAGTCTATTTTATTCGATCCATCCATGGCAAAGTATGTCATCAATATTTAACATTGGGCAGTTCATACCCGAAAACATTCATGGTAAAATATCACATTTTTCATGATCAATGCATTTTAGTTTCATACTCTGACATATCAATGTCAATTTATAAAAATGATATAAAATCATGCCGATATAAACAAGGTCGACTTATCGCAAGTCTTCCTTATGATGTATAAAACATCCATGTATAATTTCATGCATGTATTGCACTCACCTTGACATTTTATGTCTTTCAAAATATATGAGCCTCACTATTGTCCACAATATACCCTTTTTATACTTGACTTGCTTTAATTGCAAATCAACCATGATCTGTATAAATCACAAATTTATAACAATACATATGTTAGTATTGTACTAACATAAACATATCCCGAAATAACTCTATAATATAATTGAAACTCATTTCCTTTCAAAATACTTAACACTTAATAATTTCCTTTTAACATTGGAACCAACTTTTCCAATTTACTCAAAATGGTCTTCACCATTTTACCACTTAAACTCTTAATACCAATAATTCCAAAATTGAAATTATTTCCATTCAAATGCTTTTACAAAAGCATAAATACATTTAAGTACCCCAACTATGCAATTGTTGTACTTAAATCACCAATCATTTCAATCTTCCCAAAATAATCAATTTCCAGCATAGTACATCAATTATACAACACCTACACAACAACCTATTAATTTTCCAGAATTCAGACAATTCACACTACCCTTAAAGAATTATTATTCTGTATTGATATAGACACTGGAATTCAATTCCGTTTCTTCCGTTAAAAACTAGACTCGAATAAAAATCTATCCATATAAAGAACTCCTTTTAATTCATTCCGTACAATTTATGGTGAATTTTCAAAGTTCACCAACAGAATCTGTTTTGTACAGAATTCTGCTGTACGACTTTTCTGACCTTTCCTCAGTTAAAAATTCATATATATATTTGTATACAACTCGAAATTGATCCCCGTTTATTTTAAACAAAACTAGATCCATATATTAACACAATATATAAAAATAACCTCCAAATTATTTTTATATATTTTCTAGTGAACTTTTGAACCCACTGTAATTCCCAAAATCTAAACTGTTTTTCTTTAATCTCATCCTTATGTTCTTCATCAATTCATACAACCTCAAAATCATCAATTTCAAAAACCATTGTATAAACCCAAATTTCCAGATTTGGGGATATTTGAATCAAGCAAGATTATCATGCAATATTAGTACCAAAAGATAGCGTTTTTCGCATATAACGATTTTCTACTTACAACATATTCAAAATCCCAAATAAATTGCTTGAAAAATTGAGTTGAAAATTTTCTCTTACCTTAAGAGAAACCCACGGCTTGGAGAAGAAGATGAGCTGAAAAATGCTTCCCCATCATAATACTCTAATATTAAATAAGTCTAGCACATGTCTTATAATAGAATTATTTTATTCAATTCAATAGGAAATTCTATTTTTGCCCTTAATGAATTTCCATATTCACCATATAACCTAGCAATCTGATCAATACCATATTTCAAAGTCAAACATAATTTATTTTGTCTTTGACTTCCGAAATTCACCTTGAATTTTCAAATCTTGCATTTTAGTCACTAAATTCCACTGTTTCGGTTAAATCTGAAAATGTGCACATTTCCAGACCAAATTTCTCTGATCTAAAATATTAAAATAAAATTTCCAACCATTTTATAACATCCTTCAAATTTTTGTAAAATTCCAATTCGATCAGAATTTACCGATTCCTTATCGGCTTTAACTCTTTCTTTACTAAATTCCAAATCCAACAATATGATTTCCATAAAACTCCAATCTCAAGAGTAAACCATATATTTATGGAATAAAATTCTTTTTAGGAAATTATCACTTAATTCCCTAAACTTTTTCCCAAATTTTATACTTTGACCATCAAACTTTCCAAATTTTCATTTTGGTCATTGTCTAAATATTTGGGGTATTACAATTCTCCCATCCTTAAGAAAATTCGTCCTCGAATTTTAAAACTTTCTATGAAAACTCTAACTCCTCTTTTATGAGGATTGCACTTTCCATTGTAGATTTATAACCCTAATTTAGGGTTGTACGAACTGGTTTTTCTTTATAAATCAAATATGTTTGTATCTTAATTTCCTCTGATGAAATGACATATGAAATATCCAATCGATACTTTCTAAGCATCATCACATGAAAAAAAAATATTGTATACTTTGTCCAACTCTGGTTCCCAATTACATCCAGAGTTAATGTTAACTGATAATCCATCAGTCTAACTCTTTTTAATATCTCATAAATTCCAATGAATCTTAGACTTAGTTTTTCTTTGCATTTTAGGCGCAACATCTTTTTCCAAGGTGATACTTTAAGAAAAACTTTATCACCTTCATGAAATTTCAATCTCTTTTCACTTCAAGTCTATATAAGACTTTTGCCAATCAAATGTCATTTTGAGATTATCTCGAATTATCTGTACTTTATCCTCAATTTCTTTCAATAAATCTGTGCCAACAAGATTTCAATCTTTTAATTTGAACCCATTCAATGGTGTTCAACGTTTTCTCCCATATAAAGCTTTATACGGATCCATCATGTTACTCAATTGATAACCGTCATTATAGAAAAATTCTACTAAAATCAAATACTTTTCTTTTCCCACGATTCCTTAGAATCAATCAAACATGCACTCAGCATATCTTCCAATATCTAAATAGTACTTTCTGACTTATCATCCGTCTATGGATGAAAAATCATACTGAAATTAAATCAAATACCCAACACTTTATGCAAATATTTCCAAAGTCTTAAAGTATACTTTGGATCCCTGTCAGATATAATGGATATTGATACTTCTTGTAATCGAACTATTTCCTTGATATACAATTCCGTATATTTAGCCAATGCATAGTCCATTCACATCGGAATGAAATGTGCCGATCTAATTAACCAGTAACTATTACTCAAATGAAATCCTTTTTATTTAATGTCAAAAGTAGTCTTCTAACAAAATCCATAGTGACTATTTACCACTTCCACTCTGGAATAGCAATCAGTTGTAATAATTCCGAAAGCACTTGATTCTCAACTTTTACTTATTGACATGTCAAACATGTAACAACAAACTCAGTAATGTTTCTTTTCATACCTGGCCACCAAAATAACTCTTTACATCCTGATATATTTTGTTCCCACTTGTATGCATAGTCAGTAGACTATAATGTGCCTTAGAAGGAATATATTTCTTCAACTCATCATTATGAGGAATACAAATTCTTCCTCAATAATTTCCATCAAAGTTGACTTCAAAGTCTTTAGTCTCACATTTTTTTTCCACAAGTGAAATATTTTTTTTTTCATCTCCCATTTTTTTCTCTTTTTCTTTTCTTTCTCGTTTTCATTTTTTTTCTTCTTCGTTTTCATTTTCATTTTCTATTTTTTTTCTTCTTCTGTTTCTTTTATTCTTCTTATAATATATTTTTTTAGCTCTTATGCCATATGCCGAGACAACATGATTAAGAAAATCAACTTCTGATAGCCAAAACTCACTCTTTGACAGTTTAGTATATACCTTTTTATCCTTAAGTATTTCAAATACAGTACGAATATAAGCATCATGCTCTATCTTTGTATTCGAGTATACCCGAATGTCATCAATACAACCACCTTAAATTAATCCAAGTAAAATTGAAATACTTGATTCATCAAGTCTATGAATGCTACCTGAGCATTTTCAAACCAAACGGCTTTACTACGAACTCGTAGTGTCTATATCGTTTCTTGAAAACTATCTTTGGAACATCTTCCTCTTTAATCTTTAACTGGTGATATCCCATTCGAATATCAATTTTTGAAAACATTGTTGCTCCTTTTTAAGCTGATCAAACAAGTCATTAATCCTGAGAATAGGATATTTGTTCTTGATAGTTACTCTGTTTAACTATCAATAATATTTTCAATAATCTATGCATAATTGCATATATCCATTTTTTTATAACCAATATCGGTTTACCCCAAGGTATAATATTCGGTCTAATGATCCTCCATTTATCAGCTCTTACATTTGTTTATTTATTCTATTAGCTCAATCACAATCATTTGATATGAATCCATAGATACAAGATCAATGCCTTAATAACCCTTAATATTGAATTCCACCTCTCAATCTGGAGGTAACCCATAATAATAAATCTAAAAAGACTTATGGAAATTCCCAAGTTATGGAGATAACATATAATCTTACTTCAGATACTTGAGTATCTATTACCTTAGCTAGAAAAGCTATGCATCCTTTTTACATCATCTTAATTGTAACCATTGCTGATATCACTTATTGATGATTTCACTTTTTCATCAATCATTAATTTTCTTTTCTGCATTTTTTTCTAAATTAATCGCTTCTTGCGACCATTAACCCAACTTTAATGCAGAGACAACCAACTCATGATCAAAATGATCTTAACTCGTTAATCCCATCGGATTCATCAGAAACATAAGCTCCTGAATCTTTATTGAATCTTTACTATTTGTCCGTTTAACACTTGTATCATGGCCGTGACCTATGGTCTTCCACTATAATATCACTCGATACCAAGTAGAATTGAATATTTATACTTTAGAATTCCTTATTTCATTCTTAAGGAAATATTTATAACTTTTCCATATCCATAGAAATTATTCTTGAGCATTTACAACATTTTCCATCTCAAATGAAAATTTTAATGTTCACATCATTCAATAAGAAAACTTGATAAATTTATAGCGATAACTTCATAGCAATTAATGCTAAAATAACACTAGTAAACAAATTTACTCTTTTTTTTATCATTACGAACTTGACACTTTTAAAGTTCTTGAGAATCCATCTCAATCTAAACAATAATTCATTGTAGCATGGAAAGTTGGACAATCCATTTTCACATATTTACCTTCACAAGGTAACTCTATCCAATTTTATGGACTTGATATTTATTCTCATTGATTCCCTAATAATTCAACTTTCTTTAAACTTTTAGCGGAAATCATATTTACCGCTTACTCCATTTCTCTTACTCAAATCATCAATGATTTAAATAATTTAATGCTTAGCTTAAATATTTCTCACTTATTTAAGCTTACTTGGATAAACCTCAAAATCATCACAGATTCAAAAATCTCCTTTGGATCCTCATCCGATTCGACTTTTCTTGTAAGCCATTCAAACTTTTAAATCAATTCTTCTACAAAATGGAGAAAAATCGTTTATAACATCCACCCTTCTAAGGTGTTTTATATAAATCATATATGTTCCCTTTTTGTCGATTTCAATCTCGACATTCTTTTCAACCATTTCGACTTTATTACCTTTGTCTTTAATTTCAACATCTGAGCATAGTCAGAATCATCATACATTATTAAAAGTAACTTTAATCCCAATAAACATCATCACTGTATATATACAAATATCAGTAACTTTTGATATCCTAGTGGCATGTATACACTTTTTAACTCAAAAACAACCTCGGTTTAGTCCTAGAATCGGCTAAACCTGTAGCTCTGATGCCAATAAATGTAACACCCATAACCCGTATAATTATACCTATACAGATTATAGATGTTATCCGAATTTCTAAAACCATTTTACGATTCAAAAGCGATTTAAAATTTATTTTCTTAAAATAGTAAATGATATTATAAAAATATCATATCATATAAAATTTCGTTTCGTTATAACAATTTAATTCAAAATATTTTATTTATGAATAGTGAATCGTGAACAGTGAACAGTGGGGGGAATCGATTCCCTGTAGTAGAGGAATCGATACCCCTTTAACAATCTGGAAATTTTGCTTAAAAATGTGGTTACTGTTCATGCTACAGTAACTTCCGAAAATTTACATATAAATTCATAAAAATTAACCTTTCATCACTATAAAAATTTCCAAAATTAATTCAACAAATAAAGTGAACATTTTTCAAATTACATGCCACTATATAAAATCAAATTTCACAATAGGATGTCTTACTGATATTGAAATATACCTCTCGATGCTTTATGTCGTTCTGAACTCTTTATTCTTATTCTTTGCTTTTTACCTACGCGTGAAAATCATCACACGCTAAGTATAAACTTAGTGAGGCAATTAAAACATTTAACAGTGCAATACAATTCATGCATGATTTTCAATATCAAAAATCAAATTTCCATAAAATCATTTTACTAACATATACAATATTTTACCATGATCAAAATAATATAAAATCTCTTACCATTTATCCCATAAGCTCGTAAGCTTATTTTACCAAAATACTTACCATTTAAAATTCCATAAGCTCGTAAGCTTATTTTTCCAATATACTTGCCATTATTCCGTAAGCTCATAAGCTTATTTGCACGGTTACCATTTATTAACCAATAAAACATAATCCATAGCCAATAGCCCAATATTAAACCTTGAGGACCCTGGGTATTCGAGTAATATTTGCACCGTAGTGCTACACATAAGGTCGTGCCCACCATATACACCGAAGTGTATTACACATAAGGTCGTGCACACCATATACACCGAAGTGTATTATAAACCTGCAGGTGCTATACTCTATGGCATGCCAACTATACCCTGTCCCTCAATGACTTACTTTGGTCATATAGTCTATTTTATTCGATCCATCCATGGCAAAGTATATCATCAATATTTAACATTGGACAGTTCATACCCGAAAACATTCATGGTAAAATATCACAGTTTTCATGATCAATCCATTTTAGTTTCATACTCTGACATATCAATGTCAATTTATAAAAATGATATAAAATCATGCCGATATAAACAAGGTCGACTTATCACAAGTCTTCCTTATGATGTATAAAAGATCCATGTATAATTTCATGCATGTATTGCACTCACCTTGACACTATGTCTTTCAAAATATATGAGCCTCACTATTGTCCACAATATACCCTTTTTATACTTGACTTGCTTCAATTGCAAATCAACCATGATCTGTATAAATCACAAATTTATAACAATACATATGTTAGTATTGTATTAACATAAACATATTCCGAAATAACTCTATAATATAATTGAAACTCATTTCCTTTCAAAATACTTAACACTTAATAATTTCCTTTTAACATTGGAACCAACTTTTCCAATTTACTCAAAATGGTCTTCACCATTTTACCACTTAAACTCTTAATACCAATAATTCCAAAATTGAAATTATTTCCATTCAAATGCTTTTACAAAAGCATAAATACATTTAAGTACCCCAACTATGCAATTGTTGTACTTAAATTACCAATCATTTCAATCTTCCCAAAATAATCAATTTCCAGCATAGTACATCAATTATACAACACTTACACAACAACCCATTAATTTTCCAGAATTCAGACAACTCGCACTACCCTTAAAGAATTATTATTCTGTATTGATATAGACACTGGAATTCAATTCCGTTTCTTCCGTTAAAAACTAGACTCGAATAAAAATCTATCCATATAAAGAACTCCTTCAAATTCATTCTGTACAATTTATGGTGAATTTTCAAAGTTTACCAACAGAATCTGTTTTGTACAGAATTCTGCTGTCCGACTTTTCTGACCTTTCCTCAGTTAAAAATTCATATATATTTTTATACAACTTGAAATTGATCCCCGTTTATTTTAAACAAAACTAGATCCATATATGAACACAATATATAAAAATGACATCCAAATTATTTTTATATATTTTCTAGTGAATTTTTAAACCCACTGTAATTCCCAAAATCTAAACTGTTTTTCTTTAATCTCATCCTTATGTTCTTCATCAATTCATATAACCTCAAAATCATCAATAATCATCATCAATTTCAAAAACCATTGTATAAACCCAAATTTCCATATTTGGGGATATTTGAATCAAGCAAGATTATCATGCAATATTGGTACCAAAAGATAGCATTTTTCGCATATAACGATTTTCTACTTACAACATACTCAAAATCCAAAATAAATTGCTTGAAAATTTGAGTTGAAAATTTTCTCTTACCTTAAGAGAAACCCACGGCTTGGAGAAGAAGATGAGCTGAAAAATGCTTCCCCATCATAATACTCTAATATTAAATAAGTCTAGCACATGTCTTATAATAGAATTATTTTATTCAATTCAATAGGAAATTCAATTTTTGCCCTTAATGAATTTCCATATTCACCATATAACCTAGCAATCTGATCAATACCATATTTCAAAGTCAAACATAATTTATTTTGTCTTTGACTTCCGAAATTCACCTTGAATTTTCAAATCTTGCGTTTTAGTCACTAAATTCTACTATTTCGGTTAAATCTGAAAATTTGCACATTTCCAGACCAAATTTCTCTGATCTAAAATATTAAAATAATATTTCCAACCATTTTATAACATCCTTCAAATTTTTGTAAAATTCCAATTCAATCAGAATTTACCGATTCCTTACCGGCTTTAACTCTTTCTTTACTAAATTCCAAATCCAACAATATGATTTCCATAAAACTCCAATCTCAAGAGTAAACCATATATTTATGGAATAAAATTCTTTTTAGGAAATTATCACTTAATTCCCTAAACATTTTCCCAAATGTTCTACTTTGACCATCAAACTTTCCAAATTTTCATTTTGGTCATGGTCTAAATTTTTGGGGTATTACAATAATACATATAGTTTTTTATGAAAACAACATAATTGAATAAAAAAACATCAATTAAAACAATAATTCTCGATTTTTTTAAATTAAAAGATAATTTTGAAAATTTGAGTGTTTTTGACGAAATTGGTTGTAAAATTATTATATAACCAATGCCCGATGTAATGTTCATCTTAGAACTAATCAAAACTAGTCCTAAGTTCAAAAATCAATGAAATAGAGGATTTTGAAATATTACCTTGAAAATTTGGATTTTATGAGAATGTGATGTTGTTTGCAAGGATTACAAGTTGAAGAAATATCTAATTCCGACTTGTATTTAATGATTTTGGCAAAAATGGAGATTTAGAGAGAAAGAGAAGATGAACGACGTTTAAGAAAGAATAGAGGTTTTAGAAAAATAGGGTGTTCTGCCCGTAAAAACCAGAACCCCATGGGGGTATCGATTTCCCTACAGGGGGAATCGGTTCCCATTCAAAGGGGGAATCGATTCCCCTACAGGGGGAATCGGTTCCCATTCAAAGGGGGAATCGGTTCCCTTATGGGGTATCGATTCCCTCTGCCAAATATTTAAAAAATCTGTATTTTAAACATCTAATAGTGCTAAAATAATTAATCCTAGTGGTATTGGCAACTCATATTTCAAAAATTAATTATGTTCAATCAATCAAATTAATCCTTAAACTACATTTGAACATAAAGTTAATTTTTCATCAAGAATCATAAACTCCCCCTAACTAATAGCAATGAATGCAATCAAAAATTACTATTATAAGCATTTTTCATTTAGTATTAAAAGTGCTAAAGTTATTTTAAACACTTAGTGAAGATAGGTCAGTTAAACCTAATTCTCTCCTAAGTGTCCAAAATCGTTCCTTGTCTAAAGGTTTTGTAAAGATATCCGTTAATTGATGCAAAGCATCAACAAATTCTAGAACTACATCTTCCTTAGTGACATGGTCTCTAATGAAGTGATGTCTTATTTCAATGTGCTTAGTTCTAGAGTGTTGGATGGGATTTTTAGTGAGACAAATAACACTAGTATTGTCACACTTGATAGGAATGGTACCTACTTCAATTCCATAATCAAAAAGTTATTGTTTCATCCATAAAACTTGTGCACAACAACTACCAGCTGAAATGTATTCGGCTTCAGTGGTAGATAATGCAACACAATTTTGTTTCTTTGAAAACCAAGAAATCAGCATATTTCCAAGGAATTGGCAAGTACCGGAGGTTCTTTTCCTATCTAATTTGCATCCTCCATAATTCGCATCAGAAAAGGCATGCAAGCTAAAGCTAGAGTTTCTAGGATACCAAAGTCCTAAACTAGGAGTGTCCTTAAGGTATCTAATGATTCTCTTAACAGCTAGTAAATGTGATTCCTTAGGACATGATTGAAATCTAGCACATAAGCAAACACTAAACATAATGTCTAGTCTACTTGCATTTAGATAGAGCAAAGAACCAATCATTGACCTATATAATTTAACATCCACACATTTACCTCCTTCATCCATGTCAAGCTTTGTAGAAGAGCTCATTTGAGTGTCATGAAGTTTCCCATTTTCCAATCCAAACTTCTTGAGCATATCTTTGATGTACTTAGCTTGATTGATGAAGATGCCATCTTTTCTTTGCTTGATTTGGAGTCCCAAGAAAAATGAGAGCCCCCCCATCATGCTCATTTCGAATTCGCTTTGCATTAGCTTAGAAAATTCTTGGCAAAGAACATCATTAGTAGAACCAAATATTATATCATCAACATAAATTTGAACTACTAATAAATCTTTACCTTTATGCTTTAAAAATAATGTAGTGTCAACCTTCCCTTTTGAAAAACCTTTTTCAATTAAAAAATTTGACAATCTTTCATACCAAGCTCTAGGAACTTGTTTTAAACCATAAAGAGCTTTTGTCAATTTAAGAACATGATCTGGAAATTTTGAATCTTCAAAACCTGGAGGTTGTTCCACATACACTTCTTCCTTTATAAAACCATTTAAAAATACACTTTTAACATCCATTTGATATAATTT
This sequence comes from Hibiscus syriacus, assembly GCF_006381635.1. Lineage (NCBI taxonomy): Eukaryota > Viridiplantae > Streptophyta > Magnoliopsida > Malvales > Malvaceae > Hibiscus > Hibiscus syriacus. Next base: position 10,456,349 of record NW_024063059.1, on the reverse strand, counting down.
AAATTCATGAAAACATGCAAATGCTAATAACATTCTAATTGCTTCTATCCTAGCTACGGGAGCATATGTTTCATCATAGTCTATGCCTTCTTCTTGTGTATACCCTTGAGCAACAAGTCTAGCCTTGTTTCTCACTATATTACCACTCTCATCAAGCTTATTCCTAAATACCCATCTAGTACCTACAGTAGATTTATTACTAGGCCTTTCAACTAATGTCCATACTTTACTTCTCTTAAATTGATTTAATTCTTCTTGCATAGCCATAATCCAATGTTCATCTTTTAATGCTTCTTTAATATTCTTAGGCTCTATGCATGAAATAAATGCAACATAATTACAAATATTTCTAAGAGAAGATCGAGTTGTTACCCCTTTGGATGGATCACCTATAATCTCACCATCCTTGATATAGTTGTACTCTCTTGGATAAGATATTTCCCTTTCTTCAATGGTTGGATTCTCAAGAGGATCATGAGTTTCCTCATCTTTCGTTTCTTCCTCTAACGATGGTTCTCCAACGTCATGTCTAATGTCATTTATAATGCCTACATCATCATTCACACAAGAATCCTTCCTCGGAAGGAGATTATCATCGAAAACAACATGTATAGACTCTTCTACAACTAGAGTTCTTTTATTAAATACTCGATAAGCTTTAGAATTTAAGGAATAACCCAGAAAAATTCCTTCATCACTTTTAGCATCAAATTTGCCAAGGTTTTCTTTACCGTTGTTTAAAACAAAACATTTACATCCAAAAGGATGAAAATAGCTAATGTTAGGCTTTTTATTTTTGAAAATTTCATATGGAGTTTTCTTTAAAATTGGCCTAATCATTACTCGATTTACAATATAACAAGCGGTATTTGTGGCTTCCGCCCAAAAATATTTTGGCAAATTATTTTCACAAAGCATGGTTCTAGCCATTTCTTCTAAAGTTTGATTTTTCCTCTCAACAACTCCATTTTGTTGAGGGGTTCTAGGTGTTGAAAAATTATGGCTAATACCATTAGAATTACAAAACTCATTAAATCCAAGATTTTCAAATTCAGTGCCATGATCACTTCTAAAACTAGTGATAGAGTAACCTTTTTCATTTTGGATTACTTTTGAAAATGTGATGAAATTTTCTAATGCTTCATCTTTAGTACTAAAGAATAGAACCCAAGTATATCTAGAATAGTCATCTACCAAGACAAATGCATATTGTTTTCCACCCAAGCTAGTAGTCCTAGTTGGCACAAAAAGATTTATATGGATCAATTGTAATACTCTACTAGTTGACACATCATTAATGGATTTAAAAGAAACTCTCTTTTGTTTTCCTTTAGCACAAGCATCACAGATTTTATCATTATCAAATTTTAGTTTAGGCAGCCCTCGAACCAATTCTCCTTGAACTAACCATTGCAAAACACTCATGCTAGCATGTCCTAGTCTCCTATGCCATAACCAACTATCGTGCTCATCCTTTGCAACTAGGCATAAATTAGTCATTTCTATAGAGTCTAAATGCACCATGTACATGTTTCCTATTCTATGACCAACAAGCATAATCCTATTAGATGCAATGTCAATGGCTTTACAACCATTATTTTCAAATATGACATTGAATCCCTTATCACATAATTGACTAATACTCAAGAGATTATGCTTTAATCCATTCACATATAACACATTTTTAATTTGTATGGAAGAGGTATTACCTATTATACCTATACCTGCAATGTGACCTTTTGAATTATCACCAAAAGTCACTTCTCCTCCATTTTTGGTGTTAAGCTCTATGAACCGATTTTTATCTCCGGTCATGTGTCTCGAGCATCCACTTTCAAGGTACTATAAATTTGAATTTGTTTCCCATGCCTTGTAGCAATGCTCCTTTTCCTACAAACATAGATTAATTTCTAATTTTTGGTACCCAAATTCTTTTGGGTCCATATTCATTAGTTTCCAAAATCCTAGTCCCCTTAGGTATCCATTGATGTATGATATCCTTATTTTTAGTAGTAATGAGTTCTTTGGGAACCCATATACTTCTAATGATTTTTCCAATAGAGGTTCTTTGGGGACCTCTATGATTGTAGTTTTTAAAACTTTTTCTAACAAAGATGGATTTTGAATTTTCTCCATTTTCAAAACGTTTTGTTCCAACTTTATCAAAAGAAGCTTTAAGATCATCAATTTTCTTTTGATGATCATCATTGACCTTTGAAAGTAAATTTTACAAATCAAAATTTTTCTTTTCAAACTCTTCTAGTTTGATTTGCAAATCTTTGATTTTACTTTCAAGATCGTTGTTGGTTTTGGATATGAGTTTATTTTCATTTTTCAATTTTGAAACATCATTTTTATATTTTAAAAACAATTTCTCATAATCCGAAGCCAACCCATTATATTCCTCTAATAGCTCATCATAGGATAAATCATCAAAATCAGATGAGTTAGAGGTTACCTTAGAATCTTCCCCAAATACCATCAAGCACAAGTTTGCTACTTCTTGTTCCTCTTCATCGGAACCTTCTTCATCGCTCCATGTAGCCACATAAGCCTTATGCTTACTCTTTGATTGACCCTTTCTCTTTAATTGTGGGCAATCATATTTGACATGCCCCGGCTTTTTGCATTCATAGCAAATGATCGAGTCCTTCTCTTTTGGTTCATTTTTAGGCCTTCATTTCGTTTGAATTTTCTCCCTCGGTAAGGACTCATCATTTTTCTGAACCATTTGGCAAACAATGTCATTTCCTCGTCATCGTCATCTTCATCCGAATCACTCTCATCTTTTGTGGATTTGATAGCAACTCCAATGTTTTTCTTCTTCTCCTTCTCCTTTGGTGTCTCTTCAATATTATCAAGGTCCACCTCATCATCAAGCATCATTTCATGAGTGAGGAGTGAACTGATTAGCTCTTCAAGAGTTAAGGATGTTAGGTCCTTAGACTCGATGATTGTCGTCTTCTTTGATTACCATAATTTTGGAAGAGAGTAGACTAACTTCCTCACAAGCTTTTCATTTGAAATGATCTCTCCATATGATTTGAGACCATTGACAATCCTTGAGAATCTATCCGTTATAGCTTTGATATCTTCATTTGGTTTCATCCTGAAATTTTCATAGCTATGCGTTAGAATACTAATTTTAGATTTCTTTACCTCATCGGTACTTTCATGAGGGACTTGAAGTTTGTCCCATATTTCTTTGGCGGTTGTACAAGATGAAACTCTTCCGTATTCATCTGGATCAAGAGCATAAAATATGATATGGATGACTTTGGAGTTGAGCTGTAACATTTTTGTCTCTCATTCACTCCACAATCTTAGATGAGTGAGAGGCTTGATGTATCATTCTTCTACGACATTCCATGCTCTCATGTCACTTGCTTGAATGAAGTACATCATCCTATTTTTCCAATAGGCATAGTTAGCCCCATTGAAGAAAGGAGGCTTGTTGACGGGCATCGAATCGAGACCGGAGTCGAAGTTTGAAGCGGAGGCCATTGATGACTTTGATTATCGATATAACACTTCCCGAATCGACTAAAGAGGTGATTAAACCTTCAAATGAGTTAGGCTCTGATACCAATTGTTGAGTTAATCGATTGACGGAATCGGCTAAGAGGGGGGTGAATTGGTAATTAAAAATTTGGTGGATGCTTTTGTAGAAAATTGAAAGTAATTGCACAGCGATTTATAGTGGTTCGACTTTCTCAACCAAAGTCTACATCCACTACCTTAGCTATCCACACTAAGGATTTTCCACAAATTCACTAATTTGTCTTTCTTTTGAGGACAAAGAGTAACCTTACAAACCCTCAAGAATTATACCCCAAATTCTTGAGAACACTCTCTCCCAAAGAAAACAATACAAATTTGCAAACTTACAAGGAAATCCTCACAAGGTAGATTGTTTGCACAATTCTAGAACAAAGAAAAGAACACTCAATAATAATACAATTGAGCATAATAAGTGTTCTTGAAAGCAAAATGAATATTGAATGAAAATTTGGCTTGAAATGCTCAAACTTGAGGTTTGATGCTTTTTCTTTGATTCTCTCTTGATTCTAGTTGCTTGATGTTTATTGTTATTGATCAATGGCTTCTAAGCTTGTTTAAATACACCTTGAATCACTTCTGAACGTTGGGGATCATTAATGAAGTTATTGGAGCCGTTTAAGTGTGAAAACAATTAATATTTCTACTTGGAGCGTGGGGGGAATCGGTACCCTTCATGGGGAATCGGTTCCCTAAGTGTAAAATTCAAATATTTCGACCATTGAACAGTGGGGGGAATCGGTACCCCCTGGGGGGAATCGGTTCCCTCCGAGCATACTGGAATTCTCGGAGCCAAACCATTCAGGGGGAATCGGTACCCCTTGGGGGGGGAATTGGTTCCCTCTGAGCAATCTGGAATTTTTGGCTTTGAAATGGTTCGAAATATTTTGTAAAATCGTTTTGAAATTATTTTAAGATTAAAACTTAATTTTACACTTGAGTAAGGATTTAAAATGAACTTTGAAATACTTTGAGTAATATTTTGATATTCAATTTAATATATCGAATATGCTTTACAAAGATCATTTTCAAAATTAAAATTCTTTTACTTTAATTTGTTATATCGAAACATCAAAATATTTTCAACAAATTTCCTGCAAACCTATTAGAATTTCCTTTTGAGGAATTTGAGATAATCTTAGGCATGGATTGGCTATCTTCCTACTATGGTTAGGTAGATTGTCGTTTGAAGAGATTGTTTTTAAAGAATACGACAGGTTCAGAGATAATATTTGTTGGAGAAAGGTTAAATCCCTTATCTAATGTGATATCAGCTTTTACTGCTAAGAAATTATTGTCACGGGGATGTCAGGTAATTTTAGTAAATGTGTTGGATACCATAACTGCAGAAGTTAAGTTGGAAAGTATTTCAACTGTACGAGAATATCCAGAGGTGTTTCCGGACGAGCTACCTAGATTACCTCCAGATAGAGAGGTGGAGTTTGGGATTAATGTATTCCCAGGTACGACGCCTATTTCGATAGCTCCTTATCGAATGACCCCAACAGAGTTAAGAGAATTAAAGGCTCAATTGCAAGAGCTACTAGATCGAGGATTCATAAGACCAAGTATTTCACCTTGGGGTGTGCCGGTGTTGTTCGTGAAAAGGAAAGATGGATCAATGCATTTATGAATATATTATTGACAGTTGAACAAGGTGACTATAAAGAACAAGTATAATCTTCTGAGGATTGATGATTTGTTTGATCAACTTAAGGGAGCATCTGTTTTCTCTAAGATTGATCTTAAATCAGGATATCTCCAATTAAATATTAAAGAGGAAGATGTTCCAAAGACCGCTTTCAGAACACGGTATTGACACTATGAGTTCGTAGTATGCCGTTTGGGTTGACAAATGCTCCAGCAGCATTCATGGATTTGATGAATCGAGTATTTCAATCTTATTTAGGTCAATTTATGGTGGTCTTTATTGATGATATTCTGGTATACTCAAAGACAAAGATAGAACATGATGTTCATCTTCGTACTGTGCTCGAAATACTTAATGATAAAAAATTATATGCCAAACTATCAAAGTGTGAGTTTTGGTCATCAGAAGTTTCTTTCTTGGTCATGTTGTCTCGGCAGAAGGTATAAGAATTAATCCTAAGAAAGTTCAAGCAATATTGAAGTGGAAACCTCCAAAGAATGTTACAGAGGTCTGAAGTTTTTTGGGACTTGCTGGTTATTATCGAAGGTTTGTGAAAAACTTTTCGATGATTGCTTCTCCTTTGACCAAACTTTTGCGAAAGGATGTTTCATTTTCTTGGACTGAGAAATGTCAAGAGAGTTTTAAAACTCTAAAGAAGATTTTAACAGAAGCACCAGTGTTGGTACAACCAAAATCGGGAAAAGAGTATGTGGTGTATAGTGATGCATCTCATAATGGTTTGGGCTGTGTACTTATGCAAGATGGTAAGGTGGTAGCCTATGCTTCTCAACAATTAAAGGCACACGAGAGGAATTATCCTACTCATGATCTTGAGTTAGCAGCGGTAGTTTTTGCTCTAAAATTTTGGCGTCATTATTTGTATGGTGAGAGATGCCATATCTTCACGGATCATAAGAGTTTGAAATATCTGTTGAATCAAAAAGAGCTCAATTTGAGACAAAGAAGATGGATAGAGTCAAAAAACTTTTGCAGCTTTACGAGCTATGGATGTGCGGCTATTATTAAAAAATGGCGTACTATTGGCTGAATTAAAAATAAAGCTGATGCTTTTAGATCGGATAAAAGAGCTACAAAGGAAAGATGGCAAATGCTTGGAAAAGATTTCACTAGTAGAGAAAGGTGAGACTAAGGACTTTGAAGTCAAGTCAGATGGATGTCTCTATTACCGAGGAAGAATATGTATTCCTTATGATGATGAGTTGAAGAAAGATATTCTTTTTGAGGCACATTATAGTCCACGTACTATGCATCCAGGTGGGAGCAAGATGTACCATGATGTAAAAAGCCGATTTTGGTGGCCGGGTATGAAAAGAGTCATTTCGGAGTTTGTTGCTACATGTCTGGTGTGTCAGCGAGTGAAACCTGAACATTAGGTGCCTTCGGGATTGTTACAACCAATTTCTATTCCAGAATGGAAGTGGGAGTTACTATGGATTTTGCTACAGGGCTACCATTGACATCAAATAAGAAGGATTCCATTTGGGTGATAGTTAATGTAGCAATTATTGTAGCAATGAACAATAACAACGTTTAAGAAAATTTCCAGAATGATTTTGGGTACCGATTCCCCCACTGTTCACGGGCATTGTTCACTGTTACTGTACACTATTCATAAAAATAAATATTTTGAATTAAATTGTTTACAACGAAACATGAATTATATGATATGATATTTTTATAATATCATTTACCATTTTAAGAAATAAATTTTAAATCGCGTTTGAATTGGAGAATGGTTTTAGAAATTCAGATAACATCTATAATATGTATAGGTATAATTATACGGGTTTGGGTGTTACAACTATAATTAGTTACTATATTGGATAAATTGTATATAACATGTAATGCTTCAATGTATTTTGTGATAAATGAAAAAGGAAGAAAGACGGTAATTGATGGAATTAGAGCTAAAAAATTGTTTGAAGAAAAAATGAAGTCGAAGGGATATGTCAATTATAGTTTGAGAAGATGATATTGAAAAGGAAGAAGAGATTATTGAGACAGAAGAAACACGAAAGCAACCAATGAGTGCATATATACACTTCTAGTAAGTAACAATATTGATGTGTAATAGTTGTTTGAATAATTATTGATAAAAGTATTTAAGAAGTTCAAATTGATTACAAATTTGAAATGTAATTATTTGAGTGTATGTGATCAAATGAAGAAAGATACCAATAACAATATGGTTTCAATATGTAACCTTATTTGAGAAGGTTAATGTAAAATATGGCATTCGTAGAGAATAAGTATTATGTAGCGTTAAACTATTGATAAAGAAATGCTTATGGTTATTGTAGGTAAGAGAATAAGCGTCGGAGAAATAACTTTTTAAACAATTATTGAAGAAACGAAAAGAATAATATAAAGAGTGGAAAAGTATACAAAAAAAAGAAGGTATTCCTTATACTTCCACGATTAAATAAATAGTTAAACTTGTAAAAAAAATTATAAAGATTCTATAAAAAGACTGACATTATATATATATTTTTAAAAATATTAGTAAGTCTCAACAAAGTGTAGCCTGATTTGAGTGTATGAATTGATGGAAGACTTGAAGGAAAAGAAAAAAGAAAAATATTGTAAGAGAAATAGGGTTTGGGTCTTTAATAAGAGTAAAGGTGAGACAAATTCGTAGGGACATTGTGTCGTGAGTTGATAGAGAATTCTAGTGTACACGAAAATTCTCTAGTTAGGTTCAATTAAGTTCATTATAAATGTAGATTCTATTGTTTGATTTCTGGTCGAGTTCTCCAAGTGTATCAACTGCAAAAAAAAAACCAGGTTGTCACGCATTCTTACATGGGATAAGAAAGATGTGGCTCGAATGATGGTAGAGTTGAAAGTGGAAAGACCGAAGAAGAAAAAAATGATAAAAGTAAGATTATGATATTAAGCATTGAAAAAACTCATTTAATGTTTTCATTTAATTTTGAAGGCGGTTGTCATCGAAGAAGAGAATTTTTAAGAGAGATTTTGATAAGGGGAGTGGTATGCATGTTATGGTGCTGGAGAAACTTGAAATTTTTATGTTTATGTTTGAGATTAAACTAGTTATTTTTTTATTGTTTGAAAAGATAAGTCAGAATTAAAGAGATAATTGAGACCCTTAAATTTGAAAGAAAAAAGTGATGAAAAATTAGATTGAGTGTTGACTGAAATTGGTGAAATTAAGGAGATCAAAAGTCTTGTCGATCAATTGAAAAAAAAAATCGTTGATGAGATTGATAAAATTAAAATTGTTTAGTGGTGATGACCAAAGTTGGTGAAATTAAGGTTGAAATGAATGAAATAATGAGTTATGTTGGATCAGTTGAAAAGAAATTTGATCCTTTATCTAATTTCAGAATTTTAAATTTGGGGTTATATGCCTGCTACTTGTCCAATCTGCCTCTTGTCACCATAATACATATTTATTATATATTTTTATTACTTTATATTATGTTATGTTTAAATATATATATATTATAATATATTTTGATTAAAAATTATCTATTAAATATTTCTAAATATACACGTATATTTTTGTGTCGGTATATATATATATATCAAGTATCTCTCTCTCTCTCGTATATTTAGCTTTTACAAATTGCATATTAAATACGCATACACATACATCCCAACTTCATAATACAAATATATTTGGTGATCAAAAGGCATAAATTTATTCATAACAAATATAAATTCTAAATTTAACAATTAGACTCAATAACTATGTTTGAAAACTATTAGAAATAAATTTATAAAATCAAAATCTTGCCAACTGATCTGATACATGTATGCAACACTGACCAAAATAGACCAATGCACAATACAAAATGAAATTTGAGCTAAAACTGAACATAAACCCTAAATTTATGGAAGTGACAAACTTGATCAAAACACAAAATCAGGTTTAAAATATATAATATAATTATAAAAACAAAAAAATAGTATAGCATGAAAATGACCATTTGGTGATCCATATGTTCTAGGTAATGGTCCTCCCTCTCTGATGATCTAATCATCGGATAAAGAAACTATAGTATTGAATCGTCTCCATTGGCACATACTGTAAAAATACTACGAGGCCTTTTTATATATACCTCGGATTGTGCTGGATCAATGCTAAAATTTACCAACTACTCAGTTGTTTCTGGATTTTAGAATTATTGGAAGATTTACCCCCTTTGTCTTTGTAGGAATTTCTAGAGGCAGTATTCTTGTGTCCTTTGCGTGCTGCTGCCATTGCACGCCGTCTCTGCTTGGCCAAGCTCTTCACGAGTTCGGTGTCATCTTCTTCACCCTTCTGCTTATCATCTTCCCCCTGGAACATCAAAACAAGCATAAGGAATCTCCTTAATATTGAAACCTCTACTTTGTTCGTGCACTTACATCTTCAAGAAAATAAAGATACAAATATAGTTTTTTTTATAAGATTTGAAGGCCTCATTAAAAACCTCTTTCTTAATTGATGGAGCTTGAAAAAAGCTCCCTAATCAGCGGAAGGAAAAAAAGAGTGCCTTAGATTTTCATTAAAGAGAATAAAAATTACTGCCTAGTAAAGTCTCCTCAAAATAACCCTTACAACAATCAACAAATCCCACCCGAACAGAAAACATAGACTACCCTGAAAATGCCAACAACATAAAAATTAGCCTATTCCAGCCTTTGCTAAAGCATCAGCGTCCATATTAGCTGTCCTAGCAACCCATTTAAGAACCCCCAAAAAACTTAGATTATCAACTATATCTCTAACAACGAATGCATATACAGCTGGGCATGAATCGACATTGTTGATCCAGTCTACTGCAACCCTGCTATCACTCTCAACAATCAACCTATCTTTAACCCTCCCTTGATAAGAAGCAAAGAAGGAAATACCCCTTTGAATAGCTTTAAGTTCCATCATAGTCGGAGGTCCCGGACCAGCAGACTCTTGAAAAGAACCTAGGACTGTACCTGAATGATCCCTCCAAATACCTCCAATACCAGATTTCTTCCAATCACTGCTAATGGTTGCATCCACATTCAATTTGAAGAAACCATTTGGGGGAGGTACCCAAGGGATTGTAGAAAACTTCAAGAAACTGTAGGACGAGTAGGAATCTGCTAATGAAGGATCAGTAATCAAAGAATCCTTATGGATATAAACCTCCTTATGCTTAGCTAAGAATCAAGAAGCTAGCCTAACTCTTGATAAAAAAAATAATTCTATCTGATCAAGCTTTCCCCCTTCAAAAACAATAAGATTTCTAGTTTTCCAAATGGTCCAAATAACAGCCCCAGGAATGAAAGTCCAAATAGCAGAATTAGATTTCAACTCTTCCCAAGCTAGCAAAAAGATTTTTGGATCTGTAGGAAACACATAACTGAACCTCCAAAAGTTTAAAAATTTGTTCCACAAAGACCATGCAACTGAACAAGTAAAAAATAAATGCGTGGAAGTTTCCTCAACCAATTTACAAAGAGGGCATAGATCATCCTCAATACCTTGAACACCTCTTTTAACCAATTCGGTTTTAACAGCTAACTTACAAAGCAAAACCTGCCACATTAAAGATTCAACTCTAGGGGGTACCAAACCTCTCCAAATAATATTATTCCAGAAACGAATTCCATCTGAGCCTGTTGCACAACTTTTAATACAAGAACTGACTGAAAAAACACCATCCCCACAGCCTTTCCAAAGCAAAATATCACTAGAATCTTTAGATAAAGAATAGGGAGAAATGATGCTCACCAAGTTGCACCATTGTTCAATTTCCCAATCATTTAAATTTCTTCAAACTTGAACATCCCAAACCCATCCAGATGGAAGAAAATCTCCAAACTCACAAAGTTTGCCATGTCTATTAGTAGAAACTGAAAACATTCTAGGGAAGAGAAACTGAAGCGAATAGTGTGCAGCCCAAATATCTTGCCAAAAACAAATAAGCTTACCATTTCCCACATGAAAACCACACAAACTGCAAAACTTAGAACCAAAGGAATCTTGCTTGTAATGGTTATTAACCACCGATCTCCAAAGCCATGAAGATTGAGGAGAAATCTTACTATCAAACAGTAACCTTGAAGAATTTATGTTGTATTTGCTACAAATAAAATTCCTCCAAACAGAATTTCTCTCATTTGCAAATCTCCAAGACCATTTCCCTAGCAGTGCTCTGTTCATACTAGCCAGATTTCGGACTCCCAAGCCTCCTTCATTCTTTGTTTTGCACACATCATCCCATTTAATCCAGTGTATCTTCTTTAAACCATTTCCCCCTCCCGATAAAAAATTAGACATGATTGAATTGAGAGCCTTAAGTATTGAAGCTGGAATCTTGAACATAGACAAAAAATACGTAGGCAGTGAGGAGAGAACCGATTTGATCAAAACCAATCTCCCTGCTAGTGAAAGAGTAGCAACCTTCCAACCCGCTAATTTAGTGTGAAAATTTTGCACCACTGGTTCCCAAATAACAGATGCATTCTTAGTGGCACCTAGTGGAAGACCTAGATAATTAGAGGGGAAGCTTCCAACAATACAACCAATAGAATCTGCCCAAGTCTGAACCTCCTCATGGGATATATTAATCCCGAACAATCTGCTCTTCTTAAGGTTTAGTTGTAACCCTGACATAACCTCAAATACTCTAAGCACCCTCTTCAGATTCATAATCTGCGTTTTCGAAGCTCCACAAAAAATAATTTGGTCATCCGCAAACTGTAAGTGTGTGAGATTAAATGACCATTCCTCCTTGCCAACTGTCAAACCAGAAAATAAACTCTTAGAAACAGCCCGTAGGATTAATAAATTCAACAACTCCCCAACTAGATTAAATAATAAAGGTGAGAGTGAACATCCCTGTCTTAGACCCTTTGCCATTGAAAATTCCTCGGATAGAACCCCATTAACTAGCACTAAAATAGAGGCCGTAGAGACACATTTCCTTATCCAACTTATCCAAGTCGAACCAAAACCCATCTTTTCCATCACCTTGAACAAAATAGGCCAATCAACCGTGTCATATGCCTTTTTAAAATCAACTTTAAAAATACAACCCTTTAACCCTTTCTTCCTCCAATAATCAATACCCTCGTTAGCAATGAGGGAGCAATCTAAAATTTACCAACCGGGTATAAAAGTAAACTGGGATGGGCTGATGATATCTCCTATGCAACTTCTAATCCTCCTGGATAGACACTTGGATAAGATCTTATAAACACCTCCTACTAGGCTTATAGGCCTATAATCATCAAGGCTCCTAATGTTAGAACCCTTTGGAATAAGGGTGATAAAAGTATGGTTAATACCATGTTCACAATCTTTCCCCACATGGAATTTGTGAAAAAACTGCATAATGTTTCCTTTAAGAACAGACCAAAACCTTTTGAAGAATCCCCTCTTCTGAAAATTCCTTCTCTAAAAGAATGCTTTGTTCCACCAAAATTCTAGAAAAAATCAGCCCAATATCTTCAAGATTCAAATATCTTCAACATCCAAAGTAGACCGATCATTGAAAATTTTAAAAAAAATGGTCTTTAACAGTGGCCTTGATAACAACTGGATCATGAGTAATATTCCCATCAATTAATAAAGCATTCAACGCATTTCGTTTTCTTCTAACTGAAGCACACGTATGAAAGAATCTTGTGTTTCGGTCCCCATCATTAATCCACTTCTTTCTAGAGTTTTGATACCAAATCTGTTCCTCAATTCTAAGAAGTCTCCATAACTCTGATCTACAAACACTTAGCTCCTCGACTTTCCCCTGAATCAAGCTATCATGCAACTGCTGAACATCCTCCTCTAGCTTATGAATTTTCTTTTCCAAATCTGATATTGCAGCTCCTGAAAACCGATTCTTCTTCCCTGCCCATTTTTTATGGCAACCTTAGAGTTCTTCAAAACACTTAAGATTCCAGATTTTCTCCCATCCTTCTTACAGTCTTCTATAGTATGACAAACCATTTCCTCAAAACCTTCTTCTTCCATCAAATAATTGAAAAGTCTGAAAGACTTTTTACCCCAATCAACTCCACCATCTTGTAATAAAATAGCATTGTGGTCTGAAATAGATTTAGAAAAAAGTGACTGAATTATCTCAGGAAAAACAGCCAAAAACTGTCCATCCACCAAGAACCTGTCCAATCTAACAAAAGTTGGATTATCTTGGTTAATACACCAAGTGAACCTTCCCCCATTCAACGAAAGATTAATTAAACCTGAAGACTGAATAAACTGAGAGAAAATCCTCATTGAGAATCTGTTCTGAGCTCTACCCACCTTCTCATCCTCACACAAATAAACATTAAAGTCCCCTCCAACACAAACCGACAGATTCTATCCAGAAATGAACACGCTAAGTTCTTCAAAAAAACTTTCTTTTTCTTCTTCCGCTGAAGGTCCATAAACTTTAATGAGAAAACTTCTGAATTGATTAAATCTGAATTTCCCTACCACCGCAATGAATCTTCTGTTAATGCTGTGGTTTTCCATCTCAAACACATTACCATCCCAACAAAATAATAACCCCCATGAAGAAGCAATTGCTGGAGATTCGATAACACCCTGAAAAATATTCAACCATTTTCTTCTCAAAAAAGATCTTTGTATCTTCTCTGCTTTAGTTTCTTGTAGCCAAATAAAAGAAGGATGTGAGTTTGAAACTAATCTCTTAACTGCTCTCTGTTTTTCTCTTTTTCCCAAACCCCTAACATTCCATGAAATTATAGTTAGTTTTTCCTTCATAGATAATAATTGAAAAATCTGATTTCCCCAAAATGGCAACTCAATTGGCCATCTTCATACCTTTCTCTAATTCAATTATTTTATCCAAAAAAGCATCCTTCCCCTTTGTAAAAGAGACCCCCAAAATATGACTAACTTGCCATTGTAGACAGCTCATTTTTGGTCTAAGACCAACAAATTAGGGACAAGGCCCAACAACCAAAACCCAAGCGACCCAAGACTCATTTCAATATCAGGGTTTACAGGAAACCCTAGTGCACCGCTCTCCTTCCATCAGTTCACCCCAACGCCATTCCAGCCCCACAACCGCGTTCTCCTCCAGATTTCTCGGCACCAATGTCAACAAGCAACAAACCTTAGACTTTTAGTTCAATTAGTAGACTAAAAATAGTGTTTTATTTTCATATAAATAAATGTAACGTTTACAGACAAGATTCACGAATATTACGAGAGATTACACAAAAAACAATACCCAAAAAATATTAAGGGTCCAAGGCTTGTAAGTGTTCGAAACAAAGAAATAAAAGGTATAAGTTTTTTATCTTATTCGGTTGCGTTTGTAGCATGCTTTTGATTCTCGTTCGTCGATTGACTTGAAAAACCCGAAGAGGGGCGTTTTTAGCCGAGGAACAAAAAGGGGTTTCGAAATCTATCTTTTTAGATCTACACCCCTACGAGGCTTATTTAAAAAAACAAAGTTGTTTTTAGTAAAGAGGGGGTCGAGGGCTCTCAGAAAAACTATGTTTTTTAACTTTCACCGTCGATGACCGACGACCGGCACTGATCAATGGTGGCCGGCGAGGCGGCACCACCGTGATCTGGGCTTCGTGCGGTGGTTGTTCTTCATTTTGAAGAACAACCTATGAGCATATCAGAGGATTTTAAAAATTGGCTTTTGATTCATTTTGGGACAAAAGGAAATAATGGATTATGTTTGTGTCAAATAGGCTTTATACTCAGCCCAAGTTCGACCCGCCGACCCAACCCGGATACATAAAGAACTGCGTGTTTCTGTTTAAAAAGGGGTAAACCTCGTTTATGGTCCCCTCAATTTTAATTTTTTTTATTTTGATCCCAAAGTCAGTTTTAATTTCGAATTCTCTTTTAAATTTAACCTTTTATTTTTAATTTCACTCAATTTGGTCACTTACGTATGTATATAATATATGTGTTTTTTATAATTAATTTCTCTTTTTTTAATATATTATTTTATGCGTATATATATGTTTTTTTATATTATATTTCCCCCTGATATGTTTTATTATTATAAGTATGTATATATATATATATATTTATTTATTATATGTTTTAGTATTATTATTATTATTATTTTTTCTTGATTCGGTTTCATAATTATTTTATATATGTGTTTGTTTTCTATTCTTCTTTTACTATTATCTATTTGTTTTAAATCTCATATTATATATATATATATATATATATATTCTATGGGCCCTATGTTTTTTTTGTTTTGTCTGACCAAAAGTCCCCCCTTTCGGTGAAGTGATGGGGGGTTATATTTTGTTATATATATATATATATATATATATATATTATTCATTTTATTTTTATCTTTAGTTTTTTATATTTATTACTATTATATTATATTATTTGTATTTCATTTTTAATGTATTGTTATTTTTTTGTTTATATATGTTTTATTATTATTATTATTATATATTTTATTTTATTTCATTTCATTTTGTTTTTATTTATTGATTTTCTCATTTTCTCATTTTGCATTTTGCATTTTGCATTTTCATTTCTATTTATTATTATTAGTCTCTTTATTTTATTTCTAGGCATATTTATTTTATTTATTTATTTACCTATTTTCCTTTTTTATTACCTTTTTATTTCTTTTTTTCCCTTACGGTATATGATTTTATTTTCTTGATTTTATTTAGTTGCACCATTTTTTATCTAACCCATTTTTTGACTTCTTAAGGGGTATGTTTTTAAATCTATCAGAGGTAAGTAGGTAAGATCTAAATTTTACCTTTTAATTTAACTTGCAATTTTCTTAATCAAAGACAACTGGAAATTACATAGTACCGAAAGGACAGTTCAAGGGTGCTAATCCTTCCTTGACTGTAACCGATTCTCGAATCTGACACATCTTTGGTAAGACGCAGATCAGGTAAGAAATAAGGTATCTGATCAACCCATTTGTTTTAAAATAAATGATCGGTGGGGACTCCTAATCCATTTATTTAAGTCGAAGCCCAATTCAGGGCCTAACCGAAAGACGAATCCGACAGCTTGGCGACTCCACTGGGGACAGGTAAGTGAGTCAGGCTAAGGTAATTTCCAGTTGTCTTTTTTTTAAGGAAAATGATAAGTTTAAATTGTAAGGTAACATTTCGATCAGTTTTACTTACTTTTGATTATATTTTTGAGTAAATAGTTGTACTAATCGTTTTCTAATGATTTCAACCATCAAAGTTCATTTTTCACCTAAAGCTCTAAACCCAAGCTCCAAACCCAATTTTTAAGTGGGGGTGAAAGCGACGCATTCGTGTGAATTTATTTACCGCATATGCCTAGCAAGTAGCCTTCGAGATTCATATACCTTATGTCTTCGTGTGAATTTATTCTCCACATAGACATAAGGAAATGTGTCCTCTCGAGTTTAACTTAGTTCACACAAGCCTGTGATGGGTTTAGGACTAAGGGTCTGGTAAGCCCAAGGGGCACCGGCAAGGAGAACTCGGGTACCGTTTTTTAGAACCTAAATTGGGAGACTATGGAGAATTAGAGCCTACCCCGAAACCACATTCCAAAACCTAGGATATTTTTACCCTAACCATGTTTCTTTTTTGTTTTTTTCCTTTCGTCATGGGGGCGTTGTGGGGGTGCTAATCCTTCCCCACACGTAACCGACTCCCGAACTCATTTTTTGGTAACACATACCTTAATTTGTTGTTTTAATTAAGATTAATTTTTATTTAAAATAACAAATATTTTTAGGTGCCCAATCACACCCTAATCAAAGATTGGTGGCGACTCTTTGAACCATATTTTTTCAATCGTAAAGGAAATTTAGAATTTTTCGAAACGAGAGGTTTTTAAATTGCATTTGTTTTTAAATTAAAAGAGGTAAATTAAAAATTAATGTGTTTTTTTTAAATCTCACTTTTTCACATTTTGAAAAAAAATCGTTTCGACAGCTTGGCGACTCCGCTGGGGATCTTTTTTTTAGAGAGTCAAGCCGATAGTCGATTAATTAATTGTCTTTGCAATTGAAAATTACAAATTCATTTTAATTTGATTTTTGATCCATTGTTTGGTTTATAATAATTTTTGTTTGTTTGTATTTTGATTTCTTTAATTTAATTCGATTAACAATTAAATAGTTGTACTAATCTGGTTGCTAATGGTTTCAGAATAATTGTTTGTTTTAGGAATTGATTTTGAGTGTTTTTATTGATTGTTTTTTCGCTTTTCCTCACACACTGCACAGTTGCATTATCATAACATGAGCTAAAACCCCGCTCCGTCCTATTTAAGTAGGAGTGAGAGACTATGCCCTCGTGTGGTTTTCACCTCTGCATGGGATAGTGGATCGCTCCTGGAGCTCACGCCTTATGGTCCTCGTGATGGTAATCACCTCCGCATGGACATAAGGAGGTGTGTTCCCTCAAAATTGAACTCGATCCCCTAAAGCCTGTGATGGGCCAGGATTGAGGGTTCGGCAGCCCAAGGGGGCACCGGCAAGGACAATTCGAGAACCTATTGCTTTAGAACCTAACCCGGCATATAGTGAACATAGAGCCTGAACTTAGGTTGAACCAAACCCGAACCTTAAGAATCCCGTGAGGAGGGTACACAAGGAAAAGCTTTTTTGAGTCATTTATTTTCGTTTTTTCGAATAAATGCATGCGAACTAGATATCATGCGGTTAGGTTTATTTTTTATTTTTATTTTTTTTGAACAAGCATGCGAATTAGATATCATGCGGTTAGGATTTCTTTTTGTGGATAACAAAGCCTGGGGGTAGATATCATGTTGGGTAGGATCTGATAAAGCATGATAGGATAGTCAGCATATGTGGGTAGGATTTTTGAACAAATTATTATCCTGAATTAATTGCTTCATGTTTACTAACCGATCTTTTGTTGTTTTTGCCTTGTTTCTTTTCTGTTTTGCATTGCATTGTCCATTACATGGTGTTGATTTGGGGTCGATGTCCATATAGAAGGCCAGTAATATGGAACGAACGGTTCAAAAAGAGGTTGAGGACAATGCAGATGTTCTGAGGTGGTCGGAACAGTCCCAATTGACCAATGGAGACAGCGTGATACCTGGATATGTGTCAGAGTTATTTGGTTATACTCACATCAACGTACGTCAGAATGATCTGAGCGAGCTAAGAGAGATATGGGGAAGATGGGAAGTAGCCGATAAGGAGATGTTTTATCAGTTGTACGGCGATATTCCTTATCTTCTGGATGTTCCTATTGATCAAAATCTGTTTAGGGCATTGGCGCAGTTCTGGAATCCTGCTTATAGCTGTTTCACATTCGGTAGAGTGGATATGAAACCAACAATAGAGGAGTATCAAGCTTTGATCCGTTGTCCGAGGTCCCAGATAGATAGAATATATACCAAGTTGCCAGTCACTCCTTCATTTAAGAAGAAATTACTATTGATGACCGGAATGAGTGAAGATTGGGTAATCAGAAACATTAAGAAGAAGGGAGACAGTGAGTGCATCTCTTGGGCTGCTCTGAAACAAGTAATTGCTCATCATCCTGATAAGAGAAAGAAGCTTGACTTGTTTGCTTTAGGGATTTATGGGCTCGTTATTTTTCCAAAAGTGCTAGGATATGTAGACGTATCAGTTGTTGACCTGTTTGAAAGATTAGACAAGCGCGTGGATCCTGTTCCAGGTATTCTAGCTGAGACGTTCCGGTCTTTGAGTTCTTGTAGGCGCGAGGGAGAATGACGCTTTATAGGATTTGCGCCTTTGCTGCTAGTGTGGATTCTGATCATTTCAAACATGTTGAAAGGGCACCAGGATGAGTAATTTTAGACGGTTTCTCACCTTTGAAGGATTTTCTTTCTAAAGAGTGGCCTGGGGGTTTTACTGAAGAAAAATGGATGGTCATCTTCAAGGATATCAGAGATGGAGATATTTTGTGGCGAGCTTCGTGGAATACCTCTTCGGATATACTTTACTGATGTGGAGAGCGAGATTGGGTTCCTTTGTCAGGTATATGGGGTTCTGTTGGGTATACACCGCTACTAGTTTCCAGACAGTATGGATCGAGGCAGTTCATTCCAGCCACGTGGGATTTGGTAGGATCAGATTTTGCATTCAAAGGAGATCAGTATAAGGGTAAAGTTAAAGGGGTTGCTGAGGCCTGGAAGCAAACTCGTCGCGTGAATTTATTCACCTATGATCTCGAGTTATCTCAAGAGTACGAGCAGTGGAGAAGCGGTCGAGTAAACGACAACATCCAGATAGTGAATCCTGAAAATATTCAGCCGGTGAAGGAACAGTTAAGAGTGGTGCCATCTTCATTAGAGTTAGCAAAGCGTGATTTCGAAGCAGAACGGAGACAATGGAGAATGACTTTACAGAAGCTAGAAGATGAAATGTATCAAAAGGGATTGGAGATTGACACTCAGAAGAGTAGAGCAGATCGAATTGAAAAAGTAGAGAAACAACTTCGGCTAGACTTTGACGATCTTCGGTCAACTTATCAGCGAATGGTAAAAGTTCAGGCAGGTTATAGCTCGAGTAAGTCTGTCGAATTGAGGGAAGAGGTGACGAGCCTCAAAAGAGTAGCCGGAGAGAGTCAAGAAGAGCTTAAGCAAAGCAGGCACCAAGTGAAGATTTTATCGAAAGAAAAGGATTCTTTAGAGCAGCGGTTACAAAAGAGTCAAGCCCAGAATGAAAAGTTGAAGGAGGAAATTTCAAGATAATATCAAGAAAATGCAAGAAGATATGATTAAGAAAATATCAAGAAAATGCAAGAAGATATGATTAATGCCCAAAAGGAGATGTTTGCTAAGTTTGCGGGTATGTTGGAAGAAATAAATCCAGAACATGGGAAAAGCCCTATGCCAGAAGGTGTAACTGAGGACCCACTTCATCATCTAGGGTTAACCCCAGAACAATCTCAGAATGTTCAAGTGACCCCTGTTCATGTCGGGAAGGTGCACATTAATCCAGTCGGTGCTTCTGTTAACGTACAGCCTGGATCTAGTTCGTATCAGGAAGAACATCAATATCATCAAGTTTCGGACTTTGATGAAGAAGCCAAAAAGGATCAAAACAATCTGTTTGAAGAGAAATGGAAGCAGTTAGAAAGAGAGGTCAGAGCCATGAAGGAAGATACCAGTGTCTATGGATTCGATGCAAAGGAGTTAAGTCTAGTTCCTGATCTGGTCTTGCCTCCAAAGTTTAAAGTTCCTGACTTTGAAAAGTTTGATGGTACCAGGTGCCCCTCTGCACATATCACAATGTTTTGTAGGAAGATGACCGGATACATAGGGGATGATCAATTGTTGATACACTGCTTTCAGGAAAGCTTAACTGGCTCGGCAATCCGATGGTATAACCAGCTGAGTAGAGTTAATATTAAATCGTGGAAAGACTTGGCTAAGTCCTTTCTTGAGCAATACAAAAATGTGAAAGATGTTAAGCCCAACAGGATGATGTTGCAAGGAATGGAAAAGAAGTCTAACGAGAGTTTTAGACAATATGCTCAAAGATGGAGAGATGTAGCAGTGCAAGTCCACCCGCCATTATAAGAGGAGGAAACAAATATGCTTTTTGTCAACACCTTAAAGGCTCCTTTTTTCTCGCATCTTATCGGTAATCCTTATCGAAGTTTTGCTGATGTAGTTACGGCGGGAGAAATGATTGAAATGGCTGTTAAGAGTGGGAAGCTCGAGGGAGGAGAGTCTAGTAAGAGGCCACCAACGAGGAAAAAGGAAAACGAAGTCAGTAATGTGAGGCAGTACGATTCTAATAACATTACTGTTTCCCGTCCTCAAGGAGTAGGGTCATCAACACAAAATGACAATAGACAAGGGGCAAGGGACCAGAGGAGAGAGAGGCCTCAATTTGATCCAATTCTGATGACTTATAAGGAATTGTTTCAGATTTTGTATGATCGACATGTGGTTTCGCCTTATCACGTGACACCAATGCAACCTCCTTTTCCCAAATGGTATGATGCTAGTGCTCAGTGTGAGTACCATGCAGGGAACCCTGGGCATTCCATTGAGAATTGTACTGCTTTTAAGAAGGTTGTCCAAGCTTTGAGAACGAGGAATGTCATCAACTTTGGTGACAGTGAGCAGCCAAATATAGCTCAGAAGTCGTTGCCAAGCCATGTAGAGGCAGGAGTTAATACGATTACTGAAGAGAAAGGAAAGAGAATTGTAAGGAATGTTGGTGAGGTGGTATCACCCATGAGTTGGGTGTGGTGCCAGATGGTCAAGGTAGGATTGTTGAAGCCCAGTTTGATGGGTGAACAGTTTAACAGTGGAGAGGTATGTCTGTATCATAACAGTGAAGGACACAATATTCAGCAATATCCTGACTTCCTATATTTGGTACAAGACATGATGGACAGTAAAGAAATTGAGTTCTTTAGAGAGATTGCTGAAGAAGAGGAAGCGGAAGTTTGCGCTTCAAAATGATCGTCTAAAGGGGTATACAATGCCAGTTGTCCCCTAATTATTACTCCCAAAAATCGAGTTGCTGAGAAGGTAGCCCCGAAAGTGGTTATTACACCTCCATCTCCATTCCCATATCGGGATAATAAACAAGTGCCTTGGAGATATGATTGCCAGATGGGAGATGTAACAAAAGAGAATGAGGAAGTAGATGAGGTGGGACGCTTTACTAGAAGCGGTAGGTGTTATTCTCTTAATCCACCTAAAGAGTCTGAGAAGAAGGTTGCAGTTTGATAAAAGGAAAAAGGTTGACGTGCAGATAGAAGAGGATAAGCATGTTATCAATGAACTAGTAACCGAGAGTGAAGCGGTAGAATTTTTGAAGTTTCTGAAACACAGTGAGTACAGTGTTGTGGAACAGTTACACAAGTTGCCAGCCCGTATTTCTGTTTTATCATTACTTTTGAGTTCAGAGGCCCATAGGAATGCTCTGTTAAAGGTTTTGAACCAGACTTTTGTTCCGAAAGAGTTGCCCATTGAAAAGTTGGATCGGTTAGTTTCCAATGTACAAGCTGATAATTTCTTATCTTTTTCTGAGGATGAAATCCCTTCTGGGATGATGGGTAGTCAGAAGGCTTTGCACATTACAGTTAAATGTAAAGGGCATGTGTTGTCCCGGGTTTTGGTTGATAATGGTTCGGCTTTGAATGTGATGCCCTTAGTGACTTTGAAGAAGCTTCCGTTAGATAGTACACTTATGAGAACCTGTCAAAGTGTAGTTCGAGCTTTCGATGGGACTAAAAGAGAAGTGTTGGGCAAGATTGATGTTCCTCTGAATATTGGTCCAGCAACTTATGAAGTGGAATTTCTCGTAATGGACATTATGCCTATGTACAATTGTTTGTTGGGAAGTCCTTGGATTCATCAGGCCGGTGCAGTTCCGTCCACATTGCACCAGAGACTGAAATTTGTGATTGATGGAAGGTTGGTATGTATTCATGCTGAAGAGGACATTATTGCTTCTGTTTCTACTACTGCTCCGTATATTGAAGTTGATGAGCAAGCCGTCGAGTGTTCTTTCAGATCGTTGGAGTTTGTGAAATGCTACGTTTGTGGCCGAAGGCAGGAAGATACCAAAGCCTCGATTGTCAGACTGTACCAAGATGGGGCTCAAATTGACTCTTGGAAGAGGAGCGAAAGTTGGAAAGGGGTTAGGTCGACAGTTGCAAGGACCGGTGAATCCAATATGCCCTGTTACTAAAAGAGATCGATTTGGTTTGGGGTATCAGCCAACTCCGAGGGATAAGTTGAGGGGAATTAAGAAGGGCCAAGAAATCAGAAAAGCCAGATTGGCTGGTGAAGACCTTAGCTGGGAACCCATGATCTTCCCGCCATTGAGTAGCATTTTCATATCTGGGGGACATATGTTTCAAGGGAATTCAAGGAACACTGAGGTGATGGTTGAGGATGCCTTGGGAGATTTAGGCATTAACGTTATAACTGATGATGAATTTGAGGAAATGAGAGTTATGGGCATTTATCCTGCACCACCGGGCTTCGTGTTGAATAATTGGACTGCGGAAGAACTGCCTGTAGTTTTCAAATCTTTTACAGAGTAATGCACTGGAACTTTCTCCCTGTTGTTCATACCCTGAGGCAATAGGTGATTTTATGTAAAGGGTTAAGCTGTTTGTTTTTTCTTGCTTTCAATAAAAGATGTATTATGTTAGTTCCAAATGGCAAACATTTTCCCATGCATTTCATTCATTCATTCATTCTTTGTAATAATATAATGCTATATTTTTATTGTTATAATTATATTATTATAATATTTAATATTATATTATATTTTTATAATATATAATAAATTATTAATAAAATTAATATTATTTATTAATTTCATAAAAATAATACTGTAAAATTATTTAATATTTAAATTATACTCTTAAAATGTAATATTTTTATAATTTTTAATATTTTAATAGTATTATTATTTTATAAGTAATTAATATATATTAATTTTATTTTAATAAATAATTAATATAGTTATATTTTAATAAGATATAATAATTTTAATATTTTTATTTATAAAATTATAAATATAATATTTTAATAATATTGATATAAAATAAGCTATTCTAATATTTTAAAAATATTAATACTATTTTGTTAATAAATCTTTATCCTCGAATACCCTACCCTATCTTGATATAATGCAATTTGCAACATAGGGTCTTTTTGTTTGAATGAATTTAATTTCCTGAAAACACTTTCCCCTTTTTTAGGTGTTTGGTTGGGAAAAAGTAACTACGATCAATGAAAAACCAATTACGGTCAAAGGAAAACAAAGACAGAAACATGGTAAAATAACTTACCGATTATTTTTTGGTAAGTTATTTTCCTAAAAGCTTCTTACATTCTCATGGGTTCTTTGTTCCCCCAAATCTTTTTCCCTATGTCTTCACTGCTCGCTGTCGTTACCCATTCAACAACAACCTTCACCTCTCATCGGTTCTCTTTCCTTCACCGACTCTCTTTCTCTCATTAATGTTTTTATTATCACTCAAGCGTTTTCATCAGAGGTAAGCTTCACAGGTTTCTTTTTTGTTTTTTTTCCTTTTAAAAATGTGTTCTTGAATTTCTTGATCTAAATTTTTGGGATTTCTTAAAACGCAGAAGAATACTCATGAAAGCATTAACAACAGATTGACTCTTGTTATAAAGAGTGGAAAATACACTTTAGGTTGCAAAATTGCTCTTAAATCTCTCAGAAGCTCCAAAGGTATTGTTTCTTTTTCTTTTTAAAATTATGTTTCTTTACGTCAACATTAGTGAAATATTCTATTGTTAATTGTTTTTTGAAACAATCATATGGTTAATTTTGAATATCCATGGTACTGAAGTTAAATGAATTTTCTTTTAATTGTTTTGGTTGAAATAGTGTTTAACTTGGATAAGGGGTTAAGGTTTTTTTTATCTTAATTATAGATTAAATGGGTTTTAAGTGATTATCTTTTCAAAAAAGGAAAAAAATGGAAAAGAGATCCATGCTTGCAAAATCTCGTTCTTGATTGTTTTTTAAGGCTTTGATTGGTTTCTTGATTTTCAATAAAACTGAAGTTTGAATTTTTTAATGGTCATTGATCAACATGAAAATATTTGTTTGAGGTTTTAGTGAATTACATAGATCTTAAGAAATGTTATAAGAGGCAAATTTATAGATCAGAAGAATCAAGTTTTCTCACTTTGTTTGTCATATGTTGAACTCATTTGGATTGGATTCTTTTCCTTTGAATCTACAATCGATAGTTTGGTGACTTGAGGTCCTTTGTTGAGGCTCTTTCGATTAATATGAAGAAAACTCTTTTGGTGAAGCTTCCGAGCATGCAGGACAAGAGATGGGATGGTTTTGACTGGTCTAAGCCTTTTTGTGATCATGGATATGTTGATTGTTGAGTTATTATTTGGTAGAGCAGGCATGCTGTTTTATTTTTACTTGTGCATGTTGTTGTTGAGTCTGTAGGTTGAATTGTGTAGGTGGTTTTATTTGGGAATAAATTTACAAAGTTACCTAAATATTAAGTTGGTCTTGTGTTGATAGTCTCGTGTTTGGTTAATTCCGAATATCATAGTAATATTGTTAGGTGTTTATTCTTGTTCTTGAACGATTTGATCAAAGGTGGATTCTATCTTTTGAATTGTTTACCAGTCCTTTCGGTGATCACATCTCGGCTCTTTGGGAAGTTTTGTTGTCGTAATCATCTTTTGTGGGGTTCTTTTCTTCGAATGTGAGTCTATATATCTATGTTGGAAAGTCTATGGGGGTTGTTTGAAAGTTATGCTTTCTCATAAATCAATGGGAGTCGACGATAGCGAGATTTTGAATTAGTTTCAATGTCTTCAGGTCTAAGGGGTTATGCTTTTGTTTGGTTTAGTTTAGGGTTGTGATATGTTATATTTGTTGCTCATTTGTTTTTTTTTTGTTGAAGTTGTTGTGTTTCTTGTCCCATTGTGTTTTACTCTTTTCATCCCACTAGGATTTGGGAGGTTTTTAACGATCTTATTTCAAGTATTTTACAACATGATTTTTATCATTATATGTGCATTTTAATTTGATTATTTGAGGAGAAAATTCAATTCAAATAACAAAATTCATGTTCTTGTCATCCATTCATATTAATTTGTTTATGCATATAAAAACATACTTCACTCAAACTAATTAGGTTAATTGTACATTCGTGAGTGTATTGTTGTTCTCTTTTCTCATGCTCTCCCTAGTAAGCTTTATACACATACAGAAGACATTTATGTATTGTGTTCGAAGTGCATATATAGACGACTAAGATAGTATGTTGAATTGTGCACATAAAGTGCTTCACATTACAATTACAAGCTGAATGATGATAAAATCTGACTAAGGAGTTCAAACCTAAAATTGTGTATTTATAAAACAATCAACATAAATTATTAATATTATCTACAAATTTAACTTGGTGTACTTATAAAAATAAAACATTTAATTTCAAAATTTTATAAAATACAATTTTATAAAAATAACTTACAAAAATTTTAAAAGGTAAATAACAAGAAAAATATAAAAATGTATATATTTTTACAAAAAAACAAATTTCGTAAATTGTTTTCAGAAAAACTAACCAAACAGTGTAAAACATTTTACAATGCAACATCCAAACAATGTAAAATGTTTTTTGGAAAATGTTTTCCGGAAATGTAATTCATTTTCCAAAATTCATTTTTCGAAAAATTATTTTCAGTGAAACAAACGAACCCTTAATATCAGATCGAATTCCAGTAGCAATCATACAATTGGCTCAACCAACCATAAAAAGTCTACCTCATATGCAACTAATTTTATGTGGCCATGCTTTAACTCAATCAATCGGGAAGTTCTACAGTGCGACACCCTTAATATACGGCTAAAAAAGGACGCTACCGGTTTTGTTATTATTTAAATAACATAACCGGTAAAAAATTACCTAAAACATTATTATTTCTACCTAAAACATCAATGTTTTTTAACATTCCGATAAAGTGCCCAACAATAACAAAACCGGTAGAAATATTAATGTTTTCGGTAATTTTTTTACCGTATTGTTATTATTTAAATAATAAAAAAACCAGTAGCTCAATTTTTTAGCCGTATATTAAGGTTGCCGCACGTGATAATTTCCCCTAATCAACTCCACTCTGTGGGCCTCTAATTACCTTGTCCTTATATTTCTGAAAAGCTTCCTGAAAAGCAGTTTACGGTCTTACACAAGGTTTAAGTAGTTGACTCAAAACATACACGTGTTAAAACTATATAGGTTAGGAACAGGATAATTGGTTTGGCTTGGTCCACTGCTTTCGCTTTATTTTCATATTAAATTTAACAAAAATGAAGGCCATCATTTTGGATATCGATCGTCAGTAATGGAGGAAGCCGTAGTTCTTTACCCATCACCGTCGATCGGCCACCTCATAGCCATGGTGGAGTTAGACAAGCTCCTCCTCACTCATCAATCGTCTCTTTCTGTCCACATCCTTATCGCCACCCCTCCCTACTAGGCTGACTCCACTGCTCCTTACATCACCGCCGTCTCCTCCATTGTTCTTCAATCTTTCTTCACAAGCTCCCCAAAGTCACCCTCCCTTCATCCCCCACCATCACCCACCACGAGTCTCTCACTTTCGAAAACCTTCGCCTTATTAGGAAGAACATATTTGTAACTGTGATACACAGGAAAAGATATCTTCTTCATTGACTTAAGCTTTCTTATATACAAGTTGCACAACTCTCTACTCATAACTACAAGCTAATAGATTATCTAACCTCCTAACTACTCAATACTAGAGCCACTAAGACACTGACACATGTATATCTAATAATAATAGTCAAACATTCCTCCTACTTGTTCCGCTTTCTTGTTTGGACTTAAAACCAGGCACTACACATATCCTACTGCGAAAGTCTTCAAAAGCAACTCTAGGTAATGGTTTGGTGAAACAATCTGCAATCTGATGGGCAGCTAGAACATAGTTAACCTGAAGCTGTCTAGCAGTAACCTTTTCCTTAACAAAATAAACATCAAAATCTATGTGTTTTGACTATGCATGGTAAACAGAATTGGCACTTATTGCCACTGCACCAGTATTATCACACCACACCACTTGTTCTTGAAGCTGCTATAACCCTAGATCAACAAGTAATGCACTCACCCAGGTCACTTCAATAGTAGTATCATCAATACACTTGTACTTCGCTTTCATCGTTAACCTGGACATTGATTTCTTCTTCTTAAAGCTCCATGCAACAAGGAATCAACCAAAAAATACTCCATAACCAGATATGGATCGCCTATCATTAACGTTAGCTTCCTAATCAACATCAACAAAAGCAGAAATTATCAACCCTGAATTAACTGACTGGAACAAGAGATCATAGTCCATAGTTCCAGCCAAATATCACAATATTCTCTTGACTGTAAGCATATGCGTTTCTCGTGGTGCATGCATATACTGTGCCACATTCCCAACACTGTAAGCTAAATATGGTCATGTATGATATACGTAGAGTAGGGAACTAACTATACTTCAACATTCACTAGGATTTACCAATAACTTACCCTCTTCTACCGAAAGCTTAGAAGGCAACACCATTGGTGTGGTGCATGCTGCAGTACCTTTCATTCCAGTATTTTCAAGCAGTTCCAATACAAACTTCTTTTGACTCAGCATAACAGAACCATGTGACCAATGTACTTCAAAAAAAAACTGAGCATACTAAGACCCTTTAACAAAATTCTATTGCTAAGTAGTTGAACAACCTTTTGAATTGCACTCGATGACTATCCAGTGATGACAATATCATTAACATACACCAACACATATATATCTCCATCATCCCTTTTACTGAGAAATAACGAGGGATCAACTCGTGATGCTATAAATCCTATCTGTATTAGATTATCTCAAAGCTTGGTAGGCTAGTTTCGTGGAGCTTGTCGCAGACCATAGAGAGCCTTTTGAAGTTTGCAAACAAGAGGAGTTCCATCATCGGCAATTTGCTCGAATCCTGGTAGTTGCTGCATGAAGAGATCTTCATCGAGATCCCCATTAAATAATGCATTATTAATATCTACATGCCTCAATTCCCAACCATTTGCCACAGCTAAGGCCAATACAACATTAAAAGAAGAAAACTTCATGACCAGACTGATAGTATCAGTGAAATCATATCCAGGCACCTATAAGAAGCCTTTTTCAACCAAGCATACCTTATAACGTTGAATGGAGTCATCATGGTTAGGTTTTGAGCTTAAACAACTATTTTTAGCCTAGTGGAACACGTCCAACTGGTAAATTGACCAATGTCCACGTGTTATTTTTCTGAAGTGCATCATACTCAGCTTGAATAGCCTTCCTCCAACTGGCAGACTGTAATGCTTCCTAAATTGTAGAGGGTATTTCATTTTCAAAGTAACTAGAGTATAGCTTAGGCTTAAACACCCCATATTTGTTGTGTGTCAGTATAGGGTGCCAATTCTGTGACGAATTGTTCAGCAACTTACTACACGCAGCTGTGTCTGCACCTCTACCTGCTTCAAAATGATAGTATATACTATCCATACTATGAGGTATAATTGGACTCACAGAAGAATCTACTGTTATAATAATAGTAACTTCCTCAGCAACAAGTGGTGTATTATCCTGCTGGTCAGGAACCTGTAGCTGTGACTGACAGATAACGTCATCATCCCCTTCACCATGTATACTACCAACTACCCCAGGTGGAGCAACACTACTTGGCCATTTTCTCACATCAGCAACAATGAGAATGTACTGAGAGTGCACCCCTGGTGAATGCTATCGTGAACTAACCACTGTTTTATCTTCAAAAGGAAACACCATCTCATTAAATACAAAATAACAAGATATATAAACTCTACCATCACTCGCGAGACACTGATATCCCTTATGCTAAGAGCTGAAACCAAGGTAAGTGCAAAATTGTGTTTGAAATGATAATTTATGATTTTGAAAGGGTCTCAAATATGGAAAACATTGACACCCGAAGACCTTTAATGAAGCATATTATGGTTTCTTTTGAAACAGTTTCTCGAATGGTGTCATCCTTTCAAGCACCGTTTTGGGTAACCGATTAACAATGTGAACAGTAGTCACCACTGCATAGGACCAGTATCGAATAGACAAGGATGCCTGACGAGCTTTTGAAACATCTGAAATGATACACGAGCTTGTGCTTTAGCTTTGAGGAGATAAATCCATGTATAACGTGTACACGCATCAACAAAGAAATGTAGTAATGAAAACCATTGGATGTAACGTGATGAGGCCCCCACAAATCAGAGAAAACAAGCTCAAAGGAAGTACTGTATTGAGTATTCAATGAAGAAAATGAAAATTTATGCTTTTGCCCATAAAGCAAGCCACACACATTTTATTAACATCTGAATCAAGTTTACATCAATTTTTTTAGCTACTTTATTCATAGCATAACTAGTTGGGTGCCCTAAGTGGCGATGCCATAGTGAAGACTGTGACAAGCCAGCAGATACAAGATGAGCTGCAGCACCACGACCTTCTTCATACTTACAACCAAGTGTAAAGGTATACAACCCTCCATTCTCTTCACTTGAAGAAGTATTTATTTAGAAGACTCATCATGAACATAACACTTCTCAGTATGAAACTCAAGATAGACATTATTATCCCTAGCAAGCTTAGAGACTGAAAGTAAATTCTTGGTTATCCGAGGCACATGTAATAACTCATTTAACAATAAAGTTCTTGAAGAAGAAGCAACAACCGTACTACCAATATTATGAATATCAAGAGAAACTCCATTTACCACAGTAAGTTTACCTGAACCTCTAAACTCAGTTGGATTTGAAACATTGGTTGTATCAGGAGTAATGTGGTGTGTTTCTCCTTAGTCGACTACCTAGTGATCATCAACTTTAGAGACCACATTAGCTTGTGGTTGACTCATTCCTTGATAACATCCTTTACAACACTCTCAACCTATATTAGTAGTTTCAGAAACTGAATAATGAGCATTAGCATACTGACCTTTGTGAGATTGTGTATCAGAAGTGGCACACATAAAATCCTCATCATAGCGATACCAAAAACGATCAACTAGGTGGCCAAGTTTGCCACATAGCTGACATTGAATCCTAGCTCTTTCATGACCTCGACTGCCAGATCTGGTTACCGAGGATGATCGAGAAATCTTGGAATCACGTCGACCATTCTCAATGGAGTCATGATCTTCCTGTCGCTAGTCAACATTAGCACTCATGGGAAGCGAGTCTAACTGTTCATCGAAGCCAGATAACTGAGCTCCAATATCTAAAAGAACTATATAAAGACTATCCAAGGAGAGTGTGTTCTTCATCATGGTAATGACTGCCATGAATGGTTGGTAATCCTTGGGCAATCCTTTCAAGATGCTAGCAATATGACTGACGTGTGAAACTACACTGCCACACGAGGCAAGTGCATCATACACTTCCTTTACTCTGGTAAGGTACACACGCATATTATCATTACATTTCTTAAGCAATTGTAGCTTACAGTGCATGCTCATTACAGTCGTCATAGATCTATTGGCAAAGAGCTGTTACACTGTGTTCCACACCGCAACAGCCGATTCAACACCAACAAACTGAGGAAGAAGATGAGAATTGATGGTGGAAAGAAGCCACGATGCAAGCACACTGTCTTGTGCCATAAAATCCTCAAAGGCATCATTAACACTCACCTCGCCGTTCTCACTAATAACCATCTCTGGCGGTGGCTTCAAGGTACTGGTCAACAACCTTTCGAGACGTTGGCTACAGACAGTCAACAGGATTTGCTATTTTCCATAGCAGAAAATTCGTCTCATCGAGAATGAAGTTAACTTTCTTATGCGAGAAGCCTTTAGACGACTCCATAACCAACTGAGGAAGAAAAATAGTAACGAAATCTAAAGAGAAAACCCAAGATCTTTGGAGAAAGATACCATATTAGGAAGAACGTATTTGTAACTATGATACATAGGAAAATGTATCTTCTTCATTGACTTAAGCTTGCTTATATACAAGTTGCATAGCTAGCCACTCATAACTGCAAGTTAACAGAGTACTGACAGATTAGCTAACCTCCTAATTACTCAATACTATAGCCACTAAGACACTAACACGTGTATCTCTAATAATAATAGTCAAACATGCCGTAACAACCCCAACGTCCTCCGAGGTATGTGTCTTTATCATGGATTTTTCTGCACCGTTGCTTTCCAAGTGGTCGCCAGTCTTAATATCCCTCCTTACATATTCTTTTCTCCAGAGTTGTTTGTCTCTCCTCTTTCCTTTATCTACCGATTCTTCATAAAACTACCACCAAAAGCTTTAAAGAACTCAGCATTCTCCTCAACATCCGTGGCATGCCACCGATACCATCTGCAGATATGCCAAAGCCATTGCTCGATCGAAATGATGGAGTGTATGAGATATTCTTCAATGACTCCACCTACTTGCCCAAGGCAGTTGAGATTATAATCAACAGTTTAGAATCCCTCGAGTTGAGAGCCATGAAAGCAATTGACCATGGACTCTGTGTGCCAGATGGTCCTACACCTCCTTCGTATTGTATCGGACCCTTGATTGCTGACGTTTGATTGGAAAAGTGGAGTTAATTATAATGATGGAGGCATCCCTGATTGCTTGTTATGGCTCGACAAGCAGCCTAATAAAATTGTAGTGTTTTTTTCTGTTTTGGTAGTCTGGGATTGTTCTCGGTTCAACAGTTGAAGGAAATAGCTATGGGTTAAAAAAATGGGCAAAGATTCTTGAGGGTGGTGAGAAACCTACTATCGGATAACCTAAGTGTGGCTATCAAGGAACAGGCGGAACCTGATTTGGAGGCCTTGTTACCCGTGGGGTTCTTGGACAAGACCAAGGACAAGGTAAAGGTGGTGAAGTCATGGCACCGCAGGTGGCGTTGTTGAACCATGGATGGATAGGTGGGTTCGTGACTCACTGCGATTGTAACTCGATGCTAGAATCTGTTTGCATCGGCGTTCCAATGTTGGTGTGACCGCTCTACGCGGAGCAAAGGTTCAACCGAGTGTTGCTGGTATAGGAAATGAAGATATCGTTGCCGATGGTGGAGTCAGAGATGGGGTTCATGGATTCGAGTGAAGTGGAGAAGCGGGTTAGAAAACTGATGGAGTCAGAACAAGGTAAATTGATTAGGAAGCGATCCATAGCAATATAACACGCTGACATGGCTGCTATGAGGGAGAGAGCTCATCTCGCACTAGCTAATCTTTTCGAGTCGTGAAAGGGATAATGGCAGAATTGTGGTAACATTCCAATAAAAAACAAATAACCTATGTATTAGGTTAATTTTGTTTTGATGCAAATTATAATGAATAATTAAATTAACTATATTTTGATGTAATTTTAATAATAGAAGATTATATGGTATTTAAATTTATTTAATAAATAAATATTTATTTTGAAAAATAGTTCTTATTGAATAAGATTTTTTTGGTGATTTAGTAATTTTCTTTATAAATAAAAAATTTGTTAAAAGTTTATTTTAAAGATATATAGTTCTTTTAGTATTTATCTTTATAAATAAAAAAATTATTTTGAAGAAATATAGTTCCCTTTGAGAACTATGTAGGTTTTATGTTATAGGGACCAAGTTTGTAAGATATTGAACGAGTGCTTTGAGATTTTTCGAGTTTTTGTATAAATATCGAATTTTATGATACAGTGATATCATTTATTTGTACTCTTCGTGAACTATACGATTATATTGAATTATTCTTCTTCTTACCAGTAGAGATAATAAAGGTTGAAGAACGAAAATTCCATCTCTTGTGTATGTCTTATTTTACGTTGATTTCGGTTTAATTACTTTTCTTTTTACAAATTCCTAACAAATAACATTATGAGCTTTGGTTTAAGTCTATGAAGTTTTAAAGGAATTTTTTACTGTAAATATTTGTTTGTAATATTAAATATATGTACGAGAAGTTTGTTGTCGCAATGTTTTTCAGTTAAAAGGAAATAATTGTTTGCCTTCAACACAGATTATGTAAAAATTAACGTTGTTGGAAGATTTAGTGACTATGCTTCAATGAGTATGTGACCTAGGTAGAGATTGAAGTTTTTGAAGACTTGAATATCAATTTTTTTTTAATAAAATTTAAGTCAATAGGAAAATTTGTTATATTTTGACCAAATTTATAATAGGTAATTAAATTACGACCAAAATTATAATAGGTAATTCTAATCATTGAACATTATTTGATATTTAAGTTTATTTAATAAATAAATATTTATTTTAGGAAAGAAGTCTTATTGAAGGTGATCGAGTATTTTGGAGAGATAAAAAATTATTTTGTAGAGATGTAATTCATCTTTGCAACGTTTTGAGTTTATGTTGTATAAATAAGGTTTGTAGGGATACTGAAAGAGATTTTTTTTTGGATATTCAAGATTTTGTTTTAGATATTAGATTTTAGAATATATGTGATATCAAGCATTTATACCCTCATTTGCATCCTCAATTCTAAATAAGATTTTATTTTTGATAAATTTTTAATAGTTCTAAGAAACAATTATAAAAATTATATTTTTAAAAAGAGAAAATCGCCTCAGTGACCAAAAATACCTTATAATATACGATTTTAACCAACTTTTTTTGGATTTGCCAAAATGACCAATAAAATCGCAACGCGATATCAAAATCGCAACGCGATTTAGAAAATCGCAACGTTAAAAAGAAAATCGCAACGGTCAAAAGAAAATCGCAACGCGAGCTTCCAAGCTCGCAACGCGAGCTTCCAAGTTCGCAACGC
This sequence comes from Hibiscus syriacus, assembly GCF_006381635.1. Taxonomy (NCBI): domain Eukaryota; kingdom Viridiplantae; phylum Streptophyta; class Magnoliopsida; order Malvales; family Malvaceae; genus Hibiscus; species Hibiscus syriacus. The sequence continues at coordinate 10,421,882 of NW_024063059.1, read as the reverse complement.
GATTTAGAAGAAAATCGCAATGCGATTGATAGAATCGCAATGCGATTTATAGAATCGCAATGCGATTGAGAGAGTCGCAACGCGATCTAGAAGAAAATCGCAATGCGACTGAGAGAATCGCAATGCGACTGAGAGAATCGCAATGCGATTGAGAGAATCGCAACACGATTTAGAAAATCGCAACGTTAAAAAGAAAATCGCAACGGTCAAAAGAATAGTTAAAAAAATTTTGTTTCTTAAGAATTTTCTCTAAAAAGATAGTATCCGCGCGGACGTGTCGAAGACACGTATTACCACGACCACGACCACGACCACGACCACGACCACGACCCGACCCGACCCGAGACGAGACGGCGGCGGCGGCGGCGCACGAGAGTCCCCCTTGTCCTCTTTCACTCAACAAGGAAGTGCAAAATACAAGCCTTAAATATAATTCCCAATAGTGTTTCCAATACTATGTGGGATTGAGCATTACCAACACTTGTTCCCAATATCATTATTCTTCAAAAGTTATCATCCATTACAATATGAATTATTGATAATAAATTAATTCATTTTAATAAGTATTTAAAATTATAACTTGATAAATACATGAAATAATTCTATTATTAAATAAAAAATATATTTTTTATATTAAAATTATTGAGATAGATTTACTATAAAAGTAAAAGATTTTTTTTCACGTACAACCTCTATGTGAATTAGTTTCACAATAAGGTATCGGTTATGCATTGGATTCTTTCGTATTAGATGGTCTTTAATAAGATCATCATCATCATTCTTTTGTTCAACAATACCATATATTAATGAGGTATATTGGTTCATTAACACGACTAATTCATATTGTAATGGATGATAACTTATGAAGAATAATGATATTTGGAACAAGTGTTGGTAATGCTCAATCCCACATAGTATTGGAAATACTATTGGGAATGGTATTTAAGGCTTGTATTTTGCACTTCCTTGTTGAGTGAAAGAGGACAAGGGGGACTCTCGCGCGCCGCCGTCTCGGGTCGGGTCGGGTCGGGTCGGGTCGTGGTCGTGGTCGTGGTCGTGGTAATACGTGTCTTCGACACGTCCGTGCGGATACTATCTTTTTAGAGAAAATTCGTAAGAAACAAAATTTTTTTAACTATTCTTTTGACCGTTGCGATTTTCTAAATCGCGTTGCGATTTTCTAAATCGCGTTGCGATTCTCTCAATCGCGTTGCGATTCTATAAATCGCATTGCGATTCTCTCAGTCGCATTGCGATTCTCTCAGTCGCATTGCGATTTTCTTCTAGATCGCGTTGCGACTCTCTCAATCGCATTGCGATTCTATAAATCGCATTGCGATTCTATCAATCGCATTGCGATTTTCTTCTAAATCGCGTTGCGAACTTGGAAGCTCGCGTTGCGATTTTCTTTTGACCGTTGCGATTTTCTTTTTAACGTTGCGATTTTCTAAATCGCGTTGCGATTTTTATATCGCGTTGCGATTTTATTGGTCATTTTGGCAAATCCAAAAAAAATTGGTTAAAATCGTATATTATAAGGTATTTTTGGTCACTGAGGCGATTTTCTCTTTTAAAAAACATATATAGAAATTCACAATTTATTTTTAAAATTATAAAATATAATTTGAAATTATATAAATTTAAGAATTTATTATTTCATCAAATTGAAATGGCCGTCCAGCTCAGTTGGTAGAGCACAAGGTTCTTAACTTTGAGGTCGTGGGATCGAGTCCCATGGAGGGCATTTCATAATTTGGAGGTCACCTACGGAAGCTGCTCTCAACCTAGTATTGGGGGCATCCTACTATCTTACATCTCCCTTACCCCATTACATATGGGAACAAGGGACAACCATTTTATTAATTCATCAAATTATTTTATAAATAATTTTTTATTTAATTATTATTAAATTTATAATTTTTGAGATATAACAATTTTAATAATGCTAAGTCTATATATATATATATTGCCGTGACCATCCCTTTTATGGGGCCACAACCGGGTAGGTACGCCAAGGCCAACCATGTATAGGGCCTAGTGGCAGGGTAGAATAAGCTTGTCCTCTTTTCAAGCATTTCAATGTTTTAGGTAGGGAGTGGGGGTATGACTTACTGTCCCCTGTTCGAGCATTTCAACGTCTATAGGTAGCATTTATATTATTTTGTTTTCGCATATATATAGGGGGTGGACAGCCGGCAGAGTTTGGGCTGATCCACAGGTAAAGATACTTGTCTTGTGAACACCATCGAGGGCTGCCCCTACGGCCTAATCGATGGTGTGGGTGAGTCTTCTGTAACCCGATGTTTCTTTTATTAATAAAACATTTTTCTCTCGGAGAAGTCCGGGGGTTGAGGTGTGCATCCGCTATGCCTCACGGGATCAGATTATTGGTCGAATGACCATGAGGCTATAAAGATCTAACGCGATGTTTGATCAGATCTACGAGATTAAGGCTGACTTGGTTGGGAAGCGTCCATTTCGAGTGCCGCACGGATTAGCAACCGAACCAACTAGGCTAAGTCCATGACACTTGGTATCAGAGCACAGAGGTGCGTGTTTGTTTACTAAAAGCACGGAGGTGCTCATTTTGTTGAGTAAAGCATGATAGTGCTTGTTACCTGCTTGTTGCACAGCTGTGCACAAGTGCTAAACCTAGCATAGAGGTGCTTGGCCGTAGATCGCAGTACGGAGGTGCTCGATCATTTGTAAAAGCACAGAGGTGCTTGATTTTAGATTGTAGCACAGAGGTGCTCAATCCTTCTAGTGCACAGAGGTTCCAGATTTTAGATTGAAGCACAGAGGTGCTCAGTCATTTTGGCTGCACAGAGGTGTCAGTCCTCTATTGAAGCACAGAGGTGCTCAATCGTCTTAGCTACATAGAGGTGTTAGCTCCCGACTGAAGCACAGAGGTGCTCAGTCATTTTTTTTTAACTGCAGAGAGGTGTCAGTTCTCGATTGAAGCACAGAGGTGCTCAATCACTTTTGGCTACACAGAGGTGTCAGCTCTCGATTGAAGCACAGAGGTGCTCAATCGTTAATTCTAGCACAGAGGTGCTATGGATTCAGCACAGCGGTGCTCTTTTCCTTCCTAATTTAGGGACAATTGTGATTATTTATGTTGCAGGCATAGAGGTGCCAGCGAGTTACATAGAATGGTATGCACACGAAATGACAGAGCAACAAGCTCTCACAGAGGTGTAGAGCAGGAAGTTACTGAGCCGGTTGTACCGAGAATGGTTCGTACATGAAATGGCGGATCGACAAGCTCTCACAGAGGTGTATAGCAGGAAGCTATCGAGCCATTTGTGCAAGAGCCTGGTTCGGTTGATCGACGGAAGCTAGAAGAGATCGAAGCCACGCTAGCGGCCCTTAGAGCTCATATGATATCTGGTGATCGTATGAGGAGAGTCGAGGAGACCCATGAGGATTTGCTCGAGACAGTGACTGATTTGGGCAATGAGGCAAGAGATGCCATAGGCGTCATACAACTTGGGTATGATGAGCTGAAGGCTCAAGTCAGTGTGCTTCAGGCAGCGGTAGCTAGTTTGACCGCAAACCCTATTGAAAGAGTGGGCGTATGAGCCAAGATCCCTGATCCTCAACGCTTTGATGGAGCGAGGGATGCTAAAGAGCTTGAGAATTTCTTATTTGACATAGAGCAGTAGTTTCGAGCTATGCGCACGAAGTCTGAGGAAGATAAGGTTGCAATGGCTTCGATGTATCTAGGTGGTGACGCTAAGTTATGGTGGCGATCCAAGTTCAAAGATGGAGTGTGCTCCATTACGACTTGGGATGCATTAAAGAAGGAGTTGAAGACCTCCTTCCTCCCCGAGAATGTAGATTACAACGCTCGTAAGAAGCTAAGGGAATTATCCCACATTGGGATTATACGGGAGTATGTGAGAGAGTTCTCAACCTTGATGTTGGATATAAAGGATATGTCGGAAAGAGATAAGTTGTTTCATTTCCTTGAAGGGCTCAAGCCATAGGCTAGACTCGAGCTGCAGAGACAGAAGGTTCAAGATTTGACAGTAGCGATAGCTGTTACCGAGTGCCTTAATGATTATAACGATCATCCTGGAAAGCGCAAGACGCCTTCTGGGAGTGGAGCTAACACCCAACATGTTAGTGGGAACAAGTTGGCTCGAGGGGAGAAGACATCGAGTTGGGGAGCAAATAGAAGATTCCTTGGAAGGGACCCAGCTCAAAATAAAGTCCCTACTGGTCCTGGCTCGAGCAATAGAGGAAATAGACCCTCGTTAAGGTGTTTTCTTTGTAATGGACCTCATCGGGTTGCAGAGTGTCCACAACGAAGTGCTTTTAATGCCATGGTTGCAACAACAAAGGACGGAGAACGAGTGAACGCTCCGATGGGAGATACCGAGCCTGAGCCGGCTAGAATGGACTCCATCCGATTCATAACTGCATTACAGTCTCAGTTGAGTAACTTAAGGAAAGAGCCAGAGAGGGGATTGATGTATGTGGACATCTCAGTAAATGGGAAAACCTCTAAAGCTCTAGTCGACACAGGGGCCACATATACGTTTATCTCTCCAGAGGAAGCTGAGAGATGTAAGTTGATTATCACCAAGGAGGTGGGACAAATGAAAGGAGTTAACTCTGTCGCTTCAACGATATGTGGAGGTGTGAAGAGGGTTAGTATCAAGCTTGGGTCTTGGGAAGGAAGTGTAGATTTCACTGTTTCCCACATGGATGATTTTGACGTGGTATTAGGGCTCGATTTTATGATGGCAGCCCAGGTGATTCCTGTCCTGACATCTAGTTGTTTAATGTTCATGGGGGAGCAACCATGTGTGGTACCAGCTACGATTCTCCCTCGTCCTGGGAAGAAGATATTGTCCGCTATCCAATTTAAGAGAGGGGTGAAAAAGGGGGAGCATTCATTCTTAGTCTTTCTAATTTCCAAAGAGGATGACAATCTTGGCACGGTGCCCAAGAATGTTCAAGAAGTGCTGAGAGCTTTGAGGATGTAATGCCAGGTGAATTGCCGAAAGAGTTGCCCCCTAGATGGTTGGTGTACCATGAGATTGAATTAATCCCAGGAGTAAAACATCCTGCGAAGTTCCCATATCGGATGAGTCCTCCGGAGTTGGCAGAGTTGAGGAAACAATTGGATGAGTTACTCCAAGCAGGATTTATTCGACCCTCGAAGTCACCTTTTGGGGCGCCTGTGTTATTCCAAAGAAAACATGATGGGAGTTTGAGATTATGTGTTGATTATAGAGCATTAAACAAAGTGACTGTCAGGAATAAGTATCACATTCCGTTGATTGTCGATTTGTTCGACCAGCTGAGTAATGCTAAGTATTTCATGAAGTTGGATCTCAGGTCGGGATACCATCAAGTGAGAGTGGCCGAAGGGGATGAGCCAAAAACGGCATGTGTAACTCGGTATGGAGCATTTGAATTTCTTGTTATGCCTTTTGGACTAACCAATGCTCCCGCTACTTTCTGTACTTTGATGAACCAGGTGTTTCATGACTATCTCGATAAATTCATAGTCATCTACTTGGACGATATAATGATATTTAGCACTTCTATAGAAGAGCACTTGGAGCATCTTCGGTTGGTGCTGACGAGATTACGGGAAAATCAGTTGTTTGTGAAGAAGGAGAAATGTGCTTTCACCCAAACACAAGTCCAATTTTTGGGCCACATCATTGAACGAGGGCACATTTGTATGGATAAAGAGAAGGTGAAGGCTATCCAAGAGTGGCTGACCCCATAAAATGTTAGTGAGCTTAGATCTTTCCTTGGTTTGGCCAATTATTATAGACGATTCGTAGAAGGTTATTCTCGTAGAGTAAAATTACTCACTGGTTTGCTAAAGAAAGGCTGTGAGTGGGTTTGGTCCAAGGATTGTCAAGAGGCCTTTGACAATTTAAAGAAGGTGGTAATCAGTGAACCAGTGCTTACCTTGCCAGACCTGGAAAAGCCTCTAGAAGTAGAGACAGACGCATCTGACTATGCAATTGGAGGGGTACTCTTACAGGAAAAACATCCTGTGGCGTTTGAGAGTAGGAAGCTAAATGAAACTGAAGCGAGATATACGGCTCCAGAGAAAGAACTTCTCGCAGTAATTCATTGTTTGAGGATTTGGAGGCATTATTTGTTGGGTTCCAAATTTGTGGTAAAGACCGATAACACAACAGTTAGCCACTTCCTGACACAACCGAAACTGACAGCAAAGTAAGCTAGATGGCAAGAGTTTCTGGCCGAGTTTGACTTTAAATTTGAGCATAAGGCGGGGAAAAAGAATCAGGTTGCTGACGCTTTGAGTCGCAGGGCAGATTTGGCAACACTTTGATGTGTGGCCCCTATATCCGCTATTAGAGTGTCCAATGAAATTCGTCAGCTCATTGTGAACTTTTCCAAGCAAGATCCGCAAGTGGTGGTACTTATGGAGATGGTTAAAAAGGGTGTTTCGAAATGGTTTTGGATAGAAAATGGCTTATTGATGACAAAGGGGCCACGAATGTTTGTTCCTCGAGCTGGAAATCTACGACAGAAGCTGTTGAAGGAATGTCATGATACCCCATGGGCCGGGCATCCCGGTTGGAGGCGTACTGTTGCTTTTTTGGGACAAGGGTATTATTGGCCTCAAATATGCCAAGATGTGATGGATTACACCAAGACATGTCTTATCTGTCAACAAGATAAGGTAGATCAACAGAGGACTGTCGGGTTGCTCGAGCCACTACCCGTGCCCGCCCGACCTTGGGAGAGTATCTCCTTGGATTTTATATCACGCTTGCCTCGAGTAGGAGATCTTTGATCAATTTTGGTGGTAGTGGATAGGTTCTCGAAGTACGTCACTTTTATACCAGCATCAAAGTATTGTTCGGCGGAAGAGACTGCTAAGTTGGTGTTCAAACATGTGGTGAAATATTAGGGCATTCCTCAGAGCATAGTCAGTGACCGGGATGGAAGATATATTGGGAAATTTTGGAAGGGATTGTTCCAGTTAGTGGGAACACAACTCAACTTTTTGTCGAGTTACCACCCTCAAACAGATGGACAGACTGAGCGATTTAATGGACTCTTGGAGGAGTACCTGAGGCACTTTATTCAGGCCAATCAGAAGAACTGGCCTCCATTATTGGATGTGGCGCAATTATGTTTTAATTCACAAAAGAGTTCATCTACTAATAAAAGCCCTTTTGAACTGGTGACAGGTCAGCAGCCAAGACTTCCTCATACTGTGGATGAGACCTCTCAAGGTAGATGCCCTCGTGCCTCAAATTTTGTGGGGGAGTGGAAGCAGAATATGGAGATTGCCAAGGCTTACTTGGAGAAAGCAGCGAAGCGTATGAAGAAATGCGCAGATCGTAACAGACGAGACCTACACTTTCAGGTTGGAGATTTGGTGCTAGTCAAGTTGATGCCAGAACAACTTAGGTTTTTGCGCCAGAGGGATCGTCGCTTGGTGCGTAAGTACGAGGGTCCAGTCTCAATAGTAGCAAAGGTGGGGAATGCTTCGTACAAAGTTGACCCTCCTACTTGGATGAGAGTTCACCCTGTCTTCCATGTGAGCAATTTGAAGCCGTTTCACACCGATCCCAATATCGATAATCAGAGTATGTCTGCCAGGGAGTCAATCGGCACACAACCACCCTCACAGCGTCATGTTGATGAGATTCTGGCAGGGAGAACTGTTAGGGTGGGTGGAAAGCAAAGACGGGAGTATCTAGTCAAGTGGGGAGGCTTTGATCAGGAAGAGGACACTTGGGAAAGAGAGTATGATCTCAGGGCATTCAAGCAAAAGATTGAAGAGTTTCAGGCCATGCAGTCGACGACGACGTCGACAAATTAGGTGGGGGAGATTGTCGTGACCATCCCTTTTATATATATATATATATATATATATATATATTTAAGTGTATACTGTTCACTATAGAATTTTTCCTTTTCGTGATCTATACGATTATAACATATTATTATTTTCTTATTCGTAAAGATAAATAAGATTTAAATATATTAAATCTCTCTTACGCATACTTTATTTTACATTGGTTTTACGTAAACTAGTTTTTCATTTTCAAATTCTTAACCCATCAAACTTCATGTTGGAGCATCGAATCATTGATGATATATTTTCTTTGAAGATGGTTAATTCCTTCTATTTTACTTTAGACATAGAACTATAAATGGTCCGGCCTAAGCTTCCAAATTAACAGGATGAAAACCACGGGAGGTCGTTTTTGGCGGACTCGTATTTGATTTTCATCTATAGCTATAGTAAAAGACAATTTTCTTTACTAAGAATACTAATTTATTGGGAAATCTATTATAACAACAACAACAATAATAATAATAATTGATTCGTGTTGCTTTGAATGTATTATTGATAAAAATAGTGACAAATATAAGAATTATTTAAGGTACGGGTTAATTTTGAAATCTAAATTTTTTTATGTTAATTATTTATTTTATTTATGATGTCTAACTTAAAATTTCATTTGTACCTACCATATATAAAAATATTTTGTTATTAATATTTATAAACTCATCTTAAAAAGTATTATACCTTCGAAAGTTATCCTCGGAGGTTGGCTCTTTTCAAACTTCAGAGTCCCCACTAAACATCTATGACCGAGCTTTTAAATCAACCACAATATACGAAAAAAGTCTTTAAACAAGACATTTGATAAATCCACATGACCTATCAAGATAAACAAACCTAATTAATTTGTTAGCCTATGAATAATTATCATAATTCTATATTTGATATTATCAACTAGAGTTATTATAAATATCTTTTCACCACATCTAAATAGGGACTTTTCTTAAATGATATTCTTTTCTTCAAATTCTCGTCCAGATAATTGTTTTTTATTAAAAATTTCAAGTACAAACAACTAAATATATTGTATATTATTTATGTTATAATAGTATTTATTATTATACATTAAATTAATGTGTTGAGTAAAAAATTATGTGTTATAAATGAATTCTTATATATTGTAAATTTGAAAAATAAATCTTATCGAATTGGGCTACCAATACGAAACAAAAACTTAAGTTTAATGATGATTGTTAAAACAAAAATAATTGATTGACCAAAATAAATCTGTATGAATAGTTGAGTGACTACATATGAATTTACCCACATATTTTTTAACTGAGTGATTGAGACAAATGAGATAACGATTTAAATTTTAGGGGATAAAACATCCAAAAAATACTTTAATAAATAACTCGATATAAATAATATAATTTAAGGTACAATGATTCATTTGAGTGTAACATATTAAATCCGTGGGTTCATTCTTCCGTAAGACAAAATATTAGGAGTACATCTATCTCACACGGATAAACCAAATGTAATAGTAATACTATATCTAAACTTCAAAAAGTCATATAATAATTAAAAAACACAAAACCTACAAAGGTATTGAAGTTGTTGGGCCGTTGGTCTCATTGTGTCGGAAAGGATCCTCTGTCCCATAGATTTAAGAGGAGGGATAGACATGAATCAGTTGGTCTGAATCTAAAAATCGACTAAGAAAATATATTATTTATAATTAATTTAAGATTTTAATATTTTTAAATTAAATTTATTTATTTATTTTATATTTATTTATTAATGATTATATATATAATTATATTTAAAATTAAAGTAAAAATTTATTTAATATACCCGAACTCAAGCAAAATTTAAAATCAAAAGATAAATTTATAATTTGAATATTAAATATTTTTCTTATGATTATAATTTGAATAGTAAATTATTTTTAATGATTTCATATATATAATCATTAAACAAATAAATATGAAATTATTTTTATGTTTAAACTTGAACAAGTTATATAACATATGTATTGTTGAGTCAATTGATAGAATGAAATAGCCAAGAGGGGGTGAATTATCAATTAAAAATTTTGTGGAAGCTTTGACAGAAAAATATAAATAATTTGCACAACGATTTAGAGTGGTTCGACTTTCTCAACCAAAGTCTACGTCCACTACCTTAGCTATCCACACTAAAGATTTCCACAAATTCACTAATTTGTCTTTCTTTTGAGGATAAAGAGTAACCTTACAAATCCCTCAAGAATTATACCCCAAATTCTTGAGACACTCTCTCTCAAGGAGAAAATTACAAATTTGCAAACTTATAAGAAACCTCACAAGGAAAGATTGTTTGCAGAATTCAAGAACAAATAAGAACACTCAAGAAATGAATACAAATAAGCACAAGTAGTGTTCTTTGGAAATCAAAATGAATGTGAATGAATGTTGACTTGATTTTGCTCAAACTTGATGTTTAAGGCTTTCTCAATTATTTCTCTCATTTCTTGTTGTTCATCAATGGTTTGAAACCTTGTTTATATACTCCTTAGATCAATTCTAAACGTTGGAGATGTTGTGGGAGTCAATAGAGCTGTTTCTATATGTTTTCCACTCAAAATGGTTGTTGGGAGCGTCTTGGTATTGGTACTCCACTATGGGGTATCGATACTACCTGTTATAAATTTACCTGTTATAAATTTAAATAATTTGATCGTTGGAAACCAACGGTATTGATACCGTCCAAGGAGTATCGATACCAAACAATGGTATCGGCACCATTTTGACATTCTGTTAAAATTTGAAGTCAAAACCAAAGGAGTAGTATCGGTACTACATAGGTAGTATCGGTACTACTATAGTGTATGGTATCGATACTGCTAAGACAATATCAGTACTACCATATTAAAATTGAATTTTTGACTCGATTAAAGTTCGAAACACTTAGTAAAAATTATTTTAAAAATAATTTTAGTGTGAATCTCAATTTTCCATTAAGGAGTAAAATTTAACATTTTAAAACTTTGAGTAATATTTGAAATATAAAAAAATTGAATCGAATATAATCTTAAAATTTATAAAAATTAATTAAAATATTTGTTTGTTATATTGAAATATCAAAATGTTTTCAACAATCTCACCCTCTTTGATATAACAGAACACTTTAGAAATTTTAAGACTTTCTTTTGTTTCCTTTTGAAAAACTCTCTTTGAATAATTACTCCCCCTTACTTTAATATTTCTCCTCCTTTTTGTTAAATCAAAAAGACTCTTATAAAAAAATGGTCAAAAGATATATATATATATATATATATATAGGTGTGAAGATCAAGAAAGCCAAGATAGATTAGTCAACGTCATCAATATTCAATATGTATTTAGGTATGGTCATAACTGTACTATGATGCATAATGATGAATAAATTCAAAATCTAATTAAATTATCATAAAAATTCAATCAAATTCAAAATACCATTCAATTATCCAAAACATAATCAACCAAATCTAAAATATCAAAATGTTTAGACAATGTTCAAGATTCAGAAACAGAAATCAACTTAAGAATTACTAGCAAAGTATGGAGTTCATTCATCCGTAGGAGGGTCGGGATTGGATTGATGTGCTCTAAAGGAAGCAATATCTCTAGTAAGTGCATCGAGCCTCTCATCTACTGCATTGAATCTATTATTCATTTCTTCGTAATGAGCTCGAGTTTCCCGTTGATTTTCTAGCAATTGAGTTCCCATAGCGGTAAGATGGGACTCCATGGATGCGAACCGTAAATCCAATGTCTCCATTAGCATTTGAAAATATGAAGGCATTGCACTACCTTGACTAGGAGGCTTGTTGTCGGGTAGTTGGTTTACAGGATCATCAACATCCCATAAAATGTCGTCAAGTTCAGGAATCGGAGCCGGAGCTGCTCATGAAAAACTAGCACCGGGAGTTTTCTTGGTTTATCGAACCCAGTTTTCATTGTCTTTTTTCCATCCAATTTACGAAGAGAGGTAAAGTATATTTGAGTACTAAGAGGGATGGATATATCGAGGTCTACCTTAAGACCGACTTTAATGAACATGTTACTCAGTAGACAACCGTAGACTAAGGATTCAACTCGTTTAGAGGGTATATTGTTAACGGTTTCTACTAACTCTCCAAGATAATTTGAGGGAGATTTATTCTTTTATTGTTTTGTATATAATGTATCCACCATATGTCTATGCTACAGAAGGATAAGTGTTTTCCTCCAGATGGTCTAAACGACCAAGAAATCATTAAGTACAGAAAACGTTCTTGGTAATCTAGAACAGTAGTACTTTTATTTACTTCATATGGTGAGGGCACAAAATCTATCTCATTATCTATTCCTATATTTTCTAGTCCAAAGGTACGAGCAATAGAATCAGAATCAATAGTAATGCATTCACCTAAGAGATAGGAACAAATACTTCCGGTTGCAGTACGAGATTCATTTTGGACACAAACCAAATTAGAGTAGAAAATGCAAACAAACTGATGGTAGACAACGGGTTTGACTTTAAAGGTGTTGTCGAATTTACAAGCTTTGAGAGTTGGGAGATATTTAAAGTTCATTCGTTCCATAGCCGTTAGAGAGGGAAGTCGCTCATCCCTAATAGAATAAGACTCAAATGATTAACGTACCTAGAGTAGAGATTTCTACGATTAGGTTCGTTAAAGTAAGAGTTTCGAATGGTCATTTCGGATGGATTAGGATTAGGAGGTGGGTTTTGAGGTTTATTGGCATGACTAGAAGATAACCTATGGCATTTGTGAGACATTTTTAGAAAATCAGAATAGTATACCTACAATTAAACAACATATGTATGCAAACAATTAATCCCAAAACTCAATACGAGTCCTCAATTCAAGGTATCCTATAACGAGTTTATAATGGGCAAATTTTGAAAAAATAATTTTGAAAAACTATATTTTATATAAATTTTTTGAAAAACAATATATATATATATGTGTATATATATATATAATCAAAACAAAACATTTATATATATATATATATATATATATATATATATATATATATTTGAAAATTTTGAAATTATGATGTTTTTGAAAAATTAATTGTAGATTATAGTGTAAAACTACAATCTACGAAATGCCCATTCACTAATTTAAACTAAAACTATCTAAATCTAGTCCTATATTCAAAAATCAATAAAACATTATTAAAAAATACCTTGAAAGATGGATTGAGAAGAGATTTTGATGTTAATGATTTTAGCAGGTTCAAGAGTTGAAGAACAATGAAAATCCGACTTGAAGTTGTTGGATTGCGACGATGTGAGAGAGGATTTTGAGAGATGAGAGGAATGATTGAGAGTTTAAAATTTAAGTTTTAGGGAAAAAGATGAAATTTTAGGGATTTATAGACTAAAACCGGTGAGTAGTATTGGTACTCCTCGAGGAGTATCGATACTCCAAAGTATTTTTCGAGTAGCATCGATACCATGGTATCGATACCCATTCAAGTAGTATCGATATTGGATGAACATTATCGATACTTGATAAGAACAATATCGATATAGGCTAGTAGTATCGATACCAAATGCAGAAAATGGTAAAAAATGTATAATTAAACACATAGCATGCAACATTTATCAAGAATAATGGTATTGGAAACTCTAATTCAGAAAAATTAATTATGTTCAATCAATCAAACATAATTTGAACATAATTTTTATTTTCTTGAAAATCATAAACTCCCCCTAACTAATAGCATAGAAGATATTTAAGAAGTCATTTTTGCATGTATTTTTCTTTATTTATAAAAGTTCTAAAATTATTTTAAACACAAAATCAAGGTAGGTTTATTAGACCTAATTCTCTCCTAAGTGTCCAAAATCTTTCTGTATCTAAAGGTTTTGTAAAAATATCCGCTAATTGGTGCAAAATATATATATATTCTATAACTATATCTTCTTTTAAGACATGATCTCTAATAAAATGATGTCTAATTTCAATGTGCTTAGTTCTAGAGTGTTGAATGAGATTTTTAGTGAGACAAAAGCACTAGTATTGTCACACTTGATAGGAATGGTACCTACTTCAATTCCATAGTCCAAAAGTTGTTGTTTCATCCATAAAACTTGTGCACAATAACTACCGACTGAAATGTATTATGTTTCAGTGGTAGATAATGCAAAATTATTTTGTTTCTTTGAAAACCAAGAAATTAACATATTTCCTAAGAATTGACAAGTACCGGAGGTGCTTTTCCTATCTAATTTTCATCCTCCATAATCTGCATCCTAGAAGGCATGCAAGGTAAAATTAGAGTCTCTAGAATACCAAAGTCCTATACTAAGAGTGTCTTTAAGGTATCTAAAGATTCTTTTAACGGCTTGTAAATGAGATTCCTTAGGACATGATTGAAATCTAGCACATAAAGAAACACTAAACATAATGTTCGGTGTACTTGCGGGTAGATAAAGCAAAGAGACAATCATAGACCTATAAAGTTTAACATCTACACATTTACCTTCTTTATCTTTGTCAAGCTTTGTAGATGAGCTCATAAGAGTGGCTTGGGGTTTCATATTTTCCAATTCGAACTTCTTGAGCATATCTTTGATGTACTTTTCTTGATTGATGAAGATGCCATCTTTTCTTTGCTTGATTTGGATCCCCAAGAAAAATAAAAGCTCCCCCCATCATGCTCATCTCAAATTCACCTTGCATTAACTTAGCAAATTCTTGGCAAAGAACATCATTAGTAGAAAAAAAATTATATCATCAACATAAATTTGAATTACTAATAAATCTTTACCTTTTCGTTTTATAAACAATGTAGTGTCAACCTTCCCTTTCGAAAAACCTTTTTCAATTAGAAATTTGTCAATCATTCATACCAAGCTCTAGGAGCTTGTTTTAAACCATATAAAACTTTTGTCAATTTGAAAACATGATTAGGAAATTTTGAATCCTCAAAACCATAAGGATATTCCACATACACTTCTTATTTTATAAAATCATTTAAAAATGCACTTTTAACATCCATTTGGTATAATTTAAATTCATGAAAACATGCAAATGCTAACATCATTCTAATTGCTTTCATTCTAGCTACGGGAGTATATATTTCATCAAAATCTATTCCCTCTTCATGAGTATACCCTTGAGCAACAAGTCTAGCCTTGTTTCTCACTATGTTACCACTTTCATCTAGTTTATTCCAAAATACCCATCTAGTACCAATAGTAGATTTATTTTTTGGCATTTTAACTAATGTCCATACTTGACTTCTCTCAAATTGATTTAACTCATCTTGCATAGCCATAATCCAATTTTCATCATTTAATGCTTCTTTAACATTATTAGGCTCTATGCATGAAATAAATGAAACATAACTACAAATATCTCTAAGAGAAGATCTAGTAGTTGCCCCTTTGGATGGATCACCTAAAATCTCACAATCCTTGACATAGTTGTACTCTCTTGGGTTTGTAATTTTCCTTTCTTTTATAATTAGATTCTCGAAGACATCTTAAGTTTCCTCATCCTTCACTTCTTCTTTTGATGATGATTCTTCTATGTCATTTGAATTTAATATACCTACGTCATCATTAACACAAGAATCCTTTTTATGAAAGGGATTATCATCGAAAACAACATGGATACACTCTTCTACTACTAAAATTCTTTTATTAAACACACAATATGCTTTAGAATTTATGGAATAACCAAAAAAATTCCTTCATCACTTTTAGCATCAAATTTGCCAAGATTGTCTTTTCTGTTGTTTAAAACAGAACACTTGCATCCAAAAGGATGAAGATAACTAATGTTAGGATTTTTATTTTTGAAAATTTCATATAGAGTTTTCTTCAAAATAGGCCTAATCATTACTTGATTAATCACATAACAAGCAATATTTGTGGCTTCTGCCCAAAAATATTTTGGTAAATTGTTTTCACAAAGCATGTTTCTAGCCATTTCCTCTAAAGTTCTATTTTTCCTCTCAACAAATCCATTTTGTTGAGGGGTTCTAGGTGCTAAACAATTATGGCTAATTCCATTTGAATTACAAAAATCACTAAATCCAAGATTGTCAAATTCAGTTCCATGACCACTCCTACACTTGAAATAGAGTAACTTTTTTCATTTTGGATTACTTTTGAAAAAGTGATAAAATTTTCTAAGGCTTCATCTTTAGTACTTAAGAAAAGAACCCAAGTAAACCTAGAATAATCATCTACCAATACAAAAACATATTGTTTTCCACCCAAGCTAGTAGTTCTATTTAGCCCAAAAATATCTATATAGATCAGTTGTAATACTCTACTAGATGATACATCATTAATAGGTTTAAAGGAAGTTCTTTTGTGTTTTTCTTTTGCACATGCATCACAAATTGTATCATGATTAAATTTCAATTTTGGCAAACCTCTTACTAAATTGCCTTGAACAAGTCTTCGCAAAACACTCATACTAGTATGTCCAATTTTCCTATGCAATAACCAACAATCATGCTCATCTTTGGCTACTAAACATAAATTAGTCATGTTGATGTTATCTAAATTCACCATGTATATGTTCCCTATTCTATGACCAATAAGCATAATCCTATTAAATGCAATGTCAACAATTTTACACCCATTTGATTCAAATAAGACATTGTGTCCTTTATCACATAATTGAACAGTACTCAAAAGATTATGCTTTAACCCATTAACATACAAAACATTTTCAATTAGTATGGAAGAGGTATTACTAATAGTACCTATACCTTCTATGTGACCTTTTGAGTTGTCACCAAAGGTTACTACTCCTCCATTTTTGTCTTTAAGTTCGTCGGTTATATGTCTTGAGCATCCACTATCAAGGTACCATGAATTTGAGTTTGTGTTTTGTGCCTTGTAGCAATGCTCATTTACCTACAAACATAGATTAAATTTTGGTTTTTGGTACCCATATTCTTTTGGGTCCATATTCATTAGTCCCCAATAGCTTAGTCCCTTTAGGTACCCATTTACTTAAGATATCATTATCTTTAGTAGTAATGAGTCCTTTAGGGACCCATATACTTTTAATAATCTCACCACTTTAGGTTCTTTGGGGACCTCTATGATTGTAAGATTTAAAGTTCTTTCTAACATAGTTGGAATTTAAATTTTGTCCTTTTCAAAATGGTTTATTCCAACTCTATTGAAAGAAGCTTTAAGACCATCAAGTTTCTTTTGATGCTCATCATTAACTTTTGAAAGTAAGTTATGAAAATCAAAATTTTTCTTTTCAAACTCTTCTAGTTTGATTTGCATATTTTTGAACTTACTTTCAAGTTCACTGTTGGTCTTAGATAAGAGATCAATTTCATTTTTCAGCTTTGAAATATTTTTCTTGTATTTTGAATATAAGATCTTATACTCCGAGGCCAACTCATAATATGCCTCTTGTAACCCATTAAAAGAATAATCATCTAACATGGATGAGTTATAGGTTACCTGAGATTCCTCCTCGATGGCCATTAAACACAAGTTAGCTACTTCTTGTTCCTGTTCATTGGATGATTCATCATCACTCCAAGTAGCCACGTGTGCTTGATATTTCTTCTTGAAAAGACCCATGTTCTTCAATTATGGTCAATCAAATTTAATATGCCTAGGTTTTTTGTATTCATAATAGATTATGGGGTCCTTCTCCTTGGACTCATTTTTGTAGCCTTCATTTCTTTGGAATCTTCTTCCTTTATTTGACTTCATTAATCTTTTGCGTCTTTTGGAAAACATTGCCATTTCTTCATCCTCATTGTCATCATCAGAGTCACTCTCATCTTTGGTGGATTTGAGAGCAACACCGATATTTTTCTTCTTCTCTATTTCATTCTTAGCATCGTCTTTCTTCTCTTGATCTTCCTCTTCTTTAACCATCATTTCATGAGTATGAAGAGAACCAATTACTCATTGAGAGTTAGAGACTTTAGGTCTTTAGCTTTGATAATTGCCATCTTCTTTAGTTGTCAAGATTTTGGAAGAGAATATATCATCTTCCTCACAAGTTTCTCATTAGGGATTATTTCTCCAAATCCCTTGAGACCATTGACCATTACAGAAAATCTATCCGTCATAGCTTTGATGTCTTCATCTGGTTTCATCTTGAAATTTTTCATAACTATGATTAAGAAGACTTATCTTGGTTTCTCTTACCTTATCAGTTCTTTCATGCGTGACTTGAAGTTTATCCCATATCTTCTTAGCATTTGAACACAATGATAGTCTTCCATATTCATCTGGTCCAAGTGCACATAATAGAATGTGTATTGTCTTTGAATTGAGATGGAACCGTCTCTTCTCTTCATCACTCCACATCTCTATGTCTTGGGTTGGAGTAGAGTAACCTTTCATCATTATGCTCCATGCTCCCAAATTACTAGATTGAATGAAGAACTTCATCCTATTCTTCCAATAGGCCTAGTTGCTCCACTGAAGTATTAAGGCTTGTTGATGGGTTGAGAATCAAGAACGAACTCAAAATTTAATGTAGAGGCCATAAATGACTTTGATAACGATTGAACTCTTTAAGGATCTTCTCAAGAGGTGGTAAAACCTTCAAATGACTCTAGCTCTGATATTGAGTCAATCAATATCATGAAATAGCCAATAGGGGGTAAATTGGCAATTAAAATTTTGTTGAAGCTTTGACAGAAAAATAGAAATAATTTGCACAGCGATTTAGAGTGGTTCAACTTTCTCAACCAAAGTTTACGTCCACTACTTTAGCTATCCACACTAATGATTTCCACAAATTCACTAATTTGTCTTTCTTTTGAGGATAAAGAGTAACCTTACAAATCACTCAAGAATTATACCCCAAATTCTTGAGAAACTCTCTCTCAAAGAGAAAATTACAAATTTGCAAACTTATAAGAAACCTCATAAGAAAAGATTGATTGTACAATTCAAGAAAAAATAAGAACACTCAAGAAATGAATACAAATAAGCACAAGTAGTGTTCTTTGGAAAGCAAAATGAATGTGAATGAATGTTGACTTGATTTTGCTCAAACTTGATGTTTAAGGCTTTATCAATTCTTTCTCTCCTTCTTGTTATTCATTAATGGCTTGAAACCTTGTTTATATACTCCTCAGATCAATTATAAATGTTGGAGATATTGTGGGAGTCGATAGAGTCATTTGGATATGTTTTTTACTCAAAATGGTTGTTGGGAGCGTCTTGGTATCGGTACTCCACTAACGGGTATCGATACTACCTGTTATAAATTCAAATAATTTGACTGTTGGAAACCAACGATATCGATATCGTCCAAGGTGTATCAATACTACTCTATAGTAGTATCGATACCAGAAAATGGTATCGGTACCATTTTGGCATTCTGTTAAAATTTGAAGTCAAAACCAAAGGTGTAGTATTGGTACTACATAGGTAGTATCGATACTACTATAGTGTATGGTATCGATACTGTCTTAGCAATATCGGTACTACCATATTAAAATTGCTTTTTTGACTCGATTAAAGTTTGAAACACTTAGTGTGAATCTCAATTTTCCATTAAGTAAGGAGTAAAATTTGACATTTTAAAACTTTGAGTAATATTTGTAATATTCAAAAAATTGAATCGAATATAATTTTAAAATTTATAAAAATTAATTAACATATTTATTTGTTATATCGAAATATCAAAATTTTTTCAACATGTATTATCTCAATAACAAGCGTGAGAATTAGCTCAAGTTTTAAGGCATGAACAAGTTACCCTTGGGAGTTGGGACCCAAGTTGGATTCCCTTGGGTGTCAAAACTCATATTCATTTACTTTCACTTCAATTCAAAATGTGACACATGTCGCTTTTTGATTAAATTAAAAATTTATTAAATTAATTAAATTAAAATTAAAAAACCCTATGTCACAATTTGATTGGAGAAATAAATTTATTAAATTAAATTAAAATTAAGACCTAATTAAGAATTAAAGTTAATCTTGGTGATCAAATTGATTAATTCTAAAATCTAGGGGATTTAATCTATAAATTTAATACATGACTAGAATAAAATATTTTAAAATTAATGATTAAATTAAGACATTAGACAAATTAAAAACAAAATCAATATCAAATTGTATTAAATGAAAATCCAAGGAAACAGATCATATACAAGCAGTGACACAAATGGAAGAAAACAAAGTAGGGTTACAGCGCTGTGAATATGTAACTTTATAAGGACATGCACCCTAATTATATCAATTTTATTAACTATTGCGTAAATATTTCTGATACATATTAACAACAAGTGGCTATATTGAAACCATTTAAAAAGTTTAGTAGTCATATTGATGTAAATTTGAAAATGGTGGTCATTCTGAGAACAAGCTCATAGTTGGGTGGCCATTTATGCAGTTTACCCTACTTTTTAAAAGTGTTTTTTACAATGTAACGTCGGTATAGATTTATTAAATTAAATGGCCAAAAGAAATGATACAAAACCAAACAAAGTCCAAATAAAAGCAGCAATCAAAATGGCATCTTGTTGTTCAACAAAGAGACTAAATTAAATATTTTGAAAATTTTAGAAGTCTAAACTATAATTTTTCAGTTTTTTTGGGGGGGGCTGGCCGTCACTGGCCTCCATTGTATTCCGCCACTACTGCATGCTTTGAGATGAAACAACAATGATAAGTAGAGCATGAGAAGATGAAAAAGAAATATTTGAGCCTAATGTAATACCTAATTTTTGTCCAGTCTACCTTTTTCTCAAGGCCCAAAACATTTTATTGAAGTCGATTTTGAAGTTTGGGACATTAACTGACTTGCAATAGATTTTCAAGCAAGATCCAAATATTTTCAGGACATGATGTCTTCTTGAGATAGAATCAACTTTCAGTTAGCTTTCCCACTCATCTTAAAATACCTCAATCGGACATAGAAAACTCAAAATATGCTCATTTTAGTGAAGACAATACGTGAAGAAAATTAGATACTGATCCAATACGAGAATTTTAATTTATTCTGAATTTTCAATTATTTTATTGATTATTTTAGAATAAATTCATCTTTACACTTTCCATTATTTATTTAGGACAATTTAGGATATTTTTATTATGTTAATATTATTTTTCTTAATTAGTGTATCTAACATTAATGAAAAGATTCTTAGTTTTTTTGCTTTTAGGGTTTTAGGGTTTTTGAGAACCAATAAATATGCACGCTTATTTTGTAATGGACGGAGATTGTAACTTGAAAGATACGAGAAATAAAAGAAAACCTTTGACTAATGGTAATTCCTTCGCTTTATTTTTGTTCTTGTCACGTTCTTCAATTTCGTCTTGTTTTTAGTTTCTTTTTCTTTTTTTTTTAAATTTTTTTAGGAAAGGAAATCGAGGAACAAGAAAAAAAAAGAGATTTTAAACTAATCTTCATGGATTTAGCATTCTTTGAGGGTTCTTAATGAAAACCGATAATTTTTTTATTTTTAAATTTTTTATCTTTTATCTTTTATTTTTGTTGTTTTGATCGATCACGACTTTGATTTTACTTAAAAACTCCGTTAGATTAGAAAAGACCAAGGAACAAGGAACAAAGACTTTAAATAATATTCATAGATTTAGCATTCATTGAGGTTTTTCGATGAAAATCATCCATTTAACCACCGAGGTAGCTTGATTCGTGCAAAAAATTATCATTTTGATATATACAAATTTAAGATTAAGTGTATAAATGATCATATAATTATGTTATATTAATATTTTTATCATTAAGTTTTTAAAAATTATAATATTTTTATTATAAAATAGATATTATATCATAAATTATCATTTATAATCTAACGTTAAGACAATTTAACAAGACCAGAGAGAGATTTTGGGTGAATGAGTTGTAACACTCTAATTCAATCCGATCCAAAAATCATTGGATCATGTGTCACACAAGACCACCGAAGTGGCTAACCCAAAATTTTTCTTTTTAAATCAATTGTAAAACACCATGAAAAGAAATTCATCCAAGATAAATAAAACATAATTGTTCAGTTTACAAATATGGGGAACTCCCAATACTTAAAATAACAAAATACTGAGTTTAATACAAAATAGAGTTACATTGAATAATAATTTGTACTATGAAGTCTTTGCTTAGCTGGAATTGTTGGCGACGATAATACTCATCGGATGGTCTCCTAAAAACATGCACATAAAAACATATTCCGAATGTTAAGCTTACAAGCTCAGTGGCTCACTAATAATTGTAATATACTACATGCATTCACTAAATGTGTATGCTAGAGGCATAGGTATGAAGACCTGGAAATGTTGATCTGACATGCTGACAAAGGCATCATGCTGCGGTTGAGGGTTCTGCATCTCGGAGCTTACACACCCCTAGCCTTTCTAAAATACCATTGGGTATTTGGGTGAGATCCGAATATGCATCGGAAACGTACACCTGACCAACTTGCTTTGTCGAGTCTTAGGGCATTTGCGCCTAATTAGTGACTAAAGTGCCTTGGCACTAACTGGGATATCCAACTATACAATGGTAACTGCTAGAGTAACTCGGGTGTCCTGACTGTGTCCCGAGTGTAAAACAAGGCTAGTTTTTTATCATCCTAGTTATTGTTGTTTCTAACTGTTCTGACCTTATTACTATTCTCACTTGTAGTTTTATTTCATGGTATTCTAGTGCTATTGGGTCCCTCAATTATATCCCTTAAAAACCCTTGGGTTTCTTAGCCAAAATTGTTCATGGCTACCGATACTAAGCACCGTAGTATCGATACTGGCCTTTGGATATCGATACTAACCTCTAGGTATCAATAATCCTGACTTATTAAAGGTTGATAACAACGGGTTTGTATCGATACTCCTTAAGAATTGATACTTTTGGCATGTGATATCGATACTTTCATGAGTATCGATATCGAATTTGGATTCGATTTTTTGAAAAATACCTAAGTATCAATACTCCTATTGGGAGTATTGGTAGTCTACCCTTGGTATTGATACTCCTATGAGTATCAATATGAATTTGGCTACTGATGTCTGCTAAGTGAAATCGGTATCGGTACTACCATGCGAGTATCAATATCTCACATATAGTATCGATACTTCTATGCCTAAAATCCCATTTGTTTTTAACACTTGAAGAACAATACCATTATTATTCTTCTAGTACCGATACTTGTGCCACAAAATACACTAGTTTGGGCACAAAAATGCCTCTCCAACACTCTTAAACACCTTAGTGGTCCCCAAACATTGTTAAAGAGTTATGGATAAATATAGGGGTCATAAAGAGTCCATAAACATGTTGGAAAACACTAATTTATGAATCCTACCATGAAAATGATAGAGTATACCAAAATACCAATCATATGATGATTGTAATAATACATTTATTTGCCGATTTTATTAAATAAAGGCATTGCAACTATTATTTTTAGTTATATGTATTTGTTTAACACAAACTGAAAATTAATAAAGTCCATATAATAAAATTATTAAAAGATCCATAGTAAAGTATTATTATGGGCATGGACAATAATAATACGCTTAAGACTAACATGTTATATATTGATTGATGACAAGGAGTTATCATTGACATAGAGATGTCAGAATTGATACATGATTATATTGTTAGATAATAATGTATTGGATTGACCCATCATGAGCATATTTCTTGGATTATTATGTAACAGTTATAACATTGCTCATGGTGATGACTATATGTATGATCTTCAGACTTGAGATCAATGTTATCCCAACATATATTGTTGTATGCTTTTATACATTTAAACATGCTCCGTAACTAGTTGCACTATAAAGATTGTTATTGAATATATCTCAATATATGTAGTGGGGTGTGTATGATTATATAGGATTTATCCTTCCAACATAATAAGAAATATATCACAGGCCACTTGATTGAGTGCGACTAGAAATGGATGGACATGCTCGAATAAGTTGATATGTGATATCACAAATTATGCGTTAATTATAGTCTACACTAGATATCAAGAAACAATAGATGGGCTATACAAGTGTGACTATTCTAAGACTTATGCCTATTCTAGATATAAAGAACAAAAGGATGTAATACATAAAAGAGTTAATCACGAAGATGATATGTCGAATCATAATTTCTTGTAACTTAGGTGACAATGATATATTGCTAGATGTCACTCATTGTATGTAATATTAGAATTGTTCTAATAATTACTTCTAACTTTTCAAGAAGCTACACGGTCACACCCTAGTATTGAAATGAGCAAAGATGTACAATTTGTTGTATGTCACTAAAACATATTTAGAGTTAATATATGTATGTTTGTTATACAAATGATTTTAACTATCCCGAATATAGTAAGTAAACATTAAAAGAATATAATTTTGATTACAACTCTTTTAATTTATATTTAATTTGGAATAATTAAATAAGATTTTAAACAAACATCAAAGATTGTAATTCAGATTATAAGTATTTAATGTATAATTAATTTGAATTAATTAAATAAGAAATTTATTAATTCGAAATAAATTAAAACCCTAAGTGTTAGGGTAACAGATATATTTAAGTGAGGTAAGATCTAGCAGCCTATCACTTCAGTTGGTTTTCTCAAAACTGATTTTGGGAAAAGAAAATTTTGCTCTCAATTGGGTGAACTAATAGAGGCCAAGACGTGTTTTCGTGGAGGCTTACGATTCGAACTGTTCGTGATCACCACTTCTCGCTGTTGTCTTTGTTGTTTTTCAAGGAACCCATTGTAAGTATTAGCATTGTTTCCTCTCAATTTTGATTTTACGTACTTGGATCACTGGTAAGACTATCGAACTTTGTTTCTGCTTCACTGTTGGGTGCACAGATGGTCCCAACAGTGGTGTCAGAGCCACTTGAACGATCTAAATTCGGGTTAAATTCTTGGTTGATGCGATATGTATGAGATGCATGTTCTAGTTTTATCGTTTTGACAAATATACATGATATCATTGTTCGAATTGATAACCGCAACGATTACTATGTTAATTTGTTAATCTATTTTTCAATCTATTTATTGCTACAAGGATTTTACGAAATCCATATGTCAATTATTGACATGATGATCCATGGGAGTGTGATAGCAGATCGCGTTTGGTAGTGGAACAATGGTTGTTCCGATGCAGAAAACCTTCGAGATTGAAAATCCCAAAAGCATGATTATGTTGATAAGTGTTATCAAATCATGATGTTTTTCTATATAAACGAAAATAATGTTTTTCAAAAAAATCCCACCGGCTGTACCGCGATGGCCGATGAGCACTAGGGGCTTCACCTCTTGACCTTCATCAGTAGTTCAAATTGAAGGCCCATATTAATATTTTTAACAAAAGTGTAACGTGTATATATATATATATGATATGTTTATTTTTCACGGTGTTTGACATGCATGGTTATAGCCCATGTTCAATTTTCAATGGTTTAATTTTAAATACGGTCTGCGAGCCATGCCTTTCTATATTTCAGTTGTATTTCTCTTCTCATCTTACTCCCTCATATGTAAAATGAGTTTCTTTTAAAATTGTAATCCTATGAAGATTCACAAGGAATAGAAGAATGTCGAGATGATACCTAGAGAGTAGTCTTAGGCTTTAGGGTTTTTTGGTTCTCCCATTGTCTTGGGATGGACCACCTTAGTCATTGTTTTTGGGCTATAACCATTACATCTTATTTATTTCTATATTTATTATGTATGCAATGCATCAAATGATAAAATAAGAATTAATATTGATGAGATCAATAAGAGCCTAATATTAAAACGAACAATGATGAGATAATTATGCAAATCCCTCTTTATAATCTAAGTTAACTTAACTGTGCAATATTTACCCTCGTTAAGGCTTCGATCGATATTATGTGGGCTTTGGAAAAGTATTAACTCATAAATCTATCTTAGTTAAATGCGAAGAATAAGCAAGTGATATTCACCGGTTGAGATATTGGTAATAACTTAGCTATGTTATTTTAATAGGATTAGAAACCCATAGGTTAAATATTTGGATAAGTCATGAGATGACTTGAACAAGAGTTGTTCACCAAAAAGGAGGATTTACATGAGATTTAACTAGTAAACTGTTACTTACCTAAATAATCACTATCCTAAAAGAAAAGCCAAAGCTGATTTAGGAAATTGATGTATTATGGATCCTCACCCAATAGAAAAATTTTCATTGATTTTTTCTGAAATTAAAACAGAGAGGATTTTTAATTTTTGAATAAAATAGTGGGAGTAATTTGTAAATAAAGACCTTTTATAAATTTTAATTCAGTAAATTTACTTACTTTAACATTTCCATTGTTTTAGATTTAATGGCAAACAACACTTTATCAATTCGATCACTCATTGAGAAGGATAAACTTAATGTCATAAACTTCCTTGATTGGTTTCGTAATTTGAGAATTGTATCAAATAGGAAAGGAAGGAATATGTCATTGAAGAACTTGTTCCTGATGAACCAACAACTAATGCTTCAAGAACTGACAAAGATAAATTCAAGAAACATATGGATTATATGTTAGATGTTGAATGTCTAATGCTTGCCGCCATTACTCCTGAGCTTCAGAAGCAACATGAAAACATGGTTGCTTATAAGATTATTCAAAATATCAAAGAAATATATGAAGGGCAAGTACGCTGAGAGAGATATGAGACCTCTAAAGCTCTATTTCAATGCAAAATGACAGAGGAAACTCTTGTAGGAGCTCATGTCATCAAGATGATGGGCTACATCCAAACGTTGAAAAAGTTGGGATTTCTTCTCAAAGATGAATTGGCTACCGATGTTATCCTGCAATCGTTGCTAGATAACTTTAGCCAATTTGTCCTTAATTTCAACATGAATGAAATTAACAAGACTTTGCCATAGTTACTTGGCATATTACGAACTGCTGAAAGTAACATGAAAAAGGTTGGACCTAAGCCCATTCTAATGGTCCATAAGGACAAAGAAAAGGGAAATAAAAAGGTAGCGGCCAAGTTTAAGGGCAATAGTAAGGCCAAACCGAAAGGGAAAAATGCATTGAAACCCATAGGGGGAGTTAGCAAGGAAGGAAAATGTTTTCATTCTGATAAGACCGGACACTGGAACAGAAACTGTCCTGTTTACCTTGAAGAGGTCAAGAAGGTAAAAGCAAATGGAACGTTTGATTCAGGTATTTATGTTATTAATTTTAATTTGTCAACATCTACTTCTTGGGTATTAGATGCCGGTTGTGGTTCTCATATTTGTACTTCTGTACAGGGACTGCAAAAGAGAAGAAATCTGGTTAAAGGATATGTAGATCTGCGAGTATGAAATGGAGCAAGAGTTGTTGCATTAGCTATAGGGACATATGTTTTATCTTTGCCTAGTGGACTTTTTTTAAATTTAGAGGATTGTTATTTTGTTCCTAGTGTGACTAAGAACAATATTTCTATTTATTGTTTGGACAAGATTGGTTTTGAGATTATTATTAAGAATAATTGTTGTTATTTTTATCTCGATAATATTTTTTATGGTTCGACATAATTGGTTAATGGTCTCTATATTTTGGATCAATAAAACACCATTTATAACATAAATACTAAGATATCAAAAACAAATGACTCGAATCAAACTTATCTTTGGCATTGTCGTTTAGGCCATATAAGTGAGAAACACATATCAAAACTCCATAAAGATGAATTCTTAGATTCATTTGTTTTCGAACAATATGATGTATGCGAATCTTGCTTGTTGGGAAAATGACTAAAGCTCTTTTTAATAGTAAAGGTGAGAAAGCAAGTGATTTATTGGGGTTAATACATAGTGATGTATGTGGACTGATGAATACATAAGCCAGAGGTGGATTCCATTACTTCATTGCTTTCACCGATGACTTCAGTCGATATGTGTATATTTATCTTATGCGCCATAAATCTGAAGCCGTTCAAAAGTATAAGGAATTTAAAAATTAAGTACAAAATCAACTAGGCAAGAGTATTAAGGCACTTCGATCAGATCGAGGTGGAGAATACTTAAGCATAGAGTTTGATGAACTCCTGAAAGAATGTGGGATTGTCTCATAGCTTACACCACCTGATACACCATAGTGGAATGAAGTTTTTGAAAGAAGGAATCGAACACTGTTAGACATGGCTTGATTGATGATGAGCCATAATGATTTTTGACTTCTTTTTGGGGATATGCATTTGAAACAACTGGTTTCACACTAAACCATATTCCATCTAAATCGGTTCAAAAGACACCATATGAGATATGGACTAGGAAACATCCTAGTATGTCTTTTATGAAGATTTAAGGTTGTGAAGCTTATTTAAAACATCAGATGTCTACAAAGCTCGAACCTAAATCTCTTAAGTGTATATTTGTTGGATATCCTAAAGAAACTAAGGGATACTATTTCTTCAACCATAACGAGAACAAAGTGTTTGTTGCTAAAACATAAGTTTTTCTCGAAAGAGAATTTCACTCAAAGAAAGAGGAGGGTAGAAATATTAAACATGGAGAAATTCAAGAACAACAGATTAATGAACCTGAAGTTGAGCATGTTTAACAAGTTGTTGAGGAACATTGAAAAGATTTAGAAACAAAACCACTACGTAGATCCACAAAAGAATGACAAGCACCCGAGAGATTTGGATTTCTCGTTACTACACATGGAGATGTTCTTCTTATGGATCAAGATGAGCCCAGGACTTATCAAGAGGCAGTGTATAGCCCAGACTCAAAGAAATGGATTAAAGACATGAGATCTAAGATGGATTCCATGTCAGTAAACCAAGTATGGACTTTGGTTGAACCACCTTAAGGGGTCAAACCTATAGGGTGTAAATGGGTTTTCAAGAAAAAAATTGACATGGATGGTAATGTACAAACATAAAAGGTGCGATTAGTCTCTAAAGGTTTTTGAAAATTTCATGGTGTAGACTATGAGGAAACATTCTCCCCTGTAGCTATGTTTAAGTCCATCCAGATCTTGCTCGCAATAACTGAATTCCATGATTATGAAATCTGGCACATGGACGTCAAAACCACTTTCCTTAATGGAAAACTTGAAGAGGATGTGTATATGACACAACCAGAAGGTTTTGTCATTCCAAGAAATATTGAAAATATTTGTAAGCTACAGAGGTCTATTTATGGACTAAAGCAAGCTTCTCGAAGCTGGAATCTTCGTTTCAATGATGCAATCAAAGAGTTTGGTTTTATCAGATATGAAGATGAGCCTTGTGTTTATAAGAAGGATAGTGGGAACATTGTTTCTTTCCTAATCTTGTATGTAGATGGCATACTCATCATAGGAAATGATATACCTACTTTATAGTCTGTTAAGACTTGGTTAGGTAGTTATTTTCTATGAAAGATTTGGCTGAGGAAGCGTATATCTTAGGAGTTAAGATCTATAAAGATAGATCAAGATGACTTCTAGGTCTGAGTCAATGAACATATATAGACATAGTGCTGAAAAGGTCATGCATTGAAGAATCCAAGAAATGATTTTTACCTATGAGACATGACATTTCTCTTTCGAAGGAAATGTGTCATTCAACTCCACAAGAAAGAGAGCGGATGAATAAGATTTCATATGCTTCGATTATTTATTCTATCATGTATGCCATGATATGTACTCAACCAAATGTATCGTATGCTTTAAGTTTGATGAGTCGGTATCAAGAAAACTCTGGTGAAAATCACTAGGTTGCGGTTAAAAATTTCCTTAAGTACTTAAGAAGAACAAAGGATAAATTTATTGTCTATGAAGGGGATGAAGAGCTTAGTGTAAAAGGTTATACTAATGCCAGCTTCCAAACTGACAAGGATGACTCACAATCATAATCAGGTTTTGTGTTTTGTCTTAATGGAGGTGTTGTAAGCTAGAAAAGTTCAAAGCAAGACATAATAGCTGGTTCTACAATAGATGATTCTAGAATAGAGGCTGAATACATTGCAACCAGTGAAACAACAAAAGAGGTTATTTGGATTAAGAAGTTCATATTGGAATTAGGGGTTGTTCCTAGCATATCAGATGATGTAAAACTACGTTGTGACAATAATGGAGCCATTGCACAAGCAAAGGAACCCATATCTCATCAACAATCCAAACATATTCTTAGGCTCTTTCATCTCATACGAGAGATCATAGATCGAGGAGATGTGGAAATATGCAGAGTACACACGGATGACAACATTGATGATCCCTTAACAAAGCCTCTTAAACAGCAGAGGCATAATCGTCACACTGAGTCACTCGGTATTAGGTATGTGAGTGATTGGTCTTAGTTCTAGTGGGAGATTGTTAGAGTATGCCTAAAGACCAATCATATAATGATTGTAATAATACATTTATTTGTCGATTTTATTAAATAAAGGCATTGTCACTATTATTTTCAGTTATATGTTTGTGTTTAACATAAACTGAAAGATAATAAAGTCCATATAATAACATTATTAAAAGATCCATAGTCAAGTATTATTATGGGAATGGACAATAATAATACGCTTAAGACTAACATGTTATTGATTGATGAAAAGGAGTTTTCATTGACATAGAGATGTCAAAATTGATACATGATTATATTGTTAGAGAACAATGTATTGGATTGACCCATAATGAGCATATGTCTTGGATTATTATGTAAAAGTCATAACATTGCTCATGGTGATGACTATATGTATGATCCTCAGACGTGAGATCAATGTCATCCCAACATATATTGTTGTATGTTTTGATACAGTTAAACATGCTCCATAACTGGTTACACTATAAAGACTGTTATTGAATATATCTCAATATATGTAGTGGGGTGTGTATGATTATGATAGGATTTGTCATTCCTACATAATAGGAAATATAGCACAAGCCACTTGATTGAGTGAGACTAGAAATGCATGGCCATGCTCGAATAAGTTGATATGTGATATCACAAATTATTCGTTAATTATAGTCTACTCTAGATATCAAGAAACAATAGACGGGCTATACAAGTGTGACTATTCTAAGAGTTGTTCCTATTCTAGATATAAAGAACAAAAGGATGTAATACATAAAAGAGTTAATCATGAAGATGATATGTCGATTCATAATTTCTTGTAACTTAGGTGACAATGATATATTGCTAGATGTCACTCATTGTATGTATTATTAGAATTGTTCTAATAATTACTACTAACGTTACAAGAACCTAGAGGGTCACACCCTAGAATTGAAATGAGCAAAGATGTACAATTTGTTGTATGTTACTAAAATATATCTAGAGTTAATATA
The DNA here is from genome assembly GCF_006381635.1 of Hibiscus syriacus. Lineage (NCBI taxonomy): Eukaryota > Viridiplantae > Streptophyta > Magnoliopsida > Malvales > Malvaceae > Hibiscus > Hibiscus syriacus. Next base: position 10,390,809 of record NW_024063059.1, on the reverse strand, counting down.
TGTATATTTGATATACATATGATTTTAATTATCACAAATATAGTAAGTAACATTAAAAGAATGTAATTTTGATTACAACTCTTTTAATTGATATTTAATTCGGAATAATTAAATAAGATTTTAAATAAACATTAAAGATTGTAATTCAGATTATAAGTCTTTAATGTATATTTAATTTTAATTAATTAAATAAGAAATTTATTAATTTGAAATAAATTAAAACCCTAAGTGTTAGGGTAGCTGATATATTTAAGTGAGGTAAGGTCTAGCAGCCGATCACTTCAGCCATTTTTCTCAAAATCGATTTTGGGAAAAGAAAATTTTGCTCTATATCGGGTGAACTAAGTAGAGGCCAAGACGTGTTTTCATGGAGGCTTATAATTCAAACCGTTTGTGATCACCACTTCTCATTGTTGTCTTTGTTGTTTTTCAAGGAACCCATTGTAAGTATTCGCATCCTTTCCTCCCGATTTTAGTTTTACGTACTTGGATCGCTAGTAAGACCGTCGAGTTTTGTTTTTGTTGCGCTGTGGGGTGCGCCGACGGTCCCAACAGAGCATGCTTCATAACTCATGCAATATACCAAACCACAGTTAATGACCTCCATGTGGTAGAGTTGAGTTAGAAATGAGTTACTATGATTTTCAAAGCTGCTGGAAGGCTCCAAACCTCAATGAAGCACTAGCTTCTCCTTTCCTCTAGCCTTAGAGCTTTTTCTAACTTCTTTCACTAGACAAAAAATCAAGTATATAGATTACTCACATTGCTGGAAAGTTTAGGAATGACTTTAGAAATCTTCTTGGTGCTTGAATCTCTAAAAAACGGCATGGTTTTACCTAGGTTTCTATAACCTCCACTAAAATTATTTATGATGTTCATAACCAAAACTTGAACTTGTAGCATCAAATGAAAACTCTAAATATGTTGGTTTCGATCCTTACCTTTACTGAAGCTAACTAGGATTGCAAGTCCACCAAGTAATGACCTTTATTGGTTTTAAGTTGAGAGAGAAAAAAATGATGCCGGAGGAGAAGAAGAGACAAATAAGAGTTGGGAAAAAGAGTGTGCTTCAATCGTGATATCATATTCTCTTAATGGTTTTCAACTTTTCTTTTAAAAAAGTATAATTTCTATTTTAGTCATTCCCATGCTACTATGAGATTAAAAATGTCCTTTTTGAAATCAATTGGACCCTAAACTAAGCCCAAATCTACTCAACTTGGGTCTAGGCTTCCTAACAGCTAAAGTTTTTATTTTGCGGCCCACTCGGGTTGACCCGAAACTACTAACCTAGGATTTGAGGCGTTACAAACCTCCCCCAAAAAGAAACTTTGTCCTCGAAACTTACCTAGATAGAAGAGGTACGGGTACTGAAGTTGTATGTCCTCATCGATTTCCAAGTGGCTTTCTCAACATTGTGGTTCCTCCACAACACCTTTACTAAAGGAAGCCTCTTTTTCCTTAGCTCCTTTATATCTATTTCTAAGATTCTGATTGACTCCTCCTCGTATGTCATGTTTGGGCTCACCTTAATATGTTCTAGAGATATGACGTGAGATATATTGGAATGGTATCTCCTAAACATGAATACATGAAACATATTGTGGATGTATTCCAACTCTGAAGGTAAGGTTAACCGATAAGCCACTGGTCCAACTCTCTTTAGTACCTCGTAAAGTCCTATGAAGCGCAGGGTAAACTTACCCTTACGACCAAAACGAAACATTTTTTCCACGGGAAAACCTTTAGGAACACATTATCCCCTACTAAGAACTCTATATCCTTATGATTCATATCTACATAAGATCTCTGCCTATCTTAGTCTTCTCTCAACCAACTCCAAATTAACCTAAATTTCTCTTCACTTTCTCTAATCAAGTCTAAAACTACTATCTTACTATCACTGAGCTTTGTCCAACATAGTGGAGTTCTACACTTGCGCCCATACAAGGCCTCATGCGGAGCCATCTGGATGCTTGACTGAAAACTATTTTTATATGCAAACTCCACTAACGGTAGGTGGTCCTCCCAACTACCTGAAATATCTATGATGGTGCACTTTAGTAAGTCCTCTAGGATCTAGATGACATATTTTGACTGAAAATCAATCTAAGGGTGGAATGTGGTACTAAAGTTTAGTTTGGCGCCTAAAGATTTATCAAGGGTTTTCCAGAAATAGGAAGTGAATCGAGAATCTTTGTCAAATATGATAGAAATCCGTACTTCGTACAAGCTCACTATCTCACGGATGTATAACTGAGCTAAACTCTTCAAGCTATAGTACATCCTAACTGGGAGAAAATATGTTGATTTGTTTAAATGGTCAACTATGACCCAAACTACATCATGTATATGTCTGGTCATGGGTAACCTAGTCACGAAGTCCATGGTTACTATGTATCATTTCCTTAAAGAACTTGGTGTTCCGCTTTAACCTGCTAACATCACTACAGCAAAAGTGGCTTGTTGCGGCGTTTTTTTTTACTTATTGAGGCGTTTTTAAACGGCGCTAAAAACACCTGCGGCATAAAGACAAACGCCGCTAAAAGCGCCGCTAAAGTTTGCGGTGTTTTTCAACAAAAAAACGCCGCAATAGGTGACAACATATAGCGGCGTTTGTTGAACAAACGCCGTATATTTAGCGGCGTTTTGCAGAAAAATGCCGCAATAGGTGTTGATATTTAATGGCATTTGGCAGACAAACGCCGCAATAGGCGTTGATGTTTAGCGGCGTTTTCTTCACAAACGCCGCAGTAGATGTTTATTTTTACCGGCGTTTTTCCTACAAACGTCGTAGAAGATGTTGATATTTAGCGGTGTTTTCCTACAAACGCCGCAGAATATGTCTTGAGATTTAGCGGCATTTTCGTCGAAAACGCCGTAATATGTCTTGAGATTTCGCGGCGTTTTTATCACAAACGCCGCTAAATGTATGGTATATTACAGCATTTTTTGTTACAAACGCCGCTAAATAACACAGAATTTAACAGTTCTAAAAATTATGCTTAATACCCCAAATCTGTTTTTTCAACCTGTTCCATTATCCAACAAACAAAAGAGCAATAACATCAAATCCAATATAATAAATAAAAGTTTTAATTAACGTAATATAAGTTAAGTTAAACACGGTTCAGTAACATTAACATAATGCTCATAACATAAATGAGGCTACGATGGTGGAATCTGAGGTTGCGTTTTTTGTATCATCAGCATCATATCATTGAGTCGTTTTTCAAATTCTTTACATCTCTGCTGATATATTACTTCTCTCTGTTCTGCCGCTTCCTCTCTCTGTGCTGCACTGCTTCTCTCTCTACTTCCGCTGCTGCTCTAGCTGCTTCCGCTGCTGCTCTCTCTGCTTCCCTTGCTTCATTTTCCGCTTTCAAGTTAGCCATTTGTTGATCCATCTCAGCCAACTTTTCTTTTAAACGACCAACTTCTAATTGGGAAGATCGAGACTGTGATGACATGTACTGTGATGAACTGGATCCAAAATATTTGGTGGGAGTAACGAATGATCCTTAACAGCGCACCCGACCATATCTTTCAGGACCCAAAACGTCATTAATAGCTTGGTTTTCAATGTCATCATCATTAACAATACCTTGACTCGAAGCAGTAGCATGATACTCTGCCCTTTTCTCCCTCAATTTTTCCTAATAATAAAGTGAATAATTAATTAAAATAAAAAATATCATGGTACAAATATAAATAAAGTCAGGTAAATTTAAAACATCTACCCAATAAACGTACCATAATTTATGCAGCGTCAGCAGTCATAGGAGTGCCATCCTTCTTCGAATATGTCATGTCGAAGAGTTGGATTCGACCAACTTTAGAACCGGATGTATTTTCCTACAATGTACCATAATTTAATTACTATGAGTTAGTATGTACATGGAATACAAAAAAACTATTTCAATAATCTATAATACCTCCTCATGAGCTATACAAGCAAAGCTCTTCGATCCAGCCGTGTGCGTAAACTTTTGTTGTTGCCTACTAGCAACACCAACATGCTCTCGGTCCTACAATGTCAAACAACCACTTATAATGATGATTTAAATTTTGTTACAAGTATTTATGAAAAATACATCATACCTGTCCTTTTTGAGAACTCCAAAATCTGACTGCATCTTCCCATTGGTACCTGAGCATTCCTGGTGGGACTGTTTGCAACTTCTCTTCAAGGCTGAGATCATTCTTGAAGTATTTCTTCTTTAAGGAGCTCTTGTGGTCACTCCATCTCTTCCCTAATGCTTGCTTCACATAATCGTCAGAGACCTCTAAAACAAATTTCTCCTATATAGCAAATAAGTGTGCACCGTAAGTATAAATTAGTATTGAATTTATATAGTGTATCTATTATAATGACATTATTACCTTAACAAAATCCAACGCTTGATTTTTGTTACTATTAGGCATTTTGCACCATGACTCATAATTGATCCTTAACAGATTCGCATTACGTCCAACTATGCCTAAGTAACCTGCTAGAAGACGTGATTCTGGGCCAATAGGTTGACTGGCATCGTTTCTTGAAACTTTGACACGATGCCCAGGAGGAAGTTGGTATAATTCCTTTAAAGTTGTACGTCCTTGAGTCTTGCGTGTTCCAGCATTTTCAACTATATAAGAAATTATTAAATGTCAGTTTTGAAAATGAACAAAGTAGTAAATAAAGTTTCGAAGATTACCTTGAATTTCTACTTCTTCAACAGTTTCAGGAACTTCGGAAGACTCAGGTGCATTCGTTTCCTCGTTATTTCTTTCTTCATGGTCTTCAGAAGCTCGAATAACCCGCAAATCAGATATTTTTCTCCTTGGCATTATATCTGTAATAAACAAACATGAGTAATAAAAAACGATTTAATTAATGAATACACTGAAAGATAACATGTTAAGGGTTATAACATTATAAATAAATAAATGAAGATATAAAATCGTACAACAGTCTTATGTAATGTCAGTTGTCATAAATATCTTCATCAACGTCCTCCCGAACCCATTGAAATTGTGTTGTATTACTGATAGTTTCATCTAAGTTTTGTGGTAGTAGAGGTAAACACTCTGATCTTGTTTCAATGTCATCTCTACTTCCATCCCCGATGTCTATCAAGTCTCTGGGAGTATTTCGAAGAACAACATACCAACCGTCATCCATTGGATCGTGACAATAAAATACTTGTTTCACTTGAGAGGAAAATACATATGGTTCATCCATCAAACGTAGACCCGTGTGAATTAATCGAGAGAAATTCACCATTGAAAACCCAAATTTATCTCTTTTTATACATCTGTTTACATAAACCCAGTCACACCGAAACAACACAACCTTTTGTTTTCCATAATAATCTAACTCAATAATGTCCGTAAGATTTCCATAATAATCGACTTCTCCATCCTGCGAATTATTGTCCCTTACAGTAGCATAACTTGTAGTTGATGAAGTAACTACGACTCCATAATTTTGTGTCGTCCTTAATCTTTCATGAGATTTCGTGTGAAGCCTGAACCCATTAATGAGGAAGGCATTATATCTTTTAACTATTCTATTTGGACCTTGAGAAAGCCATTTAACTTCTTCACTAACTTCTCTCCCACTCCAAACCTATTACACATGAATGGTGAATTAATTTGCATTGATGTCGATATAAAAAGCAAGACATATATTATTTATAAGTGTTCCGTAAGATTTAGTTGCTTACCGTCTGGCCTAACCATTCATGAAAAGTTTCTGTGAATAACTTATGTAGCTCTCGCTGATTTAATCTTCGGGAGCGTGCTCGAGATCTCAATACTTCTTTAAACTCACTATAAAGAATATTATGTCGTTAAAAATTGATAAATATAAAAGATAAAGAGATTTCATTAGGATTGGGTCCGAAATACTTACGTGCGAAAGTGATCTATTGAATCGTGATGGAAAAGAACATATCGGTGTGCTTGTACCCAAGACGTGTCATCTAAATGTGCAATTTCAACTTTCCCTAATGGTTGACCATAACTTCCAAACAAATAATGTTGAGTTAAGTCATCAGTACCTAACTCATCATTTCGATTTGGTCTATTCCATCTTGTTTCAACATGTTCCAAATATCTAGAGCAAAATGTCATACATTCCTCTGCCAAATACCCTTCAGCAATTGATTCTTCCGGATAACGCTTATTACGACAATAAGACTTCAACTTGCCCAAGAACCTATACAGAAAACAACATACTACGTAAATACATTTTATTCAAATGTATAATCAGTAGTAATTTGAAACGTGTAATTCAATTAACACCTCTCTATAGGGTACATCCATCGATAGAAAACGGGACCACCAACTCTTGCTTCGTGAGGAAGATGAATTAACAGATGCACCATAATTGTGAAGAATGAAGGCGGAAATATCTTCTCCAAGTTGCATAAAGTCAAGGCAACTCGATCTTGTAGTTTATCAAGTTCTTCAACCATTAGAACTTTCCCACATATGGCTTTCATTATATTAGAAAGTTCAATGATACAAGACGTCACCTTACTCGACATGCAACCGCGAACAGCTACTGGTAGTAAATCTTGCATTAATATGTGATAATCATGAGACTTTAAACCATAAAGTCTTCGATCTTTAACACTAACACATCAAGAAATGTTTGATGCATACCCATCTGGGACCTTTATATCCTTCAACACCGTGCAAAACACTTCTTTTTCTTTCTTCGAAAGAGAAAAAATAGAAGGTGGCAAGAAATTTCTTCCATTCGGACGTAATTGCGGATGAAGATCATGTCGAATTGCCATGTCCACTAAGTCAAGTCGACTCTTAAGATTATCTTTAGATTTTCTGCCATCATTCAGAATGGTCCCGATAATATTCTCACAAACATTCTTCTCAATATGCATTACATCAAGATTATGTCTCAAAATCTACTTTTTCCAATAAGGCAACTCGAAGAATATACTCCTCTTTTTCCAGAAGTCAACCTCATTTGGATCATCCTCTTCATCAGACTCATCATCAGTTTGTTCGTCAACTTCAAGCTCTTCATTGACCTGTTTTGCCTTTTTCTTTGATCGTGTACTAGTTGGTTGATTCATCTTTCCATAAGTAAAATTGATATTTTTTAACATTCTGAATATTTCAGAGCCGGTTGTTTGGTCAGGAGCATTTCGAAACTCTTCATCACCATCAAACATATTCTTTTGACATCTAAATCTATGATTATCAGGTAACCACCGACGATGTCCCATATAAGAGAACTTTTTTCCATTAACCAACCACTTCGAACATGTTTGTGCAGCACAACAAGGACAAGCATAACGACCTTTGGTACTCCAACCAGATAAATTTGTATACGCAGGAAAATCATTAATTGTCCATAATAAAGTAGCGTGTAAATTAAAGTTCTCATTCGTCAACACATCGTACGTTTCGACCCCTTCCCATAACTATTTCAACTCTGCAATTAGCGGCTGCATGTAAATATCAATATCATTTTAACTCTGGGGATTATCATGGATAAGATGAAAGATGATTGTTTCATGCAAATCCAGGGAGGCAAATTGTATGGAACAAGTACAACAGGCCAAGTACTATACGAAGTACTCATCAGTTTGAATGGATTAAACCCATCAGTTGCAAGACCGAGCCTGACATTTCGAGGATCTCTCGCAAAACTTGGATACTTGTTGTCAAATGACTTCCAAGCTAAAGAATCTGCAGGATGCTGTAATAATCCATCATCGGTTCTGCCATCATGATGCCACCTCATAGACTCAGCAATCTTGGAGGACATAAACAATCTTTGTAGCCTAGGTATGAGAGGAAAATATCGCAGAATCTTGATCGGTTTCTTTCTTGATCGTGCTTGAGCTTCATCCTCAGTAACATTTTCTGCCTCTCTAGTCATCCATCGAGATTTTCCGCATACATGACAAGACTCCTGATTTTTTCAATCACCCCAATATAACATACAATCATTCGGACAACTATGAATTTTGTCATATCTAAGACCCAAATCTTTGATCATTTTCTTCATATCTTTGCATGATTGAGGGATTTTTGCAAAAGGAAACACTTCTCCTAATAACTCCAACAATTGCGTAAAGGAGTTACCAGTCCACCCTCCCAGCCATTTTAAGTGGAAAAGACGAATGCAGAAAGAAAGCTTTGAAAACTTTGATCCCTCATAAATTTGTTCATTCATTTCATTCAGCAACTTGTAAAACTTTGCCGCTTCTCCATTTGGCTCTTCATCACATCCACTTCTTCCAATCTCAATGAAATCATTAACATTATCCTGACAATAATTTTCTGGATCATACGACTGATGATTGTGCATATTAAATGCATCTCGTAACATCCCTTCCATGTCATCTTCTCTAAAAGTTGGATGGGGAGAAGGAGCACGATAAGTCGAGTAACTCGTGGAAGTAGATCTATCTGATACAATCTCTCCATGAAAGATCCATTTTCTATACCCCGAACAAATCCAAAAATAACTAGATTCTCGTACACAACTTCACGAATGTGCCAATTAATGTTCACACAATTCTTACAAGGGCAAAGAATCATATTTTCTTGGCTTGCATTCAGAAAAGCAAAATTTAGAAAGTTTTCGACTCCATTTTGATATTCGACGCTTACCCTTGAGAAATCCATCCAATTCTTATCATTTCGTATTTCTAGAGTTTCAATTTCAAATGTTAATTGCTAATAGATAAAATTAGAACCTAAACAGAAGCATTAAATTATCATATTTAGTGCATAATAATATTTGCATAGTATAAAACTAATCACTCGTAAATTATACAACTTTTAAATTGATAAAATTGTATGGGAGCAAATGTATCTCAGTTAATTTATAAAAATTATAACGAGAATTATATACAACTGCATACTATAGAACTAAATACTTACACATGTTTCATCGAAATGTAGCATTTACATCTAAACAGACTCTTGTTTCATTGTTACCGAGAGAGGCATTAAGAACTTAGAACGAAATATAAACCCAATTAACCCATTAGCGAAGGGTTGAAGAAATAAAGAAAAAGAATAACACAAAAGGACAACCGACTTAAGTCGTAGTCAATAATTTCTCAGTGAAATGCATACTATATCTCTGTGATTAATTATGATTGTTAGAAGTTAGAATTCAAAGGACAATCCACTTAAGTCTTAGTCAACTATGCGACACCAAGAATAATTTAATACATTTGACTTGACAATTTTAAAGCAACGTAAAAATACTTTACTTAATGAGTATCATGGACAAACCTGGAAAATGTTTATTATGATGCTATTTCGATGAACCAGAATAATATATGCATGTCACTAATACCTGTGCAACTCGATCAAACTCCAACAGCAACAGTGATTTATGTAACTTTGTTTTTTTTTGCAAATTCTGACAACCATGCAGGCAAAGCAAGTATACTGTAGCAAATAAACCACGATTACATATCATCATAAGGGAAAAGGGGGCTAATACATTAAATGATTTAAAGAACCTAAACCAAAGAGGTGAGCACGAATACACGTCTTCACAAGTGAAGTGAACTGAATTAAGAACCATTTATTGTGTACAACACAGTAGACATGTATTTGAAAAAAAAACATAACCATTTAGGGATCGTTAAGGACAGAAAAGATGGTTTCAACATAGTTCATGCTAATTTTAGAAGACCCTCGTCTTGTGTCACTAACCATGTCGTTAATAGAACCAAAGATGGATCATTGATTAAGAGTTAACTGGACATTTCTTCTGACTCTTCATTTGTTTCACACCTCCTCTTCAATTATAAACATGCAGTAATCGTACATGATAAACATGATTACTAAACAAATATTATAAGATTCTTAAATAAATTAAACAAATGTATCTTACAAGCGAAAGCCATAATATTTCTAACCATCAAAACGAAAAAATGAGAGTACATAACTTGAAGATAATCCAATTCCCTACCAAGTTAATATTTCAGTAGCATACACTCAGAAATAAAATTAAAACAATAAATACATGAGAGAATAAACAAATCCCTCTTTTCGAATTCAAGCTCCTAATGGAGCAGCACAGCAAAAGTCATATGATTATTCAATTTAAACAAGGAATTTAACTGGTTTATTAAGTTTATTTCACCCCTAAACCATATGACAATTCAATTTAACCAATGAATCAATTTAAGGAAGTTAACATTTTGGCATCCTCTTTGTGTTCTTCACCACTAAAAATTGCTTTGATTTTAACTTATTCTCTATACGCGACACCATGGGTTCATAAGCAACATTATTATTGACTTCCTGTTTCGATGCACATGTTACTGTTGAGGTAAAAAACTGTTTTTTTTATTTGGACTTCCATATACATATCAGTGTTTGACAAAATTTTGAGGAACAATGTATGAAACAGAGGAAACAAACTAAAACAGTAACTTCCTCAGTTTAAACCAATCCTAGTGCAGAATACAAAATGTCATACATACCACTCCCAATGCAGATATGAAAAACAACATATGGAAGTATTTGCAACGATTTTTACATTATTACTATATTTTATCAGTTTTAGTTGCATGTGACAGCATCAGATTTATCAGTGGTTTAACCAAAGAAGTAGAAGGCATGATGAACAGTCATATGGTTTCATCTAAGTTCCATAGTTAGACATCATAGTCAATCTCAGAATTAATCAAACTGAATACACGATAAAATATTACGTTATATTAGGCTGAACAATGTTATGGTAATGTCACTACACCATAGGGTTAGATAATAGCATATTCTATTAGATATATTATAATGAAAAGTAGTTATGCAAAGTGGAAAACATGCCCTAGTCATGTACTAAATTTCGACATGCTATGTCCATGATGTAGAAGTACAAAATAGAACACAGTAACATTTCTATAAAAACCAAGATCAGTATAGATGTACCTTATAAAGAAGTGCTTGCAAAGACGACTTCAGTTGAGGCGAGCTATCAGTAAATACTTTCTTTGCAATCCATGGATATGTACTACCCAAAACTTTGTAATTTGGATAAGAATTTATTGCAATTCCCTCCAATACAGCAAGACTGGGTAAGGATAAGTAAATCAATTTTCACAAAGCATGGTGAACATTGCTCAAACATATTTGTCTTGAATTAACATGCCATGTACATTGCTGAAAGTATTGCTTCAAGTTAGAATCATGTAATGTTTAATCAATTGAACAAATTGCAGTTATTTGCAACCATGAACTATACGCATAATTGCAGCTGTCTAGGAAATAGATGGAAATCTCTCATGTCTAAAAGCTCACTATCTGCATATATTTTGCAATGAAACCATTATAACCTAGGAGATTTCTATTGTATTCAAGGAATTGACCGCCGACGAAACCAATTTCATATTTTTCAATAAGATCGTTCTTTTTACTGCTGGAGAATCTCAGTTCTAGAAATAACAATCCATTACTACTGAAGCAAAATGAAACATAAAACCCACTAACCGCATTTGCAGTCACTTTTCTACTATATCCCACGAAATTACCTCCCTTCCTACTTCCAGACAGGAAGATAAAAAATATCATATTTACACCATCTTTCGAAAACAGTGGTTTCTTTGTATTACAAGGTTGCTTCGAAACAAACAGATTATAAAATAAAGATCTTCAATTTCTTATTTTATGTGGAGATGCCAAGGATAAACATAGCCAATGATACCAAAGGACATTGTAGAAGATGAACAATAAATCCAAATTTTAAAACAAGAAAGAAGGCATCTCACCTTTAGCTTTTCTATTGAACACCTTTGGCACTGCTTCCAGACTCTCTTAACTTGTCTGCATAAAGTAACAGAAGTAAAATGATGTTAGAGGGTGAATTAACATGTCTTTAGGGATCTCATCTGTGCTAAAATAAACTCCCAAAGTTAAAAGTAATCCATATAAGAAGCTCCCAGATCATTCTGATTGCAGCAGGGCTATTGTAAATGGACGAATGTTAGAGGGTGAATTAACATGTCTTCAGCTACGTGTCTTCTGGAGGGTTCAAGGCCAAGCCTTGAGAGTAAAGTTTTGATTTTAGCTAGGTAAACTGAGGCTAAGAGAAAATGGTGAAAAAAATTAAGGAATCAACACGCCGCTGAGAGGGCAAACGACTGGAGAGAAAGAAAGCCTAACCTGGGTATGGCGAAATGCGACGATGCCGGAGACGAAGAAGGCACGGCGCAGTGAAGGAGATGGCTACTGGTGTTTTCTGGGTAAATTGTAATCGGAAAATCGTAGACAAATCAATAAGGAAGAATGGCTAGGGCTTCAGGAGTTTTAAAACTGGCTTTGCATCGTTTAACATTACAAACGCCGCTGATGTGTAACTAATTGCGGCGTTTTTAATTAAAAAACGCCACGTTTGTTAAAATCAATTGCGGCGTTTACAGAAAAACGCCACTAATGTACGACCCATTTGCGGCGTTTCTTGTAAAACGCCACTATAAACAACTCTATTGCGGCGTTTATATAAAAATGCCACTAATGTACGACCCATTTGCGGCGTTTATTGTAAAACACCACTATAAACAACTCTATTGCGGCGTTTATATAAAAACGCCGCTAAATTACTACTCTATTGCGGTGTTTTTTAGAAAACGCCACTATAAACAACTCTATTGCGGCGTTTATATAAAAACGCCACTAAATTACCACCCTATTGCGGCGTTTGTTGAAAAAACGCCGCTAAAGTTTCATTTTCCGGTGTTTCGATTGTAAACGCCGCTACATCCTTAAATTTTGTGGTGTTTTCCCTAAAAGCGCCGCTAAAAACGCCGCTGCATAACACTTTTGCTGTAGTGCATACTAGACATCTAGTAACAAACTCTGACATTTCCCTTTTCATGCCTGGCCACCATTACAACTGTCAAAGCTCTTGATACATCTTATTATTGCATGAATGAACTAAAAGTGTGCTGTAATGTGCCTCATGGAGGATTTTACTATGAAACTGAAAGTTTACGGGTACGTACAATACCCTTTCATCACGCAATTTAAAGCTCGATGCCTCGCCTTGCTAAACATGCTCAACCCAAGCCTTTAGCCGATCACCTGAACTCTATATTCTCTTAGTCTTGCCTACAAATTCTAGCTTGACTTACAACTCGATTCACAATCCACCTTCATTAGACAAGTTCAACTGTGCTAGGGACGCTCGTAACTCTAACATCAACTTTCTGCTCAAGGTATTTGCTACAACATTTTCCTTACCCGGATGGTAGTCTATCATGCAGTAGCTGTCAGAAATATGATGATCTTTAATTATTCAAAGCTCTACTATCGCTTCTTTTCCCACACAAAGAGAACTCATTTCTAAAGCAATTTGGTCAGTGTGAAAACTATCATCAAGAAGCCCTGAACGAATTGATGGTAGTACCCGACTAAACCTTGGAAACTACAGACGTCTGACATGTTCTTATATTGCTTTCACTCAACTATAGCTTGAATCTTCTAAGGGTCTACTCGGATGTCATCTGCTGATACGACATTACCTAGAAATGAAACATCTAGTAACCAAAACTTACACTCCCTAATTTAACATAGAACTAGTGGTCTCAAAGTTTCTGAATAATGATGCAGAGATGTTGATCATGCTCTTCCTCTGATCTAGAGTGTACTAGGATATCGTCTATGAACACCACTACGAACTGATCTAGGTAAGGGTGAAAGACTCGGTTCATCAGGTCCATGAATGTTTCCAAGGAAACATGTTAGGATTTTCGGAAGCTCGAATCGATAACCAGAACGGTTTGCAAAGAGGGGTCGGAACGATTTTGTGTTTAGGGAGTAAGGAGATTGAAAGATAGAGAATTGCACAATGATTTATAGTGGTTCGACTTTCTCAACCAAAGTCTACATCCACTACCTTAGCTCCTCACCAAGGATTTTCCAACAAATTCACTAATTTGTTATTTCTTTTTAGGATAAAGAGTAACCTTGCAAACTCCCTAGTTTTTCCGGGCTAAACTAGAACCTTTCCCTAGCTTTTACACGGGATTAGCTAGAACCTTTCCTCTCTACAAAATGATAAGAAATGTAAACAATAAAACCTCTCTAAGGTAGGTGTTTACAAGAATTAAGCTCACAAGAACAAAATATTTACAAGAGAAAGATGAAATAAGATTGAAAAACTCTTCTCTTGTGCTTGATTGCTTGGATAGTTGTTCTCTTGCTTCTTCAAGTGTCTTTAGCTTGTATTTATAGCTTGGAATGTGTTTGAAGTCGTATATAGTCATTGGGGATGTTTTGGAGTCGTTTGGGGATGAGAAACAATTAATAAAACAGCTTGGAACGTGGGGGGAATCGGTTCCCTAAGTGCAATCTATTTTTGACCGTTAGATAGGGGGAATCGGTACCCCCTGGGGGGGAATCGGTACCCCTTGGGGGAAAATCTGTTCCCCCTGGGGTGAATCTATACCCCCTGGACAATCTGATTTTTCTTGAAACCCTTTAAAAAGAAAATATTTTTGGCTCGATTAAGGCTCGAAATACTTTGTAAAATTGTTTTAAAATAGTTTAACTATAAAACACAATTTTACACTTTAGTAAGGATTAAAATGAACTTTGAAAGACTTGGAGTAATATTTTGATATTCGAATAATTACATCGAATATTCTTAGAAAACCTTTTGTAAAATCTTAAAAATTCATTTAACTTAATTTGTTATATCGAAACATCAAAATGTTTTCAATAATCTCCCCCTTTTTGATATAACAAAACATTTGAGCAAATTTAAGATTTTGAAATAAAGTTTGAAATTACTCCCCCTTACTTTAACACTTCTCCCCCTTTTTGTTAAATCAAAAAGACTCTAATCTTTAAAGTTCAAAATAACTTTGGAGAGTAAGTAGTAAATTTGACATTTTAAAAATTATTTGAAAAATCAAAGCTCCCCCTCAATAAATGCATTCCAAATAAAATTATGGTTTTAGGATCTTGACACTTAAACAAAATTGAATTTCAACAAAGAATAAAAAACATGTTAGTAGCACATGAAATTCAATATATCCAAGACTAAAATACTTTATGCAATACCAATAGTTAAAATTTGATATCAATATCAATTGTTAAAATTAAGTGCATATGCATAAAATTTTCCAAAAATGTTATGCATTTTGAAAATTTTGATATCAATTGTTAGTGAGATATCATTTTCATTTAAAACACATGTATAAACATTCAAATTTAGGTCAAAAATTTTAAAATTTGTAAAATCAAAGTATTTGAAAAAATTGACATCAATTTTTAGAGAGATATCAATTGCATTAAAACAAATTTTGACCAAAATTTTATTATGATGAACTAAAAATTCTTAAAAATTAATATAACTTTAAAATGTTCATCATAATCATCTTTTCAACATACATGAGATTAAAACAATGATGCATAATCATTTAAAAACAAAACTCATGCATGCTTAAAATTAAATGAGCAACCAAATAACCAAAATTAAAAGCATTAAGCTTATAGGTTACCCATTCCTTTTTTATGTGTGGCTAGAGCATCTTGAATATCATCACTCTCATCACCATTGCTCCCACACACCTACAAGAGACATTTAAGTAGATTTTGGTATCCAAATTGCTTTGGATCCTTAGACGTTAGTTTCAATGCCCCTTGTTCCTTTCAGAACCCATACTTGCGTTTTCCTTTCTTCAAAGGACAAGTATGTTCCAAATGACCATGATAATGACAATGTGAGCATTTTGCCATTTTTAAACATAATAGATTGTTTTTAGAAAATAATTATTTTTCTTTTGTTAAGATTTCAAGCTTAACTTCTAACTCAAAATTTTTCTTTTCTAAATCATTTATTTAGATTTTTAAAAGTTCTAAATCATTTTTCAAAATTTCATTTTGATTTTCAAAATCAACTCTAGCTTTCAAAATCGATTAATTTTCAATTTTGAGTTTTGAAATTAATTTCGTATATTTGGAATTCATGGTCTCAAATCCCAAATACAACCTATTATAAGCATCTTGTAACTTATCAAAAGTAAATGCATTAAATTCATTTGAGTTAGAAGATACCTCGGGCTCTTCAAGAGCCATTAGAGACACCACCTTTGTTGGTTCTTCTTTTTTGTTTCCATGGATTTCATCGAGCTTATTCCAAAGCTCCTTGGCACTTGAACATGTAGAAACCCCTTCATAGATTTTAGGACCAAATGCACACAACACCATGTGCATGGCCTTGGCATTAAGTTGAGCTTTCTTCCATTCTTTGTCACTCCGCTTCTTCTCCTTCTTCTTTGGAGAAGAGTAGCCGTTCTCGATTATCTCCCATGCATCAAGATCATTGGATTAGATGAATATCTTCATTAATTTCTTCCAATGATGATAGTTGTCTCCATTGAAGTATGGAGGCTTATCCATTGGTAGGGAGTCTTCCATGTGGAACGAGCCGGAGGTGGAAGCCATCTTCTCGGTTGTGTTGGGAATTGGTAGAGCTTCTTCAAGGACCGTCTCAAGGTGGTTAAACCTTCTTAATGAGTTAGGCTCTGATGCCAATTGTTAGGATTTTCGAAAGCTCGAATCGACAATCGGAACGGTTTGCAAAGAGGGGTCGGAACGGTTTTATTTTTAGGGAGTAAGGAGATTGAAAGATAGAGAATTGCACAGTGATTTATAGTGGTTCGACTTTCTCAACCAAAGTCTACGTCCACTACCTTAGCTCCTCACCAAGGATTTTCCAACAAATTCACTAATTTGTTCTTTCTTTTTAGGATAAAGAGTAACCTTACAAACTTCCTAGTTTTTTCGGGCTAAACTAGAACCTTTCCCTAGATTTTACACGGGATTAGCTAGAACATTTTCCCTTTACAAAATGATAAGAAATGTAAACAAGAAAACCTCTCTAAGGTATGTGTTTACAAGAATTAAGCTCACAAGAACAAAATATTTACAAGAGAAAGAATAAATAAGATTGAAAAACTCTTCTCTTGTGTTTGATTGCTTGGATAGTTGTTCTCTTGCTTCTTCAAGTGTATTTAGCTTGTATTTATAGCTTGGAATGTGTTTGAAGTCGTATATAGTCGTTGGGGATGTTTTGGAGCCATTTGGGGATGAGAAACAATTAATAAAATAGATTGGAGCATGGGGGAATCGGTACCCCCTCATGGGGAATCGGTTCCCTAAGTGCAATCTGTTTTTGACCGTTAGACAGGGGGAATCGGTACCCCCTGGGGGGAATCTGTTCCCCCTGGGGGGAATCTGTACCCCTGGACAATATGATTTTTCTTGAAACCCTTTAAAAAGAAAATATTTTTGGCTCGATTAAGGCTCGAAATACTTTGTAAAATTGTTTTAAAATAGTTTAAGTATAAAACACAATTTTACACTTTAGTAAGGATTAAAATGAACTTTGAAAGACTTGGAGTAATATTTTGATATTCGAATAATTACATCAAATATTCTTAGAAAATCTTTTGTAAAATCTTAAAATTCATTTAACTTAATTTGTTATATCGAAACATCAAAATGTTTTAAACAAAACAACATTACTAAGAACTCATAATGATCATACCTCATTCTAAAATCTATCTTCGCCACATCAACATCCTTTACCTTTAATTGGTAATAACTTAACCTCAAGTCGATCTTGGAGAACACATACACTCCGTTAAATTGGTTGAAGAGATCATCAATACTAGGAAGTGGGTAATGGTTCTTGATGGTTAACTTGTTCAACTACATGTAGTCAATGCAGAACCTCATCGACTCATCATTCTTCTTGACAAATAAGATCGGTGCTCCCCATAGAGAGATGCTTGGTTAGATAAAACCCTTCTCGAACAATTCTTGAATATGAGGCTTTAACTCTTTCAATTATGTTGATGCTATGCAGTTAGGAGAAATGGACACTAGGGCTAAACCCTTCATTACCTCAATGCTAAACTCTAGTTCAGTCGAGCGGTAAACACGATAACTTCTCTGAGAATACGTCGGGGAAATCTCCCACTACTCGAATATCCTCGAGTATTAGAACTGAGATTTGATTGTCAACCATATGAGTCAATAAGGCTTCACAACCTCAGTCGATCATATGTTGAGCTTTTATAGCCGACACTATCCTCGACTGGCCTGACTTCTCGTTAGTCATCACTAACTTGGTACCATTGTTAGTTCTGAGAATAAACCATCTAGATTTACACTTTAAATTGGCGTCGTCTTTGATTAACCAATCTAAACTAAGTTTATGTCAAACTCTTGGAAAGGTAACTCCGTTAAGTCTGCTAGAAATGTTTAACCCTAAATTTTTATTGGTATCGTCTATGAATTTTGTTTACCAGGAAATCTATACCTAGAGTAAGTGGCAATAGGATCTGTCAAAATAGTAACTGGAAAAAAAATATGAAAGTAATTGAGATCATATTGGCTACATCACACTACTCACAGGCTCTCACTACGTACTATTTAGAGACTACTATGGACTCTGCACTAGCCACTGACCTAGCTGTCCCTCTGTTCTACTGTCTAGATGTAGTATTAGCATTTCTCATTGGCCTTGGCCTCTCTGTATGAACGGTGCTGACCTTTAAGTCACTGCTGGAGTCACTCTCTGAGTCCCTAGATAGTCTTGGACAAAATGGTATAAGGAGATGCAATTGAAGCAACCCCTAGATCCCTACTGGCATATCCCCGGGTGTCTCCTCCTGCACTGAGCATAAATAGTGAAGACTCTCACTGAATCGCTAAAACTAGCTCCAGATACTAAGGTCAGAAGTCTCCTTCTAGATTCAGATCTACCCTCTCGGTCTGAACTCTACCCCGTCCTCTTCAACTGCGCTGATGGGGGTCTTCATGAACCCTGACTATCTATGGCCCTCTTGGCCAAAGTCTAGATGGCCTTTCTATATAGGTAACCCTCCTAAACTATTCTAGAACCTTGTTCAACTATAGTGCCCTCCTACCCAAGACCCTATCTAGCACTTTCACCTACTCTGACAATTGGGCAAAGACCTTGGGAGGGTCAGCTACAAGGTACGAAAGAATGTCGAGTCACATTCCCTCTTTGAACCAATGACAGCGATGTTTCTCTATCGATACTAACTCTGGGGTGTATCTGCTCAACCTGAGGAACTATTCTCGTACTCTATCATAGTCCTGTCCCCATGAGTCAAGTGTAGGAACTTTTCTCTCAAGTCATTATTGTGAGCCTCGCCGATGTATTTTTGACAGAACTCTGCTAGGAACTGCTCCTAAGATGGCCTCTCTGGCTCTAGTGCCAACTCTATAGTATCTTACAAGTCTATAGTGTCACCTTTGAGCAGGGCGGTGAGGCACACAAGCTTACCCTATAGAGTAAGGTGTAACCATAAGAGGGTACGAATGTCTCCCTAAGCCACTGGTCTGCTGCTATGGGATTGTCATCCCCTGAATTGAAGAACTCGATGGTCTTATATCTAAGGAGCCTCTCTTGGGGCGTTACTATAGGTTGTAATGGAAGTGCTGGTAGGGGAGGTGGTACAACTTAGGGCTAGGAATGCCCCTAACAATCTGTATAAGGGCGAAAGTAAGGTCTCTAAAGAAGGTCACCTCCTCGACCCCCACGTCTATGGGTACCTCTTGCTGGTCACTATACGGGACGAACTCATCTATGGTGTTAACTACTAACAAGGTATGACTCTCATCTCTACCCTCCTAACTAAAAGTTGGGTCGTCTACCATGGTGCTTTCTTTGAAATTAGGAAGAAAGTGAGGTTATTATCGTTATTCTATTTTTTAAAGTAGTCTTGACTCTCTAAAGGCATGTACACTTATAGATGATGATTAACTCTAACCTGAAGGTCCTATAAACGACTAAACCTGATGGTCTAATTGTTAGAGTATGCCCAAAGACCGATCATATGATGTTTGTAATGATACATTTTATTTACCGATTTTATTGAAAAATGCATTGCCGCTATTATTTTCAGTTATATATATGTTTTTAACATAAACTGAAAGATAATAAAGTCCATATAATAACATAATTTTTATTATTAAAAGTCCCCTAGTCAAGTATTATTATGGGCATTGACAATAATAATATGCTTATGAGTGACATGTTATTGATTGATGAGAACGAGTTGTCATTGACATAGAGATGTCAGAATTGATACAAGATTATATTGTTAGAGAATAATGTATTGGCTTGACCCACCATGAGCATATTTATTGGATTATTATGTGACAGTCATAACATTGCTCATGGTGATAACTATATGTATGATCCACAAACATGAGATCAATATTATCCCAACATATATTATTGTATGTTTTGATGTAGTTAAATAGGCTCCGTAACTGGTTACTCTATAAAGATTATTATTGAATATATCTTGATATATGTAGTGGGTGTGTATGATTAAGATTGGATTTGTTATTCCTACATAATAGGAAATATATCACAGGCCTCTTGATTGAGTGAGACTAGAAATTCATGGACATGCTCGAATAAGTTTATATGAGATATCAAAATTATTTGTTAATTAAAGTCTACTCTAGATATCAAGAAACAATAGATGGGCTATACAAGTGTGACTATTCCAAGACTTGTGCCTATTCTAGATATAAAGGAAAAAAAGGATGTAATACATAAAAGAGTTAATCACCATGAGCATATGTCGAAACATATTTTCTTGTAACTTAGGTGACAATGATATATTGCTAGATGTCACTCATTCTATGTAATATTATAATTGTTCTAATAATTACTGCTAACGTTACAAGAACCTACAGGGTCACACCCTAGGATTGAAATGAGCAAATATGTACAATTTGTTGTACGGTACTAAAATATTTCTAGAATTAATGCATGTTTGATATACATATGTTTTAATAATCCTGAATATTGAATTTAAATTAATTAAATAAAGATTTAATTAATTTAAAATAATAAAATCCCTAATATGTTAGCGTAACTTGGATATGAAAGGAGATGTAAGGTCTAGCAGCCGTTTTTACATAGTTTTTGGGAAAATAATTATTGCTCTCAATCGGGTGAACTGAGTAGAGGGTGAGACGTGGTTTCGTGGAGGCTTACGATTCAAATCGATCGACACCACCATTAGTCGATGATGTCCTTGTTGATCATCTGATACCATTAAATGTAACACCCTATCCCAATCTGACTCAATGATCATTAGATTATAATGTCACACGAGACCACCAAAGTGCCTAACCCAAAATTTTTCTTTTTAAATCAACTGTAAACACCATGTAAAAGAAATCAATACAAGATAAATAAAACATAATAGTTTAGTTTACAAATATGGGGGAACTCCTAATATTTAATTAGAAAAGGGTAATTTTTGCCCTATACTAGACCTAAATTATCATCTTTGCCCCTATCATATCTTCGTATCAATTTAGCCCTCGAAGTTGCTCAATTGTATCATTATATGCCTCACTCCTAACTTAAACCCTAAATTATAAATCTTAAACCATAAATCATAACTCTATAAGCTCTAAACCATAAACCATAACCTTAAACCCCTATTTTAAGGTTTATAATTTAGGGTTTTACGTTAGAGGGTAGGATATATAATGATGCCATTAAACAATTTTGAGGGATAAATTGATGCAAAAATATGATAGAGGAAAAATGATAAATTAGGTCTACTACAGGGGGAAATGTGACCCTTAAGCCTATTTTAAATAACAAAATATCGAGTTTAATAAAAACACAAAGATATGATTAAATAATAATGGGGTGTACAATAGTATATGCCTTCTAATAATAATCAAGACGTACTTTAAAGTCTCTTTTGAGCTAAAATTGCTAGCGACGATAATGCTCATCAGCTGGTCTCTTAAGAACCTGTGCATAAAAACATATTCTGAATGTTGAGCTTACGAGCTCAATGCCTCATTAATAATTGTATTATGCTATATGCATTTACTAAATGTGTATGCTAGAGGCATAAGTATGAAAATATGGAAATGTTGATCTGACAAGTTGACATAGGCATCATCGTGCGTCTAAGGGTTCTGCATCTTAGAGCTCACACATCCCTCTAGCCTTTCTAAAATACCCTTGGGTATTTGGCTGAGATCCGAAGCTGCATCGGAAACATACACCAGACCAACTTACACCGTCGAGTCTTGGGACATTTGTGCCCAGCTGATGATTGAAGTGTCTTAACACTGACTAGGATATCCAACTGTATAATTGTAACTGCTAGAGTAACTCGGGTGTCCTGACTGTGTCTCGAGTGTCAAACAAGACTAGTTTTATGTCATCATAGTTGTTATTATTTCTAACTATTATGATCTTATTATTGTTCTCACTTGCAATTTTATTTCATGGTATTCTAGCGCTATTGGGTCCCTCATTTCAATCCCTTAAAGAACCTTTAGTTTCTTACCCAAAATTGTTCATTGGTACCACTACAGCTCCTTAGTATCGATACTAGCCTTTAGGTATCAATAGCAACCTCTGAGTATCGATGTTGTTAACTTATTAAAGGCTGATAAAAAAGGGTTGGTATCGATACTCTTTATTAAGTATTGATATTTTTGGTCTGTGGTATCGATACTTTTGTAAGTATGGATACCATAGTTGGCTTCCATGTTTTGAAAAATGCCTATGTATTGATACACATATTGGGAGTATTGGTACTCTATTCTTGGTATCGATACTCCCATGAGTACGATACGAATTTTGCTACTGATGTCTGCTAAGTG
The DNA here is from genome assembly GCF_006381635.1 of Hibiscus syriacus. Classification (NCBI taxonomy): domain Eukaryota; kingdom Viridiplantae; phylum Streptophyta; class Magnoliopsida; order Malvales; family Malvaceae; genus Hibiscus; species Hibiscus syriacus. Next base: position 10,368,123 of record NW_024063059.1, on the reverse strand, counting down.
AACTCGGTATCGATTCCACCCTACGAGTATCGATACCTCACCTACAATATCAATACCCATTGCATGTGTATCGATACTTCTATGCCTAAAATGCCCTTTGTTTTTAACACTTAAAGAACAATATTGATATTGTTTTTCTAGTACCGATACTCTTGCCCAAAAATACCTTGTTTTGGGCTCAAAAATGACTCCCCAATCCTCTTAAACATCCTATTGAGGTCCCCAAACATTATTAAAGAGTTATATATGAATATAGGGGTCATAAAGAGTTCCTAAACATGTTGGAAAACATTGATTTATGAATTCTACCATGATAATGCTTCATAACTCATGCAACATTCCAAAACACATTTAATGACCTATATATGGTAGAGTTGGATTAGAAACGAGTTACCTTGATTTTCAAAGCTATTGGAAGTGTCCAAGGCTAAACCAAGCACTAGCTTCTCCTTTCCTCTAGCCTTGGAGCTTTCTCCAACTTCTCTCACTAGATAAAAATTCAAGTATACAGATTACTAACATTGCTGTGAAGTTTAGGAAAGAGTTTAAAACACTTTTTGGGGCTTAAATCTCTTCAAAATGAGTTGGCTTTACCTAGGTTTCTAAAACTTTCGCTAAACACATTTTTGGTGTTCATGACCAAAACTTGATCTTGTAGCCTCAAATGAAAACTCTAAAGATACTGATTTTGATCCTTATCTTTACTGAAGCTAACTAGAATTGCAAGTCCACCAAGTAATCAATTTTTTTTTTGTTCTAGATTGAGAAGGAAATGAATGATGAAGAAGGAGAAGAAGAGACAAATGAGAGTTGAGAAAAAGAAAGTGTTTCAAACATGATATTATCTTCTCTTAATGGTTTCAACTTTTGTTTTGAAAAAAGGTATAATTGCTCTTTTAGTCCACCCCTCTTATCATGAGATTAAAAATGCCCCTTTTGAAATCATTTGGGCCCTAAACCAAGCCCAAATCTACTCAACTTGGGTCTAGGCTTCCTACAAGCCAAATGATTTATTCTGAGGCCCACTCGGGTTGACCTAAACTTACTAACCTGGGCTTCAGGGCGTTACATGAGTTCAGCTAGTTAGGGATAAACCCAGGTGGGGTAAGTGAAGACGATCGCTCCCTAAAAATTTTAAATTTTTATATATATTAAATATTTTCTTTGTATCTTTTATTAAATATTTATTTTTTTCACTTTCTAAAATTTTATAAGTTTATCTCTTCTTTAAATTTTAAAAATTTTATCTTCTAATATAAAATCTTGCATCTATCCATGTCACCTGATGACAGTGCTTTTATTGAAAATCTAAGAATGCTTAATATAAAAATAAATGTTGAAACTATTCACATTTTTTCAAAGTGGTGCCTAAACGTTTTTGGTCAATCCAAATGCTTAACAATGCAAACATTACCATTTTAGGTGCCTCAGTCGTGATGACCGTTAAAAATTTTGCTAAGTGACACACATCATGTTTATATGTTTTTTAAATTTTTATTTTTATTAAAAAAAAATACCTAGGCATTCGAATTCTTCACAATAGAGTAACAACGGCTTCCTAGGATTACCTATTACAAACGGTTCATACAAAATTAAACTATTGGTCACCCAAGAGCCTTTCTCTGCTATCACCCTAGCAAAAACTGTTTCGCAGCCATCCCCAATCACACCATGCAAACATCTGTTCTTCCAGAGAAAACATGCATGAAGCTGGAAAAATCATTGTTTTGAAAACCGGACCGGACCGGCCGGTTCAATCTAGACCGGTTGAACTGCTACTAGTGAACCGGCCGGAACCGCTAAACCGTTCAAACCAGACCGGCTGAAAACCAGAAAAAACCGGAGGAAAAAACCGCCAATTTTGTTTTTTTTTTTTGAAAAATTAAACCAAACGACGTCGTTTGTTAAACGAGCCAAGTCGAACTTGAAATATTTAAAAGTAAGCTCAACTAGATTCAAACTCACGAGCTAAAAATTATGAAGTTTAACTCGAACTCGAAATATAATATTGAAACTTGAACTCGAAAAGGCTTGAACTCAAAAAAAAATTAGAAGCTCGATTGAAGCCTAAAATTCGAGCTTGATTGAAGTGAAATAATAGTTCACTCAATGCTTACCAAAAGGCTCTATGATTTTGAATGCCAAATTACCTCTATTATTTATAGAAGTTAGTTGGGATGATCTTCTATGTTTCTTAGCCATGTGGGCTTGTTTAAAAAAAAAAATTAAACCAAACAATATCATTTTGTTATGATCTTTTAGCCCCAAGTTTATTTTTTAATTATAGTTATATAATTATATTTATTATTTAATATGTTTTACCTTAAATATTATGTTGTAGTTAATTTGAATCATTTTGTTTCACTTGATTTTATGGTTTTTAACTTATATATGTTATGACTTGCTTTGAATATGAATTGTGATATAAAAAATTATTTTTTATTAAATATTTTTGGTATTTTTATTTAATTTTTTAAATAATTATGACGTCATCCGGTTCTTCCGACCGGTCGGACCGGTTCGACGGGTTGTACCAGTAAACCGGTAGCATGACTGGTTCGCTAACCAGTCCGGTTCTGAAAACCATGGGAAAAACTGATTTAAAGGTTTGTTTGCGGACCCAAAGACAACTGTAAATGATTGTATTTGGTTAGATGGGAAGTGATGTGCACAGCTCTCTACCAAGGAAGACTTGGCTTCGGAAAATTACAAGAATAAAATGAATTATACCTAATGAAGCTTGCTTTCAACGTGATATCTAACAAGGATGCTTTATAGGCTCGCTTCCTTGGAGATAAATATAAATACCATGAAAGAATACTATCGATAATAACAAATAGTAATTGCTCAAGACTATGGAAAGAGATCTATATGGTATGGAAAGACGTTCGAGAAAACATTGTATGAAATCTAGGTATTGGACGGACAATCGAATTTTGGAAAGAACCATGGACTAAAGGTACAGACCCACTAATTTTATACGTCCCCACTTGTCTAAAACCAATGGTAAAGAGCGAAAAAATAGAGGGAATGGTGGATGAAGGAGGCAATTGGAAATGAGAGAAATTTCAACACCTCATTCTAATGCACATATTGCTTCGAGTGGCTGCAATAAAATGACCAATGCCAGAGTTAACAAATGACTCAATAGGATGGAGAGCGAACAGAGTCCACCAATTCTCTATTAAAATTGCTTACGAAATTCGTCGAGGACCAACAGTAAAGGAGAGCTTGTGGAAAACAATACACAAGTACAAAGGGATGCAAAGGGTGAAAATATTCATCTGACTGATCTGTTCGAATAAAATCATTACGGATGCGGAAAGAAAGTATAGACACCTCTCAAATGATGACAAATGCCCTTTGCGTGCAGCTACACCAGGGGATATAAACCATGTTCTCCGATGGTGTCCCCAAGAATTAGGAGTATGGATAATATTAGTAAAACTAGAGAAACTCGACGTTTTCCTCGCCATGGACATCCGAAGCTAGATTCAGATTAATATAACTAACTCATGCAATCCAACGAACGAGAAGCACGACTGGGACCTCCTCCGGAGCGATTTTATGAAACATATGACTCACCGGGAACGCACCTGCCTTTGACTTCACATTGGAAGACAATGAAAATAACATAGATAGAAGTCGAAGACTCCAATTTTGACTATTAAAACCATGCAGACATACCAAAAATTGCACAGACATCCCATAAAGCAAAAGATCACGTCCGATATGAATCACAAACCCGTTGGACACACCCACGAGTCGGATGGTGCAAATCCAATACAGACGCAGAGCAAAATACAACAAACGATAACACAACATTCATATGAGTTAAAAGAGATAACACCAGAAAATGGATTGTCGGTTTGTACAAATACATTGAGGTATGCTCGATACCATAAGTAGAACTTTGGGGAGTCTACATAGAAATGATGAACGCCTGGGATAAAGACATTTCACAGTTAGAAATTGAAACTGACAAGAAGAAAGCTTTTCACCCACTAATAAATAATGACAAGCGTAACGACTCACCACCATCATGTTACGTATCCGGAACCGGAATATCGAAAAAAAAGGGTTGGACAATTCAATATCAACATGTCCCCCGCAAAGGAAACCAAGTAGCACACATCCTAGCCAAGATAACATCCCTAGGGATTTCGATGTGCATCTTCTCCACGAACCACCACACATGGTGGCTAATATGTTACTGGAAGAAAGAACTACGTCGTAGTTAGCTAATATTCAATTTTTTACCCAAAAAGAAAATACATTCGATAGATTTAAAAAATAATCATAGATACTACATTTATGTGTATTTTTATCACACACCACGATGCTCCCAAATTATATATTGAATCCTAACTATTTAAACAACCTTGGTGATTTGTCAACGAGTAATGAATCTAATAAAAATTAATTAAATAAAGAATTTTTTATTAATATGAGGTAAATACAAAATAATATCTATTTAAAGATAATTTTTAATCATTTAATATTAAATGCTCAGACCTTGATAATTATGGTGCTTGAACCCATACTTTAAAAAATAACAATAATTCATTTATCATTGAGGTTGCTTGGTTCGTGCAAAATAAATATGTTTTAATCATTCTAACATGCTTATAAGTTAATGTATCACGTCATGCATCTATCGTCTCCAGACGAAATTTGGAGGAAGTTGGAAAGTCAGTTTATGTCCAAATCCTTAACGACAAAACTGTATCTAAAGCAGCGGCTGTATGGGCTGAAGATGCAGGACGATCATGATTTGGCGCAACACGTGAATGTCTTCAATCAAATCGTTTTTGATTTGGCTCGGCTTGATGTAAAAATTAAGGATGAAGACAGAGCGATGATTTTGTTGTGTTCGTTGCCTCCCTCTTACGAACACATGGTGACTACTCTTACATATGGGAAAGAGACTATCAACGTTGAGGAGATTACTGCAGCCTTGTTGGCTCACAACCAGCGGAAGCAGAAGCAGAATGCAGGGGAAAACTCTCAAGCCGATAGCTTATAGGTCAAGGGTAATCGAGACCGTGGACGGAAGCCAGAGAAGGCAGGGTCTGGCAAGCGGAATTCCAGATCCAAATCTAGGGATAAGAAGACAATTCACTGTTACAAGTGCAAGGAGGCGGGACATATGAAGCGAGACTGTCCGAAGTTGAAAAAGCAAACTGATGAGAAGCGTGATGTTTCATCCAAGTCTGTGAACGTGGTCGAGATGACAATTCTGATTGCAGTGAGGGTGATATGCTTTCTATTTCAACTACTCAATTGACGGATGCGTGGATTCTTGATTCTGGATGTTCTTATCACATCACGCCAAATAGGGAATGGTTTTTGACATACAGGTCGGTTAATTCTGGTTCTGTTTATTTGGGTGATGATCGATGTTGTAATATTGTTGGTATTGGTGATGTCAGAATTAAGATGTATGATGGCTCTGTTCGGACGTTGAGTGGTGTTCGACATATCCCAGATTTGAAGAAGAATTTGATTTCTTTAGGCACTTTGCACAAGAATGGTTTTATTCCTAAGGCTGATGAGGATAGGGAAACCATTCGGATTGTTAAAGGTGCTTTGACTGTGATGAAAGAAAAGATGACTGCAGGAAATATTTATAGATTGTTAGGGAGTACCGTTGCAGGTGGAGTTCATTTTGTTGAGTCCTGTGATGATACTACAAAACTGTGGCATATGCGTCTTGCTCATCTTAGTGAACGTGGTATGACAGAATTACACAAAAGAAATCTGTTGCATGGTGTCAAAAGTTGTAAGCTCGATTTTTGCAAGTATTGTGTTCTTGGTAACAGACTAAAGTCCGTTTCAAGACTGCGAGGCACACAACTCAAGGGATTCTTGATTATGTGCATTCTGATGTATGGGGGCCTTCCACGACATCGTCTTTGGGTGGATCTAGGTATTATGTTACTTTTATTGATGATTTTTCACGGAAAGTTTGGGTGTATTTTTTGAAACAGAAATCTGAAGTTTTTGAGAAGTTCAAGCTGTGGAAAGCTGAGGTAGAAAACCAAACAGGACGAAAAATCAAGTGTTTGCGGTCTGACAATGGTACGGAGTACACAGATTCACAGTTCTTACACTTATGTAAGGAGCACGGGATTAAGAGACATTTTACAGTGCGCAAGACACCACAACAGAATGGTGTTGCGGAACGGATGAACAGGTCGTTGAATGAAAGAACCAGATGTTTATGGTTGAATGCGGGTCTTCCCAAACACTTCTGGGCCGAGGCTGTTAACATGGCGTGTTATCTTATCAACAGATCGCCAAGGGCATCATTGGCTGGGAAAGTTGCAGAAGAGGTATGAACTGGTCATGATGTTAGTTTTGATAACTTACAGATTTTTGGTTGTCCTGCTTATGTGCATGTACCTGCTGATGAGAGATCCAAACTTGATGCAAAATCGAAGGAGTGCATTTTTCTGGGTTACAAGAAAGGTGTCAAAGGATTCAAGTTCTGGGATCCAGTTGCGAAGAAAATTGTGATCAGTAGAGATGTTGTTTTTGATGAACAATCCATGTTGCAACAGAAGAAAGACACGACAGTGGTGGATTTCGAGCAGTTTCCAGTTGAGAAACCAGAAACTTCTCAATTGACTTCTGGTGGTTCCACTACGGATGATTTGCAGGATTATAGTCTCGCCAGAGATAGGGTGAGACGGACGAATATAAAGCCTCCGAGTAGATTGGGTTTTGAAGACTTGGTCTCTTTTGCACTTATTGTTAGCAGTGATGATCCGGTTAATTTTCATGATGCTATTACTAGTCAGGAAAACGACAAGTGGATGGCAGCCATGGTTGAGGAGATAGAGTCTTTGAATCACAATCGTACATGGGAGTTGGTTCGCCTTCCTAAAGGTAAAAAGCTGATTGGTTGCAAATGGGTGTATAAGAAGAAACCAGCAGTAACAGAAAAAGAGGGGGAGAAGTTCAAGTTCAAGGCTCGTTTGGTAGCAAAGGGTTTTTCACAGCAGAAAGGAGTTGATTATGATGAAATTTTTTCTCCTGTGGTCAGGCACACTTCAATCCGAGCAGTACTTACATTGGTGGCCAGTTGGGATTTACATTTAGAGCAGATGGATGTTAAAATTGCTTTTTTGCATGGTGATTTAGAGGAGCAGATCTACATGCGGCAACCTGAAGGTTTCACTCAACCTGGAAACGAGCATTTAGTTTGCAGATTGAAGAAATCTTTGTACGGGTTGAAACAGTCTCCGAGTCATTGGTATAAACGGTTTGACTCATATATGATCAAGATTGGCTACAACCGATGTGAGTATGATTGTTGTGTCTATGTTAAGAGCCTTGATGATGGTTCTTTTATTTTTCTATTACTGTATGTTGATGATATGTTGATTACTGCGAAGAACATGGATGATGTTATCGGTTTGAAAACTTTATTGAGTCAGGAATTTGATATGAAAGATTTAGGTGCTGCAAAGAAAATTCTTGGAATGAAAATTTGCAGGGACAGAGACTCAAGGAGACTGTGGCTATCTCAACGGGGTTATGTTGAAAAAATGCTAGAAAGGTTTGCAGTGAGCAGCGCAAAATCAATTAGCACTCCATTGGCGAACCACTTTAAGCTCTCATCAGAACAGTGCCCTAAGATAGATAAGGAAGCTGAAGATATGGCAAAGGTTCCGTATTCTAATGCTGTTAATGTTGTTGGCTGCTTGATGTATGCAATGGTATGTACTCGTCCTGATTTAGCTCATGTTGTTAGTCAAGTTTGTAAGTACATGTCTAAACCTGGTAAGCAACATTGGGAAGCAGTCAAGTGGATCTTTCGATACTTAAAGGGTACTGTGGGACATGGAATTGTTTTTGGTAGTCAACGAGATAATCCTTTGGTTGTAAGATATGTGGATTCAGACTATGCAGGTGACTTGGATAATAGAAGATCTACGACAGGGTATTTTTTACTCTTGGTGGAGGACCTATTTGTTGGAAGTCTACTATTCAATCTGTAGTGGCACTATCTACAACTGAAGCTGAGTACATGGCAGCGGCTGAAGCTGCAAAAGAAGCTTTATGGCTCACTGGTTTAGTGAAGGAGTTGGGTGTTCAGCAAGGTGGAGTTCAGCTGCTTTGCGACAATCAAAGTGCTATTCACTTAGCTAAGAATCAGGTATATCGTGCTAGAACTAAGCACATTGATGTACGTTTTCACAAGATCAGAGAGTTAGTTGCATCTGAAGAGATTTTGTTTCAGAATGTACACACTGATGAGAATGCCGCTGATATGTTCACCAAGCCAGTTACGATAGACAAGTCCAAGCATTGCTTGGACTTGTTGAATGTTTCAAGTTGTTAAAGAACTAAGGTAACCCAACCCACATTGAATGTTTCCTAAGGGGCAGGATATTTGCCAAGGTGGAGATTTGTAAGGTATGGTTCATAAATATACCGGTAAAGAGGACAAGGGATGGAGCGGAGTGAGCGAACATCAACTGTCCTTATAAAGAAAGTCTCGTAGAGGGGGTTACGATTATATGGGTTGAGGGTGCGGGGCTGTGCCCCCGCGGTACGGTACAGGGTTAATTTTGTAATTATGTACCAGGGTTTTCTATTATAAATAGAGATGTAGCCTAAACCTATGAGAATTGAATAAAATTTTCTAGCGCCGCCTAGGCACCGAGGACGTAAGCACATTACCGAACCTCGTTAAAATTCTTATGTTCTTTCGTTTACTTTGCCCGATTTATCAACAATACTGTTAAATTGCATATACTAAAAAGAATGTCATCCAATTTGGTATTCTTTTTGAAAAGTGGCTTGAAAAAGTATAGTAAAAAATACTTTTAAAAGAGTTTTTGAAAAGTGTAATTTAAAATTTAATTGTTTGAAATTAGTTTTGAAAGTGATTTTAAAAAAATAAAAATGTCAATTTTAGACATTTTTTCGTAAAATAAAATTAAATAATTGAGGATAAAAATATAAATTAACCTAAATTTTTTTTTTCATAACAAAAATTAAAAATTTGAATTTTTTAGATTAGTTTGAAAATTACTTTTCCGGCTACAATTTTAAATCGACTTTTAAGTGTTTGTAGGAAAATCACTTTTTCCTTGCTAAATTTTCCTTATTAATAACTTATTTTAATATCACTATTAAAGAGACGTGTTAATAAATAAGTGTGTAATGTTAATGGCATTAATGTTTTATTGTGGAACTTTTAAAATTGATAAATATATAATTTTTAAACGATGATTAAATATTTTCTCCGTACACAGTGATGATATATATATATATATATATATATTAAAGGACTTTCCTATTTTATCACATATATCTCTTTCTTTTGATTCCTGAAATTCGTAACTGATCTGTAATATAAATATTGTCGAAACGGTTTTTTTTAAGGTGGGTGAGATTTTGAAAACCGCTTCATTTTTAATTATTCTCTTTATGATTTATTTTTAATTAAAAATAATAATGAGATTTTAGAAAACCTCTTGTTTCAAAAAATTTGAAATTCCTTTTAAAGATAAAAAGTACGTATATGGTTCGAGGAGTCGCCACCAATCTTTGATTAGGGTGTGATTGGACACCCAAAAACGTTTCATCATTTTAAATAAAAAATTAATTTTAATTAAAACAACAAGTTGAGATCTGCGTTACCAAAAATTAAGTTCGGGAGTCAGTTACGCGTGGGGAATGATTAACACCCCCACAGCGCCATAAATTGGTACATAGTCAATTAATTAATGTCTTTGCAACGAAATTTACAAATTCGAATTTAACTTGGTTTATGATCCCTTAAAACAATAAAATGTGAATTTTACAACATTCAAAAGTAACGAAATAGGTTAAATAAAATTATCAAGCCATTAGAAAGATAAAGAATATTCAATTATTTAAAATATTGAGACCAGATCTTTAGGTGAGTTATAACGATCATTTCTCGAAAAATGTAAATAATCGAATATTTCCTTTTCTTTCGTTCCCAAATTTTAAAGTGATGAATCAATTTTTAGGTGTCGCTAATGGGATACACTTCTAATTTAAAATCGTTAAAAGTAGATATCTAATCAGTTAAGACAACCCACTTAAAACAATTCTAAATTAAAATGATATTACCCTTAATCAAATTATGTAATAACGTCGAGCTATGCATGTGAGACTAATATGCAAATCATACAAAAATGATGTCATGTAAAAATTAATTAAACCAATATTATGATTAAAATATCATGCAATATTATTTTAATACAAACAATTACACACATATTATATTACCACACATTATTTCCAACAAATATACATATATATATATATATATTAATATGTAATGCACCAATTTGACTAAAATACAAGTTAAAAAGTACAAACTTCAGAAAATAACCATTCTTGTTAAAATAAGGATTAAATTATATTAAACCAAACTTCACTACTTAAATACAAACAGAATAAGAATTGAAGTGTACATGCAAATATTACCATATTGAATACCAACAACTGAAATAAATTAATATTATCATTATGGACTAAAACCAGAATAAACCCAAAATCTACAAGACCAAAACATAACATACAAAAATTTGGAGCTCTAATGTCTAAATGACAAAAACAAAATAATCAGCATTTGTGATTAAATAAACATGAAATACTAAGACCAAATTAAAATACACCATATTAGAGTTAAAGGATTAAACACCAATTAACCACAATTACATCCTAAATACGTAAACCACCAACAAAAAAGAAAATAACATAAACTGATGACTGAAAAGGAAACGATGACAAATGTGAAGATCAAATTATAAAATTGGAAACTTCTATTTAGTGACAAAAAGTAAATGCACGCAACAATTGAGAACTAAATTAAAAAAAAAAGAAAAGTTTTAATATGACTGAAATATAACATGCAAAAACTTGACAACCAAATGCGCAAACGAAAGAAAATACATACACTAGCATTCAGGACTAAAATCAAACGTGCATAAAAGATGAAGTCCAAATTACGACACAAACAGGACTCGATTTCAGGACCAAAATGGAAATCAACGACAGAAGTGTAGTGACCTTAAAGAAATTATCCCTAAAAATATAATATAAAACTTACCTTAAACTAAACCTAGCCCTCATTCATCTATTCTCTTTTTCCTCACAGCCGCAATGCTCTCTTCGCTCCCTATCTTCTCTTCTTCACCTTTCTCTCCCTTGGCGACAACCCTAGACCAGATGCCATGGCCACATTCTCTAAAACTCAACAAACAGAACCCTAAGCACTAAACGAACAACCTAAGCGACCTAGAGCCTCGACCCCGAAACCCACATACAAACACTCGGTTGGCCTAAGAACGCGACCCCCGACACTCGGCCAAGGTAAGCTCTTTCTCTCTCGCCCTCTTAATACTGTATTTTGATTTTTTCACAAAAACGAAGGGAAAAGTCCTTGTACATTGCTTGGTGAAATCGACTGCTAACAAAAACTTTTATATGTATTGATTCAAAGTAAAAAAGGAAAGCAGATTTCAATCCTGATTTCTCAGAAAATTAGGGAGAGAGCCCCGAACAAAAGGTAAACTAATCTTACTCCTCTAAATTTCACATATTTTAGAATGGTGCAAGAAAATAATATGGAAATGAGTTTAGTATACCTCAAAAACTTGTTTTGATTACTTCGGTTCCCTTTTTGCTTTACACATTTACTTCATAAGAAAAGGAAGAAGATTCCTCTGTTACATTGATTGATTCGTCAGGAAGGAGGGAGAAGAAACCCCTATTACATTGCTTTCGACTCAAAATAAAATTAGGAGTCCCAAATTCTGTTTTTCGTTGTTGCTTGAATCCTCTTGTTGGAATCGTTCTCTATTTTCTGCTGACCGAACTCCCTGTTCGTCTTTTCTGTTTGCTGATTTTCCTTTCTGTTTCGATGGTTGATGGAACCCCCCTATTTTCTGATATTTCATGCCCGAGCCCCCCGTTCGTGTTCTTTGCTGCCTCTTTATGATGCATGTTGAAGTCCTTTTTTCTCTCTTCAGGAGACAAATTTCCATCTTTCACGGGATTAGGTGTTGCTGGAGAATGAAACCCGAAAATTCAAGGTTTAGGTAAGGTTCTATTGAATCTTCTTGACTTCGGTAATTTGTTGCTGGCAGGTTTGATTTTGTGTATTTGCTTGACAGATTTCAGCAAATCTGGATAGTTCGGCGGTGGCTTCACGTGGGAGTTGAAAATAGCACGAGTATGTGTTACTGTAACCGAGTCCGAGTCGAGTTGTAACTGGATCTGGATCCGGATCCGAGTCTTGGGCTTGATTTTTTTGGGCTGCTAGATTTGTCTGATGATCCTTTGTAGTTGGGCTTTGTTTGGGCTTATTGTAACCTGTTAAAAAAAGTATTAATAATATTAATAATATAATAATAATTATTATTATATCTCGGATAAAACGGGTGTCTACAAATATGTTTTCTTTTGTCAGAAAGCCCTTTGGGGTTTATTTATGAGAAAATCGCCTCAGTGACCAAAAATGCCTTATAATATACGATTTTAACCAACTTTTTTTGGATTTGCCAAAATGACCAACAAAATCGCAACGCGAAATAAAAATCGCAACGCGATCCCCAGAATCGCAAATCAGTTTCCAAAATCGCAACGCGATTCTTTAAAATCGCAATGCGATAGTACAAATTCGCATTGCGATTTTCCAGAATCGCAACGCGAATATGAAAATCGCAACGCGAACACATAAATCGCAACGCGTATCCGTAAATCGCAACGTGTATCCGTAAATCGCAACGCGTATCCGTAAATCGCAATGCGTATCCGTATATCGCAACGCGTATCCGTAAATCGCAACGATAATCCGTAAATCGCAACGAGAATCTGTAAATCGCAACGATAATCCGTAAATCGCAACGAGAATCTGTAAATCACAACACTGAAATTTTGGGTATATAACTACGAAACAGCAGCAAATCATAAACTAAATCCCTAAATCGCAACTCATTCCATCTCCATCTATCACTCTCTCCGTCTACATCCGTTCCTATATCCAACGACATCCTTCCCAATCCGGCAACAGGTTTTAGTTTCGCAGCTCGTCTGTTTAGTAAATTAATTTACAACCATGAAATCATCTAATGTTGATCATGTTTGGATAGATTTGTGTTTTGGAGGGTCATGGGATAATGTTCACGGTGTTTTACAATATATGCCTTTACCCATGAATCTTCAACTAAAATTGTCTTTACAAAAGTTAACTTATGAAACTCTAATGCTACGTGTTTCAAATAAATTGAATTTAGAGCCCCTAAGTGGATTTAGGCTATCTTATCAGAGAAATGGTAAAGTTTATTTGTTAACCGACAATGAAGATGTTGAACGATTCATTGCTTACATTAGTGTTTCACAAGATGATGTTACATTGTATGTTGTTGAACCTAGAAGTAGTATTGTTGGGTCAGTAGCGGGTAGTAATCAACTAAGTTTTTCTCAAAACCCACAACCTTTCTCTAATCCAAATCCCAATCAACTTTCAGCACCAAATTCCGGTTTTCGTATTGACCAGTTAGACGATGATGAGCCAACAGAAAAAATTGTGAGTACTAGTCAGTATTCGAAATTTGGTCTTGGTCAATATCCGGACTTTGATATTGGTCAATACACGGATTTTGATGATGTTTCAGAAGAAGAAACAGACCCTGCGTGTAATGATTTTGATATTGGTCAATACCCGAATTTGATGATGAAACAGCCGTTGCCGAAGAATGTATTGTTGATGATAATGAGGAGGAAGTTACGACTATGAATGAACATGTTGAACATCCATTCTGTAATTCATATAATCCTGAAGAAGAAAAAGAAGAAGAAAAAGTCCCCGAAGAAAAGAAAATGCCACGGGCGTATAACTGGAATATGCCAGAATTACTTCAGATACCGGAAGAAGAGTTGGTAAAGAAAGCAGTTGATTGTTACACAAAAGTTATTCGTATCAAGAAAGATGATTGTTTTGATACAAAGGAAGACTTGAAGATAGCTTTGTATACGAAATGTGTGGAAGATGGCTATCAACTAAAAGTTAACAAATCAAGCAAAGATCGTTTCGAAACAAGGTGTATGATTGACAAAAACTGTACGTGGCGTATGATTGCAAAGAGAATAAAAGATTGCGAAATGTTTCAAGTTAGGACTTTTATTGATAAACATACATGTTCAAGAACCCAAGTTTTTCCTCACCATAGACAGGCAAACAAAAAGGTGTTGGGTGATTTTCTGGCTGAGTTAATGTTTTTGAATGGCAGGGTATATCGGGGACATGAAATTATGACTGACATGAATGCTCGGTTCAAGATTAGTATATCATATTCTCAAGCTTGGAGAGCCAAATGTTATGCCTTGGAATTGTTGAGGGGGTCGCCAGAAGCATCGTTTGCCCAACTGCCGGCTTATTGTCACAATTTAAAGCTGAAAAATCCTGGGTCGGTAACTCATATCAAAACAGATAGAGATGGACGCTTTGAGTTGTTGTTTATCGCCATTGGTGCTACGGTTAGTAAATCAATATAATTTTGTTGACTCATTTTTGTTAGTTACATGCATTTCATATTTAAATGATTATATTTCTTGTGTATATTATTTTGTAGATTCGTTCGTTTATTACTTGCATGCGCCCAGTTATTATAGTTGACGGAGCACATTTGAAAGGTCGATACCTTGGAGTAAACTTATTAGCAGTAACCATGGATGCTAACAATGGGATATTGCCTATAGCTTACGGGGTTGGCAAATCTGAAACATCTGATTCATGGACATGGTTTATGGGGCATCTTAGGGATTGCATAGGTCCTATTAGCAATCTGACAATCATATCTGATAGGGCAAACTCAATTGACAATGCTGTTAGAAGGTGTTTCCCAGATGCTTTTCATGGACTTTGTGGTGTTCATTTGTATAGAAATATAAAATCAAGGTCTGCTGGTATAAAAAAGCACAAATGGACATACTGGAAGGCTGTAAAAGCTTATCGGGAAGTGGATTTCAATAAGCATATAAATTGTTTAAGACGTGTTTTGCCTCAGTGTGCTCAAACACTAGAAGATGTCGGGTTTGAAAGATGGTCAAGAGTACATCAACTTGGAGCAAGATATGGTTTCATGACGTCTAATAGTGCAGAATCAATCAACGCTCTAAGTCGTCATTCCCGGAAATTACCCATTACTATGTTAATGGAGTTTTTTCGAGCCTCTATTCAACAGTGGTACTACAAGAAAAGAAACCATGCAGGTATTATTTCTTTGAATTCGTAACTTATCATATTTATATATTTTACTAAGTATTGTTTATTTAAATTTACAGGAACATTGGAACATCGTGTTACACCATGGACTGAAAAAAAGATAACGAAACGTGTTGTGAAGTCAACGTCATGGAGAGTTGAACCATGTTCAAACACTTTGTTTCAAGTACTGGATAATAACTTAAATGGGCTAGTCGATCTAAATGCAAAGACGTGTAGTTGTATGAAATGGCAAACATCTGGTTATCCGTGTGGCCATGTTATAAAATTTGCTCTTCATTTAAACCAAGATGATTCAAGCGCATACGCTATGGATTGCTACACTACAGAAGTTTATCGACAGACTTATGCCGAGATTGTCTACCCTATTCCACATCCTTCTGAGTGGGACATACCAGATGACTTACAAACAGTTTTGCCACCAGCCATGGACAGAAGGCTACCTGGCTGACCAAAAAGTCACGATCGTATACCGTCTAAGGGTGAAGAGAAGAAGAGATCGACATGTAGTCGGTGCAAGGAAAGTGGTCATACAAGGTTGACATGTGGATCACCAGTGCCATCAAAATCATCTTTTCCTCTACCAAAATATGGATCCTCATCAAAATCCAAAGCTCATATGGTGTCAAGCAAAAGGTAATCATCTTTAAAATCCCAATCACAATTGGCTTCACCTTTTGGGACTGTTAACTTAGGTGATTTTTAAATGCAAACGTTGTATTATGTGGATTTTATGTGTGAACTTTTAACATTTTCAATTGAATTAATGACTCAGGCCAACCATTTGACTTAACCAACTCTTGTTATTCAGTTGTTATCACTTATTAGGCATGCATTTGACTATCGCAACACGGAAATTACAATCGCAACGAGAGAATCGCAATGCGAAATGAAAATCCCAACATGAAATCGCAATGCGGAAATGAAAATCGCAATGCGAAATGAAAATCGCAACGAGAGAATCGCAATGCGGAAATGAAAATCGCAATGCGAAATGAAAATCGCAACGAGAGAATCGCAATGCGAAATGAAAATCGCAATGCGAAATGAAAATCGCAACGAGAGAATCGCAATGCGGAAATGAAAATCGCAATGCGAAATGAAAATCGCATTGCGATTCTCTCGTTGCGATTTTCATTTCCGCATTGCGATTTTCATTTCGCATTGCGATTCTCTCGTTGCGATTTTCATTTCGCATTGCGATTCTCTCGTTGCGATTTTCATTTCGCATTGCGATTTTCATTTCAACATAATGCAGATTGTAATCAACAAAATCAACCATTACATTTCAATCAATTAAACAAGCACAAATAAGAATTATGTTCGCATCAATTACACAAATCAACTTTTACAAATCATCTTTTACAAATCAATTAAACAATCAAAAAATAAGCAATAATTCTTATTTCCGATCATCTACTATTGAATCAACTTTTACAAATCAATTAAACAATCAAAAAACAATCAATTAAACTATTGAATCAACTTTTGCAGCCATACATCATTTTCACGCAGTTCACTTCTGAGATTAACCTGCAGAAACCAAACATTTGCTCAAACAACACTTTCTACACATCTAAAACCTACAAACAGCAAATTATTGAATTCTAGGTACTTAACCAAACATTTTCAAACCAAAAGTCTATAAACTTACCAATTGTTTATGGACATTTTTATAACGCGGATGCAGGTAGGCAGCGTCTCGTATATATCGATTTAGCCATATAATGCTGAAACCACAAGCCTACTGCAGCTCTATCTCTATCGGTGGGAGGTAGATACTTGGTGCTTCCCGTCGTCAAACGCTCCAACGCCAAGCATACGAGAGGACCACAATCTCCTCTGGCTCCGCTCGTTTGTTGTGGCGCGGTCTCGTCTCTAATAACTGTAATGTTGAGCTTCTTTGGCTTCTTGTTTCCAGAACGAGTCCAATAATTGATCGCATCCATGAATTTAGCCAAATGAGAGCTCCATCCCTTAATAACATCTCTTAAATCAGCCAATGATATGTAATTTATCATGCTGTCATACACTATTGTCTTAAGGGATGGGAGCTGAAGCTCGACGAGAATCCAATGTTTACGTTCCAAAACAGGGATAAACACCTGCAATCATAAGTAATAATTCATTCATTTGCGCACTTATTTCATAAAACCTTTAAACTCAATCTAAAATAAATACTAACCTTATCGACCTCCCACCATGCAGGATAAAGTTTAGCTTGTCCATTGCCCAAATCAAATGATTCATCTCGTGCATTCTTCAAGTGAACGGCGTTAAAAGACGTCGGCATAATTGTATATCGTATATTTTTATTTTTCTTAAGTTTTCTTATTATTAGAAGACGTGTCACCCACGCATCGATATGCTGTTTTACAAAAAAAGACATATATTAGTGACTTACATAAATTTTAAAAAAAATTAATCAAATTGAAATATAAGAAAAATATAAGACTTACCCCCCATCGAAATAGCCATTGTCTTCGACCCCTAATAATACGCCCCACCAAGACCGATCAAGCAACAAATAGATATCATCGGTGAGCTTGCATATGTCAGTGAAACACCCCTGGCTCCGCTCATGTAGATAAAAATCAACTGCGGTCTTAGCCCAAAGGGTGTTATCCAGAATTGTGTCCGGTAGTTGTTCCCTCTCCTCTTCAGATACCGGTATGGTACTGGCCGGTAACTCATACGAGAGCCAACTTGAATCCATCATGTCCGGCACGTCAGAGGGTTTCTCAAGAAGCCTACATATGACGCCATGTGAATCGGGCTCTTGAATGGTGGGAGGGACCTCTTCAATGATGACAGTGGCCTCTTGAACGGTGGGAGGGGACTCTCGAGGAATGATAGGGGGGCCTCTTCAATGATAGGAGTGGACTCTTGAGGGATGACAGGCGAGTCGGGCTTCTTCTTGCGGTGTCTTCGCACTATTGGGGTGTACGGAGACTTAATAGCACGTGCACGCTGTCTGATGCGTGAACTCCGTCGTGCAAGCATAACCCGACGTAAAGCATCCACTCTATCGGGCCGCTAAATAATTAAATACAAAAATCAGTAAATAAACAGACATGATATTTAAACAGTGAAAACAAAGACAAATATGTTTCAAACTTGCATTGTATTCACCCAAGTCATTATTCTATCATAGTTCACAAAATGCATCAGATAACAAAGAAAAATATGTTTCAAACTAATACCCTGAAGTTAGTATTTGTCTTTGTTTTGTCTAATGGTTGAAGTAATGCAATCCATTCAAGTTTCAATTTGCAGAAGAAGAAATAGTTTACTTTCGCAACACGAAACTTAAAATCGCAACGCGAAATGATAATCGCAACGAGAAACAAAAATCGCAACGCGAAACCAAAATCGCAACGCGAAATGAAAATCGCAACGACAGAATCGCAATGCGAAATGAAAATCGCAACGAAAGAATCGCAACGCGAAATGAAAATCGCAATGCGATTTTGGTTTCGCGTTGCGATTTTGTCGTTGCGATTTGGTTTCGCGTTGCGATTCTTTTGTTGCGATTTTCATTTCGCGTTGCAATTTTGGTTTCGCGTTGCGATTTTAAGTTTCGTGTTGCGAAAGTAAACTATTTCTTCTGCAAATTGAAACTTGAATGGATTGCATTACTTCAACCAAAAGACAAAACAAAGACAAATACTATTTCACAGTGTTAAAGAATACACAGTTTAGCAGAATTGGCAGCAACCGAACAAATTTACTTTCAACCAAAAGACAAAACAAAGACAAATACTATTTCACAGTGTTAAAGAATACACAGTTTAGCAGAATTGGCAGCAACCGAACAAATTTACTTTCAACCAAAAGACAAAACAAAGACAAATACTATTTCACAGTGTTAAAGAATACACAGTTTAGCAGAATTGGCAGCAACCGAACAAATTTACTTTCAACCAAAAGACAAAACAAAGACAAATACTATTTCACAGTGTTAAAGAATACACAGTTTAGCAGAATTGGCAGCAACCGAACAAATTTACTTTCAACCAAAAGACAAAACAAAGACAAATACTATTTCACAGTGTTAAAGAATACACAGTTTAGCAGAATTGGCAGCAACCGAATAAATTTACTAAGCAATCTAAGTGAAATGGCTAATCTAAATGAAATTACGAGTAAATTTATCATTAAGTTAAATATGGAAAATCTTAAACTTACCTCGTTGCGTAGAGTATGAACCTCATTCTGCAATGATATTATCATCTCACGTAGAGCGGCAACCTCACCACGTAAAGTTGACACCTCCACACGCCATGCACCATCGTTATCGCGTAGAGTACCGATCTCCTCACGCAAGGCATTGACCTCATCACGTAACTCCCTTGACTCATCCCGTGGAGGTGGAGGTGGAGAACAGGGAGATAGGAGTCGTGGCATCTTTGCCGGTCGCCTATCATGAGGTGATGGTGGAGAAGAGGCTCGATGATGTGACGGGATAGGTGATGGCTCTCGTTCTAGAGGTGTATAGTCGGGTCGATCGGGTGATGGCTCTAGGTGAGGTGATGGCTCTCGAATTGGAGGAAGTGGATGCTGCTCATCATTCGTGCCATCAAAAAAACTCTGACTAGCTTGCCACCAATCAGTGGCAAGCTCTTCCTCCGTGGGTGTCAGTCTTTGTAATGGAATGTTGGCCTCCTAAAATATAAAAACTCAAACAAAGTTAAACGTCTACTATTAATAACTTGTTTATATATTATATGAAAGTATTTGTGTTAACTTACATTATTATTGTCGCATATGGTATTAAGTCTTCCCAATCCAACAGAGTTTTCCTCTTCCAGGAAATAGCCCTGGGAATATCATTTGACGTTTTTATTGCATATGTACGCATGCTGGGGAAAGCCTCGAATATCCAAATCTACAAACAATATAATAACAAAATTAGTAATTGTTAAATAATTAATTTTAATTTTAGAAACATTATATAGAAATTCTTACCTTAAAGGCCCAAACAAAGCCTGACAAAGTGTATTTCGACCCATCGCCACGCAAACTTTTGCGGTCATCAAAGGCAGTAGACAACTTAGTCCAGGTAGCTTTCCATATATACGAACCCACGGAAACAGATTCCATGCATTCAGGTCCTCTACCAAATATTAGCTCCCGAGGAATAGGTTGTCTGGCCTCTCTGCCTAAAAAGCCGGCATACACAAGTAGTAGAAGGCATACTCGGACAACATCGACGTCATCCATCCGAGTGAAACCAGCTTTCTTATTAAACAATTTCTTCAGGTCGTCGACGTGTAGGTTCGGCTTCTCCATTGACTCATCCAGAAAAACCCGGGATAACCATGATGGGGGGCGATATGACGAGTGTACCGGCCTACATCATCGTGTCCGAATCGTAGACCAGTGATTAAGCAGAACTCCTTCCGCCCAAAACAAGTATACGCTGGTGGAAAATGAAACCATATCTCTTCCTCACCACGTTGTATACTGTCGGGTAGATTTGATGTCATGGTCTGAAGCCACAAATGGGTCAAATTAGCATCTCCACCCGGATGCTGTACTCTCAGCCATGGCCCGAAGCAGGTTTCCTCAAACAATTGTCTTTGAGCAGGTGAAAGCTTCGAAGCAATTGTAGTGGCTAGGCTAACTTTATTCCTTAATGTCAATGAAGCCGAAAAAAATTTCTACAAAAACAATAAACATACCAAGTTAGATATACCAAAAACTACACTGTGAAGATATACCAAAAACAATAAACATAAAAAGTAGTAGTTTATTCTTGAAACTAAAATTTGCAACACTGTTTTGTCTTTTGGTTGAAATGAAAATCGCAACGAGAGAATGACTGTCGCAACGAGAGAAATGAAAATCGCAACGAGAGAATCGCAACGCGAAATGAAAATCACAACGAGAGAATCGCAACGCGAAATGAAAATCGCAATGCGATTTTGGTTTCGCGTTGCGATTTTCATTTCGCGTTGCGATTCTCTCGTTGCGATTTTCATTTCTCTCGTTGCGACAGTCATTCTCTCGTTGCGATTTTCATTTATCTCGTTGCGACTCTTCTGCAAATTGAAACTTGAATGGATTGCATTACTTCAACCAAAAGACAGAACAAAGACAAAGACAAATACTAACTTGAAAATCGTAACGAGAGAATAGCAACGCGAAATGAAAATCGCAACGAGAGAATCGTAACGCGAAATGAAATCTAAGTGAAATGGTTAATCTATTATTGAAATGACCAGTAAACTTATCATCAGTTTCAATATGAAAACCTACAATAATGCAAAAATTTCAAAATAAAAATAATTAAAAAAACTAACCTCGGAGGTTGATTTTCCATTTCTGAATATTGTGAGGGATTTCTGACCGTGAATGGTTGTGAGGGATTTCGCCGGAGATGGGGACGGAAATCTTCGGAGATGGGGACGGATTTCGCCGTAGAGAGTGAGAGATGGAGATGGGACTGAGTTATGATTTTAGGTTTTAGGTTATGAGTTGCGATTACGGGATTTTGTCTTAATATTCGTTTTTGTAATTTGAAAATAAAATACGCGTAGCGATTATAATGGCGCTTTAAATATCGCGTTGCGATTTACGGATTCTCGTTGCGATTTTATGTATTATCGTTGCGATTTACGGATACGCGTTGCGATATACGGATACGCATTGCGATTTACGGATACGCGTTGCGATTTACGGATACACGTTGCGATTTACGGATACGCGTTGCGATTTATGTGTTCGCGTTGCGATTTTCATATTCGCGTTGCGATTCTGGAAAATCGCAATGCGAATTTGTACTATCGCATTGCGATTTTCAAGAATCGCGTTGCGATTTTGGAAACTGATTTGCGATTCTGGGGATCGCGTTGCGATTTTGTTGGTCATTTTGGCAAATCCAAAAAAAGTTGGTTAAAATCGTATATTATAAGGCATTTTTGGTCACTGAGGCGATTTTCTCTTTATTTATTGTTCGACCAGAAACAAGAGTAATATAAATTTGTCTTTTTTTGTTTCACAAGAAACTAATGTATAAATATTTACTATTCTATCAATGAATACAAACCCTTTGAAAAATCTCTAAATATTTTTCAATGATATAGCCTTATGTTATTGGCATTTCTCATGGAAGAGAATTCTTGTATGAATACTAATGCCTCTACAAAGCCATTCCCAGCAGCCTCCAACGATGCCCAGACTACCATGACTGAGCTTTTAATTTCTGTAAGCTTCTGTATATTTTCTTCACCCAAGCTTAATTGATTTGATTTGATTTTTTTAAATTGAATTGCAGTTGGGTTTTGAAGCCTTGACCATGTGTCCAAAGAAGAAGCAAACTGAAGAGCACCGCAATTTCTGCATGACGAATTCAAGCTTTGTTTCCCCATCACCGGCTCCTAATTGTATCCTTGGTGATTACATTGGCTTGGAAAGTTGCTTCGATTTTTATAGCGACCAGCAGGTTTGCAGTGAAAGCCACGGCAACCGAGAACAGCCGTGTACGAGGAGGGTGAAGAGAGAGTTTCCTCCGCCGATATCGTGGCTCAGTTGCATCGAGAATCTGGCATGCCAATGGTGCTGAAAAGATATTACACTGACGATGGGCGGTTGATACTTAGAAAAGAGAAGCGTGAGTATTTGAGGGCTCATCGATCCAATGGTCGCTTAACATTGCATCTTGTTCCCTTAAATGACATTGATGAAGCAGAGGAAGAGGATCTTATTCACCTAGCTGACATTGATGAAGCAAAGGAGGATCCACCCAAAGTTTTCGACAGCAACCGTTACAGTAACATTGCCTAATGAAAATGACCAAATTTTTATCACAACTACCCGCCAACTACAATCCATACTGTTTTGCTGATATACATTGATGGTACAATTTATTTTAATTTCAGTTGGTAACAAACTATCATATAAAAAATTAGCTAACCCTTATTCCCATATGTAATAGGGTAAGGGGAGGTAGGATAATAGGCTGCCCTCAACGCCAGGTTGAGAGTAACTTCCGTAGGAGACCTCCATATTATGAAATGCCCTCCGTGAGACTCGATCCTACGACTCCAAGGTTAAGAGCCTTATGCTTTATCAACTGAGCTGGATGGTCATTTACTTTTGTTATATCATCCAATCCCGGCCCTTATATCAACACTTTTATTTTTTAAGGATAAATTGCACGTTTAGAATCTAAACTATCAGTTTTAATACCTAAACTTTTAATTTCATGAAAATAATAATATTAATTAAAATACAATCTGAAATATAATACAAAGGCTACTATGTATAGGACTATGATTTAAACTTTATGTGATATTCCTAAAAAGAACTTCTGAAGATATTATTTAATTTTTCAATTTTTCAGGGTTTATGTCATAACTTTTCAAAGACAAAGATACATTATAAACTATCATGCGCCGGATTTTAGTTTACCGAAGGAAAAAATAATTGATTGTTAGCTTTAAATTACATGTATTATATGTTTGGAATTTAAAAACAGTAAAATAATTAAAATAACATTATTTAAGAAATATGGTTTTACGTGCTTCTCAGCCATAAAATATTTAGAGAAAATAACCTCGACCAAAAATTTTAGATAATATACGATTTTGACCAATTTTTTTGGATTTGCGAAAATGACCAACAAAATCGCAATGCGATCTCCACTATCGCAAATTCGCGTTGCATTTCGCGTTGCGATAGTTGAAAATCGCGTTGCGATTTTCCATTTCGCGTTGCGATAGTTGAAAATCGCGTTGCGCTTTTCCATTTCGCGTTGCGATAGTTGAAAATCGCGTTGCGCTTTTCCATTTCGCGTTGCGATAGTTGAAAATCACGTTGCGATTTTCCATTTCGCGTTGCGATAGTTGAAAATCGCGTTGCGATTTCCCATTTCACGTTGCGATAGTTTACAGTTGTCGTTGCGATTTTCCAAATTCGTTGCGATAGTCTACAATTGTTGTTGCGATAGTCTACAGTTGTCGTTGCGATTTTCCAAATTCGTTGTGATAGTTAAAAAAAAGATTTTGTTTCTTAAGAATTTTCTCTAAAAAGATAGTATCCGCGCGGACGTGTCGAAGACACGTATTACCACGACCACGACTACGACCACGACACGACCACGACCACGACACGACCACGACCACGACCACGACACGACCACGACACGACCCGAGATGAGACCACGACACGACCACGACACGAGACGAGACGAACGGCGGCGGCGGCGCGCGAGAGTCCTCCTTGTTCTCTATCACTCAACAAGGAAGTGAGAAAGTCAAGCCTTAAATACCATTCCCAATAGTGTTTCCAATACAATGTGGGATTGAGCATTACCAACACTTGTTTTTAATACAATGTGATTATTCAGGAAACAATTAACAATCATGCACCTTAAAACAACTGAATCAACAACTAATTGCATTAGTATTATACAATTAAATATGTCATAATTAAAAGTCAATCTACAATCAATCGCGATTATTGCAATTTTAAGCAAAACATTCAAAAATAATATCACTATTTAAGGCTCAATCCCATATAGTATTGGGAACAAGTGTTGGTAATGCTCAAATCCCACATAGTATTGGAAACAGTATTGGGAATGGTATTTAAGGCTTGCCTTTCCCACTTTCTTGTTGAGTGATAGAGAACAAAGGGGACTCTCGCGCGCCGCCGCCGCCGCCGTCCGTCTGGTCGTGGTCGTGGTCGTGGTCGTGGTCGTGGTCGTGGTCGTGGACGTGGTAATACGTGTCTTCGACACGTCCGCGCGGATACTATTTTTTTAGAGAAAATTCTTAAGAAACAAAATCTTTTTTTTTTTAACTATCACAACGAATTTTCGCAACAAATTTGGAAAATTGCAACGACAACTGTAGACTATCGCAACGACAACTGTAGACTACCACAACGAATTTTTCGCAACGAATTTGGAAAATCGCAACGACAACTGTAGACTATCGCAACGCGAAATGGAAAATCGCAACGCGATTTTCAACTATCGCAACGCGAAATGGAAAATCACAACGCGATTTTCAACTATCGCAACGCGAAATGCAACGCGAATTTGCGATAGTGGAGATCACAATGCGAATTAGAGATCACATTGCGATTTTGTTGGTCATTTTCGCAAATCCAAAAAAAGTTGGTCAAAATCGTATATTATCTGGGATTTTTGGTCACTCCAAACTTTTGATTACACTAGGTTTCACCATTAAACTTTTATTCCTTTCAACTTGATCCTCAATTTTGTTAGAATTTACAAATTAACCTCCGTATTTCCAAATTTATCCTAAAACATTCCAAGCTCCTCAGAATTTCCAACTTCACTCCTAGATTCATATTTTTTTTTCAATTTAGCCTAAAATTCAGTTTTTTCCTTACAAAAGAGCTGGTTAAATAAAGTAAAAAGCAATTACTTAGCATTTTGAAAATAAAGTGTTGAGTTAATCGATTGACGGAATCGGCCAAGAGGGGGGTGAATTGGCAATTAAAAATTTAGTGGAAGCTTTTGCAGAAAATTGAAAGTAATTGCACAGCTATTTAGATTGGTTCGACTTTCTCAACCAAAGTCTACGTCCACTACCTTAGTTATCCACACTAAGGATTTTCCACACTAAGGATTTTCCACAAATTCACTAATTTTTCTTTCTTTTGAGGACAAATAGTAACCTTACAAACCCTCAAGAATTATACCCCAAATTCTTGAGAACACTCTCTCCCAAAGAGAACAATACAAATTTGCAAACTTACAAGGAAATCCTCACAAGGTAGATTGTTTGCACAATTCTAGAACAAAGAAAAGAACACTCAAGAATGAATACAATTGAGCACAATAAGTGTTCTTTAAAGCAAAATGAATATTGAATGAAAAATAGGCTTGAAATGCTCAAACTTGAGGTTTGATGCTTTCTCTTTGATTCTCTCTTGATTCTAGTTGCTTTTTGTTTCTTGTTGTTGATCAATGGCTTCTAAGCTTGCTTAAATACACCTTGAATCACTTCTGAACGTTGGGGATCATTAATGAAGATAATATAGCCATTTAAGTGTGAAAACAATTAATATTAGTGGATGGGAGCATCAGTGCATCGATGCAGACCCTAGGTGCATCGGTGCATCAAATGCATTCGATGTTTTCATAAAATCCTTAGTGCATCGGTGCATGGTATGTGCATCAATGCATGAAATGCGTTCGATGTTCAATTTAATTCATCGTTCATCGATGCATGGATTGGTGCATCGGTGCATGCCCTTGAAAAATTGATTTAAGGCTTGATTTTGGTTCAAAATATTTTGTGAAAATTGTTTCAAAAATAGTTTAAGTACAAATCACAATTTTACACATTTAGTAAGGATTAAAATTGATCTTGAAAGGCTTGAAGTAATAATTTTAATATTCGATTAATTCAATCGAATATTCTTAGAAAATTATTTGTAAAATCTTAAAATTCATTTAACTTAATTTGTTATATTGAAATATCAAAAATGTTTTCAACAATCTCCCCCTTTTTGATATAACAAAAAATTTGTGTTATTTTAAGATTTTAAAAAATTTGAAAACAATTTTGAAAAATTACTCCCTCTTACTATAACACTTCTCCCCTTTAAAAACATTCAACACTTATCATTTACTTAACATTTCTCCCCCTTTTTGTTAAATCAAAAAGCTTCAAAATGTTTTAAACAAGTAATTGAAAAAACATAGCCAATTGATATTATTTATATATATATATATATCTTAAGCTGCTAATATCAAAACCAAAAGAGAGATTAGCCATTAGGTTCATAATCAATATTCATAATCATAAATGAATAATTGGTCATAATGCAACTAATATGATGATGATGCAAAAATTAATAATCATTAAGCCCAAAATGAAAATTCAAACCAAACCAATATATATTAAGTGAAAATCCATAAAACATCCAAATCATATATCCAAACAAAGTTAACCAAGTCGAACAAAAATCCCCAAAATATTCAAAATGTTTTAACAATATACGTTCAAGACGATTCAAAAACAAAATAAAATCTACTCGTCCATAGAAGGATCGGGAGGCGTAGGAAAACGGGCTTGCATCTCAAGCGAGAGATTATCCATGCGTGCAAGCATATCCCTTTGAAACTCCATCTGTCGAGCTTCCAAAGTGTCTAAACGTTGATTTACTGCTTCGTTAGTAGCAGTCAAGTATGATTCGATGGAAGCATACCTTAGATCAAATGTATCCAAGAACGATCGAAAATATGGAGGTATTTGATCCTCTTGTGGAGCTGGTTCAGGTGCAGGCTCGTCATCGGGTACGTGATCATCTATATCTTGCATAAGCTGTTGGAATTCACGATCATCGTCATCAGCCAGAGCTGGAGGAGCACGAGAGGAGCTATGAGCAGTTCGTGAGGAACTAGCTCCCGGAGTTTGCTTGCCGGGTCTAAAAACCCATTGATCGGTTACCTCATCTTGTTTCCAATCCGCTTTCTTTAAGGATGTAAGATTGTTTGATTTTGGAGTATGATAGGATTGTCGAGAGAGACTTCTAGACCAAGTTTGATAAAGAGGTTACTAAGAAGACATCCATAAATCAATGTTTTAACATGTTTTGAAGAAACAATGTTTACGATGTCTACTAGTTGACTGAAAATAATGTGGGGCAGATTTATTTTGATTTTATTTTTAATACAAATCATCCACCATAAATCCCTAGCACGAAGTGTGGAGTACCTACCTCCGGATGGTCTAAACCACCAAGAGATCATCAAATGGTGAAAACGATCATGATGGGATCGTAGAGTACTAACACTGGAGTTTGGAACATAGGGATATTCCACATTTTAATTCTCATTATATACACCACTATCATCTAACCCAAATCGGAAAGTTATAGTCTCGGGGTCAATACACACCGCATTAGAATAGAAAATGTGGACCAATTGTTGATAGACGATAGGTTTAAGCTGAAATAACTTATCAAACTTCCAAGCTTTAAGAGTCGGAAGGTATTCGAAGTCAATGTCAACCATGGTTTGAAGCGAAGGAATACGCTCTTCGCGAATTCTATAAGTTTGGAAAGAATTTCTATACCTAGAGTACTTTCATCTCTACGACGCTCATGCATGTTAAAACAAGATCCTAATAGAGATGAAGTTGGAGGAGGAACATGATTAGGAGGTTGGTTTGAATGAGAATGACTAGATGAAGTTCTAGGGCGTTTGGGATTAGACATGATCAGAATAAGGAAATCACCTGCAATTTGAAACACATGCATGCACAATCAATCCCAAAACTCAAATGAGTCCTCAATAATTCAAGGTTCTCTAAACCATATCCTAATGGGCATGTTTTGAAAACTATTAAAAATAATATTTGATAATCATAATATAGTTTTCAACAAAACAATTAAGTCAGAAATATTACTAATTTTTGATTTTTTTTTAAATTTCGAAATTCAAAGAACAATTTTGAAAAATTGTTTGGTTTTGACGAAATTGGTAGTAAAATCTAGTTTAGAACCAACAATCAATTAATGCCCGATATAATGTATATTTTAGAACTAATTAAAACTAGTTCTAAAATCAAAAATTTGTAAAATAGAGGTTTTTAGAAAAATACCTTGAAAATTCAGATTGAGAGGGATGAGGAGTTGTTTTGCACGATTTAATGATTGAAGTAGGTTTGCAAGTTGAAAAGATTGAAGATTTTGACGAAAATTCGTTGATTTTGAGCAAGAATGGAGATTTTAGAGTGAGAGGGACGAACGACTTGGAGAGAATAAATTTTAGGTTTTGAGAAAATAAAGAAAATGAGGCATTTTAACCCAAAACCCGATGGATGCATCGATGCATGACCCCGTGCATCGATGCACATTCAAGGCGTGCATCGGTGCATCAACATGATGAATCGATGCACATTCAAAAGGGATGCATCGATGCATTGCTAAGTGCATCGGTGCATGAAGCACAAAAATGTCCAAAAAACTGGTTTAAAAATGCTAAATTAATTAGTTCTAGTGGTATTGGCAACTAATATATCATGTTCAAACAATCAAATTAATCTTTAAACTATATCTGAACATAATGTTAATTTTCATCAAGAATAAAAACTCCCCCTAACTAATAGCAATAAATGCAATCAAAAATTACTATTCTAAGCATTTTTCATTTAGTCTTAAAAGTGCTAAAATTATTTTAAACACTAAGTGAAGATAGGTTGGTCAAATCTAATTCTCTCCTAAGTGTCCAAAATATTTCCTTGTCTAAAGGTTTTGTAAAGATATCCGCTAATTGGTACAAAGTATCAACAAATTCTAGAACTACATCTTCCTTAGTGACATAGTCTCTAATGAAGTGATGTCTTATTTCAATGTGCTTAGTTCTAGAGTGTTGGATGGGATTTTTAGTGAGACAAATAACACTAGTATTGTCACACTTGATAGGAATTGTACCTACTTCAATTCCATAATAAAAAAGTTGTTGTTTCATCCATAAAACTTGTGCACAACAACTACCGGCTGAAATGTATTCCGCTTCAGTGGTAGATAATGCAACACAATTTTGTTTCTTTGAAAACCAAGAAATCAGCATATTTCCAAGGAATTGGAAAGTATCGGAGGTGCTTTTACTATCTAATTTGCATCCTCCATAACCCGCATCAGAAAAGGCATGCAAGCTAAAGCTAGAGTCTCTAGGATACCAAAGTCCTAAACTAGGAGTGTCCTTAAGGTATCTAAATATTCTCTTAACAGCTAGTAAATGTGATTCCTTAGGACATGATTGAAATCTAGCACATAAGCAAACACTAAACATAATGTCCGGTCTACTTATAGTTAAATAGAGCAAAGAACCAATCATTGACCTATATAATTTAACATCTACACATTTACCTCCTTCA
Source organism: Hibiscus syriacus (assembly GCF_006381635.1). Taxonomy (NCBI): domain Eukaryota; kingdom Viridiplantae; phylum Streptophyta; class Magnoliopsida; order Malvales; family Malvaceae; genus Hibiscus; species Hibiscus syriacus. The sequence continues at coordinate 10,337,976 of NW_024063059.1, read as the reverse complement.
TCTAAGTCAAGCTTTGTTGAAGAGCTCATTGGAGTGTCATGAGGTTTGCCATTTTCCAGTCCAAACTTCTTGAGCATATATTTGACATACTTAGCTTGATTGATGAAGATGTCATCTTTTCTTTGCTTGATTTGGAGTCCCAAGAAAAATGAGAGCTCTCCCATCATGCTCATTTCGAATTCACTTTGCATTAGTTTAGAAAATTCTTGGCAAAGAACATCATTAGTAGAACCAAATATTATATCATCAACATAAATTTGAACTACTAATAAATCTTTACCTTTATGCTTTAAAAACAATGTAGTGTCAACTTTCCCTTTTGAAAAACCTTTTTAATTAAAAAGTTTAACAATCTTTCATACCAAGCTCTTGGAGCTTGTTTTAAACCATAAAGTGCTTTTGTCAATTTAAGAACATGATCCGGAAATTTTGAATCTTCAAAACCTGGAGGTTGTTCCACATATACTTCTTCTTTTATAAAACCATTTAAAAATGCACTTTTAACATCCATTTGATATAATTTAAATTCATGAAAACATGCAAATGCTAGTAACATTCTAATTGTTTCCATCCTAGCTACGGGAGCATATGTTTCATCATAGTCTATGCCCTCTTCTTGAGTATACCCTTGAGCAACAAGTCTAGCCTTGTTTCTCACTATATTACCACTCTCATCAAGCTTATTCCTAAATACCCATCTAGTACCTACAGTAGATTTATTACTAGGCCTTTCAACTAATGGCCATACTTTACTTCTCTCAAATTGATTTAATTCTTCTTGCATAGCCATAATCCAATGTTCATCATTTAATGCTTCTTTAATATTCTTAGGCTCTATGCATGAAATAAATGCAACATAATTACAAATATTTCTAAGAGAAGATCGAGTTGTTACCTCTTTGGATGGATCACCTATAATCTTACCATCCTTGACATAGTTGTACTCTCTTGGATAAGATACTTCCCTTTCTTCAATGGTTGGATTCTCAAGAGGATCATGAGTTTCCTCATTTTTCGTTTCTTCTTTTGATGATGGTTCTCCAACGTCATGTCTAACGTCATTTGTATTTATAACACCTACATCATCATTCACACAAGAATCCTTCCTAGGAAGGGGATTGTCATCGAAAACAGCATGTATAGACTCTTCTACAACTAAATTTCTTTTATTAAATACTCGATAAGCTTTAGAATTTAAGGAATAACCCAGAAAAATTCCTTCATCACTTTTAGCATCAAATTTGCCAAGGTTTTCTTAACCATTGTTTAAAACAAAACATTTACATCCAAAAGGATGAAAATAGCTAATGTTAGGCTTTTTATTTTTGAAAATTTCATATGCAGTTTTATTTAAAATTGGCCTAATCATTACTCGATTTACAACATAACAAGCGGTATTTGTGGCTTCCGCCCAAAAATATTTTGGTAAATTATTTTCATAAAGCATGGTTCTAGCCATTTCTTCTAAAGTTCGATTTTTCTTCTCAACAACTCCACTTTGTTCAGGGGTTCTAGGTGCTGAAATATTATGACTAATACCATTAGAATTACAAAACTCAATAAATCCAAGATTTTTAAATTCAGTGCCATGATCACTCCTAACCCTAGTTATAGAGTAACCTTTTTTATTTTGGATTATTTTTGAAAATGTGATGAAATGTTCTAATGCTTCATCTTTAGTACTTAAAAATATAACCCAAGTATATCTAGAATAGTCATCTACCAAGACAAGTGAATATTGTTTTCCACCCAAGCTAGTAGTCCTAGTTGGCCCAAAAAGATCTATATGGATTAATTGTAATACTCTACTAGTTGACACGCCATTAATGGATTTAAAAGAAACTCGCTTTTGTTTTCCTTTAGCACAAGCATCACAGATTTTATCATTATCAAATTTAAGCTTAGGCAACCCTCGAACTAAATCACCTTGAATTAGCCGTTGCAAAACATTCATACTAGCATGTCCTAGTCTCATATACCATAACCAGCTATCATGTTCATTTTTAGCAACTAGGCACAAATTAGTCATATCAATAGAATCTAAATGCACCATGTATATGTTTCTTATTCTATAACCAACAAGCATAATCTGATTAGATGCAATGTCAATGACTTTACAACCATTAATATCAAACATGACATTGAATCCCTTATCACAAAATTGACTAATACTCAATAGATTATGCTTTAATTCATTCACATATAAAATATTCTTAATTTGTATGGAAGAGGTATTATCAATAGTACCAATACCTTCAATGTGACCTTTTGAATCATCACCAAAAGTCACTTCTCCTCCATTTTTGGCGTTAAGCTCAATGAACCGGTTTTTATCTCCGGTCATGTGACTTGAGCATCCACTATCAAGGTACCATGAATTTGGATTTTTTTCATGTGCCTTGTAGCAATGCTCATTTTCCTACAAACATAGATTAATTTCTAATTTTTGGTACCCAAATTCTTTTGGGTCCATATTCATTAGTTTCCAAAATCCTAGTCCCCTTAGGTATCCATTTGTGTAGGATATCCTTATTTTTAGTAGTGATGAGCTCTTTAGGAACCCATATACTTCTAACGATTTTTCCATTAGAGGTTCTTTGGGGACCTCTATGATTGTAGTTTTTAAAACTTTTTCTAACAAAGTTGGATTTTGAATTTTCTCCATTTTCAAAACGTTTTGTTCCAACTTTATCAAAAGAAGCTTTAAGATCATCAATTTTATTTTGATGATCATCATTGACCTTTGAAAGTAAATTTTGCAAATCCAAAATTTTCTTTTTAAACTCTTCTAGTTTGATTTGCAAATCTTTGATTTTACTTTCAAGATCGTTGTTGGTTTTGGATATGAGTTTATTTTCGTTTTTCAATTTTGAAACATCATTTTTATATTTTAAAAACAATTTCTCATAATCCGAAGCCAACCCATTATATTCCTCTAATAGCTCATCATATGATAAATTATCAAAATCAGATGAGTTAGAGGTTACCTTAGAATCTTCCCCGAATGCCATCAAGCACAAGTTTGCTACTTCTTGTTCCTCTTCATCGGAACCTTATTCATCGCTCTATGTAGCCACATGAGCCTTGTGCTTATTCTTTGATTGACCCTTTCTCTTTAATTGTGGGCAATCATATTTGACATGCCCCGACTTTTTGCATTCATAGCAAATAATCGGGTCCTTCTCTTTTGGTTCATTTTTGAGGCCTTCATTTCGTTTGAATTTTCTTCCTCGGTAAGGTCTCATCATTTTTCTGAACCGTTTGGCAAACAATGCTATTTCCTCGTCATCGTCATCTTCATCCGAATTACTCTCATCTTTTATGGATTTGAGTGCAACTCCAATGTTTTTCTTCTTCTCCTTCTCCTTTGGTGTCTCTTCAATCTTACCAAGGTCCACTTCATCTTCAAGCATTATTTCATGAGTGAGTAGTGAACCGATTAGCTCTTCAAGAGTTAAGGACGTTAGATCCTTAGACTCAATGATTGCCGTCTTCTTTGATTGCCATGATTTTAGGAGGGAGTAGACTAACTTCCTCACAAGCTTTTCATTTGAAATGATCTCTCCATATGATTTGAAACCATTGCCAATCTATCTGTCATAGCTTTAATATCTTTATTTGGTTTCATCCTGAAATTTTCATAGTTATGCGTTAGAATACTAATTTTAGATTTTTTTACCTCATCGGTACCTTCATGAGTGACTTGAAGTTTGTCCCATATTTCTTTGGCGGTTGTACAAGATGATACTCTTCCGTATTCATCTGGTCCAAGAGCACAAAATATGATATGGATGGCTTTGGAGTTGAGCTGGAACATTTTTGTCTCTCCTTCACTCCACAATCTTGGATGAGTGAGAGGCTTGATGTATCATTCTACTACGACATTCCATGCTCCCATGTCTCTTTCTTGAATGAAGTACATCATCCTATTTTTCCAATAGGCATAAATAGCCCCATTGAATAAAGGAGGCTTGTTGACGGGCATTGAATCGAGACCGGAGTCGAAGTTTGAAGCAGAGGCCATTGATGACTTTGATTATCGATGTAACTCTTCCCGAATCAACTCAAGAGGCGATTAAACCTTCAAATGAGTTAGGCTCTGATACAAATTGTTGAGTTAATCGATTGACGGAATCGGCTAAGAGGGGGTGAATTGGCAATTAAAAATTTGGTGGAAGCTTTTGCAGAAAATTGAAAGTAATTGCACAGAGATTTAGAGTGGTTCGACGATAACTCCATAAAAGGTCACACTTTTGTTCCTTTTTACTTAAGTTATTGAATGTCTAAAGGCCCATTTAGAACCATATAGATGCATTTAGAAGCATTTAGTTGCATATGGTGGATTTCAATTTACCGTGGCATTTTATTTTTACTGTGGTGTTGCTTTATGGGAAAGGTACTTGTCTGATGGTGTGCAGGTATTGAAAGCAAGGAAAAGAGGAAAGAAAATGTCGTGGCATAAGAACATTGTTGAGCTAAACGAAAATGCCGAGTTCGATTGGCATTTCGAGAACGAACAAGGTGAAAGAAGATATTTTCCAGCCAGCTGTCTCCTACTTTCTGAGATCTCTGCCCGAGAAATCTGCCTCGAAGATCCGCCTGGAGGGGTCAGCGCTGCCACAGCCGACCCTGCTGACCACGCCGCCTGCTCTGCAGATCTTGTCTGTCCTTGGGCATCTGCAGCGGGATTATACCGGGTCTCAGCCAGCAACCCAGGCTGGATCACAGCTAGCTTTTCCCGACTCCCAAGCAAATCAACCATGGTTTTGGGGTTTCCAAAGATAGTTAACAACAAGTGCTAGGGTTAATTTTCCCTTATAAATAGAGGATGAAGCCACATTGAAGAGGACTTTAGTTCCAACCATATTTGAGCTAAAAAGTTAGAGAGAGAAGGTCTCACTTTTCTTCGTCAATCCCACTTGCCGTGGTATTTCTCCTTGACTAGCAGAAGGGACTGGCGTTCTAAGCATCCGAGAGGAGCTGGTTCGCTGAGAGCAGTCTTTGGTGGCCGAGGAAGGCATTTGGCAGTGCACGTTGAAGGTTTTTTCTCCTCCCCTTAGTATTTGCTTTCATATTTTGTTGTTGGGTTGTAAGGAAAGAATGAATCTTACTTTGTGCTTGTTGATTTCGAACCCCACCATGAACTAATCCTATTTGGTGGGAGTTTGCATGGATGTTTAAGTTTTTGTTTCAATGAATGGCTGTTGTTTCATGATTTATTCTGATTTGTTTATGATGCTTAAAGCCTTAAGGTTGTAGGAGCTACTAGAGTAGCCTTTCCTTAGGAGGTTTCATGAGGTTCGAGAGAATGCCTTGGCAATTTATCTTTAGTCTTCGAGAGAAGCTAGGGAGGAACTATATAAATAATGGGTTCTAGATAGTAGCTAGGCCTAATCCACCTTAGATATAAGGCTAGGATTTCATTCGACTAAAAGGAGTTGTGCATAAACGATAGGTTAGATGTTAATACTGCCGCAAAAAGGTATTGTTGAGACATATCCTATTAGTTGAACCAATAGGGCACTACTTGGGCTTACGTCAATCGGTTTTGCCAGGGCATCTTTATTCTGTCGAGTCCCTTACTAGAGATAGCATAGGGTACATCAGTAGACTCTATCAGACAGGGTAAGCATAAAAGAAACACCATTCAGAGTAATAGACTTCGGTTTTCCTTGTGACTCCCATCACTCATTTCCATTGCTGCTTGTCTTGTGAGAAAGCTAAAGTCCTACATATATTAAATCTAGTATTTGCAGTTTTATTTTGCCTTGACATTTCCGTTTGTTTGTACATATCACAATTTAATTTGCCACGACATATCCATCTGCTACCACACTATCACCATTCCATTACCACCACATCCATTCCATTTTGCCACTGCATTCTCATTTGTACATACCATAACTAACTTTACTTAGGTGACAAAGTAAAGTGCCTTGACAAACCTATTTAATTTCCCCAATTCCCTGTGGAGACGATACTCTACTTATCACTTTATTACTTGTTCGATTGTGTATACTTGCACACATATCCGCACCATATTTTAGTACTCACAAAGAGCGGACAAGTTTTTGGCGCCGTTGCCGGGGACTTGGCAACTGGAAGTTAAATTGATTTGTCATAGCATTTTTATTTTACTTGTATATATTTTCTTTTGAATTATCTTTACTTTATATTTTCTTTAATTTTTCAGATTTTTCTGGATTTATGACCAGAAGCAACCCTGAAGAGCCATTAGAGCCTATTGATCCTGAAATTGAAAGGTTTTTTAGACAAAGAAGAAGAGCTCAACGTGTCAATATGTACCAACTCGGAAATCAGGGCATTGGCCATGAGGGTGATCAAAATGCCGAGGCAATTCCAAATGCTGGGAATGTAGCTAGGCCTCGTACCATTCGTGATCATTTAAACCAGATACTAGAAGATCTAAATCCTGGAATTGTGGCACCCGATATTCAGGCAGCCCACTTCGAGCTGAAAACCGTCATGTTCAATATGCTACATTCTATAGGGCAGTTTGGGGGCATGCCAAATGAAGATGCCAGGCAGCATATTCGTAACTTCTTGGAGGTGTGCGATTCTTTTCGCCAGCAAAGGGTGCACGAAGATGTTTTGAAATTGAAGCTTTTTCCGTATTCCCTGCGTGACCGAGCAAGGGCATGGTTAAGTGGCGTTCCAGTGGGTTATATGGAGTCGTGGACAGATCTGTGCAAATATTTTTTGTTGCGGTATAATTCTCCGAACATGAACACCCAACTTAGGAACGACATTGCCTCATTCCGTCAAGCTGATGACGAGTGGATGCATGAGTGCTGGGATCGATACAAGGCATTGCTTCGCAAGTGCTCAAATCATGGTTTTCAAGATTGGAAACAAGTGGTGATGTTCTACAATGGAGTAAACGCTCACACGAGGATGATGCTAGATGCCTCGACAAATGGGACGTTACTGGATAAATCACCAACAGAGGCATTTGACATCTTGGATAGGATTTCTACCAATGATTATCAGTTTCCCTCTACTAGGCATGGATTCAGACGCAAATCACATGGAGCTCTCGAGCTAGATTCTAAGGATGCCGTATCAGCCTAACTTGCTGCTATCACCAATATATTGAAGAATTTGCAAAGGCCAAGTGAGGTGAGAGAAGTGAAGGCAGCCCATTCAGTATGTTTATTATAGCAAGGCAATCACAATGAGAGTGATTGCCCAACCAATCAAGAATCCATCAACTTTGTTGGCAATTTTAATCAAGGCAACAACAACCCCTATTTCAAAACCTATAATCCTGGATGGCGTCAGCATCCAAATTTTTCATGGGGAAATCAAGGAACCAGCAATGCCCATCAACCAGTTCAGCAGTAGAATTTTAATGATTCCCTGGGCTATCAATCGAATGTGCCATGGCATAATCAAAATAAGGGAGGGTCATTTTCATCAAATACTAGTTCTTTGGAGGCCACGATGCAAGTTTTCATTGCAACAACAAAAACAATACTGCAAGACCACTCGACCTCGATCAAAAATCAATAAGCGCTACTTCAGAGCCATAGTTTATCATTAAGGGCATTGGAGAATCAAGTAGGTCAGATTGCTGTGGCATTACAAGAACGTAGAATAGGACATTTGCCGAGTGATACTGAAGTCACGAAACCTCATAGAAAAGAGCAATGCAGTGTGTTGACTCTCCGAAGTGGTACACAAATTAATGTCGAAGATAAGTTTGGGGGAAAACCGAAGGATGATTCACCTCCTACAACCAGTCAAGCTGATAAAGAACTGCAGGATGAAGCATCAAAGGAAGAGGATAAATCTGAGGGTTCATCAAGTAAAGAAGCTAAAGGGACAAATAGAAATGCCACAGCGACTTATGTTCGCTCCCCGTCAGTACAAGAAGCCAGACCCCCACCTCTTTTTCCACAAAGACTGAAGAAGCATAATGAAGACATTCAGTTTAAAAAGTTTGTTGACATTCTAAGTCAACTGCAGATCAATGTTCCTTTTCTGGAAGCTATGGAGCAGATGCCCACATATGCTAAATTTCTAAAGGAAATTGTCACCAAGAAGAGAAAGGTTGAGCAGTTTGAAACAATTGCCACGGCAAAAGAATTTTGCTCGTCATTAAGCAAGTTGTCACCAAAGAGACATGACCCGGGCAACTTTATCATTCCATGTTCGATTGGAAATAAATTTGATGGGAAGGCACTACGTGACCTTGGCTCAAGTATAAACTTGATGCCTAAGTCAATTTTCATAAAATTGGGGATAGGAAATGCGCGACCCACCTCGGTCATCTTGCAATTAGCTGATCATTCACATGTGCGTCCTGAAGGGTGAATTGAAGATGTCATCGTACGGGTTGACAAGTTCATTTTTTCTGTCGATTTTCTGATTCTGGACTGTGAGGTCGACGCCACATCACCTATCATACTAGGGAGACCTTTCTTAGCTACCGGTCGAATTCTCATTGACTGTGAGAGGGGCGAGCTAACCATGCGAGTAGCCGATCAACATGTCACTGTTAATGTCTTCCGATCTCTCAAGTACATGGATGATTCTGAAGAATGCCAAAGCATTTTTAAAGTAGATACAACAGTTGAAAAAGAAGCAGATCAATTTTGCCAAGATAATTTCATTCAGCTGGACCCGAACGAGAGGCTATTTGAATACTTAAAGGCCGAAGAGCCTAATGATTTTTCTTCCGAGGAGCAGCAGGCTAGCTTCCTTAAAGCTAGCCCAGGTACGCACTTTGAACTTCTTAATTTCGAAGAATTTGTTCCTCCCAAGCCCTCATTACAGCATGCTCCTACCCTAGAACTTAAGAATTGGCCACAGCATCTTAAATATGCTTATCTTGGTAGTAATGAAACTTTGCCTGTGATTATTTCCTCTGCCCTAACTCCTAACCAAGAATCAAGTTTGTTAAGTGTTTTGTCATAGCATAAGAAAGCATTAGGGTGGACGATGGCAGATCTCAAGGGAATAAGTCCAACAATCTGCATGCACAAAATCTTGCTGGAAGAATGCCATGGCAAATCTATAGAGCCACAACGAAGATTAAATCCAATCATGAAGCAAGTTGTGATGAAAGAGATTCTCAAATGGCTTGATACTGGAGTAATTTACCCCATTTCGGATAGTTCGTGGGCGAGTCCCGTTCAATGTGTGCCAAAGAAAGGAGGCATGACCGTAGTGATGAGTGAAGATAATGAGTTGATACCTACTCACACGGTCACTGGGTGGCGAATCTGCATGGACTACCGTAAGCTTAACAAGGCCACCAAGAAGGATCATTTCCTTTTGCCGTTCATCGATCAAATGATAGATCGACTTGCTGGCAAGGCATTTTATTATTTCTTAGACGGTTATTCGGGGTATAATCAGATTGCCATTGCACCAGAGGACCAAGAGAAGACAACATTCACGTGTCCCTATGGCACGTATGTATTTCGAAGAATACCTTTTGGACTTTGTAATGCCCCGGCAACTTTTCAACGCTGCATGCAAGCCATATTTTCTGACATGGTTGAGGATTTCTTGGAGATTTTCATGGATGATTTTTCTGTTTCTGGAGACGATTTTAAAAAAATGCCTCAGCAATTTGGCAAAGGTACTGAAGCGGTGCGAAGAGGCTGACCTTGTGCTAAACTAGGAAAAATAATATTTCATGGTGACAGAAGGCATTGTTCTGGGTCATAAAATATCTGAGAAGGGCATTGAGGTTGATAAAGACAAAGATCGAAGTGATCGAAAAGCTCCCCCCACCAAATTTTGTCAAGAGAATTCGGAGTTTCCTTGGACACGCCGGATTTTATAGACGATTCATCAAGGATTTCTCAACATTATCCAAGCCCTTGTGCACCCTGCTACAATAGAATCAACCATTCGTGTTCGATCAGAAATGCCATGGCGCATTCAAAGAGCTGAAGCAAAGACTTATCTCTGCACCGATTGTAGTTCCCCCAGATTGGACGGTCCCATTTGAATTAATATGTGATGCAAGTGATTTTTCCGTGGGAGCTGTGCTGGGTAAACGTAGAGGTAAAATCTTTCATGTCATATATTATGCTAGTCGTACCTTAAATGATGCACAATTAAATTACACAACCACTGAGAAAGAATTACTTGCCGTGGTATTCGCATTTGACAAGTTTAGGCCATACTTGATAGGCACCAAGGTTATAGTTCACACTGATCATTCAGCCATAAAATACCTAGTGAACAAGAAAGATGCCAAGCCTAGACTGATTAGGTGGATATTACTTCTACAAGAATTCGACTTAGAGGTAATTGATAGGAAAGGTACTGAAAATCAGGTTACAGACCATTTATCTAGGCTAGAAAATATTTCAGAATGCCATGATAATTTTGATATTAAAGAAGAATTCCCTGACGAGAAAATTTTATATGCCATGGCAATTCCGTGGTACGCTGACCTGGTTAACTTTCTTGTTAGTTTTTCCTTATGAACTGAATAGCCAGGGTAAAAAGAGGTTTCTTCATGATGCCAAATTCTATTTTTGGGACGAGCCGTACTTATTCAAGCAATGTGTTGATCAAATGATTCGACGGTGCGTCCCCGAAGAAGAGAAAAATGATATCCTACACCATTGTCATGTATAAACTTGTGGAGAGCATTTTGGAGGTTCGAGGACTGCTGTAAAGGTCCTCCAGTCAGGTTTCTATTGGCCATCATTATTTAAAGATGGCCACGCATTTTGCAAAGCATGCGGCAGATGCCAGCGCACTGGAAATATTTCCAAACGACACGAAATGTCGCTGCAAAATATTCTTGAGATTGAGCTTTTCGATGTTTGGGGCATTGATTTCATGGGACCATTTCATATATTTCTTTGGAGACTTATATATTTTGCTTGCGGTGGACTACGTTTCAAAGTGGGTAGAAGAAATTGCTACGCCAAGAAACAACTCAAAAATGGTGCTCAAGTTCCTTTATAAGAACATATTCACTCGCTTTGGAGTCCCTAGAGCCATCATCAGTGATGAGGGCACTCACTTTGACAATAAGCTGATTGCCAAGGCATTATAGAAATATGGAGTGCGACATAAGATTGCCACGACATATCACCCGCAGACGAATGGACAGGCTGAAGTTTCCAATAGAGAAGTCAAGCAAATCCTTGAGAAGGTGGTGAACCCTCGAAGGAAAGACTGGTCCCCTAAGCTCGATGAAGCACTATGGGCATATAGGATGGCATTTAAAACACCTTTGGGAATGTCTCCCTTCAAGATGGTATATGGAAAAGCCTGTCACCTTCCCGTTGAACTAGAGCACAAAGCATACTGGGCAATCAAGAAGTTAAACTTCGACAAACAACTTGCTGGGGAGAAACGATTGCTTGATTTAAATGAAGTGGAAGAGTTTCGAGTGCAAGCATATGAAAATGCCAAGTTGTACAAAGAAAAAACCAAAAAGTGGCACGACAGAATGCTTTTACCAAGACATTTTCATGTGGATCAAAAAGTTATGTTGTTTAACTCCAGGTTCAAACTCTTCCCAGGCAAATTAAAGTCACGTTGGTCAGGACCATTTGAGGTTCACCATGTTTACCCTTATGGCGATGTTGATATCAAGAACATGGATGATGGATCCATCTTTAAAGTCAATGGCCAGCGCCTAAAGGCTTACCAAGGAGTCTTACCTGCTTGTGACAAGTCGGAGTTGCTTTTGCATGACGTTGACATTAGTCCGGCATCTTAGGGATGCCGTGGCATTTCTAACTCACTTCTGTACATAAATTATTTTTGTTTTGCTTTTATTTTCATATTTCTCATTTTAATTATTTTCATTTTAATTTTTTACAAGGGAAATTCCACGTATGAGGCACGTGAGGCGTGTTGAGGAAGTTGAGTAAAATTTTGGGCGGTAAACGAAAAGAAAAATGAGGGAAATTTTTACATTTTGACTTTTGACTTGGGGGGTTAAAGTTTCTTTTTACTTTCATTTTGTTTTCTTCCCGCCTAGGTCCCACTCTTATTTAATATTCCTCCCCTGCAAAAATCTAACTTGTGTTCTTATCCTATCTTCCCTTTAACTTTTACTTTCACTTTCTCTCATCTTTTTCTTCTCTCCTTGGCCGAAACCGCCATAACCGTCCAAGACTTCAAGTTTTTCCATCTTCCTCTTATTTTCTCTTTTACCTATGGTTTTTTCACGACCTCCTGCGCCGCCCTCACCACCTCGCTTTATAGATGATAATGCTAAGGAACGCTACCAAAACATCAAGAACCGACGAGTTTTTTTCGAGTTGGGCTTTATCTTCTCCGATGAGGAGGACGCCGAAATGGGCAGCGAAGTGCTAGATGTGGTCACCAAACATAAATGGCAGAAATTTGCAAAACATCCTGCCGCCATCAACGCCACTTTAGTGAAGGAGTTTTATTCAAACATTACTGAGCCAAATCAGCATGTTGTGATGGTTCGCGGCAATTCGTTTTACTCCTACCGCTATTAACCGATATTTCAAACTGCAGGTTACCGATGACCACCATGCAAGCTTCGCCCATGAAGCTGATAACGAAACTTACCAAGGCATCCTGGAAGACCTGTGTCTTCCCGATACTCATTGGAACGGTCAGCAACTGAGACGAAAGATAGTGGATAGGGATAGACTGCTCCCCTAGGTCAAATTGTGGAACCATTTCATGAAGCACAAGCTTCTGCCAACCTCCCACAATACAACCGTATCATGCTAGCGGATGCTTTTGCTGTACTCGATCATTTCCGGACGACCCATCGATGTAGGGAAGATTATCGTAGAACAGGCTCATCTATGCCTAAAGCGACAAGCAAGTTCCTTGGTATTCCCAAATCTCATCACTGCTTTATGACGAAAAAACAAAGTTCGAGAAGAAATGTTTGATGAGATTTTGCCGGGCATTGCTGGACTCAACAAAGCAAAATCCCTATGTTGTTGGGCTACAAGGAAGCCAAAGGAAAGGAACACGAGGCAACCATATCTCGCGCTGCACCATCTCCACATGCCAGGGAAACTTCAAACACCCTGGAGCAGGCAGTACATCGCACTCAAGAGCATGTCGGGAAGTTGTCTGACAAACTGCTGGTCTATTTTGCTTATGCCAAACGACGTGATGCATTTCTCACCAGCGCCTTGATAGAATTCCTTCCGCACACTAACTTTACCATTCCTACTTTTCCTGATGAGCTTGTGCCACTGAATGAAGATGCCGAGGCATCTACAGAAGTACCTCACCCTGACCCAGTTACTGCTCAACACTCCTCAAGTAAAGACAGTCACCGGCCAGCTGAAGTAGAAGAGCCAGTCGATCCTAATCCAATCCATGAAGTGTCACCCGATGTAGACAGAGAAGCCAACCGCCAACTTGCTCATCTCCCGGAGTCTGCCCAATTTGTTGAACCGCTAGCAGAAGAACATCCAGAAATACCACCGCCTCCTGTACCGATGGAAGCAGACAACCCCGAAGTATCACAGCCCACTGAGTCAGCCAAGGAGTCACAATATGAGATGCCACGGCAAGCTTCATTGCGTAGGAGCAGACGTCGCCTCAGGAAGGCATCTCAACATCAGGAGCCCCCGCTCCCAACTGTTCAAGAAGGCCCTAACACTCCTCCAGCCGCACCCGCTTCTGACTCCGAATATTCCAGCCCCGTAAAGCTCCGCAAGCGCACTCGCCGCGCAACTTCCGCACCACCAACATGAAGCCAAGGTACCTTGCATTGCATTGCATTCATAGCATGTAGTTGTCAATTTCCTTAGATTTTGTAAGCATTGGGGACAATACTTCTCCCAAGTTTGGGGGAAGTAGGGTTCTCACATCATTGCATGATAGTGTTAGTAAAATAAATTTGCCATGACATTAGTAAATGCCTGAATAGTTTGCAGGAATTAGTTAAGGATGCCCGATGATGATGAATTCTTGATGGCTAGGATAGAATGTACATGAGTGGTTGAGGATGATAGAACCAACTCTAGGACTTGCTTCTTTGAAACCCTTGAATACACGATTGTATTTTTTCCATGCTTGAGAAACTTAGAAATTTTTTATAAGAGAATTCTTAAATATCGTGGCATAAAACTTTGAATGATGAAAAGCCCACATAAAAAAAAAGAGAAGAAATGTAAGTTATAAATAAATGCTTTGTCATAAATGTAGAGGGACACTCCACTATGCCATGACATATGAGTGAATGAAAGTAGTCACGGGATGACTCTACCTGACTAGCTTGGGGGTAGAAGGTATGCTCCATTTCACCCAGAGTGTGGGATGGTAGAGTGATGGGCTGACTCTCCTCGTAGCAGAAGTAAATAGAAGAAAAGAAATGGGAGTAGTAATTTGAAAATGTCATGGTAAATTGAGAAAGTTTGCATAGAAAATTTTTAGGTTTGTTAAGCATAGAATGGATACAAACACGCACACACCCACACAAAGAATCTTGCCCTAGGGGATGATACTTGATTTCTCAAACTAGTCTACCATGTTGAAGCCAAATGCTGAGGGCTGAAATTTTATCCCACATAACTATTCTGCTTCTGAACTTGTCATGGTATTTTTGTTTTGCTAATTATTATCCATTGCTTGAGGACAAGTAATAGCTTAAGTTTGGGGGTGTGATAACTCCGTAAAAGGTCACATTTTTGTACATTTTTACTTAAGTTATTGAATGTCTAAAGGCCCATTTAGAACCATATAGATGTATTTAGAAGCATTTAGTTGCATATGGTGGATTTCAGTTTGCCGTGGCATTTTATTTTTACTGCGGTGCTGCTTTATGGGAAAGGTACTTGTCTGATGGTGTGCATGTATTGAAAGCAAGGAAAAGAGGAAAGAAAATGCCGTGGCATAAGTAGATTGCTGAGCTAAACGAAAATGCCGAGTTCGATTGGCATTTCGAGAATGCACAAGGTGAAAGAAGATATTTTCCAGCCAGCTGTCTCCTACTTTCCGAGATCTCTGCCCGAGAAATCTACCTCGAAGATCCGCCTGGAGGAGTCAGCACTGCCACAGCCGACCCTGCTGACCACGCCGCCTGCTCTGCAGATCCTGTCTGTCCTTGGGCGTCTGCAGAGGGATTATGCCGGGTCTCAGCCAGCAACCCAGGCTGGATCATAGCCAGCTTTTCCCGACTCCCAAGCAAATCAACTATGGTTTTGGGGTTTCCTAGGATAGTTAACAACAAGTCCTAGGGTTAATTTTCCCCTATAAATAGAGGATGAAGCCACATTGAAGAGGACTTTAGTTCTAGCCATATTTGAGTTAAAAAGTTAGAGAGAGAAGGTCTCACTTTTCGCCGTCAATCCCACTTGTCGTGGCATTTCTCCTTGACTAGCAGAAGGGAGTGGCGTTCTAAGCATCCGAGAGGAGCTGGTTCGCTGGGAGCAGTCCTTGGTGGCCGAGGAAGGCATTTGGCAGTGCACATTGAAGGCTTTTTCTCCTCCCCTTAGTATTTTCTTTCATATTTTGTTGTTGGGTTGTAAGGAACGAATGAATCTTGCTTTGTGCTTGTTGATTTCGAACCCCACCATGAACTAATCCTATTTGGTGGGAGTTCGCATGGATGTTTAAGTTTTTGTTTCAATGAATGGTTGTTGTTTCATGCTTTATTCTGTTTTGTTTATGATGCTTAAAGCCTTAAGGTTGTAGGAGCTACGAGAGTAGCCTTTCCTTAGGAGGGTTCATGAGGTTCGAGAGAATGCCTTGGCAATTTATCTTTAGTCTTCGAGAGAAACTAGGGAGGAACTACATAAACAATGGGTTCTAGATAGTAGCTAGGCCTAATCTACCTTAGAGATAAGGCTAGGATTTCATTCTACTAAAAAGAGTTGTACATAAACGATAGGTTAGATGTTAATGCTACCGCAAAAAGGTATTGCTGAGACATATCCTATTAGCTGAACCAATAGGGTCACTGCTTGGGCTTACGCCAATCGGTTTTGCTAGGGCATCTTTATTCTGTCGAGTCCCTTACTAGAGATAGCATAGGGAACATCAGTAGACTCTGTCGGGCAGGGTAAGCATAAAAGAAACACCATTCAGAGAAATAGACTTAGGTTTTCCTTGTGACTCCCATCACTCATTTCCATTGCTACTTGTCTTGTGAGAAAGCTAAAGTCCTACATATATTAAATCTAGTATTTGCTGTTTTATTTTGCCTTGACATTTCTGTTTGTTTGCACATATCACAATTTAATTTGTCACGACATATCCATCTGCTACCACACTATCACCATTCCATTACCACCACATCCATTCCATTTTGCCACTGCATTCTCATTTGTACATACCATAACTAACTTTACTTAGGTGACAAAGTAAAGTGCCTTGACAAACCTATTTAATTTCCCCAATTCCATGTGGAGACGATACTTTACTTATCACTTTATTACTTGTTCGATTGTGTATACTTGCACACATATCCGCACCATATTTTAGTACTCACAAAGAGCGAACATTCGACTTTCTCAACCAAAGTCTACGTCCACTACCTTAGTTATCCACACTAAGGATTTTCCACAAATTAACTAATTTGTCTTTCTTTTGAGGACAAAGAGTAACCTTACAAACCCTCAAGAATTATACCCCAAATTCTTGAGAACACTCTCTCCCAAAGAGAACAATACAAATTTGCAAACTTATAAGGAAATCCTCATAAGGTAGATTGTTTGCACAATTCTAGAACAAAGAAAAGAACACTCAAGAATGAATACAATTGAGCACAATAAGTGTTCTTGAAAGAAAAATGAATATTGAATGAAAAATAGGCTTGAAGTGCTCAAACTTGAGGTTTGATGCTTTCTCTTTGATTCTCTCTTGATTCTAGTTGCTTGTTGTTTCTTGTTGTTGATCAATGGCTTCTAGCTTGCTTAAATACACCTTGAATGACTTCTGAACGTTGGGGATCATTAATGAAGATAATATAGCCGTTTAAGTGTGAAAACAATTAATATTAGTGGATGGGAGTGTCAGTGCATCGATGCATACCCTAGGTGCATCGGTGCATCAATGTAAAATTCAAATATTTTGACCGTTAGACTCTTAGTGCATCGGTGCACTAAGAGTGCATCGATGCATCAATTGCATTCGATGTTTCAAAATAGCCAGAGTGCATCGATGCATGTCTGGTGCATCGATGCATGGCTGGTGCATCGATGCATCAAATGCATTCTATGTTTTCATAAAATCCTCAGTGCATTGGTGCATGGTATGTGCATCGATGCATGAAATGCATTCGATGTTCAATTTAATTCATCGTGCAAAGATGCATGGATTGGTACATCGGTGCATGCCCTTGAAAAATTGATTTAAGGCTTGATTTTGGTTCAAAATATTTTGTGAAAATTATTTCAAAAATAGTTTAAGTACAAATCATAATTTTACACATTTAGTAAAGATTAAAATTGATCTTGAAAGGCTTGGAGTAATAATTTTGATATTCGATTAATTCAATCGAATATACTTAGAAAATTATTTGTAAAATCTTAAAATTCATTTAACTTAATTTGTTATATCGAAATATCAAAAATGTTTTCAACATAAAGCTTGAAAAATATAAAAGAAAAATGAAAAGAACTTGAAAAGTAGAAAGAGAAATTTTTTATAAAAACTAAAGAGAAAAGAAGAATGTAATCTGAATGATGAGTTTAGGCTTACCCCAAGTGGGTATTTATAGCATCTCAAAGCCTAAAGGATAAACAAAAATAAAATAAAATAATCCTAAGATAATTGTTTTTCAAATTTAAATTCAAACTTAAACTAGTCTCCTAATGCAACTCTGCTCGTCCATCTTCCAGAAGGTGTGCGGAGGAAGTCTTCTAGAAACTATCGCTGACTGAACCTTCTAGAAACTGCCACGTCAGACCGCGTCGTGCCCAGAGTCGTGCCCATGTCTCCAGCCGTGACCAAATAATAAACAAAATGCAGAATGCGCCCGTTTTGTCACTAATTCTGGAAAGTAAGGACCTGCACGAAAACAAACATAACACGACCAATTTAGCAATAATAAATCCTCAAAACCGAAGAAATAACGAGCAAAGATTAACGATTCTGAACATTCATCAAATTCCCCTCACTTATCTCTTGCTTGTCCTCAAGTATGATTAATCAAACTAGTCAAAAATTTCATTTACCGTTTTTTGTCAAGTTTCACATTCAAGGAAGCATGGTAGAGACCATAATAACTATTCAAGTCAAGAAATCAATCAATTGAACATCACCAATTGGAACAAGTCAAGTGCAATTGTAATATCCATTCATTCATTAATCTCAATGCTCATAACTCAACACCTTACCGGGATTCACTCAAATCACTCAATGTGTTTGGGGTAAAGAAACACTCAATGTCAGAATTGATATGATATTACCGTAAGCCTGCAAGCAAATCAAATCTCCACTACTAATAAGAACAAGATGCATAAATCAAAGGGTATTTTATTGGTTGTAACAGGGCTTAGGTAAAGGTGGGGAAAAGGCTAAATATATATGGCTAAATATTCAAGGCAAGAAACTAACAAATGATAATCTCAACTCCATTAAAACATTAAGCACACCAAGAATAAAAGACTAATTGTCAAACAACAAAATGCATTTGATTTTTTTTCACACTTTTGTTTTCTATTTTTTCATGTCTTTTTTTTTTTTTTTGGAACAACTTTTTTTTCTTTTTCTTTTCGAAATGTTGCTGTTTTTTTCCTTTTTTTCATGGAGCATACATCGGATAATTGCTCACTTGCCATGAAAAAGGTAGAAAAAAGGGATAAAACAAAAAGGCTCGGGTTTATAAATGTGGTAAAAACAAAGAAATGGAAATGGCTCAAAAGTGGTTAACTAGGAGAAAATAACATGGGTAGACAATTTAGTGGGGAAACAGAAAGGTTAATCCTAAGGTGCCCAAATCATTTTTAAGCATCATGTTCATATGTAATCTCGACAGTATTTATCATGCAGGTTCTAGAATATCAATGTCAAATTCGACACACTCAATCCAACAAAATGAGAGCGAAAATGATATGCTCATAAAGACTCAAATCTCACCAAATTGTTTCATGCATTGAGCTAATCACATTTCAACCAACAAAGGCATGAAATATCACAAAAGCACCAACTTGATCACAATTCATGCTATTCGCTATCAAGAATATCCTAACCTAAACAATTATGTGTTCTCAAACAAGCATATCATTCCAAAAATTTTACACAAGGCAAAGACAATCAATGAAATTTTCGACAAATCCAACCAATACATACTAACATCAAGACATAAAGACAAACAAAGGGAAATTCAATCATACACTCTACTCCCCCTTACTTAAAGCATTTTGCCTCAAAACGTAAAACTAAAATGCAAGAGAAGGGATATATTACTCCCTGGATTTCATGTCGGTTTTGCTAGCGTGCACCATTTAATGAAACGGTGTGCATGGTTGGGGGCATTACTTTTTTTCTGCTTTGTTCAATTGTTCACTGCTCAGTAGTCTCCAAAATTAGCACTGTTCGAATCATAATTTCGTAAATCTTCATCGTTTAAGTTTGAATAAAATAAATTCGATTCCTACAAAATAAAAATAAAATAAAACATGCTCGATCGAAATGAAAAATAAAAAAAATGTGATGGAATTAAAAACAATAGGTTGCCTCCCATTAAGCGCTTTTGTTTAACGTCATTAGCTCGATGACCTGATTCAGACTACAGGTTCTGTGACAGACACTTCCACTTCATTTACTTTTTCCAACTAAGAAATTTCTTATGAGAAATTCGAAAATTCTCATTAAGATTTCTTCGAATATTTCCCAAATTAAAAATCATGTCGAAAAAATGACCATCAAAACATCTTTTTTACCAAAAATTGATTTCTTCAAACGATTTCTCGATGGTTTCGACTTAATTTTTGGTACCTGCAAAAGAGAAAATAAATCTTTAGTTTTTAAAGGAGTTAAGATAAAATCTGAATCAACAACTGAAATATTTTCCAACTCCCTTGTGTCGTTTTTTTTATCATCCGATTTTTGGCATAAATCATCAACAAAGTTAGATTCATCATCAATAAGTTCAATAATGCTAACAAAATTAATACTATGCATGTTATCCGGATATCTCATTGCTTTATAAACATCAAATTTTAAGATCTCACCGTCGAACTCCATAGTAAGAATACCGCTTCGAACGTTAATTTTTGCATTTGTCGTGCTCAGAAAGGGACGACTGAGGAGGATTTCAGAACTAATTTTGCTACGATCATTTTTCATATTAATCACATAAAAATAAGCAGGGAAACTTAAGTATTCTACCTCTACTAGAATATTTTATATCAGTCCTTCAGGATAAATAATTGATTTGTTGGCTAGCTGAAGTGTAACTCTCGTATCCTTTAAAGGCTAAGTGGAAATTAAATTATAGACGGAGAGAGGCATTAAGTTGATAGAGGCACCTAGATCACACATAGCTCGTTTGATTTTAACCTCACCAATTTTACAAGGTATTAAAAACATACATTGGTCTTTATACTTTGGTGGAAGCAGTCGTTGGAAAACTGCTAAGACGTTCGCACCTAAATCCACATTCTCGTTTCCGGTAAGTCGCCTTTCATTAGTACAGAGATCCTTTAAGAACCAGGCATACCTTGAAACTTTCCGGATAACCTCGATGAGAGGTATATTAACTTCCACCTTCCGAAGTACGTCTAATATTTCCTTTTCCTCAGTTTTTTATCCTTTTTAACTAACATCAATGAAAAAGGCAGTGACATGTCATAGGGGGATGGCGTCGTGTCATCCATTTGTTATTCATCATTTTCTTTCTGGGATCCTACGTCAACTGCTTCCCTTTAGGAGTTTGAATTTTCTTATTTCTTTTGGGATCTTGTGCTTACTTCCTTTGGGTCTGGTTGTTCAAAAATTGTACCGCTTCGAAGGGTGATGGTGCTAACATTCTCTATTGGATTCAACTCAGTTTGTGATGATAGCCTCCTTTGTGACTCTAATCTCCCTACGGCTTGAGTCAGTTGGATTATCTGTTTGTCTATCTCTTGGAAGTGGGCTTCAGTTCGAGTCTGGAATTTTTCTTGGGATAGTGCTAACTTCTCGACAATTGATTCTAATGATGACTTCTGCGGTTGTTGCGGTGGTGGAGGTCTCGCTTGATAGTCTTGATTCAGTATCGGGTTCTGAGCATAACTGAAGTTCGGATGATCCATCCATCCTAGGTTGTATGTATTACCGTAAGGATTATAAGCTCTTTGGGGAGGTCCCGAAAAGTTTCCGATTGCGTTGACGTGAGCTGTTGCGCCGTCTTGAATCAGTGGACAATCGTATGTTGGATTATCAAGTAATGCACATATTCCACATAATCCGTTTTGTCATGTCTTTCCTACAACAAGAGAGTGTATGACTTCAGTTAACTTGTCTATTTTATCTTCTAAGGAAGATGAACTTATCTCATGAACCCTTCGAGAAGGTTCATTGTTTGTGCGAAATTGTTGGGAATTTGCGGCCATCATCGAAATTAAGTCTCTAGCCTCAGTAAGAGTCATATTCACCAAGGCTCCACCGCTGGCAGCGTCGATCATCTTCATTTCCAAGGGAGATAATCATTCATAAAAGTATTGAAGGAGTGTTTGTTCGGTTAACCTATGTTGTGGGCAACTAGAACATAACTTCTTAAACTGCTCCCAATAGTCGTAAAGTGACTCTCCATCAAGATGCTTGATTCCAAGTATTCTCTTTCGTAGTTCACTTACTTTTGCCGCAGGAAAAACCTGTCAAGAAAAAGTCGAGTCATTTGAGCCCATGTAGTAACAGAATTAGGAGGAAGATAAAATAACCACTCTTTAGCTGAATCAGCTAAGGGAAAATGAAAAGCTCTAAGTTTTATCTGGTCCTCGGTTACTCCCTGTGGTCTCATGCTGGAGCAGACCATATGAAATTCCTTGAGATGTTTGTGTGGATCCTCGTTCGGCAATCCGCGGAATGTAGGGAGGAGATGAATAAGGCCAGTTTTCAACTTGTATGGAGTTTCGCCTTGAGGAAAATCAAAGCAAAAAGGCTCTTATTCAGTGGGTGCCGCGGCTAACTCTCAGATAGTAGTATCGTCCATCGGAATTGTATTAACGGATTCACATGAGTTTGATTCTTCTTCTGGATTTGATTGTTTTCTTCTTTTTTCCCGAAGTGTCTGTACGTGGAGTCTCCTAACCTTGGCTTCAATCTTCGGGTCGTACTCCACTAATGCTCCCGGATTAGACCTAGTCATAAATCAAAAGCAAACAAAAATTAGTAACTTTGGCGAAGTCCCCGGCAATGGCACCAATTTGACAACTGTCATTTTGGATGTCAAAATAAATTTCTTTCTTCTCGGATAATAAATAAAGGAAAATTCGTAACGTAGAGAAGTAGGGTCGAATCCACAAGGACTTAGAAAATTATAAATTTATGTCTGATTTATTTATGACAGGCGTGAAACAGTAAAAATGGTGGGAATTTTGGTAAGAAAATATTAAAATAATAAAAGCAATTAAATAAGTAAAAAGCAATTAAAGTAAAAATAAGAAGATGAAGATTGTGAATAAATACAATAAAAGTAGCCTCAAGTTTCTCTTTGACTCAATTTCCTTATGATCATCGAATAATGTTCTCTTCGGGATTCACGTCGGTTACTTTGTCTACAAGGGTTATCCCTGTGACTCTATCTTGTATACCGAATACCCAAGGCAATCTTTGATTCCGGCTTCAGTAATTGATTCTAACAACATCAATTGTCGTAGATCAATTACCGTTTAAGTTCGTGGCTTCCGACTCGGATTGTTGCTTCGATAACCGTCAATTCCGATCTCAATTCCCTCTTGGCGAAGCTATCTCGCCAAGTGTGTTCCCAGGAAGTCGAATTGCTTTCTATAAGCCGATCTTCCTCCCACACATTTAATCGCAACAACCTCTTGACCAAAGTCAATCTTTGATTTTGAAAACTGTTTTGATTTTGAAAAATAAGCGCAGAGATTGAGAGAGATATTCCGAAGATATTAAGGGTCTGTTTCAATTCTCCCGATGGAATTGAGTCATCGCGACAGCTCTCGGCTTATGAAAAGTTTAATTAAGCATGACAAAAGTCATACTTAGCATTTTGAAAACAACGCTTGAAAAATAAAAGAAAAATGAAAAGAACTTGAAAAGTAAAAAGAGAAAACTTTTATAAAAACTAAAGAAAGAAGAATATAATCTGAATGATGAGTTTAGACTTACCCCAAGTGGGTATTTATAGCCTCTCTAAGCCTAAAGGATAAACAAAGAAAATAAATAAAATAAACCTAAGATAATTGTTTTTCAAATTTAAATTCAAACTTAAACTAGTCTCCTAATGCAACTCTGCTCGTCCATCTTCCAGAAGGTGTGCGGAGGAAGTCTTCTGGAAACTGTCGTTGACCGAGCCTTCTAGAAACTGCCACGTCAGATCGCGTCATGCCCAGAGTCGTGCCCATGTCTCCAGCCGTGACCAAATAATAAAGAAAATGCAGAATGCGCCCGTTTTGTCACTAATTTTGGAAAGTAAGGACCTGCACGAAAACAAACATAACACGACTAATTTAGCAATAATAAATCCTCAAAACCGAAGAAATAACGAGCAAAGATTAACGATTCTGAACACTCATCAGAGGTTAAGGCTCTTGATGATAGTCACAATTGGGTTTGGTAGATTTACCTGTAGGCAAATAGATGGTTGGATGGGATGCAAATAGGTCTTTGTCTTTAAAACAAATCTTGATGGTTCAAGACTAGGCTTCAATCTCCACTTGTTGGAAAGTTATCATATTTGGGTAGTGAATATGAGGACCTCCATACAAGCTCATGACCTATGGGAAGTCGTGGAAACTGAAAGAGAGTTAGGCAATCTTACACAGTGAAGAGCGTGCCAAGAAATACAGAAAGGATGTGATCTTCACAAGGATCATGGCATGGCTTGTGAGACGACAAGCTGAAACAAGAATTCAAAGTAGACTAGATAGTAGCAACTTATCAATGAACTTGAAGATTAAGGAAAGTGAGTCTTGTTAATAGCGTTAGATTACTTGGAGATCAATTTAGTGTTGTTAACAAGGTTATCACAATACTTCCAAAGAGACTAATCTAAAACCTCTTCTTTTCAAAACTCAAGAGATCTAAACAATATTTCTTTATCAGAACTTATTTTAGGGTGTATAACAAGCAAAGAAAAATTGTAAGTACGATATTTGCTCTTTAATTGGCAGAGATTCAATGAACAGACAAAGAAAAAGGGCTGATATTCATAGTTTTCGTACTATACACCTGGGTAAATGCTTTACCATTTGTGTACTAAAATAATCATGCAGCATGGAATCATGGGCATCCTGTCACCCTTTCCAATGACAAAGGCATCAAAGACCTAAGTAGTCGTAAGACGATAGCAGGTCAATCATGCAACACAACAATAAAACTGTACCAAAACCTCGCCCTGCCAGAACTAGAAATATGGTGAAGCACGACTTAAGTACGTTCTTATAATCAGCCTTATTTCCCTGATTTGCCTTCTTTTACACTCCAATGGCTATCAAATATATTTACTTCTTAAAGCAAAAGGCTTGACTAAACTCTCAACCCATTACAATATTCTCACCCCCCCAAATAAATTTATGTATCAAGGAAACTAAGACTCTTTCAACGGTAGTCTTTACACTTCAATTTGATGTTAGCAAAGATGACATCCATATCAACCATGAATAACCTCCAAGAAAGCTAAGTCACCATTCACAACTATGTATCTCGAATTCAATCATCAACTTCATCAAATAATTTTCAGTTGTCTATGAGAAAAGGAAGAAAGAATTCTTACCCTCCTACAGCTTGCGCATGTTTACATGAAGCCCTGAACAAACATAACCTTATAAAGAGTGCTGATACAAAATAACATGACATGAGAAAGGGTTGTCATATACCTTTCCTTAACTTGCTGCTGAGATCAAATATATTGCACTTAACTATCAAGGCCAAGGCTTGCTGGATATAAGATTATCGATCAATTAAGAAGTTATATACTAGCTTCAGTACTGAATGTATTTGAACTTGTTTCAGCTTCCTCATGCTTTAAACTCAAATTCATTTCAGTTTCCCCGTCCTCAGTGACACCTTTGGCAATTTTATCAACTTCCTGTAGTTGCTTTAATTTATTTGAACTTGCTTCCTCATGCTCTAAACTTGAATTCTTTTTAGTTTCATTGTCCTTAGTGACACCTGTGGCAATTTTATCAAGTTCTTGTAGCTGCTTTACTTTATTTGAACTTGCTTCTACTTGCTCATGCTCGAAATCTCTTCAGTTTCCTTGTCCTCAGTGATGCTTTTGGCAGTTTTATCAAATTCCTGTACCGGCTTTACTTGAATTCTGACATGCTTTCCTTTGATGTACCGATATTCCCATTTCGGAGGTGGATATTTCTTCTTTAATTTGTCGTACTTGTCCAACATGCCCAACTTTTAGAAGACAATTCCAGTTATTGAACAACTGATATACTTGATTTGACCCCAAGCTCTTCCATGTCAGCAAATACCAATAAAACTATCGCACTGGTTACATTAGTAGGCATGAAGAAGTTTAGAACATCCATCACTCACTCATAGGGTCATAACGTATTTAAAAACTTAAATTGCTAAAGCCTCTGTTTGTTTGATGCTTTTTCTTTTTGTTCTTTCCATTAGAAAGTCGTAAGCAAAAATAATAATAATAATAATAATAATAATAATAATAAAAATAAATAAATAATTGAACTGACAAAAAAATACAAATATCATAAAGTAAAAGCAACAATGAAATGGAGCCTAAACTAAGTCAGGAATTATAAATGCATAATTAACTAGTGCCTAAAACCAAACCGATTGTCGTTTTAAGTCGATAGAAGATTTAAAAGAAGAGGAAATGAAGACTGCTATGTATCCTATTGACAAAGAAAAGCACACACACAAAAAAAAAAAAAAAACAGAAGAACGATGGCAGATTTGAAGTTACTGGATTACAGGAGTTTCTACCATAAGGTGTTCCAATACCACATTATTTTCATTTTCACGAACCATCTCAACTCTGCTACATGGTGTTTCAAGGGATTATAAAACCAGACTTCGGATCAGAACTATATGCAGTACATTGCTTACTCGGAGAAATCAAGGGAAGATAAAAGAAAAGGCTAACCTATACATTCAAATTATTATAAAGCACATCATCACAATAAGAGTCTTGAATGAGATGACAATACAAATACCTCAAACAATTTATCATGCATTTCCTTGTGGTAATAAATTGAAATCATTTTATCAAAGAAAATGCGCGGGGTGCTTTCTAAATCATCAGAAAACCGTTTGGCCCAGAGCTCTTCAGCCTCCTCAAGTCTCCCGTCCTCTGCCAAAGCATTCAGTAAGGTGAAATATGTTCCCATTGTTCTTCCTTGCCCTTTGCTTAGCATCCATTTATCACCTGCAAGTGAAAGTGCGCTTTCCTAGACTAATCTCATTTTAATGTAGAAAGCCAAAAGCAAGGATAAAATTAAAGAGATATTAGAAAAACAATCTGAAATGAAAGTTAGTTACCTGTATTATTCTCTTCCACTCTCGTTCGTTCTGAAGGATCTTCAATGCTTTCTTCACTATAATTAGAGGGAACTCTAGTTCCCACGCAATAAAGGAATCGAGAGCACCGTAAACTTCCTCCTTGACATTTGAAAGTTGCTTTACCTACAAAAGCATGACCAATAATAGATGGCTATATCTCAAGATTGCTATAGAAAGAATCAAATTCACAACGATCATTTCATGTACGAGTTCACTCTACCATGAAAAACCCAGCTTAACCCACTCATTCCCAAATCAGCAACCAACTAGGATATTTGTTTTGGTAATATCTAACTTACATATAGATAGTAAAAGCAAGAACAACTTACACAAGCAACAAGTTCAGTTGATTTTGAGACAGTCCCAATTCTCTTCCTTGATTTCCATACCCGAGGATATCGAGGCCTTGGACCTTTAGCTGCGCATACCTGAAAATCATTTGAGATTTACTGATTCATCATAAGGACCATTAAATTTTAAAAATAGCATACACACATTCTTATAATACTGAAGTTTCAACTGAAAACGTACCACGGTATTCCTAGGTCTCTGAGTTATTTTAACTGATTCCCATCTTTTAGTAATAAGTGGCAGATCATATCTGCAACAAAGCATCCTGGCATAACGCAAAACCAGAAAGAATAAGAACAAACATTGATTAATTACGATAGCATCAGTTACCGTTAACAAAACAGTTTTCTTGTTAAAAAAAAAGCTTAAAATATGAATCCAGCATTTTCTCAGCAACCAAACACAATTACTCAAAGGAGACGGAGACTGGAAGAGGCATACTGGCTTAAGAGTTCGATGTTTAAGTCCCAAGAGATAGCTTCAATGTCGTAGATAGAAGATAATTTTCCCCTTTGTTCCGTTTTTTTTTCTTCTGATTTTCTGGTTATCCAAAGTTCCAAACAAGGTGCCATTTAAGTGTGTGTGGGCTTATTTGTCTTTTTCTCAGATAAAATTTATATAAAATTTAGTATCCGATCAAGTTTTCCCACGTGTAAGGTTGCGGAAAATACGCAGATGAACTGCACCTTTATGCCTCATCTTCTCATTGTGTATCACAAATAGACCCCTCACTCTCTCATATGTCAGGAGAGTGAGTCACAACGAACCCAATTAATTTCCCTTTTTTGATATGATGATGACAGAATCAGCTATGACAGAATCAGCTATGGCCGTTCGATTCCCCACCGCTGCAAATTTGTTCTACTCCTCCTTACACCGTAACTCTCCTCCCTATCTTTCACCTCATCTTTTTTTACATTTTTGAGTCATCAAGTTTTTATACTGTTTACGGTTTCTCAAGTTAGCTTTGTTAATGAAGCAGCTCACCTCACCTCACCTCAACTGAGTTTGCAATATGTTTTAGCTTTTTGTTTAAGTTTTCTTGCAATTTCTTAGCTGCCAAACAGAGACTTGACTTTTTTTTTTGTATATGTTGTGCATTTACTGTTTGAGTAGATTCTCATCCTACCTGCAGCTCTGGTGAGGTTACTAGTTGCCACGTCACCTCTCGCTGGCTGTTTCGAGGTGGTGGCTTCAACGTAACTTGGTACTAAGTTTAATTTATGTCTTCCTATTTAGTAATTACTTGTTAGATTTTTCTTTTCTCTCTTGCGATTTTAAATTTTCCCCTAGTAACTCATTTTTAGACTGCAAAAGAAAAGAATTGTCAAATTCTGCAAAATATCATAAATTGTTTTGTGTAAAATGTGTCTGGAGATAAAGCTAAATAGTTATAAGCATGCGCTTGGTTGAGTTAAAAAATCCAAGGATTGAAGAAGAGAATGAAAAAGAAGAAACAAAATAAAATTTTAAGCGTGATAGGTATGAAAAAATAGAAAAGATTACCATTTTCATGATATGCAGTGAATATAAAGTTTTTTATTCGTTCTTTCTTTCTTTCTTTCTTTCCTGCCAAACAACCAATGGAAAGAAAAATATATTTTTCCATTTTTTACTCCTTCAATTCTCCATCTTTTCGATTAGGTTTCCATCTTGCCAAGCAAAACCTAAGAGTTGTTTTTGCAGGAATGAATTTGGAAGGCTAAATAGTGCTTCCCTTTCAAGAAGGGTAAAGAACAACATTCGAGCAACAGCAGAGCAATTAGGTTCAGCAGCTGATCCTGCCAAGCAGAATGGAAGGTCAAATTTCCATCCTTTTGAAGAGATTGGTGAGTCTACGTCTAAAAATAGTAATGATGCTACACTCACAGCTGCAGAAAACTCTAGGACGATCATTGAGGTATTGCATTCATTGTTGATTATGGAATCAACTTCCATAGGAATGGCTTTAATGTAAATAACATGTTTGTATATGCTATTCTTGTTGAAGAATAGTAAATTAGATGTCTTTTATGCATTTTGGTTTGGTTAACATTTGAAATATGTACTCTTATGCTTCTGATTCCTGCTATTCAGCATGTTTGTATGGCTAATGTTGGCTGTTTTATGTCTTTTTCAGGTGAATAGTAAAGCAACAGTTATGTTTTCGGGGATGATAAATGGTGAAGTTCATGGAAATATTATGTGGCCAGACTTGCCTTTTGCAACTGATGAGCATGGAAGTAAGTTGACTATTCCTGTTTCAAGTATTTGAGCTTGACAGCCTCAATTGGCAAATTGAAGTTTTTCCCTGATGCCTTGCAGATGTATACCTGCACGTGAAAAGTGATGAAGATATTTTGCAAAGTCTTACTGTAGAAAATAACTTTGTGGTATGCAACGTTTTTCTTTCGGACAATTTTGCTAATTCCTGACTAGCATGCATGTCTCTAGACTATTTAGATCTTGAATGCAGTTCTCGCTTTTCCAATTTGACATTAGTGTTGTTTTTCCATGTAACCAATTCATAACTGATTCTTGAGATATGTATTGCATATTCTATTTAATATCCTTGATCTGACATTTTAACTACTACACCATTCTAACTTTCAAATGGGCATCATTTCGAGTTGAATTGCAGAAGTCATTATAGGATTTGGCACTACAGAAATCATGAAGGAAATTGAGTTATCAGGTCCATCAGAAGTTGATTTTGGAATTGAGGAAATTGACGATTAAGATATTGATATTGAAGATGACGACAATGATGATGTCGACGACAATGATAATGAAGATTATGATGAGGTTTGGCCATTTACCTTCTTATCCCTTTTCCTTTCAAATTAACTTATGCATGGATTTAGCGATCAAATATGAAGATGGATTTAGCTTTTCCTTTCAAATATTAATTTGTCGTTTGTAGGAGTGGATTGCTGCTTTTGAAGATGAAGCTGATGAAGATGACTCTGATGGGACTCTTGGAGACTGGGCAAAATTGGAGACAATGCGTTCATCTCATCCTATGTACTTTGCCAAAAATTTGACTGAGGTAATGATACTTCATGTTAAATACTAAATGCAAATTAGTCTGGAAGAAGTGCTAGGAAGACGACTTGAAGTAAAATCCGAGTTCATAGCTATATAGTGTCGTAACCCGTTTTCACCCGGGCACGAATTTTTAACTTGGTGGGAAAAATAAAACGAATAAATAAATGATTTTGATTAAAAAAATATTTTGGGAGTCGCCATCGGTCTTTTGGATCAGGTAGGTCGAATACCTAAAAATTATTTTTTAAAAGAGTTTTTAAGAAAACATCAGTTAAAAGATAAACTGGTATGCGTTTTAACCAACAATTCGTTTTTTTTTAATAATAAAAAGGGATTCGTAGTCGATTACGTTTGGGGAATGATTAGCACTCCAACAACGCCCAAGATTAATACTTTATTAATTATAAATTATCTTTATTTTTAGAAATTTAAATATTCAAAGATGTATATTTAATTTATAATTGTATTATTTCAAATTTATAATTTTAAGAAAATCTATTAATTTATATATATAAATAAGATATTTATTTATTTAGAAATATCAGAAAAGGACTTCTAGGTGTTTTAAGACAACTCTTTTCTTAATATTAAAAAAATATTAAAACATTTATAAAAATAGATATAATTTATAAAAGTAATATATTTTATTTATTTAAAAATATTAGAAAATGGGCATCCAGTTGCTTTAAGACTGTCATTTCTTAATATTTTAAAAATAAATATATATTTTAAATATAATTCTTTAAAAGTAATTTGTAAACTTAAAAATAAAAAATAAAAAATAAAAAATAAATAAATATTATTTATTATATAGATATTTATAATAATAATAATGATAATGATAATAAATGTATTAAAAATAAACATATAAAATTGAAATACAACTAAATAATTACCAAAATAAATAAAATTAAAACTATATAGTTTAAAATATAAAACAATAAAACTTGTAATTGAAAATATTAAAATTAATGACTAAATTAGAATAAATTAAAATTAAATATCCTAAATCATAATTAATTATTTAATATTTCAGTGACTAAATATGCTATTTTTCTTATTATTAATTTAGGGACTAAAATAAATATAATTAAAACAATATAATTTAAATGTAAAATATTAAAATTCACAGACCTAATTCGAATTTAGCCTGAATTAATTATTTCGGGATTATAATAAATGATATGAAAATTTTAGGGACTAAATGTGATATTTATCCTAAATATGTATAAAATACAGGTAATGACTAAATTATAAATAAATAAAATATAACGACCAAATTAAAATAATTAGAAGCTGATAGTAGTGACTAATTTGTAAAGAATACAAAATAGGAGTGACTGCGGACGAGGTTTTCATATAAGGGAAATTACACAGATACCTTCCCCAAAACGGCGTCGTTTGGGGAGGGGTTTAAATACCCTTTCAACCGGCCCTTCGGGCCATTTGCTTTCATTTTTTCTTTTCTATTCTCTCTCTATCTAAGAGAGAATGTTTTTTTTCTCTCATCTCTCTCCTAAAACCCTCCGCCCGGAGGGATCCCGGGCACCGATTGGCCGTCGTGCTTCGGCGTCGATGGCCACCGTCGGCCACCGCCAACGGTGGCCGGAAAATTCAAAATACCCTAAAATATATATCTCAAATCTCCAAAGGCAAATCCAAACTCCATTTCTTTTAAAACCCTCTAGAATTTCCTAGATCTAGGTTTTATACCTTCGTGTTTTCAAGGGTTCGAAGACGGTTTGGAGGGTTGCGATGGTCGTAAGTTCTTCTCTCTTCCTTTTCTTTATTTTGTTGCTATGGATTTTGCTTGCTGTTGGTTGCTGTCTTCTCGGTTTTTTCCCTATCCCTTCCTTCTTTTTTTTGTTTGCAGGGAACGGTGGCTTTTATAGCCACCCCAATGCTCCTCTTCGGACTGGTTAAAGAATGGAAACCTCGGTGAGTCACCAAAGCTAGGCTGGTGACTCACCGTAGGGATGGTCGTGGGCTGCCATCTGGCGTTTTGGAGTATTCTGAAGGCTTCGAAGAGGGTGGCAGAAGCTGGCTGAGGCACCTGGTAGTGGCATCGTCGGCAGTGGCGGTTTGAGCACTTGGCAGCAAAGGTTGAAGTGTTTAGAAGCTTGGAGCGGTAGTGGTGCTAGGGTTAGAAACCCTAAGGCTTCTTGTTGTTCTTTCTGTGGACCGTTGGATCTCTCAGATCCAACGGCTAAGAGATGCGGCAGCTGGGAGCTGAGGATGAAAACCCTAGTTGGGTTTAGGGTTTTGGGTTGTAAACGAGCCTGGTTATTGGGCTTTGTAATATTTATTTAATAATAAATAATAATAATAATAATGTATAATAATATTAATAATAATAATAATAATAATAACAAACTGAAAAATTAGTGTCTACAGCTGTCCCTCTTTGCTCATTCTTGTGTTAACAAGAATAGAGCAAAGACGAAAAGAAAATAATTTTTCATTTGGCTTCTTTTAATTAGGATGGGAATGTTGAAAACATTCTGCCCAGAGGTCTTATGAATGGCTCTGAAGTCTTATCATCTTGCACTGTAGGTTTTATAGATGACCCGGAGGCTTTAAAATCAAAAAGCTCCTTAAGGCTTTTTTGAAAACATCATGCACTGAAGGGCTCACAGATGACCCGATGGTTTTGAAAACATCAAGCACTGAAGGACTTACAGATTACCCGAAGGTTTTGAAAACATCAAGCACTGAAGGGCTTACAGATGACCCGAAGGTTTTGAAAACATCAAGCACTGAAGGACTTACAGATGACCCGAATGTTTTGAAAACATCAAGCACTGAAGGGCTTACAGATGACCCGAAGGTTTTGAAAACATCATGCACTGAAGGACTTACAGATGACCCGAAGGTTTTGAAAACGTCAAGCACTGAAGGGCTTACAGATGACCCGAAGGTTTTGAAATAATCATGCACTGAAGGATTTACATATGACCCGAAGGTTTTGAAAACATCAAACACTTAAGGGCTTACAGATGACCCGAAGGTTTTGAAAACATCATGCACTGAAGGACTTACAAATGACCCGAAGGTTTTGAAAACATCAATCACTGAAGGACTTACAGATGACCCGAAGGTTTTGAAAACATCAAGCACTAAAGGGCTTACAGATGACCCAAATGTTTTGAAAACATCATGCACTGAAGGGCTTACAGATGACCCGAAGGATTTGAAAGCATCAAGCATTGAAGGACTTACAGATGACCCGAAGGTTTTGAAAACATCATGCACTGAAGGACTTACAAATGACCCGAAGGTTTTGAAAATATCAAGCACTAAAAGACTTACAGATGACCCGAAGGTTTTGAAAACATCAAAAAGCTCCCGAAGGCTTTTTGAAAACATCCAGCACTGAAGGACTTACAGATGACTCGAAGGTTTTGAAAACATCAAAAAGCTCCCGAAGGTTTTTTTTGGAAACATCCTGCACTGCAGGGCTTACGGATGACTCGAAGGTTTTGAAAATATCATGCACTGAAGGGCTTACAGGTGTGGGAAATAGTTTACTAAGTAAGAAACTATGGAAATCGTTTTCTTACTATTCAATAATTTCATTTTCAGAAAAGAGTAAATGAGAAACTTTGGAAAGTGTTTTCTCATTGAAATAATTTGTTGATTGGGTAACATGTCCCAAAATAAAGATAATGCTCATTCTTGTGAATTGCGTCCATTTATTCTTCAGATGTTTGCGTGAATCCTGCATTTAAGGTTTTATTCTACCTTCTTCTTGTAAGGTATTTTTCACCATGAATCTTCTTGTTCATACGAAGATCTGTAAAATTGCATGTTTGAATGCACTCAGATGTATTGATGTAATGCATTGTCTATTGTGTAAATGATGTTCTTATGAATGCATGAATGTTGATGCAATCTTCATTTAACTTCAAAGTGGTGAACTTGGTCTTCCTTCACTTGATCATTTATTTCCAGGGTTGCCTTCGGATATCAGTGTAGTAACCTATGCAATAAAGCTGAAGAACCATCTGATTAATCTTGTATATTTGTGTCTTCTTCCTTTGCATTAAAGTCTCAGAAGTCTTGCTGTAATCAGAAATATGATCTTGATGCCCCATTTTTTCTGGATAAAATCGACTTTCTTTGTCTGGACTTGTATAGAAATCCAATAAAGCTTTCATCTTTGAAAAGATAATCTATCATCTTTAAAGAGATAGGCTATCATCTTTGAAGAAAGAGTCTATCATCTTTGAAAAGTGTAGATGTAGATATGTCATACTCAGCAGGGATTAATTAGGAGAGAAATGTCTGTTCTGATTTGAATCTTGCAACACATTATAAGGAGGATGTATCCCGATTCCTTTCATGTCTCCACATCTAATTGGATCTTTAACAAGGCAACTTGTTATTCAACTTTAGTTGGCTCCACTAGTTTCTTGTTGTAAAACATTTGACAACACGTTCATCATTTCTTGTGATTTCTTCACAGATGTTTTGTAAACATTTAACAATGCATTCTTCATTTCCTGTGGCTTCTGCTCAAATTTCTCAATCAAATAAAGCTCTTTGCATAGTGTTCAAAGCTTTTGTATGATGTCACAAGATCACTTGAGAACAAAACTCAGTGGGGATACAAGTGAGATGTTGGTATGACCAAAAAGTTGATCAATTTCTCGATATATGCTAGTGCCGAGTTGAATAAGAGATACCAATTTCACTTGAGGGCAAGTGTGACATCGATCACGTTTTCTTTCGAAATGAGCATTGTAGAAAGTAGAAACACTTCAGCTATATGATCCATGTACAGAAGGAGGTTTATGGAATTCTTGTCGCTGGGGATGAAACACACAGGATAAACCAAATGGATGAATGCTCAGTTCACCTTGGCTGGTAATGATAACCCTGGTAACAACGGGAATAAGAATAACATAAGTTGAGCCTCTTTATTTGTTCAATATCATCAAGTAAGTGAAAACTGATGTTAAAAACGACTTCGTAGCCTCAACAGTATGATTGAAACTAATTGTCAGGAATCTCAAAGAAATATTTCCAATCATCACTGACACACAGAATACAAAATTCAAAACTGAGATTTTGAGGAACTGAACCCTAGATTGAATGGTCTGCCTGGGGACCATCTTTATCTATGCAACTATGATGTAGCTTAAAGAACACGCTGTCATGTGACACTTAGTTAAGAAGATTGGGTATTTGAAACAACACTTGCTGAGTAGATATTTTTTCAACAATAGGACCATAATGCAACTGTCTGATGAATGAAGCAATTATGTATAGTCAGCTCGACTGCCATTTTTTTTCCATTTTCATTCTTCATACATTTATGTTTCATTGGAAATATTTGTTCAAATCAATGATATTTAACACATGATGATGTGGGCCTTCAGCATGCCCCTATATTTGTTGATACGAACATTCAAAATACATCAACATTCCTGATTCTGATTGAAAGGGGGTTTTCAGCATACCCTAGCAATTGCTTCTTGTTAATCTGAGCCTTCAAATTGTCCCATATGGATCTGTCTGAAGTAACCTTTAAAGTGCCCTAACATTTGTTAATACATATGTTAAAAGTGTGCTCAACATTACTTCTTGCTGAGATGAGCTTCCGAGAATGCCCAAATATTCATATTACTATGAGCCTTCAAAATTCCCCACCATTCTATTTCTGGTTGAAATGGGCTTTCAAGATGGATCGCATGGATCTTTCTGAATTGGGCCTTCAAAAATACCCTAACATGTATATATACAGATGTTAAAAATGCATTCACATTACTTCTCGTTGAGATGAGCCTTCTAGAATGCCCGAATATTCATACTGACGTGGGCTTTCAGGATGTCCTACATGAAACATTTCTGTCTGAAATGAGCTTTCAAGATACCCCAATATTTTGCTTGTGATTCTCTATCAATGTCTGTTTGACTGGAATATCATGATCCCCACGAGGTCTAATTTTGACAATGCACTGTTATGGGTACTCGTGATCTTTACACAAATCTGTTTATCTTGAATACTCTCATTTTGGTATCACTAAACAACATTGTTGTCAAGTAGCTGGAGGAATTCTCTTCATGTTGTCACAAACTTATGAAGTGCTCAATCATTCTGACAGAAATGTCAGGTATATATGCCTCTTTGAATAAATTGTCCATTTTTTTGGATCTGGAAGGATCTAGTCAGACAGAGTGGTATAAATCGCTTGGTAATTCATTCCAGGTTGACATAGTGAACCTTGTTTTTAGTGAAGGCTAGTTCCGGAACATGCTTTTTCATGCAACATGTTGGTTCTGATAACTACTCATCTGATTATGAAGCGATCTTTCGCGATGGTTTCACAGATATTGATAGTTCTTCTGATACCGAGGAAATCCTGAATTCTGATTCTGACGAGGAGAATAAACTGTTATACTTGACGAAAACATGGTACTCAGAGGTTGAGGCTTCAATAACCATGGTGAGATGTGGTTCGTATTCATCAATTGCAGAGTTGACAAATTTTATATGTGCTGCTCAAATGGCTAAGGCTGCTGACACACTTCTTCCGGTAGAACATAGGAAGCAATTATGCAATGACCCCACTTACAAGCAAAGACGAAACTCAGGCTATGATTTTTGGAAAAAGAAAAAGCAGAGGAAGCTTGAAAAGAAGATTCTTAATGAAGACGATCATGCAGTTCATCTTTCAACTCCAATGATTGTCTCTCATGCTGCTTCAAGATAGACACCTACATATCCCACTCTTCCCAAACCATGGAAAGGTTTAGTTGAAATGGGCTTTCAATATCTCCCTTTAGAATAAGGTAATCATTCTTGATAAGTTGCTGATAATGTCACGGAAGAGCATCATAAGTTCAATTCTCCAAACTTTCAGGCTTTTTGGACCACTTGCTTTCAAGAATGCTTCATCATTCTGGTCTCGTTTTTTCTAGAGGTAAAATAAACGACAACTTTCTTCAAGGACCTTCTTCATTTGAGACTGTCTTGAAAATGTTTTTTTTCCTCCTTTCTTTATCGAAGAATAAAAGAATTTGGTAAAATGTTGCCTATCACAGGTTCACAAAATTTAAAGAATATTAAATAAATCAACTACTCTTTTAAATCATTCAAAAATTATAGTCCTATGGCAAGTGTCAAAATTATTGACTGATTTGAGGTGTAGGTTGATTCTGGTAAAGTAAGGTCTCTCAGGTTAGTCAAGCACATATGTCTTCTTTGAGCTTCTATTATCTTGAAGGAAGGGTTGTTATCTCATCTGATGGAGATACTTCTTGGTTCCCGAATCTCAGGAACACCTTTGGGATGTGCGGTGCTTTATCAAGAGCTTAAGATCGTCTCTCATGTCGTTGTTGCACCATTCAATATTCGAGCCGCCTTTTCAGGTTTTCAACTCGAATCCTCCTTTGGTTCCAAGATGTTATTTAAAAATTTACATTTTGAACCCCCTTTTATCATTTTTTATATCATGCATTAAAGATTTAAAAAACAATTTTGTAAATAAAAATCAATCCTGAGAAGCGGAATGAAATCTGAAGATAGTCCCTTTCACATAGAAATCAATGTATGATTAGAATGGACTTTTCAGGTACGTAACGTAGGCCATGGTTCATGGTTATGAAAGAAATGGATAAAAATGCTCAAACAAGTGTTTTAAGTGTAATTGAACCAAAGATCAATTCATTATGATGCCTTCAATCTTGCCTTGCTTGACTTGGATCTGCTTTGTTGGGGATTTTTCCATAAGATTCCTTCATCTCCAGTATTTCTTGTGCTTCTTGTTGAATATAAATTTGTGAACTTATTGCACTTGATCAATCTTGTAGCTTGAGGCTCAATGAGTCACCCATCATGATTCAATTTTCTTTCCTTTTTTCCTTTTTTCCTTTTTTCCCTTTTTTTTTTTGTTTTTGTTTTTTTTTGAAAGAGTATATGACTCCAATTGCTTTGAGAACCTTCTTTTCCTCTTGCATTTCGAGAATTCTTTCGTTATTCTTGAATGGATTGATCTTCAAGCACTTTGTATTTGATTTACCCTGTACTTCAAAGCTCTCCTCAATTCATGAAGATTTGCCTTTGTAATTTACCATCCTTATCCCCGTGAGCATATATCCTTCTTCTTGCCCCCCAATATGGAGAGTGATCCTTGGTTAAGGTTGAATCAGAAAAAATATTATAGGCTCAAAAGGGGACAAAAAGGGATATATATATACATATATTTGAAAGGATAAATGAAACAATGTCGTTCATCATCTCATACATAGAAGCCTTTGTAAAAAGAATTATCCCCTGGGGATGAATATTCAAGATTAATCTTTATTTACATGAAAATGTAATTAATGCATGACATATTTATTCAAATCAATCCTTCTTTTTCTATTTTTCTTTTTCTTTGAGTATACCCCAATCACTCAAAATTATATTCGATAAGTTGATCCATAATGCCTCATCTCGTCTCTTCTTGCAGGAAGATTCACGGATAATTTGAAAGTTTGGTTCTTTTGAGATCTTGAGAAGGTAAACATTTGGATTTGGTGTCTCAAAAACAAGTAGAGACATGACTTTAAAGTCTCAGATAATTGTAGTGTCAGGATTTGGTTTTGGTAAGGGTTAAGTATTTAGCGTTGGATGGGATATGGAAGATATAACTTTACCACTTGCCAAAGATCTATAACTCTTGAAAAATTAAAAGAATATTTAATCTACTTGATACTCAAGAATTTCAAGATTAAAACTTAATTCCTTGCTCATAACCATAAAAGCAACAAAGGTTTATTTATTGCACAAAATGCGGAGAAAGGAACAAAAAAACAAGTTCAAACAAGATGCTGAAAATAGAAAAGAACTACAGTTGTAGATAACACTTCCACTTGTTTATGCATCATTACTCCTCTAATATTGTGTGTGTAATCAGACTAGGGTTCTTGTCCTCATTTGCCCCCCATTTATTGATCATCTCTTGTGTCATGACCCCCTTGTCAACAAGCGTCTCTATTTCTTTTAATAGTGGCCAACAACTCTCTGTTGAATGCCCCTTTACCCCCAAGTGAAAATTACAGAAGCTATTTTGATCATAGCAATGGGCAGAAGGGTTAGGTGGTATTTTCGTTGGTCTTGGTGTAATGTATTAATCTTTAACCAAATGAGGATACAAGTCTGCAATGGAAGTTTGGAACACTTCCAAAGTTTTTCTTGATCGCATGACTTTCTTTGGTCGATCCGAACAACTACTTGCTCTTTTCCTTTTGCAATTGCGGGGACTATGGATGCTACATTCATTCACATCATCAGCTTTCACTTTCCGATCCTTCGAGCTCTTGGATGTGACTTGTGAGTTTTCTTCGCTGATTACATTCTCAAGTAATTCTCCACTTGTAACAAGATTCTCGAATTCCTTCGTCGGATTTGCCTGCATTAACTCGAAGAAAGGAGCGGGAAGGGAATCACAGAACATACGTGATATCTCTTTTTCTAACATGGGAGGTTGAACTTGTGCCACCACTCCTCTCTCCATCTTAAGGCATATTCTTGAAACCTTTCATTGGCTTTCTTCTTTACTCCTTGAAGATTCATACGTGTTGGAGCTAAGCCTTTAACATACCGATATTGTCCCAAAAATGCATAAGCTAAATTAACCCATCTCTTGATCTGTTCTTGGGTCAACTGATTATACCAGACTATTGTTGGGCCAATGAATTAACAGATAATCAGAACTTAAATATCCTTCCATTTTTCTACAGAACATTCTCAGATGGATTAGGGGACTACTGGTGCCATCATATTTCTCAAAATCATGCATTTTTGAATTCATGGGGAATAACCAAGTCTGGAACCAAGCTGAGCTCTCTTGCTTCTAATTCTTTGCGGAAAGTATTAACACCTTTCATTTTTCTGATTGCTTCATCCATCATCTTAAATTTCTCCTCATATTTCTGGTACTGAATCTGAGGTTTCTTTCCTTATATCCTTAGGTAACCCTGTCAATTATT
Source organism: Hibiscus syriacus (assembly GCF_006381635.1). Classification (NCBI taxonomy): domain Eukaryota; kingdom Viridiplantae; phylum Streptophyta; class Magnoliopsida; order Malvales; family Malvaceae; genus Hibiscus; species Hibiscus syriacus. Next base: position 10,298,019 of record NW_024063059.1, on the reverse strand, counting down.
CTGGCCACTGATCTTGTAGTCCCTCATAAGATTGCTCCATTGTTTTCATGATGATGGTATAGTAAAATGAATGAATGATCTTGATTTTACTGTTACAAAACCTTTCATTAATTATTTACATGTTTTTATAATTAATGTATATACCAATATTTGAACAAATAAAAAAATGTAATGTAAATGCAAAAATGCATAAATATATAAATAAGAATGCAAACTATGCAATGCAAAAGTAAACATAAAAATACAAATGCAAAGATGCAAAATAGAAAAATGAAAATGTAAATTATTTAAAATACAAGAATAAGACATCCAGTTATATTAAGACTGCCCTTTTCTTTGATATTGAAAATAAATAAACATTAAAATATGATTTAATGCATGATGTAAATGTAAACACAAACATAAAAATGCAAAGATGCAAAATGCAAATGCATGTATGAAAAGGTGTTACTTAAGAGTGATCATCTTAGAAAAAATTTCATTTAACACAAAAGTTTCCTTACATCAAACAAAACTTTACATATAAGGGACAACTTTCGGTCCTAATTTCAACAAAACTTTATATATAAGGGATAACTTTCCCTCTAAAGCCAAGTTAGTCTATCAGTTTATGGGCCATATTTCTTGTCTTGGACTACAGCTTCTTCCATGACATTCTCTTTTTCCTTCATCTTCTATGTCACTTCTCAGAGTTGCTCGTTTTCCTTTGTAAGAGACCCTTTATGTTCAAGAAGTTCTTGTACAAGATCTCTATACTCATCTGAACATTTCTCCAACATCTTGTTTCTAGTCTTAGTGATTTCTAATTCAGTATCGATCTCAAGATGATGGATCTGATATAATGCTTCTATGTTGGTCATAGCCATATATAACCTTTGATTTTTGTCTTGACATCTTTTTAATTCACTGACAGATGTATTGCATCTTTCTTTTGCAACTCTTAAATCGTGAGAAAACTTCTTGGCTCGTCCTTCATGTATGTTACAGTTCTTTTTCAGTTTGGTAACCCCTGTTATCCACTCTTCTGGGGTGTTTCCTAGACCAGCATTTTGAAAGCCTTTACTGACCTTCTGGAAATCTTCATGCATGGTTTCCATTTTGGTGCTCAATTTATCGTTTGCAATCTTTAGATGATGTAATTGAGCCCCAGATCTCAGCAAATCTTCTTCTCTTTGGGCGCCCCTACTGATGTTCTTACCTTTGAACACTTTTGGTGTTAATCTTGCAGGATCTTTAGTGACCAAACTAGGTCGATCATTTATCATAAATTGTAATGTTCCATGATCCAAAAGACTTTGGACTCGACGTTTGAAGGCAAGACAATTCTCGATGGTATGTCCTTGAGCTCCGGCATGATATTCATAATAAGCGTTGATGTCATACCAATTCGGATACGGAGGTTGGAATGGTTTTATATAGTACGGTGCCACTTCTCGTGCTTCTATTAGCTTCTCATATAACTCTTTATATGATATAAGGATAGCATTAAAATGAGAACCGCCTTTTGTCTTGGATTGAACCTGAGTTTTAGACGTCGGGAGCAGACTAGACCTCGATGATTTCTTCTCATCTCTGGGAGCTTTTACAATTGTCACCATTTCCTGGGTATCTCCAGATAACTTGTGAATACGAATGACGACTGTCTCTATTTGTGCCAGAATCTCTTTTCCTTTGGCCAAAACAGATATTCTTCTCATCATCTTGGACATCTGCTCTTTTATTTCTGGTATCTCATTTTCTTTCAATGATACACGATTTTGGTGACAGTTTCCTCAGGATAATGTAAACAAGTTAGAGCAAAATTAAAAATAAAAAAGTTAGTACGAATTAATGGAAAGAAAAGATTCTATCTATCATGGTATATCTTAACCTCATGCTTTCTAGTTCCATGCTTTGTTTAAAAAATTAACTTAACCGCATGATTACTAGTTCGCATGCATTTATTCATGAAAAAGAAAAGAAAAGAAAATAAATTAAAAACTAGAGCTTATTTCTCCTTTGTGTATACATATTTTGAACAAAATTTCGGCATGATTTCAGATCGAGAGTTTCTAGGGTTTATTATATGCAGGGTTTCAGTTCTAGGAGTAAAGGTACCCGAATTGTCTTTGTTGATGCCCCTTAGGCTGTCAAACCCTCAATCCTAGTCCATCACAGACTTAAATGGATCGAGTTCAATTCGAGGGGACACATTTCTCTATGCCTGACACGGAGAATAAATTTCCACGAAGACATAGAGCATATGAACCCCGAAAGTTACTTGCTTGGTATGACACGGAGAATAAATTCTCACGAAGACGTCGCTCGCTTTCACTCCCACTTAAAAGGAACAAGCTTGATCATAAAGCTTATGTTATGCAATGCAAGTGTTGTGTGTGAGGAGAAATATTTAAACCTCTAACAAACAAATAAATAAAAATGAAATTTAATACCTTAAAAGAAAATAAAAACAATTAATAAAGAATAATATAAAAATATTTTGAAAACCATAAATATATATAAAATTTTGAAAGAAAAGAATTATAAATTAAATATATGAATTTTTAATTTCTAATTAATAGAGACAATTTGTAATTGATTTTAAAGTTTGACCAGATCCCCAGCGGAGTCGCCAAGCTGTCGTAACCCGTTTTTGCCCGGGCACAAATTTTTAACTTGATGGGAAAAATAAAACGAATAAATAAATGATTTTGATTAAAAAAATATTTTGGGAGTCGTCATCGGCCTTTTGGATCAGGTAGGTCGAATACCTAAATTTTTTTTTAAAAGAGTTTTTAAGAAAACATCAGTTAAAAGATAAACTAGTATGCGTTTTAACCAAAAATTCATTCTTTTTAATAATAAAAAGGGATTCGTGGTCGATTACGTTTGGGGAAGGATTAGCACCCCCACAACGCCCAAGATTGGTACTTTATTAATTATAAATTGTCTTTATTATTAGAATTTTAAATATTCAAAGATGTATTTAAATTATAATTCTATTATTTCAAATTTATAATTTTAAGAAAATCTTTTAATTTATATATATAAATAAGATATTTCTTTATTTAGAAATATCAGAAAAGTGCTTCTAGGTGCTTTAAGACAGCTCTTTTCTTAATATTAAAAAAATATTAAAACATTTATAAAAATAGATATAATTTATAAAAGTAATATATTTATTTATTTAAAAATATTAGAAAATGAGCATCCAGTTGCTTTAAGACTGTCATTTCTTAATATTTGAAAAATAAATATATATTTTAATATAATTCTTTAAAAGTAATTTGTAAAATTAAAAAAAATAAAAAAAAATTATTTATTATATAGATATTTATAATAATAATAATGATAATGATAATAAATGTATTAAAAAAAACATATAAAATTGAAATACAACTAAATAATGACCAAAATAAATAAAATTAAAACTTTATAGTTTAAAATATAAAGCAATAAAACTTGTAATTGAAAATATTAAAATTAATGACTAAATTAGAATATATTAAAATTAAATATCCTAAATCATAATTAATTATTTAATATTTCAGTGACTAAACATGCTATTTTTCTTATTATTAATTTTAGGGACTAAAATAAATATAATTAAAACAATATAATTTAAATGTAAAATATTAAAATTCACAGACCTAATTCGAATTTAGCCTTAATTAATTATTTCGGGATTAAAATAAATGTTACCAAAATTTTAGGGACTAAATGTGATATTTATCCTAAATATGTATAAAATATAGGTAATGACTAAATTATAAATAAATAAAATATAACGACCAAATTAAAATAATTAGAAGCTGATAGCAGTAACTAATTTGTAAAGAATACAAAATAGGAGTGACTGTGGACGAGGTTTTCATATAAGGGAAATTACACAGATACCCTCCCCAAAACGACGTCGTTTGGGGAGGGGTTTAAATACCCTTTCAACCGGCCCTTCGGGCTATTTGCTTTCATTTTTTCTTAGAATTTTTTTTTCACTGATCTCTCTCCTAAAACCCTCCGCCTAGAGGGATCCCGGGCACCGATCGGCCGTCGTGCTCCGGCGTCGATGGTCACCGCCGGGCACCGTCGTCGGTGGCTGGAAAATTCAAAATACCCTAAAATATAGATCTCAAATCCCCAAAGGAAAATCCAAACTATGTTTCTTTTAAATCCCTCTAGAATTTCCTAGATCTAGGTTTTATACCTTCGGGTTTTCAAGGGTTCGAAGACGGTTTGGAGGGCTGTGATGGTCGTAAGTTCTTCTCTATTTCTTTTCTTTATTTTGTTGCTATGGATTTTGCTTGCTGTTGGTTGCTGTCTTCTCGGTTTTTTCCCTATCCCTTCCTCCTTTTTTTTTTGTTTTGCAGGGAACGGTGGCTTTTATAGCCACCCCCGATGCTCATCTTCGGACTGCTTAAAGAATGGAAACCTCGGTGAGTGACCAAAGCTAGGATGGTGACTCATCGTAGGGATGGTCGTGGGCTGTCATCTGGCGTTCTGGAGTCTTCTGAAGGCTTCGAAGAGGGTGGCAGAAGCTGGCCGAGGCACCTGGCAGTGGCATCGTCGGCAGTGGCGGTTGGAGCACTTGGCAGCAAAGGTTGAAGTGTCTGGAAGCTTGGAGCGGCGGCGGTGCTAGGGTTAGAAACCCTAGGGCTTCTTGTTGTTCTTTCTATGGACTGTTGGATCTCTCAGATCCAACGGCTGAGAGATGCGGCGGCTGGGAGCTGAGGATGAAAACCCTAGTTGGGTTTAGGGTTCTGGGTTGTAAACGGGATTGGTTATTGGGCTTTGTAATATTTATTTAATAATAATAATAATAATAATGTATAATAATAATAATAATAATGTATAATAATAATAATAATAATAATAATGAAAAACAAACTGAAAAATTAGTGTCTACATATAGCATTTGCTAACATGTATTAAGTTTGAGTTTAAGTACCTTACCCCATGGTTACATCTGTTTCTAGAATAAAATATCTATTATGCATGGTTTGTGCTGACGATATTTTCCCAATGGGTTTTCTCTTATTTATGTTTTGTAGGTTGCATCAGATGATCCTATAGACTGAATGGAACAACCTTCGGATGGTTTAGTTATTCAAGGTCTTCTAAGACCTGCCTTCACTGAAGAACATTCTGAAATTCAGAAGCATATATCTACCAATCAGTCTCATAATTCTACTACAAGCCAGGATGCAAAAGGTGAGGGATACAAAGTAGAAGATCTTGACATAATTAATGGTCGCAGAAATGAATCAGAATTATCAGAAGATCGTTTAACATCAGAAGAATCAGAGAAAAATGAAATCTCAACAAACTGGTATTCGTTTTACAAATTAGAGATGATTAAAATTCAGCTAATCACAGCACATAGACATCAAGTTTGTAAAAGGCTTTTATTTTCGGTGGTTCTCATTCCTTTCCTCTTGTAAATTTGGTTTGATTAACGTATGGACATCTATGTTATGTGTGTGAGATATTAGCAGTGGTTATGGTCTTGCTTTTCTCAAATGGAATCATGCTGGTGACTGATGTGCATTGTTTATAGCTGTAATCAAGGGTCATTCTTTTATAAATATATGGTTTGCTTGATACATCTTTTCGACTTAGAACAATCATTTCTTGGAATAATTTAAGTGGTATAGGCTTGTCGCCTTTTTTGAAACATTGAATGTTCTCTATGATACAGCCTGCTATATTCATATTACATTTTGCATCAACTTTTATGTGACAAATCATATGTTTTTTTTCTGCATGCCTTTGCTATTGCCATTAGAGTAATAGTCTCTTTTTTATTTAATTTTCTTTTTAGCCTTTTACCACTATATAAGATTTCAGGATGATAATTTATTTCTGTTGACTCTCCAGACAGATGTTGAATTAGAAGACTTCAAGCAAGCTCAACCTGATGTTATTGCACACGCAGCTTCCAAGATTATTTATCGCTTGAAAGCCGGTGGAGAAAAGACCACGCAAGCACTCAAATCACTCTGTTTGAGATGCAAGGGTATTCAAGTAGAGGTAAAAAGAAATAATTTAAAGGTTGTGAAAACATCTGAGGTGTTGAAGTCTGCTGTCTTGATTGTTCTTCTATAGCTACCTTGTTTGACTCGACTATACTCTAAGTTGTGTGAAAATTTTAAGGTTCTGGAGCATATAAATTGTCCCCCCTCTTTTTTTTAATATACCCCCTACCTGTCTGTCCATCACCATCTACCGGGGGTGACCGTCTCATATAATTTTAGTATGTTGTTTGTATTTTCTGTTGATAATTTGTTTTCGCTCGTCCTAAAATTTTAAAACTTCGCATCTTCTGACGTAGAACCATGCTTCCATCCTTATCCATCACCATTTAAGTTGGAAGCTATTACTCATTTTGTTTGCAAACAATTATAGGAGGTAGCTATTATCAGTGTAGATTCCCTTGGGTTTGTGCTGAGAGCTTGCTGTGGAACCCAAATTCAAACCTTAAGATTCGCATTTAATGCCCGGGTATGTCAATTCCATTTTTTTCTTGGAACTTGTTCAATGTATGACACCTTGCTTTAATTGAATTGAGGGGTTTGCAGGCCACTTCAGAGTATAGTGCTGAGAGACAACTTAACGACTTGTTGTTCCCAAGGAGCCATCAGAGACCACAGAAACAGAAAAGTGGCTCATCAAAATGAATGCTCAAGTTGTCTCTGTACAATATAATTCTGTGTCATTTCGTCTACCATTCTTCCAAGGTTTATGTATATGGCAGGTGTTGTGGAATTCGGGTTAATTTCCACCAATAACAAATTCACCTTTAAACTATTATCTAGGTGACTAGTGTGAAAACGATTGTACTAAAAATCACCCCAAGGTAGATTCCCAGGAAAGAGGAGGGGTCATAAATGGTCCCTCTTAAAATCCACTTTCCTTAGACAGAACTACCAAGACAAGTAATTTTAATAGGACAATAATTAACAATAACTATACCCGACAATAGCTATTAAATAGACATAAAGAGAACACCAAAATTTAACGAGGTTAGGCCAAAATTATGCCTACCTCATCGAACACTACTAAAATAATATTTCACTAATAGAGGAAATATTACAAAGAGAAAGAAAGAATACAAATAGCCTTTAATTTAGAAGAATGCTTATATTTGAGGGATGCTAAACTAAAGAGGAGGAGGGCTCTATTTATAACAAAAGAATTTCCCCTCCTCCTTATACAAAACCAATGTGGGATATTTGTCAAAAACCAACAAATCTCCACCTTGGCAAATTCCACACACGTCTCTCAAAAAATCCAATGTTCAGTAGTGTCTGCAAATTCATCTTTCAATTTGTAACAATATTGACCAAGTCTAAACAATGTTTAAACTTGACCGCAGTTACCACTTTTGTCAACATATCAGCAGGATTCTCAGTGGTCCGAATCTTCTGGATTATGACTCCACCTTCTTCTAGAATCTCTCGTACAAAGTGATATCGAACATCGATGTGCTTCGTCCTTGCATGGTAAACCTGGTTCTTTGCTAAATGAATAGCACTCTGACTGTCACAATGCACTTTGATGTGCTTCTGTTCCATTCCCAATTCACCAAGCAACCCTTGAAGCCAAATTGCCTCCTTCACAGCCTCTGTAACTGCCATATACTCTTCCTCTGTAGTAGACAAAGCCACTGTTGACTGTAAGGTGGACTTCCAACTGACTGTAAGGTGGACTTCCAACTGACTGGTGCCTTTGCAAAAGTAAACACATAACCAGTAGTTGATCGACGCTTGTCCAAATCACCTGCATAGTCTGAATCACAATACCCAACTACACACTGACCATCTTGTTTGTCCTGCTGAAAGACCAAATCAACATCTACGGTGTTCAGAATATACCGCAGAATCCATTTCACAGCTTGCCAATGCTCCTTTTCAGGATCATGCATATATCTGTTCACAACCCCAACTGCCTGTGAAACATCGAGTCTCGTACACACCATTGCATACATCAAGCTACCAACAACACTTGCATATGGAACCTTTGACATGTGTTCCCGTTCTGCATCATCCTTAGGTGACATGGATGCACCAAGCTTGAAATGAGGAGCAAGAGGTGTACTAACTGGTTTTGACTTCTCATTCATGCCAAAACGTTTTAGTACATTCCTCAGATATTCTTTCTAAGACAAACAAAGCCTCCCCCCTTGATATCTCCATGCCTAGAATCTTCTCGCTTCACCAAGATCCTTCATCTCAAACTCCCTGTTCAATTGAGTCTTTAGTTTCGCAATTTCTGTCTGACTCTTGGAAGCTATCAGCATATCATCAACATAAAGAAGAAGATATATATAGGATCCGTCTTGTAGCTTGCGTAAATACACACAATGATCATATTTGCTTCTTGTGTACTTCTGCCCTATCATAAACTTGTTCAATCGCTTGTACCACTGCCTTGGAGATTGCTTCAATCCGTACAACGATTTTTCTAATTTGCACACCATCTCTTCTTTTTCAGCAACTTTGAATCCATCTGACTGAGTCATGTAGATTTCCTCATCCAAGTCTCCATGTAAAAATGTAGTTTTTACATCCATCTGAACTAGTTCCAAATCCAACTGTGCTACCAAAGCCAACAAAATTCTGATGGAGGAATGTTTTACAACTAGAGAAAATACTTCATTATAATCAACTCCCTCCATTTGAGCGTAGCCTTTAGCCACCAATCTTTCTTTGTAGCGGATGTTATTCTTGTCAGGAAATCCATCTTTCTTTGCATATACCCACTTGCACCCAATTGCCTTCTTTCCCTTCGGAAGACTAGCTAGTTTCCACGTCTGATTCTTTTGAAGGGATTGCATTTCTTCATTCATGGTGATCCTCCACTTTTTATGTTCTGAACTTTGGACTGCTTCATTAAAAGTGGTAGGAACGTCATCAATTGCAATTGGTGATGCAAAAGAGACTATATCAGCATAACGAGCAGGTTGTCTAATGGTATTCTTTCCCTTTCTGAGTGCAATTGATTCATGTTGATGTGGAGGTTCTTGGTTCCGAACCTCTTCTTCATCTGACCCTTCTTCTACCATAGGAGAGTCAACATCAGTTTCTTTACTGGGTGGGTCAATTCTGCTTCCTTCAAACTCCACCTGTTTGTGAGTTCCATCTGTTTGCTCCAATTTTTCTGAAGTGACCTTTCTCAGCATGGTAGATTCATCAAAGGTAACATCCCTGCTGAAGATTATTTTCTTTGTTTCTGGACACCAAAGACGATAGCCTTTCACACCAGAGGTGATCCTCATAAAGATCGCCTTCTTTGCTCTTGGATCTAGCTTTGACTCCTTAACATGATAGTATGCAGTAGAACCAAACACATATAAGGAATCATAATCTGTAGCAGGTACTCCAAACCATTTCTCTAATGGTGTTTTACCACCAATAGCAGTCGATGGTAAGCGGTTGACAAGGTGACAAGCATAGACCAAAGCCTCAGCCCAAAATTCTTTGCCTAACCCAGCATTAGACAACATACAACAAACCTTCTCCACTAATGTTCGGTTCATACGCTCTGCCACACCATTATGTTGTTGTGTACTTCTGATAGTGAAGTTCCTGACAATACCTTCTTCTTCACAGACTTTCAGAAATGGATTATTTTTGTACTCTCCACCATTGTCTGTACGGAGACATTTGATTTTTCTACCTGTTTGAGTCTCCACCATCTTTTTCCATTTAAGGAAAAATCCTAGCACCTCATCCTTTGTCTTCATTGTATACACCCAAACTCTCCGGGAAAAATCATCAACAAAGGTGACATAATAGTGTGTTCCTCCAAATGAAGTTGTCTTGGAAGACCCCCATACATCTGAATGAACATAATCCAAAATACCTTTAGAATCATGGATTGTTATTCCAAATTTCACCCTCGTTTTCTTCCCTTTGATGCAATGCTCACAAAAAGCTAATTTGCAAGCCCGAGCACCCTTCAATAATCCTTGATCTATCAGTAATTTTAAGAATTTTTCACCAGCATGCCCCAATCGCATATGCCATAACCTGGTTGCTTCTGACTCCTGTTCATCAGTAGAAGCTGCCACTACTGCTGTCCCAACAATTGTACTACCCAGAAAGTAATACACATTGTTTCCCCAGAAAGTAATACACATTGTTTCTTTTCCGGATTCCCTTCATTATCACCAGTGCACCAGAGACAATCATCATAATCTCATCTTTTTCCCTCACTTCTAAACCTTTTGGCTCTAAGGTTCCCACAGAGATGAGATTTCTCATTAAATCTGGTACATAATGGACACCTGTTAAGGTTCTGATTGATCCATCCTGATTCCTCAAGCGAATTGAACCAATCCCAAGTGTGTCAAGAGGGGAATTATTTGCTGTGTAGACAATTCCACCTTTTAGTTCTTTAAAATCAAAGAACCATTCTCTATTAGGGGTCATATGGTGGCTACAAGCTGAATCTGCATAATCATACTCGACCACATTTGATTCTAAGACAGCCTTTCCCCTTTCAGGTTTGCCTTTGTTATTTAGCCTGGTACATTATTTCTTCCAGTGCCCTTTTTCTCGACAAAAGGCACATTCATCTTTGCTCAATCTGGACTTTGACTTCGATCTCCCTCTCCTTCCTTTATTCTGACTCTTTGAACGACCTCTGACAACAAGAGCTTCTTCTTCGACACTTGTGTTTTCTTGTTTGTCTTTCTTTCTCAATTCATAACTATACAAGGCAGCAGTTACTTCACTGAGAGACACACATCAACTTTCCCATGAAGTAGAGTAGTTTCAAGATACTCAAACTTATCAGGAAGTGATCCTATCAACATCAGAGCCAGATCTTCGTCTTCAAAAGTCATGTCCATATTCATCAGATCAGTCACCAACTGATTAAAGCTAGTAATGTGATCATTCATAGTGGTAACTGGTACATAGTTGAAGCGGAACAATCTCTTTTTCATGTAGAGCTTGTTCTGACCGCTTTTCTTTAAAAATTTCTCCTCCAGTGCCTTCCACAATTTACTTGCAGAAGTTTCCTTAGAAAATGCATACTTCTGCTCTCTAGAAAGACACGATCGAATAGTACCACATGCCAATCTATTGATCCTCTTCCATTCTTTCTCCTCAACATCATCTGGTTTCTCTCCTTCAATAGCAATGTCTAGACCCTGCTAAAATAGGGCATCTAGAACCTCACTTTTCCACATGCCGAAATGACCGGTGCCATCAAAAATCTCCACTGCAAATCTAACATTTGTCACAGCTGTTGACGACGTTGTGGATGTTTTTGTTGCGTCTGCCATTTCTGCTACAAATTCTATTTAATAGTTATCAATGCGGAATGCCAATTATCCTAAGGAAATTTTTTCTGATGTGAAAGATCAGCCTAAGCCGCAACCACAGAGCATACTAAAATAAACCAAGAGCACTGATACCAATTGTTGTGGAATTCGGGTTAATTTCCACCAATAACATATTCACCTTTAAACTATTATCTAGGTGACTAGTGTGAAAACGATTGTACTAAAAATCACCCCAAGGTAGATTCCCAGGAAAGAGGAGGGGTCACAATGGTCCCTCTTAAAACCCACTTTTCTTAGACATAACTACCAAGACAAGTAATTTTAATAGGACAATAATTAACAACAACTATACCCGACAATAGCTATTAAATAGACATAAAGAGAACACCAAAATTTAACGAGGTTAGGCCAAAATTATGCCTACCTCCTCGAACACTACTAAAATAATATTTCACTAATAGAGGAAATATTACAAAGAGAAAGAAAGAATACAAATAGCATTTAATATAGAAGAATGCTTATATTTGAGGGATGTTAAACTAAGGAGGAGGAGGGCTCTATTTATAATAAAAGAATTTCCCCTCCTCCTTATACAAAACCAATGTGGGATATTTGCCAAAAACCAACAGTAGGCTCTAAGCACAAAAACGGAAAAAAAAATCATTTGTCGTCTGCCATCAAATGTATCTTTTCTCTTTTCTTTTCTCCATCAAATGTAACTTGTTTATGGAGGTAAGGATTGTTGGTGTATTCTTCCCTTCCATCCTCTTTCCTTGATCAATTGTAATATAATATAGGGTAAACTACACAGTTTATCACCTAATTATAAAAAGTTCACTTTCGTAATCGGAATAATAAATTTTACAAAAATGTCACCAAACCTACCTCTCGTTTTCATTTAGTATAATTAGAAGTTCACTTAAGTTTTTGTTTTGTTATTACTCTTGTCCATTATTAAGGCAATTTCGGAATGGCTTAAGTATAAATTAAGTGCCCAAACTATACATGTTTTCATAAATAGGTGCCTACAGTATTTTTCGACTCATCTAGGTGTCTAATGTTAGAAACGTTACTCATTTAGGTACATGGGTCTTTAACGACATTAATTTCTCCCTTAAATGACGTGTCACAATTTGATAATTTGATAATTTTTTTAAAAAAATATTAAAAATATTATTATATTTATTAAAAAAAACCTAATTTCTCTTAAATTATAAAATAGCCCCCAAAAACTCCAAATCCTACCCTTAATTCGTTGTCGCCGCCCTTTCCGGCCACGACCACCACCATCTACATAGTCCATGCTATCCCCCTAGTCATATGCTATCAATTGGCCATAGGAATCGCGTGGGAGCGCGATTTTCAACCTAGGGTTCGAGGGGCATAAAACATCGATTCGTCGTCGATTGACCGTCGATCGGTCATGATTTCATAGGGATTTTGATCACCTGGGGATGTGAGGTCGGGTGGAGCTTCGTCGACGGGAAAGGGTGGTGGCTAGATTGGGTTTAGGGGTTGAAATGAAGATTTTCAAAGTTTTGGGTTTATTTTGAAATTTTTGTTTTATTTTTTAAAAATATATAATTTTATTTTTTAAATGTTATATAAAATTTAAAAAATTATCATATTGTGACAAGTGTCACTTAACGAGAAAAATTAATATCGTTGAATCACGAACAACCCAAATGGATAATATTTGTAACTTTAGTTGAACAGACCGAAAAATAAGTATAATTTAGACACTTATTTTATAATTAATCCTTTTAGAATCAATATAATTTAAAAAAAAAAACAGACTCCCTATATAATTTTATTTTTCAATGACATCTGTTTCGCAAACTTTACACATCAAATATAGAACCAAAAACCAAAATATCTTATATGAAAACTATAAGAGAAAACACCACCGTTCAATGTTTTGGATAAGATGCTGATTATTATGTTATAAGAAGATTAAAAATCACTTGGTTGGAAGGAAGCTTGAAAGAAACAATGAAGACTTTACTCTCTTCAGAAACCCTACAATTTCACCTTCCAAAGCCATATCTGCGGAATCCAAGAACCGCAACAATCCACCCTGCAATCATCAAAACCCACAAACAAAACCAACCATGGAAACTGCACGCCAGTGCCAAAGGATTTTCCGGCACACTACCACCAGTCAAAGATAATGCAGCCAAGAAGAGCTCAAACAACAACAGCAAGGACGATGAAATTCCCCAGGTAGTGTTCGAGAGAATGATAAAGAGGATTTTGGTGTCAGTGGGAGTTCCGATGGCCACTGGTGTGGCTTTACTGCACCTGTTCGGCGAAGCCAAGGACCGAAACTTGTGGGACGTGCCGTTGTGGCTACCATTCTTGACTACACTCATAACGTTTGGGGCATCGACGCTTGGGATTGCTTATGGGACGTTGTCTTCCAGTTGGGACTCGGAGAGGAAGGGTTCGTTGCTGGGATTGGAAGAAGCTCAACGCAACTGGGTTGAAATGTGGAAAGAGGAAAATAATGGCCAATCGTGAAGATGGATTTAAATTGGACTTAGGATTTCATTTTTAAGTGTTACATTAATTACGATGGTGTACATAACCTATGTTATTACAATCATTATTGTACTACGATTATATAATAATGATTTCGAATAAATTTTTTATTATTACGTAACTGTTATTATGATAACGAATAGTTATTTAAGTCTATGATGATTGTGGTAAGAATCATAGTTATGATTTTTATGTGCAATTCAATTGAAAAGTATAAGGAACAATTGCCTAATTAAGGTTAAAAAACGACGAGGCATAATTGAAAATGTGATAAAAATCATAAATATTTTTTAGGTTGGAGAGTTGAATTGCGAAAAATTCTACTGTATAACTGTTTAATTTAAGGTTAAGGAACGAAAAAAAATGAACATAATTGAAAATGTAAAAAAAATAAACATCTTAAGTTTCATTCAATAAAAAATATTTTACTTTTTAGCATATTTTCGGTTGGGTCAATTTTCTACGGTTCCTAACCCTTAAATTAAGTGGTTATTCAGCGGAACACAATTCAACTCTCCAACTTCAACTTTTCTTTTTTCCATGTCAGGGGAAATTAAGAGTCTCAGCAAATGATATGTTGTTTACTTTGTATTCGTTTTCCATCCAATAAACCACATACTTCTACATTTGTTGTATATATTTGTTTGGATATTTATTTTTAGTAAATAAAATTGCAGCTTAAGACAGGGAATGAAAAAAAAACGATTAGTTCGATTAATAATCGAATTAAATATGCATTAATCGAATTAATTATATTTTTAAAATTCTTAATAGTTAATCGAATTAAATTATTGATGAAAACTATTAATTGAACTAAAATGTTTTTTTGTTAATTCAATATGTTTCTGAACTAACCTATTTTTTTACTACTTTTTAGTTTTAATTCAAAATAAATATTTTTTTTTTGGTTACAAGAGGTAAAACAGATTCTAGGCCGTCTTCTCATCGCGTCTTGGTTAACCATGAGAATACTTTGGACTTCAACAGGAGGCTCTTGAAGCATGGATAATCCCAAAGTTTTAGCAATACCCAAACTTAACCATAGCATCAGCTAGTTTATTTCTTCGCGAGGCACATAGACCACCATAATATTTCATTACAAATTAAAGCAGCTTCGAACCCTTCTCATGATTGCAACTTCATGCGCTATTGATTATGAATTAAGGATACAAATCGTCTCCGTGTTGTCCACTTCGACCGCTAGAATTCACACGCCATGTTTCCAGGTCATCACATAGAGCTCACATCTCGACATGAAGAACGGAACATCGACCAATGTTCCTGCAAAAAACTATTTAACCAATTACCATTGTTATCCTGCAAGATACCACCACCTGTAGCCTCCATTGTCCTCGTGTTAACACTATCATCTGTGTTGAGTTTGAAAGTTTTTGAAGGATGAGGAGTCCATTGCGTTCTTTTGTTCTTGTTCTTCTTGCTTGACTGGCATTTGAGAAGATTATTCCTGATGATTATAGCCCACGATTGAGCTGTCTTGAGGGTAGACATCAATAAGCTTATTTAGTCGTTGCAGATAACGTTATTCTATTTGTAAGGTATGACTCATAAATATACCGGTAAAGAGGATAGGGGATGGAGCGGAAGTGAGCGAACATCAATTGTCCTTATAAAGAAAGTCTCATAGAGGGGGTTACGATTATGTGGGTTGGGAGTGTGGGGGCGTAGCCCCCGCGGTACGGTACTGGGTTAATTTTGTAATTATATACCAGGGCTTTCTATTATAAATAGAGATGTAACCTAAACCTATGATATATTGAATAAAACTTCTAGCGCCGCATAGGCATCGAGGACGTATGCACATTGTCGAACCTCGTTAAAATTCTTGTGTTCTTTCGTTTTCTTTTTCCGATTCTTCAAGAATTGGTATCAGATGTCAGGAGAAAAATTTGAAGTTGCGAAATTCGATGGTCAAGGTAACTTCGGATTATGGCAAACGAGGGTGAAGGATCTGTTGCCGCAGCAGGGGATCCTGAAGGCTTTACGACCTACAAAGCCGGCGTCGATGGAGGAGGAAGATTGGGAAGAATTGCAACAACGAGCGGCAGGAACCATACGATTATGTTTGGTGGACGAGGTCATGTATCATGTTATGTATCTATCGTCTCCAGATGAAATTTGGAAGAAGTTGGAAAGTCAATTTATGTCCAAATCCTTAACGACAAAACTGTATCTAAAGCAGTAGCTGTATGGGCTGAAGATGCAGGACGATCATGATTTGGCGCAACACGTGAATGTCTTCAATCAAATCGTTTCTGATTTGGCTCAGCTTGATGTGAAAATTGAGGATGAAGACAGAGCGATGATTCTGTTGTGTTCGTTGCCTCCCTCTTACGAACACATGGTGACTACTCTTACATATAGGAAATAGACTATCAACATTGAAGAGATTATTGCAGCCTTGTTGGCTCACAACTAGCGGAAGCAGAATGCAGGGGAAAACTCTCAAGTCGATAGCTTATATGTCAAGGCTAATCAAGATCGTGGACGGAAGCCAGAGAAGGCAGGGTCTGACAAGCGGAATTCCATATCCAAATCTAGGCATAAGAAGACAATTCACTGTTACAAGTGCAAGGAGGCGGGACATATGAAGCGAGACTGTCCGAAGTTGAAAAAGCAGACTGATGAGAAGCGTGATGTTTCATCCAAGTCTGTGAACGTGATCGAGGATGACAATTCTGATTGCAGTGAGGGTGATATGCTTTCTATTTCAATGACTCAATTGACGGATGCGTGGATTCTTGATTCTGGATGTTCTTATCACATCACGCCAAATAGGGAATGGTTTTCGACATACAGGTTGGTTAATTCTGGTTCTGTTTATTTGGGTGATGATCGATGTTGCAATATTGTTGGTATTGGTGATGTCAGAATTAAGATGTATGACGACTCTGTTGGGACGTTGAGTGGTGTTCGGCATATCCCAGATTTGAAGAAGAAATTGATTTTTTTGTGCACTTTGCACAAGAATGGTTTTATCCCTAAGGCTGATGAGGATAGGGAGACCATTCGGATTGTTAAAGGAACTTTGACAATGATGAAAGGAAAGATGACTGCAGGGAATATTTACAAATTGTTAGGGAGTACCGTTGTAGGTTGAGTTCATTCTGCTGAGTCCTGTGATGATACAACCAAACTGTGGCATATGCGTCTTACTTATCTTAGTGAACGTGGTATGGCTGAATTACATAAAAGAAATTGGTTACATGGTGTTAAAAGTTGTAAGTTCGACTTTTGCAAGTATTGTGTTCTTGGTAAACTGACTAAAGTTCATTTCAAGACTGCGAAGCACACAACTGAAGGGATTCTTGATTATGTGCATTTGAATGTATGGGGGCCTTCCACGACACCTTCTTTGGGTGGATCTAGGTATTATGTTTCCTTTATTGACGATTTTTCACGGAAAGTTTGGGTGTATTTTTTGAAACATAAGTCTGATGTTTTTGAGAAGTTCAAGCTGTGGAAAGCTGATGTAGAAAACAAAACAGGATGAAAATCAATTGTTTAAGGTCTAACAATGGTACGGAGTACACAAATTCACAGTTTCTACAGTTCTGTAAGGAGCATGGGATTAAGAGGCATTTTACAGTGCGCAAGACACCACAACAGAATGGTGTTGTGGAACGGATGAACAGGTCGTTGAATGAAAGAGCCAGATGTTTACGGTTGAATGCGGGGCTTCCCAAACAGTTCTGGGATGAGGCTGTTAACATGGCGTGTTATCTTATCAACAGATCGCCAAAGGCATCATTGGCTGGGAAAGTTGTAGAAGAGGTATGGATGGTCATGATGTTAGATTTGATAACTTATGGATTTTTGGTTGTCCTGCTTATGTGCATGTACCTGCTGATGAGATATCCAAACTTGATGCAAAATCGAAGGAGTGCATTTTTCTGGGATACAAGAAAGGTGTCAAAGGATTCAAGTTATGGGATTCAGTTGCGAAGAAAATTGTGATTAGTAAAGATGTTATTTTTGATGAACAATCCATGTTGCAGCAGAAGAAAGACACGACAGTGGTGGATTTCGAGCAGTTTCCAGTTGAGAAACCAGAAACTTCTCAACCGACTTCTGGTGGTTCCACTACGGATGATTTGCAGGATTATAGTCTCGCCAGAGACAAGGTGAGACAGACGAATATAAATCCCTCGAGCAGATTGGGTTTTGAAAAATTGATCTCTTTTGCACTTACTGTTAGCAGTGATGATCCGGTTACTTTTCATGATACAGTTACTAGTCAGGAAAACGACAAGTGGATGGCTGCCATGGTTGAGGAGATGGAGTCTTTGAATCACAATCGTACATGGGAGTTAGTTCCCCTTCCTGAGGGTAAGAAGTCGATTGGTTGCAAATGGGTGTATAAAAAGAAACCAGCAGTAACAGAAAAAGAAGGGGAAAAGTTCAAGGCTCGTTTGGTAGCAAAGGGTTTTTCATAGCAGAATGGAGTTGACTATGATGAAATCTTTTCTCCTGTGGCTAGGCACACTTCAATCCGAGCAGTACTTGCATTGGTGGCTAGTTGGGATTTGCATTCTAGAGTAGATGGATGTTAAAACTATTTTTTGCATGGTGATTTAGAGGAGCAGATCTACATGCGACAACCTGAAGGTTTCACTCAACCTGGAAACAAGCATTTAGTTTACAGATTGAAAAAATCTTAGTATGAGTTGAAACAGTCTTCGAGACAGTGGTATAAACGGTTTGACTCATATATGATCATGATTGGCTATAACCGATGTGAGTATGATTGTTGTGTCTATGTTAAGAGCCTTGATGATGGTTCTTTTATTTTTCTGTTACTATATGTTGATGATATGTTGATTGGTGCAAAGAACATGGATGATGTTATCGGTTTGAAAACCTTATTGAGTCAGGAATTTGATATGAATGATTTAGGTGCTGCAAAGAAAATTCTTGGAATGGAAATTTGCAGGGATAGAGACTCAAGGAAACCGTGGCTATCTCAATGGGATTATATTGAGAATATACTAGAAAGGTTTGCGATGAGCAGCGTAAAACCAGTTAGCACTCCATTGGCGAACCACTTTAAACTATCATCAGAACAGTGCCCTAAGAAAGATAAGGAAGCTGAAGATATGGTGAAGGTTCCGTATTCTAATGTTGTTGGCAGCTTGATGTATGCAATGGTATGTACTCATCCTGATTTAGATCATGCTGTTAGTCAAGTTTGTAAGTACATGTCTAAACCTGGTAAGCAACATTAGGAAGCAGTCAAGTGGATATTTTGGTACTTAAAGGGTACTGTGGGACATGGTATTGTTTTTGGTAGTCAGCGGGATAATCCTTTGGTTGTAAGATATGTGGATTCAGACTATGCAGGTGACTTGGATAATAAAAGATCTACGACAGGGTATGTTTTTACTCTTGGTGGAGGACATATTTGTTGGAAGTCTACTGTTCAATCTGTTGTCGCACTATCTACAACTGAATCTGAATACATGGAAGCGGCTGAAGCTGCAAAAGAAGCTTTATGTCTCATTGGTTTAGTGAAGGAGTTGGGTGTTCAGCAAGGTGGAGTTCAATTGCTTTACAATAATCAAAGTGCTATTCACTTGGCTAAGAATCAGGTATATCGTGCCAGAACTAAGCATATTGATGTACGTTTTCACAAGATCAGAGAGTTGGTTGCATCGGGAGATGTTTCGTTTCAGAAGGTACATACTGATGAGAATTCTGCTGATATGTTCACCAAGCCAGTTACGATAGACAAGTTCAAGCATTACTTGGACTTGTTAAATGTTTCGAGTTGTTAAAGAAGTAAGGTAACTCAACCCACATTGATTGTTTCCTAAGGGGCAGGATATTTGCCAAGATGGAGATTTGTAAGGTATGGCTCATAAATATACCAATAAAGAGGACAGGGGATGGAGTGGAGTGAGCGAAGTGAACATCAACTGTCCTTACAAAGAAAGTCTCGTAGAGGGGGTTATGATTATGTGAGTTGGGGGTGCGGGGGTGTAGCCTCGCAGTACGGTACAGGGTTAATTTTGTAATTATATACCAGGGTTTTCTATTATAAATAGAGATGTAACCTAAACTTATGATATATTGAATAAAACTTCTAGTGCCGCCTAGGCACCGAGGACGTAAGCACATTGCCGAACCTCGTTAAAATTCTTGTGTTCTTTCGTTTTCTTTTTCTGATTTTTCAATAATTGGTATTAGATGTCAGGAGCAAAATTTGAAGTTGCGAAATTCGATGGTCAAGATAACTTCGGATTATGGAAAATGAGTGTGAAGGATCTATTGCCGCAGCAGGGGATCCTGAATGCTTTGCGACCTACAAAGCCGGCGTCGATGGAGGAGGAAGATTGGGAAGAATTGCAACAGCGAGCGGCAGGAACCATACGTTTATGTTTGGCGGACGAGGTCATGTATCACATTATGCATCTGTCGTCTCTAGATGAAATTTGGAAGAAGTTGGAAAGTCAGTTTATGTCCAAATCCTTAACGACAAAACTGTATCTAAAGCAGCGGCTGTATGGGCTGAAGATGCAGGACGATCATGATTTGGCGCAACACGTGAATGTCTTCAATCAAATCGTTTCTGATTTGGCTCGGCTTGATGTGAAAATTGAGGATGAAGGCAGAGCGATGATTCTGTTGTGTTTGTTGCCTCCCTCTTACGAATACATGGTGACTACTCTTACATATAGGAAAGAGACTATAAATATTGAGGAGATTACTGCAGCCTTGTTGGCTCACAACCAGCGGAAGCAGAATACAGGGAAAACTCTCAAGCTGATAGCTTATATGTCAAGGATAATCGAGACCGTGGACGGAAACCAGAGAAGGCAGGGTCTGGCAAGCGGAATTCCAGATCCAAATCTAGGGATAAGAAGACAATTCACTGTCGCAAGTGCAAGGAGGCGGGACATATGAAGCAAGAGTTTCCGAAGTTGAAAAAGCAGACTGATGAGAAGCGTAATGTTTCATCCAAGTCTGTGAACATGGTCGAGGATGACAATTCTGATTGCAGTGAGGGTAATATGCTTTCTATTTCAACGACTCAATTGTTAGATGCGTGGATTCTTGATTCTAGATGTTCTTATCACATCACGCCAAATAGGGAATGGTTTTCGACATACAGGTCGGTTAATTCTGGTTCTGTTTATTTGGGTGTTAATCGATGTTGCAATATTGTTGGTATTGCTGATGTCAGAATTAAGATGTATGACGGCTCTGTTCGGACGTTGAGTGGTGTTCGGCATATCCCAGATTTGAAGAAGAATTTGATTTTTTTTGGTACTTTGCACAAGAATGGTTTTATCCCTAAGGCTGATGAGGATAGGGAGACCATTCGGATTGTTAAAGGAGCTTTGACAATGATGAAAGGAAAGATGACTGCAGGGAATATTTACAGATTGTTAGGGAGTACGGTTGTAGGTTGAGTTCATTCTATTGAGTCCTGTGATGATACAACCAAACTGTGGCATATGCGTCTTGCTTATCTTAGTGAATGTGGTATGGTTGAATTACATAAAAGAAATCTGTTGCATGGTATTAAAAGCTGTAATTTCGACTTTTGCAAGTATTGTGTTCTTGGTAAACAGACTAAAGTTCCTTTCAAAAAAGCAAACCACACAATTGAAGGGATTCTTGATTATGTGCATTTGGATGTATGGGGGCCTTCAACGACACCTTATTTGGGTGGATCTAGGTATTGTGTTACCTTTATTGACGATTTTCAGGGAGTGTTTGGGTGTATTTTTTGAAACATAAGTCTGATGTTTTTGAGAAGTTCAAGCTGTGGAAAGTTGAGGTAGAAAACCAAATAGGATGAAAATAAAGTGTTTGAGGTCTGGCAATGGTACGGAGTACAAAAATTCACAGTTTCTACAGTTCTGTAAGGAGCATGGGATTAAGAGGCATTTTACAGTGCGCAAGACACCACAACAGATTGGTGTTACGGAACGGATGAACAGGTCGTTGAATGAAAGAGCCAGATGTTTTTGGTTGAATGCAGGGCTTCCCAAACACTTCTGGGATGAGGCTGTTAACATGGCGTATTATCTTATCAACAGATCGCCAAAGGCATCATTGACTGGGAAAGTTGCAGAAGAGGTATGGACTGGTCATGATGTTAGATTTGATAACTTACAGATTTTTGGTTGTCCTGCTTATGTGTATGTACCTGCTGATGAGAGATCCAAACTTGATGCAAAATCGAAGGAGTGCATTTTTCTGGGTTACAAGAAAGGTGTCAAAGGATTCATGTTATGGGATTCAGTTGTGAAGAAAATTATGATCAGTAAAGATGTTGTTTTTGATGAACAATCCATGTTGCAGTAGAAGTAAGACACGACAGTGGTGGATTTTGAGCAGTTTCCAGTTGAGAAACAAGAAACTTCTCAACCGACTTCTGGTGGTTCCACTACGGATGATTTGCAGGATTATAGTCTCGCCAGAGACAAGGTGAGACGGACGAATATAAAGCCCCCGAGCAGATTGGGTTTTGAAGACTTGGTCTCTTTTGCACTTACTGTTAGCAGTGATGATCCGGTTACTTTTCATTATGCAGCTACTAGTTAGGAAAACGACAATTGGATGGCTGCCATGGTTGAGGAGATGGAGTCTTTGAATCACAATCGTACATGGGAGTTAGTTCCCCTTCCTGAAGGTAAGAAGTCGATTGGTTGCAAATGGGTGTATAAAAATAAACCAACAGTAACAGAAAAATAAGGGGAAAAGTTCAAGGCTTGTTTGGTAGCAAAGGGTTTTTCATAGCAGAAAGGAGTTGATTATGATGAAATCTTTTCTCATGTGGTTAGGCACACTTCAATCCGAGCAGTACTTGCATTGGTGGCTAGTTGGGATTTGCATTTAGAGTAGAATGATGTTAAAACTATTTTTTTGCATGGTGATTTAGAGGAGCAGATCTACATGCGGCAACCTGAAGGTTTCACTCAGTACATGGAGTTAGTTCCCCTTCCTGAAGGTAAGAAGTCGATTGGTTGCAAATGGGTGTATAAAATAAACCAACAGTAACAGAAAAATAAGGGAAAAGTTCAAGCTTGTTTGGTAGCAAAGGGTTTTTCATAGCAGAAAGGAGTTGATTATGATGAAATCTTTTCTCATGTGTTAGGCACACTTCAATCCGAGCAGTACTTGCATTGGTGGCTAGTTGGGATTTGCATTTAGAGTAGAATGATGTTAAAACTATTTTTTTGCATGGTGATTTAGAGGAGCAGATCTACATGCGGCAACCTGAAGGTTTCACTCAACCTGGAAACGAGCATTTAGTTTGCAGATTGAAGAAATCTTTGTACAGGTTGAAAACAGTCTTCGAGACAGTGGTATAAACGGTTTGACTCCTATATGATCACGATTGGCTACAACCGATGTGAATATGATATTTGTGTCTATGTTAAGAGCCTTGATGATGGTTCTTTTATTTTTCTGTTATTGTATATTGATGATATGTTGATTGCTGCGAAGAACATGGATGATGTTATCGGTTTGAAAACCTTATTGAGTCAGGAATTTGATATGAAAGATTTAGGTGCTGCAAAGAAAATTCTTGGAATGAAAATTTACAGGGACAGAGACTCAAGGAAATTGTGGCTATCTCAATGGGATTATGTTGAGAAAATGCTAGAAAGGTTTGCGATGAGCAGCGCAAAACTAGTAAGCACTCCATTGGTGAACCACTTTGAACTCTCATAAGAACAGTGCCCTAAGACAGATAAGGAAGCTGAAGATATGGCAAAGGTTCTGTATTCTAATGCTGTTGGTTGCTTGATGTATGCAATGGTATGTACTCGTCCTGATTTAGCTCATGTTGTTAGTCAAGTTTGTAAGTACATGTCTAAACTTGGTAAGCAACATTGGGAAGCAGTCAAGTGGATATTTCGGTACTTAAAGGGTACTGTGGGACATGGTATTATTTTTGGTAGTCAGCGGGATAATCCTTTGGTTGTAGGATATGTGGATTCAGACTATGCAGGTGACTTGGATAATAGAAGATCTATGACAGGGTATGTTTTTACTCTTGGTGGATGACCTATTTGTTGGAAATCTACTGTTCAATCTGTTGTGGCACTATCTACAAGTGAAGCTGAATACATGGCAGCGGCTGAAGCTGCAAAAAAAAGCTTTATGGCTTATTGGTTTAATGAAGGAGTTGGGTGTTCAACAAGGTGGAGTTCAGTTACTTTGCGACAATCAAAGTGCTATTCACTTGGCTAAGAATCAGGTATATCGTACCAGAACTAAGCATATTGATGTACGTTTTCACAATATCAGAGAGTTGGTTACATCTGGAGATGTTTTGTTTCAGAAGGTACATACTGATGAGAATGCCGTTGATATGTTCACCAATCCAGTTACGACAGACAAGTTAAAGCATTGCTTGGACTTGTTGAATGTTTCGAGTTGTTAAAGAAGTAAGGTAACTCAACCCACATTGAATGTTTCCTAAGGGGCAGGATATTCGCCAAGGTGGAGATTTGTAAGGTATGACTCATAAATATACCGATAAAACAGGACAGGGGATGGAGTGGAGTGAGCGAAGCGAACATCAACTGTCCTTAAAAAGAAAGTCTCGTAGAGGGGGTTACGATTATGTGGGTTGGTGTGCGGGGGCGTAGCCCCGCGGTACGGTATAAGGTTAATTTTGTAATTATATACCAGGGTTTTCTATTATAAATAGAGATGTAACCTAAACCTATGATATATTGAATAAAACTTCTAGTGCCGCCTAGGCACCGAGGACGTAAGCATATTGCCGAACCTCATTAAAATTCTTGTGTTCTTTCGTTTTCTTTTTATGATTCTTCAACATTATTATTTCTAATTCTTCCATTTTAAGGTCCCAAACATATCTCTCCAATAGAAATCATTACAATCAAGGCTTGCATTTTTAACCAAGTTAGACATTATCCAATCAAAGAATAAGAGGAGAAAAGAAAATTTTCTGTAGATGATTTGGAATAAGTTGAGTCCAAATAGAATGTGAGAGTAGCAATCTCGTAACACATGTATGGTTGACTCTTCTCTCGTTACAAAGACTAGACAGTGATGCTAAGAGGAGAGGACTTGCTTCATACGTTTAACATTCGTCATTAGGTTTTTGTGCAAAATTAACCGAATAAATTGCCTAATACATTGTGGGCCATAATAATCCCAAGCCAACTTCCATATGTTGTCTTTAGCATCCCAATGATCAAGCTAAAGGTGAACGAAAACTAATTTAACTATGCAAATCCCTGACTGTTTTCATCGCCACGTAGGTTGGTCTTGGCCTATGTTGTCAGACAATATTGAGACTCTTAGGATATGCTAACCGACTTCTTCCTCTAAAACTTGGTGCATGAGATTTTTTGTTCCAATTGACTTCGTTGGTCACGAAATCACAAACATTAGCCCGAATGTTTGGGATAATCTCTGGTTTGACAGAGCCTGTAAGGGTAGTAACGCCTGGTATCCAGAAGTCGGTCCAAAAGTTGGTTCCTCGTCCGTCACCTAGAGACCAACACACATTGTCTCTAATACATTTTGAAATACAAGAGAGACTTCTCGACGAAAAATCTATTTTTAGCTTCAATTTGTCTCGATAGCATCTTCGTGATCTTTCACTTATAGTGAACAATTCGAACCCACATGGATTCTGAGTGCATAAGAAAATTATAACCCAATTTAACGAGAAAAGCCTCATTTTTGGTCTCTTAAAGGTAGCATTCCTAGCACCCCATGCTTGGTGCGTTGGCAGCAAGTTCCCCATTTAACAAGAGAGGCTTTAGGCGCGTCATGTGTACCACCCCAAATAACGCGTCGCACTATTTGTTTGACTTGATTACACACCCCCTTTGGAATCATGATAGATTGCATAAAATAGTTTAAAATCGCAAGAAGAGTTGATTTAGTTAGAGTCACTCTCTCGACCAAGGAAAGTTTTGTCGCTACCCACCGGCTGAGTTTTCCCCCCAAACATTGTCAATAATGAATTGAAAGGTAATTTTCATGACTTGTCTGTGGAAGAGAGGATTGCCCAAATAATTGCCTAGGTTCGTAGAGTGCTTAAACCCTAATAAAGAGCAAAGCCCTTTAACTCGTTCATCCTTGATATTCACCCAAAAGAAAACTCTTGGTTTGCTCAAATTAACTCTATGTCTAAAAAATCTACTAAACTGATCCAAAGTAGCTTTAAGAGTATTTGCTTGGTTAACGCCCTACAAAAAAAACCAAGTCATCAGCAAAAATAGATTAGAGAAAACCATTGGTTCCCAAAGGCTGACATCCATGGCATAATGGATGCTATGGTCCAACTGTTTGATTAAAATCCATAATTATGGGCACATATAATGTATATTGTTATCATAAAATATGACATAAAATTAAGTGACCAATCATGATTATAACTCCTGTAACACGCTACACCCGAATGAGCCTAAAGTACTACATTGGGTTGTTGAGGCAACCACTAATTTTCAAAAACCTTTTTCATTTCCATTTAAAACATACTATCTGGTACCAAAGTAGACATACATGAAAGTTATAAGTGCTACTTACTTAAGGTTCAATTGTCTATCACTAAAGTAAGGGTGTTATGCTTCCCTTAGTCATTTACTAAAGCCTTGCCATTAGTATACTTCTATTGGGTCTCTAGCCACAATATATGTAACTACTATGCATTATCTAAATGCAAAACTTGACATACTGCTAGTATCTGTTCTCATATAGACATCAGATACTAGACAACCGAGGGAGAGCTCAGTAATCACATAGCATCAGTAAAATTCTCACTAAACTGTTGAATTATCTCATGGTCTCACAAAGTATTCAAGTAGATCATGGAGGGGAACCCTGTAATCACATAGTCTCGGTATAATTCCTACATAACTGAATGGATCGATCTCACATAGCCGTCAAACCAAGCTTTAAGGATATCTGATATATTATATTGATGCAACAACACAAGAACATATGAGTGCCTAAAGACCACACGTCACTAACAAGGCCCCACTAGGGCAACTAAGGTAGCTTAGCTACACACTAGCATAGCTCATCACACTTAAGTGAGATCATCGCATCACCAGCTGCTATCTCGCTCGTTCTCTCATCTAGAGCATTATGCAAGAGTTTTTTAGTCTTTTACGTATGTTATTTTATTAAGTTATTCTATTATGATCATTTAAAACCCGAGGCATTTTTGTCATTTCTTTCTCTAAGGAGGTCTCTATGTGTTTTATGATTTTACGACAATTATTATTTCTGTTGTTCACTTGTTGTATTGTTTACTAGCCCAATACCTCACTCGAGTTCATTTTTAGGTAACGACACTCTAGTCGCTCTCATCACACTTTTCCTCGATTTACCCTTAAATTGTAATGACGAACTATATATCCTCGATTCATCGATATTCACATGGTACACGATTCCTATATTACAAAATCTAATTAGTTTATCATACCGCTTATCGTTACATCCTTCATAATGATCCTTCATTCTTAATTACTTGATACGTGCTCGACTGAATGTACTTGGAAGTATTACGTCTAATATGTTACTTCGATCGTAACCCACTCTTAAGAGTGTTTCGAGGCACCTTTTGCCATTTATGTCCCTCACAGACTAAGTTCTACCATTACGGTTCATCTTTAACTTTTACGGACCTTAACAAAATCAAATTTAACCATCCAAAATAGGTAGTATCGATACCCCTTAATCAAGTATCGATACCCCTTAATCAAGTATCGATACCCCTTTAAGTATCGATACCAAAATTAGCTTCTGTTTTACTAAAAATGGCCAGTATCAATACCAAACACCCTCAATATTGATACCAGAGTGGCAATATCAATACTCGAACCTAGAACTATCTTATTTATGCTTGAGAAACACTCAAAAATATCCCAAAGGTCTTAGTTTAGTCCCAAATCATGTGCTAGATCTCAGGGAAGTTACTTAAGGTCATCTAGCACCTTAAAAACACAATCCAAGCAATAAAAATATCATCTATGGCATGAATTAAACAAAAAAACCCTAAAATGCTTAAATACCCAAATCTTAATAAATCGTCATGATTATGAAAGCATTAACAACAAAAAGGATTATCAATACACTACCTTGATGTTAAAAACATAAAATGGAGCTCCTTTAGCTAGCTACCACTATGAACCAAGAATTGGTTGTTGAACCCCCTTTTTCTCTAGCAAATAAGAAACATTTACTTGGATTGAATAATGACATACCCTTAGAAGTCTCGAAGCACCTAAACTTTTATAAAGCCAGATCCTCAAGAAAGAAATCCCTGTAACATAACATGTAACTCAGAAACTCAAAAAATCGATTTACAATTTTTCCAAAGGACATTACCCACATCAAACCTTAAGCAAAAACTTTCGAGAGACATAAAGCCAAAGAATCCCATTATTATTGTCTAACACTAAATGATCGAAAAGTTTCATAAGGACACAATTCTCCATGACTCGTTTGCACCCGCAAAACATTTCACTGCTAACTCTACTCGATTGAGTTAATGTACTGAACCATTCTAAATCGTCTTTTACTTACTGAACATAGGTAACTTTTCATACTACACGTTGAGATCTTATGGACACTTTCCATGTACAATCTCATTGTCGTCTAATGAAGATATGTTGAAAATTCCTAACTTTGTACACATCAATCTATACGTTTCTACTGTGTAATTGATTCAATAAACATCCATGCTAACTTGACTGTTTATCACTTTCCTTGTAGTTTAAAAATGCATTAATCATCAGATCGTACATCTAAGGTAATCACAACTGAAAATCGGTTACCTACTTAACGAAACTAGAAACATCTAGCTCTCATAGAAAGTATACATCAAAGAGTGGAGAACCCTCGCAACACACTCTAACTTAAGGATTCTATGGCTCTAAGTCTTGTACCAACAATCTCTTACCACAATTGCACTGTACCTACAATCTCTTACCACAACTGCACTACTCGATGAAAACTAACACTAATCAAATGAAACTTTAAGTACTTGGTCTCCTTTAGTCTCAATCACTAAAATCCACAGTATTAAATGATGCTACATACTATTAAGTGTTTTATATAGCTCTCTTTTATAAACCAACACTAAGACACCAAAGATGAGGCTTGCTTCACATAGCTAAACAACCAATTATTCACACAAGAAGGCATCACAATGTAATCAAAAGGTTCACTATACCTCGAGACTCAAACCCCTATATCATACCTATAGTACGCTTAGTACGTAGAGTGAGACCCAAAACTACTGCATCAGAACGTACACCTAATTAACTTACTCCTCGCGAGTACTTGGGACATCTGCTCTCGACTAGCAACTGAAGTGCCTTAGAACTAGTTGAGATATATTCAGATACTTTTGAAAAATAAGACAATCTTCATACTGGCTAGAGTAACTCATGTGTCCCCAAAGTCTCATAACTAATTTTGATAACCCACATGGATGCTCCCCTATGGAACACGCATGGGTGGAGGATTTTGTGGCTAAACATTTTCTTAGAGTTGACCTTCGACTCAACAAGGAATAATCACTAATTCTCATATGGTTCTCATATATCTCTAGACTCGTCGTAACCCCAAGGTCAAAGTAACACTCATGATACAACTTCCCTTAGGTTAGTTACCGAGTCTGACCTAAGCCCTCACAGAATATCTAAGGTAAACATTGTATATTCCTTTAAGGCCTACCAACTAGGAACTTAGATCCTCATGCCAAGATCCTCTACCTGAATACTCTTCCAGCATAGCTCACTTGACACCATAAAATAATGCACACAATCATGAGTACTAGTGCAACATGAAAACTGAAATAGTTAAAAACATACTTGACATCCCATTCGTGTCGTCAACTCCCTCTCTAGGCCTCATATAGATCTAAAAATTGGATTGTGCATAGTCAAACCAAAAATAGGTCAATCTGCTTTCTTACTCTCTTATCCAAGAATAATACTTACACCTCTCTATGTAAACTCTCTACTATATTGAGTTACTGGGACTCCTCCCCTAGATTGAGTAGAGACATCGCTATCTGAACTAGGGCAATCCCTCACCATATGCTCTAAAGATATATATCTATAACACTTACTAAAGAGTCTAAAGCACATCCTTTTATGCTTCTCGCCATAATTCTCACACTTTGAATATCCCAAAACTCTATCAGAGTTTCAAAAGCTCGCCACATATAGTGGAGCTGATGGTCCCCTATAAGACCTCATGTTTGAACTTTGACTTGGTTGGAGTGATTGAGCTGACGTCACTCTCCTCTACTCATGAGAATCCTTGGCCCTTTTTGGCCACTAGATGAGATTATTCTATTGGTACTAAGGTCCTTATGCTCGAAGTTCTAGTCTCTCCTAAAAATCTCATCCTCATGCTTTGCACCATCTCAACAACCTTGGCCTACTGTGTCAATTATGAAAACACTCTAGGCAAGTCTACGACTAATTATACATGGATATCAATATGAAGTCCCTCCAAGAACCTCTTACACCTCAAAGACTCATTCACAACTAGCTCTAGAGCATAACAACTCGACCAAATAAAATCTCTCTCCTACTCATACACTAAATGATCTTCCAAAACCAACTAGAAGAATTGCATTCTTAATCCATACATATGTGCCTCACCAATATACTTGCCTCTAAACTCGCTCAAGAATTGATCCCACATAGACATCTTTGGCTGTAGAGCCATCTCTACAGTCTCCCACTAGTTGATAGCATCACCCTTGTGCAAAGCGGTGACACACTCTAGATTACCCTTGGGGGTAAGGTAAAGCTGCCTCAAAGTCCTAATGATCTCTCTCAACCATTGATCAACCAAAATTGGATCACTGGGTGATCGGTTGAACAGTCTGTGCTATAGTAATAACGTCTACTATATTGTTAAGAGTGGAATTTAAACTTCTAAAGAAGGTATCCTCTATGAATTCTGTAACTAACGGGGTCCCATGATCCGCCACCCTTGAACGTCCCAAAGTCCGAGTTAGAAGTTCTGGTCGATAATCGAGTAATTTACGAGATTTCCAATAAAAATAATATTTTTGGATTTTAAAATTATAAATATCATTATTAAGTGTTTAAATAAATTTTAGAATATTAAATATGATTTTTAATAATATTATTGTCGCACCCTGAATTTAATATAAAATTTAATTTAATTTTAGGGACTAGTTTGTGAGTTTCTAAAGTTTCAGGCCAATTTTCAGATTTCCTTAAAAGTTCAAGGACCTAACCTGAGATTTGTCCCTTCTCTACCTGCAAAGAAAAAAAGAAATGAGGGGTGGTTGGCACGATTTAAACCTATAACCAACATGCATGGGGAGCTATGCCCTAGCCATTAGGCTAGAGCACTGTTTATGCATATTCTTGGTAAATATATTATTTAATTATTTTAACCCGAGTTATGTACCCAAAATTGAAACCAAACCCTCTGATGAAATGCCAAACCCTAAACTTATTCAACCAATCTATCCCCATCGCTCCGTCCAGTTGCCATTCAGAGCACCGTAACCGTCGTTCGACTCACTAGCAGTCGGTGACCAAAATCCCTCAACTCTCATTCCCAGATCGGCAACCAAGCATCGTAGAAAAGTCAAAGAAGCTCCGTCGAATCCCTAGCCCCATCATTTAATTTTTTTGATGATTTTCTCATTCGTGGTCTTGCCTCACCGTCTCGAACACTGGACTTCCCAGCTTTGTGCAACCAAAACCCGACTGGGTTCGTCGTCCATCATCGTCAATTTCGTCGATCGCAGGCGTTGATAAGCATGATTTTATTTTTTTGTTAAATTGTCATGGTTTTGGTTGATTTTTTGGTTTAATCTTGGTTGTATTGATGATTGGATGATTTTGGAGTGTTCGACCGTCTGTCCCGACCCCTAACACCGTCGCAAGCATTGCCAAGTGCCAGTAGTGCGCGTCGGGCTCTTTCACGTTCCAAGAAAGCTTCTAGACCGATCTAGTCAATCTTGACCGACTTTAATCGACACAAACGACAAACCCGATCTTAATTGGGTCTGTTTTACTCGAACCTAGTTAACCCAACCTGACTCGTTGACTTTGACCTGACCCGTTGACTTTGACCAGAGTTGACTGTTGACGTTGACTTTGGCAAAAAAGTCAAATTTTCTGAAAAGTCATATTTAATGGTTTTCGACGTCCTGAGTCTGAATCTGAAGTCCGTTTTGCCAAATTTGAACTCGAAAGCCTTCGAATTGACTGTTAAACCCGAATGTACATATGTAAATTAAGTATTTATTTCAGTGCATAAAATTTTGCTGAAGGGTCAAAGACTTATTAATGTTATCAAATATTTAAGGTACTCGTGGATCTGCTAACCGTTTGCCTACTTGACCCAGTTCCTCCCAATCCTCTCATCCGTGAGAGCCCGTGAATACTTGTATAGTTTGTAATCCTGTTAATATTTAATTAGATTATTATTCTGATTATAACCCTATCATGTAATATCAGTGCATAAAATTTGCTGAAGGGTCAAAGACTTATTAATGTTATCAAATATTTAAGGTACTCGTGGATCTGCTAACCGTTTGCCTACTTGACCCAGTTCCTCCCAATCCTCTCATCCGTGAGAGCCCGTGAATACTTGTATAGTTTGTAATCCTGTTAATATTTAATTTAGATTATTATTCTGATTATAACCCTATCATGTAATAACTTAGGTTCTCATTCAGTTGAAGAGCATAGTGAAACTATTGCTCGATAGATCTCCCAAACTGATATTTTTTGTGAGGTGTGTTCCTTGTGTGCTATATATATATCTGTTTTAAAAACTTGTTTGAAATATCACCGTGCGCAAGACTGTTTTATCTTATTTGCAATGTGTTTATCTGTTTAACTTTATTCCGTATGATTTATCTGATTTACAATCTGATTTATGATTTAAAAAGATTTAAGCCTGATTGTTTGATTCTTGTACTCTAGTTATTGATTTTACTAAATTGATATCTGTTTGAACTATGTTTTCCTGCTACTACTATTCTGAAAACTATTCTCTTCAGGGTACTCTAGGATCTGGTATGAAGTCTCTGCAGGTTCAACTCGGTCAAACTTGTAATTCCTTATATATGTTCAGACCGATCGAGCTGGTAATTCCTTATGGACCTAATACGACTCTTGGGTGGGCTCCTGGGCCTAATGGACGTAATGGTAAAACCTTATAGACCCTAAGGTACTCCCTTAGGGTGGCTCATCTGTTATATGTAATTCCTTATGGGCCTGAGGGTACTCCCATTAGGTGGGAACCTACATTTCGGCTAGGGTAAGACCTTATGGACCCAATGTGCTCCCTTAGGTTGGCACCTACGCCCTTCGGGCACAGAGTAAGTTCTTATAGATGCAGTTATGGGGAACTGCATATGATGTTCGGTTGGAGGGCGATTATGTATTTTAAGCTAAAAACACTACTGACGTTTTCACAATTTGGAATTGAACTGATTTTGGAAACTTTACTGAAGTTTCATGACTTTATTGATGAACTGGTTTTGAAATCTAAATTGTATGTTTTATTTCTGCACTGTTGGAACACATTGAGCTCCCTAGCTCACTCTCCTAAATTTCACTCTTTCAGATACTTTTTTATAGGCGACCCGTACCTGGCACTTGGAGGATCGACACATTCGCACTGTACTTTTTTGTTGTAATGTTTTTATCTTCCGATTTCTCTTTATTTTGGGTGACATGTGCCTATATTTGAAAATGTTGGAATATTTTATTTTATTCAGTTTTTACGACTTTAATTATCTAGAATTGAATTTTAATGTTATGAACTATATTTTTAAAGATATTTATTCATAATATGGTTTTACATTATTGAAAAATGTTTTAGAAAATTTTATCGTAATCCGCTAGATCTGGTTGTAACGCATATGTCGAGTCTAACGGGTTACAATTATAATATCTATATT
This sequence comes from Hibiscus syriacus, assembly GCF_006381635.1. NCBI lineage: Eukaryota > Viridiplantae > Streptophyta > Magnoliopsida > Malvales > Malvaceae > Hibiscus > Hibiscus syriacus. Next base: position 10,264,264 of record NW_024063059.1, on the reverse strand, counting down.
AGGTTACTAATTTGGATAAATTGAAAATATTGATTTTAGTGACTAAATCATAAAAAGATCAAATATTAAAATCTATGATCCTAGTTTTACAAAGGCTTGTGTTGTATCATATTCCCTCCAATTTTAATTGTAATTCTCATTTCCCTTTCTCCATTTTCCTAGCTAGATTCATTTTCATAATTATGTTCTCAATTTTCATTTCTATTTTCCTTAATCTTTCTTTATATTCTCTCATCCAAACACTATCTAAATTCTCTGAGTTATAAATCTGAACACAATAATAAGGGTCCTATGAATATATATTCCCACTAAAGCTATAGTATAGTACTATAAAGGAGATGATGAAAGTCATACTACGACGGTGCTCCGGAATTGGATCTGGCTACTGATTTGGGAACGAAAAACATCTAAACTCTAAGCTTACAAAGCCCAATATTATAATTACTAATCTATAACATCATTATGAGTTCCAAAAATATAAGCATGCTAATGACATGGTACTAAGCAGTAGGTATATGCATGATCTTAATCAAGTGCTACCTACTTAAGGTTGAACTGTTTTATCATTGAAGTATGAGTCTCACGCTTCCCTTAATCCTCTGCTAAAGGCCTCTCTATGAGTACACCACTAAAAGGTCTTTAACCCATATGACTGTAATTGCTATGCATGATCTAAATGCGACACTGACACTCCTGTACATTATCTGAATGCAAAACTGCTAGTATCTAGTCTCACATAGTCATCAGAAACTAGTTAATTGAGTGAACCCAGTGTCACATAACATTGGTGAAATTCACACTAAGATGTTGAATGATCTCTTGATCTCACATGGCCATCAAATAGATCATTGAGGGGGAACCCGACGTCACATAACATCGGTATAATTCTCGCTTTAAGGATTTCTACTATATTGGACTGATGTAACTACACATGCATATCTAAGGTCCCAAAGGCCACACAATACTGAAAATGACCTACTAGGAAACTGAGGTATCCTAACTACACACTAGTGTAGCTCGACACACTAAAGTGAGGTCAACCCCTCACCGCTTAGTCCCTAAATTTAGAAAATATTCAATTTGGTCCTCACCTTAATGCCTAAGGGTCCATTTCGATTATTCGATTCAATAATTGGTTAAAATCAATTATGACTAATATTAAAGCCTATATTTGTTAGGTTTAGTCCTCTATGTTCTTTAAATTTCATAATTTGAAACTCTATGTTAAAAGAAAGCTTTAATTAACTCACTTAACGTTATTAGGTTTAATAATGAAGTGTTTGATTAGATTTCAATTTCAAAAAATAAGGCAATGTACATTTATTAAGGAGTTAAATGTGTATATTCCGCATAAATGCTTAGGAGTAACCAGTATTAGTCCCAGAAGTAAATTGACATCATTTTCATAACCTTGCATATCATTTTTTGCGATCGACAACGAAGCTTCCACTTATACTCAGGGGTGGTTGTTATTGGTCTTGGTAAATCAACATCATTTTTAAATTTTGTATATGTAGTAGATTTTAAATTAACTAAAATTTGAAACTCAAAAATTCCAATTTTAAAATATAGGATATTCAACTAGGTACCAATTTTGGACACTATGGGGGTGTTAATCCTTACCTACGTGTAACTGACTCCCAATCCAATTTATGATTTTGTATACAAAAATTGGGTAGTTTTGATAAAAATAAAAATGTTTTATTAAAATTAATTGATTTTAGGTGTTCCAATTGCACATTAAAAATGATTGTTGGCGACTCTCAATTTTTATAAACAAATTTGTTTTAAATATAGAGCTAAGCCACGAGTAGTTTACCCTATATTTTAGAAGTTAGAAATTTTGAGTTTCAATTTATTTCGTTTACGATTCACGATGTTTTTTTAGAAAAATAAAAAAATATTTTCTCTCTGGTTAATGCTTTTACTTGTTTGAATAAATAGGATTGTTGCATATCATAGCTCTATACCCAAGCTTCATCCCATCTTACCTTGGTAGAGGGAAAACACCCCACGACCGAGGAATACTGGTTTTCTTCGTGTAGATTTGGGAAAGTACCTTTAGAAAGCATCCTTTATGTTTGTCGAGATACCGTTTTCTTTGTAATATATTTAGTGGTATGATCACCTGAACTGAATTCAATTTGCAAAATCTGTAATGGGCCAGAATTAAAGTCATTATTTACCTTACCAGGTTGTAAGAACAGTTTGGGAACTTTCTTTAAAACCAAACTTTGTATAGAGAATTTAGTAAGCCCACCTCTTTAGAGCCATATGGATACCCTAAGAAAATTAGAAAACATGCAATTAGAGTTTTAAATTTCCTTTTGTGTTGTATTTATAGTTTATTTACCAGTTAAAGTTAATTTATTTAATTTTTTCTTATTTATTTTCTTTTAATTATTATTTTAATTTTACTAACTTGTTTTTTTATTTGTTTGCTTTGCATGTTTTATCTTATTTTCATAAACATGACATGTCATGTCATAAAGGTATTGATCCCTGAATTAACTAGTCATAATAAAAGGTTTCTGAAATGACAATGCCTTTCGTTGGGTTAGACGAAATTTTAAAGATTCATCCGCAGTCAAAGTGAAAACAACTTCAAGTTAGGAGATAGTCTATCTGTTAAGGAGACAATCCAAACTCAAGAGGATTCAATGCTGAGGGAAGAAGTTAAAAGCCGCGAGCTTGTTGAACAAATTTTCATTATGGAGAGGAGAGGAAACAGAAGCTCTAAAGATTTTGTAGTGCTAGAGCCCGATGAAAATGATGCATCATCCAACTTCTCGCAAGAGTGAGCAATTAGAATATAGAGCTTGATTTTATCTGTACTCATTGACTTTCTCTTTCCCATGGTACCAAGACCTTTAAATTCTTCAAGAATTATTCTCGGAATAGTTATTTTGGGATAAATATCTTTTGCATTTGTGTCATGCATTTGCATTTACATTCATATTGCATTTATTCAAGTATCCTACATACATAGCTTAATAGAGAAGTATTGGCGGTCCTGGACTTCTTCCCGAACCATTAACCCCAAGTTAGGTTTCTTATCTAATCAGTACAATAGTGCTAATACTAAGCTCTTTAGTATTTGTACCCTCCCTTGGTACCAATACCAGTTTTACATTTGATGTCCTAAGACCACCTTATAATATCGATACCCTTATATAGAATATCGATACTTGTTTTTTTTATTAATCTAGGATAAGTACAAGGCAATATCTATTCAAAGATAGCCCTCAATCATTTCACATTGAACGCTCACACCCCTAACATTCCTCTTGTTCAAACTTGGGACCATCTTGGGTACCGATACCAAATTTAGGTTCGATGTTTAGGAACACAAATTGGTATCAATACTTCTTTGAGTAGTATCGATACTTCCCAAGTATTGATACCAAAACTAACTACTAAAATTTACAATTTAACGATGGTACTCATACTTCTTCCTTAGGTATTGATACTCGAGGAAAAGTATTAATACTCTATGAATAGAGTACTGATACTATCCAACCAAAAACTCCTTTATTTTTGACTATCTGAAGAAAAATATTGATATTGTCCATCTAATATCGATAATCAAACACATAATTACTCTGTTTTACTCTAAAATGATACATCAACTTCACCCTTAATCTTCCATAAGGCCCTTAAATGTTACTTAAGTCTTATGTAAGTCAAAAGGGATCGTGATGGGTAAATTTTCATGTTGTATAAAATCATAAATCACAATCTTCCTTGGATGCTCTTACATGCTCTATGAACTCATACAAGCTAACCAAGCGCATACAATAATTTACAAGTGGTATAAGTAAGTTCAAAGTGTGTTACCTTGATCATAAGTTGTTGGAACAACACGAAGTTCCACCAAGTGCTAGCTTTTTCTTGCCTTTGCTTTGTAGCTTTCTTCAACTTCTTTCACTAATCAAAAGACAAGTAATGGAGTTACTAACTCACTTAGGAACCTAAAAAAGTTAAGAAGGTTCACTAAGACTCAAAACTAGAAACAAACTAGTTAGTTTAGCAAGAGTTCCCCCACCTATGGCCACTATGGCCAAATCTTGATATTGATGGCTTGGGTGGAAGCTTTAGGGGAGAAGATTATGATTTTTACCTTTAGAAATTCAAACTAAACTTGCAAGGAAACAAAGTTACTTCCTTCCTCTAAGTTACAAGAAAGAAGAAGATATATTTTGAAATGGAGAATGAGACAATAATAGTGAGGAAAATGCAAATAGAAGGCATCTTTGTTTCTTCTATCAGCCAAACGACCTCATTCCCATAAATGAGATTCAACATTTGAAAAATAAAATTGGTAAATCACGTCCTTGGTCCCTTTAAAATTGCCCTAACTCAAAAATACCATTTTATCTCTATTTGGGCGCAATTAAAGCCGAAACCAACTCAATTTTGGATCAAGGTTTCTTACATGGGTAATGAGTTTATCCAAAACTTTCTCGGGTCAACCCAAAACTACTAACATGGGACTTGGGGCATTACAAAAATAATTTTAGTCACAAATAACCTACTTTCTAGAACAAAATTCTTCAATGTCACAATTAAATGATCACTAAAGATCTTACTTCTTGCAGTAAACATAAAAGATCAAGTTCAGTGCATTTGGAATTTTGGATCACCTTATTACATTTTAAAGGAATTTTTAATTTTTTTTCTTTAATTATTCTTTTAATCAAAATCTGACATACAAAGTAGGTGTAATAAAAATTAATGTTATCAAATCCTAACAAGTTAATGGTTCAGTTCAAGTAGTTGTTTATTTCTTCATGAAATGGATAAATTTGTAACTTACAATTAATTAAATGATGAATTTATAATTTTTCATAATTGAAATATTCAATATAATAAAAAAGTCTTATAATAAAAAATATGATTTATATATTTTACCCTATTAAAACTATGAGACAAGCCGCATATAAAACGTCTTCTCAGGTTGGATATGAACCGACATTTGCTCTGTGAATATCAAGTTACATTGGAGTTGATGTAATTTTGTCCCAACAACCTTTTCCCCGTAAAAGATACACTTTTTCATATGTACACTTTTACTCAGTTATGATGAGTAATCCATGTTTCTTTTTTCTTGGAATTCAAACGCAAACGAAAAAAGGTGTTTGGTCTAAATGCAACGGATACTTGGTTATAATAAGTAGAAAAGGTAACTGACCATTCCCTTTTTTACAGCTCGGCAATGGCTTCCCCCATCAGATCTCCATACTTTTGCATCGATAAAAACCAGCTCCATTTAACACCAATCACAAAAAATGTCCAATGCATCGAACCCCCATCCGTGGCTGAGAAGAACAGCCATGCAAATGTCCCTCCAGAGACTGCCCATTCTCCACAGCTTGGTATCCAAGTCCAACTGTCTACGTACCAAAATGAAGAAACCCATGATGATTCATAAGCTTGTTTTTCTCAAGAAATCCATAAAGCTTAAGAGGTTTAAGCTCCTCAAGTATTACAACTATGGCTACCTTGGAGGGTATCAGTTTGACTCCCCTTCAACTACTCCTCTTGTTCATTACTGCAACCAACAACACGAGGTCCAAAACAGAAACATCCATGATTTTTACTCGGTGCTGTTTTGGTGCAAGTGTTTTGGTAGCTTGAAAGCTCAAGCGAGAGAAGAAGATGTGGCTGCTCCTATGGAATCGCCCCTGGCAGGGGAAATAGATTTTGAAGATGATGATGATTCAGTTGATGAGAGGGCTGAGAGATTCATTGAAAATTTCTACGCAGAGATGAGGCTGCAAAGGCAGGAATCATTTTGAAGGACATTCTTTCTTTAAACTATTTGGTTCAATTGATCAAATAAACACTTATTTCTTTTCTTTTTTCACTCGTGGAGTTTCCAATTGTAGTTGTTAAAATTATTTTATTCATTTCTCCTTTTCTTTTGGGCTTGGCCAGTAGATTATAGAAAACCATTTTTCCATTCCCTCTTCCTTTCAAATTATTAGGGTAAACTGTACTTTTGTTACCGTTGATTTATCATAAAATGCTTCAACATTTTATTTATATTAAGATAAGATAATTATAAAGTAGAATATATTTTAAATATTCTCCATCGTTTGACAATAAACACTCAATCACCTTGTTGTAGTTGGTACTCGAATTCGTGATCTCTAGAAACAACAATAATTCCTTTAACCACGGACGTAAATTAATTCGTGCATCAATATTATTTTTTTCGGTAGCCGACCGAATTAATCTAACTAATTTTATATTGAATCTTGTTATATTGATGTCGTAGAACGTTCATAAATTCTCAGGGGCTGTTTGTTTACTGTTGAATGGAACCATTCAGCGCTGAAGGCTGAACCGTTCAACATTCAACATATTTAATTCTCACCTCTGTATGAAGACTATGCTGAATGAAACAATAAAACACTGCTGAATTATTCAGCATTAAAGTACATTCTGAATCATTAACATTCTGAATTATTAAGCACCCGGTATTTTACCATAATACTTATTTTTTCACATGTTGTCTTATTAAACAATCATATCTTATAATATAATAAATCATTATGAAGGTAAAAATGAAAATATTCATAATTCAGATTGTACATTCAGAACCATTATCAAACAACATGTCACATTCAGAGCTAATTCATGCAGAGTCTTTAAATCATTCAGGCCATCGAATCATTCAACACTTAATCATTTTATTTTATCAAACAACCCCATAATATTTATGTTAAATTTGATTATATTCAATTACAATAAATCAAGTATCTATAAATAGATTTACAATTAAAAAATGAAAGTAATTTTTTATTAAATTAAGGTGATTATAAAGTAGTATGTGTCCTAAATACTGTAATCACAATGTTTCAATCATTGGTATTCGAACCCGTGACTTCTAGGAATAACAACAATTACTTTAATCATTGAGATAAGTTGGTTGGTGCTAAAATGAAAGTAAAAAATTATTGCTTATTTACAATTCTTTTCAAGAAATCTGTGAATTGCAAATGAAGGAATGTCTGCAGTAAGAGGAGGGACAATGAAAGGAGGTGGAGTCCCGAACCAACGAACAAGAGATGTATGGATATTTATATTATCTCACATTATATGGATTCATTCATTAACAGTTATTTTAAGAATATAATGCATTTTCATTTAATCATAAAATAAAGCAATCACTAATAAACTCTTTAAAAATGATATGTCCTATGTTATCATTCACTTATTTTCGAAATAAAGTTTGAAAAGGTTGGATTGAAATCTATTCAACATTTGAGTTCAATATTTAGGTTGGGTTTAGAATCTACTACAATTAACTATATAGAATCCGTTATTTTATTAAATTAATTATATTAACAAATTAAATTAAATTACCTATTATCATTTATTTATCTTTATCTTTATTTTAATCATTTAAACTTTTTAAATTATATCTAACATTCACGTTCTGTTTCTATTTTAATCGCTTATCGTCAAATTTGATCGTTAAGCTATAATCCACCTCAATCGCTTCCAAATCCACATGAATCTAGAAAGTCATCAATTATGTTTAAGTTCGTCAACTCATTCTCCATATTCATATACGACAACTATCTCAAAAGAAAATTGATTTTGTACACTGATAAATAAAAATAAAAGGTAGAGTACACAAATGACTCTCGACTATATGATATTATTTTATTAAGTCTCTTGATTATTAAAAGTTATAAAATAGTCTTTTGACTATAGAGAATTATTTTATTGAGTCCCTCAACTATTAGAAGTTACAAAATGATCACTCGAGTATTCATAATGTTCCAAATTCGTTCTTTTTCGTTAAAAAATAACCGGTCGTCTAAGTTGGATGTTAACATGTTGACTGAGATATGATAGTGGTTTGAGATTATGAGATCAAACTTTATTATATCTCAGTCAAAACAAGTTAATGTATAGCTCAGGCTGCCATCAAATTTTTAACAAAAAAAAAAGACGAGTTTAGATCATAATGAATAATCGGATGACTATTTTGTAACTTTTAATAGTCAATGTTCTCAACAAAACAACTCCATATAATTAGAAAACCATTTGTAATGTTTAATTATGGAGAGACTTAATAAAATGATATCTAGTCGGGGACCTATTTATGTACTTTACCCTAAAATAAAATGAAAAGTCGTGCTAGTAGAACATATAAAAAGGGTAAACTACTTGGATGATCACCCAACTATGGGGTTGGTATCAAAATGACCACCATTTTCGAATTTACGTCAATATAACCACTGAACTATTTAAATGGGTTCGAAATAGTCACTAGCCGTTAGAAACCATATGAGAAACAAAGTGGGAAAAAAGTTGAAATATTTGGGTATTTAAAAGAATCCTAAAACCCATTTTCAATATTTTCTCCATTCTTTCTTATCATTTTATTGAAATGAGGAAAATCTATATGGGTTGTAGATGATAATGGATGCAGAGATGAATCGTGTGTGCTTTTGTGAAGCTTGTTCTAGCTAACAACAGACTGGACTAATAAAAAAAATCAGGTATGAGGTTTTGAGTTGTGAAAAATATGAAAAATGAATAAAGGGTTGTAAGATTTTTTGTTGGTATGATCCATTAGTTAATGCTATATCAAAAGTGGTTATTGTTGGTCTTCTTAGAAGGGCTGCTACTATGGAGAAAGAAAGGAAGAAGAAAAGAGTTCTTCTTATTTTGCTTCTTGGTGTTGTGCTTTAGGTGAGTTTTATTTTGGGAACAATATTCTCTTAATATACTGAAAGTTTGCTTCTTGATGATTGAGATTTAGGTTGCTGGAATTTTTTTTCTTCAAATGGGATATTTGTTATGACTATTAATGAAGTTGGGTGTCTAGGTTTTTTTATAATTTTAAGGTTGATTTTATTAGATTTATGTCAACAATTTTTATAATGTACTAGAATCCCAAATAACTAATGAAAAAATCTTTTCTTATGAAGTTGTGAATTAAACAAAAATATGAATTAATTTCAGATGATGAAGGAATAATGTCATTAAAAAGAACACAATAAAATAAACAAAAATACATAATATCATAAATCCATTAAGTTTGGATGTAATCCATGCATCACATAATGTTTGACCAATACATAATCACATCTTTAAGCATATATGTTCTATGAACAACAAATAGTGACCCACTAAAGTAAGTCAAACAAAGAACTTGAGATATTTCTTATCACAAGAGTATGATCATGTTAGAGTTTGATCAATACAAAAAAAAATAATGGAACAACATGATTTTGGTGTCAACGAAATCAAGAATGGTCAATCCTTGAATATGAGTGGCTGACACAACTCTCCTTACTCATATGTATGGAGGGGGTGGGCATCCATCTAACAACAATGCCCTGTAGGTTGAGTTGTTGTTGGAGTTGGTTTTGGGGTGATTCTATCTCCACTTGATGTTGAGGTGTTCTATCTTGATTTGTTTCTGAAGTTGGCATCCATCTAACAATAAGGCCCTATGAAAGTTGAGTTGTTGGATTTGGGATGGTTTTATCTTAACTTGTTGTTGAGGTGGTTCAAGCAGGACTTGTTGGGGGTAGTTCTAGCTTTTCTAATTTACGCCAATAAAATGTATAATAAGTTGTTCAACCAAGCAGCCAACTAAAATGCATAATAAGCTATTTAACCAAGCAGCCAACTAAAATGTATAATAAGTTATTCAAATACTTAATAAAACTTACTAACAGTTTCAGAACTCTAACAATTCTTGTGACAAATGTAAATAATTTGTACATGTCTTCTGGTATTGCCACCAACCTTTCCTTTACATGTTTTAATATCATGTCCACTTCCTCCATATTTTTTACAAAAGAGTTTGACATTCTTCTTTGACGTCCTACTAAGTATAAGCGACAACCACTTTCAAGTAGTTTTTGATAAAACCTACAAAAATTATTCAAGGCCGATTGGTTATAATGGAACTCCCTAACCTATTGAAATACAAATCCATGGTATATTGAAACTCCTGACATATGTTGCCTTAGCAGTTTTTCACAACTGGTCCTTCAATATTTTTCCAAAAAATTCATTGGTCTTAGAGTTTTAGTACAAATGTCTAACACATGTTCTATGCTCTGAGTAAGGGTACATATCTGTCACAACTTCCATTAAACCGTATACATACAAAAACATAAATTAATAAGTAAATTAAATTGTAAATTTCAATTATGAAAACAATAAAAAAAATAATTCATACCTTTTTTCTATTAGTCATGAAGGTAAAGTTGTGGGAATTATTTATCTCCAAGTCATTGCCTAATATTTTAATGAACCAACACCATGATGATTCATTCTCACTCTCCACAACAGCAGATGATATTGGATAAATTGAGTCATCTGCATTTATCCCAACAGTTGCCAAAAGATAACCCTGATAATACCCCTTCAAGTGACGTCCATCCAGACTAATAATGGGCCTACAACTTGCCTTGAAATCATCCTTCATTGCTTGCATACACAAATAAAATCTTTTAAAAAATTTCTCATCTAACTAACAAATTGTTGTTGTCCTTGGATTTGAGTATCTTAGTTCATCTAAGTAAGAATACAGTTGTGCATGCTGCTCATTGTGATTCCCATGCAGTTTTTCAAGGACCAAATATTTTACCATAACACACTCTTTGACATTATGATGCCTCAATCTTTATGTACAACTTGCTTTAGGAATTAATCGAGAATGTGAGATCAACATAATAATCATTAAAGAACTTTTTAGCTAGCCATTTAAGAGTTACATTTTAAACTCCCTAAGACAATTATGTTCACCTTTCAATGACTTAATCTGTCAAGTACCTGTAGAAAGATCTTCACCTTTAATTGGATCTGCCCATAAAACCCATGGACACCCTTTCTTACATATTACTGGAATCTTTTTATTATCATTTCTCCTCAACTTGTTATTATTCCTATTTTTAATACTATAGGTCTTAACTACCTCTTTCAATATTGTCTTACTTGTAAATATCAAACCAACTTTCAATATAGGATTAAACAAGTTGGCATTACTGTTAAATTCAGAACATCTAATTTTTCTTTGTGAACCATCTAAATCAGACTCATCTATACTGTGTAATGAATCCATATGTTTACTGTCAAAATGTCTATTTTCACTTTTAACCTCTACTTCAACACTACCAACCCAACATTCTCATTATACATTTCATTTTTTGAACTAAGAAACTCATTTCACTGTCAGAAAATGTAGACACATCAGTAGTTGACTTAGCAAGATGGTCCTCATCTTCTAAGTTAGACGCAAACTCAAGTTTTATTCTAGTTTCAGACTATACATCTTCTTCGTTATCAAAATATTAACATTGTATCAACATATAAGTTATCAAAATAATCTACTAATTTTTCAATTAAAGTTATTTTAGGTCTTCTAACAATAAAATCACCATGGTGTATCACAATACTAAAATTTTCTGAATATATCCCTATTAATATAAATAAATTAAGATATATTTATTAATTGTTCAAAAAGTATCCTATAGTATGATTAAAACTATTAGAAATTGTTCAAAAAGTATCCTATAGTATGATTAAAACTGTTAGTGTCATCAATAGAGAAAGCAATACATTATTGTTAAGAGAAAAACAATACTTTTTAAATTTTATATATCAACAACAAAGAGAAAGGAAAAGACCCCGCCAATACATGTGATCTCAGATACCCTACAATAATAAAAAATGATCTCACCAATACTTTTCAGTTTCATATATCAACAAAAAATGTATGCGCAAACTAATCAAACCACCATTATTTTATTGTTGAACAACAACCAAGGACCACAAGTATTAAATATCAAAGCAATTATTTTTTTAATCTTTTCTCAGAACAAAACAAAGTTAGAGAATTTTTTTTTCTTTTTCAGAACAAAACAAGTTCTTAATTTCTACACAAATGGTTAATTTTACGATAGTTTATTAACCAAAAATCGAAATATTAACTCTAAATTAATATGTTAATACAAAAATCGTTTACTAAACCCAAAATGTTAACCTTAAATTAAAAAGTTAACAATAAAATTGTTTGTTAACATAACCCTAAATATTAACCATAATCTTAAATATTAACTATAATCTCACGTTAACAACTCTAAAATAATGTATGCCCTATTTTTTCAAATACTAACCCTAAATTTCTAAAACAAATAAATCACAGAACAGAAAGAAGAAGATTACTTATTGAATTTCAGATCATATTTTTTTCACGATGACATTCAAATTCACCCATTTCCAAATATTCTTTAGAGATTTCTCACCCTTTGAATGAAACATTAATTTTTATGAAGTGACATTTACTAGTCAAAGTAATTTTTAATTTTTTAATTTTTTAATGATAAAATAACTTTAAATGTACACATGGACTTGTTATTAGTCAATAACGGTCACGTCAGATTCGTTGTTTGATTTCTAACGGTTAGTGATTATTTTGAACACATTTAAATAATTCAGTGGTCATATTGACTCAAATTTAAAAATGATGGTCGTTTCAATACCAACACACAAATAGGTGGTCATCCAAGTAGTTTACCCTATAAAAAAATCTACGAGAGCAGATACCTTAATATAAACATTTAATACGTTAAGGTGCATATGCATATATTAGAAGACCAATTATAAACTCTGAATATGAAAAATAAAATATAGTCAAAATTGTTGCGGAAGACGTCTATCGGATAGAGCAAAATCGCAACTGATAATTTGAGAAAATAAAAATGAAGATAAAAAAGACACAAAATTTACGTGGAAAACACCTAAAATTATTAGGGTAAAAACCACGGGCAACGGTAGAAGAATTTCACTATGAGAAAATAGGAATTACAACCTCTCTCGATCTACCAAGGAGAAAACAATGATAATTCTCTCTTGATAAAAAAAGAAGAAAACAACTCTCAAGAAACTCTCTAAATTCTCTCTAGTATTGGAAGAAAGCTAGAATGCTTTGGGATGGTTTTGAAGCTAAATGAGCTAGGGTATTTATAGTTAAAGCTTAAGGACTAATATTGTAAATACCCTAAAGTCTAATGACTAAAATTAATTTTTCCATTCCATTTTTTTCAACATTTTAGGTGAATTATTATTTCTAATTTTCAAATCACCTTTCGGTGGAAAATTAGGCCACCAATTTTGGCCACTTGTCTTGACTTTTCAACAATCTCCCACATGAAGATTTGATTGGAACAATCATATCTTCACACCATTCTTTCTACCTTGTACCATCATGTTGCTTACGTCTCTGACAGGCCACAGGAGAATCGACACCAGGTAAATTTATTAGCATTGATCGCCTTTGTCATGAAATTTGCTATGTTGTCTTTGGTATGAATCTTCTGCATATCTACTGTCCCTTCTTCCACCTTTTCACGAATGAAATGGTACTGAACTCGTATGTGCTTTGTCCTTGAATGAAATGCTAGATTCCTTGCTAGATGCAAGGCGCTTTGACTGTCACAAAATAGAGAGACATACTCTTGATTGTGCCCAAGCTCCTCCAACAGCATCTTCAACCAAATTGCTTCTTTACTGTCTTGTGTAGCTGCTACATATTCTGCCTCTGTTGTGGACGTAGCCACAACTGACTGCAATTTTGAAACCCAGCTTACAGCTCCACCAGCATCTTTGAACACATATCCTGTAGTAGACTTGCTTTTATCCAAATCCCCTGCATAGTCAGAACCTATATACCCATTGATTATTAAGTTTGATCCTCCGTAACATAATGCAACATTTGAGGTCCCTTTGATGTATCTTAGGATCCTCTTTACAATATTCCAATGCTCTTTGCCTGGATTCACCATGTACCGACTAACCACTCCCACTGCTTGTGCAATGTCTGGTCTTGTGTATATCATAGCGAACATTAAACTTCCCATTGCTGATGCATACGGTACTCGAGACATCTCCATCCTCTCTTCTTCACTACTAGGAATCATACTGGAGGATAATTTAAAGTTAATAGGAAGAGGGGTAGAAATTGGCTTACAATCTTGCATGCTAAATCGTGACAAGATTTTCTTCAAGTAATTCTTTTGTGAAAGCCAAATCTTCCTATTACTTCTGTCTCGGTGAATTTGCATCCCTAGAATCTTGTTTGCTGATCCCAAGTCCTTCATTTCAAATTCCCTAGCCAGTTGTGCCTTCAATTCTTCAATATGATCTTTGTTGGGTCCTGCAACCAACATGTCATCCACATACAACAGCAATATAACAAAATCGTTATCATCAGACCTCTTGAAATAAGCACAAGGGTCTGCATTAAGTCTGTTGTATCCAAGGCACATAATGAAGGAATCAAATCTCTTATACCAACACCTCGGCGCCTGCTTTAGACCGTACAGAGATTTGTTCAACCTGTAAACCAAGTTCTTCTTTTCGTCTTCTTCAAAACCTTCAGGCTGGAGCATATAAATCTCTTCTTCAAGATTTCCATGAAGAAAAGCTGTTTTAACATCTAACTGTTCCAAATGTAAATTCAATGTAGCACACATTGCCAAGACTACTCGAACTATTGTTAGTCGAACCACAGGAGAAAAAATTTCATTGAAATCAATACCTTTTTTCTGAGCATATCCTTTGACCACCAGTCTTGCACGATACCTCTCCACTTGATCGTCACCATTTCGCTTGATTTTGAAAACCCATTTGTTACCAATTGGCTTCCTTCCTTGTGGTAGTGGCACAAGGTCCCATGTATTATTTTTATGAAGGGCTTCGATTTCTTCTTGCATCGTCATCATCCACAGTGAAGCATCTGAGCTGTTTATTGCCTCCTGGTATGTTGATGGCTCACCGTCCTCTGTTAAAAGGCAGTATACAATATTACCTTCTATAACATAATCTGAGTGCCAATTGGGACGTCTTCTCACACGATCTGATTGACGAGTTGTTGGAGCTTCAGAACTCTCTGGTTCTTGTTCATCATGTGCTGGTTCTGCTTCAGAAGAATCTCCTTCTTCAAACTCTTTTTCCACATGTATCTGAGTAGTCTCTGACTTTTCAGCGCTATCATCGTCTTCTTTTCTTTGTAGTTTATCTTCTACAAAGATAACATCCCTGCTAATGATCACTTTGCGGGCAGTGGGATCCCACAAGCGATATCCCTTTACTCCTTCAGTATACCCCAAGAATTTGCATTTCCTGGATTTTGGATCCAGCTTTCAAATTCTTGGGCGTTGTACATACAAGCGATATCCCTTTACTCCTTCAGTATACCCCAAGAATTTGCATTTCCTGGATTTTGGATCCAGCTTTCAAATTTCTTGGGCGTTGTACATCACGTACACAATACTTCCAAATACATGGAGGTTTGAATAATTAACTGGTTTACCATTCCACATCTCCATTGGTGTCTTCAGCTCTATTGCAGTTGATGGAGCTCGATTCACCAAATAACAGGCGGTATTGACTGCTTCTGCCCAGAATGATTTTCTAGGCTTGCGTCCCTCAACATTGCTTGTTATTCTACAAGGTTATGTTCATCCACTGCCACTCCATTTTGTTGAGGAGTGTTCGCCACTGTGACTGTTTTTGATGCCTTCTTTCTTGCAAAAGTCATCAAATTCTTCGCTTGTGTATTCTCCTCCATATCTGTTCTGAAACACTTGATCTTATTTCCAGAATCAGTTCCACCCGCGCTTTGAAGTTTTTGAAAGTTGAAAACACGTCTGACTTCTTCTTAATAGGGTGCACCCAACATCTCCTGGAGTAGTCATCAATAAATGAGACAAAGTATTTTGCTCCACCTAGGGATGTTACTGGTGCTTGCCATACGTCAGAGTGAACCAATTCTAGAACACTTTTGCCTCTAGAATTTGATGTGTTGAATTTCAACCGGTGCTGCTTACTTGTTATACTTTCATTCATTGTTCTGACATGTGTCCAAGTTTCTGATGCCATAGCATTGTCGAATCTGAACTACATGAGGCAATAGAGGCTTCTGCTTCTACCAAAGTCTCTCACTTCAGCATGTACAAGTTTGCAGCTATTTTTTCGCCTTTCAGTACCACAAGCGCTCACGGAACACTTTCATGATTCCTTTCCGTGTTCAATCTTGCTTGCATTATTATCCAACAATCCGTAGGATAATAAATTTTTCTTCAGGCCTTTCACGTGCCGCACATCTCGAACAACTTTAATTGTTCCGTCATACATCTTCAATTTGATGGTTCCCACACCAACGATCTCTAAGGCATGATAATTGAAACTATAAACAGATCCTCCTGAGACAGGTTCATAATGATGGAACCATTCTCTTCTTGAGGTCATGTGATATGTTGCTCCCGAATCAATGAGCCATATATCTGCAAATCGTTTTCTTCCTTCCACGGTGGTTGACGCTTCACAGCATAGAGCATCTCATCATCTGAAGTGTTTGCGGTATTGCTGTGGATTGGAGTTTTATTTAGACTCCAACAATCCTTCTTCAAATGACCCTTCTTTCCACAGTTGTAACACTTTAAATTCTTCTTGCTCCTCGACTTCGATCTACCATGTTTGTGACTGCTGCTTTGGCCACGTTCTGTTGATCTCCCTCTCATCGTTGTCAATGCTTCTGCTTGTTGCAGATTTACTTGTCTGTCTTCCTTGTTCTTGCACCGATTTTCTTCTTGTAGAACAGCAGCTGCAACATCATCAAAGACTAGACTAGTGACATTACTGTTTGTCAAGTTGATGATGAGTTGATCATACGAATCCGGCAGACTTTGAAGTAGAAGTTCAGCACGTTCTTGTTCTCCTATTTTACAGCTTAAGGATGTAAGTTGAGAAAATAAGGTGTTCAGTGTATTTAAGTGCTCCGTCACTGAAGTAGATTATGGCATACGGAGAGTGTACAATTTCCTCTTAAGGAAAATTTTATTGTGCAGCGATGTGGCCTCGTACAATTTGATGAGATGATCCCATATCTCCTTAGCTGTCTTCTTCTCCTCGATTCTTGACAATACTTCATCTGCTAATGCTAGATGAAAGTTTGCCATAGCATTCCCCTCCATCTCGTTCCATTTGATGTCATCTGTGAAATCCACCGGCCTTTCATTGATAGCCGCTAGACACCCGTCTTTCCTTAGGATGGCCTTCATCTTCAATTTCCACAATGAGAAATTTCTCCCCATTGAACTTTTCAATATCAAATTTCGTTGCCATTGCTTCGTTTACGGATAGCTCCCACCATTTCACTATCGTGAATAGTTCTTTGGAACCTTCAAAGAATGTGTAATAACTTCTTACTTTCTTATTGGAGGATCCACCTTTTGGTGGCAACCACAAATACAATAAGCAGATATTACACACTCTAATCTAGCTCTGATACCAATTGTTGCGGAAGACGGCTATCGGATAGAGCAAAATCGCAACTGATAATTTGAGAAAATAAAAATGAAGATAAAAGAGACACAAAATTTACGTGAAAAACCCCTAAAATTATTAGGGTAAAAACCATGGGCAACGGTAGAAGAATTTCACTATGAGAAAATAGGCATTACAACCTCTCTCGATCTACCAAGGAGAAAACAATGATAATTCTCTCTTGATAAAAAAAGGAGAAAACAACTTTCAAGAAACTCTCTAAATTCTCTCTAGTATTGGAAGAAAGCTAGAATGCTTTGGGATGGTTTTGAAGCTAAATGAGCTAGGATATTTATAGTTAAAGCTTAAGGACTAATCTTGTAAATACTCTAAAGTCTAATGACTAAAATTAATTTTTCCATTCCATTTTTTTTCAATATTTTAGGTGAATTATTATTTCTAATTTTCAAATCACCTTTCGGTGGAAAATTAGGTCACCAATTTTAGCCACTTGTCTTGACTTTTCAACAAAAATTAGATATATAGAATAATTTTATACTCTAATGATAAATATCATTAAAAAATTAAATGGATATATATGCTTTTGGTTGTTTTGACATGCGATGAGTATGAGTTCCATAACAACAAAAAAGAAAACTAATTTCAGAAAACAATTTTAAAAGGTTTCACGCAAAACAATTGTTTAGATCCTGATTAATATTTGCTTATATAGTTTCAATAGACTTATTAGATTTCAAAAACAGGAGCAGTTATTAAATTGACATATTCATACTTAAATTATAGTTACACGTCTAGATTCTAGTTATAATTTTTGCTTCATTTTAAGTAGTCAATAATATTTGTAAAATACTATTTAATATTTAGTTTTGATTTTATTTCGGTCATCTACCGTTATGAAAAATTAATAGTGACATTGACGTATCACTATGAGATAATGACATGGCATCAATGAAAAAAATTACATATTAACAGTTTTGTTAATTTTTTAATAGTGTGTGACCAACATAAAACCAAAACGTGACGTTAAGTATTATTTTAAAAAATAATAATATGGTGACCAAAATGGAATAAAAATAATAATTAAAATATTAAACGTGTAGTTGTCCCTTAAATTTATGTTGGTAAGAAACAGTGTTTTGATATTTATTATTGGCAGTTGGTTGTAATATGTAGTATCAAACCAAGGCAAAGGCAACGAAAGATTTGGCTAGAGAAGCGGGCGTATTCCTCATCAATCCCAAAAGCATCAGCTTTCTACCACCACTCCCCCAACCCACGTGTCTCCACCGCGAAATGGAGACGAAGACGCCGCTTCTAAACGGAGCACCGTCTCCGGCTACCACCAGTACTACGTTGAAGTTGTTGGAGAACGGAGACTATTTGTCGGTGAAGAGCTTCGAGGAAGTGAAGTGGGTGTTTTGGATAGAGACGGTGAAGATGTGGAAGATTGCAGGTCCCATTGCTTTCCAAATAATTTGTCAATATGGAACCAACTCCTTCACTAGTATATTCGTCGGCCACATCGGCAACATTGAACTCTCCGCCGTCACCATTTCTCTCACCGTCATTGGAACTTTCTCTTTCGGCTTCATGGTTCGTTCTCTCTCTCACACTCACTACCATGATTCATCTTTTATTTTCTCTAGTTCATCTATGTGTTTTTCTTCTATTCATCTATCCTCAAGCACCCAAGGTTTTCAATTGATTCTAAAAGATTATAAGCCTTGGTTGTTGTTACTTTAGTTAGAATGAAGTCCCTCTCCAAAACCTATGTTTTACGGATACGATAATCCAATGTTGTTTCAAGTACTCAATACACCCCCGAGATGAATATGGGTCGGGTATAATTTGTGTATGTACTGGGGACTTTTTAGGTTGAAAGGTACAATTAGAATTAGTTGGATATGTCGAAAACATTTTAGGAAACGTATCAGAGACATTTGATCTTCAAGTTCCTACCCAAGGTTATTTTTCAGATTTAACTTTAAAAAAAATTTGAATAAGAAATTAAAGTTGATTTTGAAGCCTCAAATATTAGTTGATTTATGACGAATTTTCGGATGGATATAGATATTTATGGGTTGAGATGTCTTCTTATGTATGAACCATCTTTCAGTTTCCTTTCTAATACATCTTGAAACACTCCAATCTGATGTTGAAAACTCAAGATATGCATATTTTAACAAAGATAGTGCAATCACAAAACTGGATAACGGTCTAATACATGATTTTATAGTAATTATGTATTTTAAAATTTTGGAAATTGCTATTGTACGTCCCCGTAATCCTATAAGTGAAACATAGTTCAAAACTATTCTTGAGGGGGAGGAATCCTAATTTTTAGTGCAAATTATGGGAATGTAGCTTGGCATGGGGAGTGCACTTGAGACACTTTGCGGCCAAGCTTTCGGTGCGGGGCAAATACACTTGCTTGGCGTTTACATGCAAAGATCCTGGATCATCTTGCTGGCTTCCTGTTTCATTATCTTACCGATTTACATATTCGCCACACCAATCCTTAAAATTCTAGGTCAAGAAGAAAATATCGCCGAGTTAGCAGGGCAGTTCACCATACTAACAATCCCACAGCTGTTTTCACTGGCCGTTAACTGCCCAACAGGCAAGTTTCTTCAAGCTCAAAGCAAGGTAAACGTGCTGGCTTGGATTGGATTTGTGGCTTTGCTTCTCCACATTGGGATCCTATGGCTGTTCATCGATGTGCTGGGGTGGGGTACAACCGGTGCGGCCATTGCATTTGACATCACCAACTGGGTGATCACTTTAGCTCAAGTGGCTTATGCTATATTTTGGTGCGACGAGGTGTGGACTGGGTTTTCATGGCTGGCGTTCAAGGACATATGGGCTTTTGTTAGACTCTCCATTGCCTCAGCCATAATGCTTTGCCTTGAAGTTTGGTACATGATGAGCATGATTCTTCTCGTCGGTCACCTTGATAATGCAGTCATTGCAGTTGGATCCCTTTCCATTTGGTGAGTTCATACTAAGAAAAACTAGTGTATTAAAACAACATTATCTAAACTTGAAATTTGCTTCTGCATTTACAGTATGAACTTGAACGGGTGGGAAGCTATGTTGTTCATTGGAATAAACGCCGCTATGAGGTATTATATTTTTCAAAACTGAATAAAAAATGTTTACTATTTGTTTTATCGGTGCTCAGCGTTCGGGTTTCGAATGAGCTAGGATGGGGACATCCAAGAGCAGCCAAATACTCGGTGTATGTTACGGTGGTGCAGTCTCTGTTCATCGGCCTTTTATGCATGGTTCTGCTTGTGATAACCAAGGACGATTTTGCTGTAATTTTTACTAGCAGCAAAACAATGCAACGAGCTGTTTCACATCTAGCATACCTTCTTGGTATCACCATGGTTCTTAACAGTGTGCAGCCTGTCATATCAGGTGTGTGTGCTTCAGTATGCTTAATATTGCCTAGTTTTTGCATCTTTTTCTTATGGTTATGTACTCTTCTTGTAGGTGTTGCTGTTGGAGGTGGATGGCAGTCATTGGTTGCTTATATTAATTTAGGTTGTTATTATGCTTTTGGTCTTCCCCTCGGCTGCCTACTTGGTTATATAGCCGACTTTGGAGTGATGGTATGTTATTTTTGGTTTTACATTTCCATTTGTTTCTAATCAGTTCAATGTCAAAAACTCACCTTCTGATCGTAGGGGCTTTGGGGAGGTATGATAGCTGGAACTGCTTTGCAAACCTTACTGCTTTTGAATGTTCTTTGGAAAACAAATTGGACCAAGGAGGTTAGTTAAATTGGCTTTGAAAATTACAAATACGATTTCATTTTTGATATTAGCGTCGTGGAATTGCATTTGCAGGTGGAACAAACATCGGAACGTATGAAGAAATGGGGCGGCCAAGATATCACTACTGTCGGCACAAATACTAGCGTATAGATCTCATTATTTGTTTCTTCTTCTTTATTTAGGCCTTCACTTGCAATTATATTATTCATAAAGTTAATTCTTATATGTCAAATAGTTCGTTCAGTATGTACCGGAAACACCAATTGAATAATCGTTATAGTTCTGCAGAAAACAATGAGGAAACATTACAGTAAAAACTGAAAACATTAAAGCTTCGAAAACAGTATGCGGCAGCTTTCTTTTTCTTCGGCATTCAACGACACACGCATGATCGCGCTTAAAAGGTTCACAAGTGACTTGCTCAAAAGGCTTGAACCGCTCCTGTTGCAATTTCTTAACTTCGCTCTGGAATACAGCCTCAGTAGGAACAGTCAATTAATGCAGCTTGCCTGAAAACAAATATCCATTCGAGTTTACGCAAACATACTGAACAGGAAAGCTTATGAACTTCTGTCTCCAACAAGTACAAAGTATAACAATTTCAATTCAAACTCCGAAAATCTTCAAGCACTAACCTTGATCGAAATAACAAAAACGATGCATTCAATGCCAAAATCCTAGCCTGCTTAAGAAGAAACAAAGGCTAAGAAACGAAAGGAAATGCGGAAGATGTCTCAACTCATCTCCATCAGCAAAGGATGTGAGATAGGTATCGAATTATATGACTCAATTGTGAAAAAAGAGCACTGATGAAAATAAATACTCCTTTTCAATTATTCAGCAATACACATGTAAAGAAAGAGTGAAAGAACTTATAAAACAATGAAAAGAAGTTTCTGAAAACTAGCGTGAGGATGTGACATGTTTTAACAAATAATATATACAATTACTTAAGAGAGTCAAGAAATCAATGCCTTACTTGAGAAATTGAAAAAACTTTGCAAAAAAAGGATGCAAAGCATCTGAAACTTGGTATTTTATCATCTGAATTTTCCTCAAGGAGAATCCAAGTAAAATGGAAGTATATTCGAATTCTCCTTGTAGCCAAATACTTGCGTAAGTATATTAAATAAAACCAAGAAACACACTATCTAAAAAAAGATTTTACAAAAATCAGAAAATTACTCTAAGTTCACAACTTAATATTGCATCAGAAACTCGAGTTTGCATCACTCAAGCAGTCTTGAAGGGGAATCCGAGTAGAGTTCATCATATGCAGTCTTTGAAAACAGGACACTGAAGAATAAACACATACAGAGCCAAATGATAAACAAACCAAGGAAAGCAATGTGCTTAGCAACTCAACTCAAATTTGAAATGCAGGATGCACTCAATGGTGATATAAATAAAAAAAAATGCAAGAACAAAGATACATTGCTAAGGTCCAAGACACTACACTAGAATCTCAGCTACAGATGATCCAGAAAATAAACCTGATCTTCATGATTGCTTTTCACTAGCCTTTAAATAGTAAATAAAGCCACAAATACTCGAACACAAACCTGATCAGGCTGAGAAACATCAGAAAATATCACATCCACTGCCAACAAGCATTCTATATTTAGCAGGATGCCTGGCATCTTCAATGATGGGTATAACATTGGTTCATTTCTTAGCCATGTTTACCAAGTCTCAACCACTTTAATGAGAAAACTCCACAGCATAAACCACCCCCATTCTGAACGACAGACGAAAAATGATGAGCAACTTTGCCAGATGAAAGAAACAAAGACAATGTTTAGGGGAATACAGAACTTACAGGACCAACAACATCAGATACATGAGAAACAGTGGTACCAGACGCAGCTATAAGGTAGAGAACCTTAGCACCAGGCTTCTTGATTAAACCAATAAAAAATCAAATTAGACAGGTTTTATAAGGGACCACAATAATACATGGAAAAAGGAAAGACAAAGCAAAATGATAAATGAAAGCTTACAATCCATATATTATCGACACCGCAAAGAATTGCAACTGCCAACTTAGATCGGAAAGGATTCCAAACCCTGTATTCAACTTTGGTCCCATTTTCATTCTGTTAAGTTAAAATTCAAAAGGCCTTCAATTTCTCATTACAAAATTAATCATATGGTCTTACCAAGAAATCATATTTACTATTTTACAGGGCTGAATAAGATAAAGGGAATGGAGTGAGTTATTAGAAAGAGAAGATGACCTGAACAGCAATCCTTTTCTCATTGTAGACAGCCTCACCAGGAACCATATTCTTAGTAACCAAAGCATCTTCTTTACCCTTGGCAACAAAAACACCCTCGTGTCTATGGGGATCTACTACGACCTTGCTCCCACCTTTCGCCACCTCTTCCTCCACCACCACCACCTCCTCTCCCTCTCCCTCTCCCTCCATCACCTCTTCCCCTAAACCCACCACCACCACCACCACCACCACCACCACCACGGACTGCATATTATAAAAAGAAAATAGAAAAACAACTAAGAGACTGTAAATTACTTAAAACAGACACAGAAAAGTAAGCCGCCTCTGAGGCTCTGAGCTTAAAAAAAGGTAAACTATTTGAATGAACCCCAATTAGGGTTTGCATCAAAATGACCACCACGTACTGCATATTATAAAAAAAAAACAGAAAAACAACTAAGAGACTGTAAATTACTTAAAACAGAAATAAATAGAAAAGTAAGCCGCCTCTGAGCTTACAAAAAGGTAAACTATTTGAAGGACCCCAATTAGGGTTTACATCAAAATCAACACTATATTTTATTAAATTAAAATGATTATAAAATAATATATATTTTAAATATTTTTAATTATTTAACAATTAACGCTCAATTATCTTACTGTAGTCGCTGATGTTTGAATTTGTTACGTCTAGGAACAATAATGATGTAATCCCCTAGATCCGGTCTGTAAGTTAGACTCAAACCTAAGTGGTCACATATCCCATTTAGAGAGTTTTTTTTTAAATAAGTGATATTTTGGAAACTTTTTTGAAAATGGTGATAATTGTGTAAAATGGTTGAGCTTATGTTGACCACTTTTGACTAGAAATTTGACCGGTTTTGACCGGCCATTAAACAACTTTAATCTTTTCTGAGAATACTTATCCTGACATTTTTTTATGTCCCGAATATGTTTTTGGTGTCCGTTTCACCAAATTCAAACCCGAAAAGTCTTCAAACCGTCAGTCAAACCCGTTGACTTTGATTTTGACCAAGAATTCAAATTTTTGGAAAGTCATATTTTATGTTTTTCGAAGTTCTGAATCCGATTTTGAAGTTCGTTTTGCAAAATTCTGACCTGAAATTCCCGAATCGAGCTTGTAAACCCAACAAGCTTAGTATTTTAGCATTTTTGATTATTATTTGAAATTTGGTTAAGAAATTGATTCAATAAAATATTTTATGAAGGTACTCGTATTTCACCTGAGCGAGGATCAGTTAGGTCCGGAGTTGTACGTTCGTCAGATCAGCCCGAACCGCGTACTACAAGAATTACCCGTAGGTTTCCGTATATTATTTAATTAAAGATTAATATTATTTATATTAGGATTCCAATATGGATTTTTCCAATTCGTAGGATCTAGCGCTACA
The DNA here is from genome assembly GCF_006381635.1 of Hibiscus syriacus. Lineage (NCBI taxonomy): Eukaryota > Viridiplantae > Streptophyta > Magnoliopsida > Malvales > Malvaceae > Hibiscus > Hibiscus syriacus. The sequence goes on along the minus strand of NW_024063059.1, from coordinate 10,239,526 downwards.
GCAGAGCGTGATCAACAAAATACTGTTATGACATGATACATGATACTTGATTTCTGAATATTGGTTACCTGATATCTAATTTATGTATTTCGGTATATGCTTTTTTTAAGCATGAATTATTCACCAATTTCACTTGAATACATACTTGTTTATTACTAACATTGGGGGGAATATTGTTGGAGAAAGAATACTTGCAGGCTCCTCGGCATTGTGCTTAGGGCCTTACTGGACGTGACGGGGTGTATGGTTCTGGGGAACCTACACATTTTGTTCGTGACAGATGGGGGTAGTGTTCATATTTAAAAAAAAACAAACATGTTTGATGAACTGATTTTACTGTAATATTTTATTAGTATATTTTTATACACTGTTTGAAGCACACTGGGCTTTTTAGCTCATTCTATAATTTTACCCTTTTTCAGATAACAGTAGACAGTAAGTAGCAGATTTGGGATCAGAGGAGATCAACTACTTTATTTTGTTCGAACGTATATCTTTATATGTTTTTCAGTTGTGTTTGGTGACATATATTTTTCTATCATTTTGGATATATTTGTATTACCGATATTTTGTTTAGTATTACCTGTAATGTTTTATAAGTCATTTTTAAAAAAAATCTCTCTGAATGAGATATGTGACCACTTAGGTTTAAGTCTAACTTACAGACCGGGTCTGGGGGGTTATATTTGGTGGTATCAGAGCTTTCGATTTTAAACACTCAGACTATATATGGGTCCTAAACTTTGGATTTTTAAGAAATTTTGAAGAAAATAAATGTCACCTTATTGTATGATTTAAAGTTTTCTTGAGATCCCTGATGCTAATCTGACATATGTTTCAAATTCTTTCTGTATAGCCTTATAGATCCAACAATGAGTGCTGCTAGAGGTCGTAGGACAGGACGTGGCCGTGGTCGAGGACGAGTCACTCGACCTTCTGTTACGATAGACGATTCGATGTCTTCACGTGATCCTCCTGTTCCGCAAGTAGATCCGACCCTTTCTCATGATGATCAATTTACTCTTGTGAGAGATCCTCCCATCACTGGAGATGAGGATACTGACATGAACGAAGATGCCATTAATAGAGCTATATTATGTATGTTTCAGAGAGCTGCTAGAGCCCCTAGTAATATGACTGCGGTTAAGATTTCAAATTCTCTGGTTACTGCTGGTGTAATTCCATTAGAGGGTATTACTGGTGGACCTCCGACAGACGCTGAATATTGGCTGAAGGACACAGAGAGGATTATGGATGAGATGGACCTCAGACCTGAACAGAAGTTGAAGGGGTCTCTAACTATGTTGAAGAAAGAGAGCTGCAAATGGTGGCAATCAATTTCTGGTAGTATTCCGAGAAACCAGTTAACATGGGATCTTTTCAAGACGCGCTTCCAGAGTCGCTACATTGGAAGAGAGATACCTGCAGGAGTGACGTCAGGAGTTTCAGAATCTAGAGCAGGGTAGTATGTCTGTTATGGACTACGAGGTTGAGTTCATCCGATTGAGTCGTTATGCTCCTAGACTTGTTGACACTGAGACAGATCGATGCTTGAGGTTCGAGAATGGACTCAAGTATGAAATCAGGAGTCGAGTCGCTACTCACCGAGAGAGGAATTTTGATGCATTGGTTGAGATAGCCAAGACTGTTGAGGAAATAAAGCGTTTGGGGATGGAGCACAAGAGAGATAGTGATCGAACTCAAACCCGATTCAGGAGGCCTGCTGGTTCTGTTGATTCTTCTACACACCCTAGAAAGAGAGGTATGGGTGAGTCATTTCAGAGAGGTGGTAAGAGTGTCAGACCTGTTGCATCTAGTTCTTCAGCTGTTCAATCTTCTAGACATGGTAGTTCTTTTGGGTCGCAGTCCCTGCCAACATGCGATTATTGTGGGAAACATCATTTTGGGGAATGTATGATAAAATTGGGTACTTGTTATAAATGTGGGTCTGGTGACCATCATTTGAAGGATTGTCCAGAGATACCTCATTCTGTTCAGACACCATCTCGTACTCCCGCTTGTACTCAGAGTACTGTTCAGACTCCAGTGGTGAGTCATAGTCAGGGCAGAGCACCAGGATCGGCTAATAGAGGCCGAGTATCTCAGAGTAGGGGTCCAGTCAGATCTGAGGCCAGAGAACCTACATTGGATACTAGGTTCCGAGGCATTTCTTGCTTATATATTGGATACTAGGAGTTCTCAATATGATATTGAAGGCATCCAGATTGTCAATGAATTTCCCGATGTTTTTCCCGAGGAGTTGCCTAGATTACCGCCAGATAGAGAGGTTGAGTTTGAAATTGAAGTCTATTCTGGTACCACCCCGATTTTAATTGCTCCTTATCGTATGGCTCCAAAGGAGCTTAAGAAACGTAAAGTCCAACTCCAGGAGTTGTTAGATAGGGGATTTATCCGACCCAGTGTATCACCGTGGGAAGCCCCAGTTCTCTTTGTCAAGAAGAAAGATGGGACATTGAGACTTTGTATCGATTATAGGAAACTGAACAAGCTCATGGTTAAAAAAAAATATCCTCTGCCCAGAATCGATGATTTATTTGACCAATTTCGAGGGGCTTCTATCTTTTCAAAGATAGACTTGAGATCTGGTTATTATCAACTCAAAGTGAAAGATTCGGATATTCCAAAGACTGCTTTTTGAACTCGGTATGGGCATTATGAGTTTTTAGTGATGTCGTTCGGGTTAACAAATCCCCCTGCTGCTTTTATGGATATGATGCATAGGGTGTTTTGACTTTATTTGGACCAGTTTGTAGTTGTGTTCATCAATGACATATTGGTGTATTCTCCAACTGTAGCAGAACATGAGGAGTATTTAACGATTGTTCTACAGACTCTAAGGGAAAATAAGTTATACGCTAAGTTGAGCAAGTGTGAGTTCTGGCTCAACAAAGTGACTTTTCTTGGACATATCGTTTTTGCTGATAGTATTCGGGTGGATCCAAGCAAAGTGGAGGCTATTCTGAACTGGAAACAACCCAGGAATGTTTCTGAGATCCGTAGTTTCTTGTGTTTAGCTGGTTACTACCGTCGTTTCGTTGAGGGGTTCTCCCTTATTACAGCTCCTCTGACGAAACTATTGAGGAAAGATGTTCCATTTGTCTGGTCTGAGAACCAACAAGCTAGCTTTGAGAAATTGAAGATTATTCTAACTCAAGCCCCAGTACTGATTCAGCCTGAATCTGGGAAGGATTTTTCTGTCTACAGTGATGCTTCTCACTCTGGATTAGGATGTGTTTTGATACAAGATGGGAAGGTTGTCGCTTATGCTTCGCGTCAGTTAAAGCCACATGAACGTAACTATCCTATTCATGATATGGAGTTAGCTGCCGTGGTTTTTGCTTTAAAAATCTGGAAACATTACCTATACGGAGAAAATTGTTATATTTATACTGATCATAAGAGTCTGAAGTATCTGCTTACTCAGAAAGAATTGAATTTGAGACAGCGCCACTGGTTGGAGCTTTTAAAGGACTATGATTTAGAGATAGAATATCATCCAGGGAAGGCTAATGTAGTAGCAGACACCTTGAGCCGTAAGGCGATATCAGATCTCATAGTATTATTCGCCAACTTGAGTTTATTTGATGATAATAGTTTGTTAGCAGAGTTGCAAGTTAAACCCACTTTGGCCGAGGAGATTAAAGCAAAACAACTTCTGGATAGCTCATTCCAAAAAGGATTCTATTTGGGTGATTGTTGATCGACTCACTAAGTCAGCGCACTTTATTCCTATCCGGATTAATTATTCTCTGGACAAACTGGCTAAGTTGTATATTTATGAGATCGTTAGACTTTATGGTGTACCGTTGTCTATCATATCTGACCGAGATCCGAGGTTCACTTCCAGGTTCTGGAAAGCTTTGCATGAGGCTCTAGGTACTCGTTTGAATTTCAGTACAACTTTTCATCCTCAGACTGATGGACAGTCTGAACGAGTTATTCAAGTATTGGAGGATATGTTACGAGGTTGTGTGATTGATTTTTGTGGTAGCTGGGAAGATTTATTGTCATTAGCTGAGTTTGCTTACAATAATAGTTACCAGGAAAGTATTCGCATGGCACCGTACGAGGCTCTGTATGAACGTAGATGGCGTACTCCCATATGTTGGACAGAGTTTCATGATAAAAAAACTTTGGGTCCAGACTTGGTTTGAGAGACTGAAGATACTGTCAGATTGATCCGTGATCGCTTAAAAGAGGCATTCGATAGGCATAAATCATACGCATATAAGCGACGTAAGGATATCGAGTTTGAGGTTGGAGATCAGGTTTTTCTCAAGGTATCCCCATGGAAGAAGGTATTGAGATTTGGACGTAAGGGTAAACTGAGTCTGTAATTTATTGGGACGTATCGTATTTTGAAGAAAGTTGGAACTGTTGCTTATCAGCTTGAGTTGCCTCCCCAGCTCAGTCATATTCATGATGTTTTTCATGTATTTGTGTTGAGGCGATACCGTCCAGATCCATATCATATCATTCAAGTTGATGAGGTAGAGCTGAGACCTGATTTTTCATATGAGGAGGAGCCTGTTCATGTTTTAGAGAGGGATTAGCGAGTTCTTCGGAATAGGCGTATTCCAATGGTCAAAGTTCAGTGGAGTAATCGTAGCCCCTCAGAAGCTACTTGGGAGACATTGGAATCAATGAAGGCTCAATTTCCTCATCTATTTTCATAAGGTAAATTTCGAAGACGAAATTTCTTATAGAGGGGGAGAATTGTAACAACCCGAAAATTTGAAAAAAATATTTAATTAAGTAAATTGGAAAAATTTGAGGATTTAATTGGAAGTTTTTAAAACGTGTAGCCTGTTTTAAAAAGTGAAGGAAATTCAGTGACCAATCACTGAATATTTCCAAGGAGTATCGGCAGATTTTTTTTCTTATATGCGTGCAAATTGATTCTGGTTTCATACCAGAACAATTTGCTAAGTTTTTACCCCCACGCATCTCAACTTCCAACCACGATCCCGACGCCGTCCGACCTCCGATCGTTGTTTTGAAAACACCATCGTGTTCATCATCGAGCGAGGAACAAATCCCTTAAATTAATTGAAGTGAAACGCTGCCAAACGCCGAGAATTTCAAGTCAAAGTCTCGACATTTTTTAACTTCATCGACGAGAAAATCTTAAATTCGTCGTCGATCGTTGCTCCGTTTTCGACACCTCCCGCACCATCGTGTTCCTTGTGCCGTTTCGAGTCCGTCGGTGTCATCCTTGGTCTTCGTCGGCGGCGACGCGTGAGGAGATGTAGCGGCCAAAGTTTCCGATTTGTTGAAATCGAGCTCTCTGCCGTTCAAAAATTTGAACCGAGCTTTGTAAGTATCTCGAAATCGCTCAAAATAATTTTTAGGAATTTTTCCGTGAATTTTACGCTGCCGGAGGAGCTCTCACGCGCCGCCACTGCGCGTGGGGAAGAACAAAATGACCGGTTTGACCGGCTCCAACCCGACCCGACCCGTTGACCTGACCTGACCCGTTGACCGTTGACCAGGTGATATTTTAGTAATTATTTTGAAAATGGTGGTATTCTGGTAATTATTTTGAAAATGGTGCTATTTTTGTAAGTTTTAAAAAGTGATATTTTCGTAATTGTTTTAAAAAAAAGTGATATTTTGGAATTTTTTTTGAAAATGGTGATAAATGTGTAAAATGGTTGAGCATCTGTTGATCACTTTTGACCAGAACTTTGACCGGTTTTGACCGACCATTAAACAGCCGTTAATCTTTTCAGAGAATACTTATCCTGACATTTTTTTGACGTTCCGAATATGTTTTTAGGGTCCGTTTCACCAAATTCAAACCCAAAAGTCTTCAAATCGTCAGTCAAACCCGTTGACTTTGATTTTGACCAAGAATTCAAATTTTCGGAAGGTCATATTTTATATTTTTCGACGTTCTGAACCCGATTTTGAAGTATGTTTTGCAAAATTCTGACCCGAAATTCCCGAATCGAGCTTGTAAACCCAACAAGCTTAGTATTTTAGCATTTTTGATTATTTATTTGAAATTTGGTTAAGAAATTGATTCAATAAAATATTTTATGAAGGAACTCGTATTTCACCTGAGCGAGGATCAGTTAGGTCCGGAGTTGTATGTTCGTCAGATCAGCCCGAACTGCGTACTACAAGAATTACCCGTAGGTTTTCGTATATTTTTTAATTAAAGATTAAGATTATTTATATTAGGATTCCAATATGGATTTTTCCAATTCGTAGGATCTAGCGCTACAGCAGAGCGTGATCAACAAACCCAGTAATAGGCTTCCCTATCTGATTTCTCAGACTGTTACAGGTGTGTTTCATGACAATGTTATTTTACTATTTTAAAAATATTATTTGATTTGTTTTAGATTGGTGATAATTCATAATATTGTTATGATATGATACATGATACTTGATTTCTGAATATTGGTTACCTGATATCTGATTTATGTATTTCGGTATATGATTTTTTTAAGCATGAATTATTCACCAATTTCACTTGAATACACACACTTGTTTATTACTGACATTGGGGGGAATATTGTTGGAGGGGGAATATTGTTGGAGGAAGAATACTTGCAGGCTCCTCGGCTTTGTGCTCAGGGCCTTACTGGACGTGACGGGGTGTATGGTTATGGGGAACCTACACATTTTGTTCGTGACGGATGAGGGTAGTGTTCATATTTAAAAAAAAACATGTTTGATGAACTGATTTTACTGGAATATTTTATTAGTACGTTTTTATACACTGTTTAAAGCACATTGGGCTTTTTAGCTCATTTTATAGTTTTACCCTTTTTCAGATAACAACAGACAATAAGCAACAGATTTGGCATCAGAGGAGATCAACTACTTTATTTTGTACGAACGTATATCTCTATATGTTTTTCAGTTGTGTTTGGTGACATATATTTTTCTATCATTTTGGATATATTTGTATTACCGATATTTTGTTTAGTATTATCTGTAATGTTTTAAAAGTTATTTTAAAAAAAATCTCTCCAAATGGGATATGCGACCACTTAAGTTTGAGTCTAACTTACAAACCGGGTCTAGGGGTTACAAATAACGAGATTACTTTATAATTTATATAGATTAAATCTATAATTTATACATACTACAAATATTAAACATAAAATTTAACCAAATGGAAAAAAAAAACATAATTTAGAAGTAATTTTTATCATTAAACCTTATTATATTCCACTTTCATTTGATATCTCCAACTATACATTTTTCTGATTTTTCATTCTTTTTGATGATCCATTTTCTACTTATTAACACATAAGCAATTCACAAATTGTGAGTATCGTACCAAATGACGGGATTCCTTTGCCTAACCTGACTATCTTGATATGATTGTTCCACATTAATCCCTGTTCACTCTTAATGAAAATTTCATTTTATTAATTTTGGAATAAATACAAGATAATCAATTTAAAAGTAATTTTCAATTATTTGATATTAAATGTTTATATATTTGATATTTAGGTCTTATATCAGGGACCTCAAAGAATAATAATAATATTTATCACTAATGTCGTTTAGTTTATGCATCTTAATGCAATTTTAACTACAAATAAAGTTTAAATTTTTTAAAATTGAAAAATAAAATGATGTTGTTTCGATACTTAATAAAATAATTTATTTTTTATTTTAAATCTATTTTTGATCAAATTTGAATTACAAGTTTAGCAATCACCTTCGAATACTCACGTATATTCAATTTATTCTTTTGATAGTTTTTTTAATTTAATCCTTTAATTTTATATGATCTTGTTTCTTCAAATTATCTTTTGTTTTTAGTCCATTTTGGACTAAATTTGAATAAAATGTTCTTTCACCACACTAGAATATCTACGTAACTTCAATTCCTATTTTTAACAATAATTTTTTTTCATATTCAATCCCTTAACTTTGTATTTAAAAATTTGATTGTAACTCTTTGTAAATTTTTTCTTCTCCACTATTTTTTTTTCAAAATAATGTTATAAAGTTATTATATAAATTTAGATGGTATTTATTTTATTAAATAATATTATAAATATTAAATAATGTTATATATGGTTAAAAAATTATTTAATTAGAACCAATTCGTATCATGTCATTATAAATAATTAAATTTAAATTTGGATAGAAACTTGAATAAATATATTTGATTTGAATTGATCCATTTTTCTAATATAGTTTGAATGATAAAAAGGTGCTCATAAATTCAACTAATATGTTTTTTTTTCAATTCAATTCAATTAAATACTTACCTCTAGAACTAGGCTCTACAAATAAATGCAGACATATTTTAAGTCAAATTCTTTTATTAATTTTTATATTATACATCAACTACAGATTTAATCTATATATTTTTATTTGTTTTTTAATTTTTAAAAAATAATTTTTAATTCTTATACAAACAATAATAGTTAAATCTATTAATGATGTGTTTGGTAATGCTTTCTAAATTATATTTAGCTAAAATGTTCATTTTGATCGAAAAATCAATAAAAAATATGTAAAAATTGAAAAACAAATATGGTGAAAACAAAGGTTTCAAACAAACCGCAAAAACTATGATTTCTAGTTTTTCATTTACAACTTTGCGTGTAAAATCAAATTTATATTTTTATTCTTACCAATACACGAGTGAAAGGAATTTTGAAATTTAATTTAATTTATTAATTATGTATTTATATTTTATTTCAATAATTTAATACTAACATCCTTAAAAATAGTTTATTAATTAAAAATTATTTTAATTACTTAAAAGTAAATAAAATTTATGATTTATATATTAAAATATTAATAATGAGTTATTATAAAATATATTATTATTATAATTATATTTTTATTATAGTTTAAATTAATATATTTTATATATAATAACAATTTATTTTAAATTTATTTATAATATATATCTGCTATTTTTTTGAATGGTTAAAAGGATAAATATATAATTTCAATTATTTTATTTTAAATTTTAAATTTTAAATGAGGGATTTTGGTTAAATTGAAATAATTAAAATACTTTTTATAATTCAAATGTTAGAAAATATTGATAATATATTTTTAATAAAATATTTCATATATAAAAATATTATAATGAGTTATTTTAAAATATTTTTTATATTTTTATTATAGTTTAAGTTGATATATTTTATATATCATGAGTTATCTAAAACAAATATTTTATCTTTTCTAAATCATTTTTTAACAGCAATCTTAAACAGTTAAATTTTAAACTGCACTTTTAAAAAGTCAATTTTAAAAGTTGTTTTCTATGAGTTTTAAAAATTAATTTTCAAATGCAATACTAAATTAGCCCTAAGCCAAAACTTACTATTATTCTTTATATAATGCATAAGTTTGAATTTAGTTCATATTCTCTAATTTGACTCACATGTTAAGCATGAAAGGTCATTTCATATTGATACAATTCAATTAAGAAAAAAAATAGACGTGGTTTTAAATTATGTTGTGATGTTTTAAATAATTTTATGCAATTATAAAATAATATTTTTAATTTTTAATTATATGTATATATTTTATAAATACAATTATTTAAAGGGTAGACTATATAAATGGTCAGTAATATTTGAGTAAGTTTTTTTTTTCTCATTGAAGTTTCAAAAGTAACAAATTAATTACTAATAATATCAAATTATAATAAATTGATCACTAAAATTATCGATTTGCAAATAGGTGTTACCCCAATAACGGAAGACAAGTGTGGCATGTTAAGCTAACTTATTTGGCGCTAATTGACTGGTCTTTGACTCATTTAATAAAAAAAATATCATTGAAAAAATGGAAAATGAGAAAGATTGTTATGTTATTTTAATTCTTTGTTTTCACCAAATCAAAATCTAACTTTTGACAAAGTAAAACCAGACTCAACTCAAAATCTGATTTTTCTTCTCCCAGTACTTGAAATGGAATCTTTGATCTTCACTGTTGTTGTTTTTTCTTTCCAAAGAAGTTTTTATTTGAAATTCTTACCCGTTAGAACTTTTAGGTTTTTGATCCAAAACTCATCAGGACTAGCTTCAAAAACTTGGGTTTTCATGTTCACATTGATTCCTCGTTTTGCTAAGCAATCTACCACAGTGTTAGATTCCCTCTAAATATGTCTGAACTTAACAGTCTAATTCCTCTCACAAATATTTTAAGTCATCCTTACCAAGAAAATGAGACTACTTGTGTAGCATCAAAGTAACAAGACTACACTGGCATTATCAAATTTAACCAATACCTGTCAAAATTCTTAATTCAAAGTAATTTTTAGCCCTTAGCCACAACCTGCAAATCTGCACTTAGTGGTGCAGAAATTCCTACCTTATAAATTTAACTAACCAAGCTCTTATTGCAACACGAAGTACTACACCAGCATCTCCAATTTCGAAAAAAAAAATTGTTTGAACTTAATGCACCGTTTTATAATGGATTTAAAACTGATAACTTTGGTCTCAAAGGGCTTTTGGATTTTAATTGTGTTTCATTGGTTCGGTTTTTCATTTTTTTAGGAATGTTAATTTCAGTCTCTTAACCAATTGACAAAATTTTAATGTTAAGGAATGTGTAAAGAATCCATGTCAAGTATTGAGAGAATAGGGGAAAAGCTGGTAGCTTGGGTTTCTTTGAAGGAGATGTTAATCGTGTATGAATATTCATGGATGAAGTGGAAAAAAAAGAAAGAAAAACACACGAGAACTATAATGTTCCAAATTATGGGTTAGGAGTTTCAGACTAAATCGAGAAGGCCTTGGATGAATCCCTTGAATTTTATGAAACCTTGAACCAAGTTTGAGTGGTTTTAGGCTTGGATTAAGCCCAACATATGTTAAAAAGGATATTTTTTTTTAAATTCAAACTTGAAGGAATGAGGAAGTAGTTTACCCATTTTTGTTATGAAAGGTTGAATTCTTTAAATGTTGGTGATGTCACTCGTTGATTCCTCTTTCCTCCCCCCAACCATTTTGTCATCTTCTTTCTTTGTCTTATCTCATTTTCCTCCCACTTGAAATCATCAAAGGTGAATCCTAGTTTGGCATTTTAAAGGTAAAAATCTTAACCACCACCTTTAGAGCTTCAAATCAAACCCTCAACCTCTTAATTCTATCATTGTATCCAATTATATGTTTTAGTGGGGGTTAGAAACCTAAGTATAACCATCCCATTTTTTTTAGAGATTTAAGCCTCAACAAACGTCCGAAATCCTTTTCTAAGCTTCCAACCAAGTTACTCATGGTTTTTTATTCTTACCTAGTGAGAGAAGTTAAATAAAGCTCCAAGGTCAAAGGAAAGGAAAAACTAGCACTTGGTTGAGCTGGGGTGTTTCCAGCATCGTAGGACATCAAGGTAACTCACTTACAACTCAACTCTACCCCCAGTAGATGATTAAATGAGTGTTGATTAGTTTACATGAGTTAGGAAGGATATAAGTATGTCCATGGTAACTTTCAGTATTTTGTTTTTTCAGTAGGTTTATGGACCTATTATGATCCCTTTTATCGTACATAAAACTCTAATCATGTTTGGGAACCTTAGTAGGGCTTTTGGGTGAAATGGATGAGTCATTTCGTTCCCAAACAGGGCATTTCTACGTTTAAGTATCTGTACTGAAAGAACAATATCGATATTGTTCGTCAGATGTTTAAAACAAGGGAGTTTTGGACTATAAGTATTAATACTCATTCTTTGGGTATTGATACTACTAGTTAGGTATCGATACTCATAGAGAAGCAAAAATACTGAGTTCACTTAGCAGATTTTAGTAACCATTTTTGGTATCAGAACTCATTGGAGTATTGATACTGAGGGTTGAGAATTGACACTCCCATTATGGGTATCGATACTGAGGCATTTTTAAAACATCAAAGAAAATTTGGTATCGATACCCAGGGTAATATAGATACACTAATATAGAAGTATCAATACTTGTTCCAAGAATATCGATACTACCATTTCTTCTCATCTTATAATAGTCATTTCAGTATCGATATCAAGGGTGGGTATCAATACCCAAAGGTCAGTACCTGTAACACCCTAGTCCAGCCTGACTCGAAGATCGATGAATTACGATGTCACACAGGACCACTAAAGTGGCTTACCCAAAAAGTTTTCTTTTAAAACAAATGTGACAGTCATCCATAGTAATATAAAAATAAAAACATAATAAAAGTGAGTTTACAAGTACGGGGAGCTCTCAAATATTCAAAATAAAACAATATTGAGTTTAATATAAAACAGAGTTATGACTAATACAAATCAATATGTACTCTGAAGCCTCGGCTGTGCTGGAATATCTGGTGACTATAATGCTTCACGAACACTCTCCTAAGAACATTCACAGAGAAACACATTTCGAACACTAAGCTTACAAGCTCAATGTCACACTAATAAATATACTATACTACATGTATTCACTAAATATGCATGTTAGTGGCATAGCTATGAAGACAAGGAAATACTGATATGGCATGCTGAGATAGACATCATGGTGTGGCTGAGGGTTTTACATCTCGGAGCTCACACACCCCTCTAGCCTTTTTATATACCCTTGGGTATTTGTGGTGAGATCTGAAATTCATCGAAAACGTAAACCCAACCTACTTATTATATTAAGACTTGTAGCATCTGCGCCTAGCTAGCAACTTAAGTGCCTTGGCACTAAATGAGATATTCGAATTATACAATCGTTATCTACTAAAGTAACTCGTGTGTCCTGACTATGTCCCAAACATCAAATACAGCTAGTTTTATGTCATCTTAATTGTTATTATTTCTAGCTATTTTGAGTTTATTACTGCTCTCACTTGTAGTTTTATTTCATGGTGTTTTGGAATTATTGGGGTCCCTCAATTCTATCTCTTAAAACCCTTTGGTTTTTTACCCAAAACTATTCATGGGTACCGATAATAAGCCCCTAATATCAGTATTGACCTCTTGCTATCGGTACCAACCCTTGGGTATCGATACTACTGACTTATTGAAGGCTGATAGAAAAGGCCTAGTATCGATACTTTAGTTTGAGTAGCAATACTCTTGGTCTATAGTATCAATATTTTCATGAGTATCGATACTGAATTTATCTTCGATGTTTTGAAAAATACCTAAGTATCGATAGTCCTAATGGGGAGTATCGATAACCTACCCTTGGTATATATACTCCCATGAGTACCAATACTAAACATGGCTACTGGAATATGTTAAGTGAACTTGGTATCGATACTACCCTGTGAGTATCAATACATTGCCTATAGTATCGATACTTATTGTATGAGTATCAATACTTCTATCCTAAAATCCCCTCTTTTTTGCTTAGCTGAAGAACAATATCGATACCGTTCTTCCAGTACCTATACTCGAGCCCAAAAATACTTTATTTTGGGTATGAAAATACCCCTATAACATACCCATGAGTCCTACTGAGATCCCTAAACGTTATTAAAGTGTTATATATGATAATAGGGGTTATTCTAAGTATATAAACATGCTAAAAACACTAAACGCTATAATCTATCATGAACATACTTCATGACTCATGCAAGCTAACAAACACAGCTTGTGATCTGTATTGTAGTAGAGATGAGTTAGAAGTAAGTTACCTTGATATCCTAAGTTGTTGGAAACACCCAATCTTACCCAAGTGCTATATTTTCTTTTCCTTTAGCTTTGGAGCTTTCTCCAACTTCTCTCACTAGACAAGAATCAAACATATGAATTACTACATGTTTGGGGGCTTTAGAAAGGAGTTAGAAACACTTTTTAAGGCTTTAGTCTCTAAAAAATGGGTTGATTCATTATGGGTTTCTAAACCCCTACTAAACTTTTCTCATGGATACCGTGTTAAAATGAGGAGATTAAGGGCTCAATTTGAAGCTTTAAAGGTGGTGGTTAAGATTCTTACCTTTAGCAACTTGTACAAGGCTTGCTATGTCACAAAGTTTTTACCTTTTACTCAACCAACTTAAAGAAGGAAGAAATAGAGATGGAGGGAAGAGGTAAAGATAAAAATATGAATAAAATGAGAAAGGGAGGGTGGTAGTCGGTTACATCATTACCCATTAAAGAATTTCATCATTTCTTTTAAAATTTGGTATAATTCTCCTCTTGGTCCTCCTAAATTTGATCACAACTTATAAATATATTTTTTCTCATCCTTAGGGCTCAACCCAAGCCCAAACCCAAGCTTTCTTGGTCCAAGTTTCCCCACAAGGCTATTGGGTTTATCTAAAACAAGCCCGGTTTAACTCAAATTACTAAATTAGGGTTTGAGGTGTTATAGTATCAATATCAAAAAGCTTGATATCGATACTAGCGTATAGATTTTAATAAGGATTCTAAATTGTTAAGGGGTTAAACTTGAGGGGGCTAATAATACCAGAATGACATCAAATAAAATTACAAGTGAGATCAGTAATAAACTCAAATAACTAGAAATAATAACATCTATGATGACATAAAACTAGCCTTGTTTGATGCTTGGGAAATAACCAAGACACTTGAGTTTCCTTTAACAGAGGATAATCTTCATGTTGGATTGTATATAGTCAGTGTTTAGGCCCTTCAACAGCCATTTGGGCACAAATGCCCCAAAACTCAACGAAGTAAGTTGATCAAGTATATGTTTCTAATGTATTTTTGGATCTCACCCTAGATACCCAAGGGTATCTTAAGTAGGCTAGAGGGGTGTGTGTCGTGAGATGAAGAACCCTGAGCCTCACCATGATGCATACCTCACCATTTCATGTCATCATTCTTATGTCTTCATACCTATGCCACTAACATGCTCATTTAGTGAATGCATGTAGTACAATACAATTATTAGTGTGGCACTAAGCTCATAAGCTTAGCGTTCAAAATTTGTTTCTATGCCCAAGTTCTTAGGAGACCTTCCATGGAGTGTTATCATTATTAAATATTCTAGATCAGCCGAGGTTTTAAAGTACGTCTTGATTTATATTAGAGGGCGTGTAATATTTATAAACCCTTTGTAATCAGTCATAACTCTATTTTGATTAAACTTAGTATTTTTATTTTGGATGTTTCGAGAGCTCACCCATATTTGTAAACTTTGAATTATTACGCTTTTATTTTATATCATTATGGATGGTTTTTAAATGATGTTTACAGTTGATTTTAAAAGAAAATTTTTGAGTTAGCCATTGGTGGTCATGTGTGACACTTTAATCTTTCGATCTTCTGGTCAAACTAGATTAGGGTGTTAAATTTAGTGGTATCATATTATCAAACTAGATCCCAACTTCACTCACTCCTATACATGATGTAACCTAGTATAAGAAATATAGACCACAACAGAAGACTTAGAGATAATAGTTTGAGTATCATGCCCTCTAGGTGTAGATGTTCTGGTAGATAAGATTCATAAATGATGCTAGTAGATATTCAGGGTTAGAACTTCCTAGTAGACTTGATGGAGTTACCCTTTTGAGATTTCGACATGATATTGTGTATGGATTAGTTATCAGAGCATTACGCTAGTTTGAATTGTAAAACCATGCAACTTAAGCTTAGAACAGACGATGATACCAAGTTAGTGATGGCTAATAAGAATTGGGCCAGTCAAGGATCGTGTAAGCTATAAAATTTCAATGGATGACTGACTAGGGATGTGAGGCCTTATTGGCTCGTGTGATCGATACCCGAAATTCAATTCCAACACTCGAGGAAATCCAAGCAGTGCAAGATTTTCCCAACATATTGTATGCTAAATTTAAGAAGTGTGAGTTTTGGTTGTTAGAAGTTTCATTTTAGGGTCATGTTGTGTCAACATAAGGCATCCGAGTCTTCCCTCAAAAAATTCAGGCCATAGTTGAGTGAAAGCCACCTAAGTGTGTGTCAGAGCTACATATTTTTCTAGGTCTAGCTTAATATTATTATCAGTTAATTCAGGGATTCTCATTGATAGCTGCTCTGCTAACCAAATTGCTTCAGAAGGGAGTTCCCTTCAATTGGGATAAGAAACTACAGAAGAGTTTAGAGTAGTTTAAAACTATCTTAACTCAGGCCCTAGTGTTGACTCAACTAGAGTCGGGTAAGGACTTCATAATTTTCAGTGATACTTTGTTTAATGGTCTTAGATACATCTTGATGCAGGAAGACAAGGTTATAGCTTATGTATCCTGTCAACTTAAACCACACAAGCGTAATTAACCCATCCATGACCTAGAGCTATCATCAGTGGTGTTTGCCTTTAAGATTTGGTGACGCTACCTGTTTAGTGAGAAGTGTCATATCTTCACCGATCACAAGAGTCTTAAGAATCTACTAACATAAAGAGAGTTGAACTTAAGGCAACATATGTAGATTGAGTTGCTAAAGGACTATGACTATGTGATAGATTACCATCAAAGTAAAACAAATGTAGTGCTAGACACCTTAAGCAGAAAATCGATGACAAAGTTACGATCCCTTATAGTAAATTTGAGTCTAACTAGTGAAGGTGGGTTGTTAGTTGAGTCACGATTTGACCTGGAGTTAGTAGGTGAAACTAAGAAATTATAAAATTTAGATGACCGATTAAAGGATCAGGTTGAATAGGTTCGTCAAGGCAAGACACCAAGTTTTGAGTTGTGAGATGGGGGTGTGTTGGAATTTAGGGGTTAGTTGTGTGTAACCGCAAACATTCAATTGCATAGTAAAATTCTTCATGAGGTGTATTGCAGTCCACTCTCAGTTCACCCAAGCAATAACAAGATGCACCAAGAGCTTCAAAAGTTATACACGTGGTTGGGTATGAAAATGGTAGTGTCTAAGTTTGTCGCTAGGTGTCTAGTGTGTTAGCAGATAAAAGTAGAGCACCATGTTCCTTCAGGGTTACTTCAGTTTATTTAGATTCCTTAGTGGGAATGGGATAGAGTGACCATGGACTTTATGATCAGGTTACCTATGACTAGACAAAGGCATAATGTAGTTTGGGTCGTAGTAGATCGTTTAACTAAATCAACTAATTTTCTCCTAGTTCGGATGAACTATACCTTAGAGAGGCTAGCTCAGCTGTACATTCGTGAGATAGTGACGTTGCACGGGGTACTAACTTCCATCATATCTAACAGAGATCCTCCATTCAATTCATGCTTTTGGAGAACCCTTCATGAATATTTAGGTACCAAACTACATTTTAGCACAGCTTTCCATCCTCAAACAAATAGTTAGTCAGAATGTGTTACTCAGATCTTAAATGATATGCTTAGGTGCACCATCATAGATCTTAAGGGTAGTTGGGAGGACCACCTACCATTAGTGGAGTTTGTGTATAATAACAATTATCAATCGAGAATTCAAATTGCTCTGTATGAGGCCTTATATAGGCTCAAGTGTATAACTCAGCTATGTTGGACAAAACTCAGTGAGGGTAAGTTAGTGGGTCCTAAATTGATAAGAGAAACTGAGAAGAAGGTTTGATTGATTCAGAACCTGTTGAGGGAGGCCTCTTATAGGAAGAGGTCTTACGTAGACCTAAAATATAAGGATATTGAGTTTGTAGTGGGGGATAAGATTTTCCTCAAGGTTCCCCTTAGAAGAAAATATTTCGTTTTGGGCACAAAGGAAAGTTAGAGCTTCATCGGACCATACGAGGTAACAGAGAATGTTGAACCAGTGGCTTACATGTTAGCTTTACCACCAGAGGTGGAACACATCCACAACGTTTTCCACCTGTCCATACTTAGGAGATATCATTTTGATCCTTCCCATGCCATACCCTTAAAACAGATTGAGGTGAACCTAGACATGTCATATGAGGAGCAACCAATGAGGATATTAGAAATAGATGTGAAAGAACTAAGGAACAAAAAGATTCCTATAGTGAAGGTGTTGTGGAAGAACCACGGAATTGAGGAGGCAACTGTGGAAACCGAGGAGGATATGAAGCATCAATACCCTCACATCTTTCATCTAGGTAAATTTTGAGGATAAAATTTCTATTTAAGAGGGGAGAGTTGTAATGCCTGAAATACTAGGTTAAGAGTTTTAGGCTAAACTGAGAGGGCCATAGATAAATCCCTTGAATTTTATGAAACCTTAACCAAGTTTAAGTGGTTTTGGGCTTGGATTAAGGCTAACATGTGTTAAAAAAAGGATTTTTGTTTTGAAAACCAAACTTGAATGCCTAAGGAAGTAGTTTACTCAATTTTTTTATGAAAGACTGAATTCGAAATGTTGGTGAAGTCACCCATTGTTTCCTCTTTTCCCCCAACCATTTTCCATCTTCTTCCTTCATCTTCTATCATGTCCCTCCCACTTGAAATCATCAAAGGTGATAACTTGGTGGCCTTGCAATCCTAGCTTGGCATTTTAAAGGTAAGAATCTTAACCATCATCTTCAGATCTTCAAATCGAGCCCTCAACATCTTAGTTCTATCATCGTATCCAATTATAGGTTTTAGTGGGGGTTTAGAAACTTAAGTATAATCAACCCTTTTTTTAGAGATTTAAGCCTCAAGAAACATTCTAAATCATTTTCTAAGCTTCCAACCAAGTTAGCAACTCATGGATTTACTTATTACTTAGTGAGAGAAGTTGAAGAAAGCTCCAAGGTCAAAGGAAAATAAAAACTGGAAGTTGGTTGAGCTAGGGTGTTTCCAGTAGCTTAGGACATCAAGGTAACTCAATTATAAGTCAACTCTACCACCTGTAGATCACTAGATGAGTATTGATTAGTTTGTATGAGTTAGGAAGCATTCAAGTATCTCCATGGTAAATCTTAGCATTTTGTGTTTTTAGAAGGTTTATGGACCTATTATGATCCATTTTATCATACATAAAACTTTAATAATGTTTGGGAACCCCGGTAGGGATTTTAGGTGAAATTAAGAGTCATTTTATACCCAAATAGGGCCTTTTTAGGTTTAAAAAAATGAGTTTTAGACTATAAGTATCGATATTCATTCTTTGTATATCGATACTACTGGTTGGGTTTTAATACTCGTAGGGGAATATCGGTATCGAGTTCACTTAGCAGATTTTAGTAGCTATTTTTGGTAACGATATTTATAGGAGTATTGATACTCCAAGTAAGGGTATCGATACTATGTCATTATTTAAAACATCGAAGAAAAATTTGGTATCGATACTCACTTTAGTATGGATACCCTAGTATATCGAGGTATCAAATCAGTCTAAGAGTATCGATATCACCCTTCATTCTCAGCTTATAATAGTAATTTCAATATCGATATCAAGGGTTGGTACAGATACCTAGAGGTTAGTACCAATAACAAAGAGCTCGGTATTGGTACTAAGGTATAGATTTGGATAAGGAATCCAAATGGTTAAGGGGTTGAAATTGAGGGGCCAAATAACAACAGAATGCCATCAAATAAAACTTTAAGTAAGAACAGTAATAAACCTAGAATAACTAGAAACAATAACAACTAGGATAAAATAAAACTAGTCTCTTTTGATGTTCGGGAAATAGTCAGAACACCTGAGTTTCATTTAACAGAGGATAATCTTCGCGTTGGAATATCCCTGTTAGTGCTTAGGCACTTTAGTCACCAGCTGGGCACACATGCCCCAAAACTTGACAGAGTAAGTTGGTCGGGTGTATGTGTCTGATGTAGTTACAGATCTTACCCCAGATACCCAAGGGTATATTAGGTAGGCTAGCGGGGTATGTGCCCCAAGATGCAGAACCCTCAGCCGCACCATGATGCATACCTCAACATTTCATGTTAGCATTCTTATGTCTTCATACCTATGCAACTAACATGCTCATTTAGTAAATGCATGTAGTACATTACAATTATTAGTGTTGCATTGAGCTCGTAAGCTCAACATTCGAAATGTGTTTTCGTGTACAGGTTCTTAGAAGACCGTTCATAGAGCATTATCGTCACCAGATATTCCAGATCAGCAAAGGCTTTAGAGTACATCTTGATTTATATTAGAGGACATGTACTGTTTATACACCCTTTGTAATCAGTAGTAACTCTATTTTGATTAAACTCAATATTTGTATTTTGGATGTTTTAAGAGCTCCTTCATATTTGTAAAATTTGAATTATTACGCTTTTATTTTATATCATGATGTATGGTTTTTAAATGATGCTTACGATTTTAAAAGAAAATATTTGGGTTTGCCACCTCAATGGTTCCTTGTGACACTTTAATCCTTCAGTCTTTAGGTCAAACTACATTAGGGTGTTATAGGAACTCAAGAAACCATAACTTGGAGAAAGAACTTGTTCATCAACTCATAAACCCCTTTTGTGAAGCACTCTTTAAATGAAAACATTTAAAGGCGGAAGAAAAAAGAACATTTACATATTTCAAACAAAGGAGGATTATGGTGTTTGAAGGTGGAAGAAAAAGGAACATCATTTATATTTTAAGCTTTACCCTTGTCATTGACAACTGTTGTTTTGATGTCAAAATAAATTCCTTCTTCTCAATTAATAAATAAAAGGAACACGTAGTAAAGATAAGTAATGGTCGATCCTCAGGGACTTAGAAAATTCTAAATTTCTGTTTAAATTGCTTAATCCATGCGATAAGTAGTAAAAAAAAGGGGTTTTGGTAAAAAAAAGATTAAATAATAAAAAGCTATTTAAAGAAAAATAAAGAAAATAAAAATTTAAGGTTGAAAATGAATATGGTAAAAACATCCTCAAGTCTTGCTTTGACTCAATTTCCTTCGAATCATCAAATTAGATTTTCCCTTAAGAATTCATGTCGGTTATTTTGTCTACATGGACAATCCTCGTGACTCTACTTTTTATACCGAATACCCAAGGGAATCTTTGATTCTGGCTTCGAAAATTGATATGATCAACATCAATTGTCGTAGATCAATAACCGTTTAATTTCGTGAAGACCGACTCGGATTGTTGTTTCAATAAATACTAATTTCAATTTCAATTCCCTCTTGGCAAGGCAATCTCTCCAAGTGTGTTCCCAGGAAGTCGAATGTGCTTTCGATAAGCCGATCCTTCCTCCCACACATTTAATCGCAGTAACATCTAGGGATGGCAAAAAAAACCAAACCTGTCGGGGAAAACTGAAAACCGAATTAAACAGGTCGGGTTAGGTGATTATAAATGGGGACGGGGAAAACCAAAATTTTTAAACGGAGACGGGGACAGGTTTGGTAATCCCTACCCCGATTACCCGAATACCCAGCCTGATAAATATTAAAATAATTATTATATATATATATATATATATATATATATATATGAATTGTTTATTTGAATTGTTGTCATTATATTTGTCTATTTGAATTGTTTTGTTTTTATATTTTGGATGCATTTTGTGGTGTTTGGCGTTTCAAGTAAGTTTAGATCCGATAATGACATTAATTTTTAAATAACTCGTGTCATCGTGTGAAATTTAAATGGTAACGGGGATCCCCGCGGTGAAAAATAACTATCTAAGGTAAACGGTTATTTAAATAGGTAATTTTCACCGCGATTATCCCCGCGGTGAAAATTACCCGTTTAAATAACTGTTTATGCTAAATGGGGATACCCATTTCCCCACGATTTTCCTCGATTACCCGATGGGGATCCCCGTTTAAATCCCTGCGGTTTTTTAAGCGGGGACGAGTACGAGTTTTTGAACGGGAACGAGGACGGGGGGACCAATCCCCAGCCCGAAACCGCCCCGTTGCCATCCCTAGCAACATCTTGACCAAAGTCAATATTTTATTTTGAAAACTGTTTTGATTTTGAAAATAAGCGCAGAAATTGAGAGAGATATTTCGATGTTATTCAAGTGCTTTTCAATTCTCACGTTGGAATTGAGTTATCGCTTAAGCTCTCGGCTTATGATAAAATTAGCTTAGAGATAAACATAGAAATTAAAATAAAAATAATCCTAAAGATAATTCCAAATGTTTTCTAAATTCAAACTTTAAAATAAATCTCCTAAGATATCTCTGCCTGTCCACATTCCAGAAGGCGCTGACTAGATATTCTAGAAAACTGCTGCTGATTAGACCTTCTAGAAACTACCACATCAGACTATGTCATGCCCAGAGTCGTGCCCATGTCTCCAATCATGACCAAATAATAAAAAAATACAGAATGTACCCTTTTTACTACTAATCATGGAAAGTAAGATATTGCACAAAAATAAGCATAACACAACCATATCAGCAACAATAAATCCATAAGATCAAAGATTTAATAAGAAAATAATATCAATTTAGAACACTCATCAAATTCACACTCACTTATCTTATGCTTGTTCTCAAGTATGATATAATCAAATCAGTCAAAAATTTCGTTTACCTTTCTTTGTCAAGCCTCACATTTAAGGAAGCAAGGTAGAGACCACAATAATCATCCAAATCAAGACACCAATCAATTAAACATCAAAAATTGGAACAAGTTAAATGCAATTGTAACATCAATTCATTCATTAATCTCAATGCCCATAACTCAAAACCTTACCAGGATTCTCTCAAAGCACTCAATGTGTTTGGGTATAGAAACACTCAATGTGAGAACCAACATGACATTACTATAGGCCTGTAAGTAAATCAAATCTCCACTACTAATAAGAACAAGATGCATAAATCAAATGGTCTTTTACTGGTTGTAACAGAGCTTAGGCAAAGGTGGTAATAAGGCTAAATATATGGATAAAAATTCAAGACAAGGAACTACAAATAATAAGTAATACTTCATCAATCGACAAAGTATAATAAGATAAAAGAGACAATACCATCAAACAACACCTTTCTTTTAAAATTGAATTTGATTTTTCCGCACTTGTGTTGTTGCTTTGTTTTTCCATTTTTTTCTTATGTCTCTTTCTGTTTTCTTTTCTTTTTTTAAAATTTTTTCCGAACTCTTGTTTTTGTGTTTTTTTAAAATGAAATATGAACCTTTTTTTTTATATTTTGTAAATCACACCATACAAAACAAATTTTTCTGTTCATGGAGCATACACTGGATAAATTGTTCACTTTTCCTTAAAAGGGTAGAAAAGAGGAATGAAATAAAAAGGCTCGAGTTTGTAAATGTAGTGAAAACATAGAATGAGAATAGGATAAAGAGTGGTTAACTAGGAAAAAACACTTGGGTAGGCAATTTTAGTGGAAAAAATGGAATGGTTAATCCTAAGGTGCCCAAATCATTTTTAAGCATCATGTTCGTGTGTAATCTTGATAGTATTTAAAATGCAGGTTCTAGAATACCAATGTCAAATTTGACACACTCAATCCAACAAAATGAGAGCAAAATGACTTGCTCGTAAAGGCTCAAATCTCACCAAATTATTTTCATGCATTGTGCTAAGCATATTTAAACCAACAAAATCATGGAATATCACAATAAATCCAAATTGATCTCAATTCATGTTATCTGCGATCAAGAATATCTTAACCTAAACAATTATGTTTTCCCAAACAAGCATGACATACAAAAAATATTCAACTAAACAAAAGAATTCAATGAAACTTTCCGTAAATCCAATCAACATATACTAGCATCAAAACATAGAGATAAAAAAAGGAAATTCAACCTAGACTCTACTCCCTCTCACTTAAAGCATTTTGTCCCAAAACGTAAAATTAAATTACAAGAGAAGTAATAGAGTACTCCCCAGATTTACTGTCGACCATGGCCACGGTCATGGTCGTAGTAGGAGGCACTAGGACGGTGAAGTCGGCAGCTTGGGTTGATGTCATGAACTAAAAACATAATCAGGTGTGTGGTGTGTGGAAAACCAACATCTAAATCCCTTGTAAAACCATAAACGAGATAGTACATTAGTAATGGTTGAATGAAAATATGATTGGAGTTTACCTTAAGAGTATTATTCAATGCCTTCGAATGATTGGATATGAGGGGAAGACCAGCTGTCGGAAGAAGTGGCCACAGTTAGCATGGGTTGGAAAGATGGAGGCGGCGAGCACGACGGAGATGGACGACGAACAGTGCTCGGTCCAGGGTGAAGAGAGACGGTGGGTGCGAACGCCGAATGTGGACGGAGAGTTGGGTATGTGGCCTCGTACTCATATTGGATGAGGTACATGTGGCGGTGAGAGTGAGTCAGAATTACTAGGCAATTCAACAAACACAGATGCGTTGAATCGATGACACTTATGAGGACGGTTGGTGGTGTTACGATGTCATGGTGTTGTTGGTTTCCTTGTGCAAACCATTGTGAGCAGCAATGGACGGGTAAATGCACGTCTGTTGGTTTGAAGGGGGAAGCAATTGGGTAGTGGAGAACGACGATAAGGGAAACGATGGTAATTGACAAAGAATGGGGTAACGGTTTGAGGAAAATGAATGTGTTTGGATTTTTAATTTGTTTTAGTGTGGTTTTAAAATCACGTGGGGGAAAGATTTTTAATTTAGGTGAAATTAGGGTGTAAAAATAAGGATTTAAAATTGAAAAGGATAAGGAAAGATGAGATAGGTGGGGCCCACAGTTAAAGAAAAGAAAGAAGGGAAGAGGTGTGGTGAGGGCAGCATAAATGTTATAGAAAGGTAACAAAATTTTTTAAAGGGTTTGGCTAATGTGTGTCGACCAGTTTTAAGAGGAATGCTAATGTGCATCGTTTAATAAAACGGTGCGCACGAAGCTGGAACAGAATTACTCCGCGTGAAAAAAATTACTGCTTCTTCTGAGGATCGAATATTGCCACTGTTCAAATATAAATTCTGCAAATTTTCCTCGTTTAAGCTCGATTGAAAACATTTGGTTCCTAAAATAAATAAATAAATAAATTAGATTTGCTTAACTGAAATAAAAAATAAAAATGTAACGGAATTAAAAACAATAGGTTGCCTCCTATGAAGCGCTTTTGTTTAACGTCGTTAGCTCGACGACCTGACTTCATATGATAGGTTCTAAGAGAAATACTTCATCAACTTCATACGTTTTTTCCAACTAAGAACTTTCTTATGAGAAATTCTACGATCGTATAATTCTTTTATTTTATCCTTGTAGAATTTGGCATTCTCGTAGATTTTTCTTCATATTTTTTTAGCTTTGAAAGATTATCAGAAATAATAGCCGATGAAATAGAATTTTCTCCTAAAAAAGGCATTCTTTAAGTGTTTCAGCATTTGTTTCAGCTCTAGCTCAGGTGTCTGAAAAACAGAAGGCAGAACCTTAGGCTTAGAAGAAATCAATTTTAATTCGGCACAATATGAATATTTGTTTTCAACTTCCGGATTTCCTCATCATGATCTTCTAACACCCTGTATAGATCAAAGGAAAAATTAGTCCTTAAAAATTCATTAGCAAAAGGATCAATTATATCGACAAAATTTATACTCTCTACTTTGTCAGGATATCTCATTGCATTATACACATCAAATTCAACGATCTCACCATCAAACTCCATGGTTAAAATCCCGCTTCTTACGTCAATTTTTGTGAGCGCTGTACTTAGGAAGGGACGCCCCAATAAAATATCGGAAGAAGTGTTGGTGTGATCATTCTTCATGTCAATTATGTAAAAGTCAGCGGGAAATATTAACTCGTTTACCTCCATCAGCACATTTGCCAAGAGTCCTTCTAGGTAAATGAAAGATCTGTCGGTAAGCTGAATTGATATTTTTTATCCTTCAATAGCTCGTTAGTGATCATATTATAAACAGAGAGATGCATTACATTAATAGAGGTGACAAGATCACATATGACTCGTTTTATCCCAACTTTACCAATTTTACAGGGTATTGCGAACATACCTTGGTCTTTCGGTTTTGGTCGCAACTTTTCTTGGAATACAACTGAGACATGTTCTCCTAGATTTACCTTCTCATTCCCGGCAAGTTTTCTCTTCGTTGTGCAAAGGTCTTTAAAAAATGGGGCATATCTTGGAACTTTTCGGATAACCGCAAGGAGAGGTATATTGATTTCACCTTCCGAAGTACGTCTAGTATTTCCTTTTCCTTAGTTTGTTTATCCCTTTTTACTAACCTCGATGGAAAAAGTGGTGGCACGTCATATAGAGATGGCGTTGGATTTGTTTGTACTTTGTCACTCTTCTTCTGGGATCCTAAGTCAACCGTCTTCTTTTCTTTTTGGATTACTTCATTTTCTAGAAAAGGTGGCGCGATCACTGTACCACTCCGAAGAGTGATGGCGTTGACATTCTCCCTCGGATTTACCTTTGTTTGAGATGAAAGTTTACCTTGTGATTCCAAGCGTCCCACAGTCTCAGCCAGTTGGCTTATCTGCTTCTCTACCTTTTGTAAGTGGGCTTCAATACGAGTCTAGAACTTTTCTGGGAAAGAGCTAATCTTTCAACAATTGACTCTAATGATTACTTCTGCGACTGTTGAGCTGGTGGAGGTGGCCTTTGTTGATAAACTTGATTTGGCCTCAAGTTTTGAGCATAACTGAAATTTGGATGATCCCTCCATCTTGGGTTGTAAGTATTGCAGTAGGGATTATAAGCCCTTTGGGGAGGTCCTGTAAAGTTCCCTACTACATTAACTTGAGCCGTTGTGTCATCTTGAATTAGTGGACAACTGTCTGTTGGATGACTAGGTAATGCACATATTCCACATAATCTGTTGGATCCTATCTTTCCTGCAACAATAGAGTTGACTACTTCAGTTAATTTATCTATCTTACTTTTTAAAGAAAAAAAAACTTATCTCATGAACCCTTCGATGAGGTTCATTAGTTGGGTGGAACTATTGTGAATTTGCAGCCATCCTGAAAATTAAATCCCTAGCCTTATTAGGAGTCATGTTCACCAAAGCTCCTCCGCTGGAAGTATCGATCATCTTCATTTCTAGGGGAGTTAATCCTTCATAAAAATATTGAAGGAGTGTTTGCTCAGTTAACCCATGCTGTGGGCAACTAGCACATAATTTTTTTTAAATCTCTCCCAGTAGTCATAGAGTGACTCTCCATCAAGTTGCTTGATTCCAAGTATTCTTCTTTGTAACTCACTTGCTTTCGCTGTAGGGAAAAACCTATCAAGAAAAAAGCGAGTCATTTGAGCCTATATAGTAATAGAATTTAGGGGTAAATAAAATAACCACTCCTTAGTTGAATCGGCTAAGGAAAAAAGAAAAGCTCTAAGTTTGATTTGGTCATCAGTTACTCCCTGTGATCTCATGCTGAAGCAGACCATGTGAAATTTCGTGAGATGTTTAAGTGGATTCTCGTTTGGTAATCCACGGAAGGTAAGGAGGAGATTAATAAGGATAATTTTTAACTGATATGGAGTTTCGCCTTGGGGAAAATTAATACACAAAGACTCTTGTTCATTATGAGCTGCGACTAACTCTCTAATAGTAGGGATCGGCCTTCGGATTTGGTTCGGTATTAACGGCTTCACTTGAACTTGATTCTGAATTCGATTCTGGATCTGATTGTTGTCTACTTCTTTCCCGAAGCATATGTGCGTGAATTATCCTAGATTTGGCTTCGATTTCCAGGTCGTACGCCACTAATTCGCCTGGTTTTTTCCTGGTCATAAATCAAAAGCAAATAAAATTTAGTAATTTTGGCGAAGTCCCCGACAACATTGCTAATTTGACAACTGTCGTTTTGATGTCAAAATAAATTTCTTCTTCTCAATTAATAAATAAAGGAAATACGTAGTAAAGAGAAGTAATGGTCGATCCTCAGGGACTTAGAAAATTCCAAATTTATGTTTGAATTGCTTAAACTAGGCGATAAGTAGTAAAAAAAGGGTTTTTGTAAAAAAAGGATTAAATAATAAATAGTGTTTTAAAGAAAAATAAAGAAAATATAAAAATTGAAGGTTGAAAATGAATATGGTAAAAACAACCTTAAGCCTTGCTTTGACTCAATTTCCTTCGGATCATCGAATTAGATTTTCCATTCAGGATTCAAGTCGGTTACTTTGTCTACAAGGGAAATCATCGTGACTTTATTTTTGTATACCGAATACCCAAGGCAATCTTTGATTCCGGCTTTGGAAATTGATCTGATCAAAATCAATTGTCCTAGATCAATAACCGTTTAAGTTCGTGAAGACTAACTCGGGATTGTTGTTTCAATAACTACTAATTCTGATTTCAATTCCCTCTTGGCAAGACAATCTCGCCAAGTGTATTCCCAGGAAGTCTAATGTGCTTTCAATAAGCTGATCCTTCCTCCCACACATTTAATCGCAACAACATCTTGACCAAAGTCAATCTTTGATTTTGAAAGCTGTTTTGATTTTGAAAATAAGCGCAGAGATTGAGAGAGATATTCCGAAGTTATTCAAGTGCTTTTCAATTCTCACGTTGGAATTGAGTCATCGCTTAAGCTCTCGTCTTATGAGAAAATTAGCTAAGCATGACAAAAGCCATACTTAGCACGTTTAAAAATAAAACTTAAAATAAAATGAAAATGAAAACCTGAAAAGAAAAGAAAAGAAAAGAAATAACTTTAAAAAACTAGAAAGAATATGAAGAGTAAAGTCTGAGTTGTGAGTTTAGGCTTACTCTAAGAGGGTATTTATAGCCTCTAAAACCCTAGATATAAATATAGAAATTAAAAAAAAAATCCTAAAGATAATTCTAAATGTTTTCTAAATTCAAACTTTAAAATAAATCTCCTAAGATATCTCTACCCGTCCACCTTCAAGAAGGCACTGATTAGATATTCTAGAAAATTACTGCTGACTGGTCCTTCTAGAAACTATCACGTCAGATCGTATCATGCCCAGAGTCGTGCCCATGTCTCCAGCCATGACCAAATAATAAAAAAATGCAGAACGCGCCCTTTTTACTGCTAATCCTGGAAAGTAAGATTCTGCACGAAAATAAGCATAACACAACCAAATCAGCAGCAATAAATCCATAAGATCAAAGATTTAACAAGAAAATAATATCGATTTAGAACACTCGTCAGTCATATTCTTTGTTATGATTCTTAAATTTATTCTTAATACTAGATTTTTTAAGTTGAATATGAGAAAATTCAATGAGTGTATCTTTAGTTTCCAATATCGTATTAATGCGATTTAAGAACCGTTGGAAAGCTAAGAGACAGCTAGTCATAAATCCAGTAGACATGTCAATCAAATAACATCAAGGTCCCATTCAAAAAGTAGTTGCAAGTATGCTGCTCTATTATTCTTCTTTTCCAAAGCTTGGTCGTGTGGATCAATTGGAAGTGTTAGTCCATCTTCATTTAATGTGAGCCTTGTGATGCATATATCATTTTGTAAGGTTTTAAGTATTCATAAAATAGAAGTAATGTTCATTTAAGAGAAAAAAAAGGAATTTCTAACGGAAGAGGATGATAGGTAGGTTTGGTATGAAGATGATTTTGAGTTTTAGGGTCTCAAAAGCATCAGGAAGGGTAGGGGACTAGTTATGATTTGGGTTAAGAGTATATTTCAGATTGTAAATTGTATTATCCAAAGCATATATAATTTTAGTGCGAAATTGAAGTTTTAAAAATAGCTAATCAAAATAGATTGTTAATGGTAGGAGGAATTATTAAATACTGGAATGGAACATGACTGTTTTCAGGAAATGTATCCACCACTTGAAGAGGAATTATTAGCAATTTGGGTTGCAGTGAAATGGATAATTAGATGATTACAAAATTGTTTTGATGGATGTTAGGCGTTGAAAAATCAATCTTTTATGGTAAGATTGTTGGTGCGAAACTAAAGCATTACAGGCAGAATGTCCAAGACTATAAGAATCACTGCAAGGAATTAAAATCAATTACAAAGGTGACTAGAAAATGAGATTGGAAGAGCATTGATTTGGCGGAAATGATTGAAAGACCTATCATTAAGTGTGAAGAAATATATTTGTTGGAAATCAAGAGTTGGTTACTTGTTAAGGATTAGAGAGGGCTTACCAGATCACATTTTTGACTTCACAAGAGCGTTGGGAATTTTTCAGGTAAAAAAATTGTCTGAATTTCTATGGCTGCTGAAATTGATTATGGTACATACTGAAGAATTTCTTAGAACTAGTGGGATAATCTTGTCAGAAATTCAAAGCAAATGCTCGTGGTGTGGGATTGTGGGTGACAGCTAGTAACAATTATTTGTAACATGCAGATTTGCAATTCTTTTGGAAATTATTTTGTAGGTAGTGGAGTGAGTCCTGGTTAAACTCCCGTAATATTAATGATTTTTTTTCTGCTTATAAGTTAATTGGATGGGTGATATAAGATCAATTAGGCTAATCTGTTTCACTGCAGTTTTATGGAGCATATGGTTAGAAAGAAACGAGGAAGTGTATGTCCCTTGGTGATGGTGGGTCATCCTTGAGGAGATCGATAATGGTATGTTTTATTGAAAAGGTGCATTTTGTGTATGTCCCAAGGGAAAGAAATATTATGGTGTTATGTCTCGTGGGAATTTTTGGTGGAAATAAATTATTCTAAGCTTGGTTGTAAGGAAACAAGGTTTCTACCTTGTAGGGGTACAATTTTTGTCTGACAACAAGTTTGTGCAGTGTCTTTTTCCTGTTAGTGGGCACTATTTTCCTTCAAATAAGGTTAAAGAGATTTTTAATGATGTCTAAAAATCAGATTTAGAAACGTTTTGATTTAATAAATAAATCATAATTTACCGAGAAAAAAATAGCTGCAACTCAAGTACCAATGCAGTGACATGTGCAACAATAGAATCGTTATGAATTTTCGACTGATGCAAAATGGAAATTTCATGAGGGATTGCTTGTAGGTGCGGGAATATAAACCAACAACCAGGGGACCAATGCCTTCTTACATACAATGTGTCGGGGATTGTTCAACCCTAGGTCATTGTATGAACTTCCTGAATAATGCAGGCAATTGTAGAACGCAGATTTCCCACTTCGGTCATTGTATACACTCTATGTTACAATATTTTATTGGGGGTAAGCTCTATATCCTTACTTGAAGTTGAAGAAAGTAAAGAAATTGAAACTTAATAACCGGGCTCCTTTTAGATCAATATCATTAAGTGCGTCAGCTTACTTATAACTAGCATTTAGATCTCTCCTTTTAATCAGACTCTTTAAACATGGAAGATAAAAGAGAAGCAAAGAATCAGGTAAATTCTAATCATTAGTTACATCTTGCCTCAAATGCTTTAGGGTGTCCCCTATGCTAAAATTCTAACATAAACTGTTGGCATACTATTTGGACTTGGAAAGATTTTAACTTATAAAACACAATGAACTTTTAGAACCATATTTCTTTTTATCATGGCATTTGGTATTTTATGCCAAAAATCATATTTCAGATACTGTAATGTAGATTACTGCCAACTTCGTTTTTAATGGATTAGAATTGAACGAGCTAAAGCAATGGAATGAGTTGAATGGAAAAAGAGGTTTAAGGAAGAAGCAATAGTTAACTTACTTCCTTTAGATTGTATAAATCAGGCATCTCATTCTCATGTTCTCTATCATGAATTGATGTGAAAATTTGGTGATGTCGAAAGCTCCTTCAACAAAAGTAAAATAGTTCCAACTTCGGATTGTATTCATAAATAGGGTAGCTGTAACACCCCTAACCCGTACCCAACCCGAATACGAGTCTGATGTGTCACATTGACTTTTCAAACTTTGACTCTTGACAAAATTCAAAGAAAATTTAAAGCTTTCATTAAAATAAAAAAATGGTTTATTTACATAATTGACCAAAATAACCAAAATTATCAGAGCATATTCAATTCAATCAATTAGTACATGCCAACTATATTCAAATTAACCAAACACATTTAAATCATCTATTTTCTTATCTGAAATTTTGTAAGGGAGATGTTGATCTGTCTTACTCTTCTTCTCGCTTCTGTAACCTACGTGTGAAACAATCACACGCTAAGTCTATGACTTAGTGAGGCATTAAACTTATAAAAGAACTCTAAATGCTTAAACATGTATGAACATATCACTTCATGATGTCACACAATCATTATATATATAATATAATGTACACATATACACATCACACATTATTTCCATCATTAAACTTATTCTATTATCCATATTATTATCATTTATATCCTTTAATCATACCTTTTTATTAGCATATGACTCATTCAAACCATACACACATCATCATGTCAATCATATAATACAGTTCATATCACTAAAACATATACTTCACAAGTACTATCTTCATTGTTATCTCTTTGTTTAGCCCATGTACACTTTTGAGAACTATAGATATATGAGTCTATTGAGGTTGTGCACTATGTTGTCACCACAGCTCATATGGGGTCCCATTAGGGGCTATGAGATTTGTCCCGAAGGACCACTATGAAATATCCCGAAGGATCACTGTATGTCCCGAAGGACCGCGTAGACCCTCGACTCTTGGCATGCCAACTATACCTCTAGCTCTCTTTACACATAACATGGGCATTAGTAATATATCATGTCATATATTCATATAATCACATAGTTCACTTTCACTTGTCTCTTATCTCTTGTGACCATATAATCATGTCACTTTGTATCATATTCCACATATTCATATCACATGGTTCAAGTTACTTGCATGGTTTCTCATAATCATATATATCATATCTTATTCTTATATAATCCTACATATCATCTATGTTCATTCACTTAATCTCTTATATTCATATATCACATATGCATATTATTCATTATATAAACATATATTCATACAAGTCATATCATACCTACAATAACATATAATTCATAACAAACACATGTTCATGTTCATGAATTTATGCATAACACTATAGAAAATAGACTTGTCACAAGTCTTATTTCCATTTTATATCATATACGATCTAATATGCACTCACCTTGGCCTCACTATTTTCCAATCCACTTATGATTTCCTCCCTTTCGATCGAATCTTAACTTGATAATCATTCCGGAACTTGTTCATGTTCGATATCTACATAATCACACATTGATACATATCAATATCCAATTGATATACTCTAATCTATCATTTCTTAGACCTAAAGAAAGGTCTATTTCTATTTCCCCTTTGAAGTGCATCGATGCATTCTATAGTGCATTGATGCATTCTTTAACATGTGCATCGATACACAAAATCACCTTCGATGTTTTCATTTTAAGGGGGTGCATCGATGCACTCCTTATGCATCGATGCACTAATTACATTTGATGTTTCCATTTTTAATGGGTGCATCGATGCACTTCCTGTGCATCGATACACACTGAAAAATTTCTGGAAATACCCTTGATGCATCGGTACACATTGAATGTGCATCGATGCACATAGCCCAAAATTCATTTTTATGCCCAAAAATCCACTCTTTTCAGCTTAATAACTTCATATATTTTCTCCTTTCTTATTCTTAACTTACATACTCATATTCAAACTCATTTCTATTCATTAATCACCTCTTTAACATCAAAATCCTATTCTCCATATGTAATTCAAGAATTACACTAAATTTTCAACATGTTCCAAATTCAATTCTATTTCTTCTAACTTCTTAATTAGACCCTTGACAAGTCAAATTCATTCTTAGAACTTCAAAAACCTTTTTATAACAAAAGTTCATTTATAAACTCTTAATAGAAATTCCTTTCTAATTCTCTCTTCTTGGTGTTTTAAACTTATATAAGCTTTCCTTAAGCTTATATAACCCCCAAAGACTCAAATCCAACTTAAAAATTTAAGAAATCAACAGCTAAATCAAACTTACCTTTGCTCTTGGCTTCCAAGGGAAGAAGAAGAAAGGAGAAGAAGAGTACTCTGGAGAAATCTCTCCCTTTCCACGTGGTTCCCTTTTCTTATAAAGGAAGAATAAAAATCTTACTTGTCAATTGACCATTTTACCCTTTAATTCATTCCATAATTACTAAATAACCTTCATCATATATTTGCAATAAATCATTGAACTATTCAATTATCATACTTTAATCACCAATTTCTAAAATTTTTCAATCTAGTCAATAACCCGATATTGAGGATGTTACAAATCTCTCCTCCTTTTAAGAAAATTCATCCTCGAATTTTCACTGAACATATTAATAAGAACATATCTTCTAATGTTCTCATGTTACCTCCTTTACTTAATCTTTCATTCCTTTAGTTCTTCAACTACCTTTTTCCCTTATATATTCATCTACTGTCACTTATCATATAAACAATAACTAGTAACATTAATCCATTTATGTCTTTTTCTCTCCTTCCATTATGAATTTTCCTTCAACTATTTCTGAAATTTCATATAATGTCACTAACCACGTAGACAGTAACATCCATTTCTAATTACCTTATAACCATAACCAAACTCTTTTTCCATCATCATTTAACCAAGAACACGACCTTAAATCTTCTTTAAATATGATTCAACATACACCTTAAAGAATCTTTTCACATCACCTTGCACACTTTTCTTACTTCTATATCAAAATTATCATATACACTTCCATATAACCTTTATTATATCTGATCCTTGAATTCAATCCCTTTCATTTCTTTATCAATTCCTATACTTGTATTTTCCTTCCTTAAGGTTTAATGCAACTACTTATCTCTTTTTTTTACATCATAGCTATCTGATAAGAATACACAACTATATTCATATTCACATCATAATCAATTAACTGACTTTATCTTTTCCTCCAATCTTATAACTCTATCGCCTTTACTCTGACAACTAGTCAATAACATCTGTTCAATCTAGGGCACAAGCCCTAGTCAACAAATCATATACATTCTTTCCAATCGAAATTATCTCAAAAATTAGTTTATTTAACTTATCAATTTCACCTCTATTCTCATACATCCTGTAATTTCCATTGCTTAGACTCAACATTCTAACTTCCTTTGTCTTATAATCTGATCATCGATATACTCATTCTTAAACTCTTCTTATCAATCCTCTGTTTTACTCAAATATACAAATCTTTACTTTCTTTTCCTTTATTATACCACACTACTATGATCCAAATATACAACTGTATCCAGGTCCATTTCATATTTGGTTATCATATCCTCACAATATATTATAATCTTATAATTCCAATACGTTTTATCATATACTCTGGTTAGCCAACGCTAATTCTTTCCATTTTAACTACAAACCCTTATCATATAAACACTCTTGCTTATACAAATGATATACATTTGTTTCGAACTCATAAGCTATGACTTTATACATTTTATACGCTTGTCACTGATACACTTATTCTTGAACTCTTCTACCGATTCTCACTGCATCATTTGAACTTTTAACGCTCTTATAGTGACACTTGTTCACCATATTCTATCTTATCCATGAAATAATAAAACTACTCCATATCGCTTTTCCGATTCACAACAATGAAAACCTGCTATCACTATTCTAATATGATTTCAACTTTCTGAAATCAATCTTTGATCTTACGATGCATTTCTTGATGTGTCCGCTCTTCATCCTGCCTAGCCAGGGCAGGTGAATTGCTATTACAATCAGATTTACCTCTCATATCATTTCGAAACTATTGCAATAAGATTTCTACAATATCATACTATTCTTATTCTATTAGCAAGAAAACGTACTCCTTACACTATCAGATCATAAATTTTCACTTTTAGTTGGTATACACATATTTGTAAACCTCATTTAACTTTGGTTTAAGCCTAGAATTGGCTAAACCTTAGCTCTGATACCATTAAATGTAACACCCCAACCCGTACCCAACCCGAATACGAGTATGAGGTGTCACATTGACTTTTCAAACTTTGACTCTTGACAAAATTCAAAGAAAATTTAAAGCTTTCATTAAAATAAAAAATGGTTTATTTACATAATTGACCAAAATAACCAAAATCTATCAGAGCATATTCAACTCAATAAATTAGTACATGCCAACTATATTCAAATTAACCAAACACGTTTAAATCATCTATTTTCTTATCTGAAATTTTGTAAGGGAGATGCTGACATGTCTTGTTATTCTTCTCGCTTCTGTAACCTATGTGTGAAACAATCACACGCTAAGTCTATGACTTAGTGAGGCATTAAACTTATAAAAGAACTCTAAATGCTTAAACATGTATGAACATATCACTTCATGATGTCACACAATCATTATATATAATATAATGTACACATATACACATCACACATTATTTCCATCATTAATCTTATTCTATTATCCATATTATTATTATTTATATCCTTTAATCATACGTTTTTATCAGCATATGACTCATTCAAACCATACACACATCAACATATCAATCATATAATACAGTTCATATCACTAAAACATATACTTCACAAGTACTATCTTCATTGTTATCTCTTTGTTTAGCCCATGTACACTTTTGAGAACTATAGATATATAAGTCTATTAACGTTGTGTACTATGCTGTCACCACATCTCATCTGGGGTCCCACTAGGGGCTATGAGATTTGTCATGAAGGACCACTATGAAATATCCCGAAGGATCACTGTATGTCCCGAAGGACCGCGTAGACCCTCGACTCTTGGCATGCCAACTATACCTCTAGCTCTCTTTACACATAATATGGGCATTAGTAATATATCATGTCATTATTCATATAATCACATAGTTCACTTTCACCTGTCTCTTATCTCTTGTGATCATATAATCACATCACTATTCATATCACATAGTTCAAGTTACTTGCATGGTTTCTCATAATCATATATATCATATCTTATTCTTATATAATCCTGCATATCATCTATGTTCATTCACTTAATCTCTTATATTCATATATCACATATGCATATTATTCATTATATAAACATATATTCATACAAGTCATATCATACCTACAACAACATATCATACCTACAATAACATATAATTCATAACAAACACATGTTCATGTCCATGAATTTATGCATAACACTATAGGAAATAGACTTGTCACAAGTCTTATTTCCATTTTATATCATATACGATCTAATATGCACTCACCTTGGCCTCACTACGTTCCAATCCACTTATGATTTCCTCCCTTTCGATCGAATCTTAACTTGATAATTATTCCGAAACTTGTTCATGTTCGATATCTAAATAATCACACATTGATACATATCAATATACTCTAATCTATCATTTCTTATACCAAAAGAAAGGTCTATTTCTATTTCCCCTTTGAAGTGCATTGATGCATTCTACAGTGCATCGATACATTCTTTAACATGTGCATCGATGCATTCTTTAACATGTGCATCGATGCACTACTCATGCATCGATACACAAATCACCTTCGATGTTTTCATTTTAAGGGGGTGCATCGATGCACTAATTGCATTCGATGTTTCCATTTTTAATGGGTGCATCGATGCACTTCCTATACATCGATACACACTGAAAAATTTCTGGAAATACCCATGATGCAACGGTACACATTGAATGTGCATCGATGCACATAGCCCAGAATTCATTTTTATGCCCGAAAATCCACTCTTTTCAGCTTAATAACTTCATATATCATCTCCTTTCTTATTCTTAACTTACATACTCATATTCAAACTCATTTCTATTCATTAATCACCTCTTTAACATCAAAATCCTATTCTCCATATGTAATTTAAGAATTACACTAAATTTTCAACATGTTCCAAATTCAATTCTATTGCTTCTAACTTCTTAATTAGACCCTTGACAAGTCAAATTCATCCTTAGAACTTCAAAAACCTTTTTATAACAAAAGTTCATTTATAAACTCTTAATAGAAATTTCTTTCTAATTCTCTCTTCTTGGTGTTTTAAACTTATATAAGTTTTCCTTAAGCTTATATAACCCCCAAAGACTCAAATCCAACTTAAAAATTTAAGAAATCAATAGTTATATAAGTTTTCCTTAAGCATATATAACCCCCAAAGACTCAAATCCAACTTAAAAATTTAAGAAATCAATAGCTAAATCAAACTTACCTTTGCTCTTGGCTTCCACGAGAAGAAGAAGAAAGGAAAAGAAGAGAACTCTGGAGAAATCTCTCCCTTTCCACGTGGTTCCCTTTTCTTATAAAGGAAGAATAAAAATCTTAATTGTCAATTAACCATTTTACCCTTTAATTCATTCCATAATTACTAAATAACCTTCATCATATATTTGCAATAAATCATTGAACTATTCAATTATCATACTTTAATCACCAATTTCTGAAATTTTTTATTCTAGTCACTAACCCGATATTGAGGATGTTACAGTAGCATTCAAGGGTAGATACAATTTTAAGAATAGATGAATTTATAAACTTTTAGTGTAATGAAAACAAATTTTTAATATAATATACTTAAAAACCAATTTTAATTTTTTTAAGAAAGAAACTGTCCCACCCAACCTCTTCGATCCATATGTGGGGGCATCAAGATGAGATCCGACATAGGATCCTTGTGCAAAGAAATGTAAATAATTACCACCGAACTTTTATAAAGAGTATAGAGTGTGAAATATGTTAGACAAAATGTTAATCCGAGATAAAAATAATAATAATAAATAAATATTATTATATAGTCAAATGAAGCAAAATAATTATATAGAATTAAAATAGAAGAATAAAACTTGTTACTCATGTGTAGACACAAAATAATATGATTAGAGTAAGATAAACCGAAGAAGGATTTTTGATGAGGCATGTATGAACAGTTTTCTTAAGACAGATTCGTCATCTCCTAGGTGCTTTGAGTAACGTTGGACGTCAGTCTCCCAGGATACAACAACAAACGATCACAATAGTAAGCACAACCATAGAAATTAGTCGAACACAATCTTGTCTTTCTCTATCACCATAAATAACGAATTTGGAAGGAAGTTTCTAATTGTTTTTCCTATTCCAAAGTTCTAAACTTGTGTAACTTGTGTCTCATTGTGCCTAAACTAGCCTATTTATAGGGAGAGGAAATTGATTGAAAGGTTAAGACCTTTCGATGAAAGGACTTAACCTTTTCATTAAAAGATTTCTCCTTTTGATGAAAGGGCTGAACCTTTTCATTAAAGGATTTAATCTTTTTCATGAAGAGAGTTGTTGAATATGTATGATTGAATAGAAGCAACTTTAAACAAAATATTAAGTTCATTGACCAAGTGACATTACTTATAATTAATTAGTTATAAATAGCATCAATTCATTCAAATTTTCAAACAATCCCCCACATGAATGAACTTGATGATTCAAACACTGACTCAATATGGTGATAGATTCTACGTTTGATATTTGCATAGGATAGGTAGGCGTCCCCCTTTAAACATTCCCTTGTGAAAATATGTTTACCTTACTAGTTGTCTAGTAGACGTGATGTCCTTGAACTGTCATGTCGTTGGTGTAAGCGATGACATACCTCATACAAATATCTCACTAACAAGAATTTGGTTTTCATGGTTATGTCCATATAGCCGTGGACATCTCCTGGTTCTGCAAGAGTTTAGAGAACCATGCCCTAATACTCTCTTTGAAGCGGTTCCACTTCACTCTCACATAGGTGACTTATGTTGTTCAGCTCACTGAAACACATAGTGCTCATTAAAAACATTGCTTAACCTTTTCCACATTTTAGCCATTGTTTTCATCATAGGAATGGACTTGGCATAAGGACCCCTACAATGACCTCACAAGGTCTATGCAAGTAGGTTGTCCCATTGAACCTAGATCTTGGGATCTCCAGTCAACTAGTTTGGGTTTCCTTCACATAGCACCTTAAATATTAATGGGCTTTAGTCACATTCCTTTCGATGTCTATCAACTTGATCTTGATTCAGCTCATTGTTTAGCGGATCCACAATGTTATCTTTTGATCTTACAAAATCAATATAGATAACTCTAGTTGAGATCAATTGTTTAATGATATTATGTCAACGACGTATGTGTCTTGACTTACCATTATACTTATACAAGGCACCCCCACACATTGATGTAGTTATAGTAAAGTTTTGTACATTTCCATAACTCATATGGTGTCTAGCCTATTTTCTTGTAAGTTACCTTATTCAAAGGTATTTTGCTAATAAAATAGTTTCCTCCACATGTTCTGTGACAACTCAGAACATAACCAATTGTCATTCATAATTCTTTGGCAATCTTATGGATACTATACACTTCATATGGTGTATCTAACAATCCATTCAAGATGTAATTCCGAAAGAAACTTAGAATGCTTTCAATCTTTAATGACAACAATGTCTATCTCATCCTCTCTATAAATAGGAGGATCATCCTATATTTAACCATATTCAGTATGATTAAATATAACATTTATGTTGCTATGTCTTGAAATTCTATTCATGAATTTCACATGCTTCTCGTTGTGGCTCACAACCACTGACATCGTTGAAATTTATTCAAAGTCTGAATAGGAATCAACATTTCAAATCACGAGTTAGGTGAATCAGTGGGGTTACCATTGTTTCGTTTAAAAACATGTAACCATAATTTGTAAATATTTCAACAATAATTCAAAAGTTAATTCAATTTTTTTACCATTTGTTTCTGTTGAACAACAAAATTTAATTAGAAATTAAAATTCTAATTTTTTTTCGTAATAATGTTGTTATCTCCAACCGAATTCTAATATCAACAGTAAATCAAATAAATTTTGTTGAACAACAGGATTAAAATCCTGAAACAAAATTATAGGCCCCATTTTTTGTTGACAAATATATCATAATTTCGTTCAGTACCTTATTTATCGCAACGAATTTTAGTCAAAACTAAAATCCAACAATTGAGTAATTTATGTTCAATAGCAGGAATTTAGTAAAACCAAAACCCGAAACAAAAATGTACAATCAACACTATTTTGTTGAATCCATTAAATGTCATGATTTAAAACTAAAATCCGAAACAAAACCAACTTTTGTTGAACAACGGGATTAAAACCCAAAACAGAAACAATTTTTGTTGAACGACGAGAATTTAATAAATTAAATCTCGAAACAAAACTAACTTTTGTTGAATGGTGAGAATTTAATAAAATCCTAAATAATAGTATAATCTCAATGTATAAATACACATACCTTTCTGATTTCTTGATCGAAATTCACCATTCATCATAAAAAAATATGAGCCTTATCTCGTTACATCAAAGCTTGTAGACGGGATAAAATTAGAGATTATTTTCTTTGAACCTGCAAAAGGTTCTGAACTCATAACACAAAGTTAATGGGGCCTTACCCTATGCATCCATAATGCCTTCAACTTCCTTAAGGATTGAGCACGAAGATAACTATTTGTTGATCTTCTAGAAGCCTTTCATATGTGGAATGTCCTTTCTAACCAACCAATGTAATTTGAACAATCACAATTATTAGCCATTAGAAATGTCTCGTCAATTTTTCTTTTTCATTTCCTCTTGTAAAGACACATAATGCCAAAAAGTAAACAAATAAATGAATTCTAATATTACATAAAAATCCAATAGATATGTAACATTTTTCAGGGTTAAGATGGCTTTACAAACAAAGCCCCTTGCACTAACCAAATCACCAAGGCATGTCCTTCGTTTTTGGAATAACCATGTTACCACACAATGATAACATTGGTATTGGGGTACTGTAGAATGGTTTTGTACCCTCGTTGAACACCACTTTTACCCTTCCATGGCAAGTTGATGGACATGTGAAAAGAGAGCTTTACCCAAACTTATAGCCAACACCATACCACGCTTGAAACAACATAATCTTTTGCTAAGGATTATGTAAAAATCAACATACAAAAAAGTTAGTGGGACATAAATTTTGTGTCCAGCATACCTTAATCTGCAAATACGAAACTTCTCCTTCTGATGGAATATGCATTGCAAATATGCATTCAACTATCAATTAGTCATTAGACCTGTAAATAGGATTTTTTGAAGTTGTACTTCATCTGTAGGTCATAATTCAATAGTATGATGTGCCACCATCAACATTATACACGACTTTGGGCCGTATAATTTTTTCTTCGTATGTATACCTCAGATTAAATATATATATAAATTGTCTTAAGATTGTTAGAAAAAATGTTAATTCGAGATAAAAATAATAATAAATAAATATTATTATTATATAATCGAATGAAGCAAAATAATTATAAACAATTAAAATAAAAGAATGAAACTTGTTACTCATGTGTAGACATGGAATCATATGAGCAGAGTAAGATAAACCGAAGAAGAATTTTTGTTGAGGATTGTATGAATAGTTTCCTTAAGACATATTTGTCCTCTCCTAGGTGCTTTGAGTAACGTTGGACGTCGGTCTTCCAGGATACAACAACAAACGATCACAACAGTAAGCACAACCGTAGTGATCAGTCGAACACAATCTTGTCTTTCTCTATCACCAGAAAGAACGAATTTGGAAGGAATTTTCTAAGTGTTTTTCCAATTCCAAAGTTCTAAACTTGTGTAACTTGTAACTTGTGTCTCATTGTGCCTAAACTAGCCTATATATAGGGAGAGGAAATTGATTGAAAGGTTAAGACCTTTCGATGAAAGGACTTAACCTTTTGATTAAAAGACTTCTCATTTTAATGAAAGGGCTTAACCTTTTCATAAAAGGATTTAATCATTTCATGAAGAGAATTGTTGAATAGGTATGATTGAATAGATGCAACTTTAAACTAAAAATTAAGTTCATTGACCAAGTGACATGACTTATAATTAATTAGTTATAAATAGCATCAATTCATTCAATTTTCCAACAAAATACATTTTAAAATATTATCTAATCAACTTAAATTTCAAATTCAATAGACATGTCACATTTTTACGTATAATGATCACTTTTACATTAACCTAAACGAATAATATTCATTAAAACAAAAAACTATAATTTGTAAGGCTTAAAAGATTTGGGACGTGAGAGTTACTCAGTTGTGTTAAAAGATTTTGAGCTAGTTGAGTTGATGAGTTTTATTTTATAATTTAAATTTATTAAAATAATTCGAGTTGAATTGTTGGAATTTCTATTTAAATTTAGTTCTAAATATTTATAATATTATGGTACTAATTATTTCAATATAAACAACTTTCTATAGTCATATACGGTATATGTATATATTTTTTCATATACGCTATACATATATTATGTAAAGTTGTGAGACTTGACTCGAATTGAAATTAATCTATTAAATATTAAAAAAATTAAGTTATTAGAATCTTATTTTATAACTCGATTCAAATTTAATTTTTTAATGGACGTTGAATCAAATAAAAGAAATGTTATAAATGAATTCATTTAAGTGGATGTTTCATCTTTCATACTTAATGTATGATAACTCAAGGATTGATTGTTGTAACATATGGTTCTAGTAACCTATGATTTTAGTGTAAGAACTAAATCATAATAA
Organism: Hibiscus syriacus; assembly: GCF_006381635.1. Taxonomy (NCBI): domain Eukaryota; kingdom Viridiplantae; phylum Streptophyta; class Magnoliopsida; order Malvales; family Malvaceae; genus Hibiscus; species Hibiscus syriacus. The sequence goes on along the minus strand of NW_024063059.1, from coordinate 10,196,358 downwards.
ATAGAAATTAAATAGGATCTAATCATGTCAAATCATCAATAATAAAATAAATACTAGATGCAGAAGCATGCCTTAATTAATTGATAGGTTGAAATCCTTGAATCTTTCTTTGGTTGTGATCTTCCAAGAAGATATAGTTCCCTTAGGTATAAACTCTCTGACGGGGATAAGAGTAAATACGAGATTGACTATTTCTTGGGGACCATAACCTCTTTATATAGCTAATTTAAGAATAAGTTATTGTCTATACTTATAACTCTATCCCGCATCGAATTATAAATACAACATCAATAGTATCTACACTTTTATTTCCGTGACACTTCTAATACCTTATGACTTTATAACATAATTAGTCACTTAATTTATGTCATATTTTATGATAACAATGTACATTATAAATATGTGCTCATAATAATGGATTTTAATCCAATAATCTCCCATTTGGGCAACATATGTTTCCTGATAAATGTATAACCTTATGAGCTCAAAATTTTGTTATCATACAATAGGTATTCTATAATAATCTCTTCCATCAAATGTATTCATATAGCATCAAAGCGGCATTTTCCATATTTATCATGACTTGACCCATTAATGGTCAAGTATAAAAACATAGGCAAATGATATAGATCAATCATGGAGCATAGCATGGAAATTACATGCAATGTGAACCACACATGTCTATTTCCAACTGATCCTCTTTAAACATTAGTGAGATCAAATTTTACCAAAACCAGAGTGGATAAACCAAAACAAACTTTATTTCTACAAAAAAACAACTTTAAAATAAATATCCTTAAACTGAAGTTGTGTTTATAAGAAACGAGCATTAAAATTACAAACTCCCACTAAAATCGAATATACTTAAATGATATTACACCCACATGAGTAGTGTGCTCATGTGGAAGAAAAGACTGCAATTTAGTTGTCAAAAAATAACTCAAGTGGTCTTTCTTATCAATTGATAATGCCTCCTTTTTTAGTATATCCTTTATATACAAGACATGTCTTATACTTATCAACATTACCATTTGTATCTATCTTGATTATAAATAGTCATTTATAACTAATTAATTTTGCACCTTCAGGTAATGGTATAAGTCCTCAAACTTTATTATCTTGTATAAAACTTATACTCTTCTTAATTGGCATTAATCCACTTTTGAGACTCATAACTTTTATGACATGATGAAAATTAATTAGATCATCTTTCATCCTTTTACTGTCATCCTTATTTCTTGTAGAAACATAATAATCTAAACTAATAATTCTCTCATCTCATGGATCTTCCTAATGACACTTGTTCTTTGAGATTGTTGAGTTTGATATTCCATAACAATTTCTTTTCTTAATTGGAGAATTGTTCAAAATAATCTTATTGAGATTCTAGACTCATTTCTTAATTAACAACATGTATGAACACGTGGATATCATCAAAAAATGATAATAAGAATTGAGTTATAATCCAAATCATCCTCAAAATTAATTTCTTAAACCTTATTTCTCCCTCCAAACTCAACATCCTAAAAGATAATGTTATAGATCTCACATTAAAAAAATATTTTTAATTATAAGATCATAAAATTTATAACCCCTAGATCGCTCAAAATAACCAAAGCATTTGTTCACATTTTAGAATTTAATTTCTCCTCATATGTCCCAACTTAAGTTAAAAGATAATAACCCTTTGTAATATATTGTTGTCTCTTTTAAGTTGGAGCCTTAACAACTACATTTTGATTTTTTTTTGCCATTATCTTTATATGCACTTTTCAAGTGAGTACTTTTAGACTTATTATACTCCAACCTTTCTTCCTCTTCCACACAATGAAAAATGAGCTCATTTAGAGTTCATTTATCCCTTTGAGTTGTTCAAACTTTATATAAAATGATACTAAAATCACAAGAATAAGTAATTCTTCAGAAAAACTCGATTTTAAGTATCTCAAGTCCTGAAGCAATATGAAACATATCATAATGTACTCCCTCACATTTCCTTGACCCTTATACTTTACAGACATCAAAGAAGTCAAAAGCGATATCATTTAAACCTTATTGGTTTTTGAAAAATATTTCTCAATTTGGTTAATGAAAACATTATCCTTAGTAATCTTTTCAGATTATGTTCCCTAAAGGCTTCTAAAATATTATGTTTCATGACCACTAGACTTATGCAATTTAAATAAATTTCACCCCTCAAAATCCCTTATACCCATTAAGAATGTTATTCCTTATGAGAGGTGGAAATTGTTTTTTCCTTGGCTCAAAGTCTATGTTCATACAGGCAAAACCTTTTGTAAGTGTATTTTTCCAATTCCTTCATATTCACTTTCCTAAGTGCATTTTTCCATAGAGAATATATTGTGGTAGCAATAAATAAATAAATAATCTGAATATAGAACAAAATATAAATAAAATTGAAGTTCACATCTTAAGTAAACAAATAAATTCAAAATTATGGCTAATTTCCATTACAAGATACCAAACACTACATCAATATAAAGTCTTTAGAAAGTAATATTAACAGTAAATGATATTCTTTTTATAGTAATCAAACATTGACAATAAGCTATGTCGAACAAAAGACTAATCTTTGGGCTAATATAATGCTCACAAATACCTTATAATTGTCACATGTTATTACCACAGGCGTCGCTTGAAATCCGGTAAAATATTAACTTTCCTTTGGGCAAATTAATAAACGCATGGATCACAAGAAACACATAATCATTTTGATATTTCAAATAAATCAGTCTACACAAAAGATGTCACTTTGACGACATTTTGTTTCAACCAGTCTATCAAAATATCAGACATAGCCATAATATGAATTAATTTGTCTCAAAATATATATATTCTATTAACCAACAATCAAAATTGAAGAAAATGAATTGAATATATACATATATTGTATTAACAATATAAATAAGATCATAGAAATATTGTTAACCAATCAATTTCTCTTAATTTATATTTTAATTAAATTAAAAGATAACTAAAATAATAATATATTTGAATACTCCTAAACCTTATCTCAAGAAATCAAACACTCCATTAATATTTCATCTTTAGACAAAATATTCATCGTAAGTGATATCTGATGCGGTAACCAAACACTGATAATAAGAACATGTTAAGCAAAAATCTTCTTTTTGGGTCGATTTATTACTCACACATCAAACATAAAAAGTATCACATGCTTATTACCAAAGTTGTAAATGTAATTATGTCAACTATTAATCTTCCTTTAGGTTGATCAATACTAACATATCTTAAGTTACATGTACATAACATGTATAAAATATTTTCCATAATCGATGCCATTTTAACGACTTATTGCTTTAATTAAGTCGTCTTAAAATAAATATCAGTAATTAAATTTAATATTCTATAACAATCAAAAGTCAAAACTGAAATTTCTGATTGCACTACAATATCTGAATTAACCCTGAATAAGGTTACATAAAAAGTGCTATCAAAAATTTGAGAACTTAAGTATTTGTTTGTTTATGAAGAATTCCTTCAACATGCATTTAATTTATATCTTCATAAATTACTAAAACAAATCGAATTCAAATCAACATTTAACCAAAAGTCAGCGTAAAAGTACATACTAGTAAATTAAAACTTTTCCAAAGATTAAAAAATATTTTTAATCAAACTGAATCAAATATATTAATGCCAAATATATATTCAGTAGTCCATAACAGTAAAAAAACTAAACTAAACTAAACTAAATTTTCTAATCACGTTGTAGTTTCCGAAGTAACCTATAAGAAGGTTGTCTAAATGACATATTAGAAACCATAAACCTAAATCTTTGACTAATTCTCAAGAATTTCTTAATCATTAATTTATCCTATTAAACCAAAATATAATTTACCTTAATTTTGAGTGTCTACTTTTCCTCTTTTGACATCCAATTGTTGATTCGTCTAGTGTTCATAATTGACGATTTTAAAGATGAAAACAAAAATATGTAGTATATTACATATCATCAAAATATTATTGGAGGAAACTGAATATAACCATACAAAACAAAGACCATAAATTAAATTCATAATAATATAAAACATAATAACCTAATTTATGCTTTTGAAATTCATGAAAAATAATCAATATATATACTAATTGTGACTAAAAGGTGTAACTGTGGTAGTATGAATAATCAAATCCATATAATAAATTACAAAAAATCATAAAAAAAGAATATATTTTAGCAAATTTTGGATTTCCTTACTAACCAAAATTGTTGAAAACTTGATAATTTTTCTTTAAACATAATATTTCCATAATAATAAAAATAAATCATATGAAATTAAAAGAAACTGAAATTGAAATAGTTTCAAAAGAAAAACATATAATGAATTCAAAACTAATTGAATTATGCATTAAAATTAATGCACATAAGTACCAAATAATTAAAAAAATTATCGCTCATCAATCAAGCATAATTTTTTTAATATATTGATAATAGTAATTCAAAATATAAAACTTTATAAATACCGTATTTTATCAGAATTATACTAAATTTTCTTTTAATTTTAAAATTTATAAACCCAAAAAATGATATACCTTAAAATATTGAATCCTTCAAACTTTAGAAACAAATCAAATAGAAAAATAATAAAAGAAAAATTCGATTATCAATGATTGAACATGATATGTTATTATACCACTTGTTAGAGCTAAATCATAATAAATATAAAATTAATTAGGATCTAATCATGTCAAATCATCAAGAATAAAATAAATATCAGATGCGAAAGCGTACCTGAATTAATTGATAGGTTGAAATCCTTGAATATTTCTTTGGTTGTGATTTTTCAATAAAATAGAGTTCCCTAAAGTATAAACTCTCTGACGTGGATAAAAATAAGTACAAGATTATCTATTTCTTGGGAACCATAACCCCTTTATATATATAATTTAAGAATTAATTATTGTCTATACTTATAACTCTGCCCCTCTTCGAATTATAAATACAACTTTAATAGTATCTACATTTTCATTTCCATGACACTTTTAATACCTTATGATTTTATAACATAATTGGTCACTTAATTTATGTCATATTTTATGATAAAATTATACATTATAAATATGTGCCCATAATTATGGATGTTAATCCAATATTAAAAAATTTCAATATTTAGAGCCTATAAAAAGATGCATGTGCAAACTCTTAGGATATGAGTAATAAAAGATTACTATTTACTCTTATATTTTGTTCTATATTTATATAGTTTCATAACATGTTATCATCACGAATTTGCTCATAAATATTTCTTACTAAAGATCAAGTATCGTTTCTATCTAATCTGAGGTAAATTATCTATTGTTTATTAATTTTATTTTTCTTAAAATTTTATGCCATTAAATGAAAGAATCATGTCATTTTACTAGTAAAAGTTCTTATAATTCAATGCTAAATTTAAATAGTTTTTATCTTTTTATTTTCTTAAAATCATTAAATGTTTGATCAAATTTATGCCATTGAATGGTTTTAAATAATAAATAAAAATTTAACATTTAATCTTTTTTAACTTGCTTTCTTTAATATTCAAATCGTTAAATATTTATTATGCTTTTGATAAATTTATATATTGTTACCTTATTAGCTTTTATCTTATTGAAGTTTACATGAATATATAGTTATTAATAATATTTTTCATTTACTTCAATTTATTTATTTGTTTTATGATTGTATATCAATGACAAATCTTGTAAAATTAGAATTCGTGGGTCTAGACATTTTTTAAAAGAACTATTTTTCTTGGATTTTAAATGTCGAAATACAACTAGATGCAAATGGCCTAGGCGACACTATTAAGGAAGGGAATAAAAAATCTTCTCAAAATAAGGCTAAACCATGATATTTCTTCGTCATCACCTTCATGAGAGATTAAAATATGAACATTTAACTGTTAAAGGTCCCCTTGTTCTTTGAGATAATCTAAAGGAAATGTATGACCACAAGAAACCTATTATATTTCCTAATGCTATATATGATTAGTTGCATTTGAGATTACAAGATTTTAAATCAGTAAGCAAATATAACTCAACTATGTTTCAAAGTACTTCACAATTGAAATTATATGGTCAGATGATCACTGATGAGGATATGTTAAAAAATACTTTATTTTTCTCAAAAATAATGTTGTATTGCAGAGATAATATCGTGAAAATGTTTTGAGTTAATATCTTGTCTTCTTGTGGTCGAGCAAAACAATGAATTGTTAACAAAAAATCATGTTCATCCTACTAGTGCCAATCCATTCCCTGAAGTGAATGCAACATCTTATGGTGAAAAAAAATAAAGGATCACCAACAATCGTGGTCGTGGTCATGGACACGGTCGAGGTCATTATCATAGTTGAGGACTTTGACAAACTGGTCATTTAAGAAACCTTATAACCACCAGAAGTGAGATTATAAGGACGATAAGAGTGATAAAGATCATATTAAGAAAGCAGAATCTTCATGTTATCGGTGAGGCGATACAAATCATTAGTTTCGTACTTGTCGTACGCCAAAGCATCTTGTGGACCTTTATCAACAATCATTAAAAGATAAAGGAAAGAAAATAGAAATAAATTTTGTTAGAAAAAAAAGGAATACGACATGGATGGTCAAGCACACTTGAATGTTTCTGATTATGGCATCGTTAGTCAAACTCACTTAAATGTAGCTGATTTCTTCACCACCCCTAAAGGTTATAACTGATATTTCAATTTATTATTTACAAGAATAATGTTTATGTCATTTTACTTTTTAAACACCAGTCTTATGTTTTAAAATTTTCAAAATACTTATATGTTTTTCAATATTTTTATGATATTTATTTTCTTTGAAGAATATGATTACTTCTTAAATACAATCTATGATAAATGATAAAGACTTATCCTTGGCAGACAATGCAACTACTCATACTATAATTAAACATAAGGAATATTTTTCTCATTTAACAATGCAACAAGCTAATGTTAGTACTATATCTGGAAGTACTAGATCATAAAAGGCTCCTGAAGAGAAAACATATTATTGCCAAATGGACCTAAATTTCAAATTAACATTTCATTATACTTTTCATAATCTCAAAGAAATTTATTAAGTTCTAAAGATATTTGTCGAAACGATTTTTTCCGCGAGATTTTGAAAACCACACCAATTTTTAATTATTCTCTTACGATTAAAGTTTAATTAAAAAAATATGGTTTTAGAAAACCTCTCGTTTCGAAAAATTGGAAATTCCTTCACGATAAAAAACATACGGTTCGAGGAGTCGCCACCAATCTTTGATTAGGGTGCGATTGAGCACCCAAAAATATTTTTCCATTTTAAATAAAAAATAATTTTAATTAAAACGACAAATTTACGATCTACGTTACCAGAAAATGAGTTCAGGAGTCGGTTACGTGTGGGGAAGGATTAGCACCCCCACAACGCCCTAAATTGGTACCTAGTCGATTAATTAATGTCTTTGCAACGAAATTTACAAATTTGAATTTAATTTGATTTTTGATCCCTTAAAACAACAAAAATGTGAATTTTATAATATTCAAAAGCAATGAAATAGGTTAAATTAAAATTACCAAGCCATTAGAAAGATAAAGAATATTCGATTATTTAAAAATATTGAGACCCGATCTTTAGGTGAGTTCTAATGATCTTTTCTCAACAAATTTAAATAGCCGAACATTTATTTTTCTTTATTCCCAAATTTTAAGGTGAATTTTTTTAGTGACACTAATGAGATACTCTTGTAATTTAAAATCGTTTAAAAAGGCTTTCTAGTGAGTTAAGAGAAGCCATCAAACAATTTTAAATTAGAAGGTATTACCCTTAATTCGATTATGCAATTAGGTCAAGTTATGCACGTGAGGGTGTCATACGAGTTATGCAAAATGGCGTATTTACAAACAATTACAAATAAATATATACATGCAGTCCACGAGCATACTAACAACATTTGAATGTAGCTTAGAAAAATAAACACCCTAGTAATTTTAAAGATAATAAAAATTAGACATCATCAACAATAAATTCTAGAATAATTAAAGAAAACCCGTTTTAATTATCATTAAAGCACATGTATACATATGTATTTATATTAATATCATAAAAGACTAAAACCATAAATATCTAAAAACAAGAGGGAAAAATGTGAAATAACAAATACATTAAGTAAACATGTCCACAACTAAAATGCAAATTAGCAAAAATGCAAGCACTTGAACTAGCATAAACCTCACACATTCGTAGGACTAAAAATAAAAACTAAGAAAAATTACACTCCAAATGTTAAATAACATGGAATTACGAACAAGGTAACACAGGACAAAAACAAATGCACATGAAATAAAAGGTCAAATTCGAAAGTTCATAAAATTCTAATTTGAGGGACAAAAATGGACCGGAATAAAACTAAGAGGACCTTTAACCCAAATAACCCACATGCCAAATCTGGCTGCCCTAAACCCTGTCGTTTTACGGCCACATACATATAATATATTGGGTAAAAGCTGAACCCTAATCCCATTCCTCAGTACCGTTTCCTCAACCCCTCTAGTCTCTACGGCTCCGATCGACACCGAGTCAATAAAGGGGTTCGAATAACAACCGACCCGACCCTAAAGAAACCTTCCCTCTAATAATCTTTATTTTCACTCTCGACCGAGACCCCAAAATAAATGAAACCCCAACAAATCGGCGTGAGCCACTGCATGATTTCCACCTTTGTTCTATACCTCAAATCAGACTCCCAATATAACGCCGATCTCCTAAAAACTTAACAGACTCTCAACGTTTCTCTTGGAGGACGATCTCCATCCTCCACCTTCATAACTTCGATGGCTACAAACCCTGGATACGACGGCTCCTGACTACAGACAAGGCCACTAATGGTGAAGCCCTTAAGACCTAGGTAACATAAGGCTTCTCTTTTCCTTCTACTGTTTTGATTAAAAATATTTATTTACTAATCTCAACTCTTCTTAATGAAATCATAATGGTGATGAAATAGGGTCAACATGACTCCATCTGAGTTCGTACAACACAGGTAAATATCTAATCCCTATCTATTTTCTATTTATTTCAAAACGCCAACGTATACACAACATGCTAGGAATTAAAAAATGAAATGGAAAATACCTCAAATCACTACCATTTATTTCTATTTATTCGAAAAAAAAATATGAAGGGATGAAGACCCTTTGTTTATATTGCTTGGTTACTTCCTATTGAGAACAGAGCACGCATCCCCTTGTTTCAATGAACCCCCTCTTAATTGTCGAGATCCCTCTTCTTTTCTGTTGTTGATTCCCCCTGTCTTGTTTCAGTGTTATTTACTTGCTAATGGTTGATGTTGTCCCCCCTCGGGTTCTTTGGTTGCTACCCCCTGTTCGTGATTTTTCTTCCTTTTTATAGTCGATGTTTCTTAATCGATACTCTCTTTTATTTTAATTTTCTAATGGTTTCCCCCTGCTTTACAGTGTGTTATACACCTAATACCTAAGTGGAGTAATGGTGTCGCTCGGTTGGCACGGTTATGATCAAAGGAAACATCTACTTGTGGCAAGGTAATGGGTTATGGAGCTACTTGGTTAGCACGAGTATGATCATAGGAGACATCTACTAGTGGGAAGGTGATGTGGAGCAGGCATGGGTCTTGCTCAATTGTGGTGCTTCACATGGGAGAGGAAATGGCACGAGCATGGGCAGTGGAGGAATGTCTTCACGCAGGCAGCATGGGCTGCTGTAATCGGGTCCTTGTCGAGTTGTAATCGGGATACACTTGGGCTGCTTTTGGGCTCATACTGGGTCAATTATTTGTAATATGGTTTGGGCTTGTAAGATGTAAAGGGACTCTATACACTTAATTTGGATTTTGGATTGAATTTCAATTTCGATTTATATCTCGAATTCCAAAATGAAACATGTATGGTTACAATCCAATTAAGCACCTAAAGTTTGCAATACTTTCATGATCCATCCTTCATCAGTGCCTCCCCCATGTCATTCGAATTAATTCCACAACGAGCACAAACATCTTCAAATTAATTCTTGGTCATCTTCAAATTGATTTAAATGGTATAGACAAAATTAGGGTATTACAGTTGCCTCTCTTTGCTCGTTGTCGTGAACACAAGAATATAGCAAAGACAAATAATGACCTAATTTTGTTTGATTGCGGCTTCATTTTCCCTTCTTCAGTTTTCTCTTGATTTTCGCCTCCATATCATTCGAATAACTTATTCCCTTTAAATATGAACATCATTTTTCAACACAATGATTTGCTTTCTGAATCTGAAGCTTTGTCTTCGTGCTTTGAAACTTGATGAGGGATCTGCTCCCTCTTCTTTGAACAATCTTCGACCAGCAGGTTCGCTCTTTCTTGCTTCAGGGAGTGGAACTCGAACAATCTTCTACCTACGGGTTCGATCTCTCTTGCTACATGGAGTAGAACTCGAACAATCTTCTGCCTACGGGTTCGCTCCCTCTTGCTTCAGGGAGTAGAACTGGAACAATCTTCTGATTACGGGTTCGATCCCTCTTGCTTCAGGGAGTATAACTTGAACAATCTTCTGCCTACGGGTTCGCTCTTTCTTGCTTCAGGGAGTAGAACTCGAACAATCTTCAGCCTACGGGTTCACTCCCTCTTGCTTCAGGGAGTAGAACTCGAATAATCTTCTGCCTACGGGTTCGCTCTCTATTGCTTCAGGGAGTAGAACTCAAATAATCTTCAGCCTACGGGTTCACTTTCTCTTGCTTCAGGGAGTAGAACTTGAACAATCTTCTGCCTACGAATTCACTCCCTCTTGCTTCATAGAGTAGAACTCGAACAATCTTCAGCCTATAGGTTTGCTCCCTCTTGCTTCAGGGAGTAGAACTTGAACAATCTTCTGCCTATGGGTTCACTCCCTCTTACTTGAGGGAGTAGAACTCGAACAATCTTCTGCCTACGGGTTCGCTCCCTCTTGCTTCAGGGAGTATAACTCGAACAATCATCAGCCTACGGGTTCGCTCCCTCTTTCTTCAAGGAGTAGAACTCGAACAATCTTCTGCCTAAGGGTTCGCTCCCTCTTGCTTCAGGGAGTAGAACTCAAACAATCTTCTGCCTACGGGTTCGCTCCCTCTTGCTTCAGGGAGTAGAACTCAAACAATCTTCTGGTGTGATTCTGTTTCACTATTCTTCCATGAAGGTTCAACTTCGAAGGTCAAACCTGAAAATCAAACGTTATCACTCATTAGTGTATGCTTGAAGATTTGAAAAACATTATGCTCGAAAAATTTAGAATTTATGAGAATCTTTGAGAATCCATTTCTCTTGCGGGAGCTCGTCTAGCAACAACTAGATATGAGAATCTTCCTGGACTCGACTTCCATCTGAACCTCTCTCTTCCTGGGACTTTGAATTGGTTAATGACTCATCGTGTGCATTTCCTTTTAATCAATTAATCCGCTTCTTTGTACTCGAGAACCTTCGCTTTTCTCCCACATCTGATGATCTGATGGTTTGCTCCAACACTCTTCTGAGAATGCTTAAAATGGTATGGGGAACTTATCATCTTGCTCGAAAGACTTACAAATGACCCAAAGGATTTCATCATCATGCTCGAAAGACTTTCTGATGGTTCGCTGGACTAACTATTTTTTGGTGTGAAAACATTCTACCCGAAGGACTTATAGATGGCCCGAATGACTTATCATCTTGCTCGAAGGACTTACAAATGACCTGAAGGATTTAATCATCATGCTCGAAAGGCTTACTGATGGCCTGAAGAACTTCATCATCATGCTCGAAAGACTTACTGATGGCACTTACTGATGGATTTGCTTCACTACTCTTCCGTGAAGGCTTACAAATTACCCGAATGATTTAATTATAAAGCTCGAAAGACTTACTGATGGAACTTACTAATGGATTTGCTTCACTAATCTTCGGTGAAGGCTTACGATGGATTTGCTTCACTACTTTTTGGTGAAGGCTTAGGATGAATTTGCTTCACTACTTTTTCGGTGAAGGCTTAGGACGAATTTGCTTCACTACTCTTTGGTGAAGGCTTAAGATGGATTCACTTCTTTATACATGAGAATCTTTGATTTTTCTCCTACGTCTGATGGTCCTCACTTCAAAGTAATGCTTCTTCTGTGGATTAGACCTCTATGTTCTTCAGGGTATGCTTCTCTAAACGCAATTTCTTGCGCTTGAGGTTTAAAATCTTCCTTTCAACTTGTCGGGCTTTTGACATCATGAATCTTCTATTTTCACTTGAAAATCTGTCAAAAACATGTGTTTAAATGAAAATGCAACTAAATGTAATACATTTTCTTTTATGCAAATAATGTTCTTATGAATGCATAAATGCTGATTTAACCTTCATTTGACTTCAAAGTGGCGAACTTAGTATTCTTCTACTTGATCATTCCTTTCCAGGGTTTTCTTTAGATATCTGTATAGCAACTCATAGTTTCCAACTTACATTTTTTACGAGCCCTCTGATCTTCTTCTATCTTCTTGTCATTTTTGTTTTCTGTCTTCATTTCGGATAAAGTGTTTTCTCTCTCAACTTCTTGCTATGGTAAAAAACATGACTGTGTTGCCCCATTTTTTGAGACTATGTATATGACTACGCCAAACTCCATAAAGATCAATGGGATAGGAGCATCTATTCTGATTTAACTCTTGCAACATATCACAAGGAGGATTTATCACGATTTTTCATATCAGCACATCTAATCAAATATCAAACAAGGCTTATTTATACCATATCATATCGGGAGGTTTAATAACAACCCATCATTCAACCTTAGTTGGTTCCACTAGTTTCTTTCTTTTTAAAGTCCCCTCACCCTTTCCGTGGAAAGAAATTTTAAACATTTCTTCTTTTTAACCTTGTGGTTGTAGAAGACAATCTTCGTCTTGGGTAATGCAACATTAGTTCAACACCATATTTACTGGTTCGTAAAACATTTGACAACACATTCATCTTTCCTATGGCTTCTGCCCATATCTTTCAACCAGAGAAACTCTTTGCATAGCATTCAGAGTTTTTGTACGGTATTATAAGGATACCAAAACTCAGTGGAAATTAAAGTGTGATTCTTTGGCACGCTAATATTAATGCATATGAAATCACCAGAGTAATGCACCTGATTATGGACAAAATGATCATATACAGTAAACTCCATTGTCACTGTTTCACCATTTTTCGCTCTTAATACATTTCTATCTCATTGTAACTATTTGTTCAATTCAATGATCTTTCCATAGGATAAAAATGCCCACATTAATACTTCTAGCTGAAACAGGCCTTTAAAATGCCCCAACATTTCAAGTTGTAAGACTCACTCTTAATGTCTTCTTGGTCTAAATATTGTCATCTCAACATGGTCTGGGTTACTGGTCATGCCTCAATGTGGGTATTCATGGCTCATCCCAATTTGGGTGCCAAAACTTCATCATTGACTTGTCTTGTAACACCCCTAACCCGTATCCGACTCGAATATGAGTCCGAGGTGTCACATTGACTTTTCATACTTTGTCACTTAAAGAAAATAGGGAAATTTTAAACTTTCATTAAAACAAAATATGTTAATTTACATAAAAGAGACCACGAAATACAAAATCGACCAGAGCATTCGTAATTAACAACTTATTACATGCCAACACTCTATACACAACCCAAAATACCTACTTTTCCAATTACTTCTGATCTGATCTTTTATTAGTGATGTTATTCTTGCCACTTCTAGTATTGCTCTTCTTGTTTCCTAGTACCTATGTGTAAATCACTTACACGCTAAGTCATAGACTTAGTGAGGCAATAAATAAACATGTAGCTATAGATTAATGAATATGCATTCTTACCATTTGATCATGATATTTCAATATGCATGTATATATTTTACTATAATCTATATAATCATGTCATGTACATATGAAATTTATCTTCTTGTATCACTTTCACCTTAATTTATCTTTCAATTGCCCATGTACATTATTGAGAATAGAGGTATTTGAGTACATTGAGGTTGTGCACTAATGATGTCACCACAGCTCAATAAATTCCCTCATGGGGCACTGAACATTTATTCAGTATTTGTCCCGAAGGACCACTATGTCCCGAAGGACCACTATGTCCCGAAGGACCACTGGATACGTCTCGAAAGACCACTGGATACGTCCCGAAAGACCACTGGATACGTCCCAAAGGACTAATATACCCTCGACTCTTGGCATGCCAACTATACCTATAGCTCTCGTATCATATAACATGGGCTTTAATATGAATACATTTCTCATTTCATATCTCTTTCAACACTTTTCATATAAACACATAATCTTTTCCATTATTTCATATACTTGGATTATATTCTATGGCAATGATATTCGTTCATTCAATGTCATATGAACATATAATGAATTATGCATGCAATCACTATTACAACAGTATATGTATGCATATACATGGGTATGGAATCATTAATTCAACTATCAGAGATAGACTTATCACAAGTCTTGTCTCTATACACTTTAACTATAAAATGCACTCACCTTAGCCTTGTTTTGATTTGATTCTAATCCTTCGATTGTTATGGAATAAGATTACGCTCTAAATCTACATAGTAATACATTGATACTTATCAGCATACGAATTGATATATTCCAAACTATTAATCCTTAGGCTAAAAGAAAGTTATTTCCATTTCTTACTGAAGGTATGCATCGATGCACTACACCATGTATCGATGCATCCCTTGACAGGTGCATCGATGTACTACCCATGCATCGGTGCATAAATCTTATTTGATGTTTGTATTTTAAGCAGGTGAATCGATGCACTCCTTATGCATCGATGCACTAATGGAATTCAATGTTTATTTATTTTAAATGAGTGCATCGATACACTCCATGTGCATCGATGCACCTTCAACAAATTCTGGGATTTTCTCATGATGCATCAGTACACGTTGAATGTGCACCGATGCACTCTGCCCAGAATTCATTTCTTGAACCTGAAAACTTATCCATTTCAGCTTAAATCTTTCATGTTTCATCCCCTTTTATATTCTTAACTCCAGTACAAATACTTAAACCAATCTATACTCATTTATTTCATCTTAAACCTCAGAATCCTATCCTCCTTGTGAAATCCAAGAATTATACCAACTTTGCAACATGATTTAATTCCACTTCTATCCCTTAATATGTCTTAACTAGATTGATGACAAATCAAATTTAACTTCCAATCCTAGATATAAACTCTATTCCAAGATTTCATTCAAGAACCTCTAATCTTTAATCTCTTCTAACTCCATCATCCTTTGATTTTAAGATAACCTAAGCTTTCCTTAAGCTTAGTTATCATCTAATAATCAAAACCCAATCTTAAATTTAACAAGAAGCTCAATAATCAGAAAACTCACATTTGTTTTGCTTTACACGTACAAGGGAGAAAGAAGAAAAGAAGAACTCTGGAAGCCTTTGTGTTCTCCCCTCTTCAACCCACGTATATACATATATAACCCTTCTTTTCTTATTCCCTTAGAAATGACCTCTTTGCCCTTATATTCCTTATTACTTTCAATTCAAATCCATACAATAATTTACAAATAAATCTTTATACTATTCAATCATTCTATTTTAATCACCAAATTATGAGACTTTATAATTTAGTCATTAACCCGGTATTGAGGATATTACAAATCTCCCCCTTAAGAAAATTCATCCTCAAATTTTCATTACGCAAAGAGATAGGGGTACTTAATCCTCATATCCTCTTCACGCTCCCATGTTGCTTCCTCTACTTTATGATTCCTCCACAAGACTTTAACCAATGGAATAGTCTTGTTTCTTAGTTGTTTAACCTCATGAGTTAGTATTTGAATAGGTTCCTCTTCATAAGTCAAATTTGGTTGAACCTCGATCTCTTTAGTATTCATGATATGTGATGGATCAGATTGATACTTCCAAAGCATTGAGACATGAAAGACATTGTGTATCTTTTCCATTTCAGATGGCAAAGCTAGCTGATATGTTATTGATCCTACTCTCTTCACAATCTCATAAGGTCCAATGAACAGAGGACTCAAATTTCCTTTACGTCCAAATCTTAGAACCTTCTTATAAGGAGAAACTTTAAGAAACACTTTGTCTCCAACTTGATATTCTATTTCCTTTCTCTTTAAATCTGTATACGATTTCTATCTATCAGCTGCTGTTTTGATGTTACTCTGAATTACTTAAACTTTTTCTTCCATTTCATGAATCAACTCGGGACCAATAATTTCTTTATCATTAAGCTCAAACTAATTCAAGGGCGTACGACATCTTCTTCCATAAAGAGCTTTATAGGGAGCCATTTTGATGCTTGACTGATAACTATTATTATATGCAAATTCAGCAAGTGGCAAATACCTTTCCCACGATCCTTTGAATTCGATTACGCAAGCTCTAAGCATATCCTCCAGAATTTGGATAGTTCGCTCGGATTTTCCATCGGTCTGAGGATAAAATGTTGTACTAAAGTTCAACCGAGTTCCCAATGCTCCACGTAATGATTTCCAAAATCGCGATGTGAATCTAGGATCCTGGTCAGAAATTATGGAAACAGGTATACCATGTAAACGTATAATTTCTCTAACATATAGTCCGACATAATTATCCATGGAGAAATCAGTTCGCACCGGGATAAAATGGACTGACTTTGTCAATCTATCTACAATCACCCAGATTGAATCCCTTTTGTTCAGAGTTAAAGGTAACCCCGTCACAAAATCCATTGTTACATTCTCCCATTTCCACTGAGGAATTGATACTGATTGTAATAGTCCCGATGGAACCTGATTCTCAGCTTTGACTTGTTAACAAGTCATACACTTTGATACAAATTCCGTAATGTATTTCTTCATTCCAGGCCACCAATATCGACTCTTGAGATCCATATACATTTTGTTTCCTCCTGGATGCAGCGTTAATGGACTACAATGAGCTTCCATTAGTAGATCAGTCTTTAATTCATTATCATCTGGAATCACTAGCCTCCCTTGATAATATAGGTTCCCATCCATTTTCATCTCAAAATCTGTACATTCTTCATTCCTTTTTTGATGTAGTTTCTTTGAACACTTTTCATCTATAGCCTGCAATACTCTAATTCGATCTAGCCATGATAGCTTGAGAGCCAATTCCGCACATATGGCACCGTATCCTCTTAACGATAGTCTAGCATCCAAAGCTCGTAAGGCTGCAAACGTCTTTCGACTTAAGGCATCTGCTACCACATTCGCTTTCCCTGGATGAAAATCGATCACTACATCATAATCCTTGAGAAATTCTACTCATCTTCTCTATCTTAAATTCAACTCTTTATGAGTAATCAAGTACTTTAAACTCTTATGATCCATATACAAGTAGCACTTTTCACCATACAAGTAGTGACACCAAATCTTAAGAGCAAACACTATTGCCACCATCTCCAAATCACGAGTAGGATAATTCTTTTCATGTGATTTTAGTTGCCTCGAAGCACAGGCCACTACTTTTCCTTCTTGCATTAACACGCATCCCAAACCCTTATGAGACTCATCACTGTACACTATAAAGTTCTTGCCAGACTCGGGTTGAATTAACACTGGGGCTTCTGTCAAAATCTTCTTTAACCTTTCAAAACTCTCTTGACATTCGTGGGTCTACGAAAATTTTATCTCCTTTCTCAACAGCTTAGTTAGGGGTAATGCTATTATGAAAAAGTTTTTAACGAACCTTCGATAATAACCAACTAATCCCAGAAAACTTCTAACTTCCAATACATTATTTGGAACTTCCCACTCCATAATAGCTTTAATTTTTTGAGGATCCACTCGAACTCCTTCTACAAAAATTACATGTCCAAAGAATGTCAATTCACTCAACCAGAATTCACATTTAGACAGTTTAGCATAAAGCTTCTCATCTCGTAAAATCTGCAATACAATTTTCAAATGTGAACTATGCTCTTCCTCTGACTTTGAATATATTAAAATCTCATCAATGAAAACCACCATGAACTGATCCAAATAGGGTTGGAATATTCTATTCATTAAATCCATGAAAGTAGCTGGTGCATTCGTAACTCCAACCGGCATCACGATAAACTCATAATGACCATACCTCGTTCTAAACGCCGTCTTTAGAACATCTCTCTTTTGAATCTTTAATTAGTGATAACCCGAACGTAAATCAATTTTTGAGAATACCGAAACTCCCTTTAATTGATCAAATAAGTCGTCGATTCGAGGAAGTGGATATTTATTCTTGATAGTCACTTTATTGAGTTGTCTGAAGTCAATGCAGAGACACATTGAACCATCTTTCTTCTTAACAAACAAAACAAGAGCTCCCTATGGTGAGACACTCGGTCTGATAAAACCTTTATCTAGTAATTCTTGTAATTGAATCTTTAATTCTTGCAACTCTTCTAGAGTCATTCTGTATGGTGCCATTGCAATAGGTGAACTTCCATACATTATTTCAATCTGGAATTCCACTTCTCTATCTGGAGGCAAACTTGATAACTCTACAGGAAAAATGTCAGAAAACTCTCTGACTATAGGAATTTCGTCAATCCCTTTCTCCTTGGTTCTAACATCCAATACATTAGCAATGAACCCTTGACATCCCTCTAACATTAACTTCTTCGCCGACATTACTGAAATTACTTTTGCCAATGGATTCCATCCTTCACTAAATACCACCACATCTACCCCTTCTGGACTTCTCAACGTTACTCTTTTCATTCTACAGTCAACATTAGCATAGTAACGATATAACCAGTCTATTCTCAGTATCACCTCGAATTCGTCAAAAAGTAATTCCATCAAATTAGCAGGAAATTCAATTCCCTGAATCCGTATGGGACATCCATGACTCACCATATTTACACGAGCACTGTGCCCTAATGGATTCGTCACTATCACCTCATTGCTAGTAGTTTCTAACAAAATGTTCAATTCTCTCACTAACTTACTAGTAATGTATGAATATGTAGACCCCGTATCAATCAATACCATAACATATTTATCAAACAATAGAAAGGTATATATTACAATCTCTAGGTCATCTCGATCCTCATTGGTCTTGAGATTATACACTCGAGCAGTGGAACGTATCTCTTGTTGAGAAGAGGACTCTGACTGATTTCTTCATCTGCCTCTACCTCTTCCCCTTTGGCCTGTAGAAATAGACCTCTCTGGTTGTGTAGAATCATCAGCTACCCTGGGACAATCTCGAACAAAATGTCCGGTCTCCCCACATCTAAAACAAGCTCCAAAAATTATCCTACATATCCCTGAATAATTCTTTCCATAATGTGGGCATTGTCTGACTTGACTCTGATTAGCTCTCCCAGCTCTAGATCCCACTGACTGAGTTTGTCTACCCCTCATCGGATTCGATCCTCTAGCGGAGGATGCCACTGATTCTGATCTCCCTTGGGGTCGAGAACCAGCATCTTTGCCCCTTTTTGATGGTGCAGAACTTGAAGAAGCACCCGTTCTTTTGACTGTCTGAGCTCTTGAATTTTCAAATCTCTCATTTTGAGCTCTTTCCAAAGCTTTGACACGATTGACTACCTCTTGAAATGATGATAGATTCAATACAATCAACATATCCTTTAACCGAGGACGTAACCCCTCTACGAACCATTCACAAGCATCATTCTCTGTAGGAACAAGCTCGGTAGCAAAGCGGCTCAACTTATTGAATTCACACTCGTACTCATATACAGTGTGATTCCATTTCTTCAAATTCATGAACTCTTGTTTCATCTTTCGAACAAATTGATCTCCGATGTACTTATGCTTGAATTCTTCTAAAAATAATGACCAAGTTACTTGATTACTAGACATTCTCAATGTAACATTGGTCCACCAGATCCTTGCTTGCCCTCTTAACAAGGAAATTACTCCATCCAACTTCTCAGCATCGGAATAATGAAGTCCCTCAAGCATGACTTTCACGTCATTAAGCCAAAGGTCCGCAGTAACAGGACCTTCCTCAACTTTCCCTCTAAACTCGGGAGATCCTAAACCCTTCAACTCTTTCGCAACATTCATTTTCGGAGTTGAAGTAGTAGGAGGTTGGAAACACATCAATATCACGTCTAACGTTCTAAAGAACACATCTTGTTCATTCACAGGCACTCCTGAGGGTGTCTGTTCTTCACTCTGCCTGGCCAGGGCAGGTGAATTGTTACTAACAGCGGGTCTATCATCTCCCGCTTCATTTTTAGAACTACCATGTCTGGACATCTATTAAGACACAATAATATCATTCAATTAGCAAAACAACATATTTACTATTCTATCATATCAAAAGTTTTCACTATTTTTTCGGCATATATACATTATAAGACCCTCTAGACTTCGGTTTATGCCGAGAATCGACTAAACCGTAGCTCTGATACCATTAAATGTAACACCCCTAACCCGTATCCGACCCGAATATGAGTCCGAGGTGTCACATTGACTTTTCAAACTTTGTCATAAAGAAAAACAGGGAAATTTTAGACTTTCATTAAAACAAAATACGTTAATTTACATAAAAGAAATCACAAAATACAAAATCGACCAGAGCATTCGTAATTAACAACTTATTACATGCCAACACTCTATACATAACCCAAAATACCTACATTGCCAATTACTTCTGATCTGATCTTTTAGTAGTGATGCTATTATTGCCACTTCTAGTACTGCTCTTCTTGTTTCCTGGTACCTACGTGTAAATCTCTTACACGCTAAGTCATAGACATAGTGAGGAAATAAATAAACATGTAGTTATATATTCATGAATATGCATTCTTACCATTTGATCATGACATTTCAATATGCATGTATATATTTCACTACAACCGATATAATCATGTCATGTACATATGAAATTTATCTTCTTGTATCACTTTCATCTTAATTTATCTTTCAATTGCCCATGTACATTATTAAGAACAGAGGTATTTGAGTACATTGAGGTTGTGCACTAATGCTGTCACCACAGTTCAATAAATTCCCTCATGGGGCACTAAACATTTGTTCAGTATTTATCCCGAAGGACCACTGGATACGTCCCGAAGGACCACTAGATACGTCCCGAAGGACCACTGGATACGACCCGAAGGACTAATATACCCTCAACTCTTGGCATGAAAACTATACCTATAGCTCTCGTATCATATAACATGGGCTTTAATATGAATACATTTCTCATTTCATATCTCTTTCATCACTTTTCATATAAACACATAATCTTTTCCATTATTTCACATATCTGGATTATATTCTCTGACAATGATATTCGTTCATTCAATGTCATATGAACATATAATGAATTATGCATGCAATCACTGTTACAAATAGTATATGTATGCATATACATGGGTATGGAATCATTAATTCTACTATCAGAGATAGACTTATCACAAGTCTTGTCTCTATACACTTTAACTATAAAATGCACTCACCTTAGCCTTGCTTTGATTCGATTCTAATCCTTCGATTGTTTTGGAATAAGATTACGCTATAAATCTACATAGTAATACATTGATACTTATCAGCAGACGAACTGATATATTCCAAACTATTAATCCTTAGGCTAAAAGAAAGCTATTTCCATTTCTTACTGAAGGTATGCATCGATGAACTACACCATGTATCGATGCACCCCTTGACGGGTGCATCGATGCACTACCCATGCATCGGTCCATAAATCCTATTCGATGTTTGTATTTTAATAAGGTGCATCGATGCACTTCTTATGCATCGATATACTAATGTCATTCGATGTTCATTTATTTTAAATGAGTGCATCGATGCACTCCTTATGCATCAATGCACTAATGGCATTCGATGTTCATTTATTTTAAATGAGTACATCGATACACTCCATGTGTATTGATGCACCTTCAACAAATTCTGGGATTTTCTCATGATGCATTGGTACACGTTGAATGTGCACCGATGCACTCTGCCCAGAATTCATTTCTTGAACCTGAAAACTTATCCATTTCAGATTAAATCTTTCATGTTTCATCCCCTTTTATATTCTTAACTCCAGTACACATACTTAAAACAATCTATACTCATTTATTTCATCTTAAACCTCAGAATCCTATCATCCTTGTGAAATCCAAGAATTATACCAACTTTGTAACATGATTTAATTCCACTTCTAACCCTTAATATGTCTTAACTAGATTGATGACAAGTCAAATTTAACTTCCAATTCTAGATATGAACTCTATTCCAAGATTTCATTCAAGAACATCTAATCTTTAATCTCTTCTAACTCCATCATCCTTTGATTTTAAGATAACCTAAGCTTTCCTTAAGCTTAGTTATCATCTAATAATCAAAACCCAATATTAAAATTAACAAGAAACTCAATAATCAGAAAACTCACCTTTGTTTTTCTTTACACGTACAAGGAAGAAAGAAGAAGAAAAGAACTCTGGAAGCCTTTGTGTTCTCCCCTCTTCAACCCACGTGTATACATATATAACCCTTCTTTTCTTATTCCCTTGGAAATGACCTCTTTGCCCTTCTATATATTCTTCCTTTCAATTCAAATCCATATAATAATTTACAAATAAATCTTTATACTATTCAATCATTCTATTTTAATCACCAAATTATGAGACTTTACAATTTAGTCACTAACCCGGTATTGAGGATGTTACAAGTCTCACTCTGGTACCACTAAACAACAGTGTTATCAGATAGCTTGAGGGTTTTTCTTCATGTTGCCACAAACATTTAAGAAGTGATCAATTCTTCTAACAAAATGTCTTGCATTTTTATACAAGCTGGGATATGTACCCCTATTGAATAATGAGATCTTCTTCTTCTTAACGTTTTACTGACCATGTTTGCGATGTGTTGGGATATGTCCCCCTTGCACATAGATTGATCATTTTCTCGACAGGTTACTGACAACGTCACAAGGAAATGTTACAAGTTCTATCATTCGTCCATTCTGATCTCTTGGACCAACTGCTTCAAGATTATAGAATGCTTCATGTTCTGGCATCACTCATTTTTTTCTCCAATAGAGGCAAAATGAGCCTCACCAACTTCTACGACCTTTCACATTAGAAATTTTCCTGTTTGAAAATGTTTTTCCCCTTTATTTTATTTTAGGGATCAAATAATGAAAGAACTTTATAAAACATTGCCCCTTAATTTAGGCTCACCATCGAATAAAATCATAAACATGAGTTCACAGAATATCAAAAGAATCAATAGCTCTTTAATGTATTCAAAGTTATAGCTCTTTGACAAGTGTCAAAATTAATGAGTTGGCTTCAGGTTGGCTCCCTATTTTCTAAGGTTTCAGCCACCAAAATTTCATTTCTTTCTCGGTCCTCATGGATATTGTAACATGCATCTATTTCTTGGCTTGGTATTTTGATCAGATGCGGACAAAATGACGCAACTAACATAATCAATTACTAGACTTTCTAGAATACTTCTATTTTAGTTCTCTGAAATCTTCCATTTGTTCAAGCTTCGTAGACTCCTCTAACAAAGGCAGTGCAGAAATATCGATCTAAAACTGAAATTCCTGAGTGCTCGTGTGAAATTGACTATAACAGGTGTTCCTTAACTCCCTTAGTCCATCTTTACCGATACTCCTTATTTATATAAATTTGATTTAATTTGCCAGTGTTTAGCTAGCTGAATTTAGCTTTATTATATTTTGCCTTTATCAGGCTAGCTGAAGGATTCATGTTATCACAAAGTCTTTGACTTGACAATCATAGTAGAGCATACACTGAATTGCCGAATACCCAATCAATGCCATGGTTTGAATATAATTTATTCATAAAGCCAGGGCTTTCGAGTTTCCTCTATAACCAATTGTTTTAGCGGAATAGCTCATCTTTATCATATACATATTTAATCTGGGTATACAGATCCAATTTCTTAAGCTTGTCAAGAAGAACCTGTTATAGTCTAGGTGTTGTTGAAAGTCAGAAAATCACATCCTTAGAGTTTAATTTCCAAGCAACTGACCTAAACTATATTCATCTACTCGACCATTTCATCTGTAAAGATCATAATCATCATTGAACCTCATCAAAGAAAGTGTGATCTAGTCAGTTTTGTAACATCATACACAAAAGATGCCCCATGTTGTCCGCTCTTATGCATACCTGAATATCAAGCCTCTTGTTCATTCCCTTATGAGAGGAGAAGGTTATATTGGTCCCTGCAAGAAAAGGGTATGGTGTTCGAGTGTATCTTCTGCGGTAAGATCAATGACCTTGTTTTATCAGGCTTCAACCTTGTCATTTTGTCAAAGATTTATAACTCTAATCATTTAAAGAGTTTTTAATTCAGTTGATATTCAAAGAATTTCAAGTTGTAAATTCGATTCAATGCTCACCATCCTTAAAGTAACATGAATTCATTTTAAATATCATTACAAAAAACTGATAATAAAGTTAAAAAACATGTTCAAACAAGATGTTGCAAATGAAATAAAGCTCCATGATGAACGAAATGGTCTATTCCTAATTAGGTGCCCCATTTCTCATCTAATGTAGTAACACCTGACCCAAACAATGCTACATTATGTGCTTTGACGCCCCACTCGAGCTCATCATCCACTGTTTCACAAATTCTTGCGTCAATGTCCTATTTTCCACAAGCATCTCTATCTCCTTTAACAGCGGTCTATAGTTCCCCGTAGAATGCCCCAATGCCCCAAGTGGAAATCACAGACACTATCTTGATCATAGTTGTGAGCAGAAGGGCCCGGTTGCACTTTCACTGGCCTCGGTGTGAGGTATTAACCTTTAACCAAATGGGGATACATATCCGAGATAGAAGTTTGGAACACTTTCAAAGAATTTTTGATCTTGGGACTTTCTTTGGACAACTTGAGTAACCTGCTGCCCCTTTTCTTTTATAGTTATGGGAGCTCTGGATGTGACATTTATTTACTTAATCAGCCTTTTCCTTTTGATCGATTGGATGTTTGGAAGTGACTTTCAAGTTTCCTTTGCTGATTGCATCTTCAATTAACTCTCCAACCGTCATAAGATCCTTGAAGCCCTTCGTTGAATTTCTCAGCATTAACTCAAAGAAAGGAGTTGGGATAGAATCATGAAACATACATGATATTTCTTCTTCTAACAAAGGAGGATGAACTTGTGCTGCCACTCCTCCCCATCTTAGGGCATATTCTTTAAAGTTCTCAGTAGCTTTCATCCTTATCCTTTGAAGGTCATGATGTCTTGGGGGCTAAGCTTTTAACATATCGATATTTCCCAAGAAAAACATAAACTAGGTTTACCCATGTCTTGATCTGCTCTCTGTTCAAATGATTATACCATACTACAACTGGCCCAGCAAGACTATCATGAAAGAAATAAATCAGTAAATTATCATCATTTAAATACCCTTCTATCTTTCTAGAAAACATCTTTAGATGAATTAGGGGACAATTAGTGCCATCATATTTCTTAAAATTAAGCATCCTAAATTCATGTGGAATGACCAAATAAGGGACCAAATTGGGTTCTCTAGCTTCTAAATCCTAGTGAGAGGCAATAACAACCTTCATATCTTCAATGGATTCATTCAACCACTTGAATTCGTCTTCAAATTGCTCATAATTGACGAGGCTCTTCCCTAGGTTTGAGTTAGATGCTCCAGGGTAGGTTATCATTCTTGACGTATTAGTATGATGAGACTAGTATCCTTTATCAGCGATTTCCTCTCTATCAACAATCTTAGTTGCCAACACCTGGATCATTTGATTCGATACACATTGCAGAGAACCCAATGTTTTATTCTTCATACCTTGTTGTGACCTGGCTAACTGCTCTTATAACTGATCTTGTGATTTCTCATGAAATTGCTCCATTGTTTCCATTTGTTTGTTCATAACGATAAGGAGTAGTATGAATGAATGATCTTGGTATTACTGTTACATATCATCCCATAAGTTATTTCCGTGTTTTCATAACTAATGCATACAAAATGCTTAAATTAAAGTAATGTGAATGCAAATGTGGATGCAAAATGCAAAATGTGTTAATTCCAAAAGTGACCACTTATAGAACAACCTTTCATTTAGACAACAAGAATTCAGTAAGTACACCATGTAGTCAAAATATAAATGTGATTCTTCATTTCTTCATCTCCTTGAGTCATTCTCTACATGGAATCTAACATTGCACCCCAAAGTTGTCGGCGTATTTTATCACATTTGATGACGTCGGATGTCCTTAAATTGAATCTTGAAATCTTCATTCTTACCTTCAATGTGAATTGGTCTTCATTTATTTATGAAGGGTCTTCTCGTACTTGGTATGACTATATCTATCTCTTGAGTCAAGAACTTGGCCTTTACACCTTTAAAGGAATTCTCCAATCAACTTCAGATTTCTTCATTCATCGGATGTCCTTCTTCATGGATCGTTTAAACATCTTCAGATCTCCCGGTTTTTACTATATGGTTGAGAATTTCTTGCCTCAATATGGCCAACCTTCTTATTAGTCAATCACTTGTGAATTAACACCCCTAAATGACATGAAGATGCAAAAAATGGGTTAGTACACATAAGATAAACAACAAGATAGTAAGTATCGTAAACATCAAATAAAACCTACCCGCACATACTAGCTACCCAATCATGCTTTAGTAGATCCTACCCAACATGATATCTACCCACATGCTTTGTTTTTCACAAAAAACCCTAACCTCATGATATCTAATTCATATGCTTCATACATAAAAATGAAACCTAACCGCGTGTTTTTCTAGTTCTCACACTTCTTGCAAAAATAAATACATAAGACGGGAAGAGTTTTGGTATCATTAACAGGGTTACAGAATTATCCTTTGCTGGTGCCCCTTGGCTTGCCAGACCCTCGACCTTCACCCATTATAGGCTTAAACGGGTCAACTTCAATTCGAGAGAATACATTTCCCTATGTCTATACGAGGAAAGTCAATGATTCGCTCGTAAACATATGGCATGTACCCCAGAGATTACTTGCTAAAGCCCATGAGGAGAAAAGCAATTTTTCTCACGTAAGCGTAACATTCGCCTCTACCTAACGGGACAGAGCACAGTTAGAAGGCTCTAAATATCGAAAGGTTATAACGACAATGAGGGAAAACTCATAATCCTTTGCCTCGATCCAAGGAAAACAATAGACTAAAGTAAAGCTCAGAAAGCTGAAACATGCACATCACACGTTAGTACAACTATTTATTAGTTGATAAATATTACAAATCAGAATGCAAAAAAAACTTATTTAAAAC
Organism: Hibiscus syriacus; assembly: GCF_006381635.1. Taxonomy (NCBI): domain Eukaryota; kingdom Viridiplantae; phylum Streptophyta; class Magnoliopsida; order Malvales; family Malvaceae; genus Hibiscus; species Hibiscus syriacus. Next base: position 10,169,039 of record NW_024063059.1, on the reverse strand, counting down.
CAAACAAGGGATCAAAAACCAAATTAGAATGAACTTATAACATTCGTTTACAAAGACAATTAATTAATCGACTATCGGCCTGACTCTCTAAAAAAAATCCACAGTGGAGTCGCCAAGCTGTCGAAACGATTTTTTCCTTAAGGAGTGAGATTTTGAAAACCATACCAATTTTTAATTATTCTCTTACGATTAAAGTTTAATTAAAAATAATGCGATTTTAGAAAGCCTCTCATTTCGAAAAATTGGAAATTCCTTCACGATATAAAACATACAGTTCGAGTCGCCACCAATATTTCATTAGGGTGTGATTGGGCACCCAATAATATTTTGCCAATTTAAATAAAAATAATTTTAATTAAAACGACAAATTTACGGTATACGTTACCAGAAAATGAGTTCAGGAGTCGGTTACGTGTGGGGAAGGATTATCACCCCACAACGCCCTAAATCGGTACCTAATCGATTAATTAATGTCTTTACAATGAAATTTACAAATTTGAATTTAATTTGAATTTTGATCCCTTAAAAAAACAAAAATGTGAATTTTATAATATTCAAAAGCAACGAAATAGGTTAAATTAAAATTACCAAGCCATTAGAAAGATAAAGAATATTCGATTATTTAAACATATTGAGACCTGATCATTAGGTGAGTTCTAATGATCTTTTCTCAACAAATTTAAATAACCAAACATTTCTTTTTATTTCATTCCCAAATTTTAAGGTAAAACTTTTTTAGTGACAATGATGGGATGCAACTGTAATTTAAAATCGTCAAAAACGGCTTTCTAGTGAGTTAAGAGAAGCCATTAAAATAATTTTAAATTAAAAGGGTATTACCCTTAATTCGATTATGCAATTAGTTCAAGTTATGCACATGAGGGTATCATACGAGTTATGCAAAATGACGTATTTACAAACAATTACAAATAAATATATACATGCAGTCCACGAGCATACTAACAACATTTGAATATAGCTTAGAAAAATAAACACTTTAGTAATTTTAAAGACAATAAAAATTAGACATCATCAACACTAAATTATAGAATAATTAAAGAAAACCCGTTTTAATTATCATTAAAGCACATGTATACATATGTATTTATATTAATATCATAAAAGACAAAAACCATAAATATCTAAAAACAAGAGGGGAAAGTTTGAAATAACAAATACATTAAGTAAACATGTCCACAGCTAAAATGCAAATTAGCAAAAATGCAAGCACTTGAACTAGCATAAACCTCACACATTCGTAGGACTAAAAATAAAAACTAAGAAAAATTACATTCCAAATGTTAAATAACATGGAACTACGAACAAGTTAACACAGGACAAAAACAAATGCACATGAAATAAAAGGTCAAATTCGAAAGTTCATAAAATTCTAATTTGAGGAACCAAAATGGACTGGAATAAAATTAAGAGGACATGTAACCTAAATAACCCACACGTTAAATATGGCTGCCCTAAACGCTGCCGTTTTGCGGCCACATACATATAACATATTGGGTAAAAGTTGAACCCTAATCCCATTCCTTGGCTCCGTTTCCTCAACCTCTCTAGTCTCTACCTCTCCCATTCCTTCGAACAGAGAGTTACGAAACTCTCTAAGCTGGCCACTGCTCAGCGGCTCCGATCGACACCGAAACGACGAAGGGGTTCGAATAACCAACCGAACCGACCCTAAAGAAACCTTCCCTCTAATACTCTTTCTTTTCATTCTTGACCGAGACCCCAAAATAAACGAAACCCCAGCAAATCGGCGCGAGCCACTGCATGCTTTCCACCTATGTTCTATACCTCAAATCGGACTCCCAATATAACGCCGATCTCCTAAAAACCTAACAGACTCTCGACGTTTCTCTTGGAGGATGATCTCCATCTTCCACCTTCATAACTTCGATGGCTACAAACGCTGGATACGACGGCTCCTTACTACAGACAAGGCCACTAATGGTGAAGCCCTTAAGACCTAGGTAACATAAGGATTCTCTTTTCCTTCTACTGTTTTGATTAAAAATATTTATTTACTAATCTCAACTCTTCTTAATGAAATCAGAATGGCGATGAAATGGAGTCAACACGACTCCATCTGAGTTCGCACAACACAGGTAAATATCTAATCCCTATCTATTTTCTATTTATTTCGAAATGCAACGTATACACAGCATGCTAGGAATTGAAAAATGAAATGGAAAATACCTCAAATCACTACCATTTATTTCTGTTTATTCGGGAAAAAACATGAAGTGATGAAGACCCTTTGTTTACATTGCTTGGTAACTGGCTATTGAGAGCAGAACACGCCTCCCCTTGTTTCAATGAACCCCCCTCTTAATTGCCGAGAGCACTCTTCTTTTCTGTTGTTGATTCCCTCTGTCTTGTTTCGGTGTTATTTACTTTCTAATGGTTGATGCTGTCCCCCCTCGGGTTCTTTGGTTGCTACCCCCTGTTCGTGAATTTTCTTCCTTTTTTATAGTCGATGTTTCCTAATCGATACTCTCTTTTCTTTTAATTTTCTAATGGTTTCCCGCTGCTTTACAGTGTGTTATACACCCAATACCTCAGTGGAGTAATGGTGTCGCTTGGTTGGCACGGGTATGATCATGGGAAACATCTGCTAGTGGTAAGGTAATGGGTTATAGAGCTGCTTGGTTGGCATGAGTATGATCATGGGAGACATCTACTAGTGGCAAGGTGATGTGGAGCAGGGCATGGGTCTTGCTCAATTGTGGTGCTTCACATGGGAGAGGAAATGGCACGTGTATGGGCAGCGTAGGAATGTCTTCATGTCGGCAGCATGGGCTGCTGCAACCGGGTCCGGGTCGGGTTGTAACCGGGTCAGACTTGGGCTCCTTTTGGACTCCTGTTGGGTAAATTATTTGTAATATTGTTTGGGCTTGTAAGATGTAAAGGGACTCTAGACACTTAATCTAGATTTTGGATTGAATTTCAATTTCGATTTATATCTCGAATTCCAAAATGAAACATGTATGGTTACAGTCCAATTAAGCACCTAAAGTTTGCAATACTTCCATGATCCATCCTTCATCAATGTCTCCCCTATGTCATTCGAATTAATTCCTCATAGAGCACAAACATCTTCAAATTAATTTTCGATTATCTTCAAATCGATTTAAATGGTTCGGACAAAATTAAGGTATTACAATATTCATCAAAATGGATATCATATTGAGAATATAAATGAAAGAGATATGAAACATTTTCATATTACGAGTATAACTCAAGGCAATAAAATAATATTAGAAATTTTTTTGACTCTGTCTTCTAGATTATACTACACTAGAATTAGTGCAATTAAAGGACATGCTTTTATAAAACCAGAAGTTTATTGATAATTTTATTATTTTTCATGACCAATTAGGCCATCCTGGTTCTAGTATGATGTGAAAAATTATTGAAAACTCATGTGGTCTTTCATTAAAGAACCAACAAATTATTCAATGTAATGTTTTCCATGTAATACTTGCTCTCAACAAAATTAATAATTCGACCATCGCCAGCTAAGATAGATTATGAATCTATTAATTTTTTTGGAATGTATAGATGGTGATATATGTGGACAGATACACCTTCCTTTTAGCCATTTAGATATATTTTGGTTTTAATCGATGCATCAACTAAATGATCACATGTACCCTTGTTATCAATCCACAACTTGGCACTTGTGAGGTTACTTGCTTAGTTAATTAAATTACGAGCACATTTTCCAAATTTTCCTATAAAAGACAATTGGATGTGAAGTATTTAATGATTATTTTATGTCATTTGGAATAAGTGTTGAACATTTTTTTAGCTCATGTTCATACACAAAATGATCTTGTAGACTCATTTATTATTTGCCTATAATTAATTGCAAGACGGTTACCAATGAAGTCAAAACTTTCAATTTCTGCTTGGCGTCATACCATTTTATAGGCAGCATCATTAATTCACATTAGGCTAATAAGTTATCATAAATTCTCCGTATTACAAATGGTTTTTGGTCAGGAACCAAATATTTCTCATCTTAAAATTTTTTGTGTGAAGTATATGTTCCGGTTGCTCCACCACAACGCACATAGATGGGTCCTATGTGAAGATTGAGAATATATGTTGGATTTGAATCCCTTTCAATAATTAAATATCTTGAACCTTTTATAGAGAATTTATTTATAGCTCGGTTTGTTGACTGCCATTTTAATGAGTCAATTTTCCCAATATTAGAGGACAAAATAAACAATTGGGAAAATAAATAAGTTGAAATGAATTATCATTACCTCATTTTGTTCCATGTACCCAAAAATATGAAATAAAAGTTCAAAGGATAATTCATTTACAAAATTTAGCAAATCAACTGCCAAATGCTTTTATTAACCCTAAAATAGTGACTAAACACATATACCAATTGTGAATGCTCCAATTAAAATTGATATCTGGAACGGACAAACTTTAGTTGCTAATAAGTTGCTGGCACACCTGAAGCGTGGTAGACCAATAGGTTCCAAGGATAAGAATCCTATAAAAAAAAGAAAAAGAGTTATATCTAATGATGGTATGATAGAGGAATCTAAAAAGTTTATAGAAGATATTAAAGGATCTTCAGAAGAGAAATTTGATATAACTCAGGTTCCTAATAATAAAGAGATGTTAATGAATTATGCCATGTATGGTATTAAGTGGAATCAAAATCAACTCGACGTAAATGATATATTTGCATATAATATAACACTAGAGATTTTGAATGATAATGTGTATCATGAAATTGTATCAATTGAACAATGTAAACAAAGAAATGATTGGCCAAAATGGGAAGAGGCGATTGAGGAGGAACTAAAATCTCTTACAAAGAGAGAATTATTCAGACATGTAGTCCGTACTCCAAATGGTGAGATATAAATGGGTTTTTGTAAGAAAGAGAAACGAAAAAAAGGGAAATTGTGAGATATAAAGCTCATTTGGTTGCACAAAGATTTTCTCAAAGACATAGAATCGATTATGAAGAAACATACTCTTCGATTAAAGACACAACTACGTTTAGATTTTTTATTAACCTAAAAGTAAAAATGGATTTACTTTCTGCCTAATGGATGTTGTTACAACCTATTTATATGGGCTTCTTTATAATAAAAATTTGCAAGATTCTTCTAGAAGCAAGAATATTATTTAATCAAATTTAGTAAATCTCTTTATGGATTAAAACAATCTGGGTCCAGACGGTTTAATCTCCTTAGTGAGGAATTATTAGTGGAAGGTTATAAGAATGATCAAATTCTCCATGCATTTTTATTAAGAGATTCAACTTCAGATTTGTCATTATTATTGTGTACGTTGATGATTTAAATATCATTGGGATTCTTGAAGATATCTAAGCAGGAATGGAATACTTAAATAAATAAATTGAAATGACAGACCTTAAAAGAAAAGATTTAGTCTTGGATTATATATTAAACACTTGAAGAATAGAATTCTTGTACATCAATGATGAGTTTTCTAGATTGATACTATTTACATGTTAATTTTCCTGTGTTATCTATTTATCACTGTTGATTTGGTTCTATTTTCCTTCTTTTCGTGCAGAGGTCTATTTTCCAGAAAATATCAGTAAAAGTGATGATTTTGTAGTTTTTATTTTCTGGAATCGTGGCTGGACACACTGGGCACGATGCAGTCTGACGTGGCAGTTTCTAAAAGGTCTAATCAGTATTGGGAAGATTCTGGAAGTAGCATAGTCAACACAACCCGATGATATCTTTTAGGAAATCTAGTTTTAATTTTGAATTTAAACATTTGGAATTATCTTTAGGATTATTTTTGCATTTTAATTAATTTGCTATTTTAGGGATTTAAAAACCTATAAATACCATCCTTAAGGGATCGGCTAAGGAATGGTTATTTAATTTACCACCAAATTCCATTACTACCTGGGCAGACTTAACGAGTGTTTTTCCTGACAGAGTTTCCCAATAGAAAAAGCAAGCAAACTGAGGAGAAACATCATGGGAATTCCACATAATGAAGGAGAGTCACTATACGATTATTATGAGCAGTTTAAAAAGCTCTGCGTCAGTTGTTCGCAACATGACCTTTCTAAACAAACGCTCTTTCAGTACTTTTAAGAGAGAATACTTCTGATAGAAAAAATATAGTAGATATCGCCAGTGGAGGTTCTCTCGTCAACATAACTTTAAAAGCAGCAAGTAATTTAATTTCCACATTGGCTGTTAATTTACAACAATTCGGCTCCCCAAGTGAACCCAACCAATGGGTTCACGAAGTAAGTGTTGTTTCACTTGAAAATAAAATCAAAAAATTAACTGATATAGTTAATTCTCTCGTTTCAGAAAAAATTGGAGCAACAAAGGTATGCGAGATATGTACAATTTCGAATCACCCGACATACTACTACACGATGCTACAAGAGGAGTCCAGTGCACAAGTAAATGTTGTGGGTAACTTTATGGGACCACCCTAGAGGCCTTATAACCCATACGACAACATTTTCAATCTTGGATGGAGGGACCATCCAAACTTTAATTATGGGAACAATCAGAGATAATATCAAAATTATCAAATGATGTCACCTCCGCCATAATAACCACAAAAATCTTCATTAGAGTCAATGTTGAGAGGCTAGCTTTGTCTCAAGAAAAATTCCAGAATCGCATAGAGGCTCACTTTTAAGAGCTCGAAAAGCAAATGAGCCAACTAGCTCAAACGGTGGGGTGAATAGAGTCTCAAGGCAGATTACTGTCACAAACTGAACCTAATTCAAGAGAAAATTTTAGCTCAATAACCCTCTAAAGTGGTACCATCATTTCACCTAAGATCATAGAGAAAAATGTCGCACCACCCAAAAAGAAGAAAGAAGCCAAAATGCCCCCTCCGCCTAATTCAAGTAAAATCGTATCTTCCTCTTCTCCTTCACCTTACAAAGTTCCACCCTCTTTTCCTAAAAGATTGATGAAGCGAGACAAGCGAGTGAAAGAGAAAGAAATACTTGATGTATTTTGGAAAGTGGAAATAAACATTCCCCTTCTTGAGGTAATCCGAAAAGTGCCGAAGTATGTTAGATACCCTAAAGACCTCTGCACCCACAAATGAACGACTCACAGGAAACAAGAAGGTAAATCTGGGTGAAAATGTATCAGTAGTTTTCCAACGATGGCTTCCACCAAAGTATAAGGACCAAGGCATGTTTGCCACACCTTTCAAGATAGATAAAGTTGGAATCAAGCGCGCCGTGTGCGATTTGGGCACATCGATCAATGTGATGCCCCTCTTGGTTTATAATATGATCTTCCATCGACCCTTTGAAAGAAACCAAAGTCACTATTTAGCTCACTGACAGATCGATTATCTACCTCGAAAGAGTCTTAGAAAACATTCTAGTAAAGGTAAACAATTTGATTTTCCCTACTGATTTATATGCTATTGATATGGAAAATGACTGCTGCAGCACCAGTTCTGAAATTCTTCTCAGTCGTCTCTTTCTGAGTATGGCGCACATGAAGATTAACGTCCAAAACGGTATTCTAACAATGGAGTTTGGCGATGAGATCCTTAAATTCAACGTATATAAAGCTATAAAATACCCAGACAATATAGCGAGCATTAATTTTATTAACATAATTGATCCTTTGGCGAATGAATTTGTGGAAAATAATTTGTCTATTTATCTTTATAGGGAATCGAAGGAAATCAACGAATAAATCAATGAGTTTGATAAAAAAAAATTCTATTCATTTTGATTCAAGTTTGGTTCCTTCTAAATCAAAAATTCTTTCTTCCATTTTGTAGATACTGAAAATGGAGTCGGAACATTTATCGGAACATTTAAAGAACTCGTCTTTTAGGAAAAAATGATGCATTATGTTCCACCGTTTCGGATAAGTTTCCAACGCTAAAAAATATCCAAAGAAATGCTAATGAGACTTTTCAATTCTACAAGGATAAAAAAAGGAACTTTATGATCGTAGACTTTCTTGTAAGAAATTTCTTCCATGGAAAAAACATATGAAGTGGATGAAGCATCTCGAAGAACCTGTAGACTGAATCAGGTCATCAAGCTCGCAACGTTAAATAAAGCACTTCATGGGAGGCAACCCATTTTTAATTTCGTTTCTTTAGTGTTCTTCGATTTTAATTTTTATTCTTTGTTTTCGTTAAGCTTATTACTTTATTTTTTAATTTTCATTTTGCAGTCACCCCGATGTTTTAAATCGAAATTAAACGAAGTCGGATAGAGTATTTTCATTCAAACAATGAGTGAATTTTCCAACTGGCACAGCGCAAGACACGTGAGCAGCAAACCCCAAAAGCCTATTTTCTGTTTGTCACATATTTTGTTAAATCTTCCCCTTATTTGTAAACATTCTTTGACCGGCCACCAAATCACTCAATCCTCGATTCTTTTTATTTTCCATGGGCCTCACACTTATCAAATTAATTCCCAAAATAACTTCCATCTCCACTCAAACTATTTTCCTTCTTAAATCCCAAATACCCACGTGATTTATATCATAAACCCCATTCTTTCTTTTATTTTACCCAAACAACCGCTCGACTTATTCCCTTCTGTCATTATTTTCACTATATATATTGTTCTTTGGTTTTGCAGGAAACTTCAGCATCAATCCATACTCAGAAAGCTTTTATTTGAGCGGTCGAAATCAATCGAACAACCCCTTTCACCATCATCACCAATGAACATAGGGAGTTTTCTCTATCCTTTCTCTTATGCTTCCAATTAATTGTATCAAGGCAATAAAACTTAAGTGAGGGGAGGTAGAGATTTTGTTGAATTTCACTTTGCTTATGTTGTAAATTGTTTGTTTGTATGCATTTATTGAATTGGTTTTAATTTGATTGTAAATTTTCACCTTCATTGAGTATTTCTTGTATGTTGTATTTGCTTAAGTTTGTATGATTATTTGAATACGAATATTCATGATAATGGAACTACATGAGTAAGAGATTTGAGTTGACTTTATTATGACTATCGTTGATTTTGTTAATTGATATTTTGCCTAACTCAATGCATGTACACACTTCAGTGAGATTTGAGCCTTGATGCGCATGTTATTTATATATTTGCTCTTATTCTTGTTTGAGTGTGTCAAACTAAACATTGACAATCTAGAACTTGTAGTACAATGCATGTCGAGATTACACAAAGAACTTGATGCTTTGAAATAACCTGGGCACCTAGGATTCACCAAATATTTACTCAAATGCCTACCTTTTTCTTTCCCATTAGTTAACCATGTTTGAGCCTATTCCCATTCTTTACTTTCACCACAATTTTAAACCTGAGCCTTTTTCATTTTCCCCTCTATTCCACCCTTGTCAAGACAAAGAGTATGAGTTAAAGGTTGCACAATCATGTTATGCGAAAAGAAAAAGAAAAAATAATCTGAAAGAAAAAATGCAAAAAAAAAAAAAAAGAAAGAAAGAAAGAGAAATTCAAAAGAAAAAATTAAAAATTAAAAATTAAAAATTAAAAAAAGAAAAAAGAAAAACTTATGACTAAAAAAGGAAAAGAAAAAAATAGTGTTTGATGTTTTGTTGTTTGATGCAATTATTTTTATTGCTTTTGTTTAATTTTCTTGTGGACTTGACTTAATTATTTGAAAAACTCTCTAGTCTTGAATCTTAACCTCATTTTAGCCTTGTTTCACACCTTTACCTAAGCCCCATTACAACATATTTTATGACCTGATGATCATTGCATCTTGTTTTAGTTAAGTAGTGGAGATTTGATTTTATTACAAGCTTATGAAATTATCATGTTTGGTTCCGACTTTGAGCATTCTTACACCCAAAAGTACATTGAGTGAATTAACTGAACCCTTGTGATGTGTTGCGTTATGTTAAATTGAAATTAATGAATGATTGGATGTTATAATTTTGTTTAAATTGATCCAACTTATGTTTTCCAATTGATTGATGTCTTAACTTGAATAATTGTTGTGAACTTGACTTGCATGATTTGCTTTGATATGAGATGAGGTGGAGGAAGGTAAATTGAGTTTATAACTTCTTCAATTGAAGCATGCTTGAGGAAAAACATGAGATAAGTAAGGGGAATTTGATTAGTGTTCTAGATTGACACTATTTACTTGTTAATTTCTCGTGTTATCTATTTATCACTGCTGATTTGGTTATGTTTTGCTTATTTTCGTGTAGAGGTATATTTTTCAAAAAACGTCACTAAAAGGTACAATTCTACAGTTTTTATTTTCTAGAATCGTACCTAGACACATGGGCACGACGTGGTCTGATACGATAGTTTCTAGAATGTCTAGTCAAAATCGGGAAGATTTTGGAAGTAGCCTAGTCAGCACAATCCGATGAGATCTTTTAGGAATATAGTTTTAAGTTTGAATTTAAACATTTGGAATTATCTTTAGGATTATTTTGTATTTTTATTTATTTGCTATTTTAGGGATTTAGAAACCTATAAATACCCTCCTTAGGGCATGGCTTAGGATATCTTGAATTTACCTTTGTTATTTTGTTTTTACTTTTAAAAAAGTTTCCATATTCTTTTTCATTTTCATTTTCGCTTTCCTTTACTTTAGTTTTTATTGCTTTTATAAAATATGCTAAGCATGATTTCTATCATGCTTTGCTAATTTTCTTATTAGCCAATAGCTAACTGTTAACTTCCTAAAAAGGATACTTTTAAGGCCTTTTTCACTTAAGTTATTGTTTGTTTAAAAGCTCATTTTATGAATTTTAGGATCATGTAGTTGCATATAGTTGCATTTGTGGTGGTAGTGCTATTTTATTTCTTAATGATGCTACTTGAAGAAAAGGTGCAGTTTGTCTGTGGTGTGCAGGGAATAGCAAGCAAAAAGGACTAGATGGGAAGTAATGATGTGGCATCACATGTTTCTAAAGCAAATTGAAATGTCTTGGCATTTCTGGCGCAGAAAATGACAAAAAGATACATCTGTACGAGGACAGCTGGCTCTGCATGTGAAATGATTGCTGTAACTGCATGCCAGAGCTGCTATAGGACCACTGCCACCTGGAGGATAAGATTCACGTACTACATGTGATTCTAGGGGTATTAGGGGTATGAGGGGTATTTTGCAGCCAAAAACCTCATCATTACCCCTAGATATTTTTATTATATATTACACCTCAAGGGACACAATATACAACACGTGAAGAGGAGGCACACGCATAGAGCAGAAAAAAATTAGATTTTTATTTCCTTTTCCTTTTATTCTTCCTTGGGTTTTCCTCCATTAATTAAGCTCCAAGGAGTGACGAGCTAGGTGCCGAGAGGAGCTAGCGGGCTAAGGTGATTCGTGGTGGCAGAGGAGACCTCTGGTGGTGCGTCGAAGGCTACTTCTCACTTCCCTTTTTTCTACTATTTTTATATTTATTTGTGGGTTGTTGGAACGAATATTTGCATGAACACCATGAACTAACTTATTTGGTGGTGGTTGGTTAAATGGATGTTTAGACTTTATTTAATGGTATATTTAAGTTTATTGTGGTTCTTTATTTCCTTTTCTTATGAATGCTTCACCATCTAGGATTGTAAGAGTCATGGAAATGTCCATTTCTTAGATGAAGTTTAGGTATTCGAGAGAAACCTAAGCTAAAAATACTTGTAAGTATTCGAGAGAACCGCAAGACAAGATCATCATAAGCAATGGGTTATAATCTTTTCAAGGGGCTTTGAACCGGCCTAGGGATATTATAACCTAATCCCTTAGACCTTGGGAGAGACTATGATAGGATTTCAATGACTAAAAATGGTGTCTTTATCAATAGGGTAACCTAGCCAACATCATTTAGTGAGAGCAGATGCCTTGGCATCCTATTCTGTTAGGTTCCTTTGAGAACATTTTAGGAAAACCCTGTCGAGCAAGTAAGGATTAGATAGCTTAAATATGCCTGAGAAATAAGTTTAGCATCCTTAAATGAATCCCTACAATTCATTCCATTGGAAGCTTGTCACGTGGGGATTATATTCTTTTCATTTTATTAGCTGTTTATTTACCATCTTTCATTGCCTCGACATTACACCATCTTATCTTGCCACTGCATTTCCATCTGCTACACCATCAGACCATCAATTTACATCCATCAGCATACATATTTTCATTTACCGTGACATTTGTATATATAAAGACTAACTATACATAGATAGATTAGTGCTTAGCTTTGGTTAGACTTTTGTAATTTCACCTAATCCCTGTGGAGACGATACTCAGTCATCATTATATTACTTGAATGATTGTGTATACTTGCACATTATCTGCGTATATTTTATAGTAATCACACAACCGGACAAGTTTTTGTTGTCGTTGCCGGGGATTGGAAGCCTGAAGTTATTTAGTTTTGCCAGAGCATTTTATTTTGTTTTGCATTTCTATTTTTGTATAGTTTACTTTATATTTTTGTTTTATTTTTTAGGTTTATTTAGTGTATGCCTAGAATAAATTCTGAAGAGCCTTTGGAACAGATAGAACCTGAGATTGAAAGACTCTTTAGACAAAGGAGACGTGCTCAATGCGCTAGAGGAAACATGTATCAGATTGGAAACCAAGGCATTGGTCAGGATGATGGAAATCAGAATGTCGCGGCATTAGACAATGTTGATCCTGCTGTTAGGCCACACGTTATTTGTGATCACTTAAATCCGATGATGGATGATCTGAATCCTAGAATCGTGGTTTGAATTTAAACATTTGGAATTATCTTTAGGATTATTTTGTATTTTTATTTATTTGCTATTTTAGGGATTTAGAAACCTATAAATACCCTCCTTAGGATATCTTGAATTTACCTTTGTTATTTTGTTTTTACTTTTATAAAAGTTTCCATATTCTTTTTCATTTTCATTTTCATTTTCGCTTTCCTTTACTTTAGTTTTTATTGCTTTTATAAAATATGCTAAGCATGATTTCTATCATGCTTTGCTAATTTTCTTATTAGCTAAGAGCTAGCTGTTAACTTCTTAAAAAGGCTACTTTTAAGGCCTTTTTCACTTAAGTTATTATTTTTTTAAAAGCTCATTTTAGGCAATTTAGGATCATGTAGTTGCATTTGTGGTGGTAGTGTTATTATATTTCTTAATGATGCTACTTGAAGGAAAGGTGCAGTTTGTATGTGGTGTGCAGGGAATAGCAAGAAAAAAGGACTAGATGGGAAGTAATGATGTGGCATCATATGTTGCTAAAGCAAATTGAAATGTCTTGGCATTTGTGCCACAGAAAATGACAAAAAGATACATCTGTACGAGGACAGCTGGCTTTGCACGTGAAATGATTGTTGTAACCGCCTGCCAGAGCTGCTATAGGACCACTGCCACCTGGAGGATAAGATTCACGCACTGCATGTGATTCTAGGGGTATGAGGGGTATTTTGCAGCTAACAACCTCATCATTACCCCTAGATATTTTTATTATATATTACACCTCAAGGGAGACAATATACAACACGTGAAGAGGAGGCACACGCATAGAGCAGAAAAAAATTAGATTTTTATTTCCTTTTCCTTTTATTCTTCCTTGGGTTTTCCTCCATTAATTAAGCTCCAAGGAGTGACGAGCTAGGTGCCGAGAGGAGCTAGCGAGCTAAGATGATTCGTGGTGGCTGAGGAGACCTCTGGTGGCGCGTCGAAGGCTACTTCCCACTTCCCTTTTTGCTACTATTTTTATATTTATTTGTGGGTTGTTGGAACGAATATTTACATGAATTTGTGTTTGGAAATTTTGAACCCCACCATGAACTAACTTATTTGGTGGTGGTTGGTTAAATAGATGTTTAGACTTTATTTTAATGGTATATTTAAGTTTATTGTGGTTCTTTATTTGCTTTGCTTATGAATGCTTCACCATCTAGGCTTGTAAGAGGCATGGAAATGTCCATTTCTTAGATGAAGTTTAGGTATTCGAGAGAAACCTAAGCTAAAAATACTTGTAAGTATTCGAGAGAACCGCAAGACAAGATCCTCATAAGTAATGGGTTATAATCTTTTCAAGGGGCTTTGAACCGGCCTAGGGATATTATAACCTAATCCCTTAGACCTTGGGAGAGACTATGATAGGATTTCAACGACTAAAAATGGTGTCTTTATCAATAGGGTAGGCTAGCCAACATCGTTCAGTGAGAGCAGATGCCTTGGCATCCTATTCTGTTAGGTTCCTTTGAGAAAATTTTAGGAAAACCCTGTCGAGCAAGTAAGGATTAGATAGCTTAAATATGCCTGAGAAATAAGTTTAGCATCCTTAAATAAATCCCTACCATTCATTCCATTGGAAGCTTGTCACGTGAGGATTATATTCTTTTTATTTTATTTGCTGTTTATTTACCATATTTTATTGCCTCGACATTACACCATCTTATCTTGCCACTGTATTTCCATCTGCTACACCATCAGACCATCAATTTACATCCATCAGCATACATATTTTCATTTACCGTGACATTTGTATATATAAAGACTAACTATACATAGATAGATTAGTGCTTAGCTTTGGTTAGACTTTTGTAATTTCACCTAATCCCTGTGAAGACGATACTCACTCATCATTATATTACTTGAATGATTGTGTATACTTGCACATTATCTGCGTATATTTTATAGTAATCACACACGTGGACAAGTTTTTGCCGTCGTTGCCGGGGATTGGCAGCCTGAAGTTATTTAGTTTTGCCAGAGCATTTTATTTTGTTTTGCATTTCTATTTTTGTATAGTTTACTTTATATTTTTGTTTTATTTTTCAGGTTTATTTAGTGTATGCCTAGAAGAAATTCTGAAGAGCCTTTGGAACTGATAGAACCTGAGATTGAAAGACTCTTTAGACAAAGGAGACGTGCTCAATGCGCTAGAGGAAACATGTATCAGATTGGAAACCAAGGCATTGGTCTGGATGATGGAAATCAGAATGCCGCTGCATTAGACAATGTTGATACTGCTGTTAGGCCACACGTTATTTGTGATCACTTAAATTTGATGATGGATGATTTGAATCCTAAAATCCTGGTTTGAATTTAAACATTTGGAATTATCTTTAAGATTATTTTGTATTTTTATTTATTTGCTATTTTAGGGATTTAGAAACCTATAAAAACCCTCCTTAGGGTATGGCTTAGGATATCTTGAATTTACCTTTGTTATTTTGTTTTTACTTTTATAAAAGTTTCCATATTCTTTTTCATTTTCGCTTTCCTTTACTTTAGTTTTTATTGCTTTTATAAAATATGCTAAGCATGATTTCTATCTTGCTTTGCTAATTTTCTTATTAGCCAAGAGCTAACTGTTAACTTCCCAAAAAGGCTACTTTTAAAGCCTTTTTCACTTAAGTTATTGTTTGTTTAAAAGCTCATTTTAGGCATTTTAGGATCATGTAGTTGCATATAGTTGCATTTGTGGTGGTAGTGCTATTTTATTTCTTAATGATGGTACTTGAAGGAAAGGTGCAGTTTGTCTGTGGTGTGCAGGGAATAGCAAGCAAAAAGGACTAGATGGGAAGTAATGATGTGGCATCACATGTTGCTAAAGCAAATTGAAATGTCTTGGCATTTCTGGCGCAGAAAATGACAATAAGATATATCTATACGAGGACAGCTGGCTCTGCACGTGAAATGATTGTTGTAACCGCCTGCCAGAGCTGCTATAGGACCACTGCCACCTGGAGGATAAGATTCACGCACTACATGTGATTATAGGGTATGAGGGGTATGTTGCAGCCAACAACCTCATCATTACCCCTAGATATTTTTATTATATATTACACCTCAAGGGAGACAATATACAACACGTGAAGAGGAGGAACACACATAGAGCAGAAAAAAAATCAGATTTTTATTTCCTTTTCCTTTTATTCTTCCTTGGGTTTTCCTCCATTAATTAAGCTCCAAGGAGTGAAGAGCTAGGTGCCGAGAGGAGCTAGTGAGCTAAGGTGATTCGTGGTGGCCGAGGAGACCTCTGGTGGCGCGTCGAAGGCTACTTCCCACTTCCCTTTTTGCTACTATTTTTATATTTATTTATGGGTTGTTGGAACGAATATTTGCATGAATTTGTGTTTGGAAATTTTGAACCCCACCATGAACTAACTTATTTGGTGGTGGTTGGTTAAATAGATGTTTAGACTTTATTTTAATGGTATATTTAAGTTTATTGTGGTTCTTTATTTGCTTTGCTTATGAATGCTTCACCATCTAGGCTTGTAAGAGGCATGGAAATGTCCATTTCTTAGATGAAGTTTAGGTATTCGAGAGAAACCTAAGCTAAAAATACTTGTAAGTATTCGAGAGAACCGCAAGACAAGATCCTCATAAGCAATGGGTTATAATCTTTTCAAGGGGCTTTGAACAAGCCTAGGGATATTATAATCTAATCCCTTAGACCTTGGGAGAGACTATGATAGGATTTCAACGACTAAAAATGGTGTCTTTATCAATAGGGTAGGCTAGCCAACATCGTTTAGTGAGAGCAGATGCCTTGGCATCCTATTCTGTTAGGTTCCTTTGAGAACATTTTAGGAAAACCCTGTCGAGCAAGTAAGGATTAGATAGCTTAAATATGCCTGAGAAATAAGTTTAGCATCCTTAAATCAATCCCTACCATTCATTCCATTGGAAGCTTGTCACGTGAGGATTATATATTTTTTATTTTATTTGCTGTTTATTTACCATCTTTTATTGCCTCGACATTACACCATCTTATCTAGCCACTGTATTTCCATCTGCTACACCATCAGACCATCAATTTACATCCATCAGCATACATATTTTCATTTACCGTGACATTTGTATATATAAAGACTAACTATACATAAATAGATTAGTGCTTAGCTTTGGTTAGACTTTTGTAATTTCACCTAATCCCTGTGGAGACGATACTCACTCATCATTATATTACTTGAACGATTGTGTATACTTGCACATTATCTGCGTATATTTTATAGTAATCACACATGCGGACAAGTTTTTGCCGTCGTTGCCAGGGATTGGCAGCTTGAAGTTATTTAGTTTTGCCAGAGCATTTTATTTTGTTTTGCATTTCTATTTTTGTATAGTTTACTATATATTTTTGTTTTATTTTTCAGGTTTATTTAGTGTATGCCTAGAAGAAATTCTGAAGAGCCTTTAGAACTGATAGAACCTGAGATTGAAAGACTCTTTAGACAAAGGAGACGTGCTCAATGCGCAAGAGGAAACATGTATTAGATTGGAAACCAAGGCATTGGTCAGGATGATGGAAATCAGAATGTCGCGGCATTAGACAATGTTGATCCTGCTGTTAGGCCACACGTTATTTGTGATCACTTAAATCCGATGATGGATGATCTGAATCCTAAAATCCTGGTTTGAATTTAAACATTTGGAATAATCTTTAAGATTATTTTGTATTTTTATTTATTTGCTATTTTAGGGATTTAGAAACCTATAAATACCCTCCTTAGGGTATGGCTTAGGATATCTTGAATTTACCTTTGTTATTTTGTTTTTACTATTATAAAAGTTTCCATATTCTTTTTCATTTTCGCTTTCCTTTACTTTAGTTTTTATTGCTTTTATAAAATATGCTAAGCATGATTTCTATCATGCTTTGCTAATTTTCTTATTAACCAAGAGCTAACTGTTAACTTCCAAAAAAGGCTACTTTTAAAGCCTTTTTCACTTAAGTTATTGTTTGTTTAAAAGCTCATTTTAGGCTTTTTAGGATCATGTAGTTCCATATAGTTGCATTTGTGGTGGTAGTGCTATTTTATTTCTTAATGATGCTACTTGAAGGAAATGTGCAGTTTGTCTGTGGTGTGCAGGGAATAGCAAGCAAAAAGGACTAGATGGGAAGTAATGATGTGAAATCACATGTTGCTAAAGCAAATTGAAATGTCTTGGCATTTGTGGCGCAGAAAATGACAAAAATATACATCTATACGAGGACAGCTGGCTCTGCATGTGAAATGATTGTTGTAACTGCCTGCCAGAGCTGCTATAGGTCCACTGCCACCTGGAGGATAAGATTCATGCACTACATGTGATTCTAGGGTATGAGGGGTATTTTGCAGCCAACAACCTCATCATTACCCCTAGATATTTTTATTATATATTACACCTCAAGGGAGACAATATCCAACACGTGAAGAGGAGGCACACGCATAGAGCAGAAAAAAATCAGATTTTTATTTCCTTTTCCTTTTATTCTTCCTTGGGTTTTCCTCCATTAATTAAGCTCCAAGGAGTGAAGAGCTAGGTGCCGAGAGGAGCTAGCGAGCTAAGGTGATTCGTGGTGGCCGAGGAGACCTCTGGTGGCGCGTCGAAAGCTACTTCCCACTTCCCTTTTTGCTACTATTTTTATATTTATTTGTGGGTTGTTGGAACGAATATTTGCATGAATTTATTTTTGGAAATTTTGAACCCCACCATGAACTAACTTATTTGGTGGTGGTTGGTTAAATAGATGTTTAGACTTTATTTTAATGGTATATTTAAGTTTATTGTGGTTCTTTATTTGCTTTGCTTATGAATGCTTCACCATCTAGGCTTGTAAGAGGCATGGAAATGTGCATTTCTTAGATGAAGTTTAGGTATTCGAGAGAAACCTAAGCTAAAAATACTTGTAAGTATTCTAGAGAACCGCAAGACAAGATCCTCATAAGCAATGGGTTATAATCTTTTCAAGGGGCTTTGAACCGGCCTAGGGATATTATAACCTAATCCCTTAGACCTTGGGAGAGACTATGATATGATATCAACGACTAAAAATGGTCTCTTTATCAATAGGGTAGGCTAGCCAACATCGTTTAGTGAGAGCAAATGCCTTGGTATCCTATTCTGTTAGGTTCCTTTGAGAACATTTTAGGAAAACCCTGTCGAGCAAGTAAGGATTAGATAGGTTAAATATGCATGAGAAATAAGTTTAGCATCTTTAAATCAATCCCTACCATTCATTCCATTGGAAGCTTGTCACGTGAGGATTATATTCTTTTTATTTTATTTGCTGTTTATTTACCATCTTTTATTGCCTCGACATTACACCATCTTATCTTGCCACTGTATTTCCATCTGCTACACCATCAGACCATCAATTTACATCCATCAGCATACATATTTTCATTTACCGTGACATTTGTATATATAAAGACTAACTATACATAGATAGATTAGTGCTTAGCTTTGGTTAGACTTTTGTAATTTCACCTAATCCCTGTGGAGACGATACTCACTCATCATTATATTACTTGAACGATTGTGTATACTTGCACATTATCTACGTATATTTTATAATAATCACACACGCGGACAAGTTTTTGCCGTCGTTGCCGGGGATTGGCAGCCTGAAGTTATTTAGTTTTGCCAGAGCATTTTATTTTGTTTTGCATTTCTATTTTTGTATAGTTTACTTTATATTTTTGTTTTATTTTTTAGGTTTATTTAGTGTATGCCTAGAAGAAATTCTGAAGAGCCTTTGGAACTGATAGAACCTGAGATTGAAAGACTCTTTAGACAAAGGAGACGTGCTCAAAGCGCTAGAGGAAACATGTATCAGATTGGAAACCAAGGCATTGGTCAGGATGATGGAAATCAGAATGTCACGGCATTAGACAATGTTGATCCTGCTATTAGGCCACACGTTCTTTTTGATCACTTAAATCCGATGATGGATGATCTGAATCCTAAAATCCTAGTTTGAATTTAAACATTTGGAATTATCTTTAAGATTATTTTGTATTTTTATTTATTTTCTATTTTAGGGATTTAGAAACCTATAAATACCCTCCTTAGGGTATGGCTTAGGATATCTTGAATTTAACTTTGTTATTTTGTTTTTACTTTTATAAAAGTTTCCATATTCTTTTTCATTTTTGCTTTCCTTTACTTTAGTTTTTATTGCTTTTATAAAATATGCTAAGCATGATTTCTATCATGCTTTGCTAATTTTCTTATTAGCCAAGAGCTAACTGTTAACTTCCCAAAAAGGCTACTTTTAAAGCCTTTTTCACTTAAGTTATTGTTTGTTTAAAAGCTCATTTTAGGCATTTTAGGATCATGTAGTTGCATATAGTTGCATTTGTTGTGGTAGTGCTATTTTATTTCTTAATGATGCTACTTGAAGGAAAGGTGCAGTTTGTCTGTGGAGTGCAGGGAACAGCAAGAAAAAAGGACTAGATGGGAAGTAATGATGTGGCATCACATGTTGCTAAAGCAAATTGAAATGTCTTGGCATTTCTGGCGCAGAAAATGACAAAAAGATACATCTATACGAGGACAGCTGGCTCTGCACGTGAAATGATTGCTGTAACCGCCTGCCAGAGCTGCTATAGGACCACTGCCACCTGGAGGATAAGATTCACGCACTACATGTGATTCTAGGGTATGAGGGGTATTTTGCAGCCAACAACCTCATCATTACCCCTAGATATTTTTATTATATATTACACCTCAAGGGAGACAATATACAACACGTGAAGAGGAGGCACACGCATAGAGCAGAAAAAAATCAGATTTTTATTTCCTTTTCCTTTTATTCTCCCTTGGGTTTTCCTCCATTAATTAAGCTCCAAAGAGTGAAGAGATAGGTGCCGAGAGGAGCTAGCGAGCTAAGGTGATTCGTGGTGGCCGAGGAGACCTCTGGTGGCGCGTCGAAGGCTACTTCCCACTTCCCTTTTTGCTACTATTTTTATATTTATTTGTGGGTTGTTGGAACGAATATTTGCATGAATTTGTGTTTGGAAATTTTGAACCCCACCATGAACTAACTTATTTGGTGGTGGTTTGTTAAATAGATGTTTAGACTTTATTTTAATGGTATATTTAAGTTTATTGTGGTTCTTTATTTGCTTTGCTTATGAATGCTTCACCATCTAGGCTTGTAAGAGGCATGGAAATGTCCATTTCTTAGATGAAGTTTAGGTATTCGAGAGAAACCTAAGCAAAAAATACTTGTAAGTATTCTAGAGAACCGCAAGACAAGATCCTCATAAGCAATGGGTTATAATCTTTTCAAGGGGCTTTGAACCGGCCTAGGGATATTATAACCTAATCCCTTAGACCTTGGGAGAGACTATGATAGGATTTCAACGACTAAAAATGGTGTCTTTATCAATAGGGTAGGCTAGCCAACATCGTTTAGTGAGAGCAAATGCCTTGGCATCCTATTCTGTTAGGTTCCTTTGAGAACATTTTAGGAAAACCCTGTCGAGCAAGTAAGGATTAGATAGGTTAAATATGCCTGAGAAATAAGTTTAGCATCTTTAAATCAATCCCTACCATTCATTCCATTGGAAGCTTGTCACGTGAGGATTATATTCTTTTAATTTTATTTGTTGTTTATTTACCATCTTTTATTGCCTCGACATTACACCATCTTATCTTGCCACTGTATTTCCATCTGCTACACCATCAGACCATCAATTTACATCCATCAGCATACATATTTTCATTTACCGTGACATTTGTATATATAAAGACTAACTATACATAGATAGATTAGTGCTTAGCTTTGGTTAGACTTTTGTAATTTCACGTAATCCCTGTGGAGACGATACTCACTCATCATTATATTACTTGAACGATTGTGTATACTTGCACATTATCTGCGTATATTTTATAGTAATAACACACGCGGACAAGTTTTTGCCGTCGTTGCCGGGAATTGGCAGCCTGAAGTTATTTAGTTTTGCCAGAGCATTTTATTTTGTTTTGCATTTCTATTTTTGTATAGTTTACTTTATATTTTTGTTTTATTTTTCAGGTTTATTTAGTGTATGCCTAGAAGAAATTCTGAAGAGCCTTTGGAACTGATAGAACCTGAGATTGAAAGACTCTTTAGACAAAGGAGACGTGCTCAAAGCGCTAGAGGAAACATGTATCAGATTGGAAACCAAGGCATTGGTCAGGATGATGGAAATCAGAATGTCGCGGCATTAGACAATGTTGATCCTGCTATTAGGCCACACGTTATTTTTGATCACTTAAATCCGATGATGGATGATCTGAATCCTAGAATCATGGCACTCGAAATTCAAGCTGCACATTTTGAGCTAAAACCAGTCATGTTCAACATGTTGAATTTTATTGGGCAGTTTGAGGGTATGCCAAATGAAGATGCCAGACATCACATTCGAAATTTTCTGGAAGTTTGTGATTCTTTTCGCTAAGAGGGAGTACATGAGGATTTTCTGAAGTTAAAGTTGTTCCCGTATTCATTGCGTGACCGAGAAAGTGCTTGGTTGAGTGGTGTACTATCCGGTTCGATGGAATCATGGACTGATCTTTGCAAGAGTTTTTTATTGAGTTACAACCCACCAAACATGAATACTCAGCTAAGGAATGATATATCATCTTTTCTCTAGGGCGACGACGAATCCATGTATGAGTGTTGGGATCGTTACAAGAGTTTGCTTCGAAAGTGTTCAAATCATAGTTTTCACGATTGGACTCAAGTAGTCATGTTCTATAATGGAGTCAATGCACACTCGAGAATATTACTTGATGCCTCGGCAAATGGGGCATTGCTAGATAAATCCCTACTGAGGTGTTTGCTATCTTGGACAGAATTGCTAACAATGATTATCAGTTTCCTTCCTCAAGACTTGGGAGTGGGAGGAGAGCACCTGGAGCATTTGAGTTAGATACCATGGATTCGGTGTCCCATCAACTCTCAACTATCACCAGTATGCTGAAAAAACTTACAACGCTCTACTGAGGTGAAGGAAGTGAAAGCAACTAGCTTGGCATGTCTGTTATGCCAAGGCAATCATCATGAGAGTGAATGCACGAGCAACCATGAGTCCATCAACTTTGTGAGTAATTACAATCGAGGCAACAATAATCCTTACTCTAACACTTATAATGCTGGATGGCGTCAGCACCCCAATTTCTCATGGGGAAATCTAGGAGCCCATAATGCTAATCAACCTACTCAGCAGCAGAATGTTATGCCATGGCATAATACTAACAAAGGAGTTTCAACGTCAGTAAGCATGAGTTCCTTGGAAGCTACGATTCAAGAGTTCATATCTACTACGAAGACAATGTTGCAAGACCATCTAACACTTATAATGCTGGATGGCGTCAGCACCCCAATTTCTCATGGGGAAATCTAGGAGCCCATAATGCTAATCAACCTACTCAGCAGCAGAATCACAATGAGTCTCAAGGTCACCAGAATGTTATGCCATGGCATAATACTAACAAAGGAGTTTCAACGTCAGTAAGCATGAGTTCCTTGGAAGCTACGATTCAAGAGTTCATATCTACTACGAAGACAATGTTGCAAGACCATTCTACTTCAATTAAGAATCAATGAGCTTTACTTTATAGTCAAGGAGCCTTACTTCAAAGCCATAGCTCGTCTTTGAGAGCTTTGGAAGGTCAAGTTGGTTAGATTGCTACGGCATTGCAAGAGCATCAGCAAGGATGATTTCCAAGTGATACTGAAGTCACTAAAGGGCATGGAAAGGAGCATTGCAATGTGTTAACTCTTAGGAGTGGAACACAAATCAATCAACAAGTTAAAGCTAGTGGGGCACAACATGATGAATCTACTCCCACTACTGAAAGTGGTGAAGCTGAATTACATGATGATAGCATTTCTAAGAAGGACAAGGAGGAGGATCTTACTAAGGCACCAGATTCTGATGCCAAGACAAAAGCAATTCCTACTACTGCAATCAAGGAAGATAGACCTCCACCACCCTTCCCGCAAAGATTGTAGAAGCATAATGATGAAGTTCAGTTCAAGAAGTTCGTAGACATTCTTGATCAGCTCCATATCAATGTACCTCTCTTGTAAGCTATTGAACAGATACTGATATATGCCAAATTTCTGAAGGAAATCTGTACCAAGAAGAGGAAAGTAGAGACTGTTGCCAAGGCAACAGAATTTTGTTCTTCATTGAGTAAGTTTCCGCCAAAGAAAAATGATCTGGGTAGCTTTATTATTCCTTGTTCGATTTGAGCTAATTTCGTTGGAAAGGCACTGTGTGATCTTGGCTCAAGTGTCAACTTAATGCCAAAATATATATTCTTAAAGCTTGGCATAGAAGATGCAAGACCCACCTCAGTTATTTTACAACTTGCCGACAAATCTCATGTTAAACTTGAAGGGAGAGTCGAGGATGTCATAGTGAGGGTGGATAAGTTTGTGTTTCCAGTCGACTTCTTAATTCTGGATTGCAAAGTTGATGCCAAGGCACCGATTATTCTGGGAAGACCTTTCCTAGCCACTGGACGTATATTGATAGACTGTGAAAAAGGTGAACTCACCATGAGAGTGGCTGATCAGTGTGGACTGTCAATGTGTTTCGAACGCTCAAATATGTGATGAAAAAGAATGCCAAGGCATTTCTGAATTGAACTCAGTGATTGAAGAAGAAACTGAACATCTTTGCCAGAACAATTTCATTCAGCTAGCAGAAAATGAATATTTGGGTGATGATGAAAGCTTAATGGAGTCCGATGACTTTCTAATTTTGGAGGAGTAATCTAGCTTACTACAAGCTAGATCAGGTATGAATTTTGAACCTCTGAATTTTGATGAATTTATTCCTCCTAAGACTTCATTATTGCATGCACCAACTTTAGAGCTTAAGACTTTGCCAGGGCATCTTCAATATGTTTACATAGGTAGCAATGAGACTTTACCGGTGATTATTTCTGCTAATCTTACTGCTAATCAAGAGAAAAGTTTGTTAAGTGTTTTGATACAGTATAAGAAAGAAATTGGTTGGACTATGGTTGACTTGAAAGGCATTAGTCCCACGATCTGCATCCACAAGATTCTGCTTGAAGATTGCCATGGTAATTCAATCGAACCACAAATAAGACTCAACCCTGTTATGAAACAAGTGGTGATGAAAGAAATTCTGAAATGGCTTGATGTTGGAGTGATTTACCCTATCTCCAATAGCTCATGGGTGAGCTTTGTCCAGTGTGTTCCGAAGAAAGGAGGCACGACTGTGGTTACTAATGAGGATAATGAGTTATTACCCACTCGTACTGTTACCGGATGGAGGATATGCATGGACTATAGAAAGCTCAATAAAGCTACGAAGAAGGACCATTTTCCTCTACCTTTCATCGACCAAATGTTGGATCGATTGGATGGAAAAGCATTCTATTGCTTTTTAGATGGGTACTCGGGGTAAAATCAAATTGCCATCGTACCAGAGGACCAAGAAAATACTACATTCACTTGTCCCTATGGAACTTTTGCCTTTAAGAGGATGCCTTTTGGACTCTGTAATGCCCCGATAACATTTCAGCGTTGTATTCAAGCTATATTTTCAGACATGGTTGAGGATTTTCTGGAGATCTTCATGGATGACTTTTCTGTTTGTGGGGACGGTTTTGAACGATGCCTCGACAATCTAGCAAAAGTTCTCAAAAGATACGAAGAGGTTGAGTTGGTCTAAATTGGGGAGAAATCATGGTGACCGAGGCATTGTTTAGGCCACAAAATTTCACACAAGGGTATTGAGGTGGACAAGGCGAAGATTGAAGTGATTGAAAAGTTACTACCACCAATTTTGGTCAAGGGGGTAAGAAGTTTTCTTGGACATGCTGGATTCTATATAAGGTTTATCAAAGACTTCTCCAAGATTTCTAAGCCCTTGTGCATATTGCTTCAACAAAATCAACCCTTTGTGTTTGACGAGTTATACCTCGGCGCATTCACTGAGCTGAAACGACAACTGATCTCGGCACCAATTGTAGTTCCTCCCGATTGGACATCACCATTTGAGCTGATGTGTGATGCAAGCGATTATATCGTAAGAGTTGTTTTGGGGTAACGTCGAGGTAAAATTTTCATGTTATTTATTACTCTAGCCGTATTTTAAATGAAACAAAAGTGAAACTACACCACCACTGAGAAAGAATTATTTGCTGTGGTATTTGCTTTTGATAAATTTAGACCTTACCTAATAGGCTTAAGAGTTATTGTTCACACTGATCATTCGACTATGAAATACTTAGTGAACAAAAAGGATGCCAAGCCTAGACTTATTAGGTGGATCTTACTTTTGCAAGAATTTGACTTAGAGGTGGTAGATAGAAAAGAAACTAAAAATCAAGTTGCTGATCACTTATCTAGGCTAAAGAACAATTTTGAATGCCATGACACTGTAGATATCCAAGAGGAATTTCCTGATGAGAAACTTTTATATGCCACGGTAATTTCGTGGTACGCTGACCTTGTTAATTTTCTTGTTAGTGGAATTTTGCCTTTTGATTTAGATAGTCAGGCTAAAAAGAAATTCAAGCACGATGCAAGGCACTATTTTTGGGATGAGCCATATTTGTTCAAGCATTGTGCCGATCAGCTCATTAGACGATGTGTACCCAAAGAGGAACAGCGTGATATTTTGTACCATTATCATTCGGCCCCAAGTGGAGGTCATTTTGGTAGAGCAAGGACTACTGCTAAGGTCCTGCAATTAGGCTTTTACTGGCCAACTCTGTTTAAAGATGCCCAAGCATTTTACAAAGCTTGTGATCAAATCCAATGGACTGGAAACATCTTCAGACGACATTAGATGCCGCTGTAAAATATCTTGGAGATAGAGTTGTTTGATGTGTGGGGCATCGATTTCATGGGACCATTCCCGTCTTCTGAAGGAAAATTATATATCTTGCTTGCTGTGGATTATGTGTCAAAGTGGGTGGAAGAAATAACGACATCAAGGAATGACTCCAAGACCGTACTCAAGTTTTTGTACAAGTATATCTTCACTCGATTTGGAGTACCTCGTGCTATTATTAGTGACAAAGGAACCCACTTTGATAATAAGTTAATTTCTAAGGCATTGAAGAGATATGGAGTTCGATACAAGATTGCCACGGCATATCATCTGCAGACAAATGGCCAAGTAGAGATATCCAATCGAGAGATCAAGTAGATTTTAGAGAAAGTGGTGAACCCAAGGCGTAAGGATTGGTCGCCAAAGTTGGATGAAGCACTTTGGGCGTACAGAACAGCGTTCAAAACTCCCTTGGGAATGTCACCATTCAAGCTAGTGTATGTTAAAACTTGTCATCTCCCGGTTGAACTCGAGCATAAGGCATATTGGGCCATCAAGCGATTGAATTTTGATGCTCAACTAGCTAGGGAACAAAGATTACTTAAACTTAATAAAATGGAAGAGTTTAGATCATAAGCATATGAGAATGCTCGGATCTACAAGGAGAAAACCAAGAAGTTGCATGACCAGAAACTGATGCCATGATATTTTCATGTGGTACAACAAGTCTTTCTTTACAACTCCATACTCAAACTCTTTCCTGGGAAGCTCAAATCTCGATGGTCAGGGTCATTTGAGGTGCATTATGTTTACCCCCATGGAGCTGTTGACATCAAGAGAATAGACAATAGGACGATCTTCAAGGTCAATTGCCAGCGTCTGAAAGCCTACAATGGAGTTCCACCACCGCACAACAAGGACGTGTTACGTCTGCATGATGCTGAAGCGTGCTAAGAGGAGAACCAAAATTCGATGCCAAGGCATGGAATTTGTGTCTGTGCATAAATAAAATTTAAAATTTAGGCTTTTCTTTTTTCTTATTTTATTTTATTTTGTAATTAATTTTTGATCTGATTTGTAAGAACCACATTATTGCAAACCATGCAAGGAGCGTTCACCCAAATGGAGGAAAGGATAACGCATTAATGGGAGAGATATTCTTTGATTTTTTTCTTTTTAATTTATTTTATTTATGACATTTCTTTTCTCTCTCCATAGTTTTGTCCCATCATCATCATTTCTTTTGGAAGATTTTCCTTCCCCATACACGCATAACCCCCCACCCACTAATTTCTCTCTTAACCGTCCTATCACCCCTTTTCCCTCTTAAACTTTTAACTTTTTCTTTTCTCTTTCTTCCTTAATTTTTCTATTTCATTTTTAACTTTTACTTTTTATCTCTCATATATTCTTTATCTTCTTCAATCTTCTCTCCATAGCCAAAATTTCATAAAGCTTTTGAAAGCTACTTCATTTTCCATTTTTCTTACTTCACAACTGTTGAAAATGGTGCGCACAAGACCGGCTGCACCTGAAGGTTCCAAGTTCCAAAAGTTTGAGAACGAGGAGGCCAAGGCTCGGTTCCAAAACTTTACGAGCCGAAAACCCTTCTTTGAGTTAGGTTTTATTTTTACTGAGGAGACCGATGGTGGCTTGGGACCCAACGTAATGGACATTGTTACGCCACTCAAGTGGAAGAAGTTCGCACACCATCCTGGTTCAGTGAATGCCTCGTTGGTTAAGGAATTTTATGCAAATATTTCCAAGCCAAACCAACATGTCATTTTCGTGCGAGGTAAACAAATTCATTTTACACCCACTGCGATTAATCGATATTATCATTTACAGGATATGGTGGACCGACATGCCTTATTCGAGGATGAAGCCGATAGCACCACCTACGATGAAATCCTTGAGGACTTATGCTTTGAAAACACTGAGTGGAACGGGCGCCAAACAAGATACTCGGTCAACAGAGAGCGTCTTCAGCCGCGCGCTAAGTTATGGAATCACTTCCTTAAGCACAAACTCATGCCTACTTCTCACAACACGACGGTATCACTTTCACGCTTACTGCTTTTACATTCGATAATTGTATCCCTTCATATTGATGTTGGTCGCATTATTGTTCAGCAAGTTCATGACTGCTTGAGTAAAAAGGCAAGTGCTTTAGTGTTTCCTAACTTAATTACTGCTTTGTGTCATAAGAAAAAGGTCGAGGAAAATGCTTTTGATGAAATTTTACCTGGATTATCGGGCATTACTAGGGCTAGACTTCCACTGCTATTAGGAGTTGAAAATCCCAAGTCTAAAGACCCTGTTCATGAGCAATCTACAGGAACTAATGCCGAGGCAAAGTTACTTGCTCTCGAGGAAGCTGTGATGCAGACTCATCTGCATGCTTTACACGGTGATATCCACAATTTCTTTGGGTATATGAAGCATAGAGATGTTGTGGTGGAATCGATGTTTCAAGAAATTATTCCCCACGGTCAACGAAATTTCCTTGGCTTTCCAGAAGAAATTCTACCGGCATTCAATGCCGAGGCATCTCCAGAGCCCGAATAAGATGAAGAAGATCCTCCAGTTGATGACCCGACTCCTGATCAACACCGTTCTGAAACCCTTGAATATCCGCCCACTGTCCCTATCAAAGAAACACCCAGTCCCGTTCCTGCACCACATAGTGATCGACGCACCAAGATCATGGCTGGACGTAAGAATATTATGCATTATTACTCTACTTCTTCAGAGTCCAACCCAGCACGCCTTCGCAAACGCACTAGGCGAGGTGCTGCTAGCACCTCCAAGGCAACACCACCACGTCAACATTGAGGTACCCACTTGCATTCATTTTCATTTAGTTTATATTTCATTGCATGGCATTTAGTTTATATTTAGTTCTCTTTAAGCATTGAGGACAATGCTTTCCTTAAGTTTGGGGGAGGTAGTGTTCTAGTTAGGATATATGCATGATAGCATTATCGTAGTATTATGCCATGTCATTAGTAAATAGTAGGATAGTTAGATAGAATGTTTTGAGGATACCCGATGATCATCTTGTTAGGTTAGAATTTGAATGTAAATGATTGTTGAGAATTATAGAACTCGCTCTAGGGCTTGGTGCTTTGTGAAAAACTTTTACACGATTTGTATGTTCTCTATACTTATAAAATTTGGAAAATTCTTATTAAGGAACTCTAGTTAGTTTTGCCATTGAAATATGGTATTGTCCTTAAAACAAAAATAAAAAACAACTCTCTTATATATGAAACTGTGAATAAATGCTTAGGCATAGCTGTAGAGGGACACTCCTCTTTGCCGTGGCATTGCCTGGAACTCTCTTTAATAAATGGCAGCCATGTGCATATGATTGAATGAAAGTAGTCACGAGATGACTTTACTTAACTAGCTTGTGGGTGGAAGGTATGCTCCCTTTCACATAGAGTGTGGGAGAGTAGGTGTGATGAGCTGACTCCCTTTGTAACAGCAGTTAAAAAAATGGAGTAAAGAAAATGTGCTTAATGAATAAGTAAATGCCTTGACAAAAACTAGGGGACTTGAGTAGAAATTGTCTAAGTTTGCTAAGTATAGATTGGATACAATCACACACACACATTACCACAAAAAGATCTTGATATAGGGAAAAGTACTTGAATTCTTAATAAGTCTAGCATGTTGAAGCCTATTTTTCTGAGGGTTGAAATCCAATTTTGTCCTACTGTCTTATTATTGAATATTGCCATGACATTTTGCTTATGTAACTGCTATTCATTGCTTGAGGACAAGCAATAGCTTAAGTTTGGGGGTGTGTTAACTTCCTAAAAAGGCTACTTTTAAGGCTTTTTCACTTAAGTTATTGTTTGTTTAAAAGCTCATTTTAGGCATTTAGGATCATGTAGTTGCATGTAGTTGCATTTGTGGTGGTAGTACTATTTTATTTCTTAATGATGCTGCTTGAAGGAAAGGTGCAGTTTGTCTGTGGTGTTCAGGGAATAACAAGCAAAAAGGACTAGATGGGAAGTAATGACGTGGCATTGTACGTTACTAAAGCAGGTTGAAATGCCTTGGCATTTCTGGTGCAGAAAACGACAAAAAGATACAGTTGTACAAGGACAGCTGGCTCTGTACGTGAAATGATTACTGTAACCGCCTGCCAGAGCTGCTATGGGACCACTGCCACTTGGAGGATAAGATTCACGTACTACATGTGATTCTAGGGGTATGAGGGGTATTTTTCACCCAACAACCTCATCATTACCCCTAGATATTTTTATTATATATTACACCTCAAGGGAGACAATATACAACACGTGAAGAGGAGGCAAACGCATAGAGCAGAAAAAAATCATATTTTTATTTCCTTTCCCTTTTCTTATTCCTTGGGTTTTCCTTCATTGATTAAGCTCCAAGGAGTGGCGAGCTAGGTGCCGAAAGGAGCTAGCGAGCTAAGGTGATTCGTGGTGGTCGAGGAGAACTCCGGTGGCGTGTCGAAGGCTACTTCTCACTTCTCTTTTTGCTACTATTTTTATATTTATTTGTGGGTTGTTGGAACGAATACCCCACCATGAACTAACTTATTTGGTGGTGGTTGGTTAAATGGATGTTTAGATTTTATTTTAATGGTATATTTAAGTTTATTGTGGTTCTTTATTTGCTTTGCTTATGAATGCTTCACCATCTAGGCTTGTAAGAGGCATGGAAATGTCCATTTCTTAGTTGAAGTTTAGGTATTCGGGAGAAACTTAAGCTAAAAATACTTTTAAGTATTCGAGATAACCGCAAGACAAGATCCTCATAAGTAATGGGTTATAATCTTTTCAAGGGGCTTTGAACCGGCCTAGGGATATTATAACCTAATCCCTTAGATCTTGGGAGAGACTAGGATAGGATTTCAATGACTAAAAAGGGTGTCTTTATCAATAGGGTAGGCTGGCCAACATCGTTGAGTGAAAGCAGATGCCTTGGCATCCCATTCTGTTAGGTTCCTTTGAGAACATTTTAGGAAAGCCCTGTCGAGCAAGTAAGGATTAGATAGCTTAAATATGTCTGAGAAATAAGTTTAGCATCCTCAAATCAATCCCTACCATTCATTCCATTGGAAGCTTGTCACGTGAGGATTATCTTCTTTTCATTTTATTTGTTGTTTATTTACCATCTTTCATTGCCTTGACATTACACCATCTTATCTTGCCACTGCATTTCCATCTGCTACACCATCAGACCATCAATCTACATCCATCAGCATACACATTTCATTTACTGTGACATTTGTATATATAAAGACTATCTATACATAGATAGATTAATGCTTAGCTTTGGTTAGAATTTTGTAATTTCACCCAATCCCTATGGAGACGATACTCACTCATCATTATATTACTTGAACGATTGTGTATACTTGCACATTATCTACGTATATTTTATAGTACTCACACACGCGAACACTAACAATGACTCAATTCCAAATGTGAGAATTGAAAACCGCTTAATACCCTTCAGGTTACATTCTCGATTATCTGCAAAATTAGTTTCGCAATCGATCTTACTTTTAAAATCAAAACACTTTTATTTCAAAAAGTATACATTTGTCTGGATGTTGTTCTGGTTTATAGTTGGGAGGAAATATCGGCCTATGGCATTTTTGACTTCTTGTGAACGCACTTAGATGCAGTCCATTAAGGAAAATCAAGATTGGATTTGATTCTTATTGAGAGAATATAATTTGAGTCGGTCTTTTCTAGCACTTAAATCTGATTTGTTCTAACGACAGTAGATGTGGTTAGTTAATTCAAGGACTGAATTTCAAAGAGTGACTTGGGAAGATCAGTTACCAAAGAGAAATGCAAGTTAAAATGGGTTGGGCCTTGCAGACTATAACCAACATGAATCCCGGAGTAAAATCCATTTCGATGATCAAAAGGAATTCAATCAAAGCTAGCTCGAATCTATTTTCTCATAATTATTTTCAAGTTTTAATTTTACTGCTTTTATTTATTTTTCAACTCTTATTCACAAACCCTCCCTCTTTTTATTTATTATTTATCAGAGCTATATGGATTAAAATCAACGCAACTTTGCATCAGAAATTTCTAAGTCCCTTTGGATTAACCATTTTCTTTACTAAAGTATTTGTATTTGTATTATTTTATTTTAAGGAGAAGAATTTATTTGACGAGTAAAACAATGCTTGTCAATCAATTAATTCACATAGAAAAAGTGTTAAAAAATTCCAAATTCATAGCGCACATCTATTGAGCACCTCGGTGGTTGTTATGTCGTTGTATGTAAATAAACATATTTTGTCATCCTCCGTATAAAGATGAAAATCTTCTTGGTCTAGAAATATCATATTTAAGTGCTATTGGTGCATTGATGTAACTTTATAGTCATACACAACATGATATATTTATTTGTTGTCAATTTATTAAAAAGATTTAGCTCATGTCCAACCTGAAGACGTTGGAATGGTATTAGCATATATTTTGTTATCTTCAAGGTACGAAAGACCCTATTTTTTTCCAAAATAGAATTGGTTGATTTTTTAGATGCACGGTACTTATCTGACCCATATAATACGCGATCACAAATTGATTATGTATTTACATATGACGACACTACAATTTCTAGGCGCTCTATGAAACAAACAATTACTGCCACATCCTCTAATCATGCTGAGATTTTGGCTATCCATGACGTTAACCGCGAATGTGTGTAGCTAAGTTTTGTAATTAATCATTTTTGAGAAAATTATGGTTTATTCTCTGAAAGAATATCTCGAACAGTCTTATATGAAGATAAAACAACCTATATTACCCAACTCAAAGAAGGATACAAAAAGGGTGATATAACAAAACATGTCTCACCAAAGTTCTTTTTTACTCATGATCTACAAAAGAATGGGGATATTAATGTCCAAAAGATTCATTCAAGTGAAATTTTGACAAATCTATTTACTAAGGTGCTTCCTACTAGTACATTTGCAAAGTTAATTTTCAACCTTAGATTATTTCGTTTAAGATATCAATCATGATGCAAGTTGTACTAATCTCCCATTATCATCATTTTGTCTCACTGGGTTTTCCTGGAAAGGTTTTTAATAAGGCAACATGTAGTGAGTATTCAAGGATGATGTACTCTTTTTCCTTTATTAGGTTTTGTCCCTTAGGGTTTTCCTAGTAAGATTTTAACGGGGCACATATTTTACAGATAAACATCTAAGGAGGAGTGTTATAAATGAATTCATTTAAGTGGATGTTTCATCTTTCATACTTAATTTATGATAACTCAAGGATTAATTATTGTTACATATAATTCTAGTAACCTATGATTTTAGAGCCTATAAAAGGATGCATGTACAAGCTCTTAAGATATGAATAATAAAAGATTATTATTTACTCTTAGATTGTGTTCTATGTTTATATAGTTTCATAACCAAAAAAATATTTTTTGAATTGATTGAAGTTTCGATGGTTTTATTGGCCTAATAAGGTACCTGCGTTTTTTATTTAGCATATTAGGGCACCCGATTTTTTATTTTGGAGAATACAACAAATGCTATAGTGATTATTATTCTAATGGACCCAGATGAATGGGCCCCATATGGGCTATTAATTTATTGTAATTAATATGACTCGTCACCTCAAGGTGACGAGTCTATTTAAGAATTTTTTTAAAAAAAATTGTAAAAATAATTTAAAATTTAAAACTTAAAATTAAAATTAAAATTAAAAAATAACAAAACTCGTCACCTCGAGGGGACGAGTTCCTTCGAATTCAAGAAAAAAATAGTTCTTTATACCCGTTGGTTAACGAGCAATAGCAACGTTCACTTGGACAATGATCCCGATGGAACTCATCACCTCGACATGTCGAGTTCCGTTAGATTTTTTTAAAATTCTAGCCATTTATAGTTATTGGTATTGAGACTATAAATAGGGTTTTGGGGTTTAGGTTTTTGCTATATTTTTTCATGAACAAATTTGAGAAAAATTCATACTTCCTAAAGAAATCTCAAAAAATGGCTTCCTGAGATGACATGTTACACCTCAATAATGTTCATATTTCATTAATTGAACTTCGTCCGGAAGAAGAACGGAGCATTCATCAACGCAGGATGACATCGAGAGATCCGCATAAGCGGATGATGATATATCTTCAGCAATCCGATCTATATCTAACCATATTTGTACATGGCTTTAAGGTGTAACCGAAATTGATTTTAGCTCTAACTGAATGTTAGAGGACCGAGACACACACTTTCTATTTCCTGAGTGTTGGAGTGACGATTTTTTTGGAAGATGTTGCTTACCAACTCGGTGTTCTTGTGAATGGTGTCGTCGCTGTTAGGCGAAATGATTACAACCCCATCGCTAAGGTCCATAAGTTTTGGGAATGATGTCACCATCTGAGGTCATGGATGACTATCGGATACAAATGATGTGGTTGGAGTTTGAATTTCAAGTGGCATATGACTCTACAGAGGAGGAGGTTATTTTTGCATCCTGAGTATATATTCTTCAACTGATCGAAGGGATATTATTACTAGATAAATCCAGTAATTTGGCTCACACTCAGTATCTACCTATATTAAATAATTTCGATGAGTTTCGTAATACTAGTTGGGGCTTGGCAATTTTAGCCTTTTTGTACTGATAGCTTTGTAAGGTTGCAATCGTCAAGCGGGGTCAAAAATCTAATGTAGCAGGCTCTCTAATATTGCTACAATCTTGGGCTTGGCATCGATTACCATTTTTGATGCCAATTACAACAACATCGGTTGAATTTCCTCTAGCTAGAAGGTAATTTTTTAACTTCACTTTTTTAACTAAATTTTAATATATTTATTTAATTTAATTTTATCTATTTTTAATCATTTTTTATTTTATATTTTTAGATGGGGTCATAAAATAACCGATACAAAGTTGTTGAGTGCTACTAAAAACGATATATGGACGAAAATCAAAATTGTCAGTCCATATGCGGTAAATATTTATTCTTTTATTATTCTTTTGAAATTGTTTAACTCTACATATACTAACTTTTATAATTAATATTTATAGTTTTCTTGGCTTTCGTATTGCACTGAAGAGATCTACCAGTTATTACCACCTGGAGTTTTTGATGGGTCCGATTTATGGTGTGTCATGACTCATGTATTACATTTTTCATTATTGAGAAGCACGAGTGTTGTGACAATTTGCGTCTCATCAACCTATTCTTACGCAAATATTGGATATGGATGCAGTCCATACAATTGATTTACGTGGGAAACATAACGAGGATTAGTCGAGGAAGCACACTGTCTACATTGAGCAATGGAATCAACGTCAATTATCGGTCCCCATGCATTACGAGATTACAGGATGGACCTAGATTTCAACCATTCTCCCTATCTCTAAAATTACGAAGTAAATGGGAAACCATGTCTCATGACAGCGAAAGAGAGGGGAGAATGGGAACAACACAAGGCCATATTTTCCAAGTCAAAGAAATCACCATCATCTTCTTCTTTTTCTACTTCAACATCTACATTTGAAGATTACTATTATGCATCTCAAGCCAATTTTTATTTCTATATTGCATATTATACTTCAACCGAGACTCAGTCGACTTAGGTTGGAGCTTTATGGGTTACAATGCAACACACTCAAGCATCTTCGACATAAAATGCGGGTGATTGTGAATAGGATCATATCATATATAGTTAACAAGGTAGCCAAGTCGATTCAATAATGATAATGATGGCGTCAAATACTATAAGCCCATCACCATATTTCGAAGTTTGATCTCTGAGTGTGTTAAGTAAACCTCCTTTTGAACAACCAAACCAATATAAAGATGAATACAATGGAGATCAAGGTCGACAACCCCGGCGTACTTGACGAGCCTCGCACCATTATCATTTGACCACTCCTCGACATTGTCAAGAACTTAGAAAATATAAATAAATTTTATTATATATATATCAGTTTGTAAACACTTTTTTAATAAAATTATTAATTTATTTTTTATAATTTGATATGGCGGAACTCATCATTTCGAGGTGACAAGTTCTATAGGGACTGTTTCCCAAGGACTATTGTTGTTGCTCGTTTACCAACGACTATAAACAACTATTTTTTTTTTGAATTCGAATGAACTCGTCCCCTCAAGGTGACTAGTTCCGTTATTTTCTTTAATTTTAAGTTTTAAATTATTTTTACAATTTTTTTAAAAATATTTTAAAAATGAACTTCTCACCTTTAAGTGACAAGTTGCATTAATTACAATAAATTAATGGCCACATGGGGCCACTCATATATGTCCATTAAAATAATATATTTCGTGACGAGTTCAAGCATCACTATAGCATTTGACTATTCTCCAAAATAAAAAATCGAATGCCCTAATGTGCTAAATAAAAAACCTGGGTGCCAAATTGAGGGGGGGAACCAAGTATTGATCAATCCTAATACCGAGTGAATCATCAGTAGCATTAGTTGATGGCCCATTAGGCAACTACACTTACAAAGCCCTTCAATCTTTGATAACCCAAATCATCTTCGTAAACAGAGCCCAGAGACGACAGCAAAATATTGTTGCAAAACCTCAAATTGACAGCAAACATGAAGACCCCACGTTGTTTCCAAAAAAACTCATAGATTTCCACAAAGAACGATGAAGATGAGCCAACATTTCTGAATTTTATAAGAGGCGTGAGGTATTTATACAACAAACCCAATGAGATTTTACTAAATTCCATGGTGGGCTGAGAGGAATTTTTTTTAAGAGAAAAGTGAATTCAATTCTGACTGGGAAAGGGTAGAATAAAATGATATTCTTCTTCAACTTTGTGGAAACAACAATGATGATGCTGGGCAACATCCTTCTATTCTCCCCCTCTAAAGACAAAGAAGAAATAAAAAAAAAAAACACCCAACTTGGTGGTTAACATCATGATTTTAGGAGCATGATCTTGAAACTCTCGACAATTATGCCATTGGGTATAAAATGGATGCTTTCGTTTTGATTCTCGTAGATTACGAGTACATATGAAAAATATGACTCTAAGGACTTATGTTTTTATAATAATGCAATGCATATGGTAGACACTGTCAACCCAAACTTTCTTTTTGGATTTTTCTACCTAAAAAATAATACTAATAGTTGGCTTAAGAAGTTCATGGTCTCAGACAATGTGCTTGTCATAAACATGAGATATGGAAGTTTCAAAGTGAAGGAGCATTATAAAAACATTGAAGTAGTTCCAATGTGATTCATCATGATAGTTAGCGAATATATATATATATATATATATCAAGACTGTAAAATATATATGTTAGTTTTAAGCTTTACTTGGTTCTATAATATGATTCTTATGCTGTTATATATATTATTTTAGTGTTTTTCATATTTATTTTATGATTTATTATCGATGCAACAAGCAAAACATTGTACGTCTTATAAAAAGCATTCAATGAGAAGTCTGGTTCGCTAAACTACTCATCTTTATTCTCTCATATTCTCATAGGTCATAAGTTCTAGACCCATTAGGATCTCTTTCCTTTCCCTTATTCTCCTTCTCCTCTCCTCTATGTAGGATTAAGATTATATTTAGAATTTATTTAAAAAAAACACAATATTTGAATAATAATCATCAAAAAAGGTATTAACAAACAAAGCATATTTTACTTTTCTTCAACATGAATTTGAATTAATGCAGTATACATATATCATGTAATGTTAAGAGATTCGAACTTGAAAATCAATCTATTAATTACTAAAAATTTCGAGTTATTCGAGTCTTATTTTATAACTCAAACTTTATTTAAATTTTTTTTAGTCAAACCAAATCCAATCAAGTTCTTTAATGTCGATTCGAATCGAAGAATCCAATTTTTTTTTCAAGTTGAATCTTACTCACCCCTAATAATAATGAACAGTTTTCCATTTATTTGCTTGCTGAGAAAATAGATATAAGAGAGTACCTAGGATATCATCCAAGAGAGGTGGAAAAAGGAAATGCTAAATGTGTTACTTTCTTTTAAAACAAACTACTTTATAGTATTTCCATATTAAAAGGAAAGAGAGTGGAATTCCAAAGGTAATAAGGTAGAGGTGACTTTAGTTTCTTTGAGGCATTGGCTTCTCTTTTTCATTAACACTTTGATGATAAAAGAGGAAGGTAGGGTTATTCCAATATCCATCTCAGCAAGTCAAACCTTACTTGATAGGTAAAGCATTAGAAGCGTGCCCACTGCCTTTGCCCTTTGCCTTGTAAACACACCTAATGTCTGACCCTGCAGATCCTTTAAGACCATGTACAAAGAAGTAAGTGAAGTACTCTCCCCTTGCTTACGTTTTCCCTTTTCTTTATTTCTATGGCATTTTTTTTTTGTTTTTTCCTTCCATTTATTTCCTCCTCTTTTTTGAAGTTCCTCGTCACCCTCGTAATTGTTTTCTTCGACAACTCCTGTAAGAAAACACCTTTGAATTCCACGCGCCTCCTCCGCTGAACTCCGTAGGAGTTTCCTAGGTACATGCATGTTCTAAATTGTAAATTTGAAGTTTGTTCTTATCTAAAACGTGTAGCATAAAAAGTGGAAATGAAGTTGAAACTCTTCAACAAAATTCATCATGGTTAACATCCTTTTTATGTACAATTAAGATCCCTTTCCTTGGAAAAAAATCCCTAAATAGATGCGGATATATATATATATATATATATATATATATATATATATATATTATTAAGAAAATAATTTCGTACATGATAGACATAAATAAAATTTTAGGGTAAGATATTATTAATAAAATAAAATGCAAGGTGGATAATATTGTTTCCAGATAACTCCTTCATAGTTGAGGCCTGAGAAAACATCTCAAAACATAGGGTCTCAAGTGCCTTGCACCTCTTGTAACACCCCAACTTTCGGGCTAGTAGTTTCGGGTTTATCGAAGAGGTATGTAGACCCCGTGAATTTCATAATTTAGGTCGTTGGACTTAATTGGGTTGCAATGGGGCCCAATTAACCATAAAAAGGGGATTTTTGAATAGTAGAAAGATAAAAATGACCAAAAGGGTAATCAACCCATTTTTAAAAATATGAGAGATTTTATATCTCCTTTCATTTTCTTCTCTTCACTTCCTTCATTCTCACTTCTCTTCTTCCTTCTCTTCCTCTTCAAATGGCATAGCTAAGGGTAAGTCCTTTAAGCCATTTTCTACTTATTTTGAGCTTCAATTTCGTTTCTAATCCATCCAACAACATCGTTGTAATGATTCAAAGCTTTGGGTTCCTTGTCTGCAAGAAAAGTGGGGGTTTTATCATCAAAGTCTTGGTGGAGGGTTATTGCTACCTAAATGAGTTTCATTTCGGGATTCAAACATCAAGGCAGTGTATTTCTATTCATTTGAAGTGTTAAGGCTTTCATAAATATGAAGAATTGCTAAGACTTATGTAGTTGAACATTTTAGGTTTTAAACTTGATTTCATGATTAAATGGCGCTTAGATATAAAGAAGGTGTGTTTTTTTTATCACTTTAAGACCCTAAGTAACCTTCTAAAGCTTTAGCAAATGATTAGGAACCAAACTAAGACATTTGGGATGATTTTTGGGTATTTCCCAAACCTAAACAAGATATTTCTGGGTTCGAGTATCGATACTAGACGAACAATACAAATACTGGATGAATTAGAACAAAAATTAGGGATTTCCAACTGGAAGTATCGATACTGCCCCGACACTATCGAACAAAAATTAGGGATTTCCAACTGGAAGTATCGATACTGCCCCGACACTATCGATACTCAAGGTATAGAGTATCAATACTAGGCCACATTTTTAGCAACATAAGCCAATTTTGGTACCAATACTCCTAGGGGTATCAATACTTGACCCTAGGGTATCAGTACTGCAAGTAGGGTATAGAGTATCAATACTAGGCCACATTTTTAGCAACATAAGCCAATTTTGGTACCAATACTCCTAGGGGTATCAATACTTGACCCTAGGGTATCAGTACTGCAAGTAGGGTATCGATACTACTCACTTTGATGGTTGGATTTTATCTATTTAAGGACCATAATAGTTATGGTCTGTAATGGTAGAACTTAGTCCGTCAGGGACATAAATAGTCAAAGGGGCCTAGAAACACTCGTAACAGTGGGTTACAACTAGAGTAATCATAGTAAGCATAATGCGTCCAAGTATCTTCAGTTGAACACATAATGAAAGCCTAATAATGAAGGACCATTACATAGGATGTACCAACAAGTAGTATGATGAAATAATCAGATTACGAAATAACATATTTGTGTACTACAAGAATGTCAGTGAATGGTAAACGTACAATTGTCCCTCTAATTTAAGGGTTAATTGAGGGAAAATGTAGTAAGAGCAATTAGAGTATTGCTACCCAGTAATGAACCTCAGTCAGGTATCGGGCTAGTTGGTATCACAACCGGTGAACAACAAACAGTAATTGTCGTAAATTCACAAAACACTTAGAAATCTTCTCAGGATAGAGAATGACTAAAATGCCCTAAGTAACGAATGACCATAATAAAGAAACTTAATAAACTAGTAGAAGTAACAGACCAATCAACCCTTGAATAACATTTTAGATAAGAGAACGAGCGAGATAACAGCTAGTGAGAGGGTGACCTCACTTTAGTGTGTCTAGCTATGTTAGAGTGTAGTCAGACTACCTTAGTTGCCCTAGTGAGGCACTTCAAGGGAAACTAGGGCGCGAGGCCCAAACACTCACGAGGAGTGGGTTAACGATGTCAGTGTTGTTTGGCCTTTGGGCCCTTAGATATGCATGTATAGTTGCATCAATCCAGTACATCAGATATCCTTAAAGCTTGGATTGACGACTATGTGAGACCAAGACAATGTTTTAGTTGATCTAGAATTGTACCGATGTTATATGACATCGGGTTCCCCCTCCATAACCTTCGTAATGACTATATGAGAACCAGAAGATCATTCAGCAGCTTAGTGAGAATTTCACCGATGCTATGTGACTGTAGGTTCCCTCAGTTAACTAGTGTATGATGACTATGTGAGACCAAATACTAGTCAATGTGACATTTAGATAATGCACAATAGAGTTAGTGTTGTATTCAGATAATCCACAAGAGTGTCAGTGCCGTATTTAGATAATGCATAGTAGTTACAATCATTAAGGTTATAGACCCTTTAGGGTTGTTCTCATGGCGAAGCCCTTAGCAAAGGATTAAGGGAAGCATGGAACCCCTACACTAGTGATGGGAGAACTAAACTCTAAGTAGGTAGCACTTGATTAAGATCATGCATGTACCTACTGTTTAGTACCATGTATTTATCATGCTTGTGTTTATAAAACTCATAATGCTTCTCCAGATTAGCGATTATACTACTAGGCTTTGTAAGCTTAGCGTTCGGATGTTTTCTGTTCACAGGTCAGTAGTCAGGGTCGATTGTGGAGCACCGTCGTCGCAAGATTTCCAACATCTTCTTCAGAGTATTGTACTCTAGCTTTAGTGGACATATGTATTCATAGTACCTTACTTACATATTTTAGTTGTGACCTTAAGATGTACTATTTTGATTTAAACTATGTGTCACAGAGCTCCGATTTATAAATTATTTTTTAACAACTATTTATGCTTATTCTCGATATCATAATGTGTTTTAAAATGAAAATGAATAGGCTTTGAAAATCAAGGGTTACCTCGGCAACCCAATGTGGCACTTTAGGCCTAATAGGATTTAGGGTGTTACACCACTTGGGAAGTCATGACCATTTGACATGATTTTTTTACAAGCACCCGTGATCTGATCGGAACAAAATCTTTTCATCTGACATCACTAATGGTCACTATGATCATTTGTCTGACATCATCACTAATGATCACTATAAATTTTTTTCGTCAAGACTAAGAGAAGGGGTTTAAAGAATAATCATCTCTACTTATTTCTTCTCATGAAAATAGGAGATTTGAACATCGATCAATCGCCATCTAATTATGGGTCACCGATTATAATTTTTTATTTTTTTGTTGGGCAAATATTTTTTATTAAATATTGATTTATACACCCCTACACCTAGGTCGTGAAGCTCATTAAAAATCTCCATAAACCTATTGGAGGAAAAGAGTACTCCCTAATTCAGGTTAAAACGATCCACTAAAAATTTATTGAATCACATAGACACAAGCTACCATCAAAATAATAATACCAAAAGGAATATAATGAAATCTCCACGCTTGAAGTTGTTACCACCATGCTTTAAATAAAATTTGTCTAAAAAGTTCTTATTTTGATTAATCGTGATCTAATTACTGATTATAATTTTCTATCCAAATCGAAAGACATAAATCGACTAAAGCCACTCATCCTAAATATCGCCATCAATAATGATTGACTTGCTTGAGTAAAATTCCATAAATTCCAAGGATTTCAAAAGAAAAACAGATGATTAATAGTTTATCATTAATGCCAGTATTGATATCTACCTCTGCATGACGTGAGAGTTTGATAAATGTGAACATGAATTTTGTTTTTGAAGTTTAAGAATTCAATTAATTATTCGGTAAGTTAAGTTTGAAGGTGTATGATAAACGTCCGTTGTGCTTGAAATTGCAGAAAATCGACAAATGTTGTGCATGAAAAACCAACCATAATTCAAACAAAATTTGAAGACTTAGACTTTGAATAATATAGTTGCGTTTAATCTCCAACATTTTAGCAAACCATGAGTTGACTTTCAAGCCACCCACAAACAAATGCAACCAGCATCCTCACTGTTTCCCAATTGAATTTTCTTATTCAATTAAACCTCCATTTAATAATTTTTTGGTTGGAATAATATACCTAACGTGACGTCTAATGAAATCATGAAAACAAAGAAAAACAATCAAAGGCATTATTTTAAAGAGGTAACAGTACTAGTATATTTTCAACGTTTTTTATTAACAAACACTAAATATAACTTAGTTTTCTGGTGTACGCAAGTGGATTAGGCTCCAGTAATTCAATTGCTTGAATGAGTAGATTAGAAGCTCTGAATTAAAAAAAAAATTAAATATTTAAACTTTTTTAAAAATATATTTTTAACTAAATTAAATTAATTAAACTATGTAAAACTATTTGTCGATATCAACCCATATCTTATATATGTAATATGTCCAGGGTAAAATTGCTGTACAAAAAAAATGTCTTTTAATTCGTAAAAAGGTGTTGTACAAACTTAAACCCTAGAAAAAAAAGGAATTAATTTAGAGAAAATTTATGAAAGAATAGGAAAACATTGATATAATGAAATCATTCAGTGATTTAGGGTGTTATAAATATAATTAATTTAAGGGTAAAGTATAGTAATGGTCACTGAACTTTTCTGAAGCTTTCATTTAGGTCCTTAACTTTT
The DNA here is from genome assembly GCF_006381635.1 of Hibiscus syriacus. Lineage (NCBI taxonomy): Eukaryota > Viridiplantae > Streptophyta > Magnoliopsida > Malvales > Malvaceae > Hibiscus > Hibiscus syriacus. The sequence continues at coordinate 10,125,133 of NW_024063059.1, read as the reverse complement.
AAAACTTACAATACAATCTCTCAACATTTAGTCCGTGTGCATATGGTCCCCGACGTTACACTGCCGTTAGAAGATGCTGACATAACAGTAAAAATTAGGGTAAATTATAAAAATGGTCACTAAACTTTTTAGGTTCTTGCATTTAGGTCCCCCAACTTTTAAAAACTTGCAAAACAGTCCTCAATTTCATTCTAAACTCCAAATTCCAAAATAATTCAATTACATTCTAAACCCCAAATTCCAAAATAATCAAAAAAATATTGAGTTAACCAAGATTTATATATTTTTTTTATTTTTTTATATTTTGATTGAGTTATATTCAGTGAAAATTGATTGTTACTGTTCGATTGAGTTCATGTGCAATTGAATGGTGGGGTATGCATGTGTAAATGATGCATGTACTATGTTATTTGTTCAACTCCACTTAAGACCGCAAGATCCATAGTGATTTTTTTTTCTAATTTGAGATGTCGGAATATATTATGGCAGGCAAAGAAATGAAGTTAGAGTGGGGGCAGCTTCACTGTATCAGAATTCCGATTTTGTGTTGATTTTAAGGTGTGAGCTGATGTTCTTCTTTTGACTTGCTTGTGATGTCGTAACATGTAGGATGTCGAAATAATCTACGAATGTATCATAGAACTTAGTTGGAACCGATTGAAGCGTGTTTTGGAACACATCCAGTATGACCTTGCTATGTTTGTATCATTACTTCATTATAGAAATGAAGCTACCAAGATGACTAATTGAACCGATGGTCTAGATGCTTTACTGTTGTTAGTTTTTGGTACTTCCAATGTATCTTTGGATGAATGCATTACCATTTTATCATTCTAAAAATCCGCATAACTTGATATATTGATTTGGTTAGACTTTAGCCCTTTAATTTTATTAGTAGAGTAAGTTGTGAAAGTTTGTATATCGGAGGTCCAAGTTACCTCTGACTGTCCATATCTATGCTACATTTGTTTTCAAGTTCTTGGGATGCAAGTAATTGGCACTTTATAAAAGCATACAATCTTACGCATCAACTACTTAGCCAGCAATTTGCTTGACAATAACATGCATAACTCAAAGCAAAGAAGCAATTTCCAGAGTTTTTTCTTTTTTTCAATATAAAAGGTAATAGAGGTTGCGTATTTGCTGCTGCAGTAAATTGGTAAAAGTTCATGCATCATTTACACATGCATACCCCACTATTCAATTGCACATGAACTCAATCGAACATTAACAATTAATTTTCACTGAATACAACTCAATCAAAACATAAAAAAAATCAAAAAAAAAATTATATAAATCTTGGTTAACTCAATATTATTTTGAAGTATTTTAGAATTTGGGGTTTAGAATGTAATTGAATTATTTTGGAATTTGGGGTTTAGAATGAAATTGAGGACTGTTTTGCAAGTTTTAAAAATTGGCGGACCTAAATGCAAGAGCCTAAAAAGTTCAGTGATCATTTATATAATTTACCCTAATTTTCACTGTCATGTCTGCATCTTCTAACGGCAGTGTAACGTCGGGGATCATATTGCAAACGGACTAAATGTTGGGGGACTGTATTTCATGTTTTAAAAGTTGGAGGACCTAAATGAATGCATCAGAAAAGTTTAGGGACCATTACTATACTTTACCCTTAATTTAAATACAGGTTAATGTAAATATTACTTTTTTTTAAAAACATAATATGTTTTTTAGTTTAATGTGGTAACAAGTTGTTAGGCATATCATTTTCAAAAGATTTAGGTTTAATCCCTGCCGCTTACCATTATATTTTCTTTTATTTATTTCTCACCAATAAGTCAGCACGTGCTGGAGTAACCTATCGAATTAAAAACACAACAAATGAAATGAACAGTTGAAAACTACAAATACAAGAAGGGTGGTGAAAAAGACTTTTTTATTTAAAATTTAAAAGTGAACACTGTTGAATAAGAAAGGTGGTAAATTAAATCTAAAATCTAATCAGAATCTTTTTGAAAAATAAAACCATGAAATTATCTTATGAGAAGCTTGGATTTGAATAGTGTTTCTACCATGGGCTTAAGTTAAAAAAGGGTAAATTATACATCACTCAAATATATTCTTATTCCAATTTTATCATTAATGTTTAACTAATTTAATTATCAAAATTTTAAATTATTTCTATTTTGATTACTCCCTCATGATATGGACTATTTTACGGCTAAATTTTTACAATAATAATATGAAAAATAATTTTGCTCGAATAATTATCAATTAGAATTATTTGTTCGAATAATGATCAATCAGAATTATTTTACAGTACAACCCTAACTCCATGCGACACCCACCTTCCACCTGCAAAATTTCATGTCCCTGCAGAGCTATGTGAAGAAATCCACCAAAATTTCAATATTTTTTCATCTCCATGCATAGCTACATGAAGAAATCCAATTCTAAATTTTATAATTTGATTGTATAACTGTTTTACCATTATGAGTGTTGGATGGTAATTCATGCTCCGTGGGTGTCGCATGATATTCCATGCGACTTAGTTGGGTGTTGCACTGTGTTCTATGTGACGACTTATGGTTGTATTGTAATAAATGTATTATTCAAACAAATAATTCGGATTGATTATTATTCGAGTAATTTTTTTTTATATCAATATTGTAAAACTTTAGTCATTATTTTATTATTTTTTTACTATGATATTGTATATTATTATTATTATTATTATTAATAGCAGACTTGTTTTATAATAAAATAAAATAAAATCCTTTCAAACCCCTAAATTATATGTCAAATCATAAACTCTAATTCATACCTATTCAAACCCCAAAATTACCTCAAAGTTTCGACAATGATTGTTGGCATAGGGTTGTGATTTAGGGTATGTGTGTTGGGGTTCAGGGGTTGTGATTTAGAGTTTTAGTGTAGCCATTTAAGGTTTGAGTGTTTTAATTTTAGAGTTTATGGATTGTAATTTATGGTTTAGATGATATGATTTAGGGTTTATGTATTGTGATTTGGAGTTTGGATGCTGTAATTTAGGGAATATGAGTTAAATTTGGGGTTTAGAAAGGTGTAATTTGGGACTTTATGTTACAATTTGAAATTTAAGAGTTGTAATTTGAGGTTTTGGGTGATGTGATTTGGAGTTCAAGTAATGTGCTATAGAGTTTATGGGTTACAATCTTGGATTCTCAAGGTATTATTTGGGGTTTAAGGTTTGAGTTTGTGATTTAAAGTTTGAGGTTTGTGTGTAGGATTTGAGGTAGGATTTTGGATTTGTTTTTATTTATTCAAATGTGGCAAAAAAATAAAAATGTAAATCATATCGTAAAAAGTATTAATAAAATAAATTAGACCGATCAAAATAGAAGTAATTTGAAGATTTTATTTTTAAATTAAAATATTAAAATCTTAATGACCCAAATAAGAGTAAAAAGATAATTGGGAAAATCACAATAGTAAAATGGGGATGAATGATAGGAAAGAAAAAGAAGGCTGGTGATAGGGAATGCGCGTTGGGTTGAAAATAATGTAGAAGTTCCACGGTGCGGTAGGTTTAAAAACGGTTAAAATAAAGTGTTATCGATTTTGTTATCGTTTAAATAATAAAATTGGTAAAAATTACCTAAAATTTTCCGGTAATTACCTAAAATATTATGTTAATCCGGTCATTTTTTAAGCCTAATAATGTTTCTGGTATTTTTTTTTCTTCAAAAATCCGATAAAAAACACCCAATAATAACAAAATCGTTAACGCCCAATAATATTTTCAATAATTTTTACCGATTTTATTATTTAACACAATAACAAAATCGATAACACTTTATTTTAACTATTTTTTAGTCTGCCACCAGAGTTATCCCCTAATAATGTAACACACAATTCCTTGGGTTGCTCAGTCAATGGGAAATTCGTTAAATTACCAACTTTTCTCGCCAGTCATTGCATTTGCATCTTCCCCCCCCACCCCCACACTTTTTTTGCAAAGCGTTCTCTCTTTCACTCTCATATGCATTTTTTTCCAAGTAAAAACAACCATACCTACAATATATACCGTTCAAAAGCAAGACCCCCTCGGAATCTGAAATTATAAACCTTAATTTCACTCACCATCTTCAACTTCTGTCAAAGATTGTATCTTTATCTCCTTCCTTGCTTTCCCATAGCCATGGAAGCTCTCAATTTCACCAAGTTTTGGAAACCAAGCAATGGCGGCTACAGAGAAAATCGAGCTCAACCTTGTCGTGGTAACAACAGCACTACAATCGAGATTCCAAAGGCTGTGATTGGTTCAGATCACGAGTTGGATGAAGGGGATAACTATTTATTTGATTTGGAGCTTCCTTTGCACCGCGTTAATGGCGAGAAAAGATTTGAGTCCAAGGATGACCAAACTCGTTCTTTGTCTCCCGGTGATAACTTCTCCAAGAGAAAGATAATCCCCATCGAGCCAAGCTCCAAGCCACAATCTCCGATGGCTTCGTTAAAGTCAACTCCGAAATTTCGAGTCTTTACTATGAGGAAGTCCAAGTCGGTGGCAAATCCCAGTTCCACATTCATGTCCGGCAAAGCTGGGTTCATCGGCCTTCCTACGGAACCCCCAAAGCTTGAAAACAGTCACCGGAAATCCCAAAGGAAGACAGAGGAATCGTTATCAGATGATTCCTCAAAGAGATTGTTAAAGGGTCTGATGCAGAAATACTTGAATAAATTCAAGCCGTTGTACGTAAAAGCCTCCAGAAAGAACAGTTTAAGTGACGAGGTAAAAGTTTCGGGTGACTTGCCGGTGTCATCTCCGGTGAGTTCTCCGGCACCAGTATTTTCAGCGAAGGAGAAACAAACAAGGTTTTGCAAGCAATTCGGAAAGAGCAGATCAACCTCTGCTGCATCATCATCGACCATTAGTAGAAAAGATGATTCGCTGCTGCTGCAACACGATGGGATCCAAAGCGCAATTTTGCATTGCAAGAAATCTTTGAATTCATCAAGAGGTACTAATTACACTCAATTAAGTCTGTTTTAGATTAATCACAAGCTTTGGGTTTATTTTGGAATTGGATTCCTTGTTTTGGCAGCAGAAGCTTCAAGGTTGTCGAGATGTACAAGTGATTCTTCACAGGAGAAGTTAAGCAACGCATCCTCAACGGGTGTTGATTTACTAGAAAATCCAGCAAAATGTTGATTCTGCAAGAATATCCAGCAAAGGGGAAAAAAGGAATTTAGAGAGGCTAGGATTGTTGTTTGATTGTTAGTCATGATGAGCAGTAGTAGAGTAGGTTCACTTATAAAGGTGATGGGCAATTATGAAGAAATTGAAAGTAACCCTATATTTGGGTGTGTTTTGATCTTGTATTTCTGCAGTTTAAGAACTATTATGTCACCTTTGTAAGGTAAGCTGTTCATATCAAAAGATGTAACCATTTCCAGATTTGAAGAACCAGTGATGACATAACAGTTTTCTCCATTTACTTGTTTCTTTCAGTTTCTGGGCTGATTAAGCCAATATTTGGTAAACTCGTCGGCACATGAGGATGATTAATTAGAGAAATAAAGATATAATTATTGGTAAACTCGTCGGCAATATGGGGATGACTCTGCTTCAAATTTTATAGCACTTTGGTACCAAGTTATAAAATGAAAGTGAAAGACTAAATAATTTTTTTTTCCATAAATATGAGGATGACTCTGCTTCACATTTTATAGCACTTTGGTACCAAGTTATAAAATGAAAGTGAAAGACTAAATATTGTTTTTTCATAAATCAATATTAAATGAATTTTAGACACCTTCAATCTAGTATCAAGGGTGTGGATTTTAGGAGATTGGATTTAAAGATGGGAATGGAATAGAAGGGGAAAAATCACGTCGTTTATCTAAATTCAAAATCAGAATGAGGGCTTATTCAAGTGAAAGCAGCAGTTCCACCAGCAGCTCCAATCGTAGTTGACCTATACGATGGGGAATCAGAGCGGGTTCCTGGGGGCTGTGTGGTGGGGTGAGGGGAGGTTTTGAATTTTGGGGGTGTTTTGTGAAAAAAATAAAAAATTGGGGGATTGGGGTTCTGAAAATTTATGAATTTTATTTTTAAAAAAGTTAAAGGAAATTTAAAATTATACCACGTGTCAAATACTGATTTGTTGACTGATTTTTAACGGATGTGACGGATCATGCACTTAAAATGATAATGTAAGACCCCTACAATGATTGAAATAAATTTAAACACCTAAATATAAAAAGAAATATAATTCAGACATTTTTTTATATTAAGTGAAATGAAAAATATTTATATTAAAATCTAAAATATAATAATCCTTGTGTTGTTAAAATTTCATAAAAAACCACATTTTAGTTAAACCTATTGTTGGGATTCGGTGAAGCTCAATTAGATCAACAAAATAATTTCCAAGAGGGGGTGAGTTGAATTTTTGAGTATAGGGAGTAAGGAGTATAAAGATGAAACAATTTGCACAAGGATTTATAGTGGTTCGACTTCTCAACCAAGTCTACATCCACTACCTAAGCTACTCACTTAGGATTTTCTAACAAATTCACTAATTTGTTCTTTCTTTTTCCAGGACAAAGAGATAACCCTTACAACTCCCTAGCTTTTCAAAAGCTAAACTAGAACCAATCCCCTTTACAAAAGGAACAAAAGATGTAAACAAGAAAATATCTTAAAGGAAGGTGTTTACAAAAATTAAGCTCACTAAAACACTAATATTTACAAGAAAAAAGAAACTAAAAATGAAAATATCTTCTCTTGTGTTTGATTTCTTGGATAGGTGTTGTGTAACATTCTTCAAGTGTCCTCAACTTATTTTTATATGTTAGAATTTATATGTTGGAATGAGTTTGTGGTTGTTTCTAGCCGTTGGAGATTAACTTTCTGCAAAATAAAACTGCCCAGAACAGAGAGTATTAGTACTCTTTTCATGAGTATCGATACTACCTTTATAATATTTAAATAAACTAGCTGTTGAAGACAGTTGGGCTGGACCAGTATCGATACTATGCTTCATGGTATCGATGCCACTGTGAAAATTAGTATCGGTACGCCTTGAGTATCGGTACCTATTTTGCAATATGAAATTTGAGTAATTTGGAAAAAAAACTAGTAGTATCGATATTGCCTAGAGAGTATCGATACTTCTCTTACCTTTGGTATCGGTACCAAGTGAACAATATCGGTATTGTTCATGTAGTATCGATACTGTAAGAACAGTATCGGTACTACGTACCTAGAAAACTGTTTTGTGCTCAAATTCTAGTTTAATGGACTTTGAATTATTTTTTTTAAACTTTGAACAAATTCAATCAAGTCCAAAAATATGTTGCCTTAATGTGTTATATCAAAATATTATAAAACATAGTTCAACAATCTCACCCTTTTTATATAACAAAACATTTGAAAATTTGTTTTGGCAAAACTCTCTCTTAATAAAATATTTTATGAAAAAGAGAAATATTTGAAAAATATTAAAGCTCCCCTTTTCCATTCTTGAAATTGAATTTTTCAAACTCATACTTCTTCCCCTTTTTGTTATATAAAAAATAATTCAACTTTAAAGTTCAAAAATAACAACAAAGAGTAAGTGGTAAATTTTAGCATAAACTCATTTGAAAAATCAAAGCCCCCCTTAATAAAAACATTCCAAACAAAAATATGACCTTAAAAGCTTGACACTTAAAAGACGACGAATTTCAATAAAGATGAACAAACATGTTAGTAGCACATGAAATTCAATATATCCAAGTCTAATAAAGTTTATGCAATATCAATTGTTGTATTTAAATATATGTGCATAAAGCTATAAAAAAAATGTTATGCATTTGAAAAATTGATATCAATTGTTAGAGAGGTATCATTTGCAACAAATCACATGCATAAACATTTAAAATAAGGTCAAAAAATTAAATTTTTTAAAAACAAAACATTAAAACCAATTTTGACCAAAATTCATTACGATGAACAAACATTTAAGAAAAAAAATTAAAACTTTAGAAAATGTTCATCACAACACTTTTTAACATACATGAGATAGAAAATATAAAATTATTTAAAATCAAAACTCATGCATGCTTAAAATAAATGAGCAATCAATTATGCAAGATAATCAAACTAAGCTTAGAGGTTACCCATTCCATATAAAGTGTGGCTAGAGCATTTGAATATCTTCACTTTCATCACCATGTGGATTTTGGTATCCAAATTGCTTTGGATCCTTGAACGTTAGTTTCAATGCCCCTTGTTCCCTTTGGAATCCATACTTGTTTAATTTTAAAACGTTTTCCTTTCTTTAAAAGACAAGTATGTTCCATATGACCATGAAAATGGCATTGTGAGCATTTTTTCATTTTTAACATAAATGAAATGTTTTTAGAAATGATTTCTTTTTCTTTTGTTAAGCATTCAAGCTTAACTTTAAATTCAAGATTTTCTTTTTCCAAATCTTCATTTTTGGTTTTTGAAAGCTCAAAATTATTTTTCAAAATTTCATTTTGCTTTTCAAAATCTAATTTTTCTTGCAAAAGAAAATCATTTTCAACTTTGTATTTTGAAATCAATTTCTTATATTTGGAATTCATGGTCTCAAATTCCAAATACGATTCATCATAGGCAGCTTGTAACTCATTAAAAGAATAAGAATTTAATTCAATAGAGCTAGAAGTTACCATTGAATCTTCTTCGATGGTCATGAGGCATAGATTAGCTACTTCATCTTCATCATTGGAGTCATCTTCATCACTCCAAGCCGCCACAAATGTCTTATTCTTGCTTGATCCCTTCTTCTTTATGAGGGGTCAATTATACTTGATATGCCCCGTTCTTTGACATTCGAAGCACACCGGGGGATCCTTATTTTTCTTTTATTCATGTTTCACTTCCTTAAAAATCATGAATCTGTTGAAAAGATTGGCCATCTCTTTTTCTTCATCGTCCATCTCTTCACTTGAGTCTTGATTACTCTCATTGGTAGATTTGAAGGCAATGTCTACCTCATTTTTTTTCTTATTTTTCTTTTCTTCATCTTCATATTCCTTTACCATCAACTCATGAGTGAGAAAAGAACCAATAAACTCATCAAGAATGAGAGACTTTAGGTTCTTAGCTTCGATGATCGTCGTCTTTTTCGATTGACAAGACTTTAGAAGAGAATAAATCATCATCCTCAGAAGATTCTCATTAGGGATATTTTTTCCAAATCCCTTGAGACTGTTGATAATCACGGAAAACCTTTCCGTTATAGCTTTGATGTCTTCATTTGGGTTCATCTTGAAATTCTCATAGCTATGATTGAGAAGACTAATTTTTATTTCCCTCAATTCATTGGTTCCTTCATGAGTGAATTAGAGCTTGTACCAAATCTCTTTGACATTTGAACAAGATGAGAATCTTCCATATTCATCCAGGCCTAATGCACAAAATAGAATGTGCGTACCTTTTGCATTGAGTTGGAACTTCTTTTTCTCTCCATTACTCCAATCATCTATCTCATCAGTTGGAATTGAGTATCCCTTCATAATTGAGTTCCAAGCTCCTAGATCGTTGGATTAAATGAAGAGCATCATCCTATTCTTCCAATTGACATAATTTGCTACATTGAAATAATGTGGCTTGTTGATCGATTGAGAGTCTTCAATGTAGTAAGCACTGGAGGTTGAAGACATCTTTTCGGTTGCGTCGGGAATTGGTAGAACTTCTTCAAGGATCGTCTCAAGCTTGTTAAACTTTCTAATGAGTCAAGCTCTGATACCAGTTGTTGGAGTTCGATGAATCTAAAATAGAGCAACCGAATAATTTGCCAATGGGGTGAATTATCTTTTTGAGTATATGGAGTAAGGATTATAAAGATTAAACAACTCGCATAAGGATTTATAGTGGTTCGACTTCTAAACCAAGTCTACATCCACTAACTAATCTCCTCACTTAGGATTTTCTAATAAATTCACTAATTTGTTATTTCTTTTTCCAGGACAAAGAGATAACATTTACAACTTCCTAGCTTTTCATAGGCTAAGCTAGAACCAATATCCCCTTTACAAAAGGAATAAAAGATGTAATCAAGAAAACCTATTAAAGGAATGTGCTTACAAAAATTAGACTCACTAAAACACTAATATTTAATAGATAAAGGAAAATAAGAATGTAAAGCTCTTATTTTGTGTTTGATTGCTTGGATAGGTGTTGTGTAACATTCTTCAAGTGTCATCAACTTGTTTTTATATGTTGGAATGAGTTTGTGGTCATTTCTAGCCATTGGGGATTAACTTTCTGTAAAATAAAACTGCTAGAACAGGGAGTATCGATACTCCTTTCATGAGTATCGACACTACATTTATAATATTTAAATAAACTAGCCATTGAAGAACGTTGCCCTTGACCATTATTGATACTATACTTCATGATATCGATACCATTGTGTAAAGTAGTATCGGTACCCCTTGAGTATCGATACCTATTTTACAATCTGGAATTTGGGCAATTTGGAAAAAAACTAGTAGTATTGATACTACTTAGAGAGTATCGATACTTCTCTTACCTTTGGTATCGGTACCACATGAACAACATCAATACTACATACCCAGAAAATTATTTTGTGCTCAAATTCTAGTTCAATAGACTTTGAATTATTTTTAAAAACTTTGAACAAATTCAATCAAGTCCAAGAAACATTTTGCCTTAATTTGTTATATTTAAATATTATAAAACGTAGTTCAACACCTATTATACCAAATATATCATTTACCCAATACCATAATTTAATTAAAAATAATCCATTACTAATGACTTAATATTTGAATTGACCCAAAACACAAACCGACCCAACATCCAAACTAAACAAACATTCATAAAGACCACCACCAATATCTCACTCCATATTAGTCATGGTTATTTATACCAATAGTAGGGACAATCAGTCCCCTCATTTAATTGCTTATGTATGTATATCATTAGTGTTTGATCTTCTTCCTCTCCGAGAGAGTGACCAATGTTGTGGTCATCCATTGATTAAGGCCACGACCAGGTATGTACACCAAGGCCATATACGTATAAGGCCTATTTGCAGGGTAGAGTAAGTTTGTGTAACCCCTAAACCTAACCTAAAAGAATTAGGTTAAATCTATAGAGCTTAATTGAAAATTTTCTCTCTCGAATAGATCATGTTCGATTCAAAACTAAAAACAATTACATTATAATTAAGGAAATAATCCTCAAATTCAAATTTTCATAATTTTATTAAAACAAATGTACGTGAAAATTTTAATAGAAATAATAATTATTTAGAAACATGCATAAATAGTTCTAAAATTAACATAATTTCCAAAGTCCCAAATTACAAAAAAAATAATAAAAGTTCTGAAAATAAATAAATAAAGTCCATACTGAAAATAATAGTTCTTAAGAAAAATAATGACAAACTCTCAAGTATTGGTTCACCTAATTATGAGTATCTAAAATAAAAACTACATGGGTGTAAGCTATAAAGCTTAGTGTATCTCTAAAGTGCAAATAGTCACAATTCATGCATAGTCTTAATCAAAAAATATTAATCATAGTCCAAATCAAACATCAATAATTATAATTTGACTGTTATGCAAATGCTCATGCACCCACCCATACTCGTTTCACACCATCTGAAGAGTGGGTTCCCCAGAACCACACTATCTATAATCAAATCACAACATATAAAATAAGGTTCAACACAAAAGCAAAGGCCACATAATCTGAAAGTTGTCGAGTGAATGCACTGAAATTCTCCTATCAAAATTCGTCCCAATATGACATGCAAATGACACATATCCAATGTACGATCCGATCTAAATAACAATATTTCATGAACAAATACTATGAAGCATATATTCTGATACAAATAATTCATCACATTCATATATTACGTATGCATAATAATTTTCCTATTTTGACAGTTCAACATGTATAACATGGCCTTTTCACATCTATCTCAATCTATTACACAGATAAACATGCTTTCAAACAATTTTCAACCAAACAAGTAATTAAGCATTCAGACAAAATGTTAGGATATTCGATGAATATCAATCAATCAACTGAATGTTTTGCCAATAGGGGTTGAAATGGATTTGAGAAAAATTTAGGGATTAAGGAGTTTTAAGTATTAGAAAATTGATGCACAAGGATTTATAGTGGTTTGACTTCTTAGCCAAGTCTACATCCATTACCTAAGCTCCTCACTTAGGATTTTTTAACAAATTCACTAATTTGTTCTTTCTTTTTCACAATATAAAGAGATAAACTTTATAAATCCCTATCTTTTCAATGGCTAAGATAAAACCACTCTCCTTTTACAAAAGGTAAAAATATGTAAACAAGAAAACCTCACAAGGTAGGTGTTTACAAAATTAAGTTCACTTAAAACACTAATATTTACAAGAGAAAGGAAAATAAGAGTAAAAAGCTCTTCTCTTGTGTTTGATTTCCTGGATAGGTGTTCTAACCCTTATTCAAGTGTCATCAACTTGTTTTTATATGTTGGAATATGTTTGTGGTTGTTTCTAGCCGTTGGGATGATTTGGAGCCATTGGGGATAATTTTTATTCAAAATAATACTGCTCTGGACAGAGAGTATCAATACTCCTTTAATGAGTATTGATACTTTCTTTATAATATTTAAATAAACTAGCCATTACTAGCCGGTGGACCTGACCAATATCGATAGTATGCTCACGGTATCGATAGTATGCTCACGGTATCGATACTACTATGTAAAGTAGTATCGGTAGTCTTTTGAGTATCGATACATATTTTGCATTCTAGAATTTGAGCTATTTAAAAAATAATCGGTTGTATCGATACTACCGAGAGAGTATCGATGATTCTCTTACCTTTGGTATCGATACCACGTGAATAGTGTCGGTGTTGTTCATGCAGTATATATTGTAAGAACAGTATTGATACTATGTACCCAGAAAAGCAATTTTTGCTCAAATTCTATTTTAATGGACTTTGAATTATTTTTGCAAAACTTTGAACAAATTCAATCAAGTCCAAAAACATTTTGTCTTAATTTGTTATATCAAAATATTGTAAAATATGGTTTGACCATCTATCATTTTTGATATAACAAAACATTTGAAAAATATTGTTTTTTTGGCAAAACTCCCCCTTAATAAAATATTTCATGAAAAAGAAAAATATTTGGAAAATATTAAAGCTCCCCTTTTTTCACTCAGAAATTGAATTTTTCAAATCTATACTTCTCCACATTTTTGTTATATAAAAAATAAATCAACTCTAAAGTCAAACATAACAATGGAGAGTAAGTGGAATATTTTAGCATAAAAATCATTTTCAAAGCTCCTCCTCAAAAATAGCATTCCAAACAAAAAAAATTGACTTTTAAAGCTTGACACTTAAAAAAATTGAATTTCAACAAAGATGAACAAACATGTTAGTAGCACATGAAATTCAATAAATTCAAGTCTAAAATACTTTCTGCAATATCAATTATTGTGTTTAAGTTCCTATGCATAAAGCTATTAAAAATGTTATGCATTTGAAAAATTGATATCAATTGTTAGAGAGATATCATTTGAAATAAATCGCATGCATAAACATTGAAATTAAGGTCAAAAATTAAAATTTGTAAAAACAAAGCATTAAAAACAAATTTTGACCAAAATTCATTACGATGAACAAACAATTATGAAAAATCATTAAAACTTTAAAATGTCCATCATAATACACTTTTCAACATACATGAGATGAAAAATATAAAATTATTTAAAATAAAAACTCATGTATGCTTACAAAAAAATGAGCAACCAATTATGCAAGATAATCAAAATAAGCTTAGAGGTTACCCATTCCTTTTCAAGTGTGGCAAGAGCATTTGAATATCTTCACTTTCATTACCATTGCTCCCACACATCTACAAGAGACATTTATTTGGATTTTGGTATCCAAATTGCTTTGGATCCTTGAACGTTAGTTTCAATGTCTCTAATTCCCTTATGAACCCATACTTGTCTAAATTTAAAAGATTTTATTTTCTTTATAGGACAAATATGTTCCTTGTGACCATGATAATGACAATGTGAGCATTTTGTCATTATGAAATTAGATGAATTATTTAAAATGATTTATTTTTCTTTGGTTAAGCACTCAAGCTTAACTTTTAAATAAAATCATTTTTTTCAAAATTTTCAATTTTTACTTTTGAAAGATCTAAATCCTTTTTCAAAATTTCATTTTGATTTTCAAAATCCATTTTCTTTTTCAAAAGAAAATCGTTTTCAACTTTAAATTTTAAAATAATTTTCTCATATTTGGAGTTCATGGTCTCAAACTCCAAAAATAATTCATCGTATGCATCTTGTAATTCATTAAAAATATATGAATTAGATTCACTAGAGTTAAAAGATACCTCGGGCTCTTCAAGAGCCATTAAGCACACCACCTTTGTTGGTTCTTCTTTCTTATTTCCATGGATCTCTTCGAGCTTATTCCAAAGCTTCTTGGCATTTGAACAAGAAGAAACTCCTTCATAGACATCGAGACCAAATGCACAGAATAACATGTGCATGGCCTTAACATTGTGTTGAGTTTTCTTCCGTTCTTGGGCACTCCACTCCTTCGTCTTCTTCTATATAGAAGAGTAGCCATTCTCGATCATCCCCCATGCTTCAAGATAATTGGATTGGATGAATAACTTCATTAATTTCTTCCAATGATGGTAGTTAGCTTCATTGAAGTATGGAGGCTTGTCGATAGGTTGAGACTCTTCCATGTGGAACGAGCCGGAGGTGGAAGCCATCTTCTCGATTATGTCAGAAATGAATAGAACTTCTTCAAGGGTCGTCTCAAGGTTGTTAGAACTTTTAATGAGTCAAGCTCTGATACCAATTGTTGGGATATTATATGAAGCTCGATCGATCAACCGAATGTTTTGCCAATAGGGGTTGAAGTGCATTTGAGAAACATTTAAGGATTAAGGAGTTTTAAGGATGAGAAAATTGATGCATTAGGATTTATAGCTGTTCAACTTCTTAACCAAGTCTATATACACTACCTAAGCTCCTCACTTAGGATTTTCTAACAAATTCACTAATTTTTTCTTTCTTTTTCACAGTATAAAGATATAACCTTTACAAATCCCTATCTTGTCAATGGCTAAGATAGAACCACTCCCCTTTTACGAAAGGTAAAAAGATGTAAACAAGAAATCCTCACAAACTAGGTGTTTACAAAATTAAGCTCACTTAAAACACTACTATTTACAAGAGAAAGGAAAATAAGAGTAAAAATCTCTTCTCTTGTGTTTGAGTTCTTGGATAGGTGTTCTAACTCTTCTTCAAGTGTCCTCAACTTGTTTTTATATGTTGGAATTTGTTTGTGGCCGTTTTTAGCCATTGCGGATGATTTGGAGTTGTTGGGGATAATTTTTATGCAAAATAAAACTGTTTAGGATAGGGAGTATCGGTACTCTTTAACGAGTATCGATACTTTTTTATAATATTTAAATAAACTAGCCATTGTGCCTGACCAGTATCGATACAATGCTCATGGTATCGATACTACTATGTAAAGTAGTATCGGTTCTTCTTTGAGTATCGATACCTATTTTGCATTATGGACTTTGAGTTATTTGAAAAACAACTGGTAGTATTGATACTACCTAGAGATTATCGATACTTCTCTTACCTTTGCTATCGATATCACATGAACAATATCAGTACTTTTCATGCAGTATCGATACTGTAAGAACTGTATCGGTACTACGTACCCAGAAAAGCAGTTTTGTACTCAAATTCTATTAATGGACTTTGAATTATTTTTGAAAAATTTTGAAAACTTTGAACACATTAAATCAAGTCAAAAAACATTTGTCTTAATTTGTTATATCAAAATATTATAAAACATGGTTCAACACAAAATAATGTAGCATCGAATAGTGAGACATACGTCGACAAATAACTAAGGACGATAGTAACCTTTTCCATTGTCAGCTCGAACGGTGGATTTGACAAATCCAGATGAATATAATATAACCATTACTCATGCTCAACATGGGTAATGTGGATCAGTACGAAATTCGTGAGTGACGACAAAGGAAGCGGTAATTATGGTTCCGAGTTAAAGTCTCCTACGAAAATTACAACATCAACATCCACTTCAAAAACCCAAATCAATAATTTAAGTTAACGTAATAATTTAAACGATGTCTAAAATAGTTTCTGATTTGAAATGAGGATCCGATAGCGAGGCTTTTGGTTTGAAAAAAGGCTCCCGAATCGGGAAATTAGGACTGCCGACGATAAAAGTTTGTGGCAACATCTACATGGGGCTGGAGAGCATGCAACCAGCTTTTTCATGATCTAAAATGAATGGTGGTAGTACAAATCATGGATCGAAAATAGAGATAAGGGACTCCCAAGTAGTTTGAGGTGGCACACGACCTTCAACAAGCCAGTCCGACAAACCAACATACAACCCGGTGGTAACAGATGATGTTGAAGGGACAAGGTTCAGTTTGGTATGACGAGGGGTTTTAAAGAGACGAGTAGACATGAAATCAGCCAACCATGACCGAAGACTCACCTATCCAAGCAGTGGTGGCGTGAAGTGTAGAGTTGCACACTGATTGTGAAAAGGAAAATAAAAAAATCGAAGGGGGAAGTGTAACACGGTTTAAAGTAAGCTAGGGTTAGAATTCTACACCAATTCAAATTGGGCCATTTATAAGATGGGTCCTCAAATGATTTAGGCTCATGATCTAGTAACAAACTTTATGATATTTCCATATTGGTCACCAAAATCAATTGAGGAATTTAGGAAAAATTCTCAAATCCTAGGATTTCACATTTGTGATTTAATTGGGGTGATACAATTCTCCCATCCTTAAAGAAAATTTTGACCTCAAAATTTATCAAAATGGAGGTGAAATAACTTAAGAAAACACCTTCAATATCGTATGGCTCATCTCGATCCTCTAACATCCGAGTAGCATAACCGACTTAGGCTGCCTCATTACAGATCTAGTTGTACCGTGAGAGCTGCAACTAATTCTTAAATTGTATTTTCAATCATCAGAATCAGTTCTTCATTGAATTCAAGGTGTGTTTCGACTTCAGAAGGTCTCTTTGGTTCGGGTTGCTATTATCAATGTCTTTTTTTCTCATTGTGTGTGTATGTGTAGCCTTTGGGCGTGTGCTTCGATCTCAGGATTGAAGTCCGCTAGTTCGCCAGATTGTTCCTGGTTATAAATCAAAACAAACAATATCAGTAATTTGTCGAAATCCATGTCAATGTCACCAATTTGAAAAGCGTCGTAATTATCAAATAAATAATTCTTTTCTCAATTAAATAAGCTAAAAACGTAGTATAGAGAAGAAATGGTCGATCAAAGATTTAAAATTTTCCAATATTGATTTTAACTGATCTTTAACAAAAGAAATTTTCAAGAAAAATAAAAAATGGAATTTAACAAAATAAATTAAATAAATTGAAAATAAATAAGTAATGCAAGAAAAATAAAAGATTGAAAATAATTATAATGAGAGATAGCCTCCAGCTTCGCTTCGCCTAAATTCAACTCGATCATTGAAATAGATTTTACTTTGGAAACTTGTCGGTTACAATCTACAAGGTTAAACCCTTGAAACTTACTCTTCTCTCTGGTGAACTAATTTTCCAAAGTTAAACATTGGAATTTAACCCTTGTTTGGATTAACAATGACTATCGATGTTAAAGCCAATGTTGTTTGTAGTACTGGAAAATACCATGCTCAGATTATGGTGTCTCGATGAGAATCAAGTCCGATCTTGATTTCCCTTAGCAGATTACCGCTAAGTTTGTTCTTAGGGATTTTAATTTACTACAAGCCGATTTTTTTCATAACGATATATCACAACATCAATCAAGCCAATGTGTACTCTTTGGATTGAAGATTTTCGAGATGCTTAAAGGGAAGGTCGATTGTCAATCCTAGATTGCCGAAAATCAAGAAAGCAATTTGAAGTTTTGAAGCAATTTTACAATTCTCATGAAACGGATTGATTCGTCGCTAAGTTATTGGATAAATAGAAGTTTAGGTAAGCATGATGGAAATCATACTTAGCACGTTGAAGAAAGAAAGAATTTAAAGAAAATGAAGAAGAAAAATAATCTTCATAAAAATTTCAAAGCTAATTAAAGCCAAGAAAACAATACATCTTTCAAGCTTCACCCTAATGGGTATTTATATCTTGAGAAAACCTAAAGAAAATAAAATTCCTAATGAGATTAAAATACCTAAAGAAAATAAAATCCTAAGAATAATCCCAAGAACATTCAAATACTTAAATTCCTAAGTAATACCAAAATAAAATTAGAATTAATTAAGTAATAAATTCCAAATGTTTAAATTCAATCACAACTCTCAAATCTAATAGAGTTTTTGTCTGTCCGTCTTTTATTCCTTGATTTTACTGACTGGATCATCTTCTAGAATTTATTTCTGACTAGATTACATATTTTGCCATGTCGACATCGTCATGCTGATGTGTCCAGCCTTGATATCAGAAAAAAAAATCTATATAACTTGCCCTTTAATTCTATTTTTTGGAAAATAGAGCCCTACACATAATTGAACATAAATTATTCAAATTAGCAATGTGAAGAAGATAACACAAAGTAATTAGCAATAAAATATTAACGAAATAAAACATTCATCAAATTCTCCCTTACTTACTCAATGCTTGTCCTCAAGCATGCCATAATCAATCATTAAAATCTCATATTACGAATCCTTCATCTCACAATATATCAAAGAATATCGAACGAGTCAATGATCACAACGGGTATTGGAAGCAATGTGACAATTAAGCAAATAGACACAACTAGTAACAAGTTTAAGCAAAAGCCAAGATATCCCAATTTTCCATCAATTTCAATGTAAACAAGACTCAATACCTCATAAGGATTCACTAATTATCGCTCAAAGTGTTTCAAGTAAAAGAAATCGCTTAAAGCCAAGATCAATAAAGACATTACCATAGGCTTGTAAGAAAATCAAGTCTCCACTACTAGAATGAACAAGATGAATTTAATCAAAGAATCTTTAATAAAGTTGTAACGGGGCTTAGGTTAGGATAGGGATAAGAGTGAAAAATTGGTTTAAATGTCAAGACAAGAGATGCAAAAATATATAAGTTCAAGCCACAAATTCAACGAAATAAAAAAAAAAACTAGAAGAAGCATAATCAAACAATCAACTTTTCTTACTTCTTCCTTTTTTTATTTTTCTTTGTTGTTTTTCTGCTAGTTTTTGTTATGCTCGAACACTTATTCGAATCGGATTTTTTTTGTTTTTTCGGATACTTTTTTTTCATTTTTAGAACAAATCAATCCCTTTCTTGACATGGGTAACAAAAGAGGGTAAAAATAAAAATAAAAGGTTTCGGGTTTTATAATGTGGTAAAAACAAAGAAAACGTAAAGGAACAAAATTGGTTTACTAATGGATATAAATGGGTAAGCAATTTGGGTAGAGAAGTGGGCTAACCCTAAGTGCCCTAATCATATTAAAGCATCAAGTTCAACATGTAGTCTCGATATGTATTTAATCATAAGTTCTAGAATGTCAAATTTAATCTAATGTGCTCAATCAAACAAATGAGCAAGAATAAGAAGATATGCTCGTTTAGGATTAAATTTCACAAGAAAGTGTATTGTGAATCAAGTCAAGAAACACATCAACCAATGTATTCCTGGAACATCAAGCAAAATTTTAAAGAAAAATACCAATCATGTTGTTTCACTATCATGCACTCTAAATCCGATAAAAGTGTGATCACAAACTCATAAGGTAATCAATGAGACAAGGCAACAATCAAGATTAATAACAAGAGATTTTAACAAATCAACCAAATCAATATCAATTTCAAGCATATTAACAAGTGAGAAAGAATTCGATGCAAACTTTCTCTATCCCCTCACTTAAAGCATATTGTCCCAATATGAAAAATTAAAGAATAGGAGAAGGAATAGAGATACTCCATGTGTCTAGTGATGGCTGCGACTTAAATAAAATGATGGTGAAGCTATCGAAGTACGGATCGATGGTCGTTCATTCAAGTTCGATAAAAAAATATATGGGATACCTTAAAAATTTTAAAAAAAAATTATTAATCAAAATAAATAAATCAAATACTAAAATGAAATAAAAATAAACAAAATAAATAAAAATGGGTTGCCTCCCATTAGAGCGTTTTTGTTTAATGTCATTAGCTCGACGACCTGATTCAGACTACAGGTTCCGCGAGAGATGCTTCCTCCACTTCATATGTGTTTTCCATCAAAGAAATTTATTATGAGAAATTTTTCAATCATAGAATTTTTTTTTCTTTTATCCTTGTAGATTATGTTATTCTCACAGGCTTTTCTTTGGATCTTTTTCAACTTTAGAAGCTTATCCGAAATCGACAAATTATCTACTTCATCCAAAAATGTGATATTTAAATGTTTCAGAAGCAATTTTAATTCCAACTTTAATGCCTGCAAAATAAATGAAAAAAATTAGATTGAGAAAACATGAAATTTAAATTCTTACTTAGCTCTTCGCCTAATGACTACGAGTCCTTGTTAGAAGCAATATCAATTTTAAACCTTTGAATTCATATACAACTCATCAAAAGAATTATGTTCAACATTTTCATTCACAAAAGGTTTAATTATATCGATAAAGCTAACATTAGCAAAATAGAGTTAGGTTGTTTCATTACCTTAGAAATGTCAAATTTCACTACTTCACTGTCAAATTCCATGGTGAGAGATCCACTTCTAACATCAATTTTACTGTTAGTTGTGCTTCGTAATAGGTGACCAAGAAGGATTTCAGAGGAGGTAGTAGTTTGGTCGTTTTCTACGTCGATGACATAGAAATCTACCTGAAAAATTAACTCATTTACCTTAACCAATACATTTTCATGAAGTCATTCAGGATAGATGACGGGTAATATAGGTAAGCTCGAAATTCACAAGTAACAGCGAAGGAGGCAGTAATTCTGGTTCGGAGTCAGTGTCTCTTGCAAAAATTACGACATCTACTTGAAAACCCCAATTCAGTAATTTAAGTTATTGTAGTAATTTAAACGAAGTCTAAAATAAATTTTGATTTGAAACAAGAATCCGAACTGAGGCTTTTGGTTTGAAAAAGAGTTTGTCAGTTCGGGAAATTAGGACTACTGAAGATAAAACTTTACGGAAATAGCTACATGGGGTCAGCGAGCACGCAACCAGCTTATTCGAGACTTGAAATGGTGTGGTAGTACAAATCATGGATCAACAGTAGCAATAAGGGACTCCCACAACTGTTTGAAATGGCACACAGCCTTTAAAGGGCCAGTCCGGTGAACCCACATACAACCCCAACCATATTGAAAATCAAAGCCACCGACTGCTTTGAATAAATTGGGGCTGCTTTGATTTTAAAGTTAGGCAGCCCATTTTTTTGAATTTGGGCAAGGGTTAATCACCAAATTGAGTCATTAAACTTTAGGGTATTTATAAGATTAGTCTCTATACTTCAACTATAAATACCCTAGCTCATTTAGCTTCAAAATCATCCCAAATCATTTCTTTCTCCCAATACTAGAGATTTTTTCTTGTGAGTAGTGAGTATTTTTGTAAACACCTGTAAATTTTCTCTCTTAGTAAAAGATCTGCAGCAGTCCGGAGACGTAAGCAAATTGGCTGAACTCCGTTATCAATTTCGGGTATTATTTTTCTGCTTTTATTTCGCATTTTCACTAATCTGTTTATAGGGAAATTACTCGTTACTCGGTTATTTCCCAACAACTGGTAATCAGAGCTTTTAGTAGTGAATTTTGTCAATTTTTATGAGGTTACTATTCATTACTATTCATATGAATAGTGAATTTTGTGAATAGTAAAAAATTTGTCAGCGATACGAGTTTGTCGACGGAGGTGTTATAATACACGGCGGTTCGCAAAAATTGTCAGAAACGATCCAAAGAAGCCAAATTCGAGTGAGAGCGATGGCTGCAGACGAAGGGAAGGTGAAAATTGAAAAGTTCGATTGTGCGGACTTTGGCTTTTGGAATATGCAGATTGAAGATTTTCTGTACAAAAAAAATCTATATCAATCTCTCTCAGAAAAGAAACTAGAGGGCATAAAGAATAAAGACTGGGCTCTTCTCGACAGACAAGCCCTCGGAGTTATCCGACTGACGTTATCCCACAATGTAGCTTTTAACATAGCAAAAGAAAAGACCACGACGGGTCTTATGACGACTCTCTCCAGTATGTATGAGAAGCCATCGGCCTCAAACAAAGTTCACTTGATGAGGTGATTATTCAATTTACGGATGGTGGAAGGGGCATCAGTGGCTCAACACCTAAATGAACTCAACAAAATTACAACCCAGTTGAGTTCCGTGGAAATTGAATTCGATGATGAAGTTCGAGCTTTAATTCTCTTATCATCTCTACGAGATAGTTGAAATGTTACTGTTACAGCAGTCAGCAGCTCGTTAGGAAACAGCAAATTAAAATTCAACAATGTTTGGATCTAGTATTGAGGGAAGAAATTCATCAGAGAGAATCAGGTGAAGCATCAACCTCCTCAGCCTTGCACACGAGTCTAGAGGGAGAACTTCATAAAGAAATTCAAATAGTGGTAGATCCAAATCCAGAAGGGGAAAATCAAGAACGGGAAAGAAAGTTTTACCTGTTATAATTGTGGCAAGAATGGTCACTTTAAAAGAGATTGCCGAGCACTGAAGAAAGATACCGGCGCACAGAAATCTGCCAACATGACAGAAGAGACAGGTGATGCCATGATTCTAAGCATCAACAGTCTAATTGAATCATGGATCTTGGATTCAGGGGCATCTTTCCACTCTACCCCATGCCAAGAAATCATGGAGAACTATGTCAGTGGTGATTTTGGGAAGGTTCATCTAGCTGATGATGAAACCTTGAAGATCGTCGAAAAATGAGACATCTGACTAAAGTTTTCAAACCAAACCACCTGGAAGCTGAAAGGAGTGAGACATATTCCTGGCCTCAAAATAAATCTGATTTCTGTTGGACAGCTTGATGGAAAAGGTTATAGTACAACATTTTCAGGCTGTGAATGGAAGATTACCAAAGGAGCACTCGTTATTGCTCGTGGTAAGAAGACTGGTTCTCTCTATATAACCTCAAATTTAGAGAATATCATTGCAGTAGCAGATGTTGATGGAAAATCAAACCTATGGCACCAAAGGCTTGGCCATATGAGCGAGAAAGGGATAGAGACACTTTTGTCAAAAGGGAAGCTTCCATATCTAAAGAATATAGATGTCGGACTATGTGAAGATTGCATCTTTGGCAAACAAAGGAATGTCAGTTTTACAAAGATTGGTAAGACACCAAAGGCAGAAAAGTTAGATTTGGTTCATACTGATGTATGGGGACCATCTCCAGTTCCATCTCTTGCAGGCTCATTATATTATGTCATCTTCATCGATGATTCAACAAGAAAGGTGTGGATTTATTTTCTGAAGAAGAAATCATAAGTCTTTGATACCTTTAGAAAATGGAAGGCCATGGTGGAAAATGAGACTGGTTTGAAAGTCAAGCGGTTGAGGTCTGACAATAGAGGAGAGTACAGAAATAGTAGATTCAGAGATTTTTGCACAAACAATGGGATCAAGATGGAGACAAGCAGAGCGCATGAACAGAACTCTGAATAAACGTGCCAGAAGCATGAGGATACATGCCAGCCCAAATTGCTATGAGCTGAAGCTATCAACACTGCAACTTACCTGATCAATCATGGGCCATCAGTTCCTTTGGATGGTGGAATATCAGAGGAAGTTTGGAACAAAAAAGAAAAAACCTTTCACACTTAAGAGTGTTTGGTTGTATTTCTTATGTACACATAAATTCTGCTAAAAGAAGAAAACTTGATGCCAAGTCCAACAAATGTGTCTTTGTTGGTTATGGTGATGATGAGTTCGGTTATCGGTTTTGGGACTATGAAAATCGGAAGATTATCAGAAGAAGAGATGTCATTTTCAATGAGAATGTGATGTACAAAGATAGGTCAACCATAGAATTAAGTAGCTCCAATAGCGAAGCTAAAACAAGGGAATTTGCTGAGTTTGAGGAGATTTCTGGAAATGATGTTCATATCAGTCCTAAAGCAGTTCAAGAAGAACCATGCATACCAAAACTGAGATGCTCCTCTAGAATTCCTAAACCAACTCAGTGTTATTCGCCTTCTTTGCACAACTTGTTGATGACTGACAATGGTGAACCAGAGTGCTATGATGAAGCAATGCAAGTGGAGGATTCAGTCAAGTGGGAGTCTTCCATGAAAGATGAGATGGACTCGCTTATATCAAATCAGATGTGGGAATTAGCTGAATTACCACCAAGTAAGAAAACGCTCCACAACAAGTGGATTTACAGAATCAAAGAGGGGAACGATGGGAGCAAACGCTACAAAGCGAGATTGGTTGTAAAAGGTTTTCAACAAAAATAAGGAATTGACTACAATGAAATTTTCTCTCCAGTCGTAAAACTATCTACAATCAGACTGGTGTTGAAAATTGTAGCTGCAGAAAATCTACATCTTGAGCAGTTAGATGTAAAGACAGCTTTCCTTCATAGCGATTTAGAGGTACAAGAAGTTCGATAGCTTCATGAGTAGTAGTGGTTTTACCAAATGCCAAGTAGATCATTGTTGCTACATCAAGAGGTTCGACAACAGCTTCATTATTTTATTGTTGTGCATTGATGACATGCTCGTTGCACGTTCAGACATGCAAGAGATTATAAACTTAAAGAAAAAATTATCAAAGCAGTTTGCTATAAAGGATCTGGGTGCTGCAAAGTAGATTCTTGGGATGAGGATTAAGAAAGACACAAAGTCAGGGACTTTGATGTTATCACAGAATGAGTACATCAACAAAGTACTCTCCAAGTTCAACATGCAAGATGCTAAACCAGTAAGTACATCTTTAGGTGTTCATTTTAGACTCTCCAAAGAACAGTCACCAAAGACGGAGGAAGAACGTGCACATATGGTGAAGGTTCCGTATGCCTCAGCAATTGGAAGTCTGATGTATGCCATGGTTTGTACCAGACCAGATATTGCTCAAGCAGTGGGAGCTGTTAGCAGGTACATGAATAATCCGGGCAAAGTAAATTGGGAAGCAGTCAAATGTATCCTCATATATCTGTGAGGTACTACAAACAAATCACTTTGTTTCAAAAGTGGAGATACGATACTAACAGGCTATGTAGAAGCTGACTTAGCCGGAAATTTTGACATCGGAAAGAGCACTACAGGGCATGTCTATACTCTAGGAGGTACTGCAGTGAGTTGGGTTTCTCAACTACAGAAGATAGTTCCTCTCTCCACAACTGAAGCAGAATATGTCACTGTTACGGAAGCCAGCAAGGAGATGGTTTGGCTCCAAAGTTTCTTAGAAGAGTTATGCAAGAAACAAGAAAACAATGTCTTGTATTGCGACAGTCAAAGTGTTATCCATCTAGCAAAGAATCCATCTTTTCATTCCAGGATGAAGCACATACAATTGCAATATCACTTTATCCAGTCTCTTATGGAAGATGAGATTTTGAAACTTGAAAAGATCAGTGGAGATCAAAATCCGGTAGATATGTTGACAAAGATGGTGACTACGGACAAACTGAAGTTGTGTTCAGCTTCAGTTGGCTTGCTAGAATAACAAGATCAGAAATACTGCTGCATTGATCGAGTTGTGAAGACAGATTAAAATCAGTCTTCAAGTGGGATATTGTTGAAAATCAAAGCCACCTGTTGCTTTGAATAAATGGGGGTTGCTTTGATTTCAAAGTTAGGTAACCCATTTTGTTAAATTTAGGCCAAGGTTAATCACCAAATTGAGTTATTGAACTTTAGGGTATTTATAAGATTAGTCCCTATGCTTCAACTATAAATACCCTAGCTCATTTAGCTTCAAAATCATCCCAAATCATTTCTTTTTCCCAATACTAGAGAGTTTTTCTTGTGAGTAGTGAGTGTTTTGTAAACACTTGTAAATTTTCTCTCTTAGTAGAAGATATGCAGTAGTCTGGAGACGTAAGCAAATTAGTTGAACTCCATTATCAATTTCGGGTATTATTTTTCCGCTTTTATTTCGCATTTTCACTAATCTGGTTATAGGGAAATTACTCGTTACTCGGTTATTTCCCAATAAACCATGCGAGACACAGACCGACCATGACAAGGTAGCGATAGTAACGGACAATGTAGAAGGGAAAAGGTTCAATTTGGTTTGACGAGGGGTTTTAGAAAGAGGAGTAGAGATGGAACTGATCGATCACGACCACTGACTAACCTATCCAAGCAACGGCGACGTGAAGTTGAAAGCAGCACACTGATTGTGAAAAGGAAAAGAAAAAAATTAAAGGAGAAGTGCGACAAGGTTTAAATTAAGCTAGGGTTAGAATTCTAAACAAATTAAAATTAGGCCATTTATAAAGCGGGTCCTCGAATTATTTAGTGTTCATGATCTGTCAACAAACTTTGTGATATTTCTAAATTACACCAAATCAATTTGGGGATTTGGGAAAAATTTTCTTCAAGGTAAAAAATATTGTTAAGATAGATTGTCCCCGTTATAAAATTTTAATGTCTACACTTACCATTTATGTTATTTTGTTTTCGCATATATGTAGGGATAAATAGTAGAAAGGTTGTTGGATTAATATGCATATAAAAGTATATATGGTATATCTTTTGGTGTAGTGGATAATATCATTATTATTTGAAACGACGATGCTTAAGTTGAAGAGGTCATTTTCGATCTAGATAAAGTTTTTCCTTTGAAAGATCGAGAGAGGCTGAACTATTTTTCTGAGCATTCAAGTCACTTCTCAAAATGAGGTGTTTCTTAGTTGGCACAAATACATTGAAGAGTTTTTTTATAAATGTGGCTTTGACATTGTAAAGGATTTACCCGTTGGAAATGAATACTGCAAAATCACATTGTTAGCACTAACTGGACAAATTAAAAACATAATTTACAAAAGATAAAATCGAAACCATGTCGTAGTGAAAACCACTGCCTTAGAAACAAATTTTCCCCAAAGTGTGTAATTGTTACTATAGACGGATCATCCCCCGAGGTTAACACGGTCGCTCTGAGAATTTGTACACTCGAAATTAGAGTAGACTACTGATGGTACAACTTTTCCGATAACAACAGAGAAAATAAACTCAAAAAATCTTTTAATATTTAGAGAGGATTTGTGAATGTTGAGTGTGAGTTGAGAAGCTAACATTTCTTCTCTATTTATAGGCTGAGACAGGGATAAAAACATCCATGGAAAAAATATGAAATAAATCTGATTTAAATTTTTAGATTTAATTTTTGTAGAAACGATTATCATAAAAGGATTAATCTAGCTCAAATGTAGTACATATTCATGATTTAAAAACATTTGTTTGTAACTGCAATTTTATCTATAATAAACCCTTGTAATTAGCATAGTAAATAGATGAACAAGGTTGAAATGTTGTCCAGATACATCCAACATTTCACATTTATAATATCAAAAACTAACTGTTATGATTTAATTTAAAGAAATTAAATGGCAACTAATTAATCAGCTGTTAGACATGTATTACCACGAGCCATGACCACGACCGCGATCGCGACCACGAGCACGAGTATGATCTGAGACAGTTAGATAGACAGTGGTTGCGACACGTGAGATAGTCCCTTGTTCTCTGTCACTCAACAAGGGAGGGAAGAATGAACACTATAAATACCCATGCCAGTGGTATTTCCCACTCAACATGGGATAGTGTCGGAGCATTACCAACATTCCCCCACTAATACAAAAGAACTCTTCTGAAACTCGAAGCATAACCTTCTTAAAAGAACAATAATGAAATTAATTACTTAAGCACTAGTGAACGTATCTTGAACTAGTGCATGGTGATGATGAACAATCATTCTCTTAGATAAGTGAAACTAGCCTTGAACTTTCCAAGATAGGGGTAAACTCATAAGACAAAACTAACCCCTTCATCCACCGAAGTCCTAGATGTGTAAGATATATATACACAAGTGTATATTTGGCCATTTTACCTCATGATTTTAATAAGAGTACTAGGAAAAAGGCCCAACATTTTTCATAGAATGTGGCTAATCCTCCTCACTTACGTAGGTTATTTCATCAAGTTTATCTCAATATAAATCACCCTAAAATTGGGTTATGAAATAATTAAGAGTCTTTTATAACAACTCAACCTCTTAAAAGTTATGATGATTTTCTTCAAGTTCATTATAAATGAACCACCCAAAACTCTAGGATAAAAAATCATTAAAAATAAATATTAAACCTCATTAATCTGTAAATTCAGTATGTCCTTCTCACTAGGAACATCCAAACTCTTGGATTTGAATTCATTAAGAGTTTTCATAAAACTCAACCTTTCTAGCGGTAAGTTCATCTTGTCATTCTCAATTAGGACTACCCACTCAACACTAGGTTATGAACTTCCTAAGAACAGGTATTCAGTCAAAATCGGTAAATTCATCAAGTCTTTCTCACCAAGACCACCCACAGCCTAGGCTATGAATTTATTAAGAGCAATCAAGCTCATTTTGTGCATGTACATTATTCGTCATATGGATAGGTAGATAAATGAACACTATGACTCTTTCCATGGCTTTGTTTGACAACATTGAACTTAGATAACTAAGTTGAGTATCCACGATGAATTCCTTAACAAATGAGCTTTAAACCCATCCCTCTCAACGAATCTAGGACCAATTTCCTACTTAACCCTTTGGTAAGTTGATCTGCTAGATTTCTTTTCGACTTCACATACTCTAAAGAGAGTACTCCATTCCTTATTAAATGTCTAATAGATTCATGTCTTATGCAAATGTACCTCTTCTTACCATTGTAAGTTTGTTTCTTTGCCACCCATATCGCAACTTGTCAAATACACGATAAGGACACTAGATGAGTCAGTCTTCCTCACAACGAAATTTCTTCTAATAAATTTCTAAGCCACTCGGCTTCTTTCCCGACTAAGTCAAGAGCTAGAAACTCTGACTCCATAGTGGAATGAGCAATAAAAGTTTGCTTCACAAACTCCCATGAGATCACTGCTCCAATAAAAGTAAAAACATACCCATTCATAGAGCATACTTTATCATTATCTGAAACCCAGTTGACGTCACAATATCATTCTGAAACAACATGATAACCAACAAACTCAAGTTTTCAATCCATCATAGCCTTAAGATTCTTGAGTAAGCATCAAAGAGTAACCCAATGGTCACTGCTTGGGTTGTGAGTATATCTACTAAGTATGCTCACATCGTAGGCAATATCAGGCCGAATATAGTTCATTAAGAACATTATGATATTATTTTAGAAAAATTAAATTTTTGTTTAATTTAAAATTTGGAGTCGACATCAACCTTTGGGTTAGGTAGGTCGAATACCTAAAAACATATTTTTAACGAATTAAGAAAAATCATTTTAAATATAAATTGGTTTGCATATTACCACAAATTCATTTTCAAGTATTCGGGAGTTGGTTATACGTAGGGAAGGGTAAGCACCCCCACAGCATCCAAAATTGTTACCTCTCGATTATACATCGTCTAAATAATGGAACTTTATATATTGGAATTCAAAATTTAAATTATGATGCTTTTATTTCTATGAAGCTTTTAAAGAATAAGTGAATCCATTTTATTTAAATATTTGACTTTATAAAAATTATTTGATTCACTCGATTTTACTCGAAAAGGGTGTTCCCCTACTATGTGGATTAATGACAATTGAAATCGAGTCGTATATTGGACGCAATTCCATTAACCCAAGACGACATTGCCTTTTAAAAATAAAAACACAAAAAAATGTATGACTCATGAATGCCACAATAATAAATGACATATATAATAAAATAGATAAAATATTCACATAATGTAAAGAATGAATAAACCAAAAAATAATGAGATACTAAAATAAATAAACACACAATAAATATTTATTTATTAAAATAATTTTGTAACAAACAATTTTTTTTTAAAATGACATATTTATTTAAAGTGAAATAAATATATTCATTTGTTTTAACAAATCACAAAGTATAAGTAAATAATAAAATAATATTAAAATAAATTTATCATAAATTTATAGTAGTAAATAATAAGATTTTTTATGAAAAATATATAATACAATATTTAAACATATCCTCTTTAAATAAAATATAAGTACATACATAAATCTTAAAACATGATATAAGCGTATATATCATATACTTAATATATTACATATTTATAATAAATATTTTAAAAAACATTTTAAACAATAAAATATTATTAGATTATATAATTACATTAAAATATAAATCAAATGTATATATATATATATATATATATATATATTAAAAGGGACTAGATCGAAACAACTAACAAAAGGTAGAGATGAGACTAAACAACCAAAAATATAAATATTTAATATATAAATCATGAATACCTAAAATAAAGATTAAATCTAAACTAAAGAAGGATTTCAGGGGCTAATATATATATTAAACATCTAAGATAAGAGTCAAATAACAACTAATCAAGAAAAGAAGGATTGAACATGCAAATAAACCGAACAATATATGAGCAATATCCAAGACAATGAAGGATCAAAATGAAGAAAACAGATAATTTAAATGGTTCAAAACACAATTGATCCACACTTCATTAGGTGAACAAAATATGAGAGTACAAACAAAAGAGAACTGAAATCGTGGTTATCCCCCAATCCCAAAACGCGCAACTCTTTTCTAGAGAAGACTCAAAACAAAGGCATTTGGAGGCCTGTATATAAGGCCAAACTAGAGGATTTTGTAACCCTATTTCATTTTTTTTACCAGTTAAAAGAAACAAGAGAGAGAGAAATTCTCTCAATTCTCCCCCTCGTCGTCCGTCGTTAATCGACGCTAAAAAAAACAATGGAAAGCAAGCCCTTACACCTTGAGGATGGATCCAGTTTTTATTTATCCAGACGTGATCTAGATCGGCGTAGATCTAGATACAAAGTTTCAAATATTTTCAACTCCGATGACCCATTTTCTTTCGGTAAGTTTCTCCCTTTCTTTTTCCTTACTTTTCATTTTTGTTTTTTCCTTTGTTTTCGAATCTTGTTATCTTTCTCTCTCTTTTTTTTTGGATTGATTCATTTCTCTATTACCTTGTTCAAATCCTCCCTCTTTTCTTCCCCTATTTTTTTAGCCTCCTCCTCTTTCTTTTTGTTCGAATAATCCTCTTTTATGGTGATATTTTTTTTGTTTTCACTGTATGCCTTGATGACTAGAGGGGACATGTAACACCCATTTCTCGTATACGTCCCCGTACACGAGTCACATATGTCACATGACTTTTAAAAAAATTTCGTACTTGAAAACCAGTGAAATTTAGTTTCTTTAAATAAACGGTTTAATAATATAGTTTATAAAATGTTCTTTAAAATACATGCATACGTATATATATATATAATAACGCTTAAAATCCATCAAACAATAGCTTAAGTTTGAATATAATATAATACTACAACCCATATGTCAAATACATACTAGAACATCATCATATAACTAATACATGCCAACTAAACATCTAAAGATGTCATACAGTTATTGATGAGACAACCTTGACTTACAATGTCAGCTGCACTCCTCACTCCAACCGTACACTATTACCTACGCGTGAAAATCATCACACACTAAGTATTCACTTAGTGAGGCATAATATAATAAATGAGGCATATTAAAACATAAGTATTTCATTAAAGATCAAAATACGAGTTTAATCGTATAAAATATATTAACGCATAAAACTGACTTGATAGGCAAATTTTCCATCAAATAACCTGTGAATTAGTATTTTGTATGCCTAGCATACTTATAAATCATTATATTCCAAAATATCCATTCACATCCCAATGCATGACAAATGAGAATATAAGGTACACAATAACATAATTCTAACCCCTTTTCGAAATAGTAATCTCGTACGATTACCATCGTTGCACACAAAGTGCCACAGTACACAAAGTACTACTCCAAGTACACAAAGTAATCTAACAAAAATGCAATAATACATTTTCTAAAAAATCGATAGATATCCATCTCACACGAAGTATGACAATTATATACATAGTGCTATAGTACACAAAGTACTACCACAATACCACCTTATTTATGGTATTATTATTGCACCTATGACTCTCTATGTACATATAATAGGCTTTAAAATTCAAATCACATGTTAAACATTTATTCCAAACATCAATAAATAATAATTTGTATGAAACATATATATTGAACTATGTTTTATAATATTTTGATAAAACAAATAAAGGCAAAATGTTTTTGGAATTGATTGAATTTGTTCAAAGTTTTAAAAAATAACTCAAAGTTTGTTAAACTAGAATTTAAGCACAAAATAGTTTTCTAAGTACATAGTACCGATATTGTTCTTACAATATTGATACTCCATGAACAGTACCGATATTGTTCATGTAGTACCAATACCAAAGGTAAGATAAGTATCGATACTCTCTAAGTAGTATCGATACTACCTGATGTTATCCAAATTGCTCAAATTCCAAAATGCAAAATAGGTATCGATACCCAAGGGGGTACCGATACTACTTTACATATTGGTATCGATACCATGAAGCATAGTATTGATATTGGTCAAGCCCAATAGTCAACAACGACTAGTTCAATTAAATATTACAAAGGTATTACCGACGATACTCCTATCCTGGGCAGTTTTATTTTGCATAAAATTAATCCCTAACAGCTCCAAAACATCCCCAACGGCTAGAAACGACCACAAACTCATTTCATTTTATAAAAACAAGTTGAGGACACTTGAAGAAGGTTACAAACACCTATCCAAGTAATCAAACACAAGAGAAGAGATTTTCATTCTTATTTTCCTTTCTCTTGTAAATATTAGTGTTTTGAGCTCATTACAAATCTTTTGATTATTTTCTTGTGAGCTTAATTTTTGTAAACACTTTCCTTTTGAGAGGCTTTTCTTGTTTACACCTTATTCCTTTTGTAAAGGGGATTGGTTCTAGCTTAGCCTTTGAAAATCTAGGGAGCTATAAAGGTTATCTCTTTGTCCTACACGAAGAAAGAACAAATTAGTGAATTTGTTAGAAAATCCTAAGTGAGGAGCTTAGGTAGTGGATGTAAACTTAGTTGAGAAGTCAAAGCATTATAAATCATTGTGCAAATTATTTCATCTTTTTACTACTTACTCCCTAAACTCAAAAAGATAATTAACCCCCTATTGGCAATATTCAGTTTTTCATTTGAGCTTCATCGAATCCCAACAACATTCATTCATTTTAGGGTAGTTCATACCCTAAAATCATTCGTAAAATCATTTTCAAAAACTTTATGAAAATATTTCAAAATATGGTAAAACATGCTTTTATAAAAATATTCGTGGATGACTCATCGTAAGTCGCCCTCATATCATATAACTACATAATAAATGCACTCACCTGGTATGCCTCACTATTATGCCATAGTGACGAAGTCCAACTATTCCTGAACTTTTTCCTTGTCTTTTCATTTGTTTGTATCACGAATTTGATCACTATCTAAACAAGCACCATAATCACATCTGCAAATATAAAATTCAATGTTAGTATCCTTAATAACATTTTTACAAAATAATAATACTCAAAAGTACTATTATTTTCGAATTCTTTTAATTTTCATATTAACTTTCCCTTTTTATTTATAATGGGCATTTGTCATAAATTCTTCAATTCAAGCCCAAATAAGCCCAATAATTTCCCAGCATTTAATTTTCAGCCCAATACCTCTACAATGTCATATTTACCATTTAAGTCACCATCTTTCCCAATATTTGTCATTTTGTACTTAAACTTTGCAAAAATTTCATAAATGACTAACTTTCACTTTCTAACTTCAATTGCATCCCTGAAATAGTAATTTCCAGCAATGCACATCAATTATTGATTAATTACACATTTATCCCATAACTTTTTCAAAATTACCGAATAGGTCCCTTAACTTTTGAAAATTAAAAAATGAGCCAAAATTTTTTTAAAGCTTTTAGAACCTTTCAAATATCATTTCTAAGCCATGGGAATTTTCCCACAATTTTTCCAATATATTTCTTTAAGGTTAAATGGTATGTAGTTTAGGGTTCAAGATTTTCGCTAGGTTCGAGCATGAAATCAACCTCGATTCAATGTTTCAAGACCTCTAGAATCAAATACCTAATCAAGTTTCATCAAAACACTTATTTCTCTTAAAGTTAGGGTTTTTCCAAATTCAAAATGTGCTTATGTAGCCATGTACAAGAGATTTTTAATCATTAATCATATTTGATTATGATTCTAGAACCTCAAAAAATCAAAATATTTCATCAATTCCATAAAACCTAATGTACAAACCCTAAAATGTGGCATCTTTTAACACAAACCAAATTAGCAAGCAATAATGGTACTAAATGATAGTGTTTTTTTAATAAAACAATTTTCTATTTCACGACATGATCCAAAATCCAAAAGAAATTGTTCAAAAAATTTTAAAAAAGAATTCTTACGTTAGGAGGAAGCTCACGACAGTGGTGGCTGAAAATTACCCAATTTCATGAAATTTTCCTTTAATTTCATGTTAATTTAACCTATATTTAAGCTTAAATGAATAAAATATTCTTTTAATGAGAAATGTCCATTTTTCCATTAATAAAACCTTATATTTACAATAATACCAAGCCACATAACCTTATCATCTTTCCAAAGTCAAATATGAACCCAATATTTTACTCTTTTTCCAATATTACAATCTTTTCAAAATTTGCAATCTTGCCACTTTGATCCGATGATCTTAATTAAACATGGAAATAAATCTTCAAATCCAATGATCCATATTATTTTCCATCATTTTAACATGTGGAAATAATATATTTTTAAACCTAATTTATCATCCTTCAATTTTTTCTGAAATTTCTATTCGATTCGATTTACTGATTTCTTACTAGACTTTAACCATTTCTAGTTTTCAACATAAATTTCGGATCAAGCATATGATTTTAATAAAACCCCATTATCAAGAGTAAACTATCTATTTATGGAATAAAAAATATTTTTGGTAAAATTACCACTTAAGTCCTTAAACTTTTCCTAATTTTATACTTTAACCACTAAACTTTTAAAATTTATATTTTGGTCACTAATCAAAATTTTGGGTATTACATGGCAGTGGTTGCAGACAGCTGTGCTAGGCTCTCTAGGGTTAGGGTTAGTTAGGTTTAGGTTTGTTTAATTTGTTTTGGGCTCAATTTTGGAGGCCTATAAAAAATATAATAATAATAATAATAAAATCACTCGGAAAAAAAAGGAGTGTCGATAGATATCTCTCTTTTCCCATTATTGTGCTAACAAGAATAGGGAAAAGATAAAAAGACAATAAGTTTTTGTCTGATTCCATCTTTGCTTTAAAATTTGATGTTGTCTCAAGTAAGACACAAAATAATCTTTATCTCAAAATAGAGTTTTCAAAGTTTTGTTTCAAGGGAAACAATTTGAAAAATGGTTGAAATTTTCAATATCAGAAGTTGTGCTTTCAAGAGAATGAAATTTTAAGCAAGGCATAATTTGTTTCAAGAAATTTTTGATTTTGAGATAAAACTGCCCCCGAGTGAGGAAAGATTTGTTTAAAGAAGTCTAATCGTTATTTGATGATGAGAAGTTTGCGAATATTGGGTTTGTCAACGACGTTGTTCCTTCGTGATGAGGAAAACTTGTCGTGTTTGAATTACTCTGCATCTGTAGACAAAATTGTTCATTCACGTTGAGGAAGTCTGATTTTTTTAATACAGTTTGATTTTGGAAACGATACGGCTCCTACTTGATTAGGAGATCTAGTCGCTTTTGGTGATTTGCTTGATGTCAAATCTAATGATGACATTGCTCATTCGTGTTGACAGGATGTGGTTAATGGACAACATTGTTCCTTCGCATTAAGGACGTCTATTCGTATTTAAAAGATTGTTTCTGAAGATAACATTGTTCCTTCGTATTGGGGAAGTCTGATTGCCTGAGGATAACTCAATTTTGTAAATAACATTGCTCCTACGTAATGAGGAGATCTATTCAATAGACGACATTATTCCTTCACGTTGAGGAAGTCTGATTGTCCAATGATAATTTGCTTGTCGAATATGACATTGCTTTTTCGCGTTGAGGAGATCTAGTTATCATTGATCATTTCTAACCTGAAAGGCTTGTAAAAAATATATATGTATGAATGCAACTATGTTAAATGTTTTCCATACTGTCATAATGAAATTCATATGAATTGTTTTAAAATGGCCTTTCAAAATGTTCCTCATGAGCAGGTGAAAATGGTCTTACATAAGACAAAACTTCAAAAGAAATTATAAAGGCAACCTTTGAGAGGGAATTCCAAGATTATTATGTTGTGTGTGATTACGAATGCTTGATGCAAATATGCAAATTTATGCAACATGTATGTCTATGCTGATGCATGATTCAATCCAGGTACTAAGACTTTATTGCTTTTTGTGAACGATCTTCAGTCATGGTAGATGAAATTTTCTTTATTAGCTACTTTGGTTGCCTTAGTCCCTATACTATTTAACATGAATGGCCAAGTCCCTGTACTATTTGGTATTGGTGGCCCAATTCTTGTACTTTTTAACCTTTGTGGCCAAGTCCTTGTACTATTTTGGTGCTTAGTAGTGGTAAACAATCTGCTTGCAGTTGTCTTTAATTTGTCTTTTCTAACTTGATCAAAGAATCATACATTTTGCGAAGGTTGAATATTCTTGAACTGATTCGATTGGTTGAT
The DNA here is from genome assembly GCF_006381635.1 of Hibiscus syriacus. NCBI lineage: Eukaryota > Viridiplantae > Streptophyta > Magnoliopsida > Malvales > Malvaceae > Hibiscus > Hibiscus syriacus. The sequence goes on along the minus strand of NW_024063059.1, from coordinate 10,088,249 downwards.
ATCACATATGGTGTATCCCTTGAAATTCTCAACTTCTGTCAACTTGTTATTCTCTCCCCATCAAAATTTTGACTTTTCTCACCTTTGTTCTGAGCATGAGCTTCTATGTCTAAGAGACATTTTTTTTATTTCCAATATATATTCCAGAGAGGATGTCTTGTTTGAAAAAAAGAATCTTCCTCTTTTGTTTTTCTAAAAACAAAAAAGATTAATGAAGAAGTTTTGAAAATGATTTATTAAAGAATTTTAAATAATGAAAGAATTTTAAAAGATGTTTGATGGAAGAACTTTGAAGAATGTTTGATGAAGTTTTTAAAAAATGGTGTCGCTTACTTTCGGTTCACAATTGAGACAAATTACAAAACAAGAGTTCATTAAATACCAAAGGATTTACTACTCTTTTAAAAAAGTTATGACTCTTTGACAAGTGTCAAGAGTTGACAGGTTGATTTTAGGTTGGCTTCCTAAATTCTATGGTTTCTATCATTGAGCTACCTTTTTTGTCTCTGTCTATGTAAACATTGTGGTATGTTTTTTTTCGTGACTTGGCATTTTAGTCAGATGCAGATAAAATGATGCTACTAGCAAATTCAATTGCTAGACCCTTTACAACACCTCTATTTTCGTTCTCTGAAATTTTCTATTTATTAAAGCTTCATAGACTCCTTCAGTAGAGTCAGGGCTTTTAACCAATTACTTTAGTGGAATACTGCAACTTTATTGTATATGTCTGTATAGTTTTTCTTTGCCTTTATTTGGCTAGCTGAAGGATTCATTTCATCACAAAATTCTAATTTGCTTTACAACCTCATATAAAAGATGCCATATTTATTTCGCTTCTACACTTACCTGGATGCCAAGCCCTTTGATCATCTATTCGTGAGAGGAAAAGACTATCTCGGCCCCCATAAGAGAAGGGTATGATGTTTGGGTGTAGCCACTGGAAAAGGATCAAAGGTCACTGTTTTACAATGGTTTAATCCTGCCACTTGCCAAAAGGTCATAACTTTGATTCGCAAGAGAGCATCTAATTTAGTTGATATTTAAAGAATTTTAAGATTAAAATTTTATCATTGTTCATAACCTAAAAAGGTAATATTTTATTTAACATGTTCAAAAAGGTCCAATAACTTACAAACTTGTAAATAGAGGAAAAGAAAAGAAAAACAAACTCAGATAAAATGATATATTTTTTCATGGACGTGCAAAAAACTTTATGGTAAAAGCAAATGACTTTTTGGTTTGTACTAGAATACCCCATCATTCATCGAAAGCCCATACCCCTGAATCAATCAAACTTTGGACCTTATGTTTCAGTGCCCTAGAGTTCTTAGTTGTGTGCCCCGAGCTTCCTCTGTGGTAGTTACACACCATGTTGACATCGTAACCTTTGGGATACGAGGAGGGTTCTTTTGGCTTGGACTGAACTAGAGTCATAAGATTCTTTTCAATGAGTATTGGAAGCAATTCTTCATATGTCATTGGAATTGAGTCAATGTGATTCTTCTCTCGGATGTCTTATATTCGGCTAAGTAGGATACAATTGTACTGATTTCAGCTTCATTCTCAATGTCAATATTGTTTATGCTCTTTAGCTTTTCATTCTTGAAAGCCCTTTCAATCATTTCTCCACACATGAAAATGTCAGAGAATTTCATTGTGGCAACCCCTAGCATGTCGTTGATATATGGATATTTCAATGTGTCAATGAACGTGGTGATGAACTCCCTCTCGGTTATTGGTGGATGTACTTGGGACACAACGTCCCTCCATCACTGTGCATATTATCGGAAGCTATTGTTATGCCTTATCTCCATATTTTACAATGTTGTTCAGTTAGGGGACATTTTAGTCATGTGTTTGTATTGACTCAAAAAAGCGCAAGATAGGTCCTTCCGAGAATGGATATAAGTGTAACTCAATAATTATTCCACTTAGAAGCGGGTTCGATCAGACATTCTTAAAAGTAGTGGATTAATATTTTATCATTGCTCATGTATCCAACCATCCTCCGAATAAACATCGTGAAATGAGCAGTAGGACAACTAGTTCCACTGTACTTTTCAAATCTGGGCATTTTAAATTTGGGTGGGAGCATTAGGTTGGAAACCAAGGCCAACTCATATGCATCCCTTTCTTTTTAAGTTCTTTGTCTACTCATTCCTTTGAGATAATATTTGCACCAACTCTTCAAAATCTTAGGGATCTCATTATCACATTTCATCATTTGATTAGAATCAAACATGTTATGATCAGTGGGGTTACATTGAGCATTGGTCTTGGCTAGTTGAGTCTTAGGAACAAATAAACTTGTTTGAGTCTTAGTTGAGCATTGGTGGCTAGTTGAGTCTTAGGAACAAATAAACTTGTTTGGTGGCTAGTTAAAGTGATTACAGTCAAGGAAATCTTATCATTGCCTTTTTGTTTGTTGAGCCCAGACAATTTCTCAACAATTTGGTCGATCATGACGGCCTCGTTTTGCAAGACGCAATCTATAGTAGTCTTTTATGATCATTCCAATTTGGTTTCCAAGTCTGTTTGCATTCTTTGAAAATTCACATGCAGTTATTTCTTCATTTTCTTAAATTTTGCTTCTATCTTTAATACATTATCGCGTGATTAAGACCACTTGCAGGGAATCCTTCACGAATTAAACCTATGTTTTCATGAATGGTGCATGCAAAAATCAAGATAACTCATTTTCACATACATGTTTTTCCTTGTATGCTTGGTCTAAAGTAAGTCGAAGCTTTATCTTAGGGCTTCATCCTTGGCAACTTGGTCCCTCAAGTGATCTATGACCTTCTAGACTTGTGTAGAAGCTTTATTCAAAATATGGCTCATCTTAAATGATGCTCCTATAGTATTGGAGTTGTGCATTAGGTTCTGATGATTAAAGGAATAATAGTTGTAGAAATATTATGTACCTTCATCATTTCTTGGATCAAGTGATCACCTCTTATATCTTGGATGTTGTTCTATCGATCAAATTTGATGTATGGGCTTCAAGTGAACTTCCTCCTTGTTTTCTTTAAGATTAAATGAGCCATCATTGCATGTATGTGTATGTGACTACTTGATTGATAAACTTCTTCACTATTTATGAAAGTTTTCCAATTAGAGAGTCATCTGTGGATCAACAACTTCATGTTATGCTATGATGATGATGTAATGCAAAAAAGTTAACAATAACAAAAAAAATGAGAAAATTGAATTAGTATAGGTAAAATAATTGATAAATATAAAAGTGTCATTCAAATATGAATATAACGCCTAACCCATCATGATATCTACCCAAATATCCTTTTATTAAAATAGTAATCCTACCCGGACATGATTTCTACCCAACACATGATTTATTTCAAGAAATTAATCCTACTCGTATGATATATAGTTCACATGCTTTCATTCGAAAAGAAATTTATTCTATGCAGCAAAAGAGTAAAGGTGCAGAGTTATTCCTCCTTTGTGTATATCTATTTCAAAACCTATTGACGGATAAAGGTTTTGTATGGCTCTACCTAGAGAGATTGTTCTATGGTTCACTACATGCATGGTTTCGGCTCTAGAGGAAAGGGTACTTGGATTATCTTTGATGTTGGTGCACCCTTCTGCCAAACCCTTAATCCTCATCCATTATAGACTTATGTGGGTCGAGTTTAATTCAAGGAAGTATATTCCTTATGTCTACTCGGAAGGCTGCTCACAATGATCATAAGGGCATATACTATGGGAATGATTCACTAGCCTGTGAGAAGGGCTACTCACGAAGGCACTAGTGACTCACTCCCACTTAGCATGACAAAGCTCGAGTATAGAGTTTATGACATGCAATTGCAAATGATGTGTGTGAGGAGGAACTCACAAACCTTATAATAAAAATAAATAAAAGACCAACACTCATTTCTAAAACCTTAATAAGTCTGAGATCAATGAAATCAAATAGTAGTACAACTATTTACAAGAGTAAAAATGATACATGATTATGAAAATTTAAATTAAAAATATCGTAATTCAAGTAAAGGCTCAAATTTATAAAATCACATCCACTCGGATAACGTATAATCGAATAAGGACTGACTCTCTAGTGTGGTCTCCAACAGAGTCGTTAAGCTGTTATAACCATTTTTTATAATTTAATTTAAAATAATTATGAACTTATTTTAGATAATTTGAATCTTCATGTAATTTAAAATTTGGAGTCTCCATCAACCTTTGGGTTAGGTTGGTCAAATATCTAAACAACCATCTTTTTAACGAATTAAGAAAAAATCATTTAAATGACAAATTGATCTGTCTATTACAAGAAATACATTTTTAAGAATTCGGGAGTCGGTTACATGTAGGGAAGGGTAAGTACCCCTACGACACCTAAAATTGGTACCTTTCGATTATACATTGTCTAAATAGTGAAACTTTATATATTGGAATTCAAAATTTAAATTATGATCCTTTTATTTCAATGAATTTTTAAAGAATGAGTTAATCCATTATTTAAATATTTAACTCGATAAAATGACTTAATTCACTCGATTTTACTTGGAAAGGGTGTCCCCTACGTGGATTAACGAAAATTGAAATCCAGTCATATTTGACGTAATTCCATTAACCCCGACATGAGACAACATTGCATTTGAATAATTAAAAAATGAAAATAAATACATGATTCATGTCACATAATAAATGACATATATAAAATATATGAAATGTCCGCATAATGTAACGAAGGAATAAACCAAAAAAATAACAAGATATGAAAATAAATAAACACACAATAAATATTTATTTATTAAAATAATTTCGTAAGAAATACAAAATTTTTTAAAAAAATGACATATTTATTTAAAGTGAAATAAAGGATATTCATTTGTTTTAATAAATCATAAAGTATAAATAAATAATAAAATAATATTAAAATTGTTTTTATTCAAATAACCCTTGGAATAACACCTTGGTGTTTGGAGGTCTTCCATAGATTAGTCATGTAACACCCACATATCGATGCAGGTGGACTAATCTAATCCGAAGTGTCACATTAGGGCCACCGGAGCAACCCACCTTAAAAATCCCAAAAAAATTAAAATTATGTTAAAACACTTAAAATCATAAAACAATTTATGAACACAACAGAAAAATTTAACAATATTCAGAAATAAAACAGATTCCAGACTCGAATATAAAAACAAAATACAAGCTACATGCCCCCTAATCACATGCACTGTACTCCGCAAGCAACACCGGTGGAACTCCCTTACCGAAGTCAATGGTTGTACTGGTTCAATCTTTTTAACCTAAAAAGGGTGAGTAACAGAGTGAGCATTGCAAAGATCAATAATACAAAACTACCAGATGATGCTGAAGAACAAGCAGATAACATATAAACTTATGTTTTCTTTTTGATTTCGACATCTACAGACTTTTATATTGAGCTAAAGTCCCACTAATATCAAAGATAGTAAAAGATAGTGAGCTTTCAGTTCAGAGGAAATATTTCGGATGACTAGTAAAAGAAAGTAAGCTTTCAGTTCAGGAGATCAGAATAGAGTGTCTAGTGTTCCCACAAAACCAGTAAAAAGTACAAATCTTTTTTAAAACAATAACAATTTAAAACATATATTTCAAAAACCATAGTAATCCCTTTTAACCGAATGCCATATGCAACTCCCCATAATTGCATAACCTAAGGGAGTACCTTGGGGACTGAGAGCCTACCCAAGAAAGATTCTCGGGGTTGTAGAGCCTACCCAATGGTTGTCTTAGGTCCATAAGGAATTATTAGTCGGTGCTGAACATATACAAGGAATTACCTGTAGTGACTGGACCTGCCAGAGATAACGAATTACCAGTCGGTATTGAACCTATAAAAGGAATTACCAGTAGCGACTAATCCTACCAGAGTCTTCATACCTGATCCTGAGTATCCTGAATAAACATATTTTTAGTCAGTAAACAGAGATATCAGAAATCATAGCAGAGATTAGAGATCATAGCAAAAATAAGAGAAAATATTCTTGTGGTCAGGAAACACACTAGATGTTCCAGATATTATTCGAAGGTACATGATAATCTTATCATATAGGGAAACATGGATCTACAGTATATATGGAATGCCAAAATTTAGAATCACTATTGAAAGAGTTCATTAGCTAACGGGATCATCAACTATTCAGAACGCTATTTATCATGATCATATGGTATTTGAACATTTTTCGGAGGCACCATCAAATTAGAAAGGTATTCAGAATCCTTTCTATATGAGTTACTTGTGTTTTCAGATATAACAGGAGTGATTCTATTATTCAGGAAATCACCTTATGGACGGTACAATATATATAACCATTGGTGTTTCAAGACTTATCCAAGTTATTTGCTTAATTCAAGGTCATTGAGTTTCCAGAGTAATTTGGTCATTTTCGAAATTCGAATATATATTTTACTTCCATTCAATTTAACTAGGTCATATAATTTAGTTATTCCAGGTCTTATAGATATTTTGGATTATTTATTCAGGGGTATTTTGGTCATTTTGTGGTTTAATGATATTTCAGTCATTTCCTTTAGTCAGGTCTTTCCTTTTAATAAAATTTATCTAAACAATGCAAACATAAATAATACTTCCGATGTTTTAGCCTTTAGGTATTAGTTGATAAATCTATAATTCTAAGCACTATACCTTCTCGGATGTAAAATCTGATTATCATTGACTTTCTGTACAGATCAGGAATCTAACGGATGAATCAGTAGTTTATCGGATTAAATCTGAATTCTCAGGGTACTTTCACTGTGAGGGTCAATCCTGACCATTTTACCTCATAGGGTAATTTCCTAATTTCTTAACCGGGTGATTTCGATATTAAATCTTTTAACAAGAACAAATAGAATTTACAGATTATGAGGTTATTTCCTTTTCCAGATAGTCACCGAACTTGAAAGCATTTCCTATCAGTCTTCTTGTGTCTATGGATGTATTCAGAGCCTTATTCAGTTTACTTTACTTTATTTCACATTCGGATCGAGTTTAGAAAATGATCAACTACATACATGTGACCAATTATATTCATTCATGCATAAATCAATACCAACATGTTCCATAAAGCATGAAAAAGGTAGTAATGTATTACCTCAATTTTTGTGCCTTACCGATCAAACCTTTAAACTCCATTTGATCTTTCTCAAACTTGAATTCAACGTCCAATAATTCTTCAGATACATAACAACCGAATTTACATCAGAAATTGAACTTAATTAAGAAAAAATATTGAATATGAAGGTAAATAATTGAAAAACAGCTTACCGGGTGCGAATTTGGCAAAGCAAACTTCGGATTCAGACTCATTACGTCGAAAAACATAAAATTTGACATTTTCGAAAAAAGTTGAATTTTTTGTCAAGGTCACTGGTCAAAGTCAATGTTCAAAGTCAGCATGTTGACTCGGATGAGTTGACCCAGACGGGTTGACTCGATCGGGTCAAACAGACCCGATTCAAACCGGGTTGGGCCAATTCAAACTGGGCTAAGCCGTTCTAAAAGACTCCCAAGGGCATGGAAGAGCCCCAGGTGTACACGACGGCACGTGGTGGCGCATGGGAACGACGACGGAGGTCGGGTGATCTGTCGTTTCATCCCAGATCATCCACACACCATCAACAAGCCAAACCAATTCAAAAATTTACCAAAACTAAAATAAAATTAACCAAACTATAAACCCAAAACTTACCCATAATCGCCGATAATAACAGTAACTGTGAAGCGACCCATGGGTTGGTTTTTTATGTGGAACAAGCCGATGAACTCGTTGGTGGCGGCGGTGAGGCGAGACGATCGCCGGATCGACCGGAATCGTAAAATAACCATGGCATGCGGGGGTGGTTTTGTTGAAACTTCTCGGCGAGTTTTACGGCGAACACTGCTGATTCATAATAGAATAGAGGTCGGGTTTTGATCACCGTTCAATGGTGAGTCTAACGGTAGAGGTGGCATGAGCTGGGGTGGTCGGACGGTGGTGGATCGAGGCGGTAAAGATGGGTCGATGGGGAGGAAATTATGGGTTAGGGATTTTGATTTTGGGTTGATATTTCGTGGTTAACCGATCGAGGAGGTTTATTTTTCATGTGTAATACAAATTGGTAAAATTCAGGTTCAAGTCCGTAAATTTTCCTTCACTTTTATGACTGACTATAAGTTTCAGAAACTTATAATTTGACCCCTAAATTGGGGTCAGACAATTCTCCCCTCCTTAAAAGAATTCCATCCTCGAAATTCACTCAAGTCACATAAATGCATAAATGAAGCTTCAATCAGTTCTTCCATATCTTCACGTAGTTTTTACAAAAGTACGGTTGCTCTACTAATCCTTAACTAGCTGAGTATGCATTATCGTCAAAACTCTCCCTCATTCTAGTCAAAACTCTCCCTCATTCTAATAAAAGAATCTGAACAGAATTATCCTTGTGAAATCAATTCAACCTTGATTACGAGGTTAGGTTCTTAGAGCGGTAACATCTCCTAATTTCATTTCTGGGAGTCGGGTAAGAATTTCTAGGATAGGTAACTCTCACATTACTCGTGAGGTCCTTTACATAATTTTGACAAACATTACTTATGTATAGGTCAAGCCCTAACGGATAGAAAACTTAGGTTAGCTCGTTAAAGCGAAGGACTCGACCTTGGAGTTTCGACTTAGAGAAGTAAGGTTACAGTCTAGGGGCATGTACTGACCAGACATCCTATGACATTTGACCGACCGCTCTATCTATAAAATTTTGACTCAACCTAGGCTCTGATACAACTAAATGTAACTCCCACATACCGATGCGGGTGGCCCGATCCTAGGTGTCACATTAGGGCCATCGGAGTGACCCACCGTAAAAATTCCATAAAAATTAAAATTATGTTAAAACACTTAAAATCATAAAACAATTTATAAACACAACAGAAAAATTTAACAATATTCAGAAATAAAACAAATTCCAGACTCGGATATAAAAAAATAGAAGTTGCATGCCCCTAATCACATGCACCGTACTCTGCAAGCAACACCGGTGGAACTCCCTTACCAAAGTCGATGGTTACACTAGTTCAATCCTTTTAACTTGAAAAGGGTGAGTAACAGAGTGAACTTTGGAAAGCTCAGTAATATAGAACTATTAGATGATGCTGAAGAACATACAGATAACAGATAAACATATGTTTCCTTATTAATTCATACATCTACAGACTTTTATGCTGAGTTGAGGTCATATTGATATCTCAAATAGTAAAATATAGTAAGCTTTCAGTTCAGGAGATCATAATAGAGTGTCTAGTGTGTTCCCACAAATCCAGTAAAAATGTACAGATCTTTTTAAAACAGAATCATTTTAAAACTTATTTTTTAAAAACCATAGTAATCCCTCCAACCGAACACCATAAACAGAACTGCATAACTTAAGGGAGCACCTTGTGCCTGAGAGCCTGCCCAAGAAAGATTCTCGGGGCTGCAGAGCCTACCCAATGGTCACCTTAGGTCCATAAAGAATTATCAGTCGTTGTTGAACCTATACAAGGAATTACCAGCAGCAACTGAACCTGCCAGAGTCTTCATGCCAGATCTCAGAGTACCCCGAATAAAAACATTTTCAATTAGTAAATAGAGATATCAAAAATTAGAGTAAAGATCAGAGATCGGAGCAGAAATAACATAAAACATTCATGTGGCCAGGGAACACACTAGAGGTTCCAGATATTATTCAGAGGTACATGATAATCTTATCACTATCGAAAGAGTTTGTTAGCTGATGAGATCATCAGTTATTCATAACGTTATTTATCAGGATCATATGGTACTCGGACATTTTTCGGAGGTACCATGTAATCATAAAGGTATTCAGAATCTTTTGCATCTGAGTTACTTGTGTTTTTCATATATGACATCAGTGATTCCATTATTCAGGAAATCACATTTTGGACATTAGGTTCTTGAAGAATTCTTATTGATTTGATCTAATAAGGCAGAAACAAGATTCATAGCATTTAAGACTTGTATCGATCTATAGGAATATCGAGTTAACTCGAACTGAACAATCCCAACACTGATACTTGTCAACCGATCAAATGATTACACTTCCATATTATTCAATTTTTTAATACAGACAATTCTTATCCATTGATCATCTTCAGAATCATCGTTGAATGAGTCTTAAGGAGACGATCAGATATTCCAATAGTCTTTATTCTAATTCGGCATTGCAACATTATTAGGAAATGTCGACGTGCTTTATTAGTGGTTCAAAACCCTTATGGATGGTACAAAATATATATATATATATATAACCATTGGTGTTTTCAGACTTATCCAAGTTATTCTCTTAATTCAAGGTCATTGAGGGTACTTAGGTCATTTAATAGTCAAGTCTATTCCGGTTACAATATATTGGAATATTGAGTTAACTCGAACTGAACAATCGAGTCAACTATGTCATATAATTTAGTCATTCCAGGGCTTAGAGATGTTTTTGGATTATTTACTCTTCAGGGGTATATTGGTCATTTTACGGTTTAAGGGTATTTCAGTCCTTTCCTTCAGTCAAGTCTTTCCTTTTAATAAAGTTTTTCTAAATAATGCAAACATAAATAATACTTCTGATGTTTTAGCCTTTAGGTATTTGCTGATAAATCAATAATTCTAGGTAGTGTACCTTTTCAGATATAAAATCTGATTATCAGTGACTTTCCGAACAGATCATGAATCTAACGGATGAATCAACAGTTTATCATATTAAATATGAATTCTCAGGGTACTTTCACTGTGAGGGTCAGTCTGGACCATTTTACCTCATAGGGTAACTTCATAATTTCTTAACCATGTGATTTCAGTATTAAAGCTTTTAACAAGAATAGATAGAATTTTGAGATTCTGAGGTTATTTCCTTTTCCAGATAATCAATAAACTTGAAATCATTTCTTATCATTCTTCTTGTGTCTATGCATGTAGACCGAGTCTTATTCAATTTACTTTACTTTATTTCACATTCGGATCGAGTTTAGAAAATGATCAACTATATACATGTGACCAATTATATTCATCCATGCAGTAATCAATACCAACATGTTCCATAAAGCATAAAAAATGTAGTAATGTATTACCTCAATTTCCGTGCCCCACCGATCGAACCTTTAAACTCAATTCAATTATTCTCGAACTTGAATTCAACATCCAAAATTTCTTCAAATATATAGAACCGAATTTACGTCAGAAACTGAACTTAATAGATAAACCATATTGAATCCAAAGGTAAATCACTAAAAATGGCTTACCTGGTACGAATTTAGCAAAACGGACTTGGATTCGGACTCAAGACGTTGAAAAACATAAAATAGGACCTTTTCGAAAAAGTTGACTTTTTGGTCAAAGTCAACGTGTTGACTCGGAACTCATATGGGTTGACTCTGACTGAGTTGACTCGGTCTGGTCATACATACCTGGTTCAAATCGTGTTAGGCTTGTTCGAACTGGTTCAAGTCGTTCTAGAAGACTTCCAAGGGCGTGAAAGATCCTCACACACACACGTCAGTGTGTGGTGGCGTGTGGCAACGACAAAGGAGGTCGGGTGATCGGTCGTTTCATCCCGGAGCATCCACACACCATCAACAAGCCAAACTAATTCAAAAATTTACCAAAATGGAAATAAAATTAACCAAACTATAAACCTGAAACTTACCAACAATCTTCGGCGAGAACGACGACGGTGCGATGACCCATAGGTTGGGTTTTACGCGAAAAAGGCCAGTGAACTCATTGGTGGTGGAAGTGAGGCGAGACGGTCACCGGATCGGCCGGAATCGCAAAATAACTGAGGCGCGCGCGGGTTGGTTTCATCAAAGCTTCTAGTTGAGTTTTACGGTGAACATCGGTGATTCACAATGGAATAGAGGTCAGGTTTTGATCACCGTTCAACGGTGAGTCTAACTGTAGGGGTGGCTTGAGCTGGGGTGGACAGACGGTGGCGGATCATGGCGGTAAAGATGAGCCGGCGGGGAAGAAATTGAGGGTTAGAGATTTTGATTTTGGGTTGATAATTCAAGGTTAATCAATCGAGTGGGTTTGATTTTCATATGTAATAAAAATTGGTAAAATTTGGGTTCAAGTCCCTAAATTTTCCTATACTTTTAAAACTGACTATAAGTTTCATAAACTTATAATTTGACCCCTAAATTAGGGTGTAACAAGTCGAATAATTAATACAAAATATCATAAATTTTATAGTAATAAATAGTAAGATTGTTTTATGAAAAATATATAATACAATATTTAAATGTATCCTCTTTAAATAAAATAATTAATACATAAAATAATATACATATATATAAATATATATTAATATATATAATATTAATATTAAAAGGGATTAGATCGAAACAACTAACAAAAGGTAGGGATAAGACTGAACGACCAAAAAATATAAAGATTTAATCTATAAATCAAGAAAGCCTAAAATAAAGATTAAATCTAAATTAAGGAAACATTTCAGTGGATAAAATATATATTAAACATCTAAGATAATCACAACTAATAAAAAATAAGAAGGATTGAACATGCAAATAAATCGTACAATATATGAGCAATATCTAAGACAAGCAAAGACCAAAACAAAAAAATGAATAATTAAATGGTTCGAAACAGAATTAAATCACACTTCATTCGGTGACCAAAATATGAAAGTACAAACAAAAGAGGACTGAAAGCATGATTATCCCCCAATCCAAAAACGTGCGTCTCTCCTCTAAGGAAGACTCAAAACGGCGATGTTCGGAGACATGTATATAAGGCCAAACTAAAGGGTTTTGTGATTATATTTTATTTTTTACCCGCTGAAAGAAACAAAAGAGTGAGAAAAGCCTCTCTCAAATCTCCCCATCGCTATCCTCCACTAGTCAGCACTAGAAAATAATTAAAAAGATGAAAAGCAAGCCCTTACCCCCTGAGCACGGATTTAGTGTTTATTTTCCAAACGTGATATAGATCGACATAGATCTAGATACAAAGTTTCAGATATCTTCAACTCCAATGACCCATTTTCTTTCGATAAGTTTCTCCCTTTCTTTTTCCTTAATTTTTCCATTTCTTTTTCCTTAATTTTTCCCTTTATTTTCGAATCTCGTTCTCTTTTATTTGGATTGATTCGTTTATCTTTTCTTCCTTGTTCGAATCCTCCCACTTTTCTTTCTCTCCTTTTTAAGCCCCCTCCTCTTTCTTTTTCATTCTAATAATCCTCTTTTATGGTGATATTTTTTGTTTTTTACTATATGCAATGATAACTGGAGGCGGCGGCGATTGTAGTGGCTTTCACTGACAGGTGGAGGCGACATCAGGCAGCGGTGGCAAAAGCTAGCAAATGATATCGACAGGTTCCCTATGTTTAGGGTTTAAGGTTTAAGGTTTAGGTTTAGAGAGGTTTAGGTTTGTTTGATTTGTTTTGGGCCTGGTTTTGGTATTGTAATAGGCCCAAATTAGTGGCCTGTAAAAAACATATATTAATAATAATAATAATAATAATAAAATCACTCGGACAAAAACGAGCGTCAACAATATGGTCATAAGGAGTTCGAATAGGGATGACATCAAAATTGTCAAATTTCATTAACACTTTCTAAATATAACATTTTGATTTAAAGAAAATCTCTTTTAAATTTTAGTAACTTTGACCCCTAAGATCACATCAATTGGTCCCAAACCAGTCATCTCAAATTTAGTAGATAAGAATTTTTTTTTTTTTGTTTTGGTAATGGAATCAATGTTACTACTGAAAAATCAACATGTCATTAACATATAAACTTATGATGATACAATCAGTACCAAACATCCTTGAATACACATATATTTGAAAAAGTGGATGGTAAACTTTCTATTTGTGTTTCCTAATTTAATCTAGGTTTCTTTAGAGGAAAAATATCTTCAAAGAAAACAACATCAAATAGAGTAGTCTTGTAGAAGCATAAACCTGTATGTGGAACTATTCATAGCATACCCTATAAACATTGCATCAACAGTTTTAAGACCTATGGTGGACTTTTTAAATTTTGGCAAGCCCACTTTAGCTAGACACCCCCGCACTTTAAGGTTTTGCAGATTTGAAGTGTAGCCTTTCTACATTTTGTATAGAGTATAATCTAATTTCTTATGAGGTACTCGATTCAAAATATGATTTGCTGATAGAATGGCTTCTCCCCACGTGTTTTCAGACAACCCGTAACTTATCAATAATGAGTTCATCATCTTTTTTAAAATTCTATTTTTCCTCTCGACTATACCATTATGTTGAAGAAAATAAGGAGAAGAAGTTTCATGAATTATGTCATTCTTCTCACACACATCTTTTAAGAAATTTAATTCACATTCAATACCTCTATCAGATCTAACCCGTTTAATTCTCATATCTAACTGATTCTCAACTTCTGCCTTATAAATAATAAATTTGATTCACATTTAATACCTCTATTAGTATGTGTAAGTTCTAATAATTCAGTTTTCCTTTTAGAAATAGTCTTAAAGTGAGATTTAGCATGCTTGGCTTCTACACAAATCTCACACTTTTTAAAGCTAGTTATATCCAGTTTAGCAAAATATTCGTTTTAATCAGTTTCTTTAAAGAGTGAATATTCACATGTCCTAATCTAGCATGCCACATATCAATAGTTTCAACAGTTTAAGCAGAAATGGTATCTTTATTCTCATTAAGTTGAGTTTATATGACAAATAAACCCCGCTTAATGCCTTCCTTGTTTAAAAGTCTGCCACTTATTAAATTTCTACACAGGGCAAGTGTATACATAACATTATTTAGGGTTGAAGTTTTACCAAAAGTTAGTTGGAGTTAAACCTTGTCTTTTCTTAGCACTTTAAAGTTGCTAGAGTTCCCCATGTACACACGTTCACCTTTTTCCTCATCCTCGAACTCGGTTAAAACTCATTTCTTGCGTAGAAATTCATGACCCATTCAGCATTGTTCTCTACCAGATTTACCTCTGAAACAACCGTTGCGATGACATTATTAGCATTGTTCTCCGCAACGTTCTATTGTGTCTTGTTCTCATTCTAGCAGTCTGAGCAATTTTAGCACTGGTAAGCTTTGTGGCTGATAAGACTGCACACGTAACACTTGACGAATTTTCGTTCAGCTTTAGGCTTCCTTGGTTTTTTTTAAGTTGGTGCCCTTCTGAGGTTTTATCTTCTTGTTTTGATTTCCTCTTTTTATGGTCTTTTTGAATTTAGACCCTAATACAGCATCAAAATCAACCAATATAGCTTTAAAGGATAAATGACCAATAGAGTTAGTAACCTTATCTTTCAAACGATTAGCCTCCTCTATCTTTATGTGGCCCACCAGCTACTTAAGTGAAATGTCCCTCTTTTTGTGTTTGAGAAAGTTGTGGTAGTCGAACCAGGACTTGGGCAGCTTCTCTATAAGGACATTAGCTTCCAGCACCTCACACATTTGCATTCCTTCAGCAAGGATGTCGGATACCATATTTTTGTAATCATGGGCTTGATCCATAATCGGCTTGTCATCGGTCATCTGGAATCTCAGCCACTCGCCAACGACGTACTTCTTGATGCCCGCATCATCAACGCCATACTTCTTCTCGAGTGTGTCATATATTATCTTAGCACTTCTTTTTTTAGGAATATGTCAAATAGCTTATTAGACAAGAGACTTAGGAGATGGCCTCACACCATCTTGTTATCTTTCTCATACTTTTCGGTAGAAGCGATAGCAGCAACAACAACAACGGTAAAAGTGACGACGACATCGAGTAGGGCCTCATCACCAATAGTGGTAGTATCAGGTGCAACTAAATTGGTCCCCTGAGAAGAAGGTGGTGGCTTTAGCAGCACGGTGTCCAAATCAAGCTACTCGAAGAAGATTAAAATCCACTGGGACTGCCTTCAGTAATTGGACCCATCTAGTGCATCGAGATTGGACAGATGAAAATCAAAGGTGTAGACATTTTTGCAGTAGTAAAATGTGTTTCTAAATTGTTGAAAATGAA
Source organism: Hibiscus syriacus (assembly GCF_006381635.1). NCBI lineage: Eukaryota > Viridiplantae > Streptophyta > Magnoliopsida > Malvales > Malvaceae > Hibiscus > Hibiscus syriacus. Next base: position 10,072,219 of record NW_024063059.1, on the reverse strand, counting down.
TACTGCAAAATCACACTATTAGCACTGGCAGGACAAATTAAAAATATAATTTGTAAAAGATCAACCAAAAACATTGTCGTGGTGAAAACCACTACTTAGAAACAAATTTTCCCCGATCTGTGTAATCTCTACTATAGGAGGATAGTCGCCTGAGGTTAACACTTTTGCTCCGATAATTTGTACACCCGAAACTGGAGTGGACTACCGATGGTACTTCTATTATAATAACAACAAAGAAATGAAGCTTAGAAAACCTTTTAATATTTACAGAAATCAAACGAAAGCTAATTGATCAGCTATTACCCTCTAAAAATTTAAATCGAACATAACACTATGTAGCCTATAAATATCATAATAAACTTCTTTCACAATCTTTATTTGCTCAGAAATTTCTACAAATTTTCTCAAAAAAGATAACGATGGCGGTGGCGCTTGAGATGATCTCTTGTTCACTATCACTCAACAAGGGAGGAAATAATGAACACTATAAATACCTATGCCAGCAGTATTTCCCACTCAATGTGAGATAGTGTCGTAGCATTACCAACATTACCTACACTCATGATGGCAAATTTCAAGTTTTTAGCATATAGTGTATCCCCTATGTTAAATTTCACCGAGTATTGAAGCATTATGGGTGCTCTATAATATGTTATAATGATCAGGTTTGACATTGCTTTTACTGAAAATTATGTTTGTCAATTTTTGTAGTCGTCTTTAGATGAACACTTTTACATTTATTTCGGTGGTCATTTTGTGTCATGGACATCAAGGAAGCATCAAGTTGTTTCAAGTTCTAATGATGAGGCTGAGTACAAAAGTGATGTGCCTATCATTACTGAAATCATTTTGTTAGAATCCTTGTTGAAGGAGTTAAAGTCATTCTAGATGGAAAGGCGGTGATGTGGTGTGACAACTTTAGTGTTGCGACTTTGATATGTAAATCCGGTGATACATTCTAAGTTCAAGCATGTTAAAATAGATCTTTTTTTTAATTTTGTTAGAGAATGAATAGCATCTGATCAACTTATGGTAAATAAAGTACTAATATGTGAACAACTGACAAATATTATGACTAAACCTTTGTTTAAAATGTATTTTCTCGTTTCAATGATAAGTTGGGGGGTTCTACTCCTTACAACAGAAGTAGATGTCAGGTATAGTAGGATGAATGTTTTTTTTTTCGTGGTCCTGTGTGTAGGTTTGTGGAAAATATACAACTTTATTGTTAGACTTTTGTTATGCTTAAAGGTTTTGTAAAATAAATGTGATGAGTATGGTGCTACTAAGTGTAGTTATAAGGATTATTTTTGTTAGGTATGTGTTGTGTTGCACTGGTGAGCTGTTAGGTTGTTAATGGTTGGTTAGGGTTATTAGGTGCTGTTTGATTCCGTTTAACCGATCATTAGTTGCTTCTCCTCTTATATATAATATATGGTTCTCTTTGTGAATATTACATATTTTATCAATAAAATATTGAGAATTTGACGTCTCTTTTGCTATCTTAACACGCAGATCATGTATTTGTTATTTTGAGAGAATTCTATTGCTCTAACGAGTAACCTATGAGATCTATTTTTTATGTCAGTTGGTTATGATTTTGTTCAAGTATTTATTTTGAGAGAATTCAATTGCTCTAACGAGTAACCTATGAGATGTATTTTTTATGTTAGTTGTTTATGATTTTGTACAAGAACCTTACAAGAAAAATATTAAAACTAATCTAAACAAATTTAAACAAAATATAGATATGAATAGATTGATTGCATCAACAAACGAACCAAAGCAAGATATCAAACTATTAAAAAACCATCGACAACCGTAAATCATAATCAACTGTCATGAGTAAACTATCTCCGAACATAAACTACAAATTCAAATCCAATCTGAAGCTCTAAGGCAAGGTATATTAGCACGATAATAAAAAAACATCATTTTGATCAGACGAGATAACGTTAAATTCAATCCTGAGAAAATTAAATGAAGAAAATAATCAAACAACCGATAAAAAAAGATCGAAAAGGAGTCCAAAGACACGAAAACATACTAGAAAATAGGTAAAAACATACTATAAAGACAAAAATAAATTGTCATATAAATTTATTAAACATTTAAAAATAATAAATAAATATATGATATAAAAATAATAAATAATAAATACTAATGGCTGATAACTAATATCGAGACTGATATCACGCCAACTAATAAAAATGAAGAAGACGAATTGCGTAAATAAAGATTAGGACAGCGAGATGTCAATCCTTTTTCAAATTATTAATTATTGAACTTTTACATATTTATTAAATGTGAAAGGACTCATTTGTGAAAGAAAAAAACATGAGAAAGTATCGTATAAAAATTGTACAGCATTGGGCTTCAGAAATGGAAGAAGATATTTAACAGGGTAAAATTGTCCAATAAGTCACGCGGATAAAAGAATTGATTCATTAAATCATTTCTGAAATTAAGTTAGAATATATAATATTTGTTACAGTAATCTAGAATTTGTCATGTTATGTGACGGATTTTAATAAAATTTATTTCTTTTAGGATTTGTCATCTCGATATGATAAAATTTTATATTTTATTAAAATTCATTTTTGTTAACGTAATAAATTGAGGGTAAAATATATATTTAATACATATTAACGCTTAAAGAATTGAGGGTAAAATATATATTTAGCGATCCAATTATTCTTATAGTTCTATTTTGGTTATTCTATTATCTTTTTTCTCATAATCATACCTAAAATTTCATTTTTGATTCAATTTTGGTCTCTCATCATTTAAAAAACAGAATCACTGACATAGTAAAATTATTTTTCTTCTTCATCTCATTTTCATTTGGTGGAAGGTCAACTTGGGCCGTGGCTATGCTGGTGGGTCTTCTTTTTGTGCTTCTTTCTTATCAATCTTCGTTTCACTATAAGTGGTTTGGATCTCTCTACAGGTCCGGTTAGTAGATTTCAAAATATTTAGGGTAAACTAAATGTTTAGCACATAAACTATTATTTTTGTTCTGTCTTGATACTCAAACTTTATTATTTTAAATTTATATTTAACGTTTAGTTTAGGTCTCAATTTGGCACTCCGCCGTTAAAAAAAATAACATAATTACTTGCTTTTTTTTATTTTCCAATAATGACGTGAAATTACCTTGTTGTAACACATCAACATCACCATTAAGATTTTAATGGCGGGTATCGAAATAAAATCTAAACTAAATGTTAGGTTGACTCTGGCAAAAATAAAGCTTAGGTACCAAAACGGAACAAGAAGAATAATTTAAATACTAAATGTGTAATTTACCATAAATTTGAAATGTTGGGGCATCGGCATTCTCTTGTCATGCTTTGAATACAGTAGCTAAATGTTATGAATTGATCCTTTCCCATTTGGACTTTGTTTTGTAATCTTGTTTCTTCTGGTTTTTCCATAATATGGATGCATGTAATGGCCTTTTGATCTAATGAATAAAACTTTCCTTATTTTAATACATCATATTATTAAGTTGATGCGTATTTGATTTTGATGTAACAAATAGACAAAATTTGATTAAGACATGACAATTTGAGTGAATTGATTCCATTTATTCTTAAACATTGTTTTTATAATACCTTGAATCCATACTGATCTTCCGAGTGATGAGAACTAATTTATAATACACCTGTAATAGTTTATTTTTGTTCGGCACCCATTTCAAAACTCAAATAAAATAATCCAAAACATTAAAATAAAAAAAAATATTTATAATAAAATCCAAAATATAATAATATTTAGTTATTAAAAATCTACAAAATATAATAAAAACATACGCATTGAAAGCATGTTGAATAGACATTTTTTTTAATGAAAGCATGTTGGAATATAAAGCATGTTGAATAAATATTTCTTTGCAAATAAAAACATATAGGTATTTTGTAACCCCTAAAATTCAATTTAGAAGTTATGATCAAATCATAAAGATTATTTTTATCATCCAACTGACCTTTGAAATCAAATCAAATACTTAATTCGTTTAAAATTTAAATAGACCTACTACAGAAACACTCTAAACACATAACGTAAGGTGCGTTTGGATCTAGAAAAATATCATTACCAAAGGGAATAATTTTTTTCGAAATCACATACTCATATTTGGTTCAAAAGCATTTCCATCAAAAGGTAATAAAACATTACCAACAGTTTTTTTTTTTAACCTTGAACTAAATATCTATTCGACCTCAGTGTATCCCTAACAATATCTCAATTATTATGAGATGCTTCTCTAAGTATAGGTACCTTGAATTAAGCTTTCCTTATTTGAGGCCGAAATTGACTCATAGATTCTGGAATAGTTACCTTCGACAAAAACACCAAATGAGTACAGTTAATAGAAGTTGGAATACGTCCCGTACCGAAAACCTGTTGGACAAATTTCAAACAATATCCCTAACAATATCTCAATTATTCTGATAAAACCTAGCATTCATGTTGTCCACCCTAGGGGCCTTCGAGCTGCCCATGTCGAAGAGTGCACGAAGAATTTCCTCCACAATAACTGGAGCAATAAGACCAGCCTTGGCATTGTTAAAGAGATGACGAAAGTATATTCTAGTTGAATACTTTGAGTTACTAGGCGTGGCAGTGAAGAAGAGCTCTTTATTAAAATTAGTAGCCATCCGGGAAAGCTAATCTTCCTCGGTGCACCAAGTCCTATTCGCCCTCCGAAGAGCTGAAATATTATTTTTTTCGTCTTCTCGCCATAACCAAAGCATGAAAAAACAGAGTATTACGATAACCGTGTAAGACCCATTCAGACCGAGCTTTTCAACGTCAGAGGCTCTCTTCTTGTTCCACAACAGTTTCAAGCTCAGTTCTCAGTTCAGTTGCCAAAGAAACAAGCCGATCAGAGTGACATCTCGCAAGGGTCCTATCAATTCCACGAAGACGAGCCCAGATAGTTTTCTTGGGAGAACCAATATGGACAAAAATATATTTGTTCCAACTATCAATCTCAGCTTGAAATTTAGTTACTAAACACTTCATAGAAACATTCCAACTCCAAATCAAAGCAAGAAATTCTCAAAATAAGGGTTGAATCTGCCATGCGTTAATAAAATGAAACAGACGGTTTCCAGAGTCGCACTGAATATCTTGAATAGACACTAGTAACGGAGGATGATCCGATCCGAGTCTATCCAAATGAGCAACACAAGCGTCCCTGAATTCCGATTACCACTTAGATTTAGCCAAACATTTATCCAACATCTGATAAAGATTACTTTGAGACCGAGTATAAAGGGCCCCCCAAAATCCTAAATCTGTCAGGCCCTGATTAAACACAAAATTACTATACGGCCGGCTTCCACAAGCTTGACGAGAACATCCCCCATTATGTCATTTGCAGATAAAATGGAATTAAAATCATCACCCAAAATCTAAGGGATAGATGTTCCTAGATTAAGGTTTTCAAACTGGTTCCAAATATGCTTGGGCTTCGAGCTTTATGGGATTAGAATAAACATCCGTGAATTGGATTTTAGTTCCCCCTGTAATGTTCTGACACCCTGCCAATAATGAATTTGTTCGAGATATGCAGAATATCTACAGTAACCGAATCATTCCATAATAATCAAACACCACCTCTAAACCCCCTGAGACTTAATCCGAAAGGAGTTAGAGAAACCCAATCCCGAATCAATTTGTCAACCTTTCTACAACTGACCCGAGTTTCAAATAAAGACACCAAACAAGGACGAAATTCACGAATAAAAGACGTAAAATGGCATCGAAAGGTTGCACTAGCAGCACCCTAGCACTTCCAAAACATTATTCTATTCATAACAAAACACAAAAAAGGTTTAACCTTATTGCCTGTCGGAACCACGAACCCCATCATGCGTACCAGTCATATCCATCATATCCGGATGTAACTTTGCTGAAGAATCTTCATCGTCTTCCAAGGATTGGATCATCGAAGAGGAACATTCAACTTCAATATTTTGTAGTTGTTGAGGGAGAGATTTCGTTACTCCAGGTTTATCTAATTGTTTCGAAATATGTTGAACCAATTCCATGGGAGACATATTAGACATGATATGAGTATCTATTTTTTTTTACCAATTTTCAAACCCCATTTAATTAGTTCCAAGACTCTTCTTTCCTAACTGCTTTGTGATCATCGGACCAGACACTAGGAATCTGAGTTTTCAACTTAATGCCGCCTTACTCATTTTAACCGGATTAGATTGCATATACGCCTCATTCCAATGAACCTTGTTTTCCTTGTCTTTCCCTTTACCACTGACACGCACAGCCATCGGTGCACTTTCACTTGGCTCCTCCTGGACCGGGGTAGCTCTATTATCTTCTTTAGGATCTTCAATATTGGTCTCGCTTTCCCTTAGAGATTCAAACCTGGAGCTCGATGCTGCTCCGGGACGGTTACTACTGGATTTGCCAGCTGCCGCAACTCTTCGACGTTTGTTTTCCACCACCATCTGTACACTAGTATCCACGCCTTGTCTATTGATCTGGGGAACATCCGGTTTCTTAGACAGTATACAAGATTCCTTGGTGTTCCCATAGACCCCACATGAAAAACAAATCTAGTTCAACCCCTCGTACTCGAGCTTCTATAGAAAATCATCAATACAGATGCATGATAGTAACGGTTTATTAAGATCAACAATAACCGCAAGGCAGGCAAATTTCACCTACCACCGACATCAGTATTATAATCAATCTTCACAACTCTACCAATGAAGGACGCTATGTGCAGGAAAAGAACCTTAGTATAGTAACGGTACGGTAGACCGGGTAGTCGAATCCACACAATCACTTGGGAAGGATGTTTTCTGCGGAGGAAAAGGTTTGGCTCCAAGGTTTAACCGTTAAATAACATCCGTATATCATCCACGGTCCCTTTGTCAAAACTTTCTTATAATCCTTACTATCAGAAAATCGAGCGAAAAAGTAATTACTATTCAAGATCAATAAGTTGGATTTCACTCACCGGTTTCCAAAGAGCTTGGATTCGTGTGAACAAAGTTTTATAACCGAATAACCGATCGAACAACCAAATAAACGAATAATGATTGCATTACTTATGTTCTTATCAATTTGATCATGCACCCTGTTAGAGAATTGAATTGATGGAACAGCTCCATCCCGATCCATAATGATATCATCTTGCAATATGATTACTTCTTCTTGCTGAAAACCCACATTTGTGCCAGTTCCATAAGAATTTTTATGGCGACCGGAAACCATACTCGCATAAGATTCTCTCCCTTTGTCAGATTGCAGATTTATACATGGTTATCCTTTGACCTGATTTCCATCGTGCACTTGGTCTACATCGGCCAAGGAAACCAAACCATTATCAGCATCCATGCCCGATACACTGTCATTCACACCAATCTTGTCTGCACTACGACCCTTTTTAATAGACCCATCCACATCAAGAGGCAAAGGGGAAGCAGAACGTTCTCTTGACAATGCTACGGGGATAACCAGAGTCTAGTCCGGCGGCCGTCCACCATGGTTTCCATGGGCGTTTTGCCCAAACGGCACGGTTGGGTTACCAATGTTTGAGAGGATTAGGGTTAGTTTTGGTAACTAAAACTCTATTTTAATCACTAAAATCACTCCATCTATAATATATATATAACTGAATCCTACTCTCTCTTGTATATAAAACAATAACATTTTAATATAAAAAGTGGAACCGCAAAAACAAAAAACAACAATAAAAGTAATAGACTAAAAATATCGTCTCATTAATAATGCCGAAAATAATGATAACCTCATTAATTCTCTATCGTCTCATTAAAATGATTTAAACTGGTTCATGTAAAACATTATACATAATTGTTTAATTTATATTCTATTTGAAATAAAGATATATTTTTAATTAAGTCTGTCAATATTTCTAAATGATTAATTTGAACCAATTAAACTTGTTCATATTACTCTTTTTAATCAATAATAAATTTATATTTCCGTTTATATTTTCAATCTAACGAATTTATTTAAACTTTTATATTAAAATATTTTATATTTAACTTTGTTTTATATAAAGTTATAAAAATGTAATATATATTTAAAAAAATTAACATATTCTAAAATTAATATATATTTTTCAAAAAACAATAATTAAAGGGCGAATTAAAGCAGGTTTATCCTATTTTATAGGAGTAGTCGGCGCCAACTTCAATTAAAAGACCAAGTCAGTTGCCAACTTCATTTAAATAATGCAATCAGCAAGATCAAAGAAGAAATCTCGGGCCACAACTCTTTAGAAATTAAAAGTTTTAATTAAATTCAAACATTTGAAATTTTATTAATTAGGATTTTAGTTTGCTTAAGTTTTTAATTAGGATTTTAATTATTTATTATTAGGACTTCTAGTTTACTATTATTTAGGAATTGAGTTTTTTAATGTTTTTAAGAGTTAGTATTTTATTTACATTAGGTTATCTCAAAGCTATAAATACCCTCTAGGGAAGAAGCTCGACTTATTAAGTTCAATACTCAGTATAGTATTGATTTTGGCTTTTGTTTTGTTTTAGGATTTTCAGTTTAATAGAAGTATTTTTCTTTCTCATATTCTTTCTTTCCACACGTTAAGTGTGATCTTTATCGTGCTTAGCTAAACTTTTATTTAGCTGATAGCTAAGTGACGACTCAATACATTTAATGAGAATTGAAAAAATACTTCACATCTTTAGATTCTTTCTTGATTTTCGACAAACAAGAAGAGGCAATCAACCTTTTCTTTAAACATCTCAACACCTTAAATCCAAAGTGTGCACATTGGTTTGATCGAAGTTTTGATCTGTAGTTGGGGAGGAGAGCTGACTTGTAGCAAATTCAATTCCCTAAGAACAAACTTAGCCGCGGTCCGCTAAGGGAATTCAAGATCGAGTTCGATTCTCATAAACACACCATAATCCGAGCACAGACTTTTCCAAATTATAAACCAACATTGGCATTAACAACGATAGGCATTGTTAATCCAAACAAGGGCTAAATTCTAAAGATTGATTTTGGGAAATTAGTTCACCAAAGAGAAGAGTAAGTTACAAGGGTTGTGCCTTGTAGACTGTAACCGGTACATATCCGATGTAAAATATATTTCATATCGAGACAAATTGACGCAAAGCGAAGCTGAAAGCTATCTCCCATCTTAATTAATTCCCAACAATTTACGTTTTTTTGTTTTTATTGCTTTTACTTTAGTTTAATTTTATTTAGTTTACTTGATTATTTTAAATCCCACATCTTTTTAATCTTTTGGTTTTACAGGTTTCTTGGTTCAAGATCAAATCAAATCAGAATTAGAAAATTTTGAATCCTCATGGACCGACACTTTTCTTCCATATATTACGTTTAAAGTATAATTATTTGAGAAAAAAAATTAATTATGTGGAAATTACGATACTTGTCAGGAGCTTTTGAAAACTTTGACTTCTTTTTCAAACCCCCATTCTATTGGTTATTTTTTAATTCGCTGATATTTATCATATCCTTTTTCCGTGGTGGAATTTTTTTCCCCACTACTTGTTTGCTACCCACTTGTCCATTTGTGCTCAATTCCTATTTTCGAACCATGAAGTATTCTCTCCCCACTCGATAATGGAAAACTCAATTGATGTAAACTGAATGTTATTTTCTTGATTGAATACAAGTAATACAGCTGTTCTTTTTATACATAAAGTGGCAACTGTTTAACAACTATAACGGCTATAACAGAAAGCAGTTAAGCTGCAAACTAACATCAGCTGATAAGCAAAGCTAAGCCATCACATGCTGCATGCTCGTGCATGCTGTACTCCATCCAATACTCGATTACTTCTTCTATTCTTCCCATCTGGTTTATAGTTATTGAAAGAGTTGTCTTCTAATAATCTCTATATTATGTTGCACTTTCCCCCAAAGCTATCAACTCACTTCATACTTCTGCTAATCTTTTAAAGGTTTTTTGATTCCAATAATGAAGGGGAATACCTGAGATTTGTATTCATCTTATACTTTACGGTAAATGTTAAGCTTCCATCCAAGGTAGGGCCATTAATGTTCCTCAAAGAAATTAAATAACTCTTGCTCCTTGATTTCCATCAATAAACTTTGACCTCCATGTATTTAATGCCTATTTCTCCTAGTCCTCAGTTGTGTAGCCTATCCTCTGTTGTGGTAGAGCTACAGATCATCGCCATCGTGCCTACTAAACACTTGCTTAGCTTGCAAAATGCTTCATCTTCTACATGCCCATGCACTAACACGAGCCTCCTACAATAGTGTTTATCTGAATCTCCCCTAGTTGATTATGGAGCATATTGTTTTTCAACAGAATCTTTTTACCATTATATGTCATCTAATATTTGATTACCTCTCAACCTATCGTTCTGCCTCGTCTGTAGTGGCGTGCCATGATTTTCCCTCCTCCATGCAGGCGTGAGGTCCTGCTTTGTGTCGTGCTTCCTTCACAACAATTCAGAACCCATACAATTAAAATTCATCAAAATCTCTACATTGCTCTACTTACATCCTCCTTGTTTGAGAATCTTACAAATCCAAAACACTTGTTTGTCCTATCCATTTTTCTAGCGATGAATGTATCCGTAACATCTTCATGTTTGCATACACTTATTTTCATCCGAGGATTTATTATAATTTATTATATAGTATATAATATTTTTGTTGTATTTATATCTATAGTGTATTATGTAATATATATTATTTTTGAAAATATATATAGCTTTTTAATATATATAGTATATATATTATATATTTGAAAATATATAGTTTTTTAAAATATATATATATCATATTATAATATAATATATATTTTATTATCATTAATATTAATAATATTTTTCAGGTCCAAATCTAAGTCTGAGTTTAAGTTCAAGTCAGAGTTTAAGTTCAAGTCTGAGGAATCCATTCACACTAGCCTTTGAAAGAAGGAAAATATCATCATATTATAGAATATCTTGAGGAAAATCTTGTCATAACAAGTGTGAACTCTTATAAAGAGAAATGAATATGCTAAGTGGTTTGATTTGATAATATTAGTGTTGTTTCCTTAGATGGAGGATATTGTATGACTTTAACTCATCTTAGTGGTCGATGTAAGTAAACTAGGACATTGGATTTAGGGATGTTCAACTATAAATAGATTTCTCTTCCATCTCTTTAGAACACATAAAAGGACAAAAGAAAGAGAGAAAAAAAGGGGTAAAAAAGAGCGAAGGAGAAAAAGAGAAACAAAGAGAGAAGAAATCATGCTTTGTAATTTGAGAATAAAAACAATAAGAAAGAACTTTCCTTTCAAGGTACTTCTTTTATTTATTCTTGACTTTCATCTTTGTTTTCTAGATCAGTTATAATTTTTTTTAACTTCATTGGATGAAAGAAGCCGATAAACAAGGAAATTTGAGTAGATTTTTTAAAAAAATCTAACATTCTTTGATGTTTTCTTTTAGTTATTATCATTTATTAACTATATATTGTATATGTATAATTTATTCTTTTAGTTATTATCATTTATTAGTTTTGTTTTCTTGTCATATATATATATAGCTTTTTACCATTTATTATTTTTCTAATTTGTATACTTACTATTTTACTTTATTATTTTTGGAAGTTTCAGTATATTTTTTACATTTAATATTTATATCTTTTAGATTCACATTTCATGCTTTTAATTATTTGTCTATTCTATGTATGCCTTAATTTTTTATTCTTTTCATTATGACTCTAACTTTTAATTAATTTGATTCTTTGATTTGATTCTTTAAATAATTTTTATTGAAGCATGTTGATTGGTTTCATGAAATTTTTAATTAATTATAATCATGAGAGCATCATTCGCATTACTCGATATTTTTTTATAAACAATTAAAAGGTTATCCGTATTTATTTTAAATTATCAAAGAGAGTTATCCTAATTTATCTGGGTAATTTAATTTGATAATTTAAAACGAATGTATATCCTCTAGTGAATCCATACAAAATATAACTTTTAAAATTGATTAGGAGGTTAAAAAGGAAAATGTTTCATATTTATATTTATCGAGAATGAGTCTCTCGACCTTATTCGGAGGTTTAATTTCAATATTAATAAATATTCAAACATCCCCTATCTATTTTAAAGGCAAGGTAATTTCCACTAATGAACCTTTTGTTTGTTGCACAACTTTAGAAAAACAAATACAATGATTATGATTTTTCTTGTTTTATTCCGAATAAGACAAATCACAACTCTACCTCATATTAGGTGATGTTTCCCTTTGTTTTGAAACGTTAAAATGTCAATAATTTAACTTAAAAAATTTTAGAAGAAGATTGGTGATTCATTGCTTTAGTTGAAAATGAGAGGGATGCTACTCTACCTTATATTAGGTGGTAAACTTTATCCAATTAAATGCATGAATTATTAATTTTCTCTCTCAAATTTTAATAGGTTGAATAATATTGAATTTGTTTAACTAAAACGAATCATGAATTAAATTGATATTTGAATCCATAAATTTCATTGCAAAAACATAAATTAACCGACTAGGTACGGATTTTCAAGCGTTGTGGGGTGCTAATCACTCCTCACACATAATTAACTCCCAAACTTATTTTTCTAGAACACAAACTTAAAAGTTGTTATAATAATTTTTAAATTTAAATTTAATTGAAATGACAATTTTTGGGTGATCTAATCACACCCTAAACAAATATTGGTGACGACTCCCTTAAACCATATTTTTATAATAAAAGAAGAAGAAGGAATAATCGATTTTAGCTGAATTAAACCCTAAAATTAATTTTTTGATTTTTCGAAATGTTACGAAAATGTCTTCCAAAGACTTGCCTCAATCCATTCCAATAAAGTGCCGTTGAAATATTTTGGACAAAAAGTGTAACTATTTGACTTCCCTATGTTGTTGTCTTATGGTGGATACATATATATTCTAGGGTGGACACGTGTCCACCTTGAAATCCGAATTTATTTATGTTTGTTGTTCATTTTACTGATGTACCCACCTTTATATTTTATTGGTGCCCACTTATGCAAAAAAAAATTGATATCGGTATATATATGAGTGTTGTGAAAAATATTTTTGAATCAATCACTGTTGTTGTTGCTTCCATCCTCTAATTTGAGTTGTAGTCAGTTTAGGTTAGGTCAATATATTCTTAGTAGCTCCAAACTACCAACCTTGATTGTGTCGACACTAGTTTTTGTCCGTTTATATTATTATATATATTATTAATTGTATACGTTATTATTATATATATTATTATTAATAATATTATTATTAAATAATATTACAAAATACCAAATATGACCTTGAGGCCCATTTACAAGTTTAGAGGCCCAATTAATTTACAACAAGGAGATCCACACACGGAAGCCCAACGAGCAGATCCAGACCCAGATGACCCAAGAAGCCCAACGAGCAGATCCAGACCCAGATGACCCAAGAAGCCCAGAACCCATATCTAGGGTTTCCCATACTTCTCCATCAACCGTCAGCAACCATCATCATTGGATCTGGAGAGATCCAACGATCCACAGCTTATCTAAAAGAAACCCTAGGGTATCATAACCTTGGGGCTATGATTCGACCGCCGTCTCTAGGTGCTCCAACCGCTTGCAGCCACGACGTTGCCGCCTCACCAGAGCTTACCAGAATGATCTAGAAGGAAAATATGGACCACACAACACATCAATCTATGGTGAGTCACCACCGTAGGTTCGGTGACTCACCGATAGGGTTCATCATGACAGTCAAGCTCTTGAAGCCTATAAAAGACGACCATTAACAACAAACGAAAAAAATAGCAACAGAGAGACAGAGAGAGCAAGTACGACAAACAACAAGAAGACAGTGAGACCGAATAGGTTCGGCAACAACCAAGGAACCAACCAACAATGAGGAGCAGTAAACAACTCGAAAGCAAAGAAAAGTGGAGGAGAAATATACCTTTGTCGGAGCCTCCATACGCCATTGGAAATTGTCAGACTTCAAAGGTAAAACTATAGATCTAGGCCGTTTGATAAACTTTTAGAACAAAGGAAGATCGGATTCAGCTTTTGGGTCGAAAGAGGGTTATTCGGGGGTCTTTTTATGTTTTCGACCACCGCTCACGGTGGCTGGCGGAGGTGGTCGATGGTGGTTCTCGACTGGTGGTTGGTGATCGACCTTCCTCCGATAGAGGATTTCTAGAGAGAAGTAGGAGCTTTCACTCTAAGAGAGAGAAGCAAAAGGGAGGAAATGGGTAGAAATGGCCTAAATGGCTGGTTTATGGTGTATTTATACCCTACCCAAAACTACGTTGTTTTGGGGAGGGGCTTCAATGTAATTAAGGAACAGTCAAATACCACGCATGGTCCCTCTATCTTTGTAAACCTTCATTTTGATCCTGAAATCAAGTTCTTGCACATTTCAATTCAGGTTTCGCATTTTTATTTATTTATGTTTAATATATATATATATTTAGGTCAAATATCTATTTTAGTCCCTTAAATATTAATAAATTCTATTTTAATCTCGTATTATTAATTTAGGTTAAATTACATGATTAGCACATAATTTTAATAGTATTTTGAATTAGGTTAATTAGTTTTATTATTTTATGTTTTAATCATTAATTATTATTATATTATTAATTTACTATTAGAATTTAGTTTTAATAATATTTCAAATTAGGTTAAGTAATTTTAATATTTTGTATATTAATCATTAATTATTACTATAGGATTAATTATAGTACTAATATTTATATATTAGGATAATTTTATAATTTAATCTATATAGTTTTAATATTAAATATTATAATAGGATAAATAATATTTATAATAAATATTTGGTAATTATTTATTTTAAGTTATTTGTAATTTAAATTTAAAGAACAAATTTGTCATTTATTGCAAAGACATTAATTAATAAATACCGGTACAATTTTGGGCGTTATGGGGTGTTAATCCTTCCCCATACGTAACCGACTCCCGAACTCATTTTTCTGGTAAGCAGACCCGAGTTGTATTATTTTAATATTATTCTTAGGAAAATTATTAGACTAATATGACATTTTTGTGACCAATCTTACCAAATTAAAAGATTGGTGGTGACTCTACAACTTGGTGTTTCATTTGATTCAAGGAGGATAAACACTCATTTTTTCGAGACTAGTTACACTCTTTAAGGTGTATTATTTGCACTCTCCGTCGTCGGGCAGAGAAACGTCTCGACAAATTTTTTTTGGGTTTGATAGTTGCAACTATTAGCATAACAATATAGGAAATCCTTCAACTATATAGTGTAAAAGGTTTGTATCCTCATCTAGGATGTACAAATCTATGTTGCACGGGTATAGAAATTCAATACCGTTTTAAGTACTTAATACGTTCTCGAAATGAATATGAGACATGTATAATTTGGGTATGTACAGAGGACATCCCATGTTGTAAGGGTACGTATATAATTAGTTGGATGCGTCAGAAAAAGAGTCTAGCCATCAGTTTATTAATTATTTGTCTTTGCAATAAAATAATAAATTTGTTTTAAGTTTATTATAATTATTTTTATTATTTTACTAATTTTTGTTTTTTATGTGTGTACAGATTTAATTTTGAGTATTTAGAATAAAGTAGGGTGTACATTATTTTATTCCTGTTATATTTTTTCTCACCCATTGTGAAATGCATTCATGACATGAGCTAAAACCCCGCTCTTATCCTATTTAGTTCGAATGAGAAACTATTCCCTCGTGTGGTTTTCACCTCCGTATGAGATAGGGGACCATTCTTTGAACTCACACCTTATGTTCCTCGTGAGGTTTTCACCTCCGTATGAACATAAGAAAGTGTGTTCCTTCGAATTGAACTTAATTTAAAAGTCTGTAATGGACTAGGATTAAGGGTTTGGCAATCCAAGAGGGCACCAACAAAGGACAATTCATTGACCCTTTTACCCTAGAGCTTAAACCCAACATATAGTAAACCTAGGACTTGAGTCTAGTAAAAACCTAACCCAAATGAGTTTTATGAGGGTAGCACACAAGGAAAAGCATGTTAAGTCTTTTATTTTATTTAGTTTTCTGAATAAATGCATGCGAACTAGAAATCATGCGGTTAGGTTTATTTCCAAACAAAGCATGGAACTAGGAAGCACGAGGATAAGATTTTTTATGTATATACATTTTATTTACTCTAACTTGTTTATAATAATCTCTTTTTCTTACATTGCATAATCATGACATATCCAAAAGGTATTGATTCGAGAGTGGTCATCTAAAGATTTTCATTGTGGGACAAAGGGTTTCATGATCAAATAAACTATAACACAGCCAATGAATGCCATCATAAGGGAACTCCGAGGATAGAAGAGAGTTATGTGCCCAAAGATCATATGTCCGTTGAAGAGCAAATGGAGATACGAGAGATAAAGGAGCAAATGTTCAAGATGATGGATAGAATATCTATTTTGACCGATGAAAAAGAGACTCCTACACAAAAAGAGAGAGAGCCTAATAAACCTAATCCTGCAATCTCATATATACAAGGGACTTCTGATCTTAACCAATGTGATAAATTCTGCACAGTTACCATCCATACCAATAATTTGTCAGGAGACCCTAAGAAAATAATTGTAAAAATTCCTAGAGATGAAAAAAAACCATGTATTTAGAACTCATCATTGTTTAAGAGTTTTTTCCCAACTTTAGAAACTCATGATCAATCTAGTTTGGTCACTGATTATCTTGGCAGGTTGATACCAAAGGTAGTTAAAGGTAAGAGTAATAGTGTGGGCATCTAGAAAGAATAAGATATGCTGAAGAACGAGGCTCAAATACGTCATTTGGAAACTGAAAATGATAAACTGAGGGAAAGAATGGACAGTATGCATGAGGATCTCCAAAGGATCAGCCTTTCAAAAGGTTGGTTTAGGAAATACCCCGGAAGAGTGGATAACAGGGGTCACTAAACTGAAAAATAATTTCAAGAAACATGAAGATCGGGGCAAGAAGTTTTTCATGATCTACGGGTTGCAGAAGAAATACACAATACAACTGACATCAAGTTGGAAAGATGTCAAGCGGAAAATCAAAATTTGAATAAGGTTATAATCAACATGGAAGATTCATATCATATCCATCAGTGTAGAATTGAAGCTGAACTAGAAGACACTAAAGCCAGAAATAAGAAATTGATTACGTTTTTGGATCCTGTACAAGAACTTATTGACCATAAAGATTCCCTTACAAGAAAAAATGAACATTATTGTCTATAAATCCAGGAATTGACATGTAAGCTAAAGGAAAAATATAATGTCATAAAGGAAGTTGATGCCCAAGCAAGCAATGTGGCTCGTAAACTGATTGATTTAGCTGTCTTTACGCAAGAATTAAAGCAGATTGACAACTCTACACCAGACCATGAGTGGAAATTAATTTGGATTTTGAGGAAAATAGAGAAATTAGGAGTGAAAGCAATCAATTATATGTAAAGTTTGTTTGATGTATTAAAACTTTTGTGTTCAATAAAAGTTGTTTTAAGATAATCACTCTTCAATGATACCTTTTGCAAACATTTGCATTGCACAATTTGCATTCACATTTTCGCATTTGCATCACATTTATTTAAGTATTGCTACATACATGTAAATAATTCATGAAAAAATTTGTAACACTAAAACTAAGATCATTCATTCATATTATTGTGTCATCATCATAGAAACAATGAGGCAATTTCATGAGGAATGACAAGATCAGATACAAGAACAGTTTGATGGTTTACATCAAGATATGAGTAATGAAACATTGGGATCTTTACAAGATGGATCGAATCATATGGTCCAAGTAATAGAAACTAGGATTGCTAATGAGGAAGAGATGACCGCTAAAGAGCAAGAATACTATCAGATTAATGCGCTGAGAATGATAACATACCCTGGGGCATCCCACTCGAATCCAAATAATAGCGTCATTAACTATGCATAATATGAGGATGGATTCAAGCAAGTGGAGGAATCAATCAGAAATATGTAAGGTGTTAATGCCTCCCACAAAGAATTAGAAGTAAGAGAACTCACTTTGATTCTATATTTGGTTATTCCCCATAAATTCAGGATGCCTGATTTTGCGAAATATGATGGCACCAGTTGTCCTTTAACCCACCTGAGAATGTTTTGCATAAAAATGGAAGGGTACCTAAATTTTGATGATAGTCTTGTTGGGCCAACAATAGTTTGGTACAATCATTTGGATCGATAGCATATCAAAAGCTGGGTTGATTTAGCTGATGCAATTTTGGAACAATATCAATATGTTAAAAGCTTAGCTCCCAAACGTAAAGATCTTCAAGGAACAAAGATGAAAGCCAATGAAGGATTTAAAGAATATGCCTTAAAATGGAGAGAAGTGGCAACACAAGTTCAACCTCCCATGATAGAAAAAAGAGATATCATGTATGTTTCATGATTCCCTTCCAGCTCCTTTCTATGAGTTAATGCTGGCAAGTTTAAAGGATGGATTTAAGTATCTTGTTACAAGTGGAGAATTTATTGAAAATGCAATCAGAGAAAGAAACTTAAAAGTCATATCCAAAAGCTCACCTGATCAAAAAGAAAAAACTGATGATGTAAATGAATGTCGCATAAAAAGTCCCCGCGACCGTAAAAGAAAATGAGAAATTAGTTGTTCGGACCAACCAAAGAAAATCCCACGATCAAGAAATACTTTGGAGGTATTCCAAATTTCTATTTCAGATCTGTACCCTCATCTGATTAAAGGTCAATACATCATATCGAGGCCAACAAAAGTGACACCAAACTCTTCTTCTCATAGCTATGATCAGGATAGTGTTTGTGATTTCCATTTGGGGGTATCTGGGCATTCTACAGGGAATTGTAGACCATTGTTAAAGGAGATAAAGATGCTTATTGACATTGGAACATTGACACGAGACTTAGTGGAACAATAGATGACAAACTCTAGTGGGGCATCAAAGCATGATTAAGTCAATTGTCATCACATTGGATAAGTAATGGGGGATCCTGATCAAAGAAGAAATCATGTCATCAGTCATGAAACTTTATCATTTTATAGCATCTTGTTTGGATATGTTTTTGTTCCTTTCTCCGTCTCTTTCATAATAAAAGTGTGTTTCTTTTAAGGTTATGAGCATTGAATCAATTTTGCAATCTTGCAATTATGCAATTCTTTGAGTATCACTAGATTAAAAACTCTTTACAATTAGAGTTATACATCTTTGACAAAGTATTAAGATTGAACACCAGTAAAAAAGGACCCTGATCTTACCTCAGAAGAAATATACCCAAATACTACCCTCTTACAAATATGAGAGAGCTTTCTTCAAGGCAAGGAATTAGGCAAAAGGCTTGGTATTTACATAAAAAGTGTACAACGTGGGGCATCTTTTGTGTAACATTGTGAAGCTGACTAGGTTACTTTTCTATTAATGAGATTCAATTATGAAACTTTGATAAATCTAGTCTAAAGTCAATTGCTTGGGAATTGAATTTTGGTAATGAGATTTTCTGACTTCCACCAAACACATAGATTATAACAGGTTCTTAATAAGCTCAAGAAGTTGGTATCATATATCCAATAAAGTTGAGCTATTCCACTAAGGCAATTGGTTCTAGAGGAAACTCAAAGACCCCGACTTTATTAATAGATTATGTTCAAAACATGACATTGTCCAGGTACCTGGTAGTTCGGTGTTTGCTCCACTGTGATTGTCAAGTCGAAGACTTTGTGATGAGATGAACCCTTCAACTAGCCCAATGTATGCTAATTTCAATAAAGCTGAATTCAGCTAGCCAAAATGGCAAAAGAAGAAGTTTTTGTAAGAAAGTGAAATAATACCTGTTATAGTCTACTTCACACACATGTGCACACAGAAGTTTCATTGTTAGACCGATATTTTCACACTACTTTGGGTAGAATCAAATATTTTAGAGTATTAAAATGGAAGTATTATGGAAGGTCTAGTAATTGTTATGCTAGTTGTGTCATGTTGTACGCATCCGGTTAGAAATATCAAGTCAATAAAGTGAGGCATATGACAATGTTCACAAAGAGCGAGAAATGAGTGACATCTTCACTAAGATATAACTATAGAAAATAGGGAAACCAACCTGAAACTAACCTATCAATCTTGATACGTGTCAAAGAACTATAACTCTAAAATAGTAAAAGTTGTTGATTCTTTTGATATTCTTTGAATTCATGCTTATGATTTGGTTTTATTGTGAACCTGTAAGGTGCAATATTTTACAAAATTCTTTCATTCTTTGATAAGAAAGGAGGAAGAACATTTTTAAACATGATGGTTTCAAACGAGAAAGGATTTTGAAGCAAGTTGATGCATATTCTACCCCTATTTAGAAGAAAATGAGCAAGGCCAGAATGATGAAACATTTCATATTCTTGAAAGCAAGTGGCCCGAGAAACCAAAGTCTAGGGAGATGGACTTATAATATTCCCTGTGTGACAACCTGTCAAGAAAATATGATTGCCTCGTTCACAAGAAAGGATGAAAGCCTTCAAGATGAACAAATTTGGCACCAAGAGAGTCAATAATACCCATGATGGGACATTATCAAAGTTGGATCATGAGGGAATCACGAGATCCAAATCAAATGGAAATTAAGAATGAACCTTACAACTTAGAATGGTGGGACATCTTGAAGGTTCACATCAGCATGAAATAATGTTGGGGCATTTTAATGTTGGAGCATACTGAAAGCTCATATTAGATAGAAATAATCCATGTAGGCCATTTTGAAGGCCCATTCCAAAAAAAAAGGGGATACAAGTAGGATATTTTGAGCGACTACATTGGTATGAAAATGTTAAAGCATTTTGAAGGCTCACATTAACAAGAAGAAAATAATTGGGGCATGCTGAGGGCCCATATCATCTAGGAATATAAGGTCTTTGATTTGAACAAATATTTCCAATAAAACAAAAAGGTATGGAGAATGAAAATGGTGAAACAAATAACAATGAAATTAACCATACATAACTGTTTTGTCCACCATATGAATACATTATCTCCACATGAGTCACAGAAAATGATGAATGTATTGTCAAATGCTTTACGAATGGTAGAAACCACAGGAAATGATGAATTTGTTGTCAAATGTTTTATGAACCAGTGATTATGGTGCTGAACCAATGTTACGATCATGTGGTTGACTTAAGATGAAATTCGTCTTCAACGCCAAAGATTTAGAAAATGAGCATTGGAATTTTAACAACAAGAAACTAGTGGAGCCAACTAAGATTGAATGATATCTTGTTAAGCATTTAGATATTTCAAACCTGATTCGAGGTCTGATTAGATGTAAAGACATGAAAGGAATTAGGATAAATCCTTCTTGTAAAGTATTTCGAGAGTTAAATAAGAACAGACGTGGTTGATATCCTGATTAATCTCTGCTAAGTTTTCCATAGTTACATCTACACTCTGCAAAGATGATAGATTCTCTTTTCAAATATGAAAGCTTTATTGAATTTCTACACAAGTTCAGGTAAAGACAACTGGTGTTATCAAGGAAAAAGTGGGGCAACAAGATCATAATTTCGAATGTAATTAGAATTCCATAAATGAAACAGTTCTTCTAAGATTTTCAGTCAAATTGAGATAAAGAAGACACAGAGATAAAAGTTGATCAGATGGTTCTTTAGAAATGCAAATTTGATAGCATAAGACAAACCTGGAAGAAAAAATTCCAAAACTTTGGAGTCAAATGAAGATTGATACATTCATGCATTCATAAGAACATCATTTGCATTTCATTAACATTTTTTGATTGCATTTGCATAAATACATTTTCACACAAAGATGCAGGAACAAAATACCTTACGAGTATAAGGTAGAATTCAGATCTCAAATGGAGGAATCATATTTGGATAGGCAAACATCTGAAAATAAATGGATGCAGTCCACAGAGGAAACATTAATTTTGGGACATGCCCAAACAACAAGTTGTTTCGAAAAAATGGGAAAGCAATTTTTCAACGTTTCTCATTCAATCTTTTCCAAAAATGAAATTTTTGAAAAGTAAGAAAGCGATTTGCAAAGCTTTTTACCCAGTAAATTATTTCTCATGATGTTTAAATCATTCGGGTCATCTGTTAGTCTTTCGAGCATGATGTTTAAATCCTTCGGATCATCTATTAGTCTTTCGAGCAAGATGATAAGTCCTTAGGGCCATCAGTCAAACCTTTCGGTAGGATGTTTACATATGATTTTTGCATGAAAATGAGAAAATGATTTTCAAAAATTCTCATTTAATGTTCTAGAAAATGAAATTATTGAAGAGTAAGAAGTTTCTTACCTAGTAAATTATTTCCCACGAATTTGTAAATCCTTCGGGTCATTTGTCAGTCTTTCGAGTATGATTTTAAATCCTTAGGGTCATCTGTCAGTCCTTTGAGAAAGATAATAAGTCCTTAGGGCCGTCTGTCAAACCTTTGGGTAGGATGTTTACGCTCTCTTTTTTGATTTCCTAGTAAAATAAAGTCAATTCCAGTCTTAACGGAAGAGTAGTGAAACGTGAACGATTTTTTTAAACTATGGAGTCAACTGGACAAAAACTTATTGTATTTTTTGTCTTTGCTTTATTCTTGTTAACACAAAAATAAGTAAAGAGGGGTAAATATCTACACTAGTTTTTGTCTGTTTATATTATTATATATATTATTATTTATATACATTATTATTATATATATTATTATTATTAATATATTATTATTAAATAATATTACAAAATACCAAATATGACCCAGAGGCCCATTTACAAATTTGGAGGCCCAATTAATTTACAACAAGGAGATCCAGACCTGGAAGCCCAACAAGCAGATCCAGGCCCATAACCGATCCAGGCCCAGATGGCCTAAAAAGCCCAGAACCCACAATTAGGGTTTCCCCATGCTTCTCTATCAGCCGCCAGCAACTATCACCGTTGGATCTGGAGAGATCCAATGGTCCATAACTTATCTAGCAGAAACCCTAGGGTATCATAACCCTAGGGTTATGATTCGTCCGCCGCCTCCAGGTGCTCCAACCGTCTGCCACGACGTCGCCGCCTCACCAGAGCTTACCAGAATGATCTAGAAGGAAAATATGGACCGCACAACACATCAACCAATGGTGAGTCACCACCGTAGGTCTGGTGACTCACCGATAGGGTTTATCATGACAGACAAGCTCTTGAAGCCTATAAAAGGCGACCATTACCTGCAAATGAAAAAAACACAGCAACAAAGAGACAAAGAGAGCAAGAATAAAAAAAACAATAAGACAGGGAGACCAAACGGGTTCGGCAGCAACCAAGAAACCAACCAACAACAAGGAGCAGTAAATAAATCGAAAGCAAAGAAAAGTGGAGGAGAAATATACCTTCGTCAGAGCCTCCATACTCCATCGGAAATCGTCGGACTTCTGTCAGACTTCGAAGGTAAAACTAAAAATCTAGGCCGTTTGAGAAACTTTTAGAACGAAGAAAAACCGGATTCGTCTTTAGGGTCGAAAGAGGGTTGTTCGAGGGTTTTTTTATGTTTTCGGCCACCGGTGGCCGATGGTGGTTCTCGGCTGACGGTTGGTGATCGACCTTCCTCCGATGGAGGATTTCTAGAGAGAAGTAGGAGCTTTCACTCTAAGAGAGAGAAGCAAAAGGGAGGAAATGGGTAGAAATGGCCTAAATGGCCGGTTTAGGGTGTATTTATACCCTACCTAAAACTACGTCGATTTGGGGAGGGGCTTCAATGTAATTAAGGAACGGTCAAATACCACGCGTGGTCCCTCTATCTTTGTAAACCTTCATTTTGATCCCGAAATCAAGTTCTTACACATTTCAATTCAGGTTTCGCATTTTAATTCTTTTTATTTTAGTCACTAATATGTTTATATATATATATATATATATATAGGTTAAATATCTATTTTAGTCCCTTAAATATTAATAAATTCTATTTTAATCATGTATTATTAATTTAGGTTAAATTACATGATTAGCACATAATTTGTATAGTATTTCAAATTAGGTTAAAATAGTTTTATTATTTTTATGTTTTAATCATTAATTATTATTATATTATTAATTTACTATTAGTATTTAGTTTTAATAATATTTCAAATTAGGTTAAGTAATTTTAATATTTTGTATACTAATCATTAATTATTACTATAGGATTAATTATAGTACTAATATTTATATATTAGGATAATTTTATAATTTAATATATATAGTTTTAATATTAAATATTATAATAGGATTAATAATATTTATATTAAATATTTAGTAATTATTTATTTTAAGTTATTTGTAATTTAAATTTAAAGAAAAAATTTATCATTTATTGCAAAGACATTAATTAATAAAAACCGGTACCAATTTTGAGCATTACGTGGGTGCTAATCCTTCCCCATACGTAACTGACTCCCGAACTTATTTTTCTGGTAAGCAGACCCGAGTTG
This sequence comes from Hibiscus syriacus, assembly GCF_006381635.1. Taxonomy (NCBI): domain Eukaryota; kingdom Viridiplantae; phylum Streptophyta; class Magnoliopsida; order Malvales; family Malvaceae; genus Hibiscus; species Hibiscus syriacus. The sequence continues at coordinate 10,047,723 of NW_024063059.1, read as the reverse complement.
TATTATTTTAATATTATTCTTAGGAATATTATTAGAATAATATGACATTTTGGTGACCAATCTCACCAAATTAAAATATTGGTGGCGACTCTACAACTTGGTGTTTCATCTGATTCAAGGAGGATATACACTCATTTTTTTTAGACTAGTTACACTCTTTGATGTGCACTATTTGCACTCTCCGTCGCCGGGAAGAGAAACGTCTCGACAGATTATTTTTGGGTTTGATAATTGCAACTATTAGCATAACAACATAGGAAATCCTTCAACTATATAGTGCAAAAGGCATGTATCCTCATCTAGGATGTACAAATCTATGTTGCACGGGTATAGAAATTTAATGTCGTTTTAAGTACTTAATACGTACTCGAAATGAATATGAGGCATGTATAATTTGGGTATGTACTGAGGACGTCCAATGTTGTAAGGGTACGTATATTGGATGCGTCAGAAAGATTACTAGGGATGTACTGTGGACGACATATGATCTTCACATGTGTACTCATGGTTATTTAAATAAAAAAATTGAAACCTTGAATATCAGCTGACTTATGATGAATTATCAAATGGGATTTGGATATTTTTGAGTTGAGATCAGTTTCTTACATATGACTGTGTTTCAATTACCTTTCTAAAGCATGTTGAAACCCATCAATATGATATTGAAAACGCAAAATATACTTGTTTCAACGAAAATAGTACAAACAAAAAATTAAATACGGAAAAATTAAATATGGATCTTATATGTAATTTTATAATAATTATAAATTTTAAAATTTATTTCTGTTTATAGTTTCGTATAATTGTATTTATCGTGTCGTACAATTTGGAAATTATCGCAAATTGTGATGAGAAAACGAAAACGAAATTATCACAGCTAAGATCTGTGAGATTGAAAATGATCTAAATTCGCCTTGTAAAACATCTAAGATGTGTTATTATCTATAATACAAAAAACAGCAGTAATTATCACAAAGTATTCGACTTAGAATTGCTTGGGGTGCGCCAGGCCCGAGCAATAGAGCAACGCTATAGCAAGCTACTGTGATGAGTTCTCCCCCTCAAGAAATAAATTTAATATCATGTGGGCCAATGACACCCATGTATCACATATTAAACTGATAAGAACAGATACTACACTTGATCTTAGCCAAAAGATCGGGAAAGGTACGAGTCTCTCAGTTCAACCCGGCTTCTTTTAAATGCTCATTCTTAGTCTCGTCCCTTTATATTCTAAGTATGTGGGATTAGGCAATGTATTCAGCTCCCTGGTTGAACACCTTTGATTTTACAGGCAATTCATTGGAGATAATCTCTCCTTGTATTCATCCCCCACAAACCTCTGCCTTCCATTTCTGGTTTCAGCATTTTTCTTCATGGCTAGATGATGAAGAAAATAACAGATACAAACACAAGAAAGAAATCTCTCTCTTTTATTTTAAGATTCACACTTCATTAACACATTAAATTCTATATTTAATCTTAAAATCAAACTCTTAATGTTTTATAAGATCATTGCATCAATATAAGAATTGAATTTTCCAGTATATGTGACTGCCCTCAACATCCCCTTGGTCCATGCCTATTCCTATATATATTGTTGTTGATTATATTGATCTAAAAGGAGCCCAGTTATTAAGCGTCAATTCCTTAAGTTCTTCAACTTCAAGTAAGAATATAGACCTTACCCCCCAATAAAATATTGTAACATAGAATGCTATACAATGGCCGAAGTGGGAAACCTACGTCCTACAATTGCCTGCATTGTTCAGGAAGTTCTTACAATGACCTAGGGCTGAACAATCCCCGGCACATTCCATGTAAGAGGGGATTGGTCCCCTGGATGTTCCTTTATATTCTCGTACCATACAAGCAATTCCTCATGAAGTTACCAAAGGTTCACAAATCGATTCTATTGCTGGTTTATGCAATTTCCCAAGGCAATAATTTCCATGAAACGAGGATCAATGGCAGCAAAAATTGTTAAATGTTTCATTTGTTGCACATGTCATTGCATTGGTACTTGAATTGCAGCTATTAGTACAACAACATAGGTAAATCCTTCAATTATATTGTGCAAATTAAAGGCATATATTCTCATCTTGGACATCCATCATCTGTCACATTCGGAGACAAACGGTTTCAAGACAAGACTTAATGTTTTGTTATCACCTACTGAGACAATTAGCATGTATGAGGTTTCTGGTCCTCACTCCCATGGATGAATCAAGGGGTACTAGTGTGCGATTGCATCCCTATAAATTTCAAATCCCCATGTAATTTTGATATTTTTTAAATTTTTATTGATTATTTAATTCGCACCCCAAAAATTTTGTAATTTTGCATTCCCTTCTTATATTTGTACTCCTTAACATAAAATTTTGCATCGGTTCCTCCTTGCTCTCCCACTTGGCTTCTAGTTAGGCTGATGTAGGGACTAACAAAGAAGGAAAACTAGGTCGTAATAGCTACTCTTGGTTTTGATTCTTTTGTTTGAGAGAATCTGAAAGCGCAACATGGAAGCCAAAAGTAAATAGATGGGCTCTGAAAAAACAATGTTTATCAGATCTTGGCATTTTTCCAAGCACAGTTTGTCCATGTCTCCCTATCCTGCTCGTTACCATGTGCTCAACTTGTTCATTTTGGATGAAAACAATCCACCTAAAATTCATCATTATGTCAGACGCCAGGCCTTGACAACTAGAGAGCAATGGGCAAGTTTGTAAGGGAAAGATCCATGTCATCTTGGACCCCATACCATTGGGGACCAGATGTTCTTTGATTCCTTTTTTAAAAAGAAAAATATTCCGAAATAAATGAACTTTAATTCAAAACCCACTTTGTCAATTTCTGCTACTTGGAACTTTTAACTACAATTAGATATCTTATAATCTGAAGAGAACCCCAAAATAGTTTTTATTTTTATTTTAACTACTATTAGTAGAACGACCCTAAAATCTTGTTATTAACGAATGTTGTAAACTTGTAGGAGAGATTGTGTGCAGAACGATGAACCCGCAATTTGTACCTTTCTTTTGGGGTATGTCTTACATTTATGATTATCATCCATTTCATGATGATTTACAACATAAGTTTATTAACGAAAGAGTGAGTTTCATAGGTTATTCACATAAAGATTTGGATCATGGAAGAGTGATTTTATTAACATATATGATATATGGTAGTACATTTTTTCTTTCAAAATATGTTGAATAATGGTTTTGTAAGGCAAATTATATATAATCTCCAATCTTTATGTAATTGTTAAGAGGTTTATTCTTTTAATGTTTTTAGATAAAAAAAAATTGTCTTGTGATTGATAAAAGAGAACTTAAACTTACATGTTAAACCGATAATGATAGGAGAGAATAAAAATCAATGGTGGATGCATTAAGTCCATGGGAGATAAGTGTATATTCATTATTTTAGAAAAAAAATATTAAAATTAGTTTAGTGTGTTTAAGGGAGAAGAAAAAAAAAGAAAAATTTATAAATCTATTTTTTTATAAAAATTAATATAAAAATTTTGGATTATTTTTAAATTTCTCGATTTACCACTTATAAAAAATGCCTGCTAAATAATGATGCCAATGGAGATTTAGTATTTTTCTTTTGATAATTCATCGTCATAATAAGTAATTCTTATTTGCTATACAATTATACGTTCATCAAAAACATTTTCTTGTCATGTTTTGTTTTCATCATTCAATCAAATTTATTCAAGCAAAGGGATATATACCCTTAATAGAATAATCCCTCTCTCACTAAATAAAATTAAAACTTTACAGAAACAGAGGAGAGGAGGATTCCTTCAAGTTGTTAGCCCTACTCTTTAGAAGAAGAAGACATTAATATATTTTCAGAACAGCCATTCTTCTTCTTCTTCTCCACTCAAAAATATACATGGTCACAAGAAAGGGGGGGAAAAGTAGAGAAGAAAGTGGACAAATAACAAGTCGCCAGATTTTCATCTCTCCCATGTCAATTGAAAAATCCTCCTCCATTCATTTGCCTGAAAAGGAAATAGGATGAAATAATATCAGCACCAGCGTTTGTTTGGTTCCAAATGGAAACATGCACAATTGGCTAAGCTTACCGATTGATTTTTTGCAATGCAGAACCGCCTCGTAGATGGAGCTTTCGGAATCGCACGAATTCCGCCACTCATCGGCACCGGAGTACGCGACGCTGATCCGAGGAGATGCTTCAGCTGAGTACACACATTTCTTCTTCGTCTGAATTCTCGCATCGACGCTTTCAGCTCTACTCTTCGACTTTCTTCCCCGTATTCTCCTATACAATGGCCTGAGAAAATCCAAGTATTTCGATAATATCCTTCTGGACAATCTTCGACACCGTGAGAGAGATGGACGATTTGTTTTACTGGGCGGAACAGTCGGCACTTGTGAAGAAGTAGCTATAGCCATGGCTGAAACTGAATCAGAAGCTTCAATTTCATATGCCTCGATCTTCAAAGGGCTAAGAAAAAAAGGGAGGACGTAGCCATCGGAAAAGAGCTCATCTGCATGAACGAGCGTGAGAGGAGCTTGTGAAATGGGGAAATCAAACTTGAAATCTTGAGAGCGTCTGAAAAATCTCTTGGAAGGCGGCATCCTGGGATCCATTTCGATGAAAGAAGCTTCGTCGCATGCATCAAGCGAGGCTCTTAACGAGCCCTCCAAACCATCTGAAGAAGCTGGTTTTAGGTTTACTAACCAGCTATACGAAAAGCTTTCAATGGAGAGCTGTTGGGATGCTTCCATGGCTTCCACACTTCTAAAACAGCACCGTGTAATCTCAAGTACAACATCTTTATATATATATATATATATGGATATTTGGCAAGAGACAAGGGGTTTTAATAATTAGAAAGAGAAAAAGGAGAAAGAAACATAATTGTGAGCCCCCCTAACACATAGTGTGATGTTCCATCGACCCTTTACCCCACATTTCCTTTCAAGTTAGCAGAAAAGATGACCTCTCATTGCTAATTTGTTTAATCAATAGTCACAAAAAACCCGAAAATATAAAGAATTTAGGTTCATGCACATATCCTCTTCTTTATCTCAACAAACTAAAGCAACCTCTTTTCTCATACATTCATAGGCTAGAAAATGCGAAACAACAAGCATAATTTATTCAAGGTGCTACTTCAAGTCTTCATTGTCTAAACAAGCCAAATACCTTCATACTAAAGGATTAAAGCCGTTGATGGCAATAGGTTGAGCTAATCAGCTTTCTAATTTAGGTGTAGAATTACGGTTTACGGTCTACGGTTAACGAGAGAGTGACTCGTGCTTGAGAGAGAAAGAAAAGGAATTATTATCAAGGAGAAAAAAGAGGGTTCGATTGATTATGGGCAGTCCATCCCCTTTTCCAATCTTAAGATATTAATACAGAACTTTAATGTGTGTGACAACTATAAACAATGATGGATTTAGAAATTAAAAAAATAAGAATCTAAACTTTTAATATTTATTTTTCTAACGAAATGTGTATGTAAAATTTTTTATTTTTTTCTCTTCCCCTTAGGACATTGAATTATAAACTAAATTTAATAACTTATACAAAATAATAAGGATGCACTTGGCCTACTATAGGGCTTAGTGTACCAACCCACAAGTGTAGAGTCCCGAGGATTATTTGTAGATCGACAAAATAAGTAGATATAAACTTAAATGTTCCAACACATCACAGGTACCCGACTTGTTTATCGAAAGTGTTATTTATGCCCAATAATTGATCAGAGATTTGTATTTTTAGTAATGTAGGCTAATAAATAAAAATTAATAAAAAAGAGTTTCTGAACATCGATATCCTAAATTATCACAAAACCCCAATTAAATGTAACATTATCTGGGTATTTGTTTACTTTCAACAGCATTCAAAACTTTAACACAAAACAATGAGACAACGTAAGAATTATAGAAGAAGACAAGGGACATTAATAATATTGGTATTAAAAATAGGTCATATGCAATGATGCCCATCGTCACACGTTACTGCAGTTTGGTCCTTGAATCAGTTAAGGAGATATATTAGAAATCTCATGGGGAAGAAAACCAGGGAAAGCAAATATCATTAAGTTCCATTGGTAAGGAAAATTCAGGCTTTTTCGTCCACTAATAGTCTAGTGGTGGTGAGTTTGAATCTCCTCAAAACTTGAACGTTAGAGAAGGTGAAGTCGTTTTCATAAAAAAATGGAAATATTCAGTATATTATTTACTTATCAAGTACAAAAACAAAAAAGCAGACAAGGTCCCCTAGCGTTGTCGGAGAATGAAATGGACATTGACCTAGGTTTCTAGGCCAAAAGCCAAATATTAGAAAATAACTTCAAACCAACTGGTCCCTACATTGCGTCCTCCTTCGAGACAACAAGCACTGGATAACCTAAACATTAAAAAAAAAACACTTACGATCATGAAAAAAATGTTTTTCTTTGCACAAAAATATTATTATTGCTTTCAGGAAAAACAATCTAGTTCATGATATTAAATTGCGATTGTAACAATTTTTTAAGATTACATCCGCAACATAAAAATATAATTACTTTTTAAAAATAGATTACATCCTAATATTCGCAAAATCCGTAATCACATTACCACATTTGCAACCATAATCACAACGACAAGAGCAACCGCAATTTATTCTTATGATATATCCAGTTCATCTAATAGCCTGACATAAAACTTGACAACTGCATAAACACCACTCGGTGAAAGGGAAGAGCAAGAGCCCTCAAAGAGACTATCTACTTCAATATTGAGGCACAAATGGGAAAAACCACAATACAAAGGCTTAATACAAAGTTGCATAGGTATTTGAATCGAGTTGAGTTAAATTGTTAAATTTTTTATTCAAACTTAATTGTAATTATTTATAATGTTATAGTATGGATTGATTCTAAGTTAAACGACTTTCTCTAATCATATATATATATATATATATATATATATATATATATTATTTTTTTCACATATATGTAAGTAAAATTTATAATATTATTTAATAAATCAAATATCATCTATAATTATAAAATATATTTATTGTGTAATTTTTTAAAAAGTGAACTTTAAGGATAAAGTATTGATGAGAGTATGAAGGAGTTAAGGAATTGGTGGGAAGAAAGAGTTTGTAAAAAAAATACAGTTGAAGGATCAAAATGAATTAAATATAAAGTTGAGTGACTAAATAGTAAAAATATAAAAAATATTTTTAAATAATAAATTGAAAATATAAATATTCTATAGTGATAGAGCAGTATGTATCTCAAAATTGATAAAAAAAAAACTTAAAACGAATGACAAATTGAAAAACCAAGAAAAACATACAAAGTTAAGGAATTAGATTATAAAAATAAGATATTTTTTTAATCGAAAATAGAAATCAAAGTTGCATAGGTATTTGTACTCATAATTCAGTTAAAAATAGACTTAAAATATAAGAGGAAATAGAGAAATAAAAAAACAAATATCAAATTCTAAAATAGTTAAATTACATAGCCAAAGACTAATGATATTTTAATTTTCAGTTATTCAAACTTTATAAATTCAAACTCGATTCGAACTTAAAATTCAAATGGACTTGAAAACTTAAAATTTAAAAATATCAATTTTATTGAGTCAAATCAAGTTTTGCTCACCTTTAACAAAAGTCATTTTCTCAAAATTTATTCGTCATTGTAATACCCTAAATTCGATCTGTTATAGACATTATAGGCCTAATTAGTCACATTTGACCACCTAAGCGATCATCAAATTTAGAACTTTTTAAAATCACACAAATTTAACGGTTTTATATCATCGCATGAAATAAATAGGGTAAATTACAAATTTAATAACTGAATTTCTCTCTCTTATTTTACTCACTATACTTTTAATTTTTTTCAATTAACTCACTCAACCTTATACATTGAGTTTTTTTGTCACTCCACTGTTAACTTTTAACGGTGTTATGGCATGGATTAAATAAATACTTTTAAATCATTAAAAGATAGAAAAAATAATTAAAATTGCTCCCATTTTCATTTTTTTCTTCTTCTTCTTCCTTCTCTTTCTATCTTCTCCTTATTTCTCTTCTTGAATAAACCTATATTTTAGTCACCATATCGACTGTCGTTCTGACCGCCACCGACCACCATCGTCAGAGATTAATGACTCTTAAAATTTCTCAATGAACGCGTCTCAACATTTTAAATGAAAATTTGATGTTCGTTTAATCTAAAACACATCAAAATTTAATATATAAAGTTAAGTGAGTTAATTAAAAAAATAAAATAAAAGTACATGAGTATAATAGAAGAAATAGTTAAATTTTATTAAATTTATAATTTATCAAAATAAATAATCATTTATAAAATATTTATATAAAATTAGAGTCAGGGTCGACCTTGGCCATGACAAGAGGGGCACCGACTGGATACCCATTAATAAAAAAAATTAATATATTTTTTATTTTTTATAATAAATTAAAAAATTGTAAAATAAAATAATGGAACACACTAGTTTATTAAAGATAATAAATTTTAAAAATATATAAAATAAAATAAAATAATGAGACCCATTAGTTTATTGAAGTGTCAATTGTCATTATTAAATTTTTGTATTAACGTTAATAAATTTTTAACTTCTCATAAAACTCTATCCTAAAAACAACATTCACATAAAACTCTAATTTAATATTTTGTTCCTAAAATTAAAAATTTTCAATTAAATCTTTTTAATTTTGGTCTTTTCAAATTCTCACTATCAATTCACAAAATATCTTTTTCGATTTTCCATATCAATGAAACTTTTATTTATTAACGGTATTTTTTTTTTCTTTAAAACTCAATGGGAGAAAAAAAAATAAGTATAATTAGCATGTTTATTTTCTCTTCCATATTTCAAAATTCTTCTAAAAATTATTAACCTCACTTTTTAATTTCTCATATTTCTCACAAACAGAAAGTCACATTTGTTTATCATCAATTGTGGTGCTTGAATCATATTGAAGATTGTTCTTAAAATTCTAGGTAAGATCATGCTTTCAAATTCTTTCTTTTATTTTTATATATTTCTAAATTCTAGATAAAATCATTCTTTTATTTCCAAATACTATGTTATGTATTAAGACAATATTTCTTTATAATTATTTGTGAGCTTAAATATATTTTTAACATTTTTTTATATAATAATAAATTACTATTTGTTTAATTTAAAAACTAATAAAAAATTTATATTTTAAAAAATTTGAATTAGGGGGCTACTTTTTTAATTTCATCCCAAGTCGAAAAATAATCAGGACCGGCCCTCATCAAAGTTTGGTAATAATTTTAATACAAATCAAAGTAATCAATCAGAAATAAAAGGAGATGATTAAACCAAATAAGTGGGTGAACCATGTGTTGATTTTAGTATCGAAGATGATGAAATGAAGTTGTAAAAGAGAAGATAGAAGCAACATACGGAGATGGGGATGAAACAAACTTTGACCAATCAATCATCAACGTCAGGACCTACGAAGACAAGATGGAAAAACTCCATACCAAATGAAAACGGTGCCATGGTGGCCGGAGATGACTGTACGGTGGCGTAAACGGGAGGAATCTAACACCATCAACAAATATGAGAGAATTGTGGCATAAGATCATGGTTGCAAGACAGATGTTAGATGTGCAACACAACGCATGAATAAAGATCCAAACAATATTTTCAAGTATCTTGAACCCATCAACAGCCTCAATCTCATATGGGAAGAAGAAATGTTGTTCTTGTTAAAGATTCTAGGTTTAAGTAGATGTACGTGTGAGCGTTATTAATTAATTAATTAAAATTTAAATAGATACCACGTTTTAATTGTATATATTATTAAAAAAAAGTATATAGTACGTATTCACAACACGTCACAAGAAATGATCAGTTTTCAACTCCAACAAAACAAATTACGATTGACAGAGAACATCAAACAAGAATAATCAGAGTGCAGAGCAGATAACACAAAATTCAGTGGCTCAAACATAAAAAGAAACAAGATCTAACAAAATGTTACAATGATTACAGCAAACAGGATCCCATATGCGTTGAAGTGTTTGTGTCGTCGGACTATAACAAGACAATGGAGCAACAGTAGGATATGAAGCCAACAAATGAGCTAAAGCTCTAATATTATGTGAAAATAGTGTCGGTAAGGGGAGGCAGGATAGTAGATTGCCCCAATGCCAAGTTGAGAGCAATTTCAGTGGGAGACCTTCCAAATTATGAATTGTCCACCGTGGGACTCGAACACATGACCTCAAGATTAAGAACCTTGTACTCTACCAACTGAGCTAGATAGTCAACTTAATATTATTTTATTGTTAATACATGTCATTAAAAAGTAGTACATGTTGGTCGCCTTCTCTTTTCTCTTTTTTTTTTTAATTTAGATTTTCTCTCAATGTTTTGGTGGTCTTTCTCTTTTCATTTGATTTTTTTTAACCAGTGACGTCATTAATATTAATTTTGGTTTTAAACCGTCGATAATTAGTAATTCTCTTATTTTTTTTGTACAATGTCTTTTGTTTTTTTTTAATTTAAATAATGTCTTTTTGACATGTTTTTATCGGATCTTGTAACACACGTTTTCTCTGATTTACTCTTGTGACACGATCCTTATAGTTTTTTATATGTTTTTCACATACTTTTGTTATCGTTTTGGTGCTCTTATAAAGATCATCACAACATTTATTTTCTGATTGATTTGTCAGTAGCTACATATCATATCTCCTCTTTGATAAGATATTTTTTGTCGATATAATCAGAATTGTGTAGTGAAGCATCCTGTCAAATAGTTTGATTCGCTCACTACTTTTTTATCATTTCGTAAAGTGTCTCGTCCTTAGTTCAACATAGATAAGGGATTTTTATGAAGATTACTAATTTCTTTTGATATTAGTCGTCATCCTTAATGTAAGGTTTCGTTTTATTCGTATCTTTGGTTTTAATGTTTTTGTTTTCATTTTTTTAGTTTGATTCCTTCCATCATTTTTATTAATGAAATCTTGTTATCAATGGTAAAAAGATTAGTACATATTTAAACAATTAGTACTCAAATATTCCCATAGAAATCGTGCTACAATTCGAAACCTCTAATAATATCAAGTATTAATATATGGATTCTTATTTGATTTTTCTTCTTTGTACTTACATTGATACTGCTCTCTCAAGCACGAACAGCTCATAAATCTATCCTTAGTTGATTGTCATCATTATCACTGCCATCATGAAACTCGTTACCGACAATCCCATTACTCTTGTCTGATTCCTGAAGGATGTGCTTGATTTCCGGATCTCATAGTATTCGATATTTTTCATCCCGTTTCTTCTTTCCTTCTTTTATTTGATCATTTCTGAATCTTTTAGGAGTTTCTTCAGTAAGTTAATTTGTTCTATTAGTTGTTCTTTTTTTTTTTTGATGTATAAACATTATCTGTTTGGTTATCGAGAAATGATGGTCCGGATAGTTTTCAGTGTTGGTAATATTTCATCATTCGTAGTGAATTTTGCATCTTGAAAATATGGAGACTTCGACTGAATCAATGAGTTTCCTAATCTGGGTCTTAATTTTATTCCATTAGATATGCTAAATTGGATTGCAGATTCCTTTCTCGTTATGTTTGTATGATTTTTTTTCTCAGTAACCAAACAGAGAAAAATGGAAAAAGAGAGGACAGAACCTAATGTTGTGGAATTGGGGTTAATTTCCACCAATAATAACAAATTCACCTTGAAAACTATTATCTAGGTGACTAGTGTGAAAACGATTGTACTAAAAATCACACCAAGGTAGATTCCCATGAAAGAGGAGGGGTCACAATGGTCCCTCTTAAAACTCACTTTTCTTAGACAGAACTACTAAGACAAGTAATTTTAATAGGACAATAATTAACAACAATTATACCCGACAATAGCTATTAAATAGACATAAAAAGAACACCAAAATTTAACGAGGTTAGGCCAAAATTATACCTACCTCCTCGAACACTACTAAAATAATATTTCACTAATAGATGAAATATTACAAAGAAAAAGAAATAATACAAATAGCCTTTAATATAGAAGAAAACTTATATTTGTGGGATGCTTAACTAAGGAGGAGGATGGCTCTATTTATAACAAAAGAATTTCTCCTCCTCCTTATACACAACCAATGTGGGACTTTGCAAAAAAACCCAACAAAACTCCACCTTGGCAAATTCCACACACATCTCTCAAAAATTCAATCTTCAGTAGTGTCTGCAAATTCATCTTTCAATTTGTAACAATATTGACTAAGTCTAAACAATGTTTAAACTTGACCGTAGTTACCACTTTTGTCAACATATCAGCAGGATTCTCAGTGGCCCGATCTTCTGGATTATGACTCCACCTTCTAGAATCTCTCGTACAAAGTGATATCGAACATCGATGTGCTTCATCCTTGCATGGTAAACCTGGTTCTTTGCTAAATGAATAGCACTCTAACTGTCACAATGCACTTTAATGTGCTTCTGTTCCATTCTCAATTCACCAAGCAACTCTTGAAGCCAAATTGCCTCATTCACAACCTCTGTAACTACCATATACTCTGCCTCTGTAGTAGAAAAAGCCACTCTTGACTGTAAGGTGAACTTCCAACTGACTGGTGCCTTTGCAAATGTAAACACATAACCAGTAGTTGATCGACGCTTGTCCAAATCACCTGCATAGTCTGAGTCACAATACCCAACTACACACTGACCATCTTGTTTGTCCTGCTGAAAGACCAAACCAACATCTACGGTGTTCAGAATATACTAAAGAATCCATTTCACAGCTTGTCAATACTCCTTTCCAGGATCATGCATATACCTGCTCACAACCCCAACTGTCTGTAAAATATCGGGTCTCGTACACACCATTGCATACATCAAGCTACCAACAACACTTGCATACGAAACCTTTGACATGTATTCCCGTTCTGCATCATCCTTAGGTGACATGGATGCACTGAGCTTGAAATGAGGAGCAAGAGGTGTACTAATTGGTTTTGACTTCTCATTCATGCCAAAACGTTTTAGTACCTTCCTCATATATTCTTTCTGAGACAAACAAAGCCTCCCTAATTTCTTATCCCTTGATATCTCCATGCCTAGAATCTTCTTCGCTTCACCAAGATCCTTCATCTCAAACTCCTTGTTCAATTGACTCTTTAGTTTCGTAATTTCTGTCTGACTCTTGGAAGTTATCAGCATATCATCAACATAAAGAAGATATATATATATATATATATATAAAGAAGAATATATATATATATATATATATATATATATATATATATATATGATCCGTCTTGTAGCTTGCGTAAATACACACAATGATCATATTTGCTTCTTGTGTACTTCTGCCCTATCATAAACTTGTCAAATCGCTTGTACCACTGCCTTGGAGATTGCTTTAATCCGTACAACGATTTTTCTAATTTGCACACCATCTCTTCTTTTTCATCAACTTTAAATCCATCTGGCTGAGTCATGTAGATTTCCTCATCCAAGTCTCTATGTAAAAATGCAGTTTTTACATCCATCTGAACTAGTTCCAAATCCAACTGTGCTACCAAAGCCAACAAAATTCTGATGGAGGAATGTTTTACAACTGAAGAAAATACTTCATTATAATCAACTCTCTTCGTTTGAGCGTAGCCTTTAGCCACCAATCTTGCTTTCTAGTAGATGTTATTCTTGTCAGGAAATCCATCTTTATTTGCATATACCCACTTGCACCCAATTGTCTTCTTTCCCTTCGGAATACTAGCTAGTTTCCACGTCTGATTCTTTTGAAGGGATTGCATTTCTTCATTCATGGCGATCCTCCACTTTTTATGTTCTGAACTTTGGATTGCTTCATTAAAAGTGGCAAGAACGTCATCAATTGCAATTGGTGATGCAAAAGAGACCATATCAGTATAACGAGCAGGTTGTCTAATGGTCCTCTTTCCCTTTCTGAGTGCAATTGATTCATGTTGCTGTAGAGGTTCTTGGGTCTGAACCTCTTCTTCATCTGACTCTTCTTCTACCATAGGAGAGTCATCATCAGTTTCTTTACTGGCTGGGTCAATTTTGCTTCCTTCAAACTCCACCTGTTTGGGAGTTCCATATGTCTGCTCCAATATTTCTGAAGTCGCCCTTCTCAACATGGTAGATTCATCAAAGGTAACATCCCTGCTGAAGATTATTTTCTTTGTTTCTGGACACCAAAGATGATAGTCTTTCACACCAGAGGTAATCCCCATAAAGATCGCCTTCTTTGCTCTTGGATCCAGTGTTGACTCCTTAACATGGTAGTATGTAGTAGAACCAAACACATGTAAGGAATCATAATCTATAGCAGGTACTCCAAACCATTTCTCTAATGGTGTTTTACCACTAATAGCAGTCGATGGTAAGCGGTTGACAAGGTGACAAGCATATACCAAAGCCTCAGCCCAAAATTCTTTGCCTAACCCAATATTATACAACATACACCGAACCTTCTACACTAATGTCTGGTTCATTCGCTCTGCCACCCCATTTTGTTGTGGTGTAGATCTGACAGTGAAGTGCCTGACAATACATTCTTCTTCACAAACTTTTAGAAATGGATCATTTTTGTACTCTTCACCATTGTCTGTACGGAGACGTTTGATTTTTCTACCTGTTTGAGTCTCCACCATCTTTTCCCATTTAAGGAAAAATCCTAGCACCTCATCCTTTGTCTTCATTGTATACACCCAAACTCTCCGGGAAAAATCATCAACAAATGTGACATAATAGTGTGTTCCTCCCAATGAAGTTGTCTTGGAAGGCCCCCATACATCTGAATGAACATAATCCAAAATACCTTTAGTATCATGGATTTTTGTTCCAAATTTCACCCTCGTAATCTTCCCTTTGATGCAATGCTCACAAAAACCTAATTTGCAAGCCCGAGCACCCTTCAATAATCCTTGATCTATCAGCAATTTGAAGGATTTTTCACCAACATGCCCCAAGCGCATATGTCATAACCTGGTTGTTTCTGACTCCTGTTCATCAGTAGAAGTTACCACTGCTGCTGTCCCAACAATTATACTACCCAGAAAGTAATACACATTGTTTCTTTTCCGGATTCTCTTCATTATCACCAGTGCACTAGAGATAATCCTCATAATCCCATCTTTTGCCCTCACTTCTAAACCTTTTGACTCTAAGGTTCCCACAGAGATGAGATTTCTCATTAAATCTGGTATATAATGGACACCTGTTAAGGTTCTGATTGATTCATCCTGATTCCTCAAGCGAATTGAACCAATCCCAAGTGTGTCAAGAGGGGAATTATTTGATGTGTAGACAATTCCACCTTTTAGTTCTTTAAAATCAAAGAACCATTCGCTATTGGGGGTCATATGGTGGCTACAAGCTGAATCTAACAGCCATGAACTGGAACAGCAGGTTGATGGCGTAGCAGCGAATGCGAAATCTGAATCTGTATCATCATACTCGACCATATTTGATTCTGAGACAGCCTTTCCCCTTTCAGGTTTGCCTTTATTCTTTAGTCTGTGACATTCTTTCTTCCAGTGCCCTTTTTCTTGACAAAAGGCACATTCATCTTTGCTCAATCTGGACTTTGACTTCGATCTCCCTCTCCTTCCTTTATTCTGACTCTTCGAACGGCCTCTAACAACAAGAGCTTCTGCTTCGACACTTGTGTTTTCTTGTTTGTCTTTCTTTCTCAATTCATAACTATACAAGGCATTAGTTACTTCACTGAGAGACACATCAACATTCACATGAAGTAGAGTAGTTTCAAGATACTCAAACTCATCAGGAAGTGATCCCATCAATATCAGAGCTAGATCTTCATCTTCAAAAGTCACGTCCATATTCATCAGATCAGTCACCAGCTGATTAAAGCTAGTAATGTGATCATTCATAGTGGTACCTGATACATAGTTGAAGCGGAACAATCTCTTTTTCATGTAGACCTTGTTCTGACGCTTTTCTTCAAAAATTTCTCCTCTAGTGCCTTCCACAATTTACTTGCAGAAGTTTCTTTAGAAAATGCATACTTCTGCTCTCTAGAAAGACACGATCGAATAGTACCACATGTCAATCTATTGATCCTCTTCCATTCTTTCTCCTCAACATCATATGGTTTCTCTCCTTCAATAGCAATGTCTAGACCATGCTGAAATAGGGCATCTAGAACCTCACTTTACCACATGCCGAAATGACCGGTGCCATCAAAAATCTCCACTGCAAATCTAACATTTGTCACAGCATTTCTTGTGGATGTTTTTGTGTCGTCTGCCATTTCTGCTACAAATTCTATTTAATATCTGTCAATGCAAAATGTTAATTACCCCAAGGAATTTTTTTCTGATGTGGAAGATCAGCCTAAGCCGCAACCACAGAGCATACTAAAATAAACAAAGAGCTCTGATATCAATTATTGTGGAATTCGAGTTAATTTCCACCAATAATAACAAATTCACCTTGAAAACTATTATCTAGGTGACTAGTGTGAAAACGGTTGTACTAAAAATCACACAAAGGTAGATTCCCAAGAAAGAGGAGGGGTTACAATGGTCCCTCTTAAAATCCACTTTCCTTAGACAGAACTACTAAGACAAGTAATTTTAATAAGACAATAATTAACAACAACTATACCCGACAATAGCTATTAAATAGACATAAAGAGAACACCAAAATTTAACGAGGTTAGGCCAAAATTATGCCTACCTCCTCGAACACTACTAAAATAATATTTCACTAATAGAAGAAATATTACAAAGAGAAAGAAAGAATACAAATAGCCTTTAATATAGAAGAAGACTTATATTTGTGGGATGCTTAACTAAGGAGGAGGATGGCTCTATTTATAACAAAAGAATTTTCCCTCCTCCTTATACACAATCAAGGTGAGACTTTGCTAAAAAAACCAACACCTAACACTCCTAAGCTTGTTTCTTTTGACAACATTCAGCTTATACTCAACTCATTTAAGTCTATCTTTTATAGAAATTCAACTTAATTTATTTGGTCATTGCAGATGTGGCCATAATCTGCAGAAAAGTTCAAAGAAACCCTCTTTTTATCTGGTCGAATTATTGGAGAAAATGAGCAAGAAAAGGAAACACTTGGTCATCTTCTTGTTGGTGGCTATTTTCCCATTCATCATAGCTGAACCAGTTAAAGATAAACAAGCATTGCTAGATTTCCTTCAAGGTTTTTCACCATTCACGATCTCTCAACTGGAGCGAGGAAACTTCTGTATGCAACAATTGGATAGGGGTGACATGCAACTGTGATCATTCCAGTGTTATAGCGCTACGTTTGCCTGGGGTCGGACTTCGTGGCCCTATTCCGGCCAACACTCTCGGTCGTATATCGGCTGTCGAGATTATCAGTCTTCGATCCAATGGGATTTCGGGTTCATTCCCTTCTGATTTTGTTCAACTCAAGAACTTGACTACCATTTACCTTCAATTCAACAAGTTCTCTGGCACATTGCCTGATTTCTCGGTTTGGAATAATCTTACAATCGTTGATCTTTCGTACAATGGCTTCATTGGAAGCATTCCTCCTTCGGTTTCAAAGTTGGCTCACCTCACTGTTCTGAAACTCTCTAATAAACTCACTTTCAGGTGATATTCCTGACATTAGTATCCCTAGTTTGCAACAGTTTGATTTAGCCAACAACAATCTTACAGGGATTATTCCCAAGTCCCTTGAAAGATTTCCAAGTTGGGCATTTTCTGGTAATAATCTTTCATCGGAAAACGCCCTTCGTCCTCCTGCTCTTTCAAGCCAGCCACCCAATGCTCATCTGCCTTCAAAGAAAGCCAAAAAACTGCCTGAGCCTTTGCTCTTGGGGGTCATAATTGGTGGCTCCGTGCTTCTGTTCATGCTCACCGCCCTTTTAGTGATCTGTTGTCGCTCAACGAAGCGAAAGGAACAAGAATTTCCCCCACAGTCTCAAAAGAAAGAAGTCTCTTTGAAGAAAAAGGCATCTGAGAATCATTATAAGAACAGCAAGCTTGTCTTCTTTGAGGGTTGTAATCTAGCATTTGACTTGGAGGACTTGTTGAGAGCTTCTGCTGAGGTGCTTGGGAAGGGAACATTTGGAGTAACATACAAAGCAGCACTTAGAGGACGCTACAACAGTTGCAGTGAAGAGACTGAATGAGTTAACTTCCGGAAAACAGGAGTTCGAGCAAAGGATGAAGGCAATCGGGAGCATCAGGCATGAGAATGTGTCCGGGCTTAGGGCATATTATTATTCGAAAGACTAGAAGCTCGTGGTTCATGATTACTACGACCGGGGAAGTGTCTCTGCTCTGGTACATGGTGAGTTGATGTGCTTAATCTCTATCTTCAGCTCAGTTCTTACTTGAATCTCTCTGAATTATCTATTTTTCTTGCTTTAGAATGATGAATCATGATTCAATAAGACAAGACTTAACCTATCTGTTAACTCATTGATATTTCAGGTAAAAAAGATGAAGGTCGGAGACCTCTGGACTGGGAAACTAGACTTCGAATCACCATTGGGGCTGCAAAAGGCATTGCTTATATCCACGCACAAAACAATGGAAAACTTGTCCATGGAAACATAAAAGCTTCCAACATTTTTCTGAACTCTGAAGAATTTGGTTGCGTCTCAGATATTGGTTTGGCAGCAGTGATGAGTCCAATGCCTCCAACTGCAATGCGAGTCGTGGGTTATCGTGCACCAGAAGTAACAGATACTAGGAAAACAACTCAAGCATCTGACGTATACAGTTATGGGGTCTTGTTACTTGAGCTCTTGACTGGAAAATCACCAATACATGCCTCTGGCGGTGAAGAAATCGTTCAACTGGTGAGATGGGTGCACTTTGTTGTTAGAGAAGAGTGGACTGCAGAAGTTTTCGATGTAGAACTTTTGCGGTATCCTAACAACGAGGAGGAAATGGTACAGATGCTACAAATTAGGATGAGTTGTGTCGTGAGAATGCCAGAGCAGAGACCGAAAATGTCGGACGTAGCGAAAATGATAGAGTACATTTGGGAAGCAAGCATGGGGAACCAACCATCCTTTAAAACTAAACCAGAAACCTCAACTTCGAACCAACCATTCTCTGAAACTAAACCAGAATCCTCACCCGAAATCATTCCATCTTCATCTGTTCCTTCATCAGTTTTATAAAATTTTAGAACTCAACGAAAAAAGGTATTGGATAAATTAAGTTGTTTATGTACCCTATAGTTCTATGATAAAATATGACAACAATATTAGTTTAGCTTTAGCTACCCTGATATAGGTATGATGATTGCTATTGTATCATTCAAACAGCAGGGCATTAATGGTTGAATATTATAAGTCCCTTTTCATTTTCATACAAACATTGGCAGCACAAGATCCAACTTTTTATCAATTGCAAACAAAATTTCAGGCCAAAACAATTCAGGACATAAAGCTCGGGTAGCATACTCCACTGAAGACACACAACAAACATGGTCTATACAAGGTTGTGACATGGTATATACACGAACCAATCAACCTTGGTGACAAAAGAATTATTCTTATTCTTTCAAGTAAGCGGCCTTGATGACAAAAAAATTATTGTTATTCTTTAAAATCTCGGGTTCCAACACCGTAAATGCCAGAAGTATAAATGTTAAATGGTTCAAAGTTACCTTTGATTAGATACTACCTTTACTAACCAGATTAATTAAAAAAAAATACATGTTCTATTTTGACAATTTCTACCATATGTAGAGATATCACATCCCATAATCCAAGGGGAGCCAAAAGTTAGAAAGAATTTTATACAACACCCTTTTCTTAAATATGAATTACAAACAATAACATACATTAATCTGTAATAGAAAAAGGTCCACGTGTCTTTTTGGAAGTGGTCTCAAAGATAAGCAGAACCTCAAACATAAACCAATGAATCTTATATTTATGCATTTTTTGGAGTGTATTTCACCATAAGATCTCACTCGAGGAAAATACACATTAGCAACTCGGTTACGTCTTCACAATTTTTGTCCTAACACCCCCTGAAAATTTGCAGAAATAATCCTAGTTTCAGTACCAAATGAAACACATGTAAGAACATTTGTAATGTGCATAGTATCACGTACCTTCAGCTCCCTCAAACTGAACTTTAACATCATCAGATGAAGCATTATATTCAAACCTAACAAAAAAAAAAGAACCACATACGCAAAGATTAAGTATATTAACAGCATCATAAATGTTTAACAGATCAAAGGAAAATTAAACAAATTAAAGAGTAAAATGATAGAATTGGAAGAAAACATGGTCTTAGCAACTAAATTAACATATATATTCTCCAATGAGAAACCTGATGCTGCAGATAATTAGGTTAAAGTCCTAGAAATGCCATCTACAAAAGCATATATATAGGCAAATGTCTAAAGCTTTCTGTAAAAGCTCCGACAATAAATTTACATTGCAGGCTTTTCCCAATGAAACTTAGCATCTAATGCAGATATGCAGTACTTTCTCTATTTCCTCTTGCCAGTAATATGACCCTTTGACAGTCAGTGTGGTAGTCAACATAATTCATCAACCCAAAAGCTTTGTAAGAACAAATGGACACATCAAGGGAACGAACCAACTCCAAGTTGCAACCCTAATCAACCACTTAGACAAGAACATGAATGTCTGCATAATGGCTAATAATCAGCCACATAAGCTAAGATTGTTGGTAAAATGTAATTAAAGAAAGCCAACATACTAGCTGAAAGCAAAACTTAAAAACTTTGGTCAAAGCAAAGAAACAAATCAAACTACTGGCAGTTGAAAAAACATATAATTACCTATCCGAAAAAAACACCTCGAGTTCATATTCGGAAGCACTTTTGGTAGCATCAACCAAGACAGTTACAATTAAGGTTTTGCGGGTACTAGCCATAAGTAAATCATACTCTGTTGGGATGATAATTGCGAAGAAATTATCGCTTAATTCACTCAAACACATCTTATCAACGGCTGCTAAAGCTATACGCCGTTTAAGGGAGCAGCTGTCAATGTCAATTGCAAAATCAGTGATCATAAGAATCCGCCGTTTCATCTTCCCTGATGAAGTGAACTTCAAAACTTCATCAACAAATAAAACTTGCTTGTCACCTGCAGATGTAATTACCCAAAAAAAACGAAAAAGAACTCAAATCTAGTTATCACTTGTCATTCCAAAAAAGTAAAAAAAAAACAATTCTTTTTTTTTATTATTGTGATTCTCAGTTCATACAAACTATAGACAATACAAGGATGTAAGACCTTCCGTATCATATTCAAATGTTGCTACAAAATCGAAAATAATAATTGACCTTGTTTATGCACGATCTTCATTAAGAAGGAGCAGGAGGGGACATCCAAGTAATCCCCTCTGAATTCTCTGCGAAGGGAAGCTTTTCTTCTGACCTTGATTTCCCATGAACGGCTCCTGATCTTCAGTCACATTGCTATCCGACGGTCTCAATCGCATCCCGTTTTCTTCTTGTTGTTCTTTATCGATGTCTTACTTTAGGGGCAGCGATTCCTCTCCTCGGACTCGCCGCTGTGCCTTGTTTCGATTCATTGTCGATCTAAGCGAGTCGGAGTCGTCGGCCGGTGATTTTGCTTTTGGGAATTTAAAGGAGAGGAAAAATAAATAGGAGACGTGGCGATGTAAGGATAGCTATGTTCAGGTGTGCTCGTTACGGAATAAGTATCGTGCACCCATGGGCCCCACCTGTGTTCTGGATTCGTTTGGCGGTTTCTTTTTCTAATATACATCTTACACGAAACCAGCATTGTATGTGGAGGTGGGTATACGGGTTACTGACCGTTTAGTCTGTGAGTTTTGACGGTGTGGGTTTAAATAAAGTGATTTAAAAAATTCATAATTATAAAAGGTTTTGAATTTTAAGGTTCATGGCTTGTTCGTTTAATTCGCAGGTTAAACGGATTTACTCGCGGCCCGTTAAATAAAAATAATTTTAAATGCTTTAAATACAATAAAAAATAATGTTCTAATTTGTTACACCTTTAAAAATGATCTAGTAACTTGAAAAGGAATGTAGCACCATCAAAATAATAAATAATATTGAAAATTTATTTTAAATAGTTGGAAATGATTATGAAATAATTTTTTTAATTTTTTAATTATTAATATATATAAGGATATAATTATTTAAACTCAAATTAAAAAAAAATAATATTCACTTATATCACCAAATTGAAAAACAAATAAAACAATAACCACATTATACTTTATAAATACGATTATTCAAGGCTATATATGACATAAAGTGTCTGCAAGCAGAAATTCAAACAGAAAAATTCAACAAAGTCAAACATTATATAAATCTAACAATTTTTCTTTTGTGAAAGCCATTAAAAGTTGAAAAATATATTTTTAATTTTTTCTTTTACTTTTCTTTCTTATTTTTAATCTAAATATTACGTGTCATGCGATATATTATTAGAATATCACATGACTTTTTATAATTAAAGAACGAAATGGATAACGTACTTCATGAAAAAAATAAAAGTCAAAACTAAATAAAAAATCTTTAAATATCAAAGTGATAATGATGTAAATTTTATAAGATTAAAATACTATATAAATCTTTTAACATTTATTTTTTTGAAATGAAGAATAATTTGATACATTGTTAATGAAAAAAAATATCAAGCAACGGTAGAATTATAATAAATGCCCTAATAAATTTAAGAACTACAATGATTATAAGTAACATGATATTTATAGGTAATTTATTTTCTTTTTCTATAAAATTTTTTAAGTTTATTTTCTCTAAAATTTTATAAATTTTAAATTAAACAGGCTATTGCAAGCTTCGCGGGCTACCCGCGGTTATACCCATTAAACCCGCGAATTTAACAGTCCGGGCTAAAAAACCCACAATTTAAACGAGCTTCAATTTTTTATGTCCAAAACCCGCACGGACCGCAAGTTAAACGGGTAACCCGCGGGCCTTAACCCATATACCCACCTCTAATTGAACGCTAAACCGGGAAAAAATAGCCGCATGTGGCAAAATAATGCCCTCTTTTTAGGGATGAAAGCTACAGTGAAACAATGCATTTCTTGGATGCCTTGACCTCTTTAAGGGAAAATTTTTTCAACCCATGTAACCACCCTTTGTTTGAAAATTCCGACGTCTTTAAAAGTCACGTTTTCCAATTTTAATTCAATTATATTTCGGGACAATTAATTGACACCACTTTCAGTGCCTATGAATTTTAATTTTCTGATAGGGTAAATTACATCACAAATAGTTCAATTGCTAGTTAGATTATAAATGAATAACTTGATTTTAAAAAATTATAAATGAGTCATTCAACTAATCGATTGTCATCAACAGATCAAGCATTTGTAAAAAAAAACCTTTTAATTGCTTAAAAAATATAATTATCTGTCAATTGAATTAAAAAAAAATGAAAGCAACATTTTCTTGTCTGCGCTATAAATCACGATGCTCGACTTTATAAAAAAGAAAGTGCATGGCAAGAAAACCACTGAATGACACTTTCTTCAACATAATTAGAGTGACTCGTTTGTGATTTTAAAAAATTAAATTATCTATTTATAATTTTACTAATAATTGAATGACTCGTTTGTAATCTTATTGATTCATTTATAATTTTTCAAAATCAAGTTATTCATTTATAATTTTTTAAAATCAAGTTATTCATTTATAATCTAACTAGCAATTGAACTATTTGTGATGTAATTTACTCTATCGGAAAATTAAAATTCATAGGCACTGAAAGTGGTGTCAATTAATTATCCCCAAATATAATTGAATTAAAATTGGAAACGTGACTTTTAAAGACGCCGGGATTTTCAAACAAAGGGTGGTTGCATGGGTTGGGAAAATTTTCCCTCGAAGACGCCGAGACATCCGAGCAATGCATTGTTTCACTGTGTAGCTTTCATCCCATTTGGGGAAATAATAAGAAGAGGGCAATATTTTGGGAAAAAAATATTTTCCACATACATTATTCCAGCTATTTTGCCTGCTAAACCATCAGATACGTAGAATTATGATTGTCACAATCTATGATCCAAATTAGCTCAACCATAACATAATAATACAATCTCTCTTCGGTTAAAAATAAACATAAATTATTTTCATCATCGATGTTTTAATTTTATCAAACATGTCATTTAATTATTCAAATATTTCAATCAAATCATTTGTCGTTAACAATTAACATAACAGGTGATGTGGCAGTTAAAAATATTTTTGTTTAATTATAAAATTGGTTTATATTATTTATATATTCTTACAATTTAATCCTTATTTTAAAATAATAACAAGTGTCATCATTCGATTCGATAACTAAATTTATTTTAATTTATTTTTAATTTAATAAATGTACTTTCCTCCAATCGTAGAGTGAGTGTGGTTGAAAGAAATTAAACCAATGCATAAGGGGCAAATAGGATTCAAATCAAGGACCCCTTGGGTGAAGGGGAAACACCAAAGAGTCAAAACATCCATTTGGTTATCTTCGTGCAACAAATATTATATATCTCGTATCTTATTAATTTTTTCTTTAGACAACAAATAATATAGTTAATAAATAAAAAGTAATAATATTTTTTCACATTAAAAAATATAAAATATAAAACATATTAAAAATAATAAAATATTTTAAGTAAATATATTTTAAAATATATATTTTTAAAAATTAAGATAAAAATAAAAATATATTTTTACATTGAAATAAAAATAAAATATATTTTATAGGTTGAGAAAAAAATAAAATATATTTAATAAGTTAAGATGAAAATAAAAAATGCTTTTAAAATTTAAGAATTAAGATATATAAAATATTATATTCATATTTTTTGTTATTATAAAATATTATATTCTTATTATATTAATCAATATATATAATATTAAATTATATAATTAAAGAAAATTATAATATGTTTTATATATTTTTTTATTTTTTATTAATGTAAAATATTCTTAATTTTTATTTATTAATTATATTATTTTTTATTCAAAGAAAAAATTACTAAAATACAATATATATATAATATATATATATATTATTTATTGTAATGAATATAGTTAAATAAATGTCTTGGCCCAATAGTTTAGAGATTTTCCCCAAAAATCACCAGTGATCGGTATATATATCGATCTAAAATCGGTCAGATTATATTTCCCGATCTAACACCCGTAGCAGTAAAGCGCACCCCCTGAATCGCGCTATACGCTGATTTTATACGCTGATTTGGCGCCACGTAGGTATAGCACGCCCCCTACCCCGCGATATACAGTGATCTGGCGTCACGTGGGTATAGCGTTTATAAATACGCATCTCTCCTCACATCTCATTGCATCTCTCATCTCTTATAAATTAATACAACAATTTCGTCAACGAGTAATAATTCTGGTAATCTTCTTATATTTAATTTAGAAATTCGTGCGATTTTTCGTTATAAGATAATTTTTTTATAATTTTTTAATTATACTTATTGTTTATTTTCATTATTTGAAAAAATATTATACTAATTATTTTTAATTAATTTTTATGTTTGTAAAATTGAAAAGCGGGAGCATACGTCGAATAGTTTTGCGGTGCAGGTAATAATATAAATTATATTTTAAATTATTTACGTTGATGTGTAAAAAAAATTTATGTTATATTTTCGTTCATATATAATTTATTTAATCAGGTTTGTTTAAGTTTTTTTTTGCAGATATAATATTGCCGCACTTTTAAACTCAAAGAATGGCGCGACTTTCAGCTATTGTTTATTATGATGGTGAAATTTGAGAAGATGAAACCGGCGTTATTTTCGTATCAAATGAGCGTGTTAAAATATCATTCAAGAGAAACATAACTCTTGAGGAGCTGATAACGAAGATTTCGAGGAAGATTCATGTTGGAAGTAACAGAAGAATGTCGTCGTTGCAGTACAGATTTCCAACATCATTGTTGCCATTAACTTATACAGTGTTCGAACTTTCAAACAATGATGGTGTTCAAATGATGGTTGAAGCTCAAAGTAATTATTCAGACGCCGTTATTGAGATGTATGCACATTTTGTTCAAGTGCGTGCTGTTCGGGGTCAATTTTTAAGCTCACACTATGGGCTGGCTGAACAAGTTGATCAAGTTGACAGCCCGACTACAGTAATGTGTAATGATTTTAATGCCATAATGGGGAGATATTCATCCGCAACTCCTTATGATATGTACCGAGGTAGGTCCACGAACAATCCGTATGGCAACATCGCGTCCAGTTCAAGGGGAAGGCATTCATCTGCAAATTTCTTTGACCATATGGAGATGCCATCGACGCAACCATCTGTGCAGTTTCCATTTGACACGATGGCTTCAAGCTCCAGGGGGAGGCATTCGACTGCAAGCTTTTTCGATCTTAATGTCGATATGCCTTCCAGTTCAAGGGGAAGGCGTGCAAGTAGTAGGTTCTTCGACCTAAATGTGGAGAGCATGGAGGAACCATCATCTCCACCAGAAGAACCGCTTCGTGAGCCTGGTGCGGATGGTGCTGAGATTGGACTATTCATTCACCCAGAATCACCGCAATTCAACTCCGATGATGATGAAGTTCCAAGAAATGTGGCACAAACTGACCCTCATGCACACATGTATGAAGCTGATTATGGTGCAATGTACGGGCCATAATTTGCGGATATGCCTCATCTCGGTGACTATGGATATTACTCATCAATAAATAATGGTGAGTTATCTTTAGGCATGGAGTTTTCAAGCAAAGAAGAAGCGATGATGGTTATCAAAAATTACAAAATCCGTAATTCTGTTCAGTCCAGAGTCAACCGATCGACGACCAAAAAATATGTATGCTACTGTGCCCGACTAAAAAACGAATGCAATTGGATGGTTCGCGTATAGAAAACGAAGAGGAAAAACAACATATGGGAACTAACAGTATACAACGGTCCTCACACATGTTGTGCTGGAGGGGTCAACCAAGATCATCCCAACTTGGACTCTGAAGTGATATGACAAGCCATCATGCCCATGGTAAAAGCAAGCTCTCATATAGCTGTTGCAGTGTTGATTTCAGCTATACAATCGCAATATGGGTACACCGTCTCCTATAAAAAAGCTTGGTTGGCAAAACAAAATGACATTGTCAAACTTCATGGAGAATGGGATGCATCTTACAACGAACTTCCAGGTTGGTTTAGGCTGGTGCGGACATTGAATCCTGGGACAATTGTGGACTTCGAAACCTCCTATACATACCATAATGATCGAGTTCTTCGCGATCGATGCCAATTCTACTGGGTTTTTTGGAGTTACCCACAGTGCATTAATGCTGCCAAATACTGTAAGCCTGTTGTCGTAACCGGTTTTCGTCCGGGCACAAATTTTAAATACTTGGCGGGAAAAGTGATGTGAATAAATGGTTTTGAAAATAATTTGGGAGTCGCCATCGGCCTTTTGGGTCAGGTAGGTCGAATATCTAAAAATTATCTTTTAACAGAGTTTTTAAGAAAACATCTGTTAAAAGATGAGCTGATATGCGTTTATAACCAAAAATTCTTTCTTTTTTATAATAAAAAGGGGTTCGTGGTCGGTTACGTTTAGGGAAGGATTAGCACCCCTACAACGCCCAAAATTGGTACTTTTTAATTATAAATTGTCTCTATTATTAGAAGAAAAAATTTCGAATATATTTAATTCATAATCCTTTTATTTTGAATTTATAATTTTAAGAAAATATATTATATATATAAATATTTATTTATTTAGAAATATCAGAAAAGGGCTTCTAGGTACCTTAAGACAGCTCTTTTCTTCTATATTAATAAAAATGTAATAAAACTAAATTATAATTTTTATAATAATTAGTTTTAAAATACCAGAATAGGACATCCAGTTGTATTAAGACTGTCCTTTTCTTTAATATGGAAAATAAATAAACATTATTAAATAAATATATATATATTTATAATATAGTAAAACAATAATTAAAGTAATGATTTAAAATATATTAAAATAATAAAAATTAAGTTAAAATAACTAAACAATGACTAAAAATAAAATAATAATAATAAAATTATTTAAAATAATGAACATAACTTGAATCATCATAAAATAAAATTACTAATAGTGTAATTAATCCTTAATTAATTAATCAGTGATTAAAATAAAATTTATCAAAGTTTAAAGGCTCTATCTCGAATAAATAAAAACTTTAAGTGCTAAAAATGTAATTTAGCCTTATTTAATTAATCGGATTAAAATAAATGTTAATAAAATTATAAGGTACTAAATCTGTTATTTACCCTAAATATATATATAAACTGATAACCTTAATTAATTAATCAGTGATTAAAATAAAATTTATCAAAGTTTAAAGGCTCTATCTCGAATAAATAAAACTTTAAGTGCTAAAAATGTAATTTAGCCTTATTTAATTAATCGGATTAAATAAATGTTAATAAAATTATAAGGTACTAAATCTGTTTATTTACCCTAAATATATATAAACTGATAATGACTAAAATGTAATAAAATAAAATTGAATGACATAATTAAAAGAATCAAAACTTGCTTTCAGTGACTAATTTGTAATGTTACAAACTCGGAGTGACTACGGAAAGGGTTTACCCATGATGGAAATTACACTCACACCCCTCCCCCAAAACGACGTCGTTCGGGGAGGGGTTTAAATACCTTGAATGGCCGGCCATACATGCCATCTTCCTCACTCTCTTCTTTCTCTCTTCTCTCAACAAACGAGAGAATTAAAAATTCTCTCTAACTCTCTCAACGGAGAGAATCCCGGTGACCACGGGCCACCGTTCTCTGGTGGCGATCACAGCCGCCGGCCACCGTTAACGGTGGCCGGAAATTTACAAAAACCCCCCAGAATATAGATCTGAACACCCTAATGTCAGTTCTAGTATCCTTTTTCCCTAAATCTCTTTAGATCGATGTAGATCGAATTTTTTTACCTTCGAAAAATGAGACTCCGGTGACCCTCGGTATTTCTGGCAATGAGCGAGGCTTCAAGGGTAAGTTCCTTTTCTTCTCTTCGTTTCTGTTTTGGTCTGGTTGTTGGTTGCTGTTCGTATCTCTCTTTTTTTTGTTCTCTCTTCGTCTGTTTTTCTGTTGTTCTCCGTTGCTCTCTGTGGCTGTTTTTTCTTTCTTGCAGGTGGGGTGGCTTTTATAGCCACCACCGAGGCTCTCGTTGGACCGGTTCCAGAGATGAAAGGCCCGGTGAGTCACCATAGCTATGGTGGTGACTCACCATAGGGCTCAACGTGGGTAGCTTCGTGACGTTCTGGAGTGTCGGCAGCAGGTGTTGGACCACTTGGACTCATCGGAGGCGGCTGGGAGCATCTAGAAACGGCTGGCTGCTAGGGTTAAAAACCCTAGGGTTTTCCATCTGGAACCCTTTTGGGCCGTTGGATCTTGCCAGATCCAACGGCTGATGATGTTGACGGTAGCTGGGGGCTAGGGTTTGAAAACCCTAGCTAAAACCCTAAATCAGTTTAGGGTTTCCATTTGGGTATGGGTCGGTTCTGGTTGGGCCTGGTATTTGGGCTTGTAAATGGGCTTCCAGTTTTGTAATTATTTATTAAATAATAATAATATATAATATAATAATAATAAATAATAATAATAATAATAATAATATAATATAATAATAATACTAATACTAATAATAATACTAATAATAATAATTTTAATAATAATATTTTAAAAAAAAAATTGATGTCTACAGCTGCCCCTCTTTGCTCATCCTTGTGTTAACAAGAATAGAGCAAAGACGAAAAGACAATAATTTTTTCATTTGGCTTTGTTTGAGCAGGATGGAAACGTTGAAAACATCATGCACTGAAGGACTTACAGATTACCCGAAGGCTTTGAAAACATCAAAAGCTCCCGAAGGCTTTTTGGAAACATCATGCACTGAAGGACTTACAGATGACCCGAAGGCTTTGAAACATCAAAAAGCTCCCGAAGGCTTTTTGGAAACATCATGCACTGGAGGACTTACAGGTGACCCGAAGGTTTTGAAAACATCAAAAAGCTCCCGAAGGCTTTTTGGAAAAATCATGCACTGAAGGACTTACAGATGACCCGAAGGCTTTGAAACATCAAAAAGCTCCCGAAGGCTTTTTGGAAACATCATGCACTGAAGGACTTACAGATGACCCGAAGGTTTTTGAAAACATCAAAAAGCTCCCGAAGGCTTTTTGGAAACATCATGCACTGAAGGGCTTACAGATGACCCGAAGGCTTTGAAAACATCAAAAAGCTCCCGAAGGCTTTTTGGAAACATCATGCACTGAAGGACTTACAGATGACCCGAAGGCTTTGAAAACATCAAAAAGCTCCCGAAGGCTTTTTGGAAACATCATGCACTGAAGGACTTACAGATGACCCGAAGGCTTTGAAAACATCAAAAAGCTCCCGAAGGCTTTTTGGAAACATCATGCACTGAAGGGCTTACAGATGACCCGAAGGCTTTGAAAACATCAAAAAGCTCCCGAAGGCTTTTTGGAAACATCATGCACTGAAGGGCTTACAGACGTGGGAAATAGTTTACTAAGTAAGAAACTATGGAAATCGTTTTCTTACTATTCAACAATTTCATTTTCAGAAAATATTGAATGAGAAACTATGGAAATCGTTTTCTCATTATTTTTTGAAATAATATGTTGATTGGGTAACATGCCCCAATCTCAAGATAATTTTCATTCTTGTGGATTGCATCCATCACTTCTTCAGATGTTTGCATGATTCCTGTATTTGCGGTTTTGAATACCTTTTTCTTGTAAGGTATTTCTTACCATGAATCTTCTTGTTATTCCGAAGATCTGTAAAATTTCATGTTTGAATGCACTCAAATGTATCAATGTAATGCATTGTCTATTGTGTAAATGATATTCTTATGAATGCATGAATGTTGATGCATTCTTCATTTGACTTCAAAGTGGTGAACTCGATCTTCCTTCAGTTCATCATTTATTGCCAGGATTACCTCTAGATTTCAGTGTAGAAACTTATACTATCAAGCTTGCATTCATGCAGAATCATCTGATCAATTTGTATCTTTGTTGTCTTCTTTGCTTCATGAAAGTCTCAGAAGAAATCAGATCTCGAATAAGGCAACTTGGACTAATATGTCGAGATACTTAACAACAACCTGTTCAACCTTAGTTGACCCCATAGTTTCTTGTTTAAATTTCAACTTTCCTTGGAAGAAATCTCATTATATCTCACTTCTAATCTTGGGGTTGAAAAAGACAAACTTCATCTTAGATCAATAAATGAAAACCATATGATCGTAACATTGGTTCAGCATCATAATAGCAGGTTCGTAAAACATTTGATAGTGCATTCATCCTTTCCTGTGGCTTCTGTTCAGATGTTCGTAAAACATTTGACAACACATTCATCCTTTACTGTGGCTTCTGCCAAGATTTCTCAATCATGTAAGCTCTTTGCCTAATGTTCAAAGCTTTTGAATAACGTCACAAGACCACTTGAGAACAAAACTCAGTGGGGATTCAAGTGTAATGTTGGTACGACCAAAAAGTTGGTCAAATTCAAGATATGCTGGTGTCGAATTGAATAGGAGACATAACTGATCTTGATATCATCTCGGGCAAAGACAAATGTAATACTGATCACATTTCTTCTATAATGACCTTTGTAGGAAGTAGAAACACATCAACTGTAGGATCAATGTACAGAAAGCTATCCGTGGAATTTTTGCAGCTGGGGATGAAATACAAATGATAAAACCAAAATAGATGAAAACTCAGTTCATCTTGGCTAGCAATGATGATCCCAAATAACAACGGGAATAACAGTGAGAATCGAGTCTCCCTTTTTCAATGTCATCAAGGAAGCAAAAACTGATGTGAAAAAACAGTTTTATAATCTCAATAGTATGGTTAAAACTATTTTCTAGGAATCTCAAAGAAATATTTTTAATTATCACCGACACACAGAAGGCCAAATTCAATGCTGAGATCTTAAGGAACTGAACCCTGGATCGAGTGGTCTGCCTGGGGATAATCTTTATTCATGTAACCGTAATGTAGCTTAACAAAGATACTATCATGTGACATATAGTTAGAAGATTAGGTATTTGAAAACATACTTGTTGAGTAAACATTTGTTCAACAACATGATCATAATGTAACTTCCTGATGAACGAAGCAATTATGTATAGTCAGCTCGACTGTCACTGTTTTACCATTTTCTTCATATCTTTCTGTCTCATTGGAATCATTTTCTTAAATCAATGATCTTGACACAGGATGATATGGGCCTTCAACATGCCCCAACATTGGCTAATACAAGTGTTCAAAATGCATCAACAGTTCTGATTCTGAATGGGTTTTCAGCATGCCCCTATATTTGCTTCTTGTTAATCTGAGTCTTCAAAATACCCCACATGGATCTGTCTGAAGTGAGCTTTAAAATGCCCCAATATTTGCTGATACAGATGTTAAAAGTGTGCTCAACTTACTTCTTGTTGAGATGAGCCTCCAAGAATGCCAAATATTCATATTACTGTGAGCCTTCAAAATGCCCCAATATTCTATTTCTGGTGAAATGGGCCCTCAAGATGTTCCTCTAGATTTATCTGATTCATCTCAATCTCTGTTTGACTAGAATGTCATGATCCCCACGAGGTCCAATTTGACAATGAATTGTTGTAGGTACTTGTAGCTTATTCGTGCCCCAAATCTATTTATCTTGAATACTCTCATTCAGGTGTCAATAAACAGCAGTGTTGTCAAGTAACTGGAGGAATTCTCTTCATATTGTCACAAACTTAAGAAGTACTCAATCATTCATTCCAGGTTGACACATTGGCTTATCATCTTTTAATGAAGGTCATCTCTGAAATATATTTTTCTGTGGGAGAGAAACCAATTTATGCAAACAGTAATCTGATACAATAACAAGACTACATATACAGTGGTATAATCTCATCAAAATCCGCCCATG
Organism: Hibiscus syriacus; assembly: GCF_006381635.1. Lineage (NCBI taxonomy): Eukaryota > Viridiplantae > Streptophyta > Magnoliopsida > Malvales > Malvaceae > Hibiscus > Hibiscus syriacus. Next base: position 10,014,703 of record NW_024063059.1, on the reverse strand, counting down.
CAACATGTTGATTCTGATAAAAACTCATGATTATGAAGCGATCTTTCAGGATGATTTATATATATGATAGTTCTTCTGATATCGAGGAAATCATGAATTTTGATTTTGATGAGGAGAGTAAACTGTTATACTTGACAAAAATGGGATTCTCAGAGGCTGAAGCTTCAATAACCATGGAGAGATGTGGTTCAGATTCATCAATTGCAGAATTGACAGATTTTATATGTGCTGATCAAATGGCTAAGGTTACTGACGCACTTCTTATGGTAGAAGATAGGAAGCCATTATGCAATGATCCCAATTACAAACAAAGGCGAAACTTGGGCTATGATTTGTGGAAAAGGAAGAAGCAGAGGAAGCTTGAAAAGAAGCTTCTTAATGAAGATGATCATGCAGTTTATCTTTCAATTCCAATAATCGGTTCTGGGCTTCCTACTGAATCATATCAGATAACTCAAAGAACACTTCCAGAAGATGCTATTGGGTCTCCTTATTTCTACTATGAGCAAAATTCATCTTTCAAATCCAATGATTGACTTTGTCAAACCAGATCAGATAACTCAAAGAACACTTCCAGAAGATGCTATTGGCAAATTCATCTTCTAAATTCAATGATTGGTTCTGCCAAACCAGATCAGATAACTCAAAGAACACTTCCAGAAGATGATATTGGCAAATTTATCTTCTGAATTCAATGATTGGTTCTGTTCAACCAGATCAGATAACTCAAAGAACACTTCCAGAAGATGCTATTGGCAAATTCATCTTCTAGTTAATGTTTGGACTAGGATATCACAATGCTTATTCGATGTAGAGCCAGAATTTGTAGATTCGAAACATTTCCATGCTACTACATTGAAAAGGGCTATATTCATAATTCTGCCAATTAAGAACAGATTTTCTCTTATTCTGCTTCCTCCATGTGCTGATGCTTTTCCATTGACAAAGAAATGATGGTCTTCCTTCGAGTGTCCAGAAGTATGTTCTTGATGAGTGCTTGAAAATGGAATCTGGTATGGGTTGAAAAGAATAAAATTGTTCCACTTGAATCCGATGAGGTGGAAATGCTTTTAGATTTCCCTAAAAACCACACACAATGATTTGTATAGAGACATGTTCCATGGTGGTATCAATGTCCTGTCTCTTTTCTCTGGGATCAATGATGCAGAAGTTGCCTTTTACTGTCTTGGCATACTTTTGAAAACAAATGTGCAAGAACTGAATGATGATCGGTTGGAGCAATTGATGAGTAGATTTGTCGAATTCGACCTTGTTGTCGGTGACATCCAGTGTAACAACCTTACTGGAAGAAATAAACATCATCAGGATAAAATAGAAGATTTTTGCTGGTGCATTTTCTTGCAATGACTACCACAATGAATGTCTCTTCTGTTGCTCCAAAATACACACTGTCTTATCCCACTCTTCCCTAACCATGGAAAGGTTTAATTGATGGTAAAACTGGTTATCTCAACTTTTGGAATCCTGTACGGCATACAAATGTAGAATTTGTTCCAATATCTTATTCTGTGCCATAAGTCCTCCAATTCAAATTCAGCAATCTTCTGAAGGACATAATGGATATAATCTTGTCAAGGAAATTGATCAGCATGGAAAAAGGCAGCAATGCTGTATCAAGACTTGAGCCAGTATCACGGTATAACCAGAGTGCAGGTAGTGACTTGTTCATGGCTTTATGATGTAATCTTCTAGAGAACATGATTTGATGGTTGGGGAAAATAATCTGTCTGGTGATGCTTATCGCCCTCAGCATGAGATAAACGATAATCTTTTTTTTTTTTTGATGAATTTCTAATGTCATAGGAGAGTGTCACAAGTTCAATTCTCCAGACTTTCTGGCTTCTTGGACCACTTGCCTTCAAAAATGTGAAGCGCTTCATTCTTCTGGCTTCGTTCATTCTTTTTCTACAACAGAGGTAGAATAAGCAACAATTGCTTTAAGGACCTTTCTCATTTGAGACTGTACTGTTTGAAAATGTTTTTTCTCCTTTCTTTAGTGAAGAATGAAAGAATTTTGCAAAGTATTACCCCTTTCAGGTTCACAATATAATCGAATCATAAACAATGAGTTTAATGAATATCAAATAAATCAACTACACTTTTAAATCATTCAAAAATCATAGTCCTATGGCAAGTGTCAAAATTATTGACTGATTTGAGGTGTAGGTTGATTTTGGTAAAGTAGGTTCTTTCAAGTTGGTTCAGTATGTCGTTTTGGCTTACACTAACTTGAAGAAATGGTTGTTATGCTCATCTTGTAGAGATACTTCTTGATTCCAGAATCTCAGGAACGTCTTTGGGATGTGTGGTGCTTCATTTAGAGCTTAAGATCGTCTCTTATGTCGTTGTTGCACCATTCAATATTCGAGCCGCCTTTTCAGGTTTTCAACTCGAATCCTCCTTTGGTTTCAAAGATGTTTTTTTTTATTATTATTATTTTTTTAAAAATTATATCTTGAACCCTCCTTTTATCATTTTTCATATCATGCATTAAAGATTTTAAAAACCAATTTTTGCAAATAAAAATCAATCTTGGAAAGCGGAATGAATTCTAAAGATCATTTTACTTAGAAATCCATGTATGATTAGAATGGACTTTTCAGGTACGTAACGTAGGCCATGGCTTATGGTTACGAAGAAAGGGATAAAAAGGCCCAAATAAGTGTTTAAGGGTAATCAAACCAAGGATCAATTCATTCTGATGCCATCAATCTTGTTTTGTTTGACTTGGATCTGCCTTGCTGGGGAATTTTCCATCAACTGGATCCCTCTAGACTGCCAAATTTTGGATTCATTTCCATTTTCTCATATCTCCAGCATTTCTTGCTCTTCTTGTTTGTACTTGATCAACCTTGTAACTTGAGGCTCAATAAGTCACCCATCTTGATTCAATTTCCCCTTTTTTACTGCCAAATTTTGGATTCATTTCCATTTTCTCATATCTCCAGCATTTCTTGCTCTTCTTGTTTGTACTTGATCAACCTTGTAACTTGAGGCTCAATAAGTCACCCTCTTGATTTCAATTTCCCCTTTTTTTTTTTTTTTTTTTTTCTTTTTTTGCTGGATGAGTATACTTCAATTGCTTTGAGCACCTCCTTTTTCTTTTGCCTTTGGGGTTTTCCATTATTCTTGATGGGATTGATCTTCAAGCACTCTATTTGACATACTTGTAGTTCAAAAACTTTCATGACTTCATGGAAACTGTCGTAATAAACTGATTGACCATCTTTTTTGCGAGCCAATATCCTTTACCTTGCCCCCCAATGTAGAGGGTGATCCTTGGTTAAGGTTGAATTAGAAGAAAAATTATTCAGGCTCAAATGGGGACAACAAAGGATATATATATATATATATATATATATTAAAGGATAAATGAAACAATGCCGTTCATCATCTCATACACAGAAACCTTTGTAAAAAGAGGTATCCACAGGGGGATGAATATTCAAGATTAACTTTATTTACATGAAAAATGTAATTAAGCATGATATATTATTTCAATCAATCACTTTCCCCTCTTCTTTGAGTATGCCCTAATCACTCGAAATTATCATCAATGAGTTGGTCCATGATGCCTCATCTCGTCTCTTCTTGCAGTAAGATTCACGGATAATTGAAAGTTTGGTTCTTTTGAGGTCTTTTGGTTTATGATGGTTTTGTGTTTGGAAGGACCAATGTGTGACTTTTGAAGTCGTATATGTAGTGGAATGTAGTATCATCAATCAACTATACCCGAAAAGGTAAACATCTGGAGTAGGTGTCTCAAAAATAGGTGGAGACATTTCTTCGGAATCTTTGTAGTGTCAAGATTTAGTTTGAGTAATTGGCATTGGATGGGATATTGAAGATATAATTTTACCACTTGCCAATAGATCTATAACTCTTGAAAAATTAAAAGAATATTTAATCTACTTGATACTCAATAATTTCAAGATTAAAATTTGATTCCTTGCTCATAACCTTAATAAGCAACACACATTTATTTATTGCACAAAAGGTGGAGGAAGGAAAAAAACAAGTTCAAACAGGATGCTGAAAGTAGAAAAGTACTACAGTGGTAGATAACACTTCCACTTGTTCATGCATCATCACTCCTTTAATGTCGGTTGTGTAATAAGATCAGAGTCATTGTCTTCATTTGCCTCCCATTTCTTGATCATTTTTTGTGTCAAGATTCTTTTGTCAACAAGCATCTATTTCTTTTAACAGTTGCCTACAATTGCCCGTGGAATGCCCAATACTCAAGTGAAAATCACAACACTACTTTGATCATAGCTATGAGCAGAAGGGTTTGGTGACATTTTCATTGGTCTTGGTGTGATGTACTGACCTTTAACCAAATGAGGGTACAAGTCTGAAATGGACGTTTGGAATACTTCCAAAGTTTTTCTTGATCGCATGACTTTCTTTGGTCAATCCGAATAGTTACTTGCTCTTTTTCTTTTGTAATTTTTTGATCCATCGGGCTCTTGGATGTGACTTTTGAGTTTTCTTCACTGATTACATTCTCAATTAAATCTCCTTGTCACAAGATTCTCGAATTCGTTGTCGGATTTGCTGCATTAACTCGAAGAAAGGCGCTGGAAGGGAATCACGAAACATACGTGATATTTCTTCTTCTAACATGGGAGGTTGAACTTGTGCTGCCACTCTTCTCCATCTTAGGCATATTCTTGAAATCTTTCATTGGTTTTCTTCTTTACTCTTCGAGATCCATACGTGTTGGAGCTAAGCCTTTAACATACCGATATTGTCCCAAAATGCATCAGCTAAATCTACCCATTTCTTGATCTGTTCTTGGGTCAACTGATTGTACCAGACTACTGCTAGGTTAACAAGGCTATCGTGGAAAGAGTGAATTAACAGGTCATCAGAATTTAAATATCCTCCCATTTTTCTGCAAAACATTCTCAGGTGGATTAGAGGACAACTTGTGCCATCATATTTCTCAAATCAGGCATTTTGAATTCATGGGGAATAAAAATCTGGAACCAAGCTAAGCTCTCTTGCTTCTAATTCTTTGTGGGAAGTATCACACATTTCATATTTTTGATTGCTTCATCCATCTTCTTGAATCTTTCCTCATATTGCGAATAATGAACAAGGCTATTCTTTGGGTTCAATTGGGATGCCCCAGAGGGTTTTACCATTTTCGACTCTTCAATCTGACAGCATGGTTGCTCTTTATAAATTATCTCTTCTTATCAGATGTCACATACTGAATAATTTGATTTGATCCATCTGGTATGAATCTGATGTTTCTTTCCTATATCCGGAGGTAACCTGTCAATTGTTCTGGCCACTGGTCTTGTAGTCCTTATAAGATTGCTCCATTATTTTCATGATGACAGTAAAGTAATATGAATGAATGACCTTGGTTTTACTGTTACAAAACCTTTCATTAATTACTTACATATTTTTATTTAATGTATATAACAGTAATAAAAAAATGTAATGTAAATGCGAAAATGCATAAATTCCAAAAATAAAAATGCAAACTGTGCAATTCAAAGGCAAACATAAAAGTATGAATGCAAAATGGAAATGCAAAGATGTAAAAGTAAAAATAAGAATGTAAATGCATGTATGAAAGGTGTTACTCAAGAGTGATCATCTTAGAACAGATTTCATTGAACACAAAAGCTTCAGTACATCAAACAAAACTTTTACATGTAGGGGACAACTTTTAGTCCTAACTTCAACAAAACTTTACATATAGGGAATAACTTTCCCATTTTCTTCTCTATTTTACTTAAAAACCAAACTAACTTCCACTCATACTCAGGTGTGAATTATCCATGCTTTAATTCTCACGTGAAGCCAGCTAAGTCCACCAGCTTATGAGCCACATTGTTTGCTTGAGCAGCAGCTTCATTCATGATATTGTCTTTTTTCCTTTATCCTTCGTGTCGATTCTCGGAGTTGTAAACAATGTTGTTCATTTTTTCTTGTGAGAGAATCTTTGTGTTCAAAAAGTTCTCGTACAAGATCTCCATAATCATCTAAACATTTATTCAAATGTCTTTTTCTTGTCTATAGTGGCTTTTAATTCAGTATCGATCTCAAGCTGATGAATCTGATATGATGCTTCCATGTTGGTCATAGCACTATTTAACCTTTGATTTTTGACTTGACATCTTTTTAATTCACTAACAGACGTATTGCATCTTTCTTCTGCAACTCGTGAATTATGATAAAACTTCTTGGCTCGTCCTTCATGTATGTTACAGTTCTTCTTCAGTTTGGTGACCCCTGTTATCCACTCTTCTGGGGTGTTCCCTATACCAGCATTTTGAAAGGCTTGACTGACCTTCTGGAAATCTTCATGTATGGTTTCCACTTTGGTGTTCAATTTATCGTTTTCAATCTTCAAATGATGTATTTGAGCTTCAAATCTTAGCAAATCTTCTTCTCTCTGGGCGCCCCTACTGATATTCTTACCTTTGAAGACTTTTGGTATTAATCTATCAAGACCCTTGGTTACCAAACTAGGTCGATCATTTATCATAAATTGTAAGATTCCATGATCCAAAAGACTTTGGACTCAGCGTTTGAATGCAAGACAATTCTCGATGGTATGTCCTTGAGCTCCGGTATGATATTCACAATGAACGTTGATGTCATACCAATTCGGATACGGAGGTTGGAACGGTTTTATATAATATGGATCCACTTCTCGTGCTTCAAGTAGCTTCTCATACAACTCTTTATATGATATGGGGATAGTATCAAGATGAGAACCACCTTTTGTCTTGGATTGAACCTGAGTTTTAGTCATTGGGAGCAGACCAAACTTTGATGATTTCTGATCACATGATTTCTTCTCATCTCTGAGAGCTTTTACAGTGGTCACCATTTCTTTGGTATTTCCAGACGATTTGTGAATACGAATGATGACTGTCTGTAATTTCTCAAATTGGTTAGGAATCGAAATCCCTTGCGTATCTGAAACTGCAGAGTTAGGTTCATTGAGCTCTCTCTCTTTCTGTGCTGGAATCTCTTTTCCTTTGGCCAACATAGATATTCTATCCATCATCTTGGACATCTGCTCTCTTATTTCTCGTATCTCCTCTTGCTCCTTAATGGTCATACGATCTTTGGGTGCATAGCTTGCTTCTATCCTCGGAGTTTCCTCATAATGTCTTTCTTTGGCTGCATCATATTTTGTTTGATCATAAAACTTTTTGTCCATTTACGATTTCTTTCCAATATGATGAACAGTCTTTCAAGTAAACACCTTTTGGTTATGCTATGATCATGCAATGCAAACAAAAGAAATGAGAAAAAATAAAATAGTTAGTACTAACTAATGAAAAAAATCTATCTATCAAGGTATAAATCTTAACCTCATGCTTTCTAGTTCCATGCTTTGTTTGGAAAATTTAACCTAACCGCGTGATTTTTAGTTCGTAGGCATTTATTCAGAAAAAATAATAAATTAAAAAATTAAAAGCTAAAGCTATTTCTCCTTAGTGTACCTAATGACAAAATTTCGGTATGGTTTCAGATCGGGAGAGTTTCTAGGGTTTATTATATGCAGGTTTCAGTTCTAGGAGTAAAGGTACTCGAATTGTCCTTGTTGATGCCCCCTTGGGCTGTCAAACCCTCAATCCTAGTCCATTACAGATTTAAAACGGATCGAGTTCAATTCGAGGGGACACATTTCTCTATATCTGACACGGAGAATAAATTCTTACGAAGACATAGAGCATATGAACCCCGAAAGTTACTTGCTAGGTCTGACACGGAGAATAAATTCTCACGAAGACGTCGCTTTCACTCCCACTTAAAAGGGACAAACTCAATTATAGAGCTTTATGTTATGCAATGCAAGTGTTGTGTGTGAGGAGAAATATTCAAACCTCTAACAGATAAATAAAATAATTAATACCTGAATAAAAAAAACAATATTAATATAAAAATAATAAAAATTTGAAAGAAAAGAATTAAAAATTAAATAAATGAATTTTTAATTTCTAATTAATAGAGACAATTTATAATTGATTTTAAAGTTTGACAGGTCCCCAGCGGAGTCGCCAAGCTGTCGTAACCGGTTTTCGTCCGGGCACAAATTTTAAATACTTGGCGGGAAAAGTGATGTGAATAAATGGTTTTGAAAATAATTTGGGAGTCGCCATCGGCCTTTTGGGTCAGGTAGGTCGAATATCTAAAAATTATCTTTTAACAGAGTTTTTAAGAAAACATCTGTTAAAAGATGAGCTGATATGCGTTTATAACCAAAAATTCTTTCTTTTTTATAATAAAAAGGGGTTCGTGGTCGGTTACGTTTAGGGAAGGATTAGCACCCCTACAACGCCCAAAATTGGTACTTTTTAATTATAAATTGTCTCTATTATTAGAAGAAAAAATTTCGAATATATTTAATTCATAATCCTTTTATTTTGAATTTATAATTTTAAGAAAATATATTAATATATATAAATAAGATATTTATTTATTTAGAAATATCAGAAAAGGGCTTCTAGGTACCTTAAGACAGCTCTTTTCTTCTATATTAATAAAAATGTAATAAAACTAAATTATAATTTTTATAATAATTAGTTTTAAAATACCAGAATAGGACATCCAGTTGTATTAAGACTGCCCTTTTCTTTAATATGGAAAATAAATAAACATTATTAAATAAATAATATATATATTTATAATATAGTAAAACAATAATTAAAGTATGATTTAAATATATTAAAATAATAAAAATTAAGTTAAAATATAACTAAACAATGACTAAAAATAAATAAAATAATAATAAATGTAAAATTATTTAAAATAATGAACATAACTTGAATCATCATAAAATAAAATTACTAATAGTGAATTAATCCTTAATTAATTAATCAGTGATTAAAATAAAATTATCAAAGTTTAAAGGCTCTATCTCGAATAAAAAAACTTTAAGTGCTAAAATGTAATTTAGCCTTATTTAATTAATCGGATTAAAAAATAATAAAATTATAAGGTACTAAATCTGTTATTTACCCATATATATATAAACTGATAATGACTAAAATGTATAAATAAAATTGAATGACATAATTAAAAGAATCAAAACTTGCTTTCAGTGACTAATTTGTAATGTTACAAACTCGGAGTGACTGCGGAAAGGGTTTACCCATGATGGAAATTACACTCACACCCCTCCCCCAAAACGACGTCGTTCGGGGAGGGGTTTAAATACCCCGAATGGCCGGCCATACATGCCATCTTCCTCACTCTCTTCTTTCTCTCTTCTCTCAACAAACGAGAGAATTAAAATTCTCTCTAACTCTCTCAACGGAGAGAATCCCGGTGACCACGGGCCACCGTTCTCTGGTGGCGATCACCGCCGCCGGCCACCGTTAACGGTGGCTGGAAATTTACAAAAACCCCCCAGAATATAGATCTGAACACCCTAATGTCAGTTCTAGTATCCTTTTTCCCTAAATCTCTTTAGATCGATGTAGATCGAATTTTTTTACCTTCGAAAAATGAGACTCCGGTGACCCTCGGTATTTCTGGTAATGAGCGAGGCTTCAAGGGTAAGTTCCTTTTCTTCTCTTCGTTTCTGTTTTGGTCTGGTTGTTGGTTGCTGTTCGTATCTCTCTTTTTTTTGTTCTCTCTTCGTCTGTTTTTCTGTTGTTCTCCGTTGCTCTCTGTGGCTGTTTTTTCTTTCTTGCAGGTGGGGTGGCTTTTATAGCCACCACCGAGGCTCTCGTTGGACCGGTTCCAGAGATGAAAGGCCCGGTGAGTCACCATAGCTATGGGGGGGCTTTTATAGCCACCACCGAGGCTCTCGTTGGACCGGTTCCAGAGATGAAGGCCCGGTGAGTCACCATAGCTATGGTGGTGACTCACCATAGGGCTCAACGTGGGTAGCTTCGTGACGTTCTGGAGTGTCGCGCAGGTGTTGGACCACCTGGACTCATCGGAGGCGGCTGGAAGCATCTAGAAACGGCTGGCTGCTAGGGTTAAAAACCCTAGGGTTTTCCATCTGGAACCCTTTTGGGCCGTTGGATCTTGCCAGATCCAACGGCTGATGATGTTGACGGTAGCTGGGGGCTAGGGTTTGAAAACCCTAGCTGAAACCCTAAATCAATTTAGGGTTTCCATTTGGGTATTGGTCGGTTCTGGTTGGGCCTGGTATTGGGCTTGTAAATGGGCTTCCAGTTTTGTAATTATTATTAAATAATAATATATATATAATAATAATAAATAATAATATAATAATAATTATATTATAATAATAATAATACTAATACTAATAATAATACTAATAATAATAATTTTAATAATAATAATTTTAAATGAAAAAAATTGATGTCTACACCTGTGGTCCAGATCGACGGGACTTTCTTGTATGGAAAATACAAGCAAGTTTTATTATTGGCAGTTGTCCAAGATGGTAATCGCAACATTCTTCCAGTTGCTTTTGCTCTTGTCGAAGGAGAAGATACAGATTCTTGGGCTTTTTTCCTCCGAAATTGACGTGCACATGTTATCACGAGGGAAAAAATCGGTGTCATTTCAGATCGCGGAGCTGAGATCAAAGTAGCAATGGAGTCTTTGGGTCCAATGTGGCAACCACCCTTTGTCCAACATAGGTATTGTCTCCGACACATTGTTGCGAACTATCATGGAAGGTACAAGAAGAATTGAGCGCAATTAATTGTGCGCATGGGTAAGTAAAGCAAGTTAGTAAGTTATACATTTTTTGATCATTTTAATTTTGCAAAGAAAGCAAGTTAGAAGTTACATTTTTTGATCAGGTTACGAACTACTTCCTCGAACGTTTGAATCAATGCTTCAAGATTTACGGGCGAAGAACGAGGAAGGATACGATTACATCAGCCTCATCGATAAAGAAATGTGGACGAACGCATATGATGGTGGATATCGATATGGACACATGACGACCAACTTGGCTGAGACAATCAACCTTAAGGGGCACGTCACTTACCTGTAGCGGCTTTGGTAAAAACTATATATTTTTGTTTGGGGGGCGCTTTTGCGAAACTCAGGGGACAAGCTCAAACCTGGATGCAAGGCAGTCATGTCTATCACCCTAGATTAGTTGTAGATCTACAGAAAAAAATTGCTGCATCAAATGGAATGATGTAACAAGTTTCTCAAGAAGGCATGAAATGTTTTGTGTCACAGAGTTACCGCGACCTCTTCAAGGGATTGAAGCTGTGTCATTAAGAGTAAATCTAAGGGACAGAACGTGCGACTGCGGGTTTTTTCAAGCTCTGAAGTATTCATGCTCATGTGATAGCAGCTTGCTCGCATACACATCAAGACTATAACCATTTGTGGATCCCGTATACCTACTATCTGAAGTTTTTAAGGTATACGAATTTGAGTTTCCCCCCATAGGTAATGACAAAGACCCTGATGAGGTTCAAGATTGGCTTCTGATTGTACCAAATCCGAGTTTATTGGGAGCGTGGCGTCCAAAATCCATCGAATTCATTGCGATATGGATATTCGAGAAAGATCTAGACAAGACAGAAGATGTGGCCATTGTTGAAACCCAGACACTAGAAAAACATGTCCACTTCTGTTGTCATCAAGTAACAATTGATGAGGAAATGATGTATTTGTTTATCAAATAATAATTCTTGTATTTTAATTTGCATTTACTTCAAGTTAATGTCATTCGATAATCGCTGATGAAGATTAAAAAAACGAACACAAATCTTAAATTTTATCAAACTAATAACAATTTGGTATTTAAATACAGCAAACTTACAATAAGAATTAAATGGTAAATGATAACCAAATTACAATAACTAATATTAAATCGTAATAAAAAAATTACTGAATATATAAAAAAAAGTCCACAAATTTAACAAATAAAGTAAGTATTAATGAGAAATAATAAAAAATTACAATTAAACAAAATAAAGTAAATACAAATATAATAAAAAAAAAATCTATCGATGCCTGCGTCGCGAATGTGTTTCGCAGGGCAGTGGCTGTTGGTCTCAAGGAGGATTTCTTCGTATCACTGGTTCTGACTCCTCGCTGTCATCATCGTCGTCGTCTTCGTCGTCACCATCGTCATCGTCGTCATCGTCGTCGTCGTCGTCGTCATCGTCCTGAGCAGGTACATTAGGTTGATGAGGAGCTGATGACGATGAAGCACCTCCATAGAATAAGGACCCTGGAGGTGTATGACTGATTATCCCACAGGCCTACGAAAACTGGGAAAACCTAGACATCGCTGAGTGTGAAAACTGTACAGGAGGTGTCTGTGTTGCGGCCATGGGTGATGAGGCTGAACCCGCCAAATATCCAGCATATGAACCCCAAGTCGGATCTGCAAACATAGGCCCATAATAGCCTCCAGGAGGGGTCATCTATGACGGTGGCGGTGGCGGGGTCATAAAACCAGGTGAAGGCGGCGACATCTGGTAATGGAAAGGCGATGGCGACATCATATATGGCTGCGGTGGCTGCTGGGAAGGTCCTATTGGTGCAGCTGAGGATGAACCAGAAGCACCTGATCTCCGTCCACGAGTCGGGGGGACGATGGTGCTATGTCGGTGAACGTCTCTGTCGACATCGTGGAAAGGTCTGCCCTCGTGCATCCTCAGGAAGTAGAAACGGTTTCCCGTTACTGTTGAACCACTCATAATAATCCTCAGCATACATCAAGAAGTCAGTAAAAATGGGCTCTCTACGTGGAAGGCGTCGATGTCAATCCTCCCACAACACGACCCACTCATGATGCCTCACCAGTAAATATGTATCTGTCTTGCCGCGTCTATCTAAGCTATGCAACTCGTCCATATTGTGAGGTGCTTCTGGAATTGGTTGAAAACAACCAAACTGCCGGAGCACGCGATCAGTGGAGTGCCACTCGATGGTCGCATAACAGATCAGAGGGACCATCGTCATCCAAACATCTGATGGACCCCTCAACTCAGGTGGGATCACCGCCCTTACATCATTAGTAGAATATGACACTCATTCAAACTAAAACAATAATATAATTTTTATCAAAATAATAATCTAATTATATAACTATAATCTAAAATCGATTTTTATACATTAAAATTCATACCTGTGTGCCAGCCTTCTGATCAATTAGCACCCTAATTTTTTCTAAATCATCAGATAGCTCCTGATGATTTTTCCTATCAGTAGACCACCTATTCATGGAAAAAAATTATTATACGTTGTATAAAATTATAAATATACAAAATCAGTTTTATAATTACCTCAGAAGTAGTGGAAATACGAATGAGTTCTTCACAACAGGATATAAAAAGGGCAATCGATACCATGCCCAAGACTGCAGCAGCAGGAGACATCCGTCGATAGCATTACATCTGTAGTCAGTGGCTCCACACATCTCCCTGTACAGCAAAGCCAAAACTGTCGAGCCCCAACTGAATGATCTGGCGAGACGAAAGTCGCTAAGATGTCGCAACCACATGCAGTGAACTAGGTTGCGCGATTTGTCCGGCATCAGCAACCCTCCTATCAACTGCAGTATGCATGCCCGTGCATACATCTTAACCTCATCCTCAGAGGCGTCTGTGCTCAATACCCGAAAATTGGCATCTAACCAATTTAACGGTATCCTACCTCCGATAAAATTTTCCAGGACATGTCCTAGACTATCCTGACACAAAGTAGTCCAAGAACCGGAAGCTATCCCCGATATCACATCTTCATCCACCGGAAGCCCCAGGTGCATAGAAACATCCTCAAGCGTGATCGTGCACTCTCCACACGGAAGATGGAATGTGAGGGTCTCCAGCCTCCACCGCTCTAATAAGGCAGAAATCAGGTCTTGCTCTATCTTACAGTGACCCTAATATCTACCTATGTAACCGAATCCAACCTCTACTAAATACGGCAAGACACGGCTGTGTATCACTAACTTAATATTCCTAATAAAAGGATCTAATACACGGTCCTTCTCCTAAAAATAAATAATTACAAAAATTAATTCTTACTCTAATAATCATGCATTAAATAAATCAACTAATTATTACTAATAATTTAAATTAAATTAAAACGTTAAAATGTTACCGTACCAGCAAAGTGTCGAGATATTTAATTCTTAATATAATAATCATGCATTAAATAAATCAATTAATTATTACTAATAATTTAAATTAAATTAAAACGTTAAAATGTTACCGTATCAGCAAAGTGTTGAGATATTTAATTCTTAATCTAATAATCATGCATTAAATAAATCAACTAAATATTACTAATAATTTAAATTAAATTAAAATGTTACCGTATCAGCAAAGTGTAGAGATATATGATTTCCATCCGAGCGAAGTAGACTGTCTTTCATTATATATCTGCAAAAGAATTATATTAGTAATACATTCAATAAAGTAAATACATAATAGTAAAAATATTATAAAATATACCTTAAAAAGATAGAGTATTTGAGAGAAATTTAGAGAATTTGGTGTGATAAAGTGATTGAGGATGGGGACGTGTATTTAGGGGTATAGCACGCCCCCTGCACCGCGCTATACCCCACGTGTCAGATACCCAAGTATAATGCGAATTAGGGGGTGCACTATACCCACGTGGCGCCAGATCACCGTATATCGCGGGGCATGGGGCGCGCTATACCCACGTGGCGCCAAATCAGCGTATAGCACGGTTCAGGGGGCGCGTTTTACTACTACGGATGTTAGATCGGGAAATATA